>NC_141180.1:21455000-22705000 GCF_055505025.1 Bos grunniens
GCAGGACAAAGGCTCAGTTATGAAAGATGAATAAACTCAACTAATCAAATGTACAGTGTACTGCGACTATAGTTAATAATACTGTTTGGTAAACTTAAAATTTTTTAAGACAGCAGATCTTAAATTCTCAACTCACACACACACACAAAACTATGCGAGGTGATGGGTATGTAAATTAGCTGAACTGTGGTGATCATTTCACAATTTGTATCAAAACATCAAGTTGTACACCTTAAATATCTATGATCTTTGTCGGTTATACCTCAATAAAGCTTTAAAAACAGTGTTATGTTGATAGCATGTACACATGACATGATCTAATGAAAATGGCACTTTACCTCTGTATCTCTCCCCAAAACACTCCTAAGCCAAGTCTAATCATGAGAAAAATGATACATGAATCTCAACTGAAGCACCTAACCATTACTCCCTAGAACTGTCAGGGTCATCAAAAGCAAGGAAAGTCTAAAAATTAAAAGAAAAGAAAAGAAAATTTAATTGATAGGGAAAAAAAAAACAAAAACAAGGAAAGCCTGAAAACTGTTATGTCAAAGAAACACCTAAAGAAATAAAGACAACTAAATGTAATGGGGTATCCTGGAGAAGATCTTGGAACGGAACAAGTACATTTAGTAAAAACTAAGGAAATACACATAAAGTATGAACTATAGTTAATAATGGGCTTCCCTCGTGGCTCACTGGTACAAAGAATCTGTCTGCCATCATAGGAAACGTGGGTTCAATCCCGGAATCAGGAAGATCTCCTGGAGTAGGAAATGGCAACCAACTCCAGTATTCTTGCCTGGGAAATTCCACGGACAGAGGAGCCTGGTGGGCTACAGTCCACGGGTCACAGAGTCAGACATGACTTAGTAACTAAATAACAACAATAGATCAATATTGGGTTCAACAGTTGTGACAAATGTGCATTAGTAAGATGTTAATAATGAGGAAAATAGGTGTGGATAGATGGGAATGCAGCAGTATCTTTATAATTCTGATACAAATCTAAAATTATTCTATCATTAAAATTTTGTTTAAAGAAAGCATAACAACATCAGTGTCTACACATATTGACTACCTCTCTTGACACACACACACAGGCTCTCTTTTTTCCTGGAACAAGCAGTAAATTATGAAAGAAAAATCATGCAGAGCACAAAATACAGATACGGTCAAGACCTTGGATTTCTACCTCTTTCTTGTCTTCAAAGTGTTGCTGGCATTTTCAATGTGTAGGGATTTACAGTGAGAGGATAAAGTGTAACTGGCCAGCTATGAAAAGGAAGAGGGAAGTAAAACACTAGTTGATGTCCCAAACACCTCTTCCCCAGATCAGGGAGCTGGCAGGGGACACACTTGACAACGAGAAGACGGCTAAGTCCTGAAGATCTAATGCATAGCACAGAGATTATAGTCAACAATACTGTATTATAGACTTCAAAATCACTAAGAAATTAGATCTTAAATGTTCTCACCACAAAAAAGAAATGATAAAGATGTGATGAGATAGACATGTTAGCTAAAGCTACAGTGGCAATCATACTGCAATAAGGTAAATGTATCAAATCAACATTTTGTACAACTTCAACTTATCTACATGTTACATGTTGATTATCTCTCAATTTTTATAATAAATTGGGCTTTCCCTGGTGGCCTAGTGGTAAGGATTCTGGGCTTTCACTGCCACGGCCTGGATTTAATCCCTGCTCGACCCTGGGTTGAGATGCTGCAAGTTGTGCAATGCAGTCAAAAATAAATAAATCAAGTTTTATATATAAATTACACAAAAGCTGGGGGGTTTTTAGAAAAATTAATAAAATTGAAAAACCTCTAATCAAATTGATCATGACAAAAAAGCATACAAATTACCAACATCACAAGTGAAATGGTGGTATCACTGTAGGGTCGAGAGACATTAAACAGGTAAGAAAATACTGTAACTAACATCATGTCACTGAATCCAGTGACTCAGAATGGCATGTATATCTTAGCTGATATCAAAACTGGCCTAAATTTCAGTTTCTTCTCTCCAGCTTTAACTGGTACCTCTGTTGTAAGCTATGGTTATTTGTGCACAAGTGTGTTTCACTATACTATGCTCCTTTTTATAAAGTCCCCGTTCAGGATTATTTTAGTATTTTCCTAAATAAACATTTTAGATACTTTTAGTTGCAAAACCAACTATAAGAACTGTGGCTAAAGTAGGGTAATGGTGCCTTCTTCTTTCCAATATCCTATTTTGATACTAGATTATTTTGCAAGAGTGAGAAAGTTAAGATTTATAAAGTTAAAATGTGTTGTCTTTCTTGTTGGGTGTTAATGCCACTTGGCTCAATTTAGCCTTTATATGCTTCATGAAAGAAGCTAACTACTATTAAAATAACATTTTAGTAAAATACATGTTTTCTAGTGATCGGTTATAAACAGAAAAACTTTTTAATCTGGTATGTTATATGTCTTAATGCTACATGTAGAAATAGAATTTCACTGTAGATAGAGCATCCACATTAATAAATATTAACATTTCATAATCAGTCTCTGTAAAACTCAAGTGAATGAACATTCATGCTAGATGTGTTCTAAAACCCCTTCTCTCTCTCATTGTTATTTACAACAATGAGCAGTTTTGCTAATGCTGAATACACGACAGGATATTTGGCTTTCTTTTTTACCCCAGAAAACTGTGATCATTTTCTGTGTCATATGAATACAGGATCATTATTTATTATCTGCATTAGATACTTTGTTGGACTGTTTTATATGCAATGATGTGGTCACTGGTTGAAGATAGTAAGAGCGGTAACAATACATAATCAGGTGCAGGAAGGGGGTTGTCTGAACACAATCCCACTTAAAATCTGGTAGCCATTATTGTCTTTTCTATAATCTGTGCGGCCTCTTGAGAGTGAAAAAAATCACAGCCGTTTGCTACCATTTTGAATAAAGTGGTGATTTTTGACTCTTCCCGCATTCCAACATGGTCTGAATCAGTTACTCTCAAATTTCAGTCTTAAAGCTCCTTTCTTCCTTCTTCTCCCCCTCCCACTTTCAATCCCTTCTCTTCCAGTTCTTTATTTTCTCAAGTTAAAAGAGCAGTACTCTTAGCCACAAAGGAAAAGGAGTATTGTAGAGAAAGTATAGTCTTTAGAATTAGACTGACAAGAGTGAGAATTTGTTTTTAAGGTCAGTGGTACACTAGAGCCTGCTCACATTGCTGGAGGGCCAAACATTCCCTTCTCTTCCCAAGTTCTCTTCACTGACTTCATCTGAAATTAGTTGATAGCTTGAAATCAGCCATGATGGAAGCATTTGCACCACAGAAACTAGCAAATGCTTCAAACCAGGGTTGTTTTTTTTTTTAATAAGGAATCAGTTGTTGAGCATTCACCTATACAATATTCGCTTAGTTTCCACATTTTTCAAACAGGCTGATAACATCAACTCTGAAAATATGTTGCAAGGATTTCAAATACTCTAAGTACAACACCTAGCAAAATGCCAGATGTATATAAAGCATTTAGTATTTGGTAGATGGAACATTGTTATGGTATTACAGAGTCTGGCTATCTGAAAGCAGAGCATTAAAAAAAGCATGTAAGCCAGGAAACCAATAATGAAAAAGTGTAACAGACCCTATTTGCAGGGCAGGAATAGAGATGCAGACACAGAGAACAGATATGTGGACACGGCAGGGTGGGACATGGAGAACGAGATGAGCTGGAAGACCAGGACTGGCATACATACACTACCATGTGTGAGTTAGATGGCTAGTGGGAACCTGCTATACAACAGAAGGAGCTCAGCTCAGTGCTCTGTGACGACCTAGAGGGGTGGGATGGCAGGCAGAACAGGAAGGGGGTCGAAAAGGGAGGGGATATATGTACATATACAGCTGATTCACTTTGTTGTACAGCAGAAACTAACACAACATTGTAAAGCTACTATACCACAATAAATTAAAAAAAAAAAAAAGAGCTGACCTTTATTTTAGTAGGGTTATTGGATCCTTCAGAATTTATAAATGGGAAAAATTAAAATAGTATTCCATACAATACACCTCAATTAATGGGAACAGTATCTTTTTTTGCAACTACTCCAATTTTCCAGGTTCCCTTTTAATTATCATATCCTCTGTTTAACTTGTCAGCCAACACTTGTGCACACGAGTTCAGTCACTCAGTCGTGCTCAACTCTGTGACACATGGGCTGTAGCCCACTAGGCTCCTCTCTCCATGGCATTTTCAAGGCAAGAATACTGGAGTGGGTTGCCATTTCCTCCTCCAGGAGATCTTCCTGACCCAGGGATTGAACCTGCATTTCCTGAGCTCCTGCATTGGCAGGCAGATTCTTTATCAATGAGCCATCTGGGAAGTCCATCAGTCACTACTACATATCATATAAATGCAGACTTTTTGAGTAGTGACTTGGAAGGATTCAGAAAGCCACAAGACATATGAGGAAGCATTATAAAAGGGAAGTCATGAATGAAGGTAATTTAGTAACTGTAATTACTTCCTTGTTAGCTCAGACAATAAAGAATTTGAAGGAGACCCAAGTCTGATCCCTAGGTCAATAAGATCCCCTAGAGAATGGTTATCCACTCCAGTATTCTTGTCTGGAGAATTCCATGTACAGAGGAGCCTGACAGGCTACATTCCATGGGGTCACAAGAGAGTCAGACACAACTGAGCAAAGAACGCTTTTCAGTAACTGTAATTAAACATGTATTAGATTCACCATTAGGATCATCTGTTCACTATTTCTTTAGACACTGAACCAAGATCTTGGCTGGAAAAAGAGAAATTTAAATTAGTGTGGAAAGCAATATCAAAATTTTAATTTTCATTATTATTTTTATTATTATAAATGTGACTTTCTCCTAAACAAAGTGGTGGAAGAGAGGGGATTATTGCCACCAATAATCTTGGATTGTAATCCATACTCCTGGGTCTTGTGTTTGAAGCTTTCCCAGTTTACTGGAGACTTCAGAAATTTGAGCAAAATCCCTTGCCTATAGTGTATGCATAACAAACTGACTTACAATACTTCATTTAAAAAGATCACTTGGAGACCTCCAAGTGTCTCAGAGTAAAAAGTGTTTATAAGTCTGTTTTAAAAGATACTGTTTTTCTTCCCTTCATCAAATAATGATTTGAATGGTTTTCTACTTCAGCTCTTATAAATAAATACCAGGTTTTCATTCTAGATTATTGCTCTGTTGCAAATATCACATAAATGAAACAAATTATTTAAATAATTTTTTTATTTTCACACTGTTTCAAGTAGTTAGTACCCACATTTCCTACTCAGTCCTATCTATCCTCTGTCGCTGATTTATTACTTCTATTGAAGTCATTTTTTTACAGTAACGTCTAAATCGGAGAAGGCAATGGCAACCCACTCCAGTTCTCTTGCCTGGAGAATCCCATGGATGGAGGAGCCTGGTAGGCTGCAGTCCATGCAGTCGCTAAGAGTCGGGCACGACTGAGCGACTTCACTTTCACTTTTCACTTCCATGCATTGGAGAAGGAAATGGCAACCCACTCCAGTATTCTTGCCTGGAGAATCCCAGGGACAGAGGAGCCTGGTGGGCTGCCATCTATGGGGTCACACAGAGTCGGACACGACTGGAGTGACTTAGCAGCAGCAGCAGCAACGTCTAAATGTTTGCACTGGTATTAAGAAGGCCTCAAATTCCTTTCTCATCACTGACGCAAGTCTTAAGATTACTAATGCTCCGAAAGTCAAAAATTAACTCAATAAGCAACACTCAACATAGAACCTGAAAACCATAATCACAAGAGAGATAAACTCTTCAATGTGGGATTCAAGTTTTAGCTATGAATAATTTGAAACTTTATGAAATGATGAACATCAAGATTAGAAATGTTGAGACTTCTGTGGTGGTCCAGTACTTGGGTATTCACCTGCCAATGTAGGGTACACGGGTTCTGTCCCTATCTGGGAGGATCCCAGATGCCACAGAGAAGCTAAGCTAAGCCCATGTGCCACAGCTACTGAGCCTCCATACTGCAACTGCTGAAGCCCACACACCTATAGCCTGTGCTCCACAAGAGAAGCCACTGCAGTGAGGAGCCCATGCACCGCACCTGGAGAGGAGACCCTGCTCACAACTAGAAAAAGCCATTATGCAGCCATGAATACCCAGTGCAGTCAAAAATAAATAAATAATCTTTTTTTTTTTAACAAAAAAAGATTGGAAATGTTTTTCTAGTCTAAAACATAACAGTTGTTGTTGTTCAGTTGCTCAGTCATGTCTGACTCTTTGCAACCTCATGGACTGCAGTACACCAGGCTTCCCTGTGCTTCACCATCTCCCAGTTTTCTCAAATTCATGTCCACTGAGTTGGTGATGCCATCCAACCATCTCATCCTCTGTTGTCCCCTTCTCCTCCCTGCCTTCAATCTTTCCCAGTATCATAGTCTTTTCTAACGAGTTGACTCTTCGTGTCAGGTGGCCAAAGTATTGGAGCTTCAGTTTCAGCATCATCCTTCCAATGAATATTCAGGGTTGATTTCCTTTCGGATTGACTGGTTTGATCTCCTTGCTGTCCAAGGGACTCTCAAGAGTCTTCTCCAACACCACAGTTCGAAAGCATCAATTCCTTGGCCCTCAGAGTTCTTTATGCTCCAATTCTTATATCCATACATGACTACCGGAAAAACCATAGCTTTGACTGTACACACCTTTGTCAGCAAAGTAATGTCTCTGCTTTTTAACACTCTGTCTACATTTATCATAGCTTTTCTTTCAAAGAGCAAGTGTCTTTTAATTTCATGGCTGCAGTCACCGTCCACAGTGATTCTGGAGCCCAGGAAAATAAAGCAGTATGGGGCATTATCTATTATTAACTACAAAAAGTATTTACAGAATACCTTAGAATTAGTCAAGTTCTATGCTCCTTTAAATTCTAGAGAAGGAAATGGCAACCCACTCCAATATTCTTGCCTGGAGAATCCCATGGACAGGGGAGCCTGGCAGGCTATAGTCCACAGGGTCGCAAAGAGTTGGACACAACTGAGAGACTACACTATGGTCCTTCAAATTAGCTATTTATACTAAAGTTGTAGGCCTGCTCCCTGCCTACTTTCTGGAACCATCTAACACCACCAATGACCCTTCCCACTCAGCATTATTTGGATTCTTTAGTTTTTCTAACACACTATCCTTCATCACTCCAGAGGACGCCTCCAATGATGTTCCTTCAGACTAAAATGTTCTCCCAGTGCTCCCTCTACTTTAAATCCCAATTCAAATATCCTTTGCTCAGAGAAGTCTCGCCTCACCTCCCAGTGAGAGCCACATTCCTTTTCTTGACACCGCTTACAATTTATACTCACACATCCACTGTTTGTGTAACTGAACTTTAGGCTCTACGACAGCAGGAACTGTCTATTCCTGTTCATCATCATAACCTCAGGATGCAGCACAGTCTCTGGCACATGGTAGGTCAATGAATGAATGATATCCACAAATTAATACAAACTAAACTTCAAGACATATTAACCAACATTAGATGTAATTCAAGATCACAGCATAACTACTGAATCCCAAATAACACTGCTGGATACAGTATTATCAAAATTTAAGAAAAATATCATATTGAAACCTATCGGTACCATTGAATGTATTAGTTTCCAAAGGCCTAACTCAGGCACTTTTTTTTCTCAATAACAGGGAGACGTTGAGTAATTCTCAGACAGTATCACACCCTGTATACATGATACTGTTCTCTCACCTACTCATATTACCCACTGTACCTTTAAAAAAAAAAGAAGGAAATATTCAGAGGAAGGCAATTCCAGAGATAGTACATTTCAGATCTGTTTACCATATAATAGTCTACACTGACAGAATACTCCAAGTAGAACATTAAAATTACAATTAGTATATATAGTCTAATATTATACCATTAACCAACTCTGATTCAACATCAACTGTCTAAAGCGTTTATTAAGAAAGATTCATATAATAAGAGAGTTTTCAAGGCAGAAGCCGGTGTGTCTCCCTTTGCCTGGTAAAGTAATAAAGTTATGCTTTTCTACTTCACCCAAAACTCTGTCTCTGAGAGTTGATACAGCAGCAGTGCACAGAGAGGTCAAGGCTTTCAATAACTATATACCATAACAGAAGTCTCTTTAAAATTGTAATTTGTAACAACACTAATTATTATTTCACGGACATTAAAAAATTTCCCTGTGATCAGTTGTTATTAAAAAAAAAAAACATTCTGAACTCTAGTCAGTACTCTGTAATAACCTATGATGGAAAAGAATCTGAAAAAGGATATATGTATAACTAATCACCTTGCTACACACATGAAGCTAACACAACACTGTAAATCATCGCCAATATAAAATAGAATTTATTTTCATTTAAAAATAAAATTAAAAAAGGAAAGATTGTGAGGCTGAGTCTAAGCTCAAAGAAAAGAGAACTGTGAAAGATTATTAATGAAATGTCAGCAGGTGTTCAAAAGCCTAGGAGAGTAGTGGCAAATAGGTAATATATTTGCCCATTCTAGTTAAACGTCATGTATTTTTTTATTTATGAGAGAATTAAAAATGTTTTGAGTCACATGAATTTTTTTTATCTGAATATATAACTGGAATATATGCCAGTAGGGGAAAACAGCATAGGTTAAAAAGGACAGTGCCTTGAGAGGCTGTAACTACCTAAATTACTGATTGCCTAGACAAAACAAAGAGGTTTTCACTACATAACCAGTTCTGACAGGTTTCTCCAACTTGAAAACCTTAGCACAGAATGTTTCCACTCTGAAAATATCACCCCACTTTCAATGCCATATGGAAATAGAAAGTTCTGACACAATAAGTTTTTAAAACGTGAACCAAATGGAATAAAATCATAAAATATAAGGTGCTATCACCACTACTATTGTTGTTGAAAAAAGGTTCAGAAATGATATCACATACCTTCTCACCATCTTTAAAATGGAATGAAAGTATGCTGCTGCTGCTGCTGCTGCTGCTGCTAAGTCACTTGAGTCGTGTCCAACTCTGTGCAACCCCATAGATGGCAGCCCACCAGGCTCCCCCGTCCCTGGGATTCTCCAGGCAAGAACACTGGAGTGGGCTGCCATCTCCTTCTCCAATGCAGGAAAGTGAAAAGTGAAAGTGAAGTCGCTCAGTCGTGACTGACTCTTTAACAACCCCATGGACTGCAGGCTCCTCCATCCATGGGATTTTCCAGGCAAGAGTACTGGAGTGGGGTGCCATTGCCTTCTCCAATCAAAGTATGGGGTTGGCCCAAAAGTTCGTTTGGGGTTTTTCCATAACATCTTACCTAAAACCCAAACTTTATGGCCAACCCTATATTGATCATAAATTATTTTCTAATAAAGATCAAAGTGTAGTAATGGTCTAAAAAATAAACTGTATTAATTAAACAATTTAGTTATTAAATAATAACTATAAAACTCCATAGCTATTATTACATGCAATTTTTCAAAAGAATATCAATGTTTATAATAAACACAAAAATGTGATAAAAATAAAGTTTAAAATATAAATATGTTTTATATTTAGGCACATACATGCATGCACAGAATACTTCTGGATGGATCAGTTCAGTTCAGTTGCTCAATCGTGTCCAACTCTTTGCAACCCCATGGATACCACTGCATTAATGGTTATCTGGGAGAGTGGCCTGAAAAGCTGGGCAGGTCTAGAGTAGGAAGTGGACTTCCCTTTCATCATACTTCCTTGAGGTTGTTTTAATGTTTTCCATATCATATGATTTTCTCCCCTAAAAAGTTAATAAAAATTTTCTAAGTTAAATGAATGGAATTAGGTAGGAATAATTAACCATTCCTATAACTTAACTAAAAGGGGGGAAATCTAAAAATCATGGAAGATCTAAGATCTCTCTCAGCATTTTATTGAGAAAACTGAAACAATTAAAAAATTCTGTTCTCCCAAAGTTAGTAGTCAAGTCAGTGACATCGCCTCTAAAATCTAGAATTTCCTTATTCTCAGTAATATGCCAAGTACTATATCATTCTATCTCATCTTAGTTATAAAAGTAATGTGCCTGTTTGGCAAAACTAATACAATATTGTAAAGTTTAAAAATAAAATAAAATTAAAAAAAAAAAGAAGAAGCCAGTCACAAAACACCAAAAAAAAAAAATAATAATAATAATAATAATAATGTGCCAAGTACTGTATCATTCTATCTCATCTTAGTTATAAAAGTATCATGAGCTCCACAGAACAGTAGAACTAAAAGCATCTCTCGACAGACTCTAGGTAAGCAACACACAGCAATCAGGATTTGATAGTAATTTTTACTGATTTAAAACAGGCAACTCAAGCTGAAATCTGGCAGGATAATTATTTTTTAAAGGGAGCTCAGGAAGGAGCTGAATTTAGCTCATCAAGGAACTAGCTGCTGCCTGCAACTGTCCTTGAAAAGTAAATGCCAAAGTCAAAAGGTTCATGCATGAACTCTTTGGGCTGCTTAAATCCAGAAGCAGAAGCAGGAAACTAATTAGCCTCTCATTTACGATCTGTTTGGGCCTTCTTGACTGACCTAATTATAACTCATCTCCAGTGCAACCTAATCTTTTAGGGAATTTAGTCTAGAAACAGTTCAATTTCATCTAAGCTATGGAATCCATTGGGCTTTCCTTGTGACTCATCTGGTAAAGAATCCGCCTGCAATGTGCAAGACCTGGGTTTGATCCCTGGGTTGGGAAGATCCTCTGGAAAAGGGAAAGGCTAGCCACTCCAGTATTCTGGACTCAATAGTCCATGGGGTTGCAAAGAGTCGGACACGACTGAGTGACTTTCACTTCACTTCACTTATGGAATGCATAACCTAGGTGCCACCCTGATAAGAGAAGTCCTCATTAACTCTTCTTCCCCCAGTGATACATTCACTTGAAAGGTATTTTAGAGCATCATTCAGTTTATATTCAATAAGTGTTAGAAAAGACATTTTTATTTCAGCAAAAATAAATGCATTTAGATTTTTCCAATTTAATATATTAGAATCTTGTATTAATCTTGGATGGCAAATAAAAAAGGAAATACAACAAATATTAGAACAGAAAAATCCTTAAACCAATTCCCAAATAGTTAAGACATAGAAAGATGTAGATGAGAGATACAGATATTCTAAAAAGACAACTAGGAGGAGATACTGTATGACCCAAATTAAGCATTTAGAGAGAAGTCTAATAGACTTCTCTATTAGAAAAGATCATATGATAATGTTTCTCTCATATCATACTCATTTATTAGGAAGCAAAGACTTGTCTTGCAACTTCTTAAAAAAAGGGATAGAACAAAGGAAAAGGCTACATCGACTAAGCAAAATTTATCCACCAGTCACTGCCTGTCCATACAGTATGAACCATGGTCACATATACGGGAATAACTGGAAAGAAGGGGAGACATAAAGAGAAAAGAATTTTATTTTAAAAAAAAAATTTTTTTTAATGTTAGACTTGATTATTAATATAAAATACTTCTTTTTAAGCTTGTTTGTCATAACTGATATCCTGGAAAGCTTTACCCAATAATTAAAACTCCTCTCCTGGAATGTGGCAGGATAAAGATTCAATGACAATGTCAGCTTTTCCTCTTAAGTTTTAATGAAATGGTCTCAAGAAATTTAATTCATTTTCAAAAATGGATTTCCTCAATTACAGGATTTTAATCCTACTTTTGCTAGTCAAAAAGGGAAGAAGTGGTGGTAAAGGTGTGTGTGTATGCATGTTAGTCTCTCAATCACAACCAGCTCTTTGCAACCCATGGACTGTAGCTGGCCAGGCTTCTCTGTCCATGGAATTCTCCAGACAAGAAAACGGGAGCGGTTTGCCATTCCCTTCTCCAGGTGACCTTCCTGACGCAGGCAGCTTCCTTACCATCTGAGCCATCAATCTCAGTGAACCTCAGGGAATGTCACTGTGCTCCAAGGTTCACAGAAAGAGAACCAACTTCTTCCACACTTGTTAGATTCCATCAGGACCTCAGGGGCTCTTTTAACTACATATTCAAAACTATGAACCATTTGTTTAAACTGTGTAATTTCAGGCAGTACCCAAACCCCAGATTAGGACTTTTGCTCTAAAAAAGAATGATAGGTTTATACACTATCAGCCAAGGCAAATGTTATATTTAGACATATGCTACAATGTGATGACAGTCTTTTATTTTATAGTTCACTTATTCCTTGTACCCTATGGTAAAGATCATTATTTCCGGAAACAACAATACTATGAACAAGCCACAAAAAGCTTACTACAGACACACTGGACTGTTAGAACTATTATCCTATTCAGCATTTCTCTAGGGTAGTGATTCAAATTAGGGAATATGTACCCCTAGAAGGCACTCTGGAAACCTGTGAGGGTATTTTCAGTTACCATACTAACTAGAAGTTGTCATAAAGGTTTAGAGTTCTCTTTCTTCCCTACCATTCTGGGGAGGGAGGAAAGAGAAAGAACAATCAGGTTAAACATCTTGAAATTCATGGCTGTTTCCATGCAGTGAAGAATGTCCTACCAGACATTCATGTAGGTGAAAACCTAGTTCATAAATATCTAAGCCTAAAACTTAAACCTGTTCTACAAATAAATATAAGGTTGTTATTGCTGTTCGGTCACTAAGTCGAGTCTGATTCTTTGCAACCCCATGAACTGCATCACACCAGGCTTCTCTGTCCATCACTAACTCCCAGAGTTTGCTATATATAAGTTTGCCTTATAGTAGTTCACTAATATAAGGTTCGGTTCAGTTCAGTTCAGTCTCACAGTCGTGTCCAACTCTTTGCGACCCCACGAACCACAGCACACCAAGCCTCCCTGTCCATCACCAACTCCTGGAGTTCACCCAAACTCATGTCCATTGAGTCAGTGATACCATCTAATCATCTCATTCTCTGTCGTCCCCTTCTCCTCCTGCCTTCAATCTTTCCCAACATCAGGGTCTTTTCAAAAGTCAGCTCTCCGCATCAGGTGGCCCAAGTATTGGAGTTTCAGCTTCAACATCAGTCCTTCCAATGAACACCCAGGACTGATCTCCTTTAGGATGGACTGATTGGATCTCCTTGCAGTCCAAAGGACTCTCAAGAGTCTTCTCCAACACCACAGTTCAAAAGCATCAATTCTTTGGCGCTCAGCTTTCTTTATAGTCCAACTCTCACATCCATACATGACCACTGGAAAAACCATAGCCTTCACTAGACAGACCTCTGTTGACAAAGTAATGTCTCTGCTTTTTAATATGCTGTCTAGGTTGGCCATAACTTTCCTTCCAAGGAGTAAGCATCTCTTAATTTCATGGCTGCTATCACCATCTGCAGTAATTTTGGAGCACAGAAAAATAAAGTCTGCCACTGTTTCCACTGTTTCCGCATCTATTTGCCATGAAGTGATGGGACTGGATGCCATGATCTTTGTTTTCTGAACGTTGAGTTTTAAGCCAATTTTTTCACTGTCCTCTTTCACTTTCATCAAGAGGCCCCTTAGTTCTTCTTCACTTTCTACCATAAGGGTGGTGTCATCTGCATATCTGAGGTTATTGATATTTCTCCTGGCAATCTTGATTCCAGCTTGTGCTTCCTCCAGCCCAGCATTTCTCATGATGTACTCTGCATATAAGTTAAATAAGCAGGGTGACAATATACAGCCTTGACGTACTCCTTTTCCTATTTGGAACCAGTCTGCTGTTCCGTATCCAGTTCTAACTGTTGTTTCCTGACCTGCATACAGGTTTCTCAAGAGGCAGGTCAGGTGGTCTGGTATTCCCATCTCTTTCAGAATTTTCCAGAGTTTATTGTGATCCACACAGTCAAAGGCTTTGGCATAGTCAATAAAGCAGAAATAGATATTTTTCTGGAACCCTCTTGCTTTTCCAATGTAGTTTTGTACAACTGAATATATACTGAATTTCTAGGAACACCATTACCAAATAAGTAAAGATTATATTTTGTTTCAGACTTTACCAAGTTGCTTACCTTATTGAAAAAAGGTGTTACCACCTGTGTATTTTAACTGCGAAAGAATGATAAACACCTTTATCAATCTGCATTTGACAGTACTACAATCATGGTGATTCTATATTCAAGTGTAATAAGCATCTGACTACCTCATCATGTCTTCTAGTGTAGTCATGCTTGAGTATTTACATATTGAAATACATATTATTTTACTCCAAAGTTGTTGTTCAATCACTCAGTTGTGTCCCACTCTTTGCGACCCCATGACCTGCAGCATGCTAGGTTTCCCTGTCCTTCACTAACTCCTGGATTTTGCTCAAACTCATGTCCATTGAGTCAACGATGTCATCCAACCTTCTCATCCTCTGTTGCCCACTTCTCCTCATGCCCCCAGTCTTTTCCAACATCAGGGTCTTTTCCAACGAGTTGGCTCTTCACATCAGGTGGCCAAAGCATTGGAGCTTCAGTATCATCCTTCCAATGAATATTCAGGGCTGATTTCCTTCAGGATTGACTGGTTTGATCTCCTTGCTGTCCAAGGGACTCTCAAGAGTCTTCTCTAGCACCACAGCTCAAAAACATCAATTTTTTGATGCTCAGTCTTCTTTTGCCTGAACTCCATGAACCTGGACCAATGTGAGGATAAGAAAGAGGAGGAACAATGTGCTGATAGATCAGATTACTTTAAAAGGCTTATGCTTTGTTTCTTCTTTTTTTTTTTTTTTTACCCAGAGAATGCAGTTTTAATCACTGGACTTCCAGGGAAGTCCTCCTTATCTTTTCAACTCATATTTTCAGCGTAAGACATTTCTTTTGGATGGCCTAGAGATATACATGCAAGCTAAGTCCTTTGTGACGCTATGGACTGCAGCCCACCAGGCCCCCTGTTCACGGGATTCTCCAGGCATGAATACTGGAGAGGGCTGCTACTTCCTCCTCCAGCGGATCCTCCCAATCCAGGGATCGAACCTGTATCTCTTCTGTCTCCTGCATTGGCAGGCAGGTTCTTTATCACTAGCGCCACCTGGGAAACCCAAAGATACACAACATGTGAATAAAAATACTCCACACTCGGTGCACATAAGGAAGTGACTACTGGCTACCCCACTCTCTCCACTATTGATTCCACTTCATCTCATTTGGGTCACCTCTAACTCCCTCCTCCCTCTTCTCTTCTCCATGTAACACTGTGAACCTCTCTGAGTGACCCTCACAATAGAGAAACTTTTCATCTTTAATGTAGATGTTTTATCAATGGTGCTGTATAGAAGGAGAAGTTTTGAAACTACTGTAAAAATAAAACCGATAACTGGAAGCAGGAGGCTTAAGTCCAAACCCTGACTCCAGGAAACTCCTGACTCCAAGGAACATTAATTGACAGGAGCTCATCAAACACCTCCATACCAACACTGAAACCAAGCACCACACAAGGGCCAACAAGTTCCAGGACAAGACATACCAAGCAAATTCTCCAGCAACAAAGGAGCACAGCCCTGAGCTTCAAGATAAAAGCTGCCCAAAGTCACCCCAAAACCATAGACATCTCATAACTCATTACTGGACATTTCATTGCACTCCAGAGAGAAGAAATACAGCTCCACCCACCAGAACATCGACACAAGCTTCCCTAACCAGGAAACCTTGACAAGCCACCTGTACAACCCCACCCACAGCGAGGAAAAGCCACAATAAAGAGAACTCCACAAACTGCCAGAATATAGGAAGGACACCCCCAAATCAGCAATTTAAACAAGATGAAGAGACAGAGGAATACCCAGCAGATAAAGGAACAGGATAAATGCCCACCAAACCAAACAAAAGAGGAAGAGATAGGGAATCTACCTGATAAAGAATTCCGAATAATGATAGTGAAATTGATCCAAAATCTTGAAATTAAAATGGAATCACAGATAAACAGCCTGGAGACAAGGATTGAGAAGATGCAAGAAAGGTTTAACAAGGACCTAGAAGAAATAAAAAAGAGTCAATATATAATGAATAATGCAATAAATGAAATTAAAAACACTCTGGAGGCAACAAATAGTAGAATAACAGAGGCAGAAGATAGGATTAATGAATTAGAAGACAGAATGGTAGAAATAAATGAATCAGAGAGGATAAAAGAAAAACAAATTAAAAGAAATGAGGACAATCTCAGAGACCTCCAGGACAATATTAAACGCTACAACATTCGAATCACAGGGGTTCCAGAAGAAGAAGACAAAAAGAAAGACCATGAGAAAATACTTGAGGAGATAATAGTTGAAAATTTCCCTAAAATGGGGAAGGAAATAATCACCCAAGTCCAAGAAACCCAGAGAGTCCCAAACAGGATAAACCCAAGGCAAAACACCCCAAGACACATATTAATCAAATTAACAAAGATCAAACACAAAGAACAAATATTAAAAGCAGCAAGGGAAAAACAACAAATAACACACAAGGGAATTCCCATAAGGATAACAGCTGATCTTTCAATAGAAACTCTCCAAGCAAGGAGGGAATGGCAAGACATACTTAAAATTATGAAAGAAAATAACCTACAGCCCAGATTATTGTACCCAGCAAGGATTTCATTCAAGTATGAAGGAGAAATCAAAAGCTTTTCAGACAAGCAAAAGCTGAGAGAATTCTGCACCACCAAACCAGCTCTCCAACAAATACTAAAGGATATTCTCTAGACAGGAAACACAAAAACGGTGTATAAGTTCGAACCCAAAATAATAAAGTAAATGGCAACGGGATCATACTTATCAGTAATTACCATAAACGTAAATGGGTTGAATGCTCCAACCAAAAGACAAAGACTGGCTGAATGGATACAAAAACAAGACCCCTACATATGTTGTCTACAAGAGACCCACCTCAAAACAGGGGACACATACAGACTGAAAGTGAAGGGCTGGAAAAAGATTTTCCATGCAAATAGGGAACAAAAGAAAGCAGGAGTAGCAATACTCATATCAGATAAAATAGACTTTAAAACAAAGGCTGTGAAAAGAGACAAAGAAGGTCACTACATAATGATCAAAGGATCAATCCAAGAAGAAGATATAACAATTATAAATATATATGCACCCAACATGGGAGCACCGCAGTATGTAAGACAAATGCTAACAAGTATGAAAGGAGAAATTAACAATAACACAATAATAGTGGGAGACTTTAATACCCCACTCACACCTATGGATAGATCAACTAAACAGAAAATTAACAAGGAAACATAAACTTTAAATGATACAATAGACCAGTTAGACCTAATTGATATCTATAGGACATTTCATCCCAAAACAATGAATTTCACCTTTTTCTCAAGCGCACATGGAACCTTCTCCAGGATAGATCACATCCTGGGCCATAAAGCTAGCCTTGGTAAATTCAAAAAAATAGAAATCATTCCAAGCATCTTTTCTGACCATAATGCAATAAGATTAGATCTCAATTACAGGAGAAAAACGATTAAAAATTCCAACATATGGAGGCTGAACAACACGCTGCTGAATAACCAACAAATCACAGAAGAAATCAAAAAAGAAATCAAAATTTGCATAGAAACGAATGAAAATGAAAACCCAACAACCCAAAACCTGTGGGACACGGTAAAAGCAGTCCTAAGGGGAAAGTTCACAGCAATACAGGCACACCTCAAGAAACAAGAAAAAAGTCAAATAAATAACCTAACTCTACACCTAAAGCAACTAGAAAAGGAAGAAATGAAGAACCCCAGGGTTAGTAGAAGGAAAGAAATCTTAAAAATTAGAGCAGACATAAATGCAAAAGAAACAAAAGAGACCATAGCAAAAATCAACAAAACCAAAAGCTGGTTCTTTGAAAGGATAAATAAAATTGACAAACCATTAGCCAGACTCATCAAGAAACAAAGGGAGAAAAATCAAATCAATAAAATTAGAAACGAAAATGGAGAGATCACAACAGACAACACAGAAATACAAAGGATCATAAGAGACTATTATCAACAATTATATGCCAATAAAATGGACAACGAGGAAGAAATGGACAAATTCTTAGAAAAGTACAACTTTCCAAAACTCGACCAGGAAGAAATAGAAAACCTTAACAGACCCATCACAAGCACGGAAATTGAAACTGTAATCAAAAACCTTCCAGCAAACAAAAGCCCAGGTCCAGACGGCTTCACAGCTGAATTCTACCAAAAATTTAGAGAAGAGCTAACACCTATCCTGCTCAAACTCTTCCAGAAAATTGCAGAGGAAGGTAAACTTCCAAACTCATTCTATGAGGCCACCATCACCCTAATACCAAAACCTGACAAAGATCCCACAAAAAAAGAAAACTACAGGCCAATATCACTGATGAACATAGACGCAAAAATCCTTAACAAAATTCTAGCAATCAGAATCCAACAACACATTAAAAAGATCATACACCATGACCAAGTGGGCTTTATCCCAGGGATGCAAGGATTCTTCAATATCCGCAAATCAATCAATGTAATACACCACATTAACAAATTGAAAAACAAAAACCATATAATTATCTCAATAGATGCAGAGAAAGCCTTTGGCAAAATTCAACACCCATTTATGATAAAAACTCTCCAGAAAGCAGGAATAGAAGGAACATACCTCAACATAATAAAAGCTATATATGACAAACCCACAGCAAACATTATCCTCAATGGTGAAAAATTGAAAGCATTTCCTATAAAGTCAGGAACAAGACAAGGGTGCCCACTTTCGCCATTACTATTCAACATAGTTTTGGAAGTTTTGGCCACAGCAATCAGAGCAGAAAAAGAAATAAAAGGAATCCAAATTGGAAAAGAAGAAGTAAAACTCTCACTATTTGCAGATGACATGATCCTCTACATAGAAAACCCTAAAGACTCCACCAGAAAATTACTAGAACTAATCAATGATTATAGTAAAGTTGCAGGATATAAAATCAACACACAGAAATCCCTTGCATTCCTATACACTAATAATGAGAAAACAGAAAGAGAAATTAAGGAAACAATTCCATTCACCATTGGAACGAAAAGAATAAAATACTTAGGAATATATCTACCTAAAGAAACTAAAGACCTATATATAGAAAACTATAAAACACTGGTGAAAGAAATCAAAGAGGACACTACTAGATGGAGAAATATACCATGTTCATGGATTGGAAGAATCAATATAGTGAAAATGAGTACACTACCCAAAGCAATTTATAGATTCAATGCAATCCCTATCAAGCTACCAACAGTATTCTTCACAGAGCTAGAACAAATAATTTCACAATTTGTATGGAAATACAAAAAACCTTGAATAGCCAAAGCGATCTTGAGAAAGAAAAATGGAACTGGAGGAATCAACCTACCTGACTTCAGGCTCTACTACAAAGCCACAGTTATCAAGACAGTATGGTACTGGCACAAAGACAGAAATATAGATCAATGGAACAAAATAGAAAGCCCAGAGATAAATCCACGCACATATGGACACCTTATCTTTGACAAAGGAGGCAAGAATATACAATGGATTAAAGACAATCTCTTTAACAAGTGGTGCTGGGAAATCTGGTCAACCACTTGTAAAAGAATGAAACTAGAACACTTTCTAACACCATATACAAAAATAAACTCAAAATGGATTAAAGATCTCAACGTAAGACCAGAAACTATAAAACTCCTAGAGGAGAACATAGGCAAAATACTCTCTGACATACATCACAGCAGGAGCCTCTATGATCCACCTCCCAGAATATTGGAAATAAAAGTAAAAATAAACAAATGGGACCTAATTAAACTTAAAAGCTTCTGCACATCAAAGGAAACTATTAGCAAGGTGAAAAGACAGCCTTCAGAATGGGAGAAAATAATAGCAAATGAAGCAACCGACAAACAACTAATCTCAAAAATATACAAGCAACTCCTACAGCTCAACTCCAGAAAAATAAATGACCCAATCAAAAAATGGGCCAAAGATCTAAATAGACATTTCTCCAAAGAAGACATACAGATGGCTAACAAACACATGAAAAGATGCTCAACATCACTCATTATCAGAGAAATGCAAATCAAAACCACTATGAGGTACCATTTCACACCAGTCAGAATGGCTGCGATCCAAAAGTCTACAAATAATAAATGCTGGAGAGGGTGTGGAGAAAAGGGAACCCTCTTACACTGTTGGTGGGAATGCAAACTAGTACAGCCACTATGGAGAACAGTGTGGAGATTCCTTCAAAAACTGGAAATAGAACTGCCTTATGATCCAGCAATCCCACTGCTGGGCATACACACTGAGGAAACCAGAAGGGAAAGAGACACGTGTACCCCAATGTTCATCGCAGCACTGTTTATAATAGCCAGGACATGGAAGCAACCTAGATGCCCATCAGCAGATGAATGGATAAGAAAGCTGTGGTACATATACACAATGGAGTATTACTCAGCCATTAAAAAGAATACATTTGAATCAGTTCTAATGAGGTGGATGAAACTGGAGCCTATTATACAGAGTGAAGTAAGCCAGAAGGAAAAACACCAATACAGTATACTAACGCATATATATGGAATTTAGAAAGATGGTAACGATAACCCTGTATACGAGACAGCAAAAGAGACACTGATGTATAGAACAGTCTTATGGACTCTGTGGGAGAGGGAGAGGGTGGGAAGATTTGGGAGAATGGCATTGAAAAAAAAAAAAAAAAAACTTGTCACTAATTTCCACTTATAACCTTAAAGACTTACCTGAAAATACACTATGAGGAAATAGAAAAGAAAAAAAAAAAAATTGCAGAGGAAGGTAAACTTCCAAACTCATTCTATGAGGCCACCATCACCCTAATACCAAAACCTGACAAAGATCCCACAAAAAAAGAAAACTACAGGCCAATATCACTGATGAACATAGACGCAAAAATCCTTAACAAAATTCTAGCAATCAGAATCCAACAACACATTAAAAAGATCATACACCATGACCAAGTGGGCTTTATCCCAGGGATGCAAGGATTCTTCAATATCCGCAAATCAATCAATGTAATACACCACATTAACAAATTGAAAAACAAAAACCATATAATTATCTCAATAGATGCAGAGAAAGCCTTTGACAAAATTCAACACTCATTTATGATAAAAACTCTCCAGAAAGCAGGAATAGAAGGAACATACCTCAACATAATAAAAGCTATATATGACAAACCCACAGCAAACATTATCCTCAATGGTGAAAAATGGAAAACATTTCCTATAAAGTCTGGAACAAGACAAGGGTGCCCACTTTCACCATTACTATTCAACATAGTTTTGGAAGTTTTGGCCACAGCAATCAGAGCAGAAAAAGAAATAAAAGGAATCCAAATTGGAAAAGAAGAAGTAAAACTCTCACTATTTGCAGATGACATGATCCTCTACATAGAAAACCCTAAAGACTCCACCAGAAAATTACTAGAACTAATCAATGACTATAGTAAAGTTGCAGGATATAAAATCAACACACAGAAATCCCTTGCATTCCTATACACTAATAATGAGAAAACAGAAAGAGAAATTAAGGAAACAATTCCATTCACCATTGCAACGGAAAGAATAAAATACTTAGGAATATATCTACCTAAAGAAACTAAAGACCTATATATAGAAAACTATAAAACACTGGTGAAAGAAATCAAAGAGGACACTAATAGATGGAGAAATATACCATGTTCATGGATTGGAAGAATCAATATAGTGAAAATGAGTATACTACCCAAAGCAATTTATAGATTCAACGCAATCCCTATCAAGCTACCAGCAGTATTCTTCACAGAGCTAGAACAAATAATTTCACAATTTGTATGGAAATACAAAAAACCTCGAATAGCCAAAGCAATCTTGAGAAAGAAGAATGGAACTGGAGGAATCAACCTACCTGACTTCAGGCTCTACTACAAAGCCACAGTTATCAAGACAGTATGGTACTGGCACAAAGACAGAAATATAGATCAATGGAACAAAACAGAAAGCCCAGAGATAAATCCACGCACATATGGACACCTTATCTTTGACAAAGGAGGCAAGAATATACAATGGATTAAAGACAATCTCTTTAACAAGTGGTGCTGGGAAAACTGGTCAACCACTCGTAAAAGAATGAAACTAGAACACTTTCTAACACCATACACAAAAATAACCTCAAAATGGATTAAAGATCTAAACATAAGACCAGAAAATATAAAACTACTAGAGGAGAACATAGGCAAAACACTCTCTGACATACATCACAGCAGGATCCTCTATGACCCACCTCCCAGAATATCGGAAATAAAAGCAAAAATAAACAAATGGGACCTAATTAAACTTAAAAGCTTCTGCACATCAAAGGAAACTATCAGCAAGGTGAAAAGACAGCCCTCAGAATGGGAGAAAATAATAGCAAATGAAGCAACCGACAAACAACTAATCTCAAAAATATACAAGCAATTCCTACAGCTCAACTCCAGAAAAATAAATGACCCAATCAAAAAATGGGCCAAAGAACTAAATAGACATTTCTCCAAAGAAGACATACAGATGGCTAACAAACACATGAAAAGATGCTCAACATCACTCATTATCAGAGAAATGCAAATCAAGACCACTATGAGGTACCATTTCACACCAGTCAGAATGGCTGCGATCCAAAAGTCTACAAATAATAAATGTTGGAGAGGGTGTGGAGAAAAGGGAACCCTCTTACACTGTTGGTGGGAATGCAAACTAGTACAGCCACTATGGAGAACAGTGTGGAGATTCCTTCAAAAACTGGAAATAGAACTGCCTTATGATCCAGCAATCCCACTGCTGGGCATACACACTGAGGAAACCAGAAGGGAAAGAGACACGTGTACCCCAATGTTCATCGCAGCACTGTTTATAATAGCCAGGACATGGAAGCAACCTAGATGCCCATCAGCAGATGAATGGATAAGAAAGCTGTGGTACATATACACAATGGAGTATTACTCAGCCATTAAAAAGAATTCATTTGAATCAGTTCTAATGAGGTGGATGAAACTGGAGCCTATTATACAGAGTGAAGTAAGCCAGAAGGAAAAGCACCAATACAGTATACTAACGCATATATATGGAATTTAGAAAGATGATAACAATAGCCCTGTGTACGAGACAGCAAAAGAGACACTGATGTATGGAACAGTCTTATGGACTCTGTGGGAGAGGGAGAGGGTGGGAAGATTTGGGAGAATGGCATTGAAACATGTAAAATATCATGTATGAAACGAGATGCCAGTCCAGGTTCAATGCACGATACTGGATGCTTGGGGCTAGTGCACTGGGACGACCCAGAGGGATGGTATGGGGAGGGAGGAGGGAGAAGGGTTCAGGATGGGGAGCACGTGTATACCTGTGATGGATTCATTTTGATATTTGGCAAAACTAATACAATTATGTAAAGTTTAAAAATAAAATAAAAATAAATAAATAAATAAGAAAAAAAAAAAATACTCCACACTCAGGGGACATCCCTGGCGGTCCAGCAGGTTAGGACTCTGCACTTTCAGTGCAGGGTGCGATCGAGTCAGGGAACTGCCAAGAAATTTAACCAAAATGAATTCACTGCTCCAATTCAAAGTAGCTGAGATACAGTGTCATTAAAAGTAAGTGAGAAATGATGAAGGAAGAAAGAAATGGAATGCTTAATAATTCAAATCAACAAGACTTAAAAACGAACTGATAGTTTTAAACAGAAAAACACCCACACTGCTATGTATATGCATTTGGGCATGCGTACATAAGTGTGTGTGTGTTTAATTGTAAACAGATGCTGATATATGAACGATTAACATCTGAAACCTGACGATCTGAAAAAAGGTTAAAGACAGCAGAATTCCTGAATAAGTAAGATATATGAAAAGAGCACGAATATATGTAAACAGTATGTCTTTCAGAGGACAAAGTAAACTGAATCAGCTTAAAAAGTGAACACAGAAGGACCAAAAACAACAACAACAAAAGCCAAAATCCACCAGAGAACTCCCCTTGAAAAGCACGCCATAAAACTGGGGAGAAAATTTTAAATAGTTACATATGTGAATGAATACTAAAAATATTTTAATCCTCTTAACAAGTGTGTTTCTAATTAGATATTCCCTTTTCTGATTATATATTTTATTGTAATGAAGGAATTAACTTTGACTTAACTATTGCCACAACAGCAGCTGTTAGATTTCACTTTGTAGCTTCCTCTTATGCGCCCACCAAAACATGTGTATACTGTGTCTTAACATACTTCTTCCAGGGAAAGACCACAGAATTTCTGTATCAGTTTAGCTAGTTCCTAATGCAATTTACTGTATCTTTTTCTATATTAAAATAGAGAAGATCCTTTAATCTATTCCCTAAACCTTTAATTCTCTGGTCCTCATTCTATTCCTTATAAAATGCAATCAAGAATCTACTTTCAAATGTCTTGGAATCTTTCTTAGCAATGAAGTAGTAGAAGGTATTGCCTATTTTCAACTTATATGTTCAGAAATGAGGAAAAGTTTAAACCAAGACAAATCTAAAATAAATCAGGGTGAGGAGGATGGGGAAGGACATAGTCACACACTAAGTATTTTAAGAGTGGAAATAAATGTATTCATAATCACTTAGCCAAACTGCTAATCTATTTTAAACCTTCCATTCTTCCATGACGTGTATTTCTTTAAAATATAAAACTGGAATGTTAAGAAGGCAGTGCTCTGGCAAGCATAAACACCCTAGTAATTTTTACAAGTTGCTTTTTGGAAAGGCCCACCCACCTAACTCCATCCCCATTTTAAAACTGTGCTGTCCCATAATTAAATAATACAGCCTTCATTTTAAACTTCAAACCGTTCTCTACATTTGGAACTTGACATATGGTTGCAAACCCTAAAAGGCAAATTCAATAATAAATGGATGGTAAGAAAAAAAATTATCTATAAATTTCAGAACTGTGGAGAGGAATCTTTAATAAGTATTTCATAAGCAGGACCAATAAGACTTCGGCAGATCTCTTGTCTTATACATCCTCTAAGGTTAAAAGATAAAGACTATCTCTTGAATCTACTCAAAAGTCAGCATACCCATTAAACACCCAAAAAGGAAGGCAATTAGTGTCAACTGTAGTGATTAAAAAGAACACTTTTCAATTATAAACTCATCCAAGAACGGACCTACTGAAAAGCCTCATTTGAAAGATATATAAAAATAAATGAATACTTCACCAAAATGAAATCTTCTAATAAGAACTGTCACCAAAGATCCCTTTGAATTTTTCTAAATTGTGAATACAACTTGTCAATCACACAGGGGAAAAAAAGTAACCATTACAGTTAAGTAAGACTTGGAAATATTCAAATATAAACAGACATTAGGCATTTTTCTTTGAGTACACAGTGACTGTAAAACAAAAAAGGTAGTCATAAAAATGTAGAAAAATTGACAAACGGCACATTTTAAAGAGCAGGTAGGCAACTGTGTATACCAATGCTAAATATAATTTTAAAGATTATAGCTTCTATTGCTCTATTGCTGCTCTAATAAAAGAGGAAAACTAAGGATAATTTCACTGAGCAGTCCTCATTTTCTTAGAAATCTTAAATTTAAATAAAAATTAGTCTTGTAGTTAAAAGAGTAAACTTACCCACAAATAACTCAACTCACTGTGCGTATGTGCACACTCAGTCATATTCAACTCTTTGTGACCCCATGAACTGCAGTACCCCAGGCTCCTCTATCCACGGGATTTCCCAGGCAAGATTACTTAAGTGGGTTGCACTTTCCTCCTCCAGGTGATTACCCCGACCCAGGAATCGAACCTGTCTGTATCTTCTGCATTGGCAGGCAGGTTCTAACATGTACAGTGATTTGGGGCTTCCCAGGTAGCACTAGTAGTAAAGAACCTGCCTGCCAATGCAGGAGATACAGGTTCAATCCCTGGGTCAAGATAATCACCTGGAGGAGGAAATGGCAATGAACTCCAGTATTCCTGCCTGGGAATCCCATGGACAGAGAGCTGGAGCACAAAGAAAGCTGAGCGCTGAAGAATTGATGCTTTTAAATTGCAGTGTTGGAGAAGACTCTTGAGAGTCCCTTGGACGGCAAGGAGATCAAACCAGTCAATCATAACGGAAATCAGTCCTGAATATTCATTGGAAGGACTGATGCTGAAGCAGGGGACCAAAGAGAATGAGATGGTTGGATGGTATCACTGACTCGATGGACATGAGTTTGAGCAGGCTCTGGGAGCTGGTGATGGACAGGGAAGCCTGGTGTGCTGCAGTCCATGGGGTCGCAAAGAGTCAGACACTACTGAGCGACTGAACTGAACTGCCTACAAAAGAGTTCATTCTGTGTGACCCACTATCCACTGCTCATACGACAGTACAGACAGAACCACTGACTGCTGTGAGGTCAAACATAAACTTATAGGCAAAAATCTCAGAAATACAGAGCCTGTTATGCATTTCTAACGTCCAAAGCTAGCAGTGCTATTGCTGAGACTTTCAAGTTCCATTCAAGGCAGAACGTACCACAATCCCAAATTTAAAACCGAGACATGAAAGTGGGAGTAGAAAATATCATACTCAAAATAGAAGTGCCCTCTCCCAGATTACTAGTGAAAACTTCTGATTATGGATCAGTCCTCTATGAAGTATTTTAAAGGGATTATCTCTGAAAAGTAAGCTAAAGTTGTGAGGAAAAAAAAAATGCTTCTAGTGATAAGATTTCTGATTTTCTTCTTGGAGAATACATCCATTAGGTTGCCCAAAAACTTTCTTTCAGGTTTTTCCATTAGATGTTAAAAGAACTAATATTAGGTTCTTTAACTATTAAGTTGCCAACAAAGGTCCGTCTATTCAAAGCTATAGTTTTTCCAGGAGTCATGTATTGATGAGAGGGTTGGATGATGAAGAAGGCTGAGCGCCTAAGAATTGATGTTTTCAAACCGTGGTGCTAGAGAAAACTCTTGAGAGTCCCCTGGACAGCAAGGAAATTAAACCAGTCAATCCTAAAGGAAATCAACCCTGAATATTCATTGGAAGGACTGATGTTGGAGTTGAAGCTCCAGGACTTTGGCCACATGAGGCGAAGATCTGACTCACTGGAAAAGACCCTAATGCTGGGAAAGCTTGAGGGCAAGAGGAGAAGGGGGCAACAGAGGATGAGATGGTTGGATGGCATCACCGACTCAATAGACATGAATCTGAACAAACTCAGGGAGATGGTGAAGGATAGGGAAACCTGGCGTGCTGCATTTATGGGGTCGCCCAGAGTCAGATGCACTTAGCCACTGAACAACAATGTATCTGTGTATGTGTGTATTAGTCACTCAGTCATGTCTGACTCTTTGCAACCAAATGGACTGCAGCAAGCCAGGCTTCTCTGTCCATGGAATTTTCCAAGAAAGAATACTGGAATGGGTTGCCATGTCCTCCTCCAGGGGATCTTCCTAGCCCAGGGACTAAACTTGTATGTCTTACGTCTCCTGCATTGGTAGGCAGGTTCTCTAACACTAGCACCACCTAGAAATGCATAAACATGTATTATTTTGCCAGTAATAAAGACAGCTTACTTGCTAGTCTACCATTTTCATTTTTTTGGTTTGTCACAGGACCTGAAATAAGACTAACCTTTAGCTATTTGTGTACTATCTCTGATTTCAACTTTAATCAGTGGGCTAAAAGTGTAGAGAGTATTTAAAAGTACACAGGATTTTATGAAGACTAGAACATATGCAGGTGGGTGCTTGAGGAATTTTCTGCCCATTCTGCCAGAAGCAAGATGCCATCTGCTTATGGCATGAATCAAGCTACTAACCCTCAGCAGTTTCCAAAGTTGACAGGAAAATCTGGTTGTTTAGTTAACATTGAAAACACACTCTAAATCCAAGATGAACTGTTATTTTTAAAAATGCTCTTAGACATAGTTAAAAACTTGTTTTCCCCTTTAAAAGCAGCTGTCTGTTTTTAGATCTTTCTTTTTCATACAACTACTTTAAAAAGAACTGAATTATGCGAACCGATTTCAAAATAGTACCCTCAAGTAACTGAAAAATCTATTATTTTGATTATCTGAAAAACAAGCTCATCTCTTATACTGGAAATTACTTCTCTCTTGTATGATACAGATATCAACAATACTAGTGGGAAAAAAAAGCACAGTAAAATCATTTACATGACTGTTTCACAACAGTTATAGGAAACTATAAATCCTCATTCTCATTCTTTCTTTAGCCCTTCTCTAATTTAAACTTCAAGTCTTCTGGGCTAAAGTCCACTGTCATTCTGTCATTGTGTTTAAATAGCATAAAACACGAGTAACTAGTAGCTTATGCACATTCTTAGCATGCACATGTCTACAAGCCTTAAAAAAAAAACAAAACTCACTAAATTAGAAAATATTTTGCCAGATGTTGGTAGAAGAAAAAAATCTCTCACTGGATGTATCAATTAGGAAAGTCTTTTGTTTGACTGCTTTGAATAACAACTGAAAATGCATTTCTCAAAACAGAAGCTAGAAAGAATTGGAATAAAACTAAAAAATCCACAAAAATGACTAAAAGTTTAAACTAAAAAGTGACTTGCATTCACTGATTTCTTTCTTTTGTTTCCTTCTTGAATAAACATACTAATAATGAGATATCTCACATGGTAGTAAAGTAATGCTCAAAATTCTGCAAGCCAGGATTCAGCAATACGTGAACCGTGAACTTCCAGATGTTCAAGCTGGTTTTAGAAAAGGCAGAGGAAACAGAGACCAAATTGCCAACATCCGCTGGATCATCGAAAAAGCAAGAGAGTTCCAGAAAAACATCTATTTCTGCTTTATTGACTATGCCAAAACCTTTGACTGTGTGGATCACAATAAACTGTGGAAAATTCTGAAAGAGATGGGAATACCAGACCACCTGACCTGCCTCTTGAGAAATCTGTATGCAGGTCAGGAAGCTACAGTTAGAACTGGACATGGAACAACAGACTGGTTCCAAATAGAAAACGGAGTACGTCAAGGCTATATATTGTCACCCTGTGTATTTAACTTATATGCAGAGTACATCATGAGAAACGCTGGGCTGGAAGAAGCACAAGCTGGAATCAAGATTGCTGGGAGAAACATCAATAACCTCAGATATGCAGATGACACCACCCTTATGGCAGAAAGTGAAGAGGAACTAAAAAGCCTCTTGATGAAAGTGAAAGAGGAGAGTGAAAAAGTTGGCTTAAAACTCAACACTCAGAAAGCAAAGATCATGGCATCTGGTCCCATCACTTCATGGGAAATAGATGGGGAAACAGTGGAAACAGTGTCAGACTTTATTTTGGGGGGCTCCAAAATCACTGAAGATGGTGACTGCAGCCATGAAATTAAAAGACGCTTACTCCTTGGAAGAAAAGTTATGTCCAACCTAGACAGGATATTGAAAAGCAGAGACATTACTTTGCCAACAAAGGTCCGTCTAGTCAAGGCTATGGTTTTTCCTGTGGTCATGTATGGATGTGAGAGCTAGACTGTGAAGAAAGCTGAGCGTGGAAGAATTGATGCTTTTGAACTGTGATGTTGGAGAAGACTCTTGAGAGTCCCTTGGACTGCAAGGAGATCCAACTAGTCCATTCTGAAGGAGATCAGCCCTGGAATTTCTTTGGAAGAAATGATGCTAAAGCTGAAACTCCAGAACTTTGGCCACCTCATGCGAAGAGTTGACTCATTGGAAAAGACTCTGATGGTGGGAGGGATTGGGGGCAGGAGGAGAAGGGGACGACAAGAGGATGAGACGGCTGGATGGCATCACTGACTCGATGGACGTGAGTCTGAGTGAACTCCGGGAATTGGTGATGGACAGGGAGGCCTGGGGTGCTGAGATTCATGGGGTCACAAAGAGTCGGACACGACTGAGCGACTGAACTGAACTGAACTCATTGCTGTCTTTTAAAATGATATAGAACTTTCAGTCACATCTTATTCATATTAGGCACCTACTGATTTTAGTTCCATGAAGATGTCTGTTTTCATTAAAAACTTTTCTCTAAATATTATTGGTATTTGGATAACACATCTTGATTTTTTTAAGTGCATTAATTTAAAAATCCATTAAATGACCACACTGGTATTATCACACAGCTATTATTTTCACACTTCACAACACTGGGACCACAGCACATAACTCATTAAAAAAAAAAAAAATCCTTCTATCTCCTTTGTTTCCAGGACCTTTAGGAAACAAGGTCTTCTTTTACTCTTAGGAAGCTGAAAACAGATGAATATGACTTTGGGAAACCAGGTTTGTTGGCATTTGCAACAGAGATAAAAGTGGGTTTGGGGAAATGTGTGAGTATGCATGTGTATGCACAAGCTTATAAAGAAGAGGAAAGGTCGTGAATGCAGTTCTACCATCTTACACAGCTTCTTCAACAGTGAAATGAGGAGGGAGGTTTGGCTTTCAGTTCTAAAAATCATACATTCACTGAATATCAATCATTAGGAACATAAAAAAATGAATAAAACATAGTTTCAGCTCTAAGGCTGACTTGACAAAAAGCTCAATCACCATATCTACATACTTTTGGCCTTAAAGGTCATTTGATTAAAAACTCAAACACTGAGACTTTCCCGGCAGTCCAAGGGTTAGTACTCCAAGCTTCCACAGAGCAGGGTGCATAGGTTCGATCCCTAGCTGAGAAACTAAGAACCTGCATGCTGCACAGCACGGCCACCATGTTCACTATTTCTAAACAATTTGATATATGCACATGTGCACACGCACGCACACACACATATATGAAATGTTTGAGGACCAAAAGCACGTCGTTAGAAAAAACTGAAAACTTTGCTCTCGTGAAATGGGAAAAATAAGCGAAAATTCAAATACAACACTCGACCAAAATAAGTAGTTTATCAAGTACCAGACTGCCTGAGATCAGGCTTTTAATACCATGCTCAATTACGAGCCATACATACTTTTGTCTCCTTTAAAAAAGAAAAGACAAAAATACAGCTTTCTTAGAGGAAAAGGACATCAATAAATATAATGATAGCTTATTTTCTGGAAAATGTTGAGAACAAGGAAGGGGAAATACAGTTTACACAACACATATATACATACATACATACACACCCCATGATGCTATTTTATCACTGTAATTCTTGCTTAGATGCTTAAAAATTAAATATGTTTCCCATGAAGATTTGGAGCCTGTTCTATTTAGACAGAACCAACGTTTTTTAACAACTAAAAATGACAATTTATCTGATTACTGGCACAAAAATAATCGCCAAAACAAAAGAAAGATGTTTAACCGGCATCCTGAAACGCACCACATTTTTTTGCTATCCCACCTAGTATTGACAAATAGTAAACAGTATTGGCAAATATGAGAGCTAATTCCATTACCCAGTTGCCATACCTCCCTTCTGTGTAATGTCTTCTAAACTTTTTATCTTGAAGTAATTTAGACTCACAGAAAAGTTGAAAGAACTGTACAAAGAATTCTCATAAACTCTTTACTCAGATTCTCCCAATGTTCTTATTTTACTGCATATGATTTATCACTCTTTTTTTCTTTAACAAAAAAGTATGAAAAAGAATAAAATACTTAAGAATAAATATTTCTTCAGTTCTAAAAACCAAACATTCACTGAATATCAATTATTAGGAACATAAAAAAATGAATAATAGAAGATCATTATATCTACTACTGTGGACAAGAATCCCTTAGAAGAAATGGAGTAGCCATCACAGTCAACAAAAGAGTCCAAATGCAGTACTTGGATGCAATCTCAAAAACGAGAGAATGATCTCTGTTCATTTCCAAGGCAAATCATTCAATATCCTGGTAATCCAAGTCTATGCCCCGAACAGTAATGCTGAAGAAGCTGAATTTAAATGGTTCTATGAAGACCTACAAGACCTTTTAGAACCAACAACCAAATGAGATGTCCTTTTCATTATAGGGGACTGGAATGCAAAAGTAGGAAGTCAAGAAACACCTGGAGTAACAGGCAAATTTGGCCTTGGAGTACAGAATGAAGAAGGGCAAAGGCTAATAGAGTTTTGCCAAGAGAATGCACTGGTCATAGCAAACACCCTCTTCCAACAACACGAGAGAAGACTCTACATATGGACATTACCAGGTGGTCAATACTGAAATCAGATTGATTATATTCTTTGCAGCCAAAGATGGAGAAGCTCTATACAGTCAGTAAAAGCAAGACCGAGAGCTGACTGTGGATCAGATCATGAACTCCTGATTGCCAAATTCAGACTGAAATTGAAGAAAGTAGGGAAAACCATTAGACCATTCAGTTATGACCTAAATCAAATCCCTTACAATTATACAGTAGAACTGAGAAATAATATATGAGACTAGATCTGAAAGACAGAGTGCCTGATGAGCTATGGACAAAGGTTCATGACATTGTACAGGGAACAGGGCTCAAGACCATCCCCAAGAAAGAACTGCAAAGAAGCAAAATGGCTGTCTGAGGAGGCATTAAAAATAACTGTGAAAAGAAGACAAGGGAAAAGGAAAGGAGAAAAGGAAAGATATATCCCTTTGAATGCAGAGTTCCAAAGAACAGCAAGGAGAGAGAAGAATGCCTTCCTCAGTGATCAGTGCAAAGAAATAGAGGAAAACAACAGAATGGGAAAGACTAGAGATCTCTTCAAGAAAATTAGAGATACCAAGGGAACATTTCATGCAAAGATGGGTTCAGTAAAGGACAGAAATTGTATGGACCTAACAGAAGCAGAAGATATTAAGAAGAGGTGGCAAGAATACATAGAAGAACTGTACAAAAAAGATCTTCAAGACCCAGATAATCATGATGATGTGATCACTCATCTACAGCCAGACATCCTGGAATGGGAAGTCAAGTGAGCCTTAGGAAGCATCACTACGAACAAAGCTAGTGGAGGTGATGGAATTCCAGTTGAGCTATTCCAAATCCCGAAAGATGATGCTGTGAAAGTGCTGCACTCAATATGCCAGCAAATCTGGAAAACTCAGCAGTAGCCACAGAAATGGAAAGGTCAGTTTTCATTCCAATCCTGAAGAAAGGCAATGCCAAAGAATGCTCAAACTACCGCACAATTGCACTCATCTCACACGCTAGCAAAGTAATGCTCAAAATTCTCCAAGCCAGGCTTCAGCAATACGTGAACCGTGAACTTCCAGATGTTCAAGCTGGTTTTAGAAAAGGCAGAGGAACCAGAGGTCAAATTGCCAATATCCACTGGATCATCAAAAAGGCAAGAGAGTTCCAGAAAAACATATATTTCTGTTTCATTGACTATGCCAAAGCCTTTGACTGTGTGGACCACAATAAACTGTGGAAAATTCTGGAAGAAACAGGAATACCATATCACCTGACCTGCCTCTTGAGAAACCTATATGCAGGTCAGAAAGCAACAGTTAGAACAGCAGACTGGTCCCAAATAGGAAAAGGAGTATGTCAAGGCTGTATATTGTCACCCTGCTTATTTAACTTACATGCAGAGTACATCATGAGAAACTCTGGGCTGGATGAAGTGCAAACTGGAATCAAGATTGCCAGGAGAAATATCAGTCACCTCAGATATGCAGATGACAACACCCTTATGGCAGAAAATGATGAAGAACTAAAGTGCTTCTTGATGAAAGTGAAAGAGGAGAGTGAAAAAGTTGGCTTAAAGCTCAACATTCAGAAAATGAAGATCATGGCATCCAGTCCCATCACTTCATGGCAATTAGATGCGGAAACAGTGGAAACAGTGGCAGACTTTATTTTGGGGGGCTCCAAAATCACTGAAGATGGTGACTGCAGCCATGAAATTAAAAGACGCTTATTCCTTGGAAGAAAAGTTATGACCAACCTAGACAGCATATTAAAAAGCAGAGACATTACTTTGCCAACAAAGGTCCGTCTAGTGAAGGCTAATGTTTTTCCAGGAGTAATATATGGATGTGAGAGTTGAACTATAAAGAAAGCTGAGCGCTGAAGAATTGATGCTTTTGAACTGTGATGTTGGAGAAGACTCTTGAGAGTCCCTTGGATTGCAAGGAGATCCAACCAGTGTATCCTCAAGGAGATCAGTCCTGAGTGTTCATTGGAAGAACTGATGTTGAAGCTGAAACTCCAATACTTTTGCCACCTGATGCGAAGAATTGACTCACTGGAAAAGACCCTGATGGTGGGAAAGATTGAAGGCGAGAGAAGGGGACAACAGAGGATGAGATGGTTAGATGGCATCACCGACTCAATGGACATGAGTTTGGGTAAACTCCACGAGTTGGTGATGGACAGGGAGGCCTCGTGCGCTGCAGTCCACATAGTCACATAGAGTCGGACATGACTGAGCGACTGAACTGAACTGAACTGAAGAATAAATATATCAAAAGAAGTGAGAGACCACTATATTGAAAACTATAAAACACCAGTGTAAGAAATTAAAGATGACCTTAATAAACAGAAAGATAACCCAAGTTCATGGATTGGAAATCATTACAATGACTATACTCCCCCACCAAAGTTAATCTACAGATTAAACAAAATCCCAATAAACATCCCAGATGATTATATATTGGCAGAAATTGATAAGTTTATTCTAAAACTTATAGAATTACAAGGTACTCCCAAATAGCTAAAACAATTTAGCTGTTGGAAATTAGTATTCAACTTTTAGCAGAAGAACAAATTAAAATATTCACGTCTCAATTTCAAAACTAAATACAAAGCTAATAATTAAGACTGTGTGGTACAGACACAGACAGACATATAGATCAAGGAAACAGAAATAACCCTACACATTTATGAACAACTGATTTTGACATGGGTACCAAGATAACTTAATGTAGAAAGAAGTCTTTTCAAAAATAGTGCTGGAATGACAGGCTATCCAAGAAATTGGACTTCATAACTCCCACCATACACAAAAATTGATTCAACATAGATCTATATATTCTAGACACTAGTCCTTATCAGTATATTTATTTGTGATTTTAAAATATTTTCCCCATTCTACAAGTTGCCTTTTCACTTTGCTGATGTCTTTCGAAGCTAAAGCTATAGAACTTTTAGACGGAAACATACGCGGAATTCTATGTGACACTGGAGTAGTCAATGGTTTCTTTGATATGACACTGAAAGCACAAAATGAAAAGAAAAAGCAATAGGACTTCACTGAGATTTTAAACTTTCATGCTTCAAAAGACATCATCAAGAAACTGAAAAAGAAAAAAAAAAAAAAAAAAAACAACGACCTGCAGAATGGGAGAATATATTTTCAATCATATATCTGATAGGGTGTAGTAGCCGAAATTCCTAAAAATCAACCATCAATTTAAAAAACGGGGAGATTCCCTGGTGGTCCAGTGGTTAAGAATCAGCATTCCAATGCAGTTCTTCCCTGGTAGCTCAGATGTAAAGAATCCACGGGAACCAGAGGAGGTGCTGGTTCGATTCCTGGATCTGGAAGATCTGCTGGAGAAGGGATAGGCTACTCACCCCAGTATTCTTGGGCTTCCCTGGTAGCTCAAGTGGTAAAGAATCCGCCTGCAATGCGGGAGACCTGGATCTGATTCCTGGGTTGGGAAGTATCCTGGCCTGGAGAATTACATGGACCGTATAGTCCATGGGGTCGCAGAGTCAGACACAATGGAGCAACTTTCACTTTCACTTGCAGGGGACTCGGGTTCCATCCCTGTGTGCGTGTGTGTTCAGTCACTCAGTCACTTCCAACTCTTTGCAACTCCATCGACTGTAACCCTTTTATCCCCAGTCAGAGAACCAAGATCCTACATGCAACCAGACAACTAAGCCCAAGCATCCCGAAACTACTGAGCCTGTGTGCCCTAGGGCCCACAAGACACAACTAAAAAGAAGCCTGTAAGCTGCAAGAAAGAGCCCACATGCCAAAACTAGGACCTGACACGGCCAAACAAATAAACATTTAAAAAAAAACAGGCAAAGGATTTGAATAGAAGTTCTCCAAAAAAGATACCCAACGTTCTATAAACACATAGAAAGATAGTCAGCATCATCAGTAACTAATGAAATACAAAGCAAAACCATAAAAAGATTCCACTTCATACCCACTTAGGGTATAATGAAAAAGATGGACAGTGATAAGTGTTGACAAGAATGTGGAAAAACTGGAATCTTTCCTCATCACTGGTGGGATTGTAAAATGGTACATTTCAAAATTTCTTCAAAAAGTTAAGCATAGAGTTACCATAAGACTCAGAAATTTCACTCCTAGGCATATACCTAAGAAAATTGAAAACCCATCAACAAGTTTGTTTACAGATGTTCACATCAGCATTATTTATAATAGTCAAAGAGTAAAAGAAAAAAAAAAAGACCCACATGTCCAACAACTGATGAATGTGAGGTATCTGCACAATGGAATATACAATCATAAAATGGAATGAAGTCCTGATACATGCTGCAATATGGATGAACCTTGAAAGCATTATGCTAGGCTAAGTAAGCCAGTCACAAAAGGCCACATTATATGATTCCACATATATGAAATGAACAGAATAGGCAATTCTGTGATGACAGAAAGTAAATTAGCTGTTGCTTCCCTGATGGCTCAGATGGTAAACAATCCTCCTGCAATGCAGGAGACCCAGATTGGATCCCTGGGTAGGAAAGACTCTCTTGGAAAAAGAAATGGCAACCCACTCCAGTATTCCTGCCTGGAGAATTCAACAGACAGAGGAACCTGGTGGGCTACAGTCCATAGGGTGGCAAAGAGTCAGACACAACTGAAGGGCTAACATTTCCACTTTCACTTTCACGGACGAGGGGAGAGGAAAATGGGCAGTGACTATTGATGCATAGAGGGCTTCTCTTTGGGTGATGAATATTCTGGAATTAGATAGCAGTGATGGTTGCACAAGTTATTGGGTAATATTCTAAAAACCACCTAACCACACATTTTTAACAGGTGATGGCCATAACACGTAAATTATTTCTCAACTTTTAAAATTATAATATACAAGGGGAACTGTGTCTAAGACCTTTCTGAGCAAAAAGAGAAAGAAAAACAGCAGGACAGACACTTGGGAGAACCCTCACCTATGTGGAAGAGAGAGGATAAGAAGCCAGAGAAGCGATCAGAGAAATGCAGACTTCATTACATCTTGGAGAAAACCACAGTTAGCAGCATCAAATCCTTTAGGAAATTGATTCTGAGTGATGGACATACTTATTACAACAAGTTTCATCCAACTTAAGTTCTCTCTCTTACAAAAGCCTGGCTCCTATTCTCTCCTCCTTCTCTGCTGCTGCTGCCAAGTCGCTTCAGTCATGTCCGACCCTGTGTGACCCCATAGACAGCACCCACCAGGCTCCCCCATCCCTAGTTGGGGTTAATTCTGTACGTTATTGGAAGCACTCAAGCTATCTTCTTTCAATATGTTCCACAAGTTACACTGTTCACTGTCCAATTGACTTTTTGTTCATTAGACAGGACTGGTAAATATTTACTCAATAAATTTAATATAAATGGGATCCCTTTATTACATCTGATCCTGATTTCATTTTTTAAGTTTACCTATTTAAAGAAAATCTATTCTCTTGACATTCTCATGAAGTAATAATTTTATTACTTTATTGTTTTTATGAATATACTGTTTTTTTCCCCTCTGGACAAGTTCTACTGTAGTTTTCAAAACTACGGAACAAATTTTCCAGAAATAACTGGAAATTTCAAACTGGATTTCTGCTTTGGCCACAGGCATCCAAAGTGGTATTATACAGAATACATGCATAAGGGGACAAAAATATTTTCTTATTTTTCAATAACTGTCTAATAAGTGAAAGCATTTTAGAAAAGAACAAGTAGATACGCAGACCAGTTTGGTTTGAGACACTTAACCTGCATCACTTTGTTTTATTTTACTTTCTAGGGCATCTGAAAAACTACTAGGCTGTAAGCAGACTGTCTGGTCAGTTAAGACAAAGTCTTGGCACCTCTTTGAAATAAGATATGCCAGGTCTACCCTCCTGTATTATGTGACTGGCCTAGTTAGAGGATATATATACACACACGATAGTCAGAGAGATAACATCAATATGGATACTACAAGGTCATATCCCCTGGGCAATGTTTCTTTTAGCAATGATGTGCACGCTAAATTAAAAAAATCTATGTAAGAAGGATAAAGAATACTAAAATAAAAACCCAACATAGTCATTGTAATACTAATTTGAACAATTTAGTTAGAAACACCAAACATTATAGGCTTAAACTTTCACTCTTTTGAAACTATACTTTATGTTCCAAGAATAATTTCTAAATTAAGTCTTCTATTATTTATTTTACTTATATTCCAAACTTCAGGATATGTTTTCCCTGATTCCAGTACGATTAACACTTTTTTAAGCCTATATTTTGCCAATACAGAGTTTACAAAGTAAGTATCACCCACTAATCTAAAGGATATGGTTTTTTCAGTAGTCATGTATGGACGTGAGAGTTGGACTATAAAAAAAGCTGAACGCCAAAGAATTGATGCTTTTGATCTGTGTTGTTGGAGAAGACTCTTGAGAGTCCCTTAGACTACAAGGAGATCCAACCAGTCCATCCTAAAGGAAATCAGTCCTGAATATTCACTACTGATTTTGAAGCTGAAACTCCAATACTTTGGCCACCTGATGCGAAGAGCTGAATCATTTTAAAAGACCCTGATGCTGGCAAAGACTGAAGGCAGGAGGAGAAGGGGACAACAGAGGATGAGATGGTTGGATGGCATCACGGACTCAATGGACATGAATTTGAGTAAACTCCAGGAGTTGGTGATAGACAGGGAGGCCTGGTGTGCTGCAGTCCATGGGATCACAAAGAGTTGGACACAACTGAGCGACTGGACTGAACTGAATCTAAAGTTAAGCCTTAGAATCTAGAAGTCATCAGGAAACATTTTTATCACCCTACTTTTTAACACTTGCATGTTTTTTTTTTTTTTTTGTCCCACGTTCTTTGACCTCGGAAATATCAGGATAAAATGGGTACCTGTTAAGAGAAGCATCAAGTAAATTTTAAAGGAGAAATCCATTTATGTGTTTCCACAAAGAAGTTGGGGAATTTGAATTATAAAAAAAAAGAAAGCACAGGGTATCAAAGTAATAGGTACTACTAATATTTTGAGAAAGATACCATGATACTAATGGTTCTTCTGTCCATTACTACAATAAAAATCACCACCATTTACGGAATACCTACCACCATGTGCCAAATGCTACATATAAATTGTTTCCTAAATTTAACGATTAAAAAGAATATTATTTTCCCTATTTTACAAATAAGGTGAGTAAGATTTGGCTAACTACTTTGTCCAAGTACACATAGCAAATGAGGCAGAGCAGGGTTTTGAATGCAAGTTAGTCTAAATCCGAAAACTATTCCTTCATTATACTACGATGTCCCACTCTCTCTTGTTCTAAAGCAAGGTTGCAAACTCAACTGTCAACAAGAGGTTTGCAATTAAAATAAAATGTATGCAGTGAGTTAAACTAATGGAGAATAAAATGGTTTTGCAACCAAGCATACACCTGTCTAACTAACCTGGCCCCTGAATATGTCGTGCAAGCAATAAGAAAGCAGTCAAACAAAACAATCCACTGGCCACTCATTTTCTGGACACATATAACTCAGATGGTAAAGAATCCGCCTGCAGTGTGGGAGACCCAGGTGATCCCTGGGTTGGCAAAATCCCCTGGAGAAGGGCATGGCAACCCATTCCAGTATTCTTGTGTGGAGAATTCCATGGACCGAGGAGCCTGATGGGCTACAATCCATGCAGTCACAAAAAGTCGGACATGACTGGACAACTTTCGCTTCAAAAGGTGAAAAGTACTTCTAATTTGAAAAAGTATTCTTTGAAACATTAGTGGTTTTCATATGAGATTTGTAGGACTGAAACCAGTTGTCACTGAACTAAATAAAACATTGATTGACTTTTAAAATAACTCCTTTACCTTTTGACTCTTACAAACTTGGCAGCAATAATAAACTTTACACATCACTTTAATACTGACAGTCCCTTACTTTTGTATATTGTACTAACAAAGGTACACTTGAAGACAATGAGTGCAGGTCTAAAAAGAGACATATATGCTGTAACTGTGGTAACACTCTCACAGTACAGTTATCATATCCCTAATTAAGGATCCTTACTATTCCAAACCAGCTACCCAGAGAGCAGCAGATTACCCTCAGAGGCACCTCAATAATCTCTGGCCTTGGGAATCAGAACCAGTTATTTCTCCATCCTGCAGGCCTACAGTCCTTCCACTGACCAAGCCCCAAACTCCACAAGAATAAAACCTGTGTGGTAAAACAGCAGCAGGATGATGGGAAGGAAACAGCAGGACATGACGGAATCCCAAGCAGATGGGCGCCACTGTAAGCAAGTTCCAGGCTCTGGCTGTGCGGTGATCCAGAGAAGCACCTGGTAATGTAATTTCCGGGAGGCTTCTTCCACAAGGCCAGACACAGTGAAAATACCTAAACTATTGCCAACCAAGTCACATTAAGAAAGAAAACAGTGTGAATGATCTGGGGCACCAAGTGCCACAGCGCAATAGTTCAAAATCATCAAGATTCAGGAAACAGAATATTGAAGATGGGGATGCAGAAAGGAGTTCAGGAAATCTATATAAAGTTCAGAAATAGAATTTATGGAAGCCAAGGCCCACCAAATATATATTATCATTTTATGTACACAAAGAAAGCTATCCACACATCAGGTATTATAAGAAAAGATGATACTCAGGAGTAGACATTTAGGCTAAATAGAATTTCAAATTTATAAATGAAATGCTGCAGTGGTCTAGGCATTCACAAAATGACACTACCATGGATCTTTACATATATCACATTTTCCAACCTGTCCTAATATTACGTTCATGTTATTTTAATTAGTATCATCCATCTGTACACATCACTGAATCAGGTTTTTAACACTGACCTTTTCCACTGTGTTTTTAAGACCAGTATTTATTGGAAAGTTTAATAATGCTTCATGTCTTTAGCTCATTTTCTCTCTTCTCTACCCAATCAACAAGACCTGTTCAAATGCCAATCATCCAAAACTCAATCACTTACCTTCTAAACAGATACGCTAAATGGCTCTAAAACAGTCGAGTACTTTAACTGACATTAATAATTTAGCAACTCTAATTTCATGTATATTTCTTTCAAATAAAAAAGTATGCATCTGAGCATAGGGGACATTCTGACAACAAGAAACATACATATCTCCTAATCCCATCCACAATTTACTGTTATAACCATCTAAATTCCATATCAACATTCAAATCATATTCTAAACATATTTACAAGGAACCCACTAAACGCCTAACTCACATATATTCATTCTAGAACTACTTGATATAATAAGATGGGGAAAGGAGTAGAAATCATACAATACTTACTTACAGAGGAATGATTTCTATAATGTACAAAAATAAAATTAAATTCAGGTAAATGAGAGAAAATTCTCAAAACAGTAATTTATATAACTGTTTTTTCTAAATAAATAGCTTCATTTCTTCTCATGTATGTTCTTTCAACAGCAAATAGTGAATAATTTGGTGGCTCAATTCCAGTGTTTAATCTGACTCAAATAAAATCATTTTTAAACCTCCAGTTAGAAATTTGGGGACTGCAAGTTTCTATTATAAGGAGTAATTACAAGATCCCAGCTGTGAAGTAAATATTACCTAAACAGAATGTCTTAAAATAATCTTCGCAATTAAATACCTAGTAATCATTAAACAAGGTGAAAAATACAAGGTTTATCAGTATGTGGGGGACCAATGCAGCATGATTTTACAACAGGTTTCTGGAAAGTATGAATTCAACTGGCAGATTACTAATCACCAGGAAGGAGAAAGGATCTTGGTTCTAAGGATCTCTGTAACAACTTAGATATAGATGTAATAGCACCAACTATATTGCTCCCTGCATAGAACAGAGTTACAATATTCTCAAACAAAGCCCTGTGTTGTATACCATAGTCTGCTGGAAGATAGTCATCAGTGGTAACCAGTCATTCATGGGAGCTTTAAGTAGGACTGAAAGAGGAAGTCCAACATATTCTGCATCAAAGAAAAAAAATAGGCTGGCAAGATGACAGTGATCCAGCAAAATCTGTCTTCTCTGCTATAAAAGATGTAGGAGGATGCTTTAGAACTGACTAAAAAAATCTCCTGAAAGACATTAACAGAATTTTTTTAAAGATAACATGTAAATTATGACAATAGGATGTCACCACATTTCTGATTTTTTTTTTCTGAGCTATCTTCTTCAAGACAAGAAAACTTCCTATGAATGTCTCAAATTTTAAAAATAAAGGGCAAGTTTATCAGGAAAAATATGCATAAATTATAATCAAGAAATTTTGTTAGAAGACAAAGCATGCAACCGGATGAAGGTGACTCAGAATGAAGTCAGTTATATCAGAATGGCATCGATATCCTGAAATATGCTAATGCCCTCTGGACCAAGAGAAGAATATAGAATCAAGATTCTGTTTTCTGGTACTGTATCTAGATTATCTGCCTAAATCCTTGTTTATACTTTATAGAACTAGATTTTAGTGTAGAAAAAGACTGAATCCATGACAGAACCAAAGGAAATGACTCTGTTTTTTCAACAATATATCAGTCACCCAGGCTCAAAATCTGGGAGTTCCTTTTCCTTTCTTTTATGCCATATAATTAATCGATTACTAAAAACGAAGGCTTCTCTCAAAACATTCCTTATCTACTGTGCATAGCCTCAGAATATCTCCTTCAAACACTGATTAATTAAATTACATGGTAGGTTTAACATGTGTCCACAAATTCTTTGATACACCTCCTTCCAGGGGGTGCAGCTTAATTCTCTTCCCCTTGAATAGTGACTTAGTGACCGGCTTCTACTGAACAGACTATGGAAAGAGAAAAACAGCAACTTTGCAGTGGAGAAACCTGGCATATACCACCCTACCAAAAGATCAAAGTTAATATCACTAATGGTAAGCCATGTTGCTATCAAGTATCTCTTGATATGATATGGTGAGAAGAGTTCTTCACATGTATGCTATTCTTCTTAGAAATTGGGCATAAGTCCAATTTAATCTAACAAGACATCAGCCAAACCCAAACTGAAGGATGTTGTACAAAATATGTTACCAGCTTTCTTTAAAAGCATCAAAGTCATGAAAAACACAGAAAGCCTGAGAAAGCATCACAGATTGGGAAAGACTAAGAAGAGAGGCTGAAAGCAAAGAACTAAAGAGCCTCTTGATGAGGGTGAAGGAGGAGAGTGACATAGCCAGCTTAAGACTAAATATTAAAAGAACTAAGATCATGGCATCTTGGCCCATTACTGCATGGCAAACAGAAGGGGAAAAGGTGGAAGGAGTGACAGATTTCCTCTTTTTGGGCTCCAAAATCACTGCGGACAGTGACTGCAGCCATGAAATTAGAAGACGATTGGTTTTTGGCAGGTAAGCGATGACAAACCTAGACAGTGTGTTGAAAAGCAGAGACATTACTCTATTGACAAAGATCCATATAGACAAGGCCATGGTCTTCCCATTGGTCACACACGGTTATGAGAGCTGGACCATAAAGAAGGCAGAAGGCCAAAAAATTGATGCCTTTGAACTATGGTGCTGGAGAAGACTTCTAAAAGTCCCCTGGACAGCAAGGAGACCAAACTGGTCAATCTTAAGGGAGAGCAACCCTGAATATTCACTGGAAGGACTGATGCTAAAGCTGAACCTTCAGTATTTTGGTCATCTGATGCAAACAGACAATTCATTGGAAAAGTCCCTGATGCAGGGAAAGACAGAGGGCAGAAAAGGGCATTAGATAATGAGATGGCTGGACGGCATCACTGACGCAATGAACATGAACTTGGACAAATTCCGGAAGGTGGTGAGGGACAGGGAGGCCTGGCGTCCTGCAGTCCATGGGGTCACAAAGAGTCAGACACGACTGGGTGACTGAATGACAACAAGGAGAGAGGACAATTAAATGCAACATGATATCCTGGATTCAAGCTTGGAACAGAAAAAGGGTATTAGTGAAAAAAACTTGTGAAATCCGAATAAAATCTGTACTTTAAGTTAATAGTATTGAATCTGTATTGATTTCTTCATTTTGATCTAAAGTTATACATAATATTAACATTAGGGAACTCAATCTATTTTTGTAACAAATGTAAATCTAAAATTATTTCAAAATAAAGGTTTTTTTCCCCCAATTTTTTAACCATATCTTCCCTTACTTTTAGAGAGCCACCACCCTAGCTCATAAACTTTATCACTGCTGCTGCTGCTAAGTCAATTCAGTCGTGTCCGACTCTGTGTCACCCCATAGACGGTAGCCCACCAGGCTCTCCCATCCCTGGGATTGTCCAGGCAAGAACACTGGAGTGGGTTGCCATTTCCTTCTCCAATGCATGAAAGTGAAAAGTGAAAGTGAAGTCGCTCAGTCATGTCTGACTCTTCGCGACCCCATGGACTACAGCCCACCAGGCTCCTCCGTCCATGGGATTTTCCAGGCAAGAGTACTGGAGTGGGTGCCATCACCTTCTCCAAAACTTTATCACTACTACCAAGATTTTCCAATTTCTATGTCTTTAGGATCTGCCCTCTCCAATTTATCTGACACATATCAAAGTATGAATCTTAATTTACACCACGTCTCTATTCAAAATCTACAGACTCAAACCTATAAATGACTACTTAGTATCTCAATATTATTTATCACTAGGCTCATCACTAAAAGGCATCTGCAAAACAGCCATATACTGCTTACCTAAGGAAATGGGAACCCAATCCAGTGTTCATGCCTGGAGAATCCCAGGGACGGGGGAGCCTGGTGGGCTGCTGTCTATGGGGTTGCAGAGAGTCAGACATGACTGAAGCGACTTAGCAGCAGCAGCAGCAACCTTATATTACTAACAGAGATACTTATTTTTAATCACACGCTAGTGACAATTTCAGAAAAGAATAAATTCAGTAATAAAACTGGGTATTCTGAGCAATAATGGAGGATTCTAAAAAAAGAAACACATATTTTGTTTTATCAATAGAAAGATTACAATCTTGTTAGGTATGTAATGATTATTTTATATTTTTATCTTATTTCCTATCACTTTACCAAAATTTAGTACTTTTCAAAGGTTTTGTTCAGTAGATTCCTTTATTTTCTAAATATTTGATCATATTTTTAATAAAACAATCTTATTATATTTCCTATTATTTGTATCTACTTTTGGCAAATGTTAAGAGTCTAAATTAATTTTTATTTTACTTGAAAACAGTAACAACTCTGGACAATTACAAATGATGACAGTATAAAATGTAGTAAACACACAGCTGACCCAGCGAGGATAACTGGTCACAGAATTACCAAATCTTATCAACATGCCCTAAGAAGCTTCCATGGAATGCTTTGCTTCCTTTTCCAAAGAAGCTTTTTCAGTCCATTTTAATGCACAAATAGTTTTATAACTACCTACCTTAAAATATTTTAATTATATCCAGCCATTCTTTCATGGATATTAACAATGTGGTTTTAAAGTTTATATGGAAAGGCAAAAGGCCCAGAAGAGCCAAGACAATACTGAAGGAAGAGAACAAAGTTGGATGCTGATATTACCTGGCTTGAAAATTCCTTTTGCTGCAAGAATCATGACACTGTGCTACTGGCAGAAGAAAAGACAGATAGATCAATGGACAGAATAGAGAATCCAGAAACAGACTCATAAAAATATTTCAACTGGTCTTTGATAAAAGAGCAAAAGCAATAAAAGGGAGAAAAGAAAATCTTTTCAACAAACAGTCCTGGAACAACTGGACATTCACAAGTATAAAATGAATCCAGACACAGATCTTACATCCTTTACAAAAATTAACTAAAATGGATCATAGATCTAAGTGTAAAATGCAGAACTATGGAAGCTGTAGAAGATAACACAGAAGAAAACCTAAATGACTTTGGATATGGTGATGAGTTTTTAGATACAATACGAAAAGACATAATCCATGAAAGAGATGAGATGGATTTCATTTAAATGAAAAACTTCTGCTTTGCAAAAGACCATACCAAGAGAATCAGAAGACAAGCCACAAACTAGGACAAAATTATATAAAATAGACCAAAGACCTTAAAAGACACTTCGCCAAAGAAGATACACAGATGGAAAAATAAACATATGGGAAAAATGCCCCACATCATATATTACCAGAGAAATGCAAATTAAAACAAGCAGATACCACTAACCCAAAATAGGCCAAAATCTGGAACACTAACAATACCATATGCTGGCAAGGATGTGGAGCAACAGGAACTCTCATTCATTGCTGGTGGGAATGCAAAATGATACAGACAGTTTAGAAGACAAGTTTGGCACTATCCTACAAAACTAAACATACTCTTTACCACATGAGCCAGCAGTTGTACTCCTGGGTAATTACCCAAAATACCTGAAAACTTATGTTCACACAAAAACCTGCACACGGATGTTCACAGAAGCATAATTTATAACAACCAAAACTTATAGCCAAGCAAGATATCCTTCAGTAGGTGGCTGAATAAATAAATTGTGGTACATTCAGACAATGGAATATTATTCAACACTAAAAAAAAAAAAAAAGAGCCATCAAATCATGAGAAGACATGGAAGAACCTCAAAAGCATATTACTAAGTGAAAGAAGCCAATTTGAAAAGGCTACATACTATATAATTCCAACTATATGACATTATGGAAAAGGCAAATCTATGCAGCCACTAAAAAGATTAGTGGCTGTGGCAGGCGAGGGAAATGAACAGGCAGATTCTTAGGACAGGGAGGGCTTCCCTTGTGGCTCACCTGGTAAAGAATCTGCCTGTGATGTGGGAGACCTGGGTTCAATCCCTGGGTTGGGAAGATCCCCTGGAGAAGGGAATGGCTACCCACTCCAGTATTTTGGCCTGCAGAATTCCATGGATGGTATAGTCCATGGGGTCACAAAGAGTCAGATACAACTGAGCAACTTTTACTTTCATTTTTACTTCACTAGGACAGTGAAATACTCCGTATGATATTATAATGATAGATTTATATCGTTATACATTTCTCCAAATTCATAGAATGTATAACATTAAGAATGAAAGTAGACTATGCGATGTGTCAGCGTGGGTTCATCCTTGATAAAAATGCACCACTCAAGCATTAGAGTGAGAGATATTGATAATGGGGTGGGTGGTTAGGTGGTAAGATGTGTAGGGACAGAGTACACGGGATTCTCTGTACTTTCCTCTCAATTTTGTTATAAACTTAAAACAACTCCTTTAGTCCTAAGTTTTTAAAATTATATTTATGAATACACAATATATATTCTTATATGTGATTCTTTATAACTGCTTCAGTCTGTTACTTTGCTTCTCTTTCCTTCTCTTCATTTAACCTGATGAGCTAATTAAATTCAAGCATATGTTTTGCCTCTCTAAGTCATCTGACCGCCCCTTTGGTTTTTCCTTTGTCTCAGTGCTACAGATTTGGGGAAGGGCACTGACGAGAGTCAAGCAGACTGGGACAGGAACCTGACTCTACTTAACAACCATACAACTTCTCCAAGTTTCAGACTCTTTATCCCTAAAATGAAGTTTAGAGACTAAACAAACTTCCAGTTCTTCCTAGCCTTAACTCTTTACAATTCTGTAATAGGTACAAGTGAAATAAATGTAAAGAGATCTGGGAAGATGGTGATGAAGGCTGTAGACTTTTGAATTTCCCTAAATTCCCCCATAAAAGATACCTAAACCAATAATCTACATGACATTTATAACAAAACTAGACAAAGTTAAATTCCTATGAACCTCAAAACACAAGCAAACAAGAAAATAACACCAACAGCTACAAGATGTGTATAATCAAAGATTCCACAACAACACGAACTGACCTTAAATTACATTGGCACATGCTTTTATGAATGTGCAAGAACCCAGGTAATATAATTTCCTTGAGCTCTTCCTGAAAACAGACTATAAACTAGCACTGTCCCGTACAAGTCTCTGTGATGCTGGAAATGTTCTTTCTGGGCTATTCAATACAGTAGTCACTGGCCACATGTGACTATTCAGCATTTGAAATGTGACTAATGTGACAAGGAATTGAATTTTTAATTTTATTTTAATTAATTTAAACAACTATGTTGCCAGTTTATTATTGTGCAATAAGAATGAACATCATGGAGAAGGAAATGGCGGCCCACTCCAGTACTCTTGCCTGGAAAATCCCATGGATGGAGGAGCCTGGTAGGCTACAGTCCATAGGGTCGTGAAGAGTCGGACACGACTGAGCAACTTCACTTTCATTTTCACTTTCTCCTTCCTGAAAACCTTCTGGCTAATGCTGTTATCTTAAAATGTAAATTATGGGAGTGGGTCTGGTAAAATTTTCACAAACTTGAGACATTCCTTTGATTTATTGTAATAACTAATTAAAAAGTATATAACTCTTAACACTAGTGAGGGGGGCACTCTCCATCCCCCTTCTGTTGTCTATGTCAGAAGCTTTCTCTGTCCCTTTTTATACTTAAATAAAACTCTGCTATACAAAAAAAAAAAAAAGAATGAACATTAGACAACCAAAATGACTGGCCTGCCATAAAGACAGGCAATATCTTGAAAAAAAGATAGAAACTTACCTGGATCTCAGTCAAATAAACATAAAATGAAATTCTAAGACCAGGGAAATATGAACAGTGATTGGATATCAAATGATTTTTAAGAAATGATTAGAGGGATAGAATAATATCATAGATAGTTCTTATCTTTTATAAATGCATATTAAAATATTTATGGATGAAAAAATTATGGGATTTGCTTCAAAATAATCTGAAGTTTGAGTAGGGAGTGAACTGGTATAAACGAAACAAGACTGGCCATAAGTCGATCATCACTGACGCTGACTGATGGTCACACGGGACTCACGACACAATTTTCGCCACTTCTGTGTGTTTGAAATTTTCTATCAAAAGGTTAAAAAATAAGAGAGAGATGGAACAGTTTCTATGCCTGCATAACAAATTATCCCCAAAACTAAAAGTTCAAAAAATAACAATATTCATTTATTAGTCTCACAGTATCTGAGTCAAATTTGGCACAAGTTCTGCCAGTTTTCTCACATGGAGTCTCTCAGTTGGTTACCGTCAGATGTCAGCTTAGGCTATATCCAAATGAAGGTTTGATCGGCTCTAGAAGATCAATTTCCAAGGTGTCACTCACCTGACCGGTAAGTTGGTGCTACTTGTTGTTCAGGGTAGAGCTGTGTACAGTTTTTCAGATCTCTGACACCAAATATATGGTGTCTTTCCAACACCAGTTCCCCAAATCCCTATCACCAAGTGTCCAGCAACTCAATTCATTTAATTCTGACATTAACTACTCAGAGTTAGCACAGAGCCCACAGGTTAAAAGCTCAGTCCTAGGTGCTAGTCACAAGTCTACAGGAGGCCACCCATACTTCTGACCAACTGGCTCTAAACTGGGGGTTCCTACAACCCCCTCTTCAGGTTCAATAATTTGCTAGAGCAACTCTCAGAATGTAGGAAAACATCTTACCTCCATTAACCAGTTTATTACAAATGATACAACTCAGGAACAGCCCAATGGAAAAGACGCATGGGCAAGATATGAGGGCTGGGGAAGGGGAGTGCCTGCGGAGTGTCCATGCCCTCTGGGGCATATCACCCTTCCAGGACCCCCATGTGTCTACAAGTCTGGAAGCTTACCCAGTCTCACTGTTCAAAAGCTTCTAAAGAGCTCTCTATCTTGTCTCTTCTTCCCTCCCTAGAGGTCAGCTGGTGGGTTGAAAACTCACTTGTCTTTTTGGTGACCACCCTGTATCACCTCACCTACACAAACTCAGATGAGATAGTGGCTCATTATGGGTAACAAAAGACACTCCTGACATGCAGGAAAGTCCAAGGATACTAGGGGCTCTATGCCAAAACTGGAGACAATGACCAAATATATATTTTTATGATACCTCAGCTGGAGTCCTGAGTTCCTTTCTCAGTGGGCTTCTCTCTGTAAGAGGACATAGATGTCTTCCAGGTACCATAGCTGACTCCCCCCAGAAACAGCAATCCAAGTGCTGAATTTGTAATCATGTGTTCCATGATCTAGTCTCGGATGTTCAGTTCAGTTCAGTTCAGTCACTCAGTCGTGTCTGACTCTTTGCGACCCCATGAATTGCAGCACGCCAGGCCTCCCTGTCCATCACCAACTCCCGGAGTTCACTCAGACTCATGTCCATCAAGTCGGTGATGCCATCCAGCCATCTCATCCTCTGTCGTCCCCTTCTCCTCTTGCCCCCAATCCCTCCCAGCATCAGAGTCTTTTCCAATGAGTCAACTCTTCGTAGTCTCGGATGTTACAAGTCATTATCTCCACTGTTGTTTTACTGGTCACACTGGGTCAATCAGCCAAGATTTAGTGTGAAAGGGGACTATACTAGGGTATGAGTACAAGGAGGTTTGGATCATTAGAGGTCATTTTGGAGGCTGGTTACCACACTACAATTGACTCTCATTATTTGCAGTAGGTATGTTCCATAAGGTCACTGCAAACACTGAATTAGTGATTACTGCACTATTGCTCTTAAGGGAAACAGTTGGTTAAGTCTCTGTGTGCCTCTGCTGACAACTCTTGCTTTATGTGTGTTTCTGTTTAAAGCATCTCAATATATATTGTTGACTCACTAACACTAAATTCACAGTCAACAGCACTTAAAATTCATGCCTCAATGAAGTGTTTCTAACATACATGCTTTCTTCATAAAGTACATCACAGCCTTCTTGAGCTTAGGAAAAGACAGCACTTATTATACCTGGGTACCATTTTAAATAATAAAATCACCAACAAAAAGCACAGAATAGGATAAAATGTGGAATTAAACAGACAGCAAAAAGAACACACTTCTATGGCATGAGAGTTAAAACAAGAAGGTAGAGCATCACTTTGTTTAGTCTCAGCTGGGAACCTGCACATCCAAGGACTCAATTTTTTGCTGCTCTGCAAATGGCCACAAACAACATTATTGATGTGGGGATTGGGGGGGCTTTCAGTGATCATCTGTGCTTACTAAATAATAACTCCATAAGGAGAATGGTCTAAAATGTGATACTCCATCATGCTTAAGGGAGCATAAGGCCAATTAAATCAATACTTCTTTAACAAGAGAAATTTCAGCAAATTTTACTGATACCTCTGTTATTTTAGAAGCAACTAGTTGCTTTTTATTAATATTCATTTTGCTTTTTACTTTTAACCCTAGGTAAGCATCTTGTTTGATGCAGACGTTTATTTTCTTTGCCCTGGGGAAAAGTTTTGAAGAAAAAAAATCTACTGAACTTTCCTAATAATCATTTTAGGGATATAAGCATTGAAGCATTGTTTTACCTATAAAACAGAAAATGTATAAAAGGCCTAAATAACCTTTTATTCAGCCCCCACAAACACTAAAAAGCAGGCAAACAAACAAGAAGCCTAGCTAAAATATACCCCTAAAAATGGACAGTCATTCTTTGGTAGTTGAGGGGCGGTGGGGGTGGCGAGGGATGGGCACTCGTTCCAGGATACACCATGGATACCAACATCTGGGGATGCTCAAATACCTTATATAAATGGCATAGAATTTGCATATAACCTATGCAGATGCTCCCATATAAGTTAAATCATCTCTAAGTTACTTATACCTAATAATAATGTTTAATAATACCTACGTAAATAGTTTCCTGCAAGATCAATTTAAGTTTTTCATTTTGGAGCTTTCTGATATTCTTCCCCTTGAATATTTGTGATACCTGGTTGGTTGAATCCAAGGATGCAGAACCTATCTATGGATGTGGAGGCCAACTGTACCATCAACATCCAGGTGCAACTCTGCAACTTTACACTTTTTGAAGTGTAAAAACTTCACACATTTTGAAGCCTGGATACAATAACCTGCGTTAAAAAAAAAAAAAATCACAAAGCTACACGTCTTTAAAAGTGTTGAGCTCATTCAAACCAACTGTTCATTAAACTGCCACACTGATAACATTGGAATTGTATTCAGGAGACACGAATTACTGTACGAGTTCTTATACCAGCTTTGGTCAAGCAATTTATCTTCTCAAAAACCTCAATTTCCTTTTCTTTGAATATAAAAATTGTCCTATAATGAGAACCCTTCCAAATCTATGATTTTATAATTACTTCCTCATAAATTATAATAAAGGACGAATCCTCAACCCATAGAGATCCACATTTAACTATCAAAACCGTATCTCTAAGGCAGCTGTGCCTGACATATCCACCTCTCCAAAGATTACAAAAAATCCCCAGTGAAGAAGATATCTCTCCTTCACTACTCACAAGTTCTTACAAACCTTACTTCCCTTTCTCTTCCCCTTTCCTCCCACTCCCAAAAGCTCAGGGAAATGTAATACACCTAAAGTTTAAGAGATCCTCAACTATGGTTTAAATAAACAATGATGATGATCATCATGATGAAAAAATTCCGAACTAGAGACAGTCCCCATAGAAGCAACGAGTATTTAATATTTTTATATCATGATACTTGACTTTAATCCCTGCACGTGTGCTCACTGGTACCTGACTCTTTTCGACTGCACGACTGTAGCCTGCCAGGCTCCTCTGTCCATGGGACTCTCCATGCAAGCATACTGGGGTGCGTTGCCATTTCCTCCTCCAGGGAATTTAATCTCTAATGTCTCTATTAATGTAACAGCAGGTGATATTTTATCTTTCAAGGAGAAAATTATCAATGGATTCCTAATTTGCCTTCAAAAATACCAAAGAGTTAAGTCCAATAGGCTATAATTTCTTAATTGAATCAGACAACAAAAAAAGGCTTTCAATTAAAAAAAAAAACAACTCAGAAAATTGATAAAAGATGAAAAGTTTAAGGAGCAAATTTATCTAATGACTTAACAAGAAGCTAATCTACACTCTAACTCTCCAAAAGAAGACAATAGTTTTTAAATGGAAAAATTACAAGTGGAACCATCTACAGCAGAAAGTAACACTAATAGAACTCATGATGTTTGCAAGTTGGGGTTGTGGCAGTTTCCAAACCCAATCCACTAACAGCCATTCCTAGCCTAACTGTTTCCATTAGCTAATGAAAGAGGCTAACCAACAGTCAGACAACAGATAATTAAGAATCAGAGTGATCCTATTTGTACACTAAATGTAATTTATTTTAAGGGCAACAGAAAATCATTCAGACTGCACTATTTGATCAAATGTGCCTTCCATTTAGGAAGGTGGTAGAAGGGAAGACCCGGGAGAGGGTTTAAGTAGAATATACGAATAGTTTTGATTTCATACAAAGAAGAACATTCTTTTAAAAGTGACTACTTTGCTCAAATGTGGCTCACAAAGAGAACATGGAATCTCTCTTCCAGTTTGGCAAAAAAAGGTAAATTTATGATTAAGGCAAAACGTGGAAAAAACAAAGACAGCACACACCATTAGGCAGATAACAGAAAATTAAGAGATGACACTTGGAAAAGACTGCCATGGCTGAAGAGGCCCTGGAAAAAATATTTAGGTTAAGGGAAAAAAAAAAAGAATTAAAACCACAACAATTTTGGAATTTCTTTTATTGACAATGTATACCAAAGTCAGAAACAAAAAAATCTACTTTATGATACATGTTGACTTAAACAGACTTTAGCATGCTCCTTAAGTGGCTAAAACTCCTACAAGTGCCTAGTATGTTCCCTGTATACATCAAATACTCAGAAATATCTAAGAACATAAACTCTTCCTATCTTATTCTCCATAATTTAGGAATCTCTAAAGGCTTCTTAGTTTTCATATCACCATGTAGCACATAAAATAATGAATAGTTTAGAGATAACTTATGTCCTAGAATAACTGAGTTCAACAAGCACATTTTTATACTGGTTTAGATCATTCACATAATAAAATCTTCCCTGATAGAATACTTTTAACCATCTATATTTAACAGAAGGAAGGAAGGGAAGATGAAAGGGGAGGGGGTGGCACAAACAAGCAGGCACCTAACTTATCACAGCAGTCCTGCTTTGTTTTGTTTTTTTCCAGATCAGAGATTCAGAAGATAATGGGAAAATTATAGTAAAAGAAAATGTAATTTGCAAAATTAGAAAGGCAGTCTCTAAGACTGCTTCGATAAGCCCACATATTTACACGCTGATATTCATTCAAGTGTTGACTAACAGCTCAAGTAACCTTGGACTCATGCTCGTGCTCAGCTGCTCAGTCGTGTCCGACTCTGTGCGACCCTATGGACCATAACCCACCGGCTCCTCTGTCCAAGGAATTCTCCAGGCAAGAATCCTGGAGTGGGTTGCAATTTCTTCCTCTAGGGGATCTTTCCAACCCAGTGATCGAACCTATGTCTCCTGCGTCTCCTGAATTGTCAGGGGGAATCTTTACCACTGCACCACCTTGGAAGGCATGGACAACTCTCCAATCTTCTAAACTATAATAGTAAACAGTAAAGAATAAAATAGATGAAACACATTAAATCTATTGATTTTGCTTTCAATAAAATCACTGTTTAAAACTGCCATTAAAAAATAAATTCGCCATTAATGAGACAGTAACTAAATGGGCTTCCTTCAGACAATTTAAGATGTGTATATGAAACTTGCCCCTGAAGGGTCAAAATTAAAAGTTAAAGCAGTTTACCAAGCCTTACTCTTTCCTGACACTTCTTTACTCCCTCACTTTTGGTTTTATACCTTTTTAAAAAATGAGTTTAAAAAAAAAAAATTAACATGTGAGAAACACCAGTTACTCCAGTGCAGATGCCTGTGGTAAACTAACAACTCAGTCATTTTATGGCAAGTCTGGAAAATGAAATCCACATCACTTCAGAAATAAAGTTGTTCAGTAAAGTGAGCTTTCTCCAACTGTACATTATGTAGACAACGTTGTTCTCTCTTACTGCATCTCAGACCAACAGGGGGAAAAAGGCCCGCTTTGTATAATCTTATTTATTTGCCAAAGGGAGCCTGTGAGCTTATATATTTTAATAGACTGTTCATAATCACTTACCCATTACTGCTTATCTAGAGAAAGATAAGGAGAATAGAATGGAAGGAAAAGGTGAAGACAAAATATCCACTACTCCTAGTACAAAAGTTCAAAATAAAACAATTTGAGTTATTTACCATAAGCATCTACTTGTGGCATAACCAATTCAAAGGAAAATTTAATTATAGCTGTAATGTCCAACTTCATAAATAATCCAAGTTGTAGGAAATAAATGAACCAATCTTAAAGCTGGAAACAGCCAAAGGCTACTGCTAAAAGGAGGCATTTTATGCTATTAAGTGACTTTGGCATTCATAACAAGCCTTTATATAGACATCTCCACCCGCAGGTTAGCCTGACATTACGCCATGCTGAGACTAGGTCGGTGTGGGAAAGGTTACTGCCATCTATCACTGTGAAAATTAATAGCTTTGAAAGAGCTGAAGAAATAAAGGTATGGCACAGCAACCTTGTAGCAAATATAATTTGCTACCAAAAAAGCGTAGGCAAAATCCATTCATAGCATTCCCTTCCCAAGGCCACCTACATGCTAATTCATTATTCCAATGCCAAAGACAGCAGCAGGCACACATACTCAGCCAATAAGTCACCATTATAAAAGCTGCATAAACATTTCCAGCTCAATCATCTAAGAATAACAGAATGAGACAGGAACATGTTTCCCAAGCATCTCAGCAATAAAACTTGGAGGACCTTTGACAACAACATGACTGCATGCAAAAATAGGCATAACTAATATTTTTTGAGTGTCTCATGGAATAATTTATACATCTCAAGTTTTCTCCAATTTTCTTTTTGAACATCAGAAAACAAAAAACGAACTCTCACTGGAATTGATATGTACATAACAACTAAATAAAGCTTGCAAAGGACAATGTCAGAATCCCCTTAGGACTCCAGAGCTTGAGTATGAGGAGTAAAAATAAGAAAGATTCTTCTCTACAGTGAAAAGTCAAAGTATAATCTGTCTTATTTCCCAGAGGTACCTTTTTAAAGCCCCCTGAATATATGTCCATGTCCCTTCCAATAAGAAATTTATAAAAAAGACTTTGCTAGTAGATGACTAAAATTAATTACAAATTTGCAATAATGAACCAAATTTTCAGATATCTCAGTAGAAACAAAAGCTATTAATATTATTTCCCCCTCTATGATAGAGAATGCTACTTTCCTAGCCAGTACATACTTTGTTCCTTAAAAATGGAGCCCCAGATTTACGTGGGGGCAGAAATGCAATAGTTTAGCTTTTCTTATAGCTAGGTGTGGCAACATGTCTAAACAAGAGGTCTGCTGATAGATAACATATAAACAAATTGTGGTATATCTATACAATGGACTATTACTCTGCAATTAAAAAAATGAGCTATGGAGCCACCAAAAGACATGGAAAAATCTTAAATGTGTTAAGTGAAAGAAGCTAGTCTGACAAGGCTATGTACTATATGATTCCAATCACAGAACATTCTGAAAAAAGCAAAATTATAGACAGAAAAAAGATCAATGATTGCCAGGAATTCAGGCGGAGAATGGAGTAGAAGAGAGATGAAGAGGTGGAACATAGGGCATTTTTAGGGCAGTGAAGGTATTCAGAATGATAGTGTAATGGTAGATACATGACGTCATGCATTTGTCAAACCCACACAACTCTGCAATACAAAGGATGAAACCTAACCTAAACTAGGGACTTTAGTTACTAATAATACATCAGTACTGGTTCACCAACTATAACAAATGCACCACACTAATGACAGAAGAAACTGCCTGTGTTGGGGGCTGGGGCTGGGGAGACCTGGGTGGTATGAGACCTCTGTACAAGTTTCCTACAAACCTAAAACTGCTCTAAAAAATAAAGGTTTGTTTTTTTTTTTTTTTTTAAGATTAGGGGGTGGGAGTCGCAAATGGTAGGAGATACAAAGAAGAAAATGTTCAGTCACTGGTCTAGTCTAAAAAGAAAGGATCTAGCTATTTCAGTTTTAAACTTTAATCAGCTTTCAGAGATTTTAGAATAATGTAGAACAGCGTTCAAATCCTCCTATCTACTAAGAGGACAAGCTCTTCAACCTCTCTCAGCATTGTAAAATTGAGGTAAAAATATCAACTTTACATACGGTGTATGTAAAAAGGAAAATGTTATGAATAGCAAAGTAAATATAAGTGCACTTGTAAAGTGCTCACACAGAAGAGTGCTTGACACAGAAGGGCTCAGTAAAATGCACCCTTCCATGGTTTTATCATGAAACAGCTGAATCTGTGTAGATACTATTCCCATGAAAAGTAACAAGGCATCTACCTTAATTTACCACAAAGGAAATCACCCTGGAAAAAGCTACAGTTAAAAAAAAAAAAACATATTATGATAATTGATAACTTTATATGGCAATATGGCCTTCTCAGGTGACACAGTGTTAAAGAATCTGCCACCACTGCAGGAGACACAGGAGACGTGGCTTCAGGCCCTGGGTCAGGAAAATCCCCTGGAATAGGAAATGGCAACCCACTCAAGTATTCTTGTCTGGAAAATTCCATGGACAGAGGAACCTGGTGGGCTACAGTCCATGGGGTCACAAAGAGATGCAACTGAGTACTCTCCACCTACCTAAGATGGCATATAGCCCATGTCACTTAGTGAACAGTACCATATGAAAAGAAACAACTTCCTTGTTTTCTTCCCTAATATCAGAGGCAACTTTCCAATTTGGTAAAAACTAAAGAATATTTTATATATAAGCTATAACAAATCCGTAATCAGAAAGAAGAATGAAATAATGATAAGGAACTAGATTAGAAAATTCAAGAGCTCATTAATCTTCCCTGCTTTGTATGTATTATATATATACATATTTTTTTTTAATTCTGCTGTGGGATGTTATCCGGCGAACTAGATGGAGCTCTCAGGGGCCTCGTTTGTTCCCTGCTAGGCCCAGCCTGCACGATGGTTCTCGGGAGAGAAGTGCCTATATATTTTTAATATTAAGGAATTCAGTTTTCTTTTTCAAAATGTTTGGTGGAGAGCACTTTGTGTTTCAGAGAAAAGGTATTATATAATCTTAAAATTAAAAATAAAGCAGCCAACCACAATTGTTATATTTCTAGTAGATATTAAAAGAGCTAACATGTATAACATTTACTATGTAAGTGCTTTATATATATATATATACACTAATTTCATACTCAAAAGAACCCTTTGAGATAAGTACTATCATCAAATCTCTAAAAGTTGCTAGTTGTCATGAAGGTATCAACAAAAGATTTTCAAATAACTTCATCTCTATTTTCATATGGCTAACAGTAAGACACAGCAATCATAAACATGCATCCCAATTTCAGAGCGCTTAGAATATGAAAAAAAAAAAATTTGCAGTTCAGAAACAAAGGAAACAGGACATTTGCATTCTATCTAGAGATGAGTGAACTATGGAATAAAAAGGTCCTGCTACATGCTCAGGGTTACGTGACCACAACTTTCCATTCTGAAAAGAGACCAACAGAGAGAGAGATGTCTGTGATACATTACAAAGAGAACATGCATGATAAAGTCAGTTCTAATTCATGTCACTATTCTGAAAAAGTATTTTTAAAAAAGCTTTCACAGCTGAGATAGATCCATAGTACGTGTGTGCTCAGTCACGTCCGACTCCTTGCAACCCCATGTGGCCTGCCAGGCTCTGTCTGTGGGATTCTCCAGGCAAGAATACTGGAGTGGGTTGCAATTTACTCCTCCAGGGCATTTTCCTAACCCAGGGATCAAAGCCACATCTCCTGCATTGCAGGTGGATTCTTTACCATTACGCCACCTGATGAAGCCAAGATAGATCCATATAAGGCATAAAAAGAACCACCATTATGACAGCCATGCACAAGAATATAGGAAATGGTTCACTTGACAATGTCAAGGAATTTGAGAACTAGCTCATGAGTTTAGATTGGTTATCAATTATTATTCTCATGTCTCATAAAGTTGGGCCAAAGATCTTTAGATTCCAAACAGATTCTCTCCCTGTATAGACAAATGTAGACATCAATCACCATTTTTCTATTTCTACAGTAATATGAATGCTTAACTGACATATCTAAAAATATTTAACCCTAATTTTAACTTTGTCATTCACGTGGAAAACTTGTGAAAAACATAAAAATGACAGAAAATTTATACTAACCAGTTTTAGGAGCTAATATGTAAATGTCCTCTCAATTAAATCTTGCCAATGACTTTACTCTTTCAGACTGCATTTGAGAACTTACTTAAAGGACATAACAAGTAGATGCAATGCATATATTAGACTGATAGTGGTTTGGAAAATCAATTCTAAAGAAAACTCTAGTATTAATCGTCTCATTAAAAGAGATGAAAATATGCTGAAAGGTAGAGAGCTGGGGAAAAAAGGCAAAGTAACACTAAGTGTTCAAACAATGATAGGCTCTAAATGGTGGGAATGTAACTTTTTTTTTAATCTAAATATTTAAGTAAAATACAAAGGATGCATACATTTTATCATTTTCAACAACACATCTGGACTACTTCTATACTAGTAAAAGTGCTTTTTAATTTTTTAAAGGAAGGGAAAGAAAGGAAAGGAAACAGAAGAGAAAGGAAGAAGCAAGGAAGCAGAAGAAAAGAAAGAAGATAGAGGAGGAAGGCAAAGGGGCAGGGAGGGAAGGAAGGAAGGACAGAATGGGAAAGAAGGAAGGAGAGACATGGCTTCAGAATTAGACAGACCTGGTTCAAATCCTGCATCAGTTAACAGATGTGTGACCATGGGCAAGTTACTCAAGCTCTTAACTTCAGTTTCTGGAGAATATCACCTGTGTTGTAAAAATGTTTATAAGGATGAAATAAGATAATTAAGTATTACCTAACAAACAAAAGATCCATTAAATATTAGTCACTTTCTTCCTCTTCCTTCTCCATAGCTAACAGAAGGCAGGAAAAAAACATCCGGCTCCTCTCCCGCATGCTCTGGCAAGCGTAGAGCAGGAGAGAAGGGAGAGCATCTCTGTTTCCACAGCATCTTTGGCAATCCAAAAGAGGATAAGTGATGGGGAAAAAACGGTACCTGCTACAGACACATTATCTTTACTTAGTTTAAAAAGCAGGTATCTAGTATAGCTTTAACTGACTCATCAAAAGTACAATGTCATGATGTTTTGGCCACAAACAAATCATTTCAAAAAATCCTTCAAGTCTGCTGCTGACTATTCTGAAAGTCAAAATAGGTGATTAGAAAGCATCAGTCAGCATCTATGGCTGATTTTTCCTAAAAGCACTGACAAGATTTTGCATTCTGTGAAATAAAATTCCCAAACATTCCTTTCAAAGTTGTTGTTGTTGTTCGGTTGCTAGTTCAGTTCAGTTCAGTCACTCAGTTGTGTCCGACTCTTTGCGACCCCGTGGACTGCAGCATGCCAGGCCTTCCTGTCCATCACCAACTCGCGGAGTTTACTCAAACTCATGTCCATTGAGTTGGTGATGCCATCCAACCATCTTAAACTCTATCGTCCCCTTCTCCTCGGCCTTCAATCTTTCCCAGCATCAGGGTCTTTTCCAATGAGTCACTCTTCACATCAACGTAAACAGAGGTTAATAAATTAACTGCCAATATTATAACCTACCAAATATCCCAGATGCACAGCAACAAAATGTCATTAGTATGAAGAGAAAAAATGGATGGGAGTATATGTGCCTTTGAAGTGTTTCAGATAATCTGCTTAGCCAACAGTAAAACTGTGCAACACTCCACAGAAAAACAACAGAGGGAGATAGCAGAATTTACTTCAAATGCTCAATTCCGAACTTTCTTTAAAATGCAGTAATTAGAAGAAACAGGACAGAGGAAAAAAACTTCAATTCAGAAACAGGGCAGAGAGGAGGGGGTGAGTCTGTCTCAGTCCCTGCAGTTATTTTCAAGTTCTTGCTGAGAAAGGACCACAGATCTTATGGATCTCCTTTACTTACTGGATTTTGAAAAAAAAAAAAAGAAGAAATCTTGAAATCAAGTAATAAACATTAGATTCTCAGATTATGAATAACAGAAGAAAACTAAAATCCTCTTCTGGGATTAACTGCAGCCTATTGCCTTAAAATTTGGGAAATCAGAGCTGCAGCCCTTGTGGATTTAGACTCTTCAATGGCTTCCACTATGCTCAGAATTAAATACAATTACGTGCTTGCCCCAACCTCAAAGAGCTTTGATTTGGCTCCTACCAGCGTCTCCAACCTTATCCACACCTCTGTGCAGACCCAAAGCCTTTGATTAGCTCTCTAAACTGTCAAGGTCTTTACCTATAGCTTTGCACATGTTACCCCCACTGCCTGGAGAGGGGGAACCTTTAGGTCTCAGTTTAAATACATCTCTTCAAAGAAACTTTTCCTGATTGCCTTATTTTCATTCTTTAAGGGAGAGGAATAAAAATGAAGGTAACTAAGATGTACTGAGAATCCAAGAAACACTGGGCAGTGCTTTACATGATTTCCACTCAATCTTCAGAGTAAATCTCAAGAGATTGTTACTATTCTTATAGACGAGAAAACAGACTCAAGAGATTAAATAGCTGGTCCAAGGTCACATAGGTAATATATAACAAATATTCAAGCCCGAATTTATCTAATCCCAAACCCACAATCTTTCTGCTGTACTGTATTGCCTTTCTGTTGAAAGAGAAACTGTCTTACTAGGAGGAAATGTTTAATTAAATACAAAGCTACAAAAAGGATCATAGTTTACATAAATATCTAGAACAGTCTGGATAATTAAATCTATTCAGAACTCTCATTTGCTATCTGTTTTCTTTTATATTAGCACTTAACTAACTAGGATCATTAAAGGAACAATGGCTATTTCCCCTAAAATACAAAGAGTTCATAAGATATATTTAAAACGTTGCTATTTCTCTTCTATATTTTACACATTTGGTATAATAGGTAAATCAAGCAAATGAATTACCTAGATGTCTGAGTTTACACTAAAGGGTTCAACTAGCACAGGAATAGTAGATTTCTGTTGTTGTTGCTAAAATGCAGAGATCTTTTAACATTCTTCAATTAAAGTTAACAAATTGAAACAATATGAGGCAAAGCTAATTTGAAAAAATTCACAAGTACTCTGCAGATACATTTTATCTTAGTTTCTTGTTATTTACATAAATGCTTAACTTTCCCAACAAGGACTACAAAGTCCTTTAGGGCAGAAGCCTTAAGCTATATATATCTACAATACTTTTCAACAGAAGAACTCAAAGTTTTTTTTAAATGCCAGGTATTAGAAAAAAGAAACTAATTTCTTTTATATACCCTTCTTTGAGACCCCATTAACTATAGCCCACCAGGCTCCTCTGTCCATGGAATTCTCCAGGCAAAAATACCAGAGTGGGTAGTCATTTCCTTCTCCAAGAGGTTTTCCTGACCCAGGGATTGAACTCTGGTCTCCCACATTGCAGGCAGATTCTTTACTGTCTGAGCCATCAAGAAAGCCCATTTATATACCCTATGTTAGATTTAAAATATGTCCAGCCATTCTTTAATGTTCCTCCCATTAAAATACGAAGCCTAATTCTCCTCCCCTTGAGGGTGAGTTGACTTAGGGACTCCCGTCTAAAGAAAAGAATAAGGCAGAAGTGACAGTATATAATTTTTAAGACTACATTGCCAAAGGCACTGCAGCTTCCTCGCTCCCTCACTTGAATCACTCAGGGCAACTACCAGGTCCTGGGAAAATGCAAACAGCTCTACAAAGAGGTCCACTGCGACTGAGGCTTCCTGTCAACAGCCAGCAAGGAAGTGCAGTCTCCTAACAACAGGCACGAGTGAGCCATCCCAAACAAGCTTTCAAAAGATTCCAGTCCCAGTGAGATCCTGACTACAGTGTTCCAACACCCTGAGCCAGAACCCTGCTAACTGGCTCCTGAATTTCTGGCCCACAAAACTGAGACAGTAAATGTTCATTATTGTTTTAAACTGGTAACCTTTTTCCTTTCCCAATATTCATAGCGAGGCAGCTATTTATTTAGAAAAGATCCTCCCACATGATCCTGTCACAATTCTCCCTGATTTGAGGATTACTGATATAGGACATAATTATCTGAAAATAAATGAAATGCCCTTTAGATATTGAGTACAGTAAGAAAAAGGCTTTATCAGACTTAGCACTCAGGCTCTCCCAGGAATTCCTAACTAGTATGATTTATCTAAACCTCAAAGGGATTCTTCCTACTCTCTCTTTCACATGGTGGGCTTCCCTGGTGACTCAGATGGTAAAGAATATGCCTACAATGCAGAAGACCTGGGTCCGATCCCCAGGTCAGGAGGATCCCCTGGAGAAGGGCATGGCAGCCCACTCCAGTATTCTTGCCTGGAGAATTCCATTGACAGAGGAGCCTGGTGGGCTATACAGTCCATAGGGTCACAAAGAGTTAGACACAACTGAGCGACTAACACTTTCATATGAGTCCTATGAAAAGGCTTTCATATGGAGCAGGTCAGAGCTCTACCTATAGGGAAGAGGGCACAAGCTCCACCCAAAATTCTTACAGAAATTCTAATATATTAAAGTACCTAATTAAATGTAAGACAAATTTTCAAAGTTTTGTTAGACTGTAAGTTATAGAGTAACTTAAAATACTAGCGCTCCCACAAACATGCCCCACAACCTCCTGCAAAAATAACAAAAAAACAAAAAAACAAATGGTCAGCAACAGGGAGCTGTTTCCTGGTAGCACTTTAAAGTGTGAGAAAAGTAAATATCCTTCTTGCACACATGCCACATTCAAGTCTGTCCTGCTTTTCATAGAATTGGCAGGTTTACACATGGCTGATAGAATGGAAAGGCAGATGACAGGCAGTTCGTTTCATGCCATTTAGAACTTAGAATGCTTCCCACAATCACCAAAAAAAGAAAGAAAGCAAAACACATAAAACTGAAGCTATTTCTTCAGGCAAGTGTATGGAGGGCTTAGAAGTAAGTAGAGGAAGAGAACAGATAGGGTAAGAGAAAGATGACGGCAGACAAAGCATTAAGCACTTTGTTGTTGTTGTTTAGCCCCTGAGTCATGTCCTACTCTTTGTGATCCTGTGGACAGCAACATGCCAACCTCCTCTGTCCTCCACATTCTGTCAGAACTCTTCCCTATGACCTGTCCACTTTGAGTGGCCCTGCACGGCATGCATCACAGCTCCACTGAGTTACACAAGCCCCTTCGTCACAACAAAACCGTGATCCATGAAGGGGCACTGAGCAACAACACATACCAAATTGTACTCTTAACTCCTGGATTTCACTTCCTTGACCCAATTAAACTCCTCTATCATCTAAATTTCCAAGTTGCAAAAGGTGAATGAAAGTAACATAAAAGATGTACAAATCATACAGTTATAGTTATAACTATATAGTTATATTCATCCTCCAAATCTCAAGGATAAACCCATCCTGCTGTTAAAATTCCATCTCCAAGATAAATACCCAGAAAGACTTCTTCCCTACTAAAACAGCTATCATTCATCAATTTGTCTGTCCATTTCTGGAGAACAGCTTCTACTACAGTATTGTACTGTTACTTAAAGTTATTGTTATTTGTGTGTGTGTTAGTCGCTCAGTCATGCCCAACTCTGTGACCCCACAGACTGTAGCTCATCAGGCTCCTCTATCCATGGATTTCCGAGGTAAGAATACTGGAGTGGGCTGCCATTCCCTTATTGTTGTTTACTTTCTCTCTTTTTTTTTTTTAACACTTACTGTGAAAATAAAACAACGATAGCAAAAATTTTAGAAAATCAAAAATTATATTCTCCCACATCCAGACTTTAGTTCTATTCACCAGAGCTAATGGACACATCAGTGATGTATCAAAATGATATATCAGTTTCTTGCACATCTATAAAATTGGAAATTACTTAATTTTCACAAATTTGTATTTTGTTTCCTTCTGAAGGGTAGAACCTACCTTTATTTATTTGCATCCTACCCAGCACTACACATGTAACAGAAAATAAGTATTTGTGGATTTGGTTTGTTATTAAAAAGACCTACTATTCATTTACTCCCAGAACTGACAATTTCAATAAACATATTTGCTTGCTTGCATATGTTTCATATAACTTGAAGTGGATACACCTATACAAGCCATGTCATAGCACTAAGATAACTGGAACAAAACATATAAGTTATGTTTAAATACAAAAATGAAGAATTCGATCCTTCTGGAAAAATTCTTCAGTGTCCCATGTATCATCTCACTGTTGTAACACCTTGCATATCTGAAGATAATTTATCTAGTAATTTATGTTATCTTCCCTTATGAGCTACTTACTTTTTAGACTAAAAAACATTAACAAGATTGGTTATCTAATTGTCAAGCCTATGGAAGATTAGAAAAAAATAAGAGGAATAAAAACAACTATAAACACTGATAGTAGTAAAATAGCAAATGAAAAAGAAGAAGCCATAAAACAAGGAAACAAAAACTAGAAAGGCAGATATGCACACTCAAAAAAAAAAAAGGAATAGCCAAATTGGGATTTTTGATAAAGTAATAAAGTCTTATTGATAGCATTCTAGTACCATGTAATTGCCAACTTTTAGAAAGATGTAAAGGTAATGCCGCTTATTGATTAAGAGTTCATACTCTGTGGTCAGACTGCCCAGAATTTATAATAGCGTTCTGCCACTCAACTCATGTGACTGGCAAGCTAAAATTATTTTACTGCCCTAGGAGTAATTCAACTAATCCTCAGTCTAAAGATACTAACACTTAATTTGTGGATTGATGAGAAAATAAGATAATTGATATATATGTTCAGCTTAATGCCAAGTTTCTGAAAAACACCATTACCCTCACCACTCTGAAATGGTTAAATAAATAAGTGAGAATGTTAAATTAAGTTTGATGTTTACTTTCTAAGAAGGCAAGAAAATGAATCTGAATATTCCCATCCAAGAAGCTTGCCATTGAGAGGATCTTGGCACTCAGAGGGTTATACTCTAGTTATCTGGAAATTATACAAATCCATCTCATAACCTAACAAAACGAAATTACAAATGTTGTATATTTTTAAGTGTAAAAAAAGGAAAGAGGAAGGAAAATAAAAGGAATATATGACAGGAAAAGAAAAGTCAGAAGAACAAGGTTAGTATTTGATTGTATCTGCTGACTTCCCTGGTGGCTCAGCCGGTAAACCGTCTGCCTACAATGCAGAAGACCTGAGTTCAATCCCTGGGTCGGGAAGATCTCCTGGAGAAGGAGATGGCAATGCACTCCAGTATTCTTGCCTTGAAAATCCCATGGGCGGAGGAGTCTGGTAGGCTACAGACCATGGGGTCACAAAGAGTCAGACACGACTGAGTGACTTCACATTCACGCCTAATAAGGTAAAGAAGAATATCTTTAGCTTTCAGATCTATCCCTAAAGGAAACACCCAAAAACTGGAACTAAATCAGATATACTGGAAATGACATATGGCTTCTTTATATTTCCTATATGATAAAGTATGCAAGTCAATGTACCCTGTGGTCAAGGTAGTATCAAGATTTAACTTGTATAAAATATAACAAAAAAAGAATAAATTATCTCTCACACACAGAGGTAATATAGTTGAGGTTACATAAGATTTTTATGGAAAAAAAAAATGTTCTTTTGTAAGCCAAAATAGTAAGTGTGACCCAGAGGAATATTTAAGAGCAACTTATCATAAAACAGGAAAGAAAATTAAGCATTTTTCTTAATATCCTCTGAAAGTTGTATGATCTGCCAATTAGCAATGATATATTACTGATACTGAAATTTGGGTAGAAGTCAGTAGCCAGAGGCCCAGAAAAAAGTAGAATAAAGATGTAGCTTGTTCTTTTAAGCAAATCATGTTTAATGCAGCCATAATTTAAAATGTGTTATACTTCTTTTACAAATTGCCCTGATGAATTTGGAATAATATGGAAAAGACCATTTCTGTATTTGAAATAAAGATTTTCCTTCTTGAGTTAGGTAAATGGTCATAGCCTTAATATCTTATTTTAATTATTCTAACTTACTGTGCTGATATAAAAAATGTTTCAATGTATGTACAACATATCAAAAATTTACTAATAGTCTTACCTTATGGTCAACTGTATTCTAACAAAGATGTTAAAATGTGACAAGGAAAGGATAGTTTTTTTAAACAAATAGTGACAGGATAATTGAATATCATGGAAAAAATGAATATACAGACTCTTATCTCATACCACACATAAAAATAAAATTGAAAATTGTTCACAGACCTAAACCCAAGAGCTAAAACTACAGAATTTCTAAAAGAACCACATATCATCATTATGAACTTAGCTCAGCAAAGAGTTCTTATATATGATTGTTATTGTTTAGTCGCTAAGTTATGTCTGACTCTTTTGCAACCCCATGGACTGTAGCCCACCAGGCTCCTCTGTCCATGGAATTCTCCAGGCAAGAATACTGGAGTGGGCAGCCAGCCATTCCCTTCTCCAGGGAATCTTTCCAACCCAGTGATTGAACCCGAGTCTCCTGCAATGCAAGCAGATTTTTGCCCATCTGACTCACCAGGGAAGCCCCTTATATATGATACCAAAAGCCTAATTCATAAAATTAAAAAACTGAAAAGCTCAAATTCACCAAAATTAAAAATTCTGCACTTCAAAAGACGTAAGAAATAAAAAGACAAGCCATAAACTGGGAGAAAATATCTTAAAATCACATATCCTTTAAAAAAAAACTTTGTATTCTGAATATATCAATAATTTATAGAACTTAACAAGATAAACAGCTCAATTTTAAAATGGGCCAAAGATATGAATTAACATTTCACTAAAAAAAGATACAGGAATGCCTAATAGGCATTCAACATCACTGGTAATCAGGAAAATACACAAATTACAAGGTATTCAATATCACTGCTAATCAGGAAAATGCAAATTAAAACCACAGTGAGATACCACTTCATACCTACTAGGATAGCTATACAAAACACAGACACACACAGAAAATAAGTGTTGCGGAGGATATGGAAAAATTGGAAGCCTCATACATTGTAGGTAGAAATGCAGAATGGTGCAGGTGCTTTAGAAAGCAGTTTGGCATTTCCTCAAAAGGAAATAACATAGGGTTATTGTATGACCCATCCCTTCGACAAAAACATAACAAAAACTTGTACATGAATATGCACACCAGTTTTATTCATGACAGCCAAAAAGTAGCAACAACACAAATGCCCATCAATAAATGAATGAGTAAACTATGTGTGATATAGCAGTACAGTGGAATATTACTCAGCCATAAAATGAAATAAGATACTGATTCATGCTAAAACATGTGAACTTTGAAAACATTTATGGTGAGTGAAAGAAACCAACCACATATTATTTGATTCCATTCATATGAAATATCCATAAAAGGCAATTTAGCTAGTCAGAAAAGTAGATTAGTGGTTGTCTAGGGCTGGGAGCAGGAATTAACTACAAACAGACATAAGGGAATTTTGTGGGGAGTAATGGAATTGTTCTAAAATTGGACTGAATTGATGGTTGCACAGCTGTATAAATTTACTAAAAATCAGTGAATTGTACAATTACAATAAGTGAATTTTATGGTAAGCAAAATTACACATCGATCAAGCTATTTACCAAAAATAACATACCAAAAAACTGTAGAGTGTAGTATGTTTCAAACCACATAAAATGAGTCTCTTCTTTCTGTTATAATGCTACCAATATGAGACACTGAGTAATTCACATAATCCTTACAAAATAAATTAGATTTAAATTATCACAGCCCAGGAACATTAGACACATGGAGATTAAGTAACCTGTTATTCAATTAATAAATTGCTAAACCAGGATTGGAACTCTAGTTTATCTGACTTCCAAGTAACAAAACTGACAGGTACTTCGTTTCTAAAATGCAATATGCATTTTCTATATGGGTCAATTTTTTTTTTAATTCTGAGGTTTTTCAACAGGAGAGATTCTGTAAGTCACCAAAGAGATCCTAAACACCCAAGAAGCGACACAGAAAGAACACTTCATCAGGGTCAGAAGGCCCATGCTGATAAACATTATGTAAAAATGAAAACTGAACTAGGTTATCTTTCTAAAATAAAATTCCTTTCAATTTTGTTCTATAAAATGTCTTCTGAAGAAAATAGACATTTTCACATAGGCTTTCTACAGCTTTCCATAACATAGCCACAAAGGCAATCCTTTGTTCCTTCCTAATTTTTTATACGCTTTAGTAAGTAGGGTAGAGAGGTACTGGTCTCTGGCCCTCTTTTCTACCAGTCATTCATTGCAAATTTCTATTCTTTAGGAACAAAGCAACAATATCAGAATTCAACTGAAGTTATGTACAATTGCTCTGATCAGAAATTGAAGGAGAAACATGCCTATAGGCTAGGTCAAAGAACAGCAACAAAAGTTTGGATTTAAGAATAAATATTGAGAAAAGAAAAACAAATGTACTGAAAGCCTTTTTATGCAAAGATTACCACTATATAGGAATTTATCTCTAGCATAGAAGTAACAACATTACAAATAAAACTCTCATTCCACTTCTTTCTTGTCTTAAAATTTCCTTTAGGTATGTATGTATCTTAAACGAAGTTCCAAAAAGATGTGTTCTTCCCAGATAATCTATCCTTGAAATTTCAAAAATCAGAGAAAGCAGTATCAATGACACAAAGAATAAAAGTTAATGCTGTTTTTATTATTTCCACAGGAAAAGGGGGACTAAACTTTCTTATGACTTTAAATGCTTTCATTTCAGAACAGAAAGCATTTTTTTCACACAGCCTAATTTTTAAGAGGCTACGTATCTCACTAAAATTCAAAGTCAAAAGAAAATGTGAACTTATACTTGAATATACTGTCATTAAGGACTGGGTAATAGTGATTGCTAAAAAGAAAGTTATTTTACAAACAAAAAGCTTTGTTAAGTCTCTTATCTTCAAACCACTCTGTCCTCCTATCTGTGACACATTTGGGGAATAATAAAATTAATAAAAGAAGAGGAGAATCAATCTAAGAATATAATCTTTGGGTCACACAATGTGACTGAGGGCAAAAGAAGCTATACAAGGAAGGACCAAAGAATGAAATCCAGTCTTAATCTCCTAGTTGCCCTAAGTGGATGTTTGCCTCCCTTGAGGCCAGGCCTCACTCACTGAGTCAGATTTACTCAGAGTCATGAGGAGGCAGACGGCACATGACTGCATGCTGTGTAATGCATGACACAGACCTGAAGCATTAAAACACATCTGACAAAAGTCACTTATGGGGACTGGATAAATGCAACTGCGCCTTCTTTTCTTCCCTTTCCCCATCTTCTCCCATGGATCAAGAAGAATGACTTGCAAAGGGTAGTGCAAGTAGAAATCCCTTGAAAAGGCAGCTTGGTCTTTCAACATCCTTACTCTGAAGCTTTTACACATTTTAATTTAAGAGACTTTGAAAGTGAAGGAATGTTAATAATAAACTATTCAATATGACTACATATACATGACCAAAACCACTTTTTTAAAGAACAAACAAAAAAAGTACTACCTGAAAAAATGGTGTTTCTTCCCATCTTATCCAGAGTGCATATACACAGTGGATAGCCCATCGCAGCTCTCCATAGTATTATGCAACAATATTTCCAGAGATGAGAATTCTGATTCTGCTTTGTATGCCAATCTAGTCAACTAACTGGACCCATCTTTCTACTTATTGCCTTTATTTACAGTCTATACCCTATAAAAATATATACTGTATAAAATACATACATATATACATATGTATACTGTATATCTTTGCATGTGTTTGATACATGTTACCTCAACTAGACTACAGGTTGAAAAGTGAAAAGTGTTAGTCACTCAGTTGTGTTCAACTCTTTGCGACCCCATTGAATGTAGCCCACCAGGCTCCTCTGTCCATGGAATTCTCCAGGCGATAACAGTGGAGTGGGTTGCCATTCCCATCTCTAGAGGATCTTCCTGACCCAGGGATTGAACCCAGGTCTCCTGCACTGCAGGCAGATCCTTTACTATGTGAGCCAGTAAGGAAGATTATAGGTCATTTGAGGGCAAAAACCATGTTTTCTACTTTCTGGTATACACTACAGGTTAAGAGCACAGACTCTGGAACCATACCATCCCAGCTCAAATCCAAGCTCTATCATCAGCTTTGTGACCTTGACCAAGATATTTACCTTCCCTATGCCTCAGATTTCTCATCTGCAAAGTGAACACAATAGCATATAGCTGTTGTAAAAATTACATAAGCAATAAATTCTGAGTGCCTGGGCCTCCCAGGTGGCACAGTGGTAAAGAATCTGCCTGCCAATGCAGGAGATACAAGAGATGCAGGTTCAATTCCTGGGTCAGGATATCCCCTGGAGTAAGAAATGGCAGCTCACTCCAGTATTCTTGCCTGGAACATCCCATAGACAGAGGAGTCTGGCGAGTTACAGTCCACAGGGTCACAAAGAATCATACACAACTGAGCAATTAAGCATACACACACACACAAAAGTGTCTACCATTTGGTAAGCATCATAAAATATTAATTATTATAATTACCTGCTGCACCCACTATGGGCTTCCATGGTGGCTCAGTGGTAAAGAATCTATCTGCCAATGCAGGAGATGTGGGTTTGATCCCTGGATTGGGAAGATCCCCTGAAGAAAGAAATGGAACCCACTCCAATATTCTTGTCTGGGAAACCCCATGGACAGAGGAGCCCGGCAGGCTGCAGTCCATGGGGTCACAGAGTCAGACACGACTTTGTGACTGAACAGCAACAAAACCCTCTAAAGTACCTAGCACCAAGCTTTTCTTCTTTAGTAGATGTTCAAGTATCTGCCAATTGGCAAAAAAAAAAAAAAGTACAACTGTATTAGCAGCAACATAATTTTTCTAATTCACTGCTATATAATTTATGAACAATGTAGTCTCCACAGTTCAAGAACACCTTCTTTAATTGTTTAAGGTATTTTGCTCAATTAGTCTAAAATGTAGCATCATATCTCTCTACTTTTCAATCTAGTGCTAGACTATTTTTCATACATCGTTTTTAATAGCAAACTTCTAAGATAGAACATTTTAAATACGCTATATTTTTTGCTATAGTAGGGACACTAAATTTGATCTAACCCATATCATCTTTATGGCTCCATCTCATTACACAATACAGTTACTAGGAACTTAATAGGAAGTCTGCATAGAACGACTAGTCATATTAAAACTTTGCACTAGGGGTGGGAGAGATGTGAGGGAAAAAAAAAATCATTTGGTAACAGAACCAGAATTACAGCTTTTTAAAACCAGTGAGTGGAGAAGGCAATGGCGTCCCACTCCAGGACTCTTGCCTGGAAAATCCCATGGACAGAGGAGCCTGGTAGGCTGCAGTCCATGGGGTGGCTAAGAGTCGGATACGACTGAGCAACTTCACTTTCACTTTTCACTTTCATGTATTGGAGAAGGAAATGGCAATCCACTCCAGTGTTCTTGCCAGGAGAATCCCAGGGACGGGGAAGCCTGGTGGGCTGCTGTCTATGGGGTCGCACAGAGTCGGACACGACTGAAGCAACATAGCAGCAGCAGCAGCAAAACCAGTGAGTAAGTCAATACTAACTGTGAAAAGGATGAAAATGTGTGTGATGGGAAGCTCTAAGGAGCAGGTTAAAAAACAACTACTACAGCACAAAACAGATTCTTCAGTTTGACAGTCCCAGCTATGAGTATGAGAGAGCAGGAAATTGAGGACAATCCAATTTTAAGCTGGTTAGAATATCATGTACATTATCAGAATACAGGAAAGCCTACTGTTATTTTTCTGGAAAATAATTTAAGTTCTTAATTTTAAAAGCAAAACAAAATACTTTTAGAGACATTTTTCACAATGTACCAAAAGAAACACAACTTGTGATATTAAAGTCACAATAAGATACCACTTCACTCCCATTAGAATAGTATTATCAAAGGAAAGGAAAAAAGAAGTAACAAGTGTTGGCAAGGATATGAAGCCTTGTATATTTCCGTGAGAATATAAAACGTCATAGCCACTGTGGAAAACAGTACGGTGGTTCCTCAAAAAAGTAAATACAGAATTAATATACGATGCAATTCTACTTTTGAGAGGGTACAAAGATGCCTAAATAAACTGAGTGCAGAGACTCAAATAGATATTTGTATACCAATGTTCCAGCATTATTCACAAAAGCCAAAAGTGGAAGTATCCCAAGTGTCCATTGATAGATGAATGGATAAACAAAATGTGGCATATAATACACTGGAGTACTATTCAGTTTTACAAAGGAAAGACACTGTGACACATGCTATAATATGAATGAACCCTGAAGACACTATGATAAATCAAATAAACAGTCACAAAAGGACAAATATTTTATGATCCCACTTATAAGAAGTACCTAGAAGAGTTAAACTCATAGAGATAAAGTAGAATTGTGGTTGCCAGGGTTAAGGGGAGTAAAAATGGGGAATTGTTATACAATGGGTACAGAGTTTCAGTTTGACAAGATGAAAAAATTATGGAGATGAAGGGTGGTGATGACTGCACAATAATGTGAATGTACTTAATGCCACTGAAGTATATCATTTAAAAATGGTTAAAACAATCAATTTTATCAACAGTTTACCACTATATGTATGTATGTCGACTGATTGATTGAGCAATCAATTTAGACAGAGAACAGTCCCTTAGAAAACAAACAGTACACCAAGTTCTTATAAAGTTAAACATACTCTTACCATATGACCCAGTGATCAAATATTCCTAGATACTTACCCAGGAGAAATAAAAAACATATACCCAGACAAAAACCTGCATGCCAATGAATAGAGCAGTTTATTCATAGCTGCCAAAACCTGAAAGCAAAATATCCATCAACTTGCAAATGAACAAATAAACTGTGGCACATTCATGTAACAGAATAGTACTTCGCAATGAAAAGGAATGAAATACTGACACATTAACAATTTTAAAACTTAAACATGGAAGACTCTGAAAAGAACCATGGTAAGTTAAAGAAACCAGAAATACTCTGTGATTCCACTTACATAACATTCTGAAAAAAGCAATAGTATACAGTTAGAAAGATCAGTAGTTGCCAAGAACTAGAAGTGGGAAAGGAGGACCAACTCTAAGGGACACAAGGCTACCTTCAGGGTGATGCAAACATTCACTCTAGACTATAGATGGGAGTTTACTTGACTGTCTCTACTTATCTAAGTTCACAGAATTGCACCCATAAAAGGGGTAAAATTTATTGTATGTAAATTATAACTGAGTAAATAACAAAAGCCCAGAGTACTATGATCAACTTAAACACTCCTACTGCCATAAGCAACCTAAATAAGTATTCGATTTGTAAGACTAGAGTAATTTCGTACTGTTGCTGTTCAGTCACTAAGTCATGCCCAACTCTTTCGTGACCCTATGGACTGTAGCCCACCAGGCTCCTCTGTCCATGGGATTTTCCAGGCAAGAATACTGGAGTGGGTTGCCAATTCCTTTTCCAGGGGACCTTCCTGACACAGGGATCAAACCTGTGTCTCCTGCATTGTTTACCGCTGAGTCACCAGGGAAGCCTGTAGTTGTTATTCAGTCGCTAAGTCGTGTCTCTGAGACCCCATGGAGTGCAGCACACCAGGCCTCCCTGTCCCTCACTATCTCCCTAAGTTTGCCCAAGTTCATGTTCATTTTGTCAGTGATGTTATCCAACCATCTCACTCTCTGACAATCTCTTCTAGTCTCTGGTGAAGCCTACTTTACTCAAATAGGTCAGAAGTAAAAGCCATGTTTCTAACATTGTCCTTCAAATTTGCATTTATTTCTAAAGACAAGGGCTGACTTCATCAAGGCAATACACTAGAAATAACCAAAGGGTAAGCAGTAAATTGAAAAATGGCCTATATATTTTCCAAATAGTTCTTTGGGAACTTATCTTACAGATCACAGTAACCGTGCAAACTCAAAAGCACTCTCCTATAGACAGAATCACCAAGTATCACATAAAGTAGGATGGTCATGCATTCCCTTGCATGGAAAGTTACTGTTTACAAACTCCTTGTGCTTCTACTTCATATAATTATTTTCTACCACTCCCATGCTGAAATAGAACAATATACATTAGGCAAAACCTGTTAGTCACTATAACTGACCATAAAACTGAGTGAAATTAACAGCTCTTGTTTTCTACATCCATAGAAAGTGTTGAAGTACTAAATTTCCTACACTTTTGTGAAAAATTTCCTTCCGAGTTACTAGGTTTCTAATTTACCCAAATTAGTAAGTATATATTCTATGCTGCAAATGAAGAGATACCATCCCAACTGCCTTATGAAAAAAATCTAGGGGAAAACTTTAAAATAAGGTAATAAGAATACAGTTCCAACATGGAATTCCCTGGCAGTCCAGTGGACAGGACCTAGTGCTTTCACTGCTGTGGTCCGGGCTCAATTCCTGGTCGGGAAACTAAGATCCTGGAAGCGATGGGCACAAGCAAAAACATATAGATAGATAGATAGATAGTTCCAACAATGTTCAACAATCAGATACTTCAATTCTTCCTGAAATAAAAAGCAAAAATGATCTGAAACGTGCTGTTGTTGTTCAGTGACTCAGCCGTGTCCGACTCTGTGACCCCATGGACTGCAGCATGTCAGGCTTCCCTGTACACCTATTAAATATATAATGCCACAGGAATAGGGTAAAATGCAACATATCCACTACAGAGGGAATAAAGCTGAAGGAAGCGTTTTGGGTGACCAGAACTTCCTTAGCGTACTTTTCCTGGCTAATGTTAAGGCATCAACTCTAGAAGACTTTTGAGAATTCCTTGGACTGCAAGGAGTTCAAACCAGTCAATCCTAAAGGAAATCAACTCTGAATATTCATTGGAAGGACTGATGCTAAAGCTGACCCTCCATTACTTTGGCCACTTGATGCAAAGAACCAACTCTTTGGAAAATACCCTGATGCTGGAAAAGATTGAAGGCAAAAAGAGAAAGGGGCAGCAGAGGAGGAGATGGTTATATAGCATCTCTGACTCAATGGACATGAATTTGAGCAAACTCTGGGAGATACCAGAGGAGAGAGGAGCTTGGAGTGCTGCAGTCCATGTGGTCGCAGAGTCAGAGACGACTTAGAGACTGAACAGCAACAATCAACTCGAGCAAGCTGTTCCTATGACTGGCTGTTAGGACTTAAGAAGGGTAGGAGATCATTTCTCAAAAACTGAAACACAACATTCTAAACTCAAGTTTTTTTCTCTCTTTATAGAACTTCCTTAATTACTGGATTAAAATGCTGCTGCATTAATACAAACACATTTATGGAGATTCTACAACTAGAAATATTTCCACTTTAAAAAAGACAATTGACTTCAATAAACGTGATTTAAAATTTCTTTTTAAAAGAAGCCAAACTGTCTGATAAAAACTGGTTATAAAATAAAAGCGAACCACCCTCCACATGGGGAAGGGCGATTTTAAGAGAAGCTGTTGTCATCTCATACTGTGCACATCTAACAGGCTATCACACACAATGTAAATAACATTTTCTTAGTAAGGACTTTGATAAAACTGTTGAAAGAAAACCAAGGTTTAATCAAAATATCTGCTAAATAAACACCCTAATGAAAGAGTAACCCAACAGCAACAGCTCGACAATTTACCCAGCTACTCATTTACAAAGAAAAAACAAATTGGCCTCTTGTCCATTGAACTCTTACTGACAGAGGATATGGTATATAAACCAAGTTATATTTTAGAATATGGTCTATAAACCAAGTCATATTTGAGAAAGCTGGTTTGATTAAGACTGCTGCTGCTGCTAAGTCGCTTCAGTCGTGTCCGACTCTGTGCGACCCCATAGACGGCAGCCCAACAGGCTCTGCCATCCCTGGGATTCTCCAGGCAAGAACACTGGAGTGGGTTGCCATTTCCTTCTCCAATGCATGAAAGTGAAAAGTGAAAGTGAAGTCACTCAGTCGTGTCCGACTCTTAGCAACCCCATGGACTGCAGCCTACCAGACTCCTCCGTCCATGGGATTTTCCAGGCAAGAGTACTGGAGTGGGGTGCCACTGCCTTCTCCGTTGATTAAGACAGGGCTTCTCAAACTAAGACACTACTGATGTTAGAGGCAGGATGATTCTGTGTGGTAGGGGGCCGTCCTGTGTACTAAAGAACGTTCAGCAGTACCCTGCCCTCCACCCACTAACACGAGGAGCCCCCTCCCCCCACCCCAGATGTGACAACCAAAATTGTCTCCAGACATGGCCAACCATGAAACATGTTTGGCAGGAGGGCAGAGCTGCCTCGGGTTGAGAACAACTGCTCTAAGGACTGAATAGCTTTGACAGTACTTCAGACTCTCCCTTCTTCTCGTCTTTCATAACTTAATAAATATTAACCACCTTTCCTCCCAGTGATTTTCAAACTTTATGCCCAAGGCCATCGAGGGCCAGGGAAATGCCTTGGGAGCATTTTCTGGGGTTCTGGATATTTACTTTCAAGGAAAAAAATTTGAAAATCCTAACAAGGATAAACACATCACACAAATTTCATACAATATTAAATAAGAAACCTCGAGTTTTTTCCCCCTGCTTTCTCTTTTTATATTTTAAATCAAGGCGAGTTTCAGAAAAACTAACGTGAAAGAACACTAGGAGTGAGCGAGTATACTGCAAGTTCAACGTGTAGCTGATCTATATTTCTTCAGTGCAATGGGAAATGAAATGTACCCTTTAGAAGCCTTAGAGTACTTTCTATCTGCTTTAACAAACATTAGATGTTTAAAGAGCTGAAATATAAAATTCAAGTCCACATTGAATCCTCAGGAGAAACAAATAAATTAACACTGTAATTAGATGTTAGCTGTATTTTAAACCTCTAAAAATCTGTTTTTCTCCCCTAGATGATAAAATTTATTTTTCCCCAGATTTATTGAGAAACAACTGACAAACATCACTGCATAAGCTTAAGGCATACAGCATATTTTGATTCTTAAATTGAAAATACATATCCTTGTTCTTACCTGCCTTCAAAGATCTTCTAATTTAACTATGTTAAACTATGTGTTAACAAATGTTTAACTATGTTAAACTATGTTAAACATAACTCTGTTATGTAATGTGTGTAATCATCTGTAAAGGAGATCTCAAATTTTAATGTGCCTCCAAATATCCTGGTGCTTGCTAAAATGTAAATCCTAGGCACAGTTCCCAGAGATTTTGATTGGTGGGAGCTGGGGATAGGAAAGGTCCAATGATGTGCATTTTTAAGAAGCAGTCCTAGTGATCCTTATGTAGATTGTAGAAAGACTCATTTTTACTAATGCTAGTTGACATGTGGAATGTGGGACCACAGTAACTGCAATGAAATTCTAGCAATCCCTATCCACAGACTATACCACACTTCGTAAATTTATTACCACCAGCCTCTGGTCAATTCAACTAAGATCTAAAAATAAAAACACATTTCAAATATAATTAAATGGTCCAGAGTTGTGAGTAAGCTAAGAAATGAAAAGTAAACATTCCAGATTCTTTTTATGATTAATGGCCAGACTACAAAATCTGATCAATCTGTACCATCAATTTTTACCTCATGCAAAAACTACAGTTAACCATAGCTATAATTTTATCCTCCAAAATAAATAAACCTTTATTGGTTATAAAAATCTTAGCTCCCTGATAAAGGTTTTTCATGTATCCCAAAATTATTTGCTTCTAATAAATAGTACAGTCAGTTCACACATCAGTCGTTTTGATTCACTGTCTTCCCGGATACACATTAAAATGACATGCTAGGATGCAAACAGATAAATGACTTCTCTAGTTATTTTAACATCCAATCATTTTTACTGTGTTTCTACTACAGTCTTCATTCCTGAAGACCTGAAAGTATTATTTAAGCAAATAGCCATGTCAATTTCATGTTCTCCATTTTTCACTTTAGCATAGTTACAGCAGACAGCATCCTTTTCTTTTTGAGTCAACGTGCCTCCCAAAATATTCCATTTTTCAAAAAGCACTGGCTTTATAAAATAGCTGAACAATCCCATACTTGCCTCTCTTTTCTAATACCATATAAAAGCAGAATTGCTAATAAAGCACACTAATATTTCCACATTTCACCTAACATTCCAAACCCATTCACTTGAACATTTCATGAGTCAAGCTGGTGGCACATTCAATCATTGATTTTTTTTTTTTTCCAGCAACAACAACAGGAGTCAGCTCCATGGATTCCATGCTTCTTTGAGAAGACTTAGGGTGCCCTTTGTCTTCAAGGTACAGAATACCATAAATACAAAACGAGGCAGTCCTAGAGCCAGGCTTAGCTTTTAAAGAATATCTATCTCCAAAAACTTCCAAAGGAACCCAGAAATGAGAAACATTATCAGAAACACTAAAACCAAAAATGAACTTTGTTTAGTGAAAAATGCTAAAGATAAAAAAGCATGCCAGGTTTTGTTTTTTTTTTTCTCGCTTGTTGTTCTTTGTTTCTTTTAAGCAATGTGCAGAAAAACAAAAGGCAGAGAGATCTAGGGTTTGAGGGGAAAGAGTGTAATGACAGAGACAGCAGAACTACTTGATTTCTATTAGTAGAAAGAAGTCCTATTAATACACTGAGGGCTTCTCAGGTGGCTCAATGGTAAAGAATCTGCCTGCCAAGCAGGAGACATGGGTTCGATCCCTGAGTTGGAAGATCCCCTGGAGAAGGAAATGGCAACCCACTCCAGTAATCTTGTCAGGGAAATCTCATGGACAGAGGACCCTGGTGGGCTACAGTCCGTGGGGTTATAAAAGAGCCGGGCACAACTTGACAACTAAAACAGCAGCTGCAAAAACCTACACTGAAGTCTCTAAGCAAGTCCCCACCTCCTTAAACCTCAGTTTCTTCACTTATAACCCTGTTTCACAAAGTTGCTATGAGGAATGCAAAGAAAAATGTTAAGTCATACATACCCAAGAACTACACGAATATGGCTTCCCTGGTAGCTCAGCGGTAAAGAATTCACCTGTAATTCAGGAGACACGAGTTCGATCCCTGGGTCTGGAAGATCTCCTAAAGAAGAAACTGGCAACCCACTCTAGTGTTTTTGCCTGAGAAATCCCATGGACAGAGGAGCCAGACCGGCTATAGTCCATGAGGTCACAGAAAGAATCAGACACGACTTAGCAACTAAATGACAACACACAGATATAAGTTTCTAATCCCTTAGTAAACCAATTTTTTGTAAAAGGAACATTAAAAGGAAACTGGAAAAAGAGAAAAATTTATTCACAAAACTCTGAAGATGATTGTAAAGAAAATATTGTACTGATTTTCATAAAGGAGTTCGTGTAGGTCTCAGAAACCTATCAGTTTAGAAACCTAAATCACCACTAAGTTTGATAATACTCACCTGGAAAAAGTAGAAAATGTACAATGAAATAGGTGTTTTTTGAAAACCTGGGGGAAAGAAGGCTACTGGGACGCTGCTCTGATTCCTTTTAGTACACAAAAAGAACTTTAAAGAATCATATCATATCCCAAATTTTAACCGTGCTTTATTGATAAGATCTTGCTATTTGCATCCTTCCCTTAAGGTACATTTATTTTCTAATATAAGTAAATCTACTTTAAAACGCAGCTTTACTTGTTACTTGGGAGGCACATTTAAGGGCTTTCTCTAAACTAAAATATAAAAACATCACTAAATGCTTAAACAGAATGGGTTAGAGATGAGTTCATCCTAGAATTTGAACTTGATTGAGATGATAGCCCAAAAAGCTATTCAGGCCAAGTCACCCAAAAGATTACTATTTACAATATTATCAGTGACTTTATACTCAAAGAGCTTTCAGTTCAATCTACTAGAGAAAGTTAAAAGGAATATTTTGATTTTTGAAAACACAAAATAACCTCATCCCAAGGTCTTCAAAAGTATCCTTTAAAATATGGCATGGATCTGCAAAATCAGAACAATACTTATCTAATAGGACTATTAAAGGATGAGATTGAGACATATTTTGTGTATGTTCTGAACAATTATTAAGTCTTACACAAAAGTTAGGTGTTTTATAAGCCTATGCTTAGCTCATCAATTATAGACTGATTAATTAAATCAATAACCTATTTTATTAAAAAAAATTGAGCAAAAGTATATTTAACTGTAGTTCCTTTTTTTTTAAAAAAAAGTAATGTTTAATATTGACTAATGATCTAAAATTGAAATTATAAAAGACCTTTCTACCATTTTATTACCCTAGTGAATTCTTCTTGTATATAGATATCTTAATGTACACAAAGCTTTAATTAACTGAGGTAGTATACTCCCTCATGGAACCCATACCCTCACAAAGTCATAGTATTAAAGAAATATTACTGTTAATTGTGACTATCAAATCCATTAAAGAATAGTAAAGAAACTGTTAGCTGTGAGACTATCAAAGTGAACAAATATTCCATTCAATAAGCAACTTTCAATACAATAAAGGAAATTAAACATACACAAGTAAGTAGAAAACAACAAGTTAGATGTTGAAAAGTTCCATAACAGAACTTTAAACAGCTTAACAGAAGTTTTAGAGAAGGGAAAAATTATTTCTAGCTATGGGGGAAAGTAGGCAAAGAGATGTCAGGGAAGAAGTCATATTTGTGCTAGGTCCTAAAGGATGAAGAGGACTCTGAAACATCCCTAAATAAAATACACATCTCCCTGGAAGAAAAAATGCTTCTATTTCACTGGGAAAACAAAAACAAGCAACAAAACAAACAGTGTCTCTCGTTAAATAGTACCAACATCCCTCCAGTATCTAGTCACAAATTAAACCACAACCTAGGCTTTTAAAATCTCCCCACTCTTCCCCACATATCTCAGTGCCCCATATCTAATCCTTCACCAAATTTTATCCATTTTAACCTCCTAAATATCTCTCAAGTCTATTCTCTTCTCTATCACCATCTCCCTAGTCTGAATTACCATCATTTCCTGCCCCAATTATAACAACAGCCTTCTGACTGGTCTCCCTGCTCCACATTGATCTATCTTCTATACTGAAGTCAGAGTGGTCTTTTCTAAGGCAAATAGAGCAGGCACTGACTTCCAGACCCAAATCCTGCACACATAGCTACTTCCTTTGCTGCATTTTATACCATGCATCCTCTAAATATCTGTGATCCAGCCACTCCGGTCTTTATTCAGAATTCCTCAAATTTTCCAGGCTCACTAACACCAGGACCTTTGCACATTACCCTCTTCATCTGGAACACTTGCCCACTCCTAAATCCCTTCACCTAGTTAACCCCTATTCACCCCACAGATCTTAGTCATTGCCTTAAGAAAGTCTTCTTTATTCTCTCATACTAAATTAGATCAGTTAGTTATATACTTTTAGGGCACTGTGTACTTTCTTATACAGTATTTGTGAGAATTTTAGTTCTACATTTAGTTTGCATTTGATTAATAGTTACCTCTCTGACTAAACTGTAAGCACCATTAGGACAAGATTCACAAATAACTTTGCTTCAGGTTAGATCCGCCAACATACATGTTTGTTCCTAAGTCAATAAGTTCTCTTTTCAGTCAAAATACCTAGGGTGAACCAACAAGTATAGATGTCACTGTCATGCCTACACAATAAGCAGTTTGTATGCCAAAAGCAGGCCCTTCACCAACTCACCCCTATTTGTGCTTCCCACTGTCTATTTGGCAAAAATTATACCTTAACTTTTTAACCTAATAATAAGCATGATTTAGTAGCTTAATTGACTGCTAGTTATGTGGCTCAGACAGTAAAGAGTCTGCCTACAATGCAGGAGACCTGGGTTCAATCCCTAGGTCAGGAAGATCTCCTGGAGAGGGAAATGGCAACCCACTCCAGTATTCTTGCCGGGAAAATCCCACGGACAGAGGAGTTTGGTAGGCTAGCGTCAATGGGGTCGCAAAGAGTAGGACATGTCTGAGCGACTTCACTTTCACTTTGACTTTTAAGAAGACTAGATGTTTAGTTTAAAAGTAGAAAAATTGACTTTGCTTGCCAAGAATCAGTGCCTTCAGAAAAGGAAAGAAGTATTTCGTTGATTTATTCAGGTCAAATAAACATCCCCAACTTCCACTCCACCATTTACAGGAAGAGATGTGCTGTGAAATTTGTAGTCACAGCTTATGCCATTAACAATTTGTGGGATATTGAGAGGAATTTAAAAAGTAGTGTATGAAGGCTTTTTATTGTACTGAGTCAGATGGCTATATGGGTGACACTATGGAGATACAGTGACCTCGTTGAAGTACTGACTTTAAATAAGTAAAAGGCACTAAAGAAATCCAACTTGTTCAAGCTTCAATAACTCAAGATCATACCTCCCTGAAGAGATGAACACACCAGATTTAAAATCGCAGAAGGAAGAATACTGCTGATTTGCTCCAGGACATGCTATCACTCAGGGCCAAACCAGATGTGGGAGGATTTCTATTGATCAAGGTGGATTAACAAGGACCAGAATTACCCTGCTGCCTGGAACAAGTAAAATTTTTATATTTTACCATATTATTTAAATCTTTTTTAAAATATAATCAACTATTTGATGCAAAAACAATATTTTTGTAGAGTTTATAAGTAGAAGTAAAATGCATGACAATAGCACAAAAGCCAGAAAGTTAAAATCATTAAGTATAACGTTATAAGGTTCTTAACTATAAATGAAGTAGTGTAATAACACTTGAAGTTAGACCATTATAGATTAAAAGATATATACTATAAACTATAATGTAAAACAATATAGAAAATAGAATGGTAAAAAATACAAAATTACTTCAAAAAGCATTAAGAGTAAAATGAGAGAAAGGAACAGATATGAGAAACAAAACAAACAGTAAGATATTTACAGTAGATTTAAACCCACCCATTCAATTTAAATGCAACCAATCACATTAAATATAAATAATTAAGTATAAACACATTAAATGTAACTAGTCCAAATACCCCAACTGAAAGACTGGATAAAAGATTAAGACTTAACTATATGTTGCCTAAAAGAAACCCACTTTAACTATAAAGAGACAAGTGAATTAAAAGTACTAATAAAAGGATGGAAAAAGAAATTCCATGTCACAAGTCACAAGTCACAAGAAAGCTACAATAGCTATATTAAAGTCAGATAAAGCAGATTCCAGGACAAAGAATATCACTAGTGATAAAGATTGGAGAAGGAAATGGCAACCCACTCCAGTGTTCTTGCCTGGAGAATCCCAGAGACGGGGGAGCCTGGTGGGCTGCCGTCTATGGGGTCGCACAGAGTTAGACACGACTGAAGCGACTTAGCAGCAGCAGCAACAGTGATAAATAAGACTATTTCATAATGATAAAATACATAATGATATTATGTCTTCATCAGGAGGATATCATAACCTAAATGTCTATGTTCCTAATAACAAAGTTTCAAAATACACAAAGCAAAACCTGATGGAACTACAGAGAAAAATAGGCAAATCCACAATTAACCAAAGACTTCAACAAAGCTGTCAATAATTGATAGCAAATCAAGAATACAGAAGACTTGCACAACACTATTTACGAACTAGACTTAACAGATATTTATAAAACACTCCATTCCACAATAGCAAAATACACATTTGTTAAAACAAATAAGTGCATACTATACTGAGTCATAAAGCAAGTCTCAATCTAAATCACATTTAGATTTATCTAAATGGATTCAAATCATACAAAGTATATCCTGACCACAAATTAGGAATTAGTAACAAAAAGACATCTGGAAAATCCTCAAATATTTGCAAACTATATAAACCTCTATAAAGCCCATGAGTCAAAGATAACATCAAAGGAAAAATGAGAAATTATTTTGAACTAAATGAAACATGCCACAGCACATTTGTGAGGTGGAACTAATGCAGTATTTAGAGGAACATTTACAGCATGGAAATGCCTTTATCGGGAAAGAACACAAGTTGCAAATAAATGGCCTGTGCTTCTATATTAAGAAAGTAGTAAAGGGATATCAAAACAACAAATGAAACCCAAAGTAGATAAAAGAAAGTAAATAATAAATATTATAACAGAAATCAGTAAAATTTCAAAGAAGAAAAAAATAGGAAAAAAGATAGTGAAACCAAAAGCTGATTCTTGGACCAATACAGCTGATAAACTTAAACCTACCAGACTGATGGAGGGTAAAATAGGGAAGACAGAAATTTACAATATCAGGAATAACAGAGGTAACATAATTAAAGATTCTGAAGTTATTAAAAAGATAAGGAAATATCCTAAACAATTTTATGCTGATAAATTTAACTACTTAAGACAAAAAGGACACAATCCTTCAAACACAAAAACAACAAAAGATCAAGAACAAATGAATAACATAAATTTTATATTCATGAAAGAAACTGAATTTGAAGCGAGAAAAATTTTCCCACAAAGAAAATTTCAGGTATAGATGGCTTACCTGATGCATTCTACCAAACACACAAAGCAGAAACAATACCAATTCTATATAAACTCTTCCAGAAAATTAAAAAAGAAACACTTTACAATGCACACTGTGATGTCGTGCATGCATGCTAAGTCACTTCAGTTGTGCCCAGTGCTTTGCGATGGTATGGACTGTCGCCTGCCAGGCTCCCCTGTCCATGGGATTCCCCAACAATACTGGAGTAGGTTACCATGCCCTTCTCTAGGAGATCTTTCCAACCCAAGGATCAAATCCCTGTCTCTTATGGCTCCTGCAATGGCAAGCAGTTTACTTTCTTTAAAGTAAACACAGTAGGATGTACCACACTGTGATTTCAGAACACTCTTAACACCAAAGCCAGAGAAATAACACAAGAAAACCACACACCAATATTCCTCCATGAATACAGATACAAAATTCTTTTTTTTTTTTTTTTTGGCCATACCACACAACATGCAGGATCTTCATTTCCCCACCAGGGATCAGGGATCCAATCCAGGCCCCCTGCATTGGAAGCACAGAGTCTTAAGCACCGGACTGACAGGGAAGTCCTTAAAATTCTTTAAGATAACTTTAGCAAATAAAATGAAGCAAATCAAGCAACATATAAAAAGATAATAAAACATCAAGAGCAAGAAGGGTTTTATGCAAGTGTGACAAGTTGGCTTAAAACTCAAAAATCAATGTAATTAGGAAATTCCCTGGTAGTCCAGTAGTTAGGACGTGGCTCTTTCACTGCAGTGGCTCAGACTCAATCTCTGGTTAGAGAACTAAGATCTCACAAGCCACATGGTTCTCCCCACCCCCTAAAAAAACAATGGAATTAATATTAACAAACTGAAAAAGAAAACCTATGCGACCACTTCAATAGATGCATCTGACAACATCTATTCCTAATTGGGGGGAAAAACCTATTAAGAAACTAGGAATAGAAAGGAATATCTTAAAATTGATAGGGGGCATCTACAAAAACACCAACAAACCTAAAGCTAGCATCACACTTAAATAGTAAAAGACTGAAAGCTTTCCCAAGAGAGGCCAGGATGTCTGCTCTCACCACTTCTATTAAACATTAACCTGGAGGTGCCAGCCAGTGCAATCAGGCAAGAAAAAGAAAGAAAAGGCATCCTGACTGGAAGAGAAGTAAGTCTTTATTTGCAGACATTATGTACAATCCTCGTATAGAAAAGCTAATAGAATCTGCAAAATACCCACTAGAAATAACATGTGAGTTTAGCAAGGTTGCAGCATACAAAGCAAAAATGAAAAGAAGAATCTGTTATAGTCTATATACTAGAAATAAATTAGAAACAAATTTTTAAAAATATACCACCCACAATATCATCTAAAATTGTAAAATACTTTGGAGTAAATCAAACAAAAGATCTATAAGACCTGCACACTGAAAGCTTTATAGAGAGAAATTTTAAAAGACAAAATAGAGAGAAGTACACTATTAATATATTAATTCTCCCCAAATTGATCTATAGTTTCAACACAACCACAATCAAAATCCCAACAGGCTTTTTGTGCAAAATTGACAAGCTGAGTCTAAAATTCATTTGGGCATGAAAATGATCTAGAAGAGCTAAAATAACTTTGAAAAAAGAAAAAGAGAATTTGTACTTGACCTCAAAACTTATTACAAATCTACAGTAATAAAAACAGTATTCTCTGAGTCAAGATAAACAGTAGAATGATGGAATATACCAAAGGCCAGATACAGACACCCCCGCCCCATGTATATTTGATTTTCAACAAAGGTACAAAAGCATTCAAGTGCTGGAAAAAGCAGACTGTTTAACAAATGGTGCTGAAACTATTAGATATTCATATTTTAAAAAAGAAATTTCAATCCTTATTTTGGACTAAATACACAAAAATTAAATCAAAATGGATCACAGACTTGAAATCATAAAACTTTTAGAAGAAAACATAGGAAAAATCTTTGCAACCTTCGATTAGATAAAAATTTGAGTAAGACAGGAAAAGCACAATTCACAAAATGAAAAGATTCATCAAAATTAAGAACTACTCTTTGAAGACAGTGTTAAGAATATGATCAGGTATGTCACAAGCCCTTAGGAAAACAGTTTGGCAGTTTCTTAATGGGAAAAAGCAACTGCAAATCACATATGTGATTAATAATTTATATCCTGAATATGGGGGCTTCCCTGGTGGTTCACTGGTAAAGAGTCCACCTGCCAATGCAGGAGACACGAGTAGATTCCTGTGTTGGGAAGATCCCTGGGAGGAAGGCATGGCAACCAATTCATTTTCTTGCCTAGAAATCCCACGGACAGAGGAACCTGGCGGGCTATAGGCCATGGGGTTGCAAAAGAGTTGGACACAACTTAGCAACTAAAACAAAAAAATCCAGAATACAGAAACAACTCATGTAACTCAATAAGACAAATCCAATTTATTTATTTATTTAAGTATAGATGATTTACAATGTTTTGTTAATTTCTGCTATATGGCAAGGTGACTCAGTTATACATATGAATACATTCTTTTTTATATTCTTTTCCATTATGATTTATCCCAGGACACTGAGTATAGTTCCCTGTGCTATATAACAGGTCCTTGTTGTCCACTGACAAAACCAATTTAAAACCGGACAAAAGATTTGATTTGACATTTCACTAAAGAAGATAGATGAATGTCTGATAAGCATATGAAAAGATGCTCAACATTAACTAGTCATCAGAAAAATGCAAAGCGAGATCACGTTGAATAGGGCTACACACTCCTACATGGACTGAAATTAAAAAGACTCATCATACCAAGTGCTGGTAAGGCAGTGAAACTGGACTGCCATACCCTGCGGGTGGTAAAATGATACAAGCACTTTGGAAAACAGTTGGGCAGTTTCTTAAAATGTTAAACATAAACCTATCACATGACCCAGTCATTCCGCTCTTAGGCGGTTGCCCAAGAGAAATAAAAGCATATGTCTATACGAAGATTTATACGCAAATGTTCACAGAACCTTTATTCGTCATGGCCAAAAAACTAGAAACAACCCAAACGTTTAGGTAAACTGATAAATAATCATGGAATATTTACTCAGTGGCATACTCCTTGGTTAAACAAAGGAATTAACTGTTGATACAAGCAACAACATGGGTGAATCTCAAAATGTACTAAATGAAAGAAATCAGATTACAAGTAAGTATATATTACATGATTTTATTTATATAAAATTTTTGAAAATCCAAACTAACCTATAAAGACAAAAAGTAGACTAATGGTTGTCTGGTGATGGAGTGGGAGGGATGGCACAGAAGGATTATAAACAGGTGCAAGGAAACTTTTTAGAAGAATTAGATGTTCATCTTCTTGATTGTGGTGGTGGTTTCATGGTTATTTAAATCTGCTGTATATCAAATATAACAAATTGTTTTTTTAAGATGCATGTATTTTTTTAAGACATATGATCAGAATGTAACATTTTAATTCACTTCGCGTTGCCATATTGCCCATAGCTCAAAGAATCACAGATTTTGAAGAACTGCAATTCATTCATGCATGCGTGCTAAGTTACTTCAGTTGTATTTGACTCTTTGTGACCCCATCGACTGTAGCCCGCCAAGCTCCTCTGTCCATGGGATTCACCAAGCAAGAATAATAGAGTGGGTTGTCATGCCCCGCTCCAGGGGATCTTTCCGACCCAGAGATCGAACCAGCATCTCTTATGTCTCCTGCACTGGCAGGCAGGTTCTTTACCACTAGTGCTACCTAGGGAAAGTTAAATTCATAACTGGTTCACACAGCATGCTATGTTTAAATCATGCTTTAAGTTTCTGAGTCCTTGAAATACAAACCTTAGGATATTTTTAAATTAAAAGTATATGCACCATAAAGCCAGGTTCAAGAGGAACTGAGATGAACACAAATCAGGCCCAACAAGAGGCCAGTGTTCCTAGGTTTCTGAAAAAGAACACAGGAATTCTATAAATATCCTAAAATATCTCTTATATGGCCAAGCTCTGATCAATGTTTGGGTTTACTTGCCTCTATAAAAGTAGATTCTCTTTTCAGAATTTCTCATATCAAAAGGGAGAACCACTTGAAGTGTAAGTCCTAGAATAAATAAAGCTATGCCCTAGATGAATACAATTCATGGTTCTTATGACTGTGTGGTCTCTTAAATTTCAATATTCTTACTGGCTTGGTCAAGCATAAATAAAAGGCTGACAAAGACATGCTTTCAAAGGGAAAAAAAGTCCTATTTTTATACTTTGTATTACTGCTAAAACTACATAAATTTAAATTACCATTAGAATTTGTATAAACTTTTTTATATGTAGAAATATTCACACCACTCACCATAAACAGCTTTCTCATGTTGTCTACAGTTAATAAAACTTGGACAACTCTACAAAGATGTTCAATTATGACATCCAAAGCATACCCAGCACATCAAATGTCATTATTTTACAGTTACAGTGCCGTATAAAGCACATAGGTAAACTACAGGTTCAAGGTTCAAATTAACAAACATCACAGTGAGTGCTTTTTACAATAACAGTTTAAACTTTTTATCTATGAGAAACCAGATTATATAGTAGTGAAGAGAAAGACTCAAGAGTTAACTGCCTGAGTTCCAATCTCACACTAGCCACCCACTTGCTCCATAACCTTGGCCAAGTTCCTTTACATCTCTGTGTCTCTGATTCCTCACCTATAAAATCCGGATAATAACAGCATTTACTTCATAGGATAGCTACAAAGATTAAATAGACATAAAGAACCTAGAACTGCACCTGGCTCATGTAAGTATTCAAGAAGTTTTACGTTATTGTTGTCATTATAATCATGATTATGACTATCACTGTTATTAGAGTCAAGGTTACTGTATTGAATAATTAACTTTTATTACTGATAATATGAAAACCAAGAATATGTCTAAGAATTAATATAAAAGAAAGATGTAAATAGACATTTTTCAAAAGAAGATATACAAACAGCCAAAAAGCATATGAAAAGATGTTCAACATCACTCATCATAAGGGAAATGAAAATCAAAACCATGATGAGGTATCCCTTCACACTGACTAGGATGGCTTTAATAAAAGAGAATAGAAAATAACAAGAGTGGGTGCAAGGAGGTAAAAAAACTACAACCTTATACATTGCTAGTAGGAATGTAAAAATGCACAAATGCTGTGGAAAAGTTGTAGTTTCTCAAAAGTACATATAGACAATGAAGAGGGTTACATAACATTTGAATGTACCTAATATCACTGAATTGCATGTTTAAATAATTAAAATAAAATGTGGTATGTATATTGTACCACAATAAAAAAAAAAAATGAGTGCAAAAGAACATATTGGTTACTCTCTCCAGCATCCTCACTTTTATTCCTTCCATTCACCCGTGAACTCAAACCCGTTTTTACCTATGTGGTTCCAAAAGAGGCATAGAAGGTAGGATGAGACATATTGCTAAATTCTAAGAGTACTTCAGTTCAGATCAGTCGCTCAGTCATGTCCAACTCTTTGCGACCCCATGAATCGCAGCACGCCAGGCCTCCCTGTCCAGCACCAACTCCCGGAGTTCACTCAGACTCACGTCCATCGAGTCAGTGATGCCATCCAGCCATCTCATCCTCTGTCGTCCCCTTCTCCTCCTGCCCCCAATCCCTCCCACCATCAGAGTCTTTTCCAATGAGTCAACTCTTCCCATGAGGTGGCCAAAGTACTGGAGTTTCAGCTTTAGCATCATTCCTTCCAAAGAAATCCCAGGGCTGATCTCCTTCAGAATGGACTGGTTGGATCTCCTTGCAGTCCAAGGGACGCTCAAGAGTCTTCTCCAACACCACAGTTCAAAAGCATCAATTCTTCGGCACTCAGCCTTCTTCACAGTCCAACTCTCACATCCATACATGACCACAGGAAAAACCACAGCCTTGACTAGACGAACCTTTGTTGGCAAAGTAATGTCTCTGTTTTTCAATATGCTATCTAGGTTGGTCATAACTTTCCTTCCAAGGAGTAAGCGTCTTTTAATTTCATGGCTGCAGTCACCATCTGCAGTGATTTTGGAGCCCCCAAAAATAAAATCTAACACTGTTTCCACTGTTTCCCCATCTATTTCCCATGAAGTGATGGGACCAGATGCCATGATCTTCGTTTTCTGAATGTTGAGCTTTAAGCCAACTTTTTCACTCTTCACTTTCACCTTCATCAAGAGGCTTTTGAGTTCCTCTTCACTTTTTGCCATAAGGGTGGTGTCATCTGCATATCTGAGGTTATTGATATTTCTCCTGGCAATCTTGATTCCAGCTTGTGTTTCTTCCAGCCCAGCGTTTCTCATGATGTACTCTGCATATAAGTTAAATAAACAGGGTGACAATATACAGCCTTGACGTACTCCTTTTCCTATTTGGAACCAGTCTGTTGTTCCATGTCCAGTTCTAACTGTTGCTTCCTGACCTGCATACAAATTTCTCAAGAGGCAGATCAGGTGGTCTGGTATTTCCATCTCTTTCAGAATTTTCCAGAGTTTATTGTGATCCACACAGTCAAAGGCTTTGGCATAGTCAACAAAGCAGAAATAGATGTTTTTCTGGAACTCTCTTGCTTTTTCCATGATCCAGTGGATGTTGGCAATTTGATCTCTGGTTCCTCTGCCTTTTCTAAAACCAGCTTGAACATCAGGAAGTTCACAGTTCACATATTACTGAAGCCTGGCTTGGAGAATTTTGAGCATTAGTTTACTAGCGTGTGAGATGACTGCAATTGTGCGGTAGGTTGAGCATTCTTTGGCATTGCTTTTCTTTGGGATTGGAATGAAAACTGACCTTTTCCAGTCCTCTGGCCACTGCTGAGTTTTCCAAATTTGCTGGCATATTGAGTGCAGCACTTTCACAGCATCATCTTTCAGGATTTGGAATAGCTTGACTGGAATTCTATCACCTCCACTAGCTTTGTTTGTAGTGATGCTTTCTAAGGCCCACTTGACTTCACATTCCAGGATGTCTGGCTCTAGGTCAGTGATTACACCATCGTGATTATCTGGGTCGTGAAGATCTTTTTTGTACAGTTCTTCTGTGTATTCTTGCCATCTCTTCTTAATATCTTCTGCTTCTGTTAGGTCCATACCATTTCTGTCCTTTATCGAGCCCATCTTTGTATGAAATGTTCCTTTGGTATCTCTGATTTTCTTGAAGAGATCCCTAGTCTTTCCCATTCTGTTGTTTCCCTCTATTTCTTTGCATTGATCGCTGAAGAAGGCTTTCTTATCTCTTCTTGCTATTCTTTGGAACTCTGCATTCAGATGTTTATATCTTTCCTTTTCTCCTTTGCTTTTCACTTCTCTTCTTTTCACAGCTATTTGTAAGCCCTCCCCAGAAAGTCATTTTGCTTTTTTGCATTTCTTTTCCATGGGGATGGTCTTGATCTCTGTCTCCTGTACTTAGGAAAGTCTAAAAATGCTACTTTAAACAGCTCATGACATAGTTTAACACAAATATATTAAACTGGAAGCAGCGACTTAGGAACTTGGATAATAGAAATAGGGTAATACCCGCAAAATGTACTAGATTGTAACTCACATTCCAGTCTTACTCACATTCTAATATAACTTCACCAAGAATCTTTACATCAGTAACCTTACACGATTACTTCCCAATAAAATGGAGAAAAGAATGATGTTTCATAAATTTATTGAAAAAAAAAATGCAGGGTATTTTGAGACTGTAGGGAAAAATCCAACATTGCAAAAACATATCATTTTATATAATATGCTCACAGGTAAATGGAATAACATTGCTGGTTGTATAAGCAAAACATTACTATTGCCAGTTAAGCTTCAGGTAAGGAAAGATTACTGGCATGAAAAAGTAATGCAACTATTTCTCAAGGTATGACAATCAAGGGGGGCTTCCCAGGTGGCACTAGTGGTAAAGAACCCGCCTGCCAATGCATAGGACTTAAGAGATGCATGTTGGATCCCTGGGTCAGGAAGATCCCCTGGAGGACGGCATGGCAACCCACTCTAGTATTCTTGCCTGGAGAAAACCATGGACAGAGGAGCCTGATGGGCAACAATGAATGGGTTCTCAAAAGAGCTGGAGGCAACTGATGTGACTTACCACACAGGCATGACAATCAAGTTGTACACTAAAAATACCTAAAATGCAAATACCTAAAAATATCCTCAAACTGATTAAAGGTGAGCTTGAAAAAGAATGACTTCGGACTTTCTAACCTGAGCAAAACAGCAAGACTTATGGCTATATCAAATCCTCTAGAGCAGGGGTCCCCAACTTCCAGGATCTAAGGCCTGATGATCTGAGGTAGAGCTGATGCAATAATAATAGAAATAAAGTGCACAATATATGTAATGCCCTTGAAACATCCTGAAACCATCCCTTGCCGCCTCTATTTCAGGTCCATGGAAAAACTGTCTTTCACAAAACTGGCCCCTGGTGCAAAAAGATTGGGGGCCACTGCTCTACAGTATCTTTCTGTTTCAATAGGAATCACCACATATGATACTGTTCTTTATCACGTTATCAAATAAGATTCAGACATTAGCAAATAAAGCATTTCTATGAGGATGAATACTACTCTGAAGTCTTTATGAAGCCAGAAAATACTAAAAGTTCACTCATTTTTTAGATTTGAACCATGTTTTTGGTTAGTGCTGGGCATCTTTTTCAAGGTCTGTTCTTTGAATCAGGCTAACCACTATCCACTGGGCAAAACCGGTCCACTACAAAACAGAAATGTGCACTAGAAAGGCCTTGGGCTTTCTCACTCAGAGATATGCCTGAAATTTATAAACAAACAGAAAATTTAACAGTCAAACCTACAGAAAAATCAAGAGAAGAAAATACTTATATGTTATATCCTGCCCAAATTTAAATCAAACAAAATCTCCTACAAACTTCCACAATATTAACTGGATACAGGATTCTACATTTCATTCTTAAACCTCTCTATGTTACTATTAAAAGTTAAACTACTTTGTTCCTTTCTAAGTTTGCTCCTATTACATGCTAAACAAATAGCTAATGGATAAAAGACAATTTGGGTTTGATTTCAACTAAATAGCATTTTAGAAAAGGAGAAACTATGGAGGCAGTAAAAACATCAGTGGTTGCCATGAGCTTGGAGGTAGTGGGTAGGGAGAGATGAACAGAGCACATAGGATTTTTAAGGCAGAAAAAAAATCTGTATGCTTTGACTCCATATTCATGCTTCCCTCATTCACTGGGAAATATGCCATTAATCAAAAGGAGTACCATTGAGAAAAAACTCAGTTTTGAAGGTAAGTCATTAGAACTCTGAGCATATTTAATAGGTGCTAAATAACATGTAAGACACTACATGCACCTGTATGCTCAGTTGTGTCCAACTCTTTGCAACCCTATGCAGTGTAGCCCACCAGGCTCCTCTGTCCATGGGATTCTCCAGGCAAAAACACTGGAGTGCTTGCCACGTCCTTCTCCAGGGGATCTTCCCAACCCAGGGATCGAACCTGTGTCTCCTACATTGGCAGGCAGATTCTTTACCTCTGAGTCACCTGGGAATTTCACTATAGGAAATCTATGCAAATATACTTCAATATGTTGAATGTAGCAATACAGAAGTAGGACTTAAAATTATGAGCCATATTTTCATACATTTGTGGGAGGAACTGCTTTCCAGGAAGGTCACACAAATTTGGCACTAAGTTTCAGGCCTTTAAAAACATACTCTTCTAGGAATTCGGCCTAAGGAAATAGTCAGAAGTTCAAAGATTTGTAAACAAAGAGAATCAGTAGACTGTAAACAAAAAAATTTTGAAAAATGTTAATATTTAAAATAGGATAATGGTTAGATAAGTTATGTTAAATTAGTCATTGACAAATTATATTTTCAAATAAGCTTCAGTAATAAAGCAGTGTGACACTGGCATATGAATATACAGAGACCAATAGAACACAGTAGAAAATCTTGAAATAAACTAAATTGTATATGACAATCTAGTAAAGGATAAAGGATACATCTTAAATCAGTGGAGGAAAACATGAATTATTCAATAAATGTTGCTAGGATAACTGAAAAACCATCTTTCTGAAAATGAAATTATATCCATATCTCATACCTTATACCAGGATGAATTCCAAATGGATCAAAGATTTAAATGTATTAAAAAAAAAAAAAAAAAAGAACTAGACAAACCATGGGAGAGTTGGAACTTCAGAATAGGAAAGGCCATTCTAACAGAAAACCAAAAAGCCATAAAAGACTGATATATTCAACTGTATAAGAATAATTTCCTCATAGAGGAAAAGAAAAACAAAACACAAATTAAAATACTGTCAACTCACAACAGACAAAGGGTTCTTAACATATTAAGAGTTCCTGCAAATCACTAAAGGATCCAACAACCCAAAAAAAAAGGGCAAAAGATATGTACAGTCACAAAAAAGGCTATATTTAAATGACTCTGTATGATACTCAATCACACTTAAGGTAAGATTTGAAAAATTAGAACTATGACTATTTTTTACTTTTTAGATTGTCACATTAAAAAATACTTGATAATTCACTATACAGGAACATGGGCACTCTCATACATTGATATATTAGTAGCTTAGTAGCGTCTGACTCTTTGCAATCCCATGGACTGTAGCCGGCCAGGCTCCACTGTCCATGGAATTCTCCAGACAAAAATACTGGAGTGGGTTGCCATTTTCTTCTCCAGGGGATCTTTCCAACCCACGAACTGAACCTGGGTCTCCTGCATTTCAAGCAGATTCTTTACGGTCTGAGCCACCTGGGAAGCCCCATACTTTGGTGAGAAATATAAATAGGTACAACACCAAAAAAAAGCAATTTGAGACTATCTTTCAAAATTTTAGAAAACACATGTCTCTGACCTTGTCAATTCCATGAATTTTTGTTATAGATATACATAAGCAAAATGGTTTATTTTCAAGATTATTTATATACTATCACCTGTACCAGCAAAACTCTGGGTTAAATGATGATTCTTCAATGCATCAAGCAGTCATAAAAACAATATGGAACCACTTTATGAATGGACAGGAAAATATATCCAAGATACAGTGATAAGTATGTGTGAAGGGGAAATACAAGGGAGGAATAACACAAAGTGTAGATGAATTCCTATAATGGGTTATCATTTCTGTTTTTAAAAAAAAAGGAGGAAAAAAGCATACACAGAGAAAAAACTATACTATCAATTCAGATACAAAACAATTAACAACAACCAGCTTCAGATCTCCCCCCAGAACACCAGACCAACTTCCTTTGGGGGCCTATTCCAGCCATTTCGTTAACCTCACACACACACACACACAAACACAAAACTTTTTTGACCGTGCAGCTTGTGGGACTTCCCAATCAGGGACTGAACCCATACCCTTGGGAGTGAAAGCAGAGTCCTAACCAGTGGACAGACAGGGAATTCTGGACCCTGAATTTTTTTTTTTTTAACCTAGATTTCTTGGATCCTACACTTGGCAGAATTTTTTATCTATCTAGCTACTTCTAGGGGCTTCCAAGATACCACCAGTGGTAAAGAATATGCTTGCCAAAGCAGGAGAAGAAAGAAACATGGGTTTGATCCCTGGGTCAGGAAGATCCCCTGGAGGAGGATATGGCCACCCACTCCAGTATTCTTGCCTGGAAAATCCCATGGACAGAGGAGCCTGGTGGGCTACAGCCCACAGGGTCACAAAGAGTCGGACACAACGGAGCATATCTACATCTACACACGAGACAGGTATGGAAGGATACACAAAAATTTCAAACATTTATTGATTGTGTGTGGGGCTGGGGGGACAATGATTGCTTGCCAGATGCCAAGTGAGGGGCGAGGAGGAGGGGTGAGAGGCCTCATGGTATATCCTTTTATACCTTTTGAATTTTGAAAGAAGGAAACATATTCAGTTCAGTTCAGTTCAGTTGCTCAGTCGTGTCCAACTCTTTGCGACCCCATGAATCGCAGCACGCCAGGCCTCCCTGTCCATCACCAACTCCCGGAGTTCACTCAGACTCACGTCCATTGAGTCAGTGATGCCATCCAGCCATCTCATCCTCTGTTGTCCCCTTCTCCTCCTGCCCCCAATCCCTCCCAGCATCAAAATAGAAATATATTGGAAAATTTTTAAACATTGTGAAAGCCAAAAGGAAATACACTATTAGAAAAAAGTGTGATATACAATAGATGCAATATGATACCAAATATGCACAAATGAGTATATCCATACAGAAAAGACTGAAATAAAATACAATAAAATATTAAAATAAGAATTATCTCTAAGAGGTAGAATTACAGCTGATTTTAATTGTCTTCATCTTTTCCTATAATTCCAATTACTTACATTAAGCATGGATTACAATCATAATCAGGAAAATAGTATTAATTTTTTAATGATATGAATCAGAGAGATTAGAAATTAAAAGGGAAGATATAGTTACAGGTATTACCCAGGGTTCTAAGGATCATAAATGAAATATTCAAATTTCCTTAAAACATCCCTCCAATCACAGAATAAAGAATTTAGGAAGAGACCTAATCTGGCCTCTAGTCCACCTCTAAATCCACCACTAAGAGATTATTCTTAACCTCCTACTTGGTGGATGTTTTGACCATTTTTGTTTTCTGTTACCTAGGGAATGGTACTTCCAGCACTTCCCTTAAAGACTGTGAAACTAACAATCTGGTATTTCTCACTGACCTTCAGCTTTGAAAGGCCACCTCCCTAAGGGAAAGCAGTAAGATCTAGAAGCTAAAACAGGAGGCTGAGGAATCTGAGGTTAAGAGTTCTAATCCTGACAAACTGTGGAATTTGTCTCCAATTTGGGGAATAAGCTAAATTTCCTGAGCCAGTTCTCTTACTGAGGAAACTTAAAAAGATTATTTAGAAAAATATTTAGGACCACCAACTTTTTAACTTTTCACACTATTCTGAATTTTGTTTTCGTGCCTTATGTTAAAATTTTTCCTTTCTAAATTTTCACTCTCCCAAGGACTATCTGCAAGTATTAACAATCTCTTAGACCCAGCTATCTGGGTTTCCCTGATAGCTCAGTTGGTAAAGAATCCATCTGCAATGCAGGAGATCCCGGTTTGATCCCTAGGTTGGGAAGATCCACTGGAGAGGGATAGGCTACCCACTCCAGTATTCTTGGGCTTCCCTTGTGGTTCAGCTGGTAAAGAAGCCACCTGCAATGCAGGAGACCTGGGTTCGATCCCTGGGTTGGAAAGATCCCCTGGAGAAGGGAAAGGCTACCCATCCCAGTATTCTGGCCTGGAGAATTCCATGGACTACAGTCCATGGGGCCACAAAAGAGTCGGACACAACTTAACGACTAGACTAAACAACAATACCTGCAAAGGACACAAGGTGAACACAACTTGAGCCATGCTGAAGATAACTTATGGGGAAATGAGAATGCAATCAGTCTCTAAACTGGATCCTTAAGTGCAAAACAACCGCAGACAACTAATTAATGTAACTAAACACCGGGTGAAGGAAGGTAAAACTCAGACTCCTAACACCTGAACCCTGCTGGTAGCGGTAAGATGAGCACTACTATGTAACAGCACAGCAAGTGGTTTTTTTATGCTCTCAAGGGCTCCATTTTTCTTTTCTTCTCTCTCTTTTTTTTTCACTATATTCCCACTAACCCCATTGAGCTGGGCCTCAGGACGTCCTTTTTTCCCCTACTATTTACATATCGTGTACTTCTTGATGGCTTCCTTCCCACTAGAAAGCCAACCACATTAAACTTGTAAAGGGTTCTCTACCAACAGGTCTTGAGAAGCACTTGATAGCCTTTGGGAAGAAACACACATCAGAGAGCAGGTATCCCACTGCCAAGGCCAGGTGAAGCGGTTTCAGTAGGGCTCTCAGCACACTTTAAACTCCTCCTCCTGGTTAACAAGATGGAACATCTCTCTAGTTACTTAAAAGTGATTCCAACAGGGCAGGACAAGGGAGCAGACAGCTGAATTTTTTCTGGATTAACTCAGCCATTAGTTGAATGCTTTTTTGTGGTTCACCTACTTAAAAGGTGATCAAACCACTTTGTGCTACTGAAGAGGGCAACTGCTAAGAACAATTACATAAACCCTCTGCTTTAATTTACCTCATGCTTCTTTCTAATGAAACAAAGTGTTAGAAACCACTGCCTTGCCACCACTTCCTCAGTAATCTCAGTAAAGCCTACTTTGCCATGTGAATCCCTTTTCTTTTCCTTAGCAAATCAGAAAAAAATTATTCCATTCAACATAACAGGACACAACTGTACATCATCTTTTAAGGGGCATGTACTGAATCATATTACCTGAACAATATTATATTAATATATCATTTTAATATGTAATATATTAATATATCTGAAAATATTATCTAAAAAAGATAAAGGCAATCTTTATTTATTTGTTAAATATTAAGTATTTGTTTAATTTAAAAATTAAACATTTGTTTAAATTATTCTCAGATAAACAGGGCATTCTAGAATTTCATTTTATTTACTCCAGAGAATGTATACAGATCCTCAATTCCATACCAGCAATTCCTAAATCCAAAAAGCTGTGAACACTTCTTTTATAACTTCTCTAGCAGTAAACTGACCCATAATGACATCATATTATGTATAGTCTTATACCATACTTGGTGTGAATACTCATTTATTTAATGGCTAAGAACTACTAACCTGACTGATTCTTGTTAAGTTTCTCCACATACCCCAGGGGGTTTATGTCACTGTATATATACCTTATTTTCTAAAATCAAAAGTTTTGAATTCTGAAACACTAGCTCAAATGGTTTTGGAAAAGAGATTGTGGATGTACAGTTTCTATTCTGTAAAAATATTTTTGTTCTTTGAAAATGAAATAGCAAAAACGGATAACCATCAAGGACCAACTGTATAGCACATGGAACCCCGCTCAATGTCATGTGGCAGCCTGGATGGGAGGGGAGTTTGGGGGGAGAATGGATACATGTACATGTAAGGCGGAGTCCCTTCGCTGTTCACCTGAAACTGTCACAACATTGTTAATTGGCTATATCACGACACAAAATAAAAAGTTTAAAAAAAAGAAAGAAAGAAAATGAAATAGCAATAAACCAACATGACAGACGGTAGAAAAATACTAAGATATTGTAAAGGAAATGATCCACCATCTGTGACATTCGTAGAACACAGAAGTTAAATGACTACACAAATTTTCTCTCAAAGGCAAAAGGGGGGTCTGTTTGAAATCAACATAATTTAAAATAAACATTATATATCTAGGCCTTCTTGAAAGTTTTAACTTCAGTGGAGAACTGTCTACTACTACTGTGCATACAATCTATTGGAGATCACAGGAAATTTAGGTGTCAACAAAGTCAGTGTGTCATCCGTGATGTGCCATGATTCCTAAAGATTCCTAAAACATTAATACTGATTTGTAAAAGCTCAATTAATAGCATTTGAGGAAATTAAAACACTTAAAGTAACATGAATATGTTTGGGGATATACTGAGTACATATTTACTGATTTTCTTCTGGCAATCAATTGGCTAAAGCACGTAAAACTTTTAGTCTTGGTTGAGCAACTTCATTTATCTACATGTTAATACACAGTAGGAGTCATGGGGTGCATATTTAAGATGTGTAAGAATGAGTGATTTGCTAAGAATATTCAAAGTGAAGTATGCTAAGATCATGCTGTGTAAGGCCAGCTGAGTCAGTCACAACTAATTCATACTGCACTAAAATAAAACAACTTCTTGGACTTGTTACTGATTGCAACATTTTAAGTAAATATAGAAACATTCTCTAAAAATGCAATAATATATACTTTCTAAATTAAAACACCATCCTTTAATTGGTGGAGCATAAACAATATTATTTACTACAACCAGGTAGGACTTCTGTCCCTACCAACTCATATCCAGTTCTTGAGACACTCTTACCAAATTTTCATTGCCATATTTCTAGCACTGTATGATATTTGATACAGCATGATTAATTCCCTTTTTTTCTGCTTGCTGAAACTGTACCAGTCGTTAGAAACTTTCCAAGAGGACTCTACCTGTCATTAATAAACAATGAGCCATATATTAGCTTAATGGTATACAATAATGCTGTTATTTATTAACTGAATATTTTAGATAAGTCCTTCCCATACTATTAAAACAATATGGTTTCTTGGTGATCACTTCATCATGATAATTGTATTTCCCTTCTAGTTATTAAAGAGCACTGCTGTGCATACACTTGCAGACCTGTTGTACTGATGGGTGCAGAGCTCCAATGCCGCCACAGCTAGAGACCGGTATCTTAAATTTCCCCCAAATAGTGTCCTTCACTCATCATCCACTCATGGTAAAGTAGTTAATTTTAACATCCTCATTGTTTACCAGAAAGCACAGACAGTGAGGCTGGCTTCGCCGCTCCCGTTTCCTTTTGCTGGGCTGCTGAGCTTTTTCAGCCAATTGACTTCGCTTTGAGGCTATAAATATCTGAAAAATGTTCTGCATTTGATGCTCTTGGATTCTGCATCCATATTTAGCTGTTTGTGGCATGCCTTTGTTTAAGCTACTCTACCACCCATACAGTCAGTCAGGTTGAGATCTGGATGGTCAAAGGACAGATGGATCAACATTCAACAGACACTGACTTACCGCGGGGGAGGCATCAATCTGCTAGACACTGTGACAATGAAGGGAGTGGCAAGACAGGAATACAAAGATCAACAAGACAGACAGACTCTCTGGTGTCAAAAATTTTATAGTCTTGACGGGCATGGGCACAACTTACAATAGCAGTAGTAGAAGACAAATGAAACATTTTACAGCTAAAAGAAAATGAAGAATAGCATGATTTTCTCTTAGTCCTGTCTCAAAGATGTGCATTTGTTTGTGTTCTAAATATAGATCCATGTATTATAAAGCTCTGAACATATTCCAAAAAAGTTTCCACTCATGACAACACACAAAACTCTGAATGTAAGTATTATCTACCAAAGAGCCAGACCTATCAGTAGCAAACTCAAAACGGTGTCCAGTCTTCAAATTTTGTGAGGCAAACTAATAAAATATTGTTTTTAAAAGTTTGTGTAAATAAATAAATAAAAGTTTCTGTTAAGATATCTGAGGGGAAGGGGGTAGTTCTGTTTCTGTTTGCATACTGATTTCAAACATAAGTATACTGCAGAGGATGTGAGCCATAACCAGAAGCCAACAGCACTTAATACAGCTCTTTACTTTAAACCCTATCTTTAAAGCCCACATGGCTATTTTAGGTCAGGTCTCAAAACTGAATGAGCTGGATCTGAGACCCCCATCTCCACCTTCCTATCTTGTGAAAACATTCCAAACAAATATACATTTGCCCTCAACATTCCTTCTTTCAAAACTCGGTTCATTGACCTTTTGATAAAAGTGCTCCCCAGAAACCCGACAGTCATGATTTAAGTGCATTAAAGGCTTGCTTGATGCCTGGCCTCAAGTCAGGCTGGAAGCGGGAGACCAAGTTGTAGGTAAAATAATAGGGCAGGCCATAGAATCAGAGAACTTTAAAGCTAAAATATACCATAGATACCAATTACTCCAGACTCCACATTTTATGTAGAAACCTAAGCACACGGACTTAAAATTACTTGCCCAAAGTTAGACAACAATTTGTGGCAAAGCCAGAATGAAAACCCAGGTTCACAATCCCCAGCTGCATACTCTACACTAGTTTCTGGATTTCTTTAAAAAGCATTTGAATACATTCATCAAAGTCTCTTCCAGTTGTGTAAAATAACCTTGATGTTCCAAAACAATCAGCATTTTGAACACACAAAACAAACAAATAAGAAAATCAAAACAAACTTTTCTGAATTGATTTTCTACATTCTATTATTTTTGCATCAAAGCTTTTCTAAGAGCTGTACAATAGGCAACTTAAAAACTACCCAAGGATATAGAAAAGTCAAGAGTCATTAAGATAGTTTTAGAATATTTACATCAAACTAAAGACAATAAAGTAGTATCCTCTAAGAGCCGCCTTAGAGGAAGGAAAGTAGCAGTACTAAATAGCAAATAAAAACTATTTCTGGTTAATTGATAGGGAATACAAAAAAGCTACAATGCAGTAGAAAGTCTGCAAATTAACTCTGAAATGCACATTATATATGTGTTTGTGAGAAAGAATATACATGTATATGTTTAAGAGGGCTTCCCTGGTGGCTCAGATGGTAAAGAATCCGCCTGCAATGCGGGAGACCTGGGTTTGATTCCTGAGTTGGGAAGATCCCCTGAAGGAGGGCAGGGCAACACACTTAGTATTCATGTGATTGCAAAGAGTCGGACACAACTGAGCAAATAAGCACACCACATATATTTAAGAAACAATATAGACATACACACACATATATACATACACACACACACACAAACCTAGGCCTAGGAATGGACTACAAAAACAAGCACATTCATTTTATGGGTTACATTCAAAGTATGTAGCTAACACTAGGTCTAGAAAACCCAGACAGAACTACTGAATTGTCATATATATATATTTTTGCAGTAACAAGGCTAACTTCATACAAAAAAACAATATGCAAAAGAAGTACATAAGAAAAGATAGGACAGAACAGGAAAAAGCTATAAGTTCCAATATACTTTAATTCAAGTTCAACTGCAGATTTTCACCAACCTTTGTTATAAACCATCGGCTAAGTGGGACTAGCAGGTGAACGAAAAATCAGGCACTAAAGTTTTCCATTTGCTGAGACTGAACTGGATGACCTTGCATCATCTCCCACTTCTTTGCTTTAATTCTTTCAGTTAACTAAAATAACATCAAGAAACATTTACAAACAGCCAGCAAAATACAAAGTGCTGCATACATAAATCCTTTAAAAAAAGGCTACAAAAACTGCTGGAGTTTTAGAACTGCAAGGACCATTAAGAGATTATTTAATCCAATCCACTCATTTTACAGATGAGGAATCAGAGGTCAAAAAAGTGATCTGATCTGCTCCAAATCACATAGACACGTAGCAGCAGAACTGGGACAAAAATTCGTATCTCTGGACTCCTAGTTCTATGATCTCTCTGATAGTGATAGACAAAGTCTTGAAATCAACTAAACTATCCAGGAAGACAACTTCAAAGTCACCGTCACTCCTGAGTAGTAAACACATAACCTGCTCAGGATGGAAAAAAAAAGCCAAAAACACATGAAGTAATTGATCACTATAGGCTTAGATGCACGTGACTGCAGGATAACACCTTAAACTTGTGTTGATTTCAGGTGCTTCAAGTTTGCCATCTTATACTCAGCAACATGACTAATGTCTTTTATATCCCTGTGAGCTAAGTGACAAACACCTTGACGTTTCAGTGATTTGGAAAGCCACAGCTCAGTCCTGAATGCCAGGCTATAAATCTTTGGGCTACAGGTTTTCAAAATCAGCATGGCTTAAACGCTGCCACAAGGCTTGCCCTTATAGAATCTCATCATTCAGTTTTAATTAAAGAGGTGGTTACTAGGAATGCAGAAAGGGAAAGTTTTGGTGTGTTCATCACTTTTTAACTTGCTGAGTAGCAATCCAGTCACTTTACAAAGAGCACCAGAAACAATAGTGCAATCTGAAACAATCCACACCCCTTGGACTAAGTGCTTGCCTTTGGAGAGTGAGGTTCAGAAAGAGGTTATAGAAAAGTAAGACTATTCCCCTTCCCAAATAAATACTTTTGATTTTTACTTTATTATCTTAACCTCCACTAAGCTTTTTCATAATATCTTGGTTTGCAGTCTTCCCTTGCTCAAGACTGATTGATTTCCTGGTGTCTTTTCTTGAAGGTCGGCTGACCCCCTCCCTTGAAGTAACTACCTGAAAATTAAGGCTTTATATCCCAACTCCACCTTAAACTTACTGCAGGTACCTGAAAAGGTCCAAAGACCATACTGAGTCACATCTCTCTCAAGTACAAGTCTGCAGAAACTTGTCAGAAACGCACCCCCAGAACAAAAAGGGATGTGGGAAACGGACCCAGGATGGATGGGGACTGAGAACGGATGGGACTGAGACTTGGGGAATGCATTTCTGCCTGAGCAAAGAAACATCAGCCTCTAAGACGGCCTTAGGTCCTTACCGTACACGCGGACCCAGCTCTGTTGCTGGCACACGGACTCCAGAAGAATCCGATCCAACATGCCACCGGCCATGGCCCCACTGACCGGGACAACCGCGTCCAGCTCCTCCGGGGGGAGCGGCGAGTCGGACTCCAATCCCGGGAACATCTCTGGCCAGGACAGCGCCTCCGCGGCTCCTCCGGACGACAGGGAGAGCTCCATGGTGCCCCGGAGGGACAAGGCGGCGGCGGGGCGGGCGCGCAGCTCCGCGCCCTGCCTGCGGAAAGGGGAGGCGGAGAGCGCAGTAGCGGGGGCACGGACCCGAGCGGCAGCCGGCGCGGACGCGGCTCACCTCCTTCCCCGCCGCCCACTGCCCGCGGCTCGGGCTCTGCAGCCCACCTGCAGCCGGCGGGCGGGACCCAGGCCGGGAGGCGGATCCAGCGTGGCCCCGGGCGGGGGGTGGGTCCGGGCTCAGGTGTGGGTCCCTCCCGGGAGGGACGTAGAAGGACCCGGGAGAGGCGGTTCGCCCGCCGGCCCCCTCGGAGCCGCCTTTCTGTGCCCCCGCCGGCGTCTCCCGCGGGCCGATCGGACGGGGGCTGGGGATGGAGCGGGGCCGGGCAGGGCTGGGCTGGGGGCGTCGCCGCCAGGGGCCGCCCCCTTTGACCGGCTCCCGCCGCCGCCGCCGCCGCCGCCGCTCAGGGGCTCCAAATGTCCACTCCCTCAAGCCTGTGGGGAGGGCGGTGGCCCCGGGTTCTCGCCCGCCAGTCTTCAGCACCCTCCCCAGGAATGAACCCGGTCCGCCCCCTAACTCTCAGGCCACGGCTCCCGCCGCGGCTGGGGCTCCGGCTCCGACTCCGCCGCGGATCCCACAAGCCCGGCAGCCGCGGCGGTGGCGGCGGCAGGCGGCATCCCAGGGTGATAGGCCGGAGCAATCGAGGGCCGAGGGCCCAGCCGCGTGTGCAGAGGAATAACGAAGCGGAGGAGGAACTGCTGCCGAAGGCAGGAAAAATCAGACACCGAGTTATTCACCCAGCCGGTACCGCCTACTTCCCAAATTCTCTCTCCCCGACCGCCCTACAGTGCGTTTCCCGGTCTCCCGGTCTCCCCAGCTGCTGCTTGAAGTGGAGCCGGCGTGAAGAGGCGGGGAGGAAAAGGGATGCGGGAAATTTAAATAAGAAAGGAAAAGAACTTCCCTTTCCCCTCTCCCCCCTCTTCCTACTCCTTTCCTTGTATGTATGCGTTTATGTCTATATTTATTTGGACCAACGTTTCTTTCTTATTGGACGGAGAGATTGGAGAGGCTGTTTTATTTTACAGTCACCCTAGGGGAAACGCTTCCTTCCTTCCCAGAGAAGAGAGTTGGCAGCGGGGTCTGGGATTGTGGAATTGTGTGGGATCCGCGCTCTGCGCCCTGTCCGCGCTAAAGCTGGACTTGTCATCGGCTTAGAATTGCATGGCTCAGAAGTGTGGTGTGGATGGATGGACGGGCCTCGAAAGCACATGAAATGCTCAAAAGCCCAGAATTAGCTAAGCATATTTCTCTTTTTTAGCCTTTGATCTTTGTGCAATATCTTGGCTTTTTTTTTTTTTTTTTTGCCAAATCTTCTAAGGATATCTCTTGCGTTTTATTTTTGGTCTATTCGTAGACTGTCTCCCTTGACCTTGGGTTTAATTTTATGCCCACCCAAGGCGATATTATTTACCAATTCAGCTTTAAGAGTGGCTGGAAAAGTAATAATTATCATTTTAAAACTGAACAGTAACCACTTAAAAGTGTCTTGCACATAGTACATCTCCAGCAGTGTTTCTTGAACATGGCTATGTAAAACCGAACAAGGATTCCACAAGTGTGTGTGTGTGTGTGTGTGTGTGTGTGTGTGTGTTTTCTCTTTTTGGAGGGTTTTATTCTGTGTTTTCCCCCTGTTTCTCTCTACTTAGCACAACAAGACAAGGAGAGATTTTCAGTTTCTGTATTGTTTGGGTTTATCAAGAGCTATGAGGACACATTTTGTCATTTTCTCCAAACTCTTATTTAGAGTAATAGTGCTTCATAGCAGAAAGTAATCTTAGAGAGAATCTGATCCTGCTTCTTGCTTAACAGGTGAGAGAACTGAGGAACAGTCATGTTAGCTGGCAAAGCTTCAATGATAACTGGTTACTTCAGCTTGGAACCCTTTGTGATTAAGTTTGTTGATACGTGGCTTGGTGATGTATTGAAGTGATCATTTCCAGTATCTAGAACCCTGATTTCTTACTATCTGACTCCATATTCAGACTTCTTAGTCTAAGTATCAGATAGCTCAGTGTTTGGGTGGACAAAAGAAAGTGCTGAAGCTAGAGATTTGGAGCCTAAATTCTGCACGAAGCAGAACTAGAGCATTTTTAGGTACATTAAATTGCTGTTTAAGTCATGGTAACAAAAGTCAGAGAGCAAGGAAGTAATGGGCATCAGATGTACATATTTGAGCACTTTTTAGTCAATATATAAGGAATTTATTACCCTAGCGGTTATTCCAGAGCAGCATCAGAAGTGCTGTGTAAAACAGTCACAATTTTTTTTTTCTCTTTCTAGCTTGCTCTCTAATTGGCATCATTCATTCTTGAGCGGAAGAAAAAGCTTTCTACCAATCCCCAATAATCCTACTTTCTACATCCAGATTTCCCAAATCCCAGTTCCTGCTTCACTTCCCCATTCTGACCCGACTGGCTTCAGTAGTTCTCTAGTTGCTTACGTAACAGTATGCCTGGAATTTATCTAATGTTTATAACTTAAAGAGATAATACTTTTCACAACCTGAAAAATAATTGTATGAGATAGAGCAGAACCAGTATTTTTTTTAATCATCATTTCGCCAGTGAAAAAAATTAAAGCATAGACGTCTATTAAGCAACCTACCTAAAGTAACATAGCTAATTCATAGATTAAAACCCTAACTTCCTAATTTTTTACCTCACTGATGGATCTGGATTCCTTCAGGGTTCCCCACCACCCCCCACCACCCTACCTTTGGCAGATGGTTGGATGGCATCACCAGCCCAGTGGACATGATTTTGAACAAATTCTGAGATAGTGAAGGACGGAAGCCTGGCATGCTGCAGTCCACAGAGTTGCCAAGAGTGGGACACGTCTTAGCCACTGAACAACAACAACCCCCCTTTGGCAGGTAGAATTGTTCTAACAGTTGTAGAGCCAAAAGTAAATATTTCATGGCTTTTGTAAATTTTTATCACTTAAAAATATTGAAGAAAAATCAAACAAGCAAACAAAAGTGATAAACTAATTTGCATTGCTGGGAGGCAGTCAGTCCTACTTGAATTTATACCAGTGGTATCTGCCTGGTGTAATCCCAGATTTTAAAGTGAAGATAAATCCTCTGCTGTTAAAGTCTTAATTTACATTGTAGTTTGCAAACAGGCCTTTGTGTGTGAAATACAATAAAGTCTCATTTCCCTGCCTGCCCTACCCACTTCTTTTTCTTCCCTTTAGAGCCTCTGACACTAAGCTCTCAGAGGTGATCTACATATTTATTGTCAATGGAATTCAACTCTAAGAATCTAACCCAAAACTCAAAACCAGAAGGAACTAAAAAACCGAGGAACTGTGGAGGAGAAAAGATAATAAGTTCCCCTGATCGTACTCTGAAAAACAAAGCCTGACAATAACCTGAGATTTCAAAAGAAGAAGCCTTGGGTTCTGAGTGCCTGCATGCTCAGTCACTCAGTTATATATGACTCTTTGCAATCCTGTGGACTGTAGCACACCAGGCTCCTCTGTTCATGAAATTTTTCAGGCAAGAATACTGGTATGAGTTGTCATTTCCTCCTCTGAGGATCAAATATGCCTCTCTTGAATCTCGTGCATGGGCAGGTGAATTCTTTACTGCTGAGCCACCTGGGAAGCCCCTCTAAGTACACATTATCAATATAAAGAAGAAATGAGGATTTGGAATCTTGACTGTCAACCTGAGGACCAGGTAGGAACACGACCAATTTTCTCCTCTGTTCATCTGTCAGAAAACACAAAACTTCCCTGGTGGTACCATGGAAAAGAATCTGCCTGCCACTGGAGGGGACACAGGTTTGATCCCTGGTCCAGAAAGATTCCACATACCAAGGAGCAGCTACACTCAACGGCGCAACAGCTACTGAGCCTGCACTCTAGAGCCTTCAAGCTGCAGCTACTAAACCTAGGTGCCTAGAGCCCGAGCTCTGCAACGAAGAGTAGCCCCTGCTTGCTGAGGCTAGAGAAAGCCCTCTCGCAGCAACAAAGACCCAGAACAGCCAAAAATAAATTTAAAAAGAGAAAACACACACACACACACAAAGAGGCTCCCTCATCACAAATGCCCTTAACTCTTTTCTTCCTTCTAGGCAATCTAGACACTAGCTCTAAGGCCCTAATCCCCCAAGCAGTTACGCAACAATGGTTCACCAGCCACTCCCTTTCAATATTCCCTTTCCCTTTGGACACAATGATGTGGCACTCTCTTGATTATGTTCTATAACACTGATTATGCCCAGTTCATCAAAATGGAAGAATTTAGACACTTCTCAAGATTCTGTTGTCCATCTTCCTCCTGCCTCACTCTCCAATTCCTTGGTAATCTTTTCACTTGGAGGATTTCAGCTCCTTCACTTGGAGAATGTTGTCTCTAAGATATCCATTTCCAGCTGCATCCATCGTACTGAGGTCCAGTCAGGAGTGTGTAAATATTGAACACCTCCACTAAGATATGCATGCTCCCTGTACTTCAGACACGCTGCATGAAAGGTGAATTCTTTCCTGGTTTTTCCTGCCCAAACACCCTTCTCTTCTTAAATTTCCTTTTTATGTTAGAAGTACTAGTAGGTTCTTAAACCTGGAGTTAACTTTGAATCCCCTCCTCTCTCCCTAGCTTCCATAAATCCAACCCATTTGGAATACTTTCTGTTCCCATTGACACCATGAGAGCTCAGGATTATGCATTAGCTTTTTAGCTGTTCTCTTTCCCCTGAGATCTTTCCGCTTCCACTTCATCCTACACTTTGCTGTAGGTGAATTATCCTAAAGCACCATTCAGACTAAGTCACACCCAAGATCAGAAAAACGGCTCCCCGCTGCCTACTAAGTAAAATGCACACTCTACCAAGATTAAAAGGGCCTCCCCAATGTGCTCCCAACCCAGCACTGCTACCTGACTCTTAGCCTATGCTCATATAGCCACCCCAAATGGCTCATGTTCCCAAATACATCTGGCACTTTTCTTGCCCCTTGCCTCCTCTTGTTTCTTATATCTGAAATGGCCTTTCCTCTATCTTCGCCTACTAAATACTCACCAACCTTCAAGCCCCTTCCCCTTCCCCCATCAAATGTTGATGTCCTCCTCCAGCAAGTTATTTCCTATCGTCCAAGCTGGCAGTGATCTCTGCCTCCTCTGAGTTCCCATGGCATTTGTTCATTTCTGCCTTCTGGAATCAATCACAGTTTATATTGTGGTATCGTCTTTTGTGTAATTCTAATATCTGCTATTAGGTTATAAGCATCTTGAGGACAGAGGCCTTGGGTTAATTCATGTTTATTCCCTACAATGTCTTTCACATACCAACCCCTCAATGAAACTAGAAGCCAGGAAACAAGAAATTAAACTGAAAAAGAAAACCTGGTTGGGTTCATAGATGTTTGGGATTGCAAAAGACACTTACAAAGTTAATTTGATGAACCTTTGCCATGTAACCCCATTCTCTCCCAGCCTCTCCCCCATTAAGAAAAATAAATATGCCAACAGAAATAGAGTCACAGACATGGAGAATAGTCTTGTGGTTGCCAGGGGGGAAAAGAGGGGGAGGGATGAATTGGGAGATTGGGATTGACATATACACACTGCTGTATATAATAAAATGGATGCTAATAAGCTGCTGCCTTATAGCACAGGGATCTCTACTCAAATTCCATAATGACTATATGGGGAAAGACTCTGAAAGTAAGTGGATATATGTATGTGTATAGCTGGTTCACTTTGCTATACAACAGAAACTGACACAGCATTGTAAATCAGCTATACTCCAATAAAAACAAACAAACAAAATATATGTGTGTATATATATATATATATATATATATATACACACCTAGACCCAGGAAAATGACCTGGCTTGCCCAAGGTCACACATTTAGTGACAGATGAAGACTTGGAATTCAGATCTGAATCGTAATTCGTCAGCTCCATCAACAGATTGTTTCCTTCCTCCTCTCTTCTGTGCTTCTCTAAATGGATGTTTTTCTTGTTGATAAAGGTTTCCTAAGTAAAGTAATTTTACTCTTTTACATATTATTTAAGCTTAAAGCATTTGTGTCACATTTCTGGCCCCACATATAATTTTAGCAAAATTATACTTTTTTTTTTTTTATAAATCAAAGGACCAAACAGAGACATCAGAGAAACATCTGGTCTGATTCATCAGGGTAGCAGCAACGTTTCTATTTATACATGAGCACAGCCCTATCTTTGTAGCTCTCAGCTGTTCCTCATTGCTTAGTATGTCCCTCTCTTCAACCTTGTCTGTCCGTCATCAAAAGAGCATCCTGCATCCTGAGTCTTAAGCAGAATCCAATGCAATGGAAGAAAATAGATTCCCTACTCCCTAGAAGGGGTCTGTATTTAAAAGGAACTGTTTCTCTACTTTCTGTCTTTTAATTCAAGAGCCTAGGACAGCAAGTCTCAAGTGGTTGGGTGACTGCCGTTCATTCCGCTGCATTCTGGGTAGAAAGAGTTGTATAAAAACCAAAGCTGTGGCATGAGTCAAGTTTGTAAGCAGGTCAGACAGAAAGGAAGTGAGTAGTCTAAATGGGGAAACTGAGGTTGGTGCTGAGAACTTAAGGAACACAGACTCTCCTTATAGCAACATTTGACAGTGATTGTAAGTTAGGAACGGTTGGATCTTAAGCATTCATTGGCACCAAGAACTTAGGAATCTTCTCGGGTTTTGTAAGTGCTTTTTTATACCTGGCCTGTGTTCCCTGAGAAAAAGTCACTGTTTATACCAGCCAATGACCATATTGTTTGGGAAAGCAGTAGAACAGGCCAGAGACAAACAGACCTCCACCAGTCATTTCTTCTTGGCAAAAGCTCCTTCAAAGTAATGACCTCACCTCAACATTCAATTACAGGAATGCAAAAAGAATAAAAACACTCAGATGGAACCACAAGGGCCACTGACATCAGGCCTCATTAAAGCCTTTAGAGGTCCTAAACATTGAAAAGAATAAATAACTACCTTGCCCCATGTAGTTAAAATTAAAACATCACAAAGTATTAGAGCAACAAAGTTTTGATACTTTTTCAGTGATGACCACTACAGAACCTGCTTTAGAAATGGCCAGTATCAAACTCTTAAAACTTTTGTGTGTGTTTTTGTGTACTCTTGCTTTTGCCAGCACTCTGAACATCGCATCTTTTCCAGCTCTGCCTGGAATACACAATACCAATCATCTATTAACTAACACAGTCTATGAAGGGGATAATCTTTAGCAAATTAATTCCTGTGTTTTTCTAGTAACCATAGAAACACTAAGTTACTTCACCCTAGTCAAAGAAAATGACCCCTGCCTTAGCATTGTAGTTCTGATGAGGCCTCAAAAGATGCAATAAAAAGACATCAAAGCCAAATGATTCCAGAGACGTGATGTTTAAGTTATTTCACTGTCTTTATATTACCTTGAGCGGGGAAGGCAATGGCACCCAACTCCAGTACTCTTGCCTGGAAAATCCCATGGACAGAGGAGCCTGGTAGGCTGTAGTCCATGGGGTCACTAGAGTGGGACATGACTTCACTTTCACTTTTTACTGAGCGACTTCACTTTCACTTTTCACTTTCATGCATTGGAGAAGGAAATGGCAACCCACTCCAGTGTTCTTGCTTGGAGAATCCCAGGGATGGGGAAGCCTGGTGGGCTGCCGTCTGTTGGGTCTCACAGAGTCAGACACGACTGATGCGACTTAGCAGCAGCAGCAGCATATTACCTTGAGAGCAATACTATCATCATTGGTCAACATGTGATGGCTACACTGGCCCATTTTCATTTGCCTCTAGTTTAATAAAGGTTGAGACATCAGTTACAGTAGTTGGAGCCTACTTAAGATGACTCTTGTGAGCAAAGACAAAAAATATCTAAAATATATCCCAAAAGGCTGTCATCTAAATATGGATTAAGATGGTCATACCTCCTGAATGTCTTACCATTGTTGATCAGGGTTGATTGCTACTGAGAATAAGAACTCTGGAAACTTTTTTTTTCCCTTAAGATTTATTTATTTGTTTGTTTTGGCTGTGCTGGGTTTTGTTGTTGTGAGCAGGCTTTCTCTAGTTTTGATGAGCTGGGGCTACTCTCTGTTGCACTGTGCCAGCTTCTCATGGCAGGGGCTTCAGTAGCTGTGGGTCACAGGCTTAGGGCTCCACGGCATGTGGGATCTTCCCAGACCAGGGATCAAACCTGCGTCCCCTGCATAGGCAAGAGGATTCTCAACCACTAGACCATGAGGGAAGCCCTGGAAACTTTTTTGATAATTTTTCCCCTTGGTCTATAACAGGACATCCTCACAGGACAACTAGGGAGGAGCTAGAGATTTAGAAGCTAATAGTCAGAAAGTGGGGAATTGAAGTTTAAGATTGCTTGGCTATATTGTCTGAGTTATGACAAGATATAGAATGTGGTTCTGGAAAGTGGGTAACTAGAATAGAAGAGAAAGTTATAAGAATTAAAGAAGTACGAAAATTAGGAAGCTAAGTTATTGAACTTTTAGGATGGTGGTAGATGGGATAAAGCGGATGACTGTGGGTTAAGTCTCAAAGTCTTTGAGGAATTAAAGGAAACAATCAGACAGGTGGTTAGTGGCAGGGAGGAGGAAAGAATAGCAATCACCCTTAAGAAAAGAATGAGTTACATTAAAGTGATGAGTGATGGTCTGGAAGTAGCAGTGGGGTTACAGATAGCCAAATGCCAACCCCTACACCTCAAGTCACTCTAGAGCACAACAAAACAAAGTGAAAAAATTAACAACCCCAACCAAAGATATTTGCAGGGCAAATCCTAGTCTTGAAGGAAATCCCCTTAATTCAAGACAAGAAGTAGAGCATATACCTCCAAGAAGAAATATTAAGAATTGTTGAGTATTTTATTACAATGAAATATTGACTCCAGACCACTTAGTGGAAAGGATAAGTAAGGAGTTTGTAAGTGACAGGTACAAGAAATGAAAATGAAAAGGTTCATAGCATAAGCTGAAAAAGCGAGAAAGTACAAACCATTAAAGAAAGGGACAAGGGTTAAAGAGAGAACTGGTGACTAGAAGCATTTCCCTTTTAATCAGTGACTGAGAATTATAGGGATGAAAAAGAGCCAAGCTTCAAATATTATATTTTGGTGTGCAGTTTTTGGTATCCCAATAGGGTAAAGCTTCTGTCAAAATGCAGGGATGTGGTAACGGCTGCCACAGAGTTTGTAAAGAGGCTGTGAAGACAGAGTTTCTAAACAGGCCATGAAGACTTTGTTCTTAAACAATCTGTGTCTCTGTGTGTTTGGAGTCGTAGCAGTAAGCCTAGTTAGAACAAAGCTACTCTTTAAATTTGTGGCTCAGCAAAGGGGCCATTTCTCCATTTCATGAGAACTCAGATGTATTGATCTCTTTATTCGATTCCTGGACTCTCTTAGTCCCATGTTCCATGTGGAACCAGTAATTGCTCATCTGAAACACTCTCACACCAATCTCTTCCATTCCCTTGCAGCCTGGCCTATAGCATCAACTCTAGATCATTCCTACAGTATGCTTTTTTCTGCTCCTTCTTCTTAAGTAGCTGAGGCTGGAGAAAATCACATAACCTAGAGTCTTGCATTGCTACAGATTTAACTCATCCAGGCCTTCAGAGACTCCATCAGCCTCTTAAGTTATTTTTGATCAATTGCTGCTTCCATTCTCTCAGGTAAATATACCTACTCTTGGGAATTCCCTGGTCATTTAGTGATTAGGATTTGGTGCTTTCCCTGCCATGGCCCGGGTTCAATCCCTGGTTAGGGTACTGGAATCCCGCAAGACTCATGGCACAGCTAAAATAAATATATACCTAATCTTTGTCTCTCTCCTCAAGACCTGGTCAATGATGATTCTTATTCTCAAAATGTTTCTGCCTCCTATTTCAAAGAGAAAAACTGAGGCCACCAAACAAGATATCCTTCAAAGTCCCCAACCCACCACCATCTTTTCCTTCAGTCTCAGAGGAAGAGTGGGCTCTCTTCTTTTTCGAAAGCCAAACTATCCCACCTCTTTTGGCTTCAAACAATTATCTTCTCTCTTTTTTTTCTTTCACCCACACTTTTAGCACTAAGCTAGAACATAAACTAAGGCTTCTTCCCTTAGTTTATGTGTTCAGCTCTCTCATCTAATCAAAAAGCTCCTGACCTATGAAATCCACTGGTATCTGCAATTTTCTTTAAAGTACATCCATAAAATAAGATGGGTTGGTGAATGAATAGATGGACAGATATGTGATAAACCAAATATAGCATGTACATATGCAAATCCTTTGATGCTTTTTCCTATTGAATTTGTCTTTATCTCCATGAAATTTACATACCCAATATATACTGAAATGTACTTTTCTCATTCTATACTGTGTTTTTAAGATTTATCTATGTTGATACTCAAGGATCAAGTCCGTTCATTTTAACTGCTGTGTAGTTTTATACCATATAAATATTCCAATATTAATTTATACATTCTGCTACTAATTGCTGTTTCCTAATTTTTATGATTGTGAACAATAAGTCAGTGACCACCCTTAAGGCAATTCTCCTTTTGCATGTGTATGTATAAGTATTTCTCTAGATAATATGTCCAGAAATTGAATTGCTATGTAGTAGGGTACACACCAGCTTCACTCTACAAAATATCGGCAAGTTGCTTTCTACAGTGGCTGTACTAACTTACTTTCTTATTAGCAGAGTAGGAGAGTTTTCACTTCATATCCTTGCCAATATTTAACATTGTCAGATTAAAAAATTTTTACCGTTCTCATATATATGAAAAGCAGTCCAATTTTACACCTTCGTCTAGAGAGGTTAAGCAGCAATTCAGATTTCATGTCTCTAAATTGCCTTTTCATACTCATTGACAAGTTTTTCTTTCTCTTTTTTTAAGTTGTTATCCCCATTTTTAAAAATATCTATTTGTTTTGGGTTGTGCTGTCTTAGTTGTGGCACACTGGATCTGCTGTCTTCCTTGAGACATGAGGTGTATAGATCCCTAACCAGGGATGGAACCTGAGCTCTCAGCATTGGGGGCTCAGAGTATTAGTCACTGGACCACCAGGGAAGTCCTGGCAAGTTTTTTCTATTGTATTTTTGTCTTTTTAAAACTTGATTTATAAAAGTTCTCTCTGTATTCTGTGCCCTAAACTTCTGTCAGTGATTTGATTTGCAAGTATTTTCTCTTAGTTTTGTCTTTTAACATTGTTTATGGGCTTCCCTGGTGGCCCAGAGGTAAAGAATCTTCCTGCCAATGCAGGAGACAAGAGACCTGAATTTGATCCCTGGGTTGGGAAGATTCCCTGAAGCAGGAAATGGTAACCCACTCCAGTATTCTTGCCTAGAGAATTCCATGGACAGAGGAGCCTGGAGAATCCCGGCATCCCAGAGGACACAATTGAGCACACCTGCACAGGATAACTTTCTCCATAGAAATTTTAATTTATCTTGTTTGTTTATGGTTTAAGCTTTATGGTTTAAGTTTCTTCTGTCTTAAAAAAGCCTTCCCTACTTGGAAGTGATGAATATATTCTGCTCTATTATCTTCTGAAAGCTTTATTATTTTGCCTTTCACGTTGAAGTCTTTAATTGATATTTATTTATGGGTACAGTGGGGAGGATCTAATTTTTCCTTATATGGATAACTAATTGACCCTGCACCAGTTATTGAATAGTCCAGGTTTTCCCTATTACTTTGTACTTTCATTTCTATCGTGTGTCAGTTTCTCGTATGTGTGGCTCTCTGTCCTGTTCTACTGGTCCATTTATTTATTTATGCTCTGGTATTACATTGTGTTCATTTCCCCTTATTTTCTTCTTCAAAATTACCCTGCCTCTTCTTGGCCCTGAAGTATACCATATACATTTTTAAATCAACTGGTCACATTCCATACAACACACTGTTGGGATTCTGACTGTAAATTTAACAAAATTTATACTTTAAGGAGGATTGCCTCTTTATAATATTGAGTTTTCCTCGCAGGAATATGCTTTTCTGGGGCTCTGGTGGTCCTGTGGTTAAGACTCCATGCTTCCACTGCAGAGGGTAGAATTTGGCAAGCCATGCAGCCCTCCCCCCCCCCAAAAAAGTGCTATTTCTCTTCTATTTTATGTCTATCAATAAAGTTTTATCATTTGTTTATATAAAGTTTTAGATTTTTTGGTTAGATTTATTTTTGAATACATTATGGCTTCTCTTGCCACTATAATTTAGGTATTATTATTACTCTATTTTCTAATTGATTATTGCTTATATATAGAAACACTATCCATTTTTGAACATTGATTTTGTGTTTATCACACTTAAAAAACTTTCTGCTAAGTACCGATTACATGTCAAAAGATTGTCTTGAATGTTCCTGTCGATAATCATATTATTTTCATATAATGAGTATTTTGTTTCTTTCTTTCCAAACCCCCATTTCCCCACCTTGTCTTACTACATTGGTTAGATCCTCCAGGACAATGTGGAATAAACACAATAGTTATGTCTTGTTTCTGTCTTTAAAGAGGATATTTCCATTATTTCACCATTAACTGTGATGTTTGCTGAAAGTTTTTCATATTAGTAATTATTTGATCTATTTCTAGTTCTCTAAGGATGTTTTAAAATCATAAAGTGAGTGTTAAGTTTTACTAAATATTTCTTTTTGTATTTATCATGGTGGTCATTTAGTTTTTTCCCTTAATTTGATAAGATGGTGAGTTACATCAACAGATTTCCAAAAATAAAGTATCGTTCCATTTCTGGGGTAAACCCTTCTTGATTATACTGTATTTTTAATGAACTGTAAATGTTTTATTTAGTGTCTGTGTATCTATATTTACATGTGAGACAAGCCAATAACTTTCCCCATCTGTGCTGTCCTCATTTGACTTGAATGTCCTTCCTAGATACCCAAGGGGGTTGCCTCCCTACACAGTCTTCAACCCGTTACTGCTCTATGACCACAGCTCTCAAGATGACTTCAGGCAGATACGTTGAAAGTCCTATATTGCAACGCATCTGTGACATATAACAATCCATTCCTTCTTAAAAGTTACTCTTAATTTTAATTACACTCACCCGTTCTCTCATTTGTCTCCGAGCATTCCTTCTCTACCTTCTTTTTTGGCTTATTTATCTTCTCCTTGGAATCTCCCTTGACGAGCACTCTTTTCACTTTTCAAGTTTTCCTCGTGATCCGACACAACCTCAGTGTTTCAACTATGCCGATTACAGAGATGAATTTCATTGCTGTACCTTTATCTCAGATCTCTCCCTTCAGTTCTAGCTGATCCTGGCTCAGTCTAGCTGTCCCAAAGTCAGCTGGGACTTCACATGTTTAGAATATAACTCTCTGTCCTCTCCATCAAATTAGTTTCTCCTCCTGTAGACAGAATCCTAACTCTTGACCCCATATTTGTCATCCAAGAGAGAATTCTTTGGATTTTTCTCTTTCATTTCTCAAATCCAATCAATTACCACGCCTGGCAATTCAATTTGCTCAACATCACTTGATGTGTTCCACCTCTCCACCTTCACAGATGGTGTTCTCTTCCTCTTTCACCTGCTGCTGCTGCTGCTGCTAAGTCGCTTCAGTCGTGTCCGACTCTGTGCAACCCCATAGACAGCAGCCCACCAGGGTCCCCCATCCCTGGGATTCTCCAGGCAAGAACACTGGAGTGGGTTGCCATTTCCTTCTCCAATGCATGAAAGTGAAAAGTGAAAGTGAAGTCGCTCAGTCGTGTCCGACTCTTCAAGACGCCATGGACTGCAGCCTACCAGGCTCCTCTGTCCATGGGATTTTCCAGGCAAGAGTACCGGAGTGGGGTGCCATTGCCTTCTCCTAGACTAGATCTTCTCCATCTTTCACCTAGACTAGAACAAAATTTATCTAATAAATCTCCTTTGTTTTGTCTGCCTCAAAGATAGAGGGCACCATGGGTGCCACGACAACCACTTTCTAACTGTTCTCTTTACAATTTATTTAAAACTCAAATCTTGCCATCCCACTTTTCTGCCCCCAAACCCTCTGTTTCTCCATTACAGGTAGAATTATCTACATTTTGTAACACAGCATTCAAATCCCAGGGTTATTTAGCCTTTACCTTTTTCTCTAGCTTCGTTTATGTCTTAATCTTGTCTCCAGCAACTCAAAACCCTGCGTAGCCTATGCAATTTTTTTTTTCCCTTCCATGTCTTTGCCTTGTTGTTCCTTCTAGAAAGCTCCACTTCCCTTCACCTCATCTACCCCAACCCAAACCTAATTGCCCATCCCCCGATCTCTACATGATTAACCTTTCATATCCTTTAAGATAGAACTCAGTTGTCAGCTCGTTCAAAAGCCAAACTGATGCTGACCCCTCCTGCAGTTTTCACTAAGTGCCTCTCTTCAATGAGCTCATAAAAGTTATTGTTATTACTATACTTTGCAACTATCATTGCATTGTAATTATTTGTTTATGTATCCCCACTGGATGGTGAACTCATCAAGAGAAACAATTGGGTTTTATTCATATTTTAAGTTGGAGAGCTTAGCAGAGTATCTAGCTCAGAAATATTTGTTGATTTCAATTAATAAATGATTTAGTTGAACAGAATATGCTCTTTGAAGAAGCTCTGTGTCTTTGTGATTATCATTGCTTAAAATGTAGCTTTCACTGGGCTTTTCCTACCATATAGACTTCATAAATTTAAATGTTTTTGTTCTGGCGAACCAACTCTAAGAGTATTAATAGTAAAAAACAGTGACCTATGAGTGTAGCTAATATGGTCTAGACTGGAGTATGGAACCACATGGGACCATAGAAACAAAGCAGGACAGAATGATGGAAGGAGAGGATACAAGCTGGAATGAATACTGCCTGCCATCTCTAACTAGGGTTTTCACTAACACCGTGGTGCCGAGTGATGGATATTTATCAGCAGAATTTCGCTGATAGTGGCTCCTGGATTGTCTGGGAAGTCAGATATCACCTTGAGGTTTACATAAACTCATCTGGAAACCCCATCCCATGTCTTATGGGGAAACCAATGCTCTCCCCAAACTCCCTGAAGTTTTTCTGGGCTCCCCATTCTCTTGATAATCAGGGTTTGATTTCTGGCTTCTGCTGAACTCTGCTTCTTCACTGTCTGTCCTGCAGCTGTTCCTTTATCTTCATTTGGCACTGACTCGAGGGTAGGTTATAGCCCCTTCTCCTAGATCTCCCACCCCAAATTCATGAGAGGCAGCTGTGTGCAGTAGACTCTTCCTGGAGATTCAGAGATAACATTTGCCAGATAGGTGGCTAAATGGTAAATACTCTGTACTCTTCAGCCGCCAATTTACAACTGCAAATTTGATCTTCTTGCTCTTTCTACCAACCAGAAGTTCAGCCTCCTGACATTTTGCCTAGCCTCCTCTCCCACTCTTTCTCCTCATTTACTTCTTTTCTCTTCTTGTATTTTCCAATTTCTTATGAAGAATGATTTTGTGATCTTTTGTTGTTACTTTACAACACATACAGAGCTTGTACTTTCACTCCTTAGGCATCTCTCAAGATATTATTCTAAACAAAGACAAGTTTTACCTATAAAGAAGGTAATGCCAGTTCATTAAATAATATTTTCTTATGACTTGATTAGTTTCTACTTATGATACATATATGTTTATGTGTCAGAGAGCTAAAAATGTAATAGTCTTCATTTTAATTCATATGATTGCTTCTTCCCAACTAAATTTTTTTTAATAAAATCTTATGTAAAAGAACACCTTTAGTTCTTACTAATGATTGGTGCCTGTGCCAGGAGGTACCAACCAACACATATAATCACCATCCTGGCTTATAAGTTGGGACAACCAAGAAGTAGTTGTTATAGAATTTTGTCTGAACTGGGCCTTAAAATAGTCTCAACTCAAGTCAATACCTTTAAATAAACATTCCTCATGTTTGATACATGTGAGGTGTGTGTACTAAGTCACTTCAGTCATGTCTGACTCTTCATGACCCTACAGACCATAGCCAGCCAGGTTCCTCTGTCCATGGGATTCTCCAGGCAAGAATGTTGGAGTGGGTTGCCATGCCCTCCTTCAGGGGATCTTCCCAACCCAGGAATTGAAACTGCATCCCTTATGTCTCTTGCATTAGGAGGCGGGTTCTTTACCACTAGCACTACTTGGGAAGCCCTTGATACTGTATGTGTGGCTAATTGGAATGGAATATTTCTGAAGAGCAACAGAACAAATATCGATGGTTCCTTAGCTTCTGGAATCCCAAAGAGATTTTTCTCTTTTGGAAAGACTTTAATTCATTGTTTCCAGCAAATATTTGTGAAGAGCCTACTGTGGGTCAGGCAGTATGGTGAACCCTGGGGACTGAGTGGCAAAGAAAAGAGTTGAACTCCCTGCTTCATTGGAGCTTATATTCTAGCAGGGAACACAGTCAATAGAAAGGAAACAGATAATCACACACTGTGGTGAGTTCAAAGAAGAAGGTCAGCATGGCAAGTTGATAGAGAACAGGTGGTGGGTAGGAGTAGTTTGGGAAGTCCTCTTTGAGCTTTGACCTGTTATCTGAGACCTAAAAGATGAGAAGGAACCAGTCATGTAAAGAAATGGGGAGATCAGTTAAGAGGCCGTTGTAGCAGCCCAGGTAGAGTTAATGGGGGTTTAGGCTGGGGTTGTAGCAGTGGAGAGAAAAGAAAGAGGTAGTCCAGATAAGTTTGGTGGTACAACTATAGTAACATTGGCTGATATTCCATATATTCAAAGAGAGAGAGAAAGAAAATGAGGGATAATTTCTATGTTTGTGGCTTGGACATCTATGTAGTTCATTTGGACACTAAGATGAAGATCAGAAGAACAGGTTTAGGTTTGGAAATCTAGTGTTCCATTTTGTATCTATACATTTAAGATGCCTCTTGAACATTCAGATGGTGATATCGAATCTATGAATCTGAAGTTCTGGGAAAGGTTAGGGCAGGAAATACCTATTTGGAGTCATTCAGCACACAGATACCATTTAAAGTCACAGGATTGGATGAGCTCTCCAAGAAAGTTATCCCTGGAGAAGAGGACTCAGGCCTGAGCACACTTAGAGGTTGTACAGAGAAATGAGAGGCAGAAAATGACTGAGCAAGTGTGGCCCACGAGGCAAGCTAAAGCCCAAAAAACATTGTACTTTGAGGTCAAAGAAAAGATGGGACAATTAAGCCAGGGACAGACCCATGTCCACTCTATGCTGCATACTTCAGTGTAAGATTCTGCTCAACCTGTACATTTTCTTAGCCTGTAGGTAGAGGTGAAGAAAGGTTTCTAACATCAAACCTTCCAGAAAAGCTTTTGCAACCTAACTGGGTGTCTGAAGAGGTATTTGCATGTGTTCTGGTTCTTCCAAGGCTGTGACTGAACACAGTAGTGCTAGGTAGTCAACAAGTGACTCCAGGCTGCCTTCATGTTGGCGTGAATCTGTTGGCTGCTTCTTGGTGGATAATTCCAAAAGATCTTTGTGATGAGAACAAAGTGTAAAGGCATGATTATAAAATTAGTATGGGAGTTTCACAATTTCCATGGTAAAAGCTGGATCATCTTTGTTAATCTGTGCCTAATTCCTTTCTGCAGGAGGCAGGAATAGCTAGAAATAAAGAGCCGTGCCTCTTTGTCATCCAGTTCCTTTGGTTAAGTCCAGCTCCCTGCTGAAAGTAGGAGCATCAGTGGAAAGAAACCCAACATTTCATCTTATCTTACTATAAACAGCACTGACATTTGAAAAAGCATGCCTTTGATGGCAAGTCCTGTGCCAATGCAGGATACAGCCATTTCGATACAGGCTGTTTTATTACAGTCAATTTGCTGACACACAGCTTTGACACAGTCATTTTGATGCCAGGAACATCTTGATGTGGCTGCCTTGAAGTGGCTGTTTTGATATGGGAACATTCTGATTCTGCTTAAAAACAAACCAATAAACTTTTCGCCTAAAAAAATTATTGCCAAGTAATGCACATTGACAGACCTCCTCAGCCATTCCCTGAGCCCTATCTCAATCCCACCTCCCTCCAACAGATGCTGGACTGTAAAGGTGGACAGGAGGACCCCTGAAAGGAGAAAATCATGATGAAGGAGGAAGGAGACTGGAACTGTGGACCCAGCTCAGCAATACAACCTGAAGAGAAAGGTAACTGCTCTTGAACCCACCCTGTCTTTGCACCTTAAAAAAGTCAGTTCATCTCCATAAAATGGCAAGTGGCTGAATAAATTCTGCTCTAAGAGAAACCCCCATCCTTAATCCCATCCCCTCACCTTGCAAGAGCTGTGCCATGACCAGGCATTTCTTCTCTTTTCCAAAGAAAAGAAAACTAAACAGAAGCTTGCTGCTAAGTCACTTCAGTCATGTTCAACTCTGTGCAACCCCATAGACGGCAGCCCACCAGGCTCCCCCATCCCTGGGATTCACCAGGCTCCCCCGTCCCTGGGATTCTCCAGGCAAGAACACTGGAGTAGGTTGCCATTTCCTTCTCCAATGTATGAAAGTGAAAAGTGAAAGTGAAGTTGCTCAGTCGTGTCTGACTCTTAGCGACCCCATGGACTGCAGCCTACCAGGCTCCTCCATCCACGGGATTTTCCAGGCAAGAGTACTAGAGTCGGGTGCCATTGCCTTCTCCAAAACAGAAGCTTAATAACATCTATACTTCCTGTGTGAATGGGAGATACCCAAGAAACAGTAACTCCAAGCAGGCATTTCTTTGGCAGGATATGTACAATTGAATGAAACATCTACTTTTAAGCAGGGAGCTTAGAAAGAGCTACAGCCCTGCATACTCAAACTGGAAGCAGCAACTCCAGGCTGCCAAGCAACAGAAGTGGACGTGGCAGAATCATATAGTTGGGTTGGTCCAGGATTGATATTTTGCCATTCAGATGTGACTAGATGATAGGGAAAGAAAATAAAATGCCTTAGGCCCATGGTCTCACTTATATTATCAGGGACCCATCAGGGATCTATTATCAATTGTCCAATTAGTTGAATGGAGAATATAAAATGACTTTCTCTAGAGCAAATTCTTTTTTCTCTCCAAGAGCTCACTCTTTAAGCAATAATAGAACTGAAACACTCTGGGAAACCAGTTAAGTTATTAATATGATTAATGGTATAATTTCTCCAGTACTAGGTGTTCATATCATTAACATACATGAGATAAAATATTAAATATTTTCAAAAGATGAATCTCTGTCTATTTCTGCCACCATTATCTCTTTAAAGATTTGAAATGTTATTTAATTGAATTTGAAGATGTCCTTGGAGGGTATTGAATGAAATGTAATATGAAAATCTATGCAGTGCACATGATTTGTTTTCTCAAAATATGAATTTCCCCCCTCCCCAAACCCATTTACTTCTTTTACTGCAAGCATTTCCTATTTTATTTTAGTTTCAATCCTTCCCAAATACTCTGATTTCAATTGAGGTCAGTAGATAATGTATTAACTCCGCTATGTGCCAGTCATTTTGCTAGGTAATACATTTTGCTAGGGAACAAAAATATAAATATGAATCAGAAATAGCCTGCTCTCAGAGAAATATTGGGGGAAATTAGACTTGTCTATAAACAAAATACAAAAATAGAGTTGTCACCAGGCACTCATGCATTTGAATATCATCTGATAAACTGGCATAATTAGAATGACTTGGGACCACAATGACTAGATTTATTAAGCCCCATTGGGAGAAGGAAAGGGAAGATGGCATTTAACTGTGGATATCCTACTTGGGTGATAAGCACTGTGTTGTTTCACGAATCTTATCTCATTTAATCCTTCGAACAGTCCTATTTTACAAAGGAGTAAACAGCAATTTGGCAACATTAAGTACCTTGCCCAGGATCACACAGCTCAGGTTTGGTGTTGGAGGCTTAATTTAAACCTGGAGGAATCCATGCTCCTTCCAGTCCCCTCAAGGAAGGCAGCAGTGTGAATTACAGTTGAGTCAAGAGAAGGATTGGCAGCTCTTGACACTGATGTTTGAAAGACTGACTTTGGGTTATTAAAACTATATAAATAGAAGGGAAAACACACGGTAGTCATAGCCAATCTAGATCCACCGCTGAGCAATTCTGCAGGCACTTCAGTCAAAACGGCTTGGTAAATATGACTTGGTAAAAGCTTTGTTGGGCTGTCAGTGAGAGTAACAAAAAAGTAACAAAAACATAAAGTTTACCTTTTAAAATGACTACACCAATTCTTTAGCTTCTTTTTTAAAAATGTTAAAACAATTTTTTTTGGAGTATAGATTTACAATGATGTGTTAGTTTCAGGTGTACAGCGAAGTGAATCTGTTATATGTATACAATATGTCCACTCTTTTTTTTTAGATTCTTTTCCCATCTAGGTCATTATGGAAATATTGAGTAGAGTTCCCTGTGCTATACAGTAGGTCCTTATTAGTTATCTATTTTATATACAGTAGTGCCTATATGTCAATCCTAATCTCCCAATTTATCCCTTTCCTGCCCTTAACCCCTGGTAACCATAAGTTTCTTTCTACATCTGTGATTCTACTTCTTTTTTGTAAATAAGTTCATGTGTACTCTTTTTTTTTAGATTCTTCATATAAGTGATATACTGCTACTGCTGCTAAGTCACTTCAGTCGTGTCCGACTCTGTGCGACCCCATAGACGGCAGCCCACCAGGCTCCCCCGTCCCCGGGATTCTCCAGGCAAGAACACTGGAGTGGGTTGCCATTTCCTTCTCCAATGCATGAAAGTGAAAAGTGAAAGTGAAGTCACTCAGTCGTGTTCGACTCTTCGCGACCCCATGGACTGCAGCCTACCAGGCTCCTCCATCCATGGGATTTTCCAGGCAAGAGTACTGGAGTGGGGTGCCATTGCCTTCTCCGATAAGTGATATATATTTGTCTTTATCTGACTTACTTCACTCAGCATGACAATCTCTAGGTCCATCCATGTTGCTGCAAATGGCATTATTTTGTTCTTTTTTATGACTGAGTAACATTTTAGCTTCTTGAATGTAGAAATTTACTTTTTACTCCAATGAGAAAAAATAATAATTATAATCAACATTTATTGAATACACACTAATGCTGGGCTCTCTGCTGAATATACAGAATCACAGATTGAGATCATGGATTTAGAACCAGGTTTAGAGGGTTCAAATCTTGATTTCACTACCTGTTGCCTATTACCTTCACTGAGTTACTTAACTTCTCTGGGCCTTAATTTCCTCATTAGAAAGACTCCATAGTGTCTGATAAGTAAGCATCAGTGAGATCAGCCATTCTGATGAAGTTGGAGTGTGTTTAATGACTATCCTGGGTCATGAGTGAGTTTCCTGAGTTCATCCACCCATCAATAAATCCAGGCCTCCTTCCTTGGGGTTCACTGCAAGGTGGGGGGTCACGTACACAGGGTGAGCAGGATGGAACCAAGTGTCAGAGCACGGTGGTCATCACGGCTGCCGGAAGGCACTATAAAATAAGGGGAAGTCTGTGGTAGAAGCAAGGTCCTCATATGATGCCAAAGGGAAGTTGAGCTGGCAGAACCACCAATGTGGATCACAGTTTCAGGGAAGTCAGGTGGTCTGCTCCCACTCATGCCTGGCTGCTCCAACAAAGGTCCCACAGTGTCTCTGATAGCCAGACTCTGAAATAATCCCCAGTGGTCCCCATTGTTTAGTAGTCACTTGCTCATACAGTTCCCCTCCCACATGGCATCAGGGTTGATCTATGTAATAGGGCAGAAGTGATCCTATGACACTCCCAAGATTAAGTAATAAAAGACACTGTGACTTCTGTCCTGGTCTCTCTCTTCTCTTTTTCAGATCACTCATTCTGGGACAAGCCAGCTGCCCTATCTTGAGCATCCAGATGGAAAGGCTCACATGGTGAAAAATGGAGGCTTCATGCTAACAGCCATCTAAGTGAACTTGAAAGTATTATATTCTCCAGTTCCGATCAAGTCTTCAGATGATGGCACCCCAGCAAGTTGCTTCATTGCAATCGAGAACCTGAGCAGAAAAGTACCGAGTTAAACCACTCCCAGTGGGTTCAATCCCTGGGTCAGGAAGATCCCCTGGAGGTGTGTATGGCAACCCACTCCAGTATTCTTGCCTGGAGAATCCCATGGACAGAGGAGCCTGGAGGGCTGCAGTCCATGAGGTGACAAAGAGTTGGACTCAACCGATTTGACTTGGCATACACACAAGCCACTCCCAGATTCCTAACATTCAGAAACTGAAATAATCAATGTTTGTTTGTTTTCTTTGATGCTAAGTGTGGAGGTGAATTGTTAACAGAGCAACAGATCACCAGCACACACACACACACACACCCTCCTCTCTCCACTCCTTTTATTTTTCGACCATGGACATGTGGCTTGTGGGAACTAAGATTCCCAATCAAGAGCACGGCAGTGAAAGCACCAAGTCCTAACAATTGGATCACCAGAGCACAGCCTCAGCTTCTTTTCTTTCTCTCCAGGAAGGAGGGAATCTTTTCTACTCTTTAGGGAAAATCAACTGCCCAGAGACAATGCTTCTCTTCCTATCGGATTCAGATGTATTGATTGACTGGCATAATCTTCTTAATGGGTTTGTGTGCGTGCATGCTAAGTTGCTTCAGTCATGGCCAGCTCTTTTCCACCCTACAGACTGTATCCTGCCAGGCTCCTCTGTCCATGGGATTCTCCAGGCAAGAATACTGGAGTGGGTTGCCATACCCACCTCCAGGGGACCTTCCCCACTCAGGGATCAAACTGGTGTCTCTTGCAGCTCCTGCACTGGACACAAATTCTTTACTGTTGAGCCAATGGGGAAGCCTCTTTAATGGATTTGGAGGTTCCCCAAAAAGGAGACACTTTTTTCTCCTTTTTCTCTCTTGTCCTCCCTCCCCTACTCTACTTTGAAGAAAGGGGATTTGCTAATAACTTTAAATTAATATATCAAAAATATTATTCTACCAAATGCATTATCTCCTTTAATAACCCTATGAGATGAGTGTTCTTATTATCCCCATTTTCTCACAAAAAGTTATCTTGCTTTAGGTCATGTAGCTGGTAGGTAGCCTAATCAGGATTGAACCTCAAGTTTGACTGACTCCAGAAACCACCTCCTTACACCAATTATTCTGATGTGTGATATTAGAATCTAATGAAAAGATGAGATTTGTGGAGTCTGCATATCCACAGTAAAGTACAGCACCTAAAATGAATCATTAGTGAGTATTGGTTCCAAGAAATATTTATTTATTCTAAGTACAGTTAAGTAGCTGACATATCCACCTATGTTTCAAACTTGTTTCTAGAGTAGGATAAAACACTTTCCCAGGCAATCTCCTCCATCTCACACGAAGCAGGCAATTTGGCTAAAAGCAGACGTAATAGTGGGAGAGGTTCTTCGACTTCACTCCAGACCCAGCTGAAACCCTTCCACATTCCCTTCCATTCTCCAACGTGGCTCTCACATGTTCTTCTTTCTCAGCAAATCTGCAGCCATCCTTTCCACCCACACATGTCACTTCCCCTTCACTCTCAGCAAGTGACTCCACAGCCACTGACAGGGAAAGTACAAGCCACCCTAGACAACCTTGGATTCCTCCCAGCATCCTGCAGCCTGGCTCCCACCAGACATACCCCGTCCTCCTCCTCTGTGGTTACAATGGAAGTCTCTCTCCTTCTCTCTGCAGCTGAAACCCCTGCCTGTCCTTTGCATCCCAAACCCTTCCACTTTCTCAGGAATCTACTGTTTCCTTCTTCTCTCTTTACTGCCCACCTCACCCTCCCCGGTGAAATCCTTTCATCAATAAATAAAAATGTTTGTTTCAGCTTAATAAAAACAAAACAAACAAGCATCCTCCCGTGGTCTCTGCTCTTTTCCCCTTCTCAGCCACTTGTCTTAGGAGTTGCCTGTGCCTGGTGTCCCTCATTCTTTACCTCCCATACACTCCTCACCCTCACTACATCTCAGTTCATGCCATCAACGTTTTTCTCAAGCTACATTACCAAGGACACCAATGATCTCCTTACTGTAAAATCCTAGGACACTGCGCACTCCATTCATTTCCTCCCATCTCAGGGTTTGACACTATTGTTCACCATCTCTTAAACTGCTTTCTTTGCTTGGCTGGACTGTCTTTCTACCTCTCTAGCTGTACTTCTTTAAAGCTCCTCTTCCACTGACTTTCCCTTGGAGCCCTGTCCTTTTCATTTCTCAATCTGTACCCCATTTCCAGTCAAAACTGATGATCACACCTTTGACTATCTCTGAAATCAACTCACTTATTTTCATTTCCTCCTCCACTGTCTAAGCCAAGCCTGTCTCCTCTAACCAGGATTACCACCAGCATCCCCTGACTGGTTTGCTTGCCTCCAGTCTTGTCCTTCCCTAATCCATTCTTTATCCTGCAGACAAAGTGATCTTTCTAGAGTACAAAATTTTCAAGATAAAACCCTAACTTCCTGGCATGGCATGTGTGACCTCTTGTGACCTAGCCATCTGGCACAAAAGCTCTCTCTCCTTTGTGCCCTCTCCATTGACACAGTCTCCTGTCTGATCTCAGTGAATGGATGCTGGATTCTCTGCTAGCAATCTGTCCTTCAGTTCAGTCGCTCAGTCGTGTCCGACTCTTTGCGACCCCATGGACTGCAGCATGCCAAGCTTCCCTGTCCATCACCAACTCCTGGAGCTTGCTCAAACTCATGTCCGTTGAGTCGGTGATGCCATCCAACCATCTCATCCTTTGTCGTCCCCTTCTCCTTTTGCCTTCAATCTTCGCAGCATCAGGGTCTTTTCAAATGAGTCAGTTCTTCGTGTCAGGTGGCCAAAGTATTGGAGTTTCAGCTTCAGCATCAGTCCTTCCCATGAATATTCAGGACTGATTTCCTTTAAGATGGACTGGTTGGATCTTCTTGCAGTCCAAGGAACTCTCTAGAGTCTTCTTCAACAACACAGTTCAAAAGCATCAATTCTTTGGCGCTCAGCTTTCTTTATAGTCCAACTCTCACATCCAGCTTTGACTAGACAGACTTTTGTCGGCAAAGTAATGTCTCTGCTTTCTAATATGCTGTCTAGGTTGGTCATAGCTTTTCTTCCAAGGAGCAAGCATCTTTTAATTTCATGGCTGCAGTCACACAAAAAAATAAAGTCCGTCACTGTTTCCATTGTTTCCCCATCTATTTGCCATGAAGTGATGGGACCAGATGCCATGATCTTAGTTTTCTGAATGTTGAGTTTTAAGCCAACCTTTTCACAGTCTGTCCTTTGTATCAATTTAAGTAACTCCTCCTCTTGGACATCGCTCCTCCACTAACTTATATGCCTGCATGTTTCTACCTATTGTGGATTAGGCTGAAGTACTTTCCCAGGCAGGCTTTTGAGTCTCATGTAAAGTCAGGAATTTGGCTAAAAATGTATATCACAGTGATGGGTAGCTTGAGCCAACATATCTCCTAAATACTTTCTGATTTCCTTCATTTCCTTCAATCATAGAACATTTGTCTGATTTCTCTCTTTAGACTCAAGGCACTTAAGACCATGACCATCAAGTACACTGGTTAAGAATTTAGGCTCTGGAGAAAGATTGCCTGAATTCAGAATCAGACTCTGCAATGTCCTAATTTTGTGACATTAGATGACTCGCTAATCTATGCTTTAGTGTTGTCATCTGCAAAATGGAGGTGATAAAGTACTTATAGAGTTACTGTTAAGATCAAATGAGAGAAGCTAAAGAAAGCATTTTGCATGGTGCCTGGCATATAGCAAGCACTCAAAAGAGAGCTGTTATTATTTTTTAAATATAATTTTATTTATTTTTTACTTTTGGCTGTGCTGGGTCTTCATTGCTGCGAGGGCTTTTCTCTAGTTGTGGCAAGCGGGGACTACTCTCTAGTTGCCATTTGTGAGCTTCTCATTGTGATGGCTTCCCTGTTGCAGAGCATGGGCTTTCGGGTATGTGGGCTTCAGTGGCTGTGGCTCCCAGGTTCTAGAGCACAGGCTCAGTAGTCATGGCACATGGACTTAGTTGGTCTGCGGCATGTGGGATCTTCCTGGATCAGGGGTGGGATGCTTGTCTCCTGCATTGGCAGGTGGATTCTATACTGCTGAGCCACCAGGGAAGACTTGTTATTACTTTTGAAGGCCGGTACTGTACCATTTATGTCCATAGAGCTACTCACTAAATATTTATGAAATGAATATATGAAGGAAATGTTTGTATCTAAGCTTTGTCATCAAAATTCTTAATCTTAACCCAAAAGTGATTAATAAATAAGCTAAGCATCATGCATACAAATTACACCAATACTGTCACTGGTCACTTGGAGCTTTTTGGAAATGAGGTCATTCTATTTCTACCCAAGCGCTCAGGGAATTATTCTCCCTAGAGGAGGGAGGTCTGAATCAAACAGGACACCTCAATGTTCTTGAAGGCGTCATGACTGACTCTGAGGTAATGTCTTCTTTACATAAATGTGACTGTTAAAAGCAAGGAAACATTAAGGTAACTGTTTCATGTTTTCCAGTAATTTAAGACTACTGGGCCTTCCATTCTGCCAGTGTCACAGACACCTTCATCTCTCTCATCCTGCTCAAGGGGAGGGGCTGTGTTCTTAGGGTGCTTTCCCTTCTCTCCCATAAAAGCTAGACTTTAGTTTAGACTTCACAAACTTTTGTGATTTAAAAGTCAGGTTTTGGACTTACCTGGTGTTCCAGTGGTCTGCCTGCCAAGGTAGCGGACAGACATTCAATCCTTGGTCCGGGAAGATCCCATAGGCCTTAGAGCAACTAAGCCCGGGCACCACAACTACGGAGCCTGTGCTCTAGAACCCTTGAGCCTCTCCACAACAAGAGAAGCCACTGCAATGAGAAGCCCACTAACCGCAACTAGAGAAAGCCCCGCCCTGTGCAGCAGGGAAGACCCAGCAGAGCCAAAAAGAAGTCAGTTTTTAATAACAAAAGTACCACCACTAGAGGCTTTGATCAGGGGAGAGATAAAGCAGAGTAAAATTATTTAACAAAGGAGGGTTTTTTCCCCAAAGAAATAGTCAACAAGGGAACTGAGGAGCCTAAGACAAGTATCAGAGTAAGAGAAAAAACTGCACCAGACATGCACAGCAGCAAGCTGCCAAATATGTGTGTGTGTGTACGCATGCATGCGTGCTGTGTCTGACTCTGTGCAACCTTATGGACTGTAGCCTGCCAGGCTTCTCTATCCATGGCAAGAATACTGGAGTGGGTTGCCATGCCCTCCTCCGGGGGATCTTCCCGACCCAGGGATTGAACCTGTGTCTCTTACATCTTCATTGGCAGCTGGGTTATTTACTACGAGCGTCACCTGGGAAGCCTGTGTATGTGTATACATATGTAAATAAATAAATGTGCATCCCACTCATTATTACTCATTGCCTCCCTCATTGGCCTCCTGCCTCTTCTAGGGATAGGGAGGCACTGACACAGTATTTTTGTCTTCATAAAGGAAGGCTGGCATCTAGGGAAATGACCTTGATAGACTGAACTATAAATACAATGTTAATCAGAGCAATTTGCTCTTGAATTGTTCCCCCTTTCCCATTATCCCAAAGCAACTCTATGAGAGAGGCAAAAAAGCACATTCACTAGCCACTTAATGAGTGTGCAAGTAAAGGTCAAAGCTTTCAACCCAGTGAGAAGGTAACCTGAGTCCTGCTTCCAGAGAAAAATTTCCCAAGATCGGCTACATCTAAATAGATCCCATAGATCCCTGGGCCAAAGGGTCTCTGTCTCAGTGTCATAGAGCAAGATACTCAGGAAAATAAGGTTAGGGTTTTAAATAACATATAACTATTCATGTTTGCTCCCTAAACAACCCTGAATCCAAGACCAGCCGTCTTGCAAATGTCCGTCCTTCAGCATGTCTGGGATGGGGAGAAGCCTAAGAAAGAGGATCGGTCTATTGTCATTAATGGGTAAAGGAAACAGCCACTCATATTCAGAGCCTATTGGTAATAATAAAACAGCACATTACTTTTGTTTGTTGTATACTCTTTGTTGTTAGTGTTAAATGCTCAATTGTGTCCAACTCTTTGTGACCCCATGGACGGTAGCCTGTCAGGTCCCTCTGTCCATGGAATTCTCCAGGCAAGAATACTGGAGTGTGTTGCCATGCCCTCCTCCAGGGAATCTTCCCAACCCAGGGATCGAACCCTCATCTCCTGCGTTGCAGGCATCTGAGCCAGCAGGGAAGCCTATACTCTCTTTGGGTGAGCATTATTTTTCAGGTCAAATAAATGGTTGATTTCAACAACAGCAGCCCTCTAAATATCCTCCAAATAAACCTCATCAAGTGGACATTCCACCTAGTGAAAAGAATATTTTCAGCATAAAGGTTGAACACAAAGAGAAGCCCTTGGTCCTTTGGCCTAAGAGGCTCTGCGGCCAATTTAGCTGCTGCTTTACAAGTCAAAAGCTGGCTTTTCAGCTGCCAGCCCTGGGCCCTCCACGTGAGCCTGGGGAGCTCTGCCTCTAGTGACCCGCTGAGTAATAAAGGTTTGTGGAGTTGCTTTGTTTCTTTTTGTTTTTAAATCAGAGCTAAGCTGACAGTCTACATGAAGATGGGGAGGGCCAGGGCAAGTTAAAATCCACCTCCGGCTCCACAGGGAATGAAGAAGCTGAGGCTCGTTCCTGTCAGCAGGTGTGAGTCAGACACACAGGGAGCAGCCAAATGGAGTAAGAAGGTGCCATTTTGTCATCAATGTTCCCACCACCACCGCACAGAAATGAATAGCTGGAGAAAATGATCCGGGATAAAAGAATGGTCCGGCTGGGAGTCAGACTGAATAGACGGTTCCCACTGAACACTGCTTCGTTATGCAGCTTTTCCTTTCAGGGAGGGATTCCGATTCTTGGTGGAACCAATTGTGACAAGGGAGTGCTGACAACCCTGGGAACCAGTAACGCGGGCCTTTGATTTGTTGCTTTGAAGCCCAGTCCTGTCGCTGAATTGTTAGTCGAGTTAGGCAAGTGAACTTGGCCTCCATGAGTCTGAGTTTTTAAAATCTGGATCTGTAGGCTTTATTTTAGATTAATGTTTATGCATGGTGCCCAAGTTGAGGATATCATCAAGTTAGTTTTTCACCATCCCCCACACTTCCCCAAGAGTACTCTTTTTTGTCATTTTGTTTTACTTATTTATTTATCTGGGGGCTTCCCTGGTGCCTCCGATGGTAAAGAATTCGCCTGCAATGCAAGAGACCTGGGTTCGACCCCTGGGTTGGGAAGATCCCCGGGAGAAGAGAATGGTACCTATTCTAATATTCTTGCTGGGGAAATCCCATAGACAGAGGAACCTGGCAGTTTACAGTTCATGGGGCTGCAGAGAATCGAACATGACTGAGTGACTAAGCACACACACATACTTATTTACTTGGGCTGCACTGCGTGGCTTGTAGGATCTTCCCTGACCAGGAGTCAAACTCAGGCCCACAGCAGTGAAAGCATGGTGTCCTAACCACTGGGCCACCAGGGAATTCCCTCTTCTTGTTTGTTTCACACTAAGGGTTTGCCTTTCCATCTCTTCTCTTCTGGTCCCTGCCTGGAGGGATAGCCACTGGCTCGATGTTTAGCCCACACTAGAAAAGTATCAAAGGAGCCTAAATAGACTCAGAATAGAATTGTCTCATAACTAGTTTTCTAGTGAAAAAGATCAGAATTTAATCTCACTGCTTCATTCTATCTCATTTATCATTTCTGTATGCTTAACTGTTTCTATATGTTTCTGTAGCTTTAGCTGTTTTGTAAGCTAGATGTAGTTCATTCAAAATTAATTTTAAAAGAAGGACCTGCAGTTCATCCCAGAGAGTGGGAGAATTTCTAGAAATCCTTTCAATTGTCACAAAGTCCAGAATTTTAAACAGAAAACCCCACCAAATATTATTTTACAATTCTGTGGTTCTCAACCAAAGTGCACACTGAACATATTTTGGGACCCCACTCTAGATCTACTAAAGCCAAATCTCGGGTCCTTTGGCAAGTGAAATTGGCAAACTTGCTACCATGTGATTCTGATTCCTGCACTTGGATGAGAACCGCAGAAAAGGTTACTCAGATCAAATGGACCCCAGGTGACCCTGGTGGAGCCTTTTCTTTCTCAAGAGATGCTTATTTCTTCCTTCCAGTTGCTCAGGCCAAGAGCCTTGGCATCATCCTTAACTTTTATTCTCACACCTCACATCCAATCCATCAACAAATCTTGTGGGCTCTGTCTACTTTCAAAATGCTTCTAAGAAAAATAAATGTGTTCATATACTTAGGATTCATCACTTTTGCTGATACCCTAATACAGTCTTTTTTCCTATCAAGAAGCTATAGTGATTCTTTAAAATTAATCATTTCGTTTCTTTGCTCCAAAACCTCCTGTGGTTCCCCTTTCAGTGACAGTAAAAGACAAAGTCCTGACCTTAGCATTCAGGGCCCTGCTGACCTAGACCCTGCCACCTGTCTGCCCTCTCCTCCTATGCTCTGCTTCTCCAGCCACAGTGGCCTCTTTGCTCCTCTTAGCACATTCTCATCTCAGGTCCTGCACATTTGCTCTTCTCTCTTTGAAAACATCTGTCCTCCACAGGCATCCACATGGCTAACTCCATCACCTCCAACAAGTCTTTGTTCATGTGGCCTTTTCCGTGACCTCCTCATGGTTACTCTGACTGATCTTGGGTGGTCTCAGTCTGCAGGAGCTCGAAGCAGGGCTTGGGTTCCCAGCCAGAGATAGAGGCTAGGTCACAGCGGTGAGTGCACCAGAGCCTAGCCACTAGACCAGTGGTCAGTGACAAGGGCCCTGGTCCTTCAGCTTTGCAGAAAAGCATTCCTACAAAGATGGAAAGTAGTGAAGCAAGTGTTTATTAGGAGAAAAAAGAGTACAGTGTGGATAGACACACGGGTGGACTCTGGGACAGAATCACCGAGTTGCAATCTCGTGGCAGTTTGAATTACTTTTATGGGGCATTTCTTCCAGGTTTCCTTTGGCCAATCATCTTGATTTGCCTGGTTCACAGTCTCTATTTGGTATATCTCAGGATTCTCCCATGTAGGCACACCCATCTCCTAGCCAAGATGAATTCAACCAAAAATGTGTATGGGTATAGCATCCCTTGACATCACTCACTGTTTGATCTCCAAGAAAACTTTCTGTGCTGTTGTGTGGCTGGGGAGGTCTCCTGACTTCCAGAATGAGAAATATGTGGTCTGGGCAGGGCCCAGTCTCCCCCCTTAATTGTCCTGCTATTCTCTTCTTGGAGTTTCAGTCCACAGAGACTGAATCTCCAATTGCTTTACTCTGGGGGAGGGGAGCACCTAGCTCATGACCACATGAGGTCATGACCTCATGACCACCCCAATTTCCTTTATCCCAACTCTCCCAGTTGCTCTTATTCTGATCTACTTTTCCTTTCTCCCCCAAAGCGCTTATCACCTTTCCATAGATAATGTATTTACTGTGTTTTGTTTATTCTTGATCTTCTGTTCCTGGAATATAAGCCCCATAGAGCCATAATCTGTATTTGTTTTGTTTCCTAATGTATCCCGAACTGTGGTTTTGGAGAAGACTCTTGAGAGTCCCTTGGACAGCAAGGAGATCCAACCAGTCCATCCTAAAGGAAATCAGTCCTGAATATTCACTGGAATGCTGAAGCTGAAATTCCAATACTTTTTGCCACCTGATGCGAAGAACTGACTCATTTGAAAAGACCCTGATGCTGGGAAAGATTGAAGGTGGGAGGAGAAGGGGACGACAAAGGATGAGGCGGTTCAATGGCATCATTGACTCAATGGACATGAGCTTGAGTAAACTCTGGGAGTTGGTGATGGACAGGGAGGCCTGGCGTGCTGCAGTCCAAGGGGTTGCAAAGAGTCAGACACGACTGAGCAACTGAACTGAACTGAATGTATCCCAAGCCACCAGAACACCAGAATACCAGAGCACATAGTAAATGCTCAATAAATACTTATATCATTTAATGAATACAAATTCCTGAATCCAGAGAGAGCAAACTAAGTGCTGAATGCTGCCTCCACAAAGTTCGATTCTAACTGGGTTTGCTGCTATGGGGACAATCAGAGCCTGTCTGAGATTTTAAGACCTTTGTGGTCCTGTTGCCACAAATGCCATGAAGTAGGTTACCCCTGTTTTTCAAATCAAGAGCTGAGAGTTGTTGAACTTCTTCTATGCTGACAACCAACAGCTAAATCAAATCGTTGCTAGAAATTTTACTTTAGCTGCATGTTTGTGTGTTATGTTTTATTACGGAGGAAAAGGAGTGAAACAGAATATGGCTTTAGTCGTAGGACCTCCAGTTTCTACCTGATGGGTAGGGGTCAAATACCAAACTGTGAGAGGGTCCCTCTCTGAAACAAGTTAGTAATAGAAATGCAATTCATTGCAGAGAACTTTTTTTTTTTAAGAGAGGGAGATTCCACTTCAATATCTATTTTTATTTTATTGGATATTATTTTAATCTCCCCTCAAAATGGTTCGCCCAGCAGGGCAGAGAGATCAAGAGCATCATGGCGGCGATCTGAGGCGGTAGCACTCACCCTCACTGGAAACAGCCTCTGAAACCTTCCCCCTCCCAGGACAATGCTCTTAATTAGCCGCACCATATTTCTCAGAGAACAAAAGCTCCCCACCCCTCACAGGAAAAGCTTTTCCAGGAGATATCTCGTTGGGGAAGCGCCAGGCACACAACAGGGAGAGGAGAACAGACAGGCTGTTCTGGGCTCTGCAAAGAGACGCAAACTCTGGATTCCCGCGGGAGCTACAGAGGTTAGCGGGCACATTTTTTCTCCACGTGACAAGCATGTGCTTCACAAGCCCTGAGGTGACCAACTTCAGAGGCCCCCTTTTCTCCTCCCTCTCCCTTGGCTCCTCCTTGAGGGGGTTAGGGACCTTGGCGGTGGGTGGCAAAATCAGTTGGAACCATCTCCAGAATCGAGCATCTGGGGAGCAGTAGGGAAGGAACTGGGAGTTTATTTCAGGTGACAGACATAGAGCAGGCCCCTATTTTTTCCTGCGACTAGAATAATATTTCTGGAACGGGAGGCTTGAATCATATGTCTCTTCATATCACTGTGTGGGAAGTCTCAGTTACCAGCCTAACAATGGAAGAGATGTTGGTGCTTTTAGGACTTGGTGGGGGCCCAGCAAAGGAGTCTGGGAGCTTGAGGGGGGAGGAGGGGAGGAGGGGGAGGTGGGGGGAGGGGGGAGATGGGGGATGGGTGGGGGGGAGAGTGTAAGCAGACAAGGCAATTACCTACCGGCAAAAGGACTGCCTCACCTGAGCCTGTTTAGGGAGCAAAGAGGAGAGGGTGAGTCTTCTTTCCAAAAACAAATTTGCCCTTCTCCCCCTCCCCCGCCCACCCCCATTAAATGTGTTTTTTGAAAAACACTGAGAAAAAAAAAATCTTGTTTAAGTGCCTCTTCCTGAGTAAGTCCACTGTCAGGAAAGGAAAATCCAAACGGCTCAAATAGTCTATTTTTGTGCCCAGAGGCTCCAGGCCCTGCACACAGACTCTTCCTTACCCTGAAGGAAAGGAAACTGGGCGTGAGGCCTCCCTGTCACAGAGGCCGGAACTGAGGAGCTTGTATTACTCGAAGGCCTGGTCCCCGTACAACCTCCATTTTAGGAAATAAAGATACAGTACAGGATGCTTTGGGGCTGGCCTGAGTGGTATTGGTAAAGGAAAAAAAAAGAAAAACTTCTCTGATTGTTCTCTAGGCAAACAATCGTGGCACTAGATTTTAACCGGAAAATTCAATCAGTTGCCTCAGTGTTGTGCTTCTTCTGGTCGTTTGGGTTTATTGCTCTTGCCTGCCTCCTGGCTACCAGGCAGATAAGAATGAGAAGCCTGATTAAGGGTTTTGATACGTAGACCAAGCCAAAGTCCTAAGTCAGTAACAAGCATAATAAAACAGCAGTCACCGAGGTAGATAAGGCCTCCCCTTGTACATTTTGCTTCAACTGTCTACACCATTTGCAAGTTTGTTGTTTCTCCTCTGTACAGCCTTTTACCCAGTTCAAGTGTGGTGCTTAGGACATCCAACCAAGGAAATGGGGTTCAGACCACTCCCCCTTCCAATCCAACAAGGCCTTGCCTCCACTCTGCCTTTCCTGAGGACCACAGGGTACACTGCGAAGGGCGGCCAGCTTACAACAGCCACACCTCGCAGGCTATTCCTGTCTCCTCTGCTATCTCCCCTGTGAAGCTGACCTTAAAAAGAAACCTCTGCTTTTAAAGGGTTTCCTGGGGAGTTGGTAACTGGGGATGGAGGAAGGAAACTGGAGAGGTCCAGCTAAAGGCAGAGACTAATTCCTTATTGACTTATTAACAGTGACCCTGGCTCAGGCAGAGCCTCCTAAAATACAGATCTGATCGTGGCACTACCCTTGCTCATAATCCTTCAATGACTCCCCAGTACCCTTAGGATAGTCTCTATATCCCCCTGAAGGCTCCTCATGAGCTGGCCTTGGCTTGCCTTGCTCTCCCCCACCCCCCACCCCGCCAACACACACACACACACACACACACACACACACACACACACACACACACACACACACTGTGTAGCCGCACATCCCCTGCCCTCCCTGCCCAATTCCACCAGTTGAATTCTACTGAATTTCTTTATAGATCCTTAAATAGCTGCAGCTTCTCTTCCCCAGCTTTCAAGCATGTCTTTCCTTTCTGCTCCTAACTCATCCTTTAAATTCTTTCGTTGACTATTTCTATTTCATGAAGCTTTCCTTCACCACCATGACTCGGAGTTAGGTTTCTCCTCTGTGAGGTCCCACAAGCCTTCTACTAAACCTATCACTTACACACTACTTTGTAATTACGTGTTCGTTTGTCTGTCTGCCCTGCTGGATGGTAAACACCCAGGGCAGGACTAAGGCATCTGTCTTGCCCACGATTTTCTTCCCAGTGTGCTGGCCAGTGCCTGGCACGCCACAGTGCCCCGCAATGATTTGTTGAATAAATGGGCATTATGCCAACATGACAAAAGAAGTCCCTATGGTCCTCCCCAGATTTGTATTTGCATGTTTATTTAAGTGTCTGCTGAGACACTAGGAAGAGCCCTGAATTACAAAGACATGTTTTGGGACTTCCCTGGTGGCCCAGTGGCTAAGATTTTATTCTCCTAATGCAGGGAGCCTGCATTTGATCCTTGGGTCAGGGAACTAGATCCCACATGCTGCAACTAAGAGTTCAAATGCCATGACTAAAAGATCTCACAAGCTACCAGTAAGACCCCAGGCAGCCAAATAAATAAATTAATTGATATTTAAAAAGAAAAGGCTTGTGTTGGACTGCCCTGGACCTCCTTTCTCCTTTTCCATGATGCCTTCCCCGAGATCTGATGTGTAATTTTCCCAGTCAGCTCATGGCCACTGGTGGAGTTCCTTGTTTGTGCATATACTGGCACCTGTTTGTGTCATATTTAGTCATTTATTCTATTTTTCCTTACTTTGAAACTTAATTTACACTTAATTATATTTTCCAAATGGTTTCATACGTATGCTTTAATCTTTCCCTACATTTTTCTTGAAAATAGGAAGATTGTCTTCTTTTAGCAATCCTTTTGGTATCTAATGTTGTTCACAATCTGTGTTCAATGAATAGAGGTAGGATGACAAAGTGAAACTTTTCTGTAGGAATTGAATTTATTACAGCGCCATTGTGGACATGCCTGCTCGATATATTTGGTGATGTGGCAACTGGACTGTTTCTTAAAGGAAACTGCGGTTCCAGGACGGGCTTGGAAACTGTAGCCCAGAGCTACTAGGGCGCCACAGCCCTGGTCCATTGGCAGAAAGCCCACAGCCTGGGGAAAATGTTGTTCCAGGGTGCCCTCTAGTGATCTGAGGCACCACTAGATCAGAAGCCAGGGCCAGAGGCTCTTGAACTTCAGCAGGAAGCAGGATCCAGGGGGAAGCCTAATAAAACTACAGATGCCAGATTGCGATGCCAGCTGGGAGACCAGTCCTTCTAATCAGTACCTTCAGGGTTCTGATGCATGGTCCACAGGTCATACTTTGTGGAATACAGACTAGGTGATGCCCATCAGAGAAAATGTGCCAAATACATAGTCTGAGAACACTCAGTCTCATTTTTCTGCTTGTCAGGCTGGACCACTGACTGCTGGCTGACTCTTCAGATGTGGATGTGAGTGAGAAAGAGGGAGACACAGAGGTAACCTAGACCTCTGGAATGAAATACAATCCAGGATACACAAGAAGAGTCAGCAGCATTTTTAGCTGGAACACCGAGCAAACATTTTAGGTAGATCGTGTTATTAATACCGTCTCTTGAGGTCTGTTCTCCAGTCTAATGGAGGGGAGCCCCTCTCCTCTTTTTGTGCCCTTCCTAGCAATGGGTTCTTATTGCACACACACTCCACAGTGAACACTGTGTCAGACTGTTCACATATATCAGTATATTATCTCTGGAAGTCCCTGGAATGATCCCAAGTAAGGCATGCATTATGCCATACAAGCAAGGGGAAAGATTGCAGGGCAGCTAGTTCAAGCATAGGCACCAGCTAGAAACCACTTTCCTGAATTCTGTACTTATGTTCTGTTAAGAAAACTCACTAGCAAGATAAATAGAGCAAAAACCGCATCCTTTTCTCTATTGTAAAGGAGCTAATTCCTACTCTGAAACCAAGTAACATCCATCAATGATAAAAAAATATTTTCGTCTCTGAATTCCTATCTGTACAGTCATCCCTTGATAACCTGGGGGAGTGGGGGGGGGAGACTTTGTTCCCACACCCCCAGTGGATACCAAAATCTACAAATGCTTAAGTGCCTTATATAAAATGGTATAGTACAAGGACTTCCCTGCTGGTCCAGCGGTTAAGACTCCACGCTTCCAATGCAGGGGGCATGGGTTTGATCCCTAGTCAGGGAATTAAGATCCCACAGGCCACGTGACACAGCCAAAGTGAAAAAAAAAAAAAGTGTAGTACAGTCTGCTTCCATATCCACAGATGTGGCACTCATGGATGCAGAGGGCTGACTGTACTTTCCTTCCTTCCTCTTGATAATTTCAGTTGAAGGCTGCTTCTTTAATTAGGGGCTGTTAGCACATTAAAAGGCAATGGCACCCCACTCCAGTACTTTTGCCTAGAAAATCCCATGGATGGAGGAGCCTGGTAGGCTGCAGTCCATGGGGTCGCTAGAATCGGACACGACTGAGAGACTTCACTTTCACTTTTCACTTTCATGCATTGGAGAAGGAAATGGCAACCCACTCCAGTGTTCTTGCCTGGAGAATCCCAGGGATGGGGAAGCCTGGTGGGCTGCCGTCTATGGGGTTGGACAGAGTCGGACACGACTGAAGCGACTTAGCAGCAGCAGCACATTAAAATATTTGTTGAACCTTGCAAGGTGATAAATTACGCTGATTTGCAGTCTAGTACTTAGGGCTAATTATTTTATGTACTTTCTCCTGTGCTAACAGCACCTAATGAATTCAGTTAAATGGTAAAAATCACATTTATTGAGTGTCGATGTGTCCGGACACTGTATTGGCTGTGGAAATGTAAAGGAGACTAGGTGAGGTTGAGTGCCTACCCCACGGGGGATAAGAGTCTAGAGAGGACATTATCTCTGATGCGATGTGGTGAGTACCTTATCAGAAATATGAACCCAGGGTTAGGATAGCACAGGACAATTACTTGTCTCCATGGGATAGAGAAATGCTATCACAGATATACTCTAATATTCCAAACATTGACGAACATTAGGATTTTCATGGGGAGTGGGGAAAACCCCATCATTCATTTCCAAACTATTTTGGATCAAATCACTCTTCTTGCAAATAACAATATTTTCTTTCATACTACCCTCTCCTCCCTTACTGTATCTTTAAAACAAAACATAAGATGCTGGCCTGATACCATCTGATTTCAGTCCTGCTCTTTAGCTTGTCTGGAAAACTTTAAGCATAGGCTCACAGAGCCCTTAATGAGAAAGCTCATTAAAAAGCCGTCTGAAATGGGGAAACAAATTATATGCACAACACAGCCCACTCTTTTCCTCTTCATTTCCTTCTCCCCTTCCCAGACTGCGACATTATAAATGAGAAGGCGAAGTGAGTCATCAGATTGGAAAAAGGCACTGTCGCATGGATCTGTCTTTACCTTGCCGCTTTGATGACATTTATCTTGCTTCACTGCAGCACTGAAATGTTGCCCAAACAGCAGGAGGGCCCTGCGTGTGTAATGATGGCCTTGGTAAAGCCTTTGATTGTGTGTATTTGGGTGGAACTTGAGCTTGTAATTGGGGAATGTGCACATTGTCAGATTTCAGAGCCTCTCCCTAGAAAGCTTGTTTATTCCTGGGGAAAGGGGAAGTTTCTTTCCTTCTAGGTGTATCTGTGACCACCTTTGGAAGGTTTTCTCCAGAGTATGACTTCAAGATGGCAACAGTCATATTCAGGGCTGACCCAGCTACAGGGTGTCTTGTTAAGTCACCGTGTACTCCTCTCAAGTGGGGAATTTCATGAGCTAGGATTGGCTTCCAGCCTCCTGGCTCAAAAGGAAGTGATGGTAGTGATTGTCCACTGGGAGGAAGACATGGGAGGTGGGTTTTATTTTTTTCTTCCTTCTTTTCATCTTGGAGTTTGCAAAAGGAACGCTACAAATGCCAAAAATTCCTTCCACACCTGGTAGCTGGGCAATGTTTGCACTTGGGCAAAACTTTGCACTGCCTTGCCCCTTGATGTATATAAATTGCTAGGGTTGAAGCACTTACAATAAAACGCTTGCTACCTGGTTCTTTTCTGTACTGAGGTGGAGAGCTCCTATCCTTTAAAATCAGAAGACTAAGGTTGAGGTCCTGCCTGTAAGCTTCCTGGCTGTTTGACTCTTGAGAACTTGCCAAATGCCTCTGAATCTCTAAGCTTACCATGTGCCAGGCCCTGTGCCAGGCATCAAGAATGCAGAAATCGAGAAGTCGCTGGCTCCACCCTGCAGTCCGGTGTAATCTCTTGGGGAGACAGGTGCAAACACAGTTACAACACAATGTGGGATGTGCTTTATGGAAGCTACAGAGGAGTTCCCAGGGAAGTAAGAGGAGTGGGGACTCTGTATGTTCTGGAAATAGGAGAAGAGTGAGAAGGTGAGCAGTAGTGAGACTGTGGTTAGGGAAGGGCTCCCAAATCAGGAGCTTGAGCAGGATTTTGAAAAAACAGAGAGTTCACTTAAAGAGAAAGAGAGAGAGAAAGATGATAGAAAGAACCCTGGCTAACAACATTAAAGAAGTGGCAGAGGAAAGGAACCTTAAGGACAAAACTGGGCGGTGGGTTGAGAAGTAGGAGGAGAACCAGCAGAGACTGGCTTCAAATGCTGCAAGAGGGAGGCCAACGGTGATGGGGACTGACTGACAAGCATCCATCAGGCCAGTGGCATTTAGAGGAAGAATAGAGTGGAGAGCAAATGGGAAGAGAGCAACAGAGCCAATGAGCATCTGCCTTTTATTATTATCATTATTATTGAGGTATAATTGGTTTACAATATTATATTGATTTCAGGTGGACAGTATAGTGAGTCAGTATTTTTACAGATTGTACTCCATTAAAAGTTACTATAATTCCTTGTACAATACATCTTTGTAGGTTATTTATGTTATACATAATAGTTTGTACCTCTTAATCCCTTTCCCCATGGTGCCCCTTCTTCCTTCCCTCCTGCCACTGGTAACTGCTAGCTTGTTTGCTGTATCTTAAATGTTTCTTGTTATATTCACTGGTATGTTTTACTTTTCAGATTGCACATGTAAGTGATATCATACAGCATCTGTCATTCTCTATCTGACTTATTTCACTAAGCATAATAGTCTCTCGATTTAGCTATGTTGCTGCAAATGGCAGAATTTCATTCTTTTTTATGGCTGAGTAATATTCCACTGTGTTTACATCCAACATCTTCTTTTTTATCCATTCATCTTTTGATGGATACTTGGGTTGCCTCTGTATGTTGGCTATTATAAATAGAGCTGCTGTGAACATTGGGGTCCGTGCATCTTTTCGAATTAGCATTTTAATTTTTTTCAGGTACTTAGGAGTGGAATTGCTGGATCATATGACAGTTCTATCTAATGAGCATATTTTTAACATTGAATGGACTTGTGTGTGTGTGTATGTCGAGTTTTTTAGAATCACAAAGAGATGAACAAAGGTTTTTGTTGTTTTTGTTTATGATTAAAGCATGTATATGGTTATATACTATAGCACAGGAGGCTGTGGAGAGGGAGAAGTTAATTTCAAGGGGAGAGATGGGATTAAATGGGGTTAATTCCTACCTTATGGGGTCCTTCAGGAAATGGTGAAGGACAGGGAAGCCTAGGGTGCGGCAGTCCATGGGGTCGAAAGAGTGTCACACATGACTTAGCGACTGAAAAACAATGAGTCTTTCTGAGGATTAAATTAAATCTCCTGGGGAACCTTTTTTGTAATGAGATACACACATGTGAATATGATTATCCTGCTATTGAAATAAAACCTGAGTGCATCACAAGGCATTTGAGCTCACTTATCACTGGGCTCTGAGATAGGCAAATCTCCCTCTCCATAGCCTTTTTGTGTGAGTTGCTTTCCTGTTTCCTCTTACCACCACTTTAGACCTAGAGCCCAAGAATGAATTGAGCCTTCCTTGACATTTCTTCCTGCCAAACAACACAACTCACCAGTTCTCCTGGATCACAACAGGAAGCTGGGGGTTGATAAGTGAGAAGCAATTAAGGGAGAGGACAGGAGCCTCTGTTTTGTCAGGAGGTGGGACTCGCATCCAGCTCTGTTAGAAACTTGCTTTGTCAGTTTATTAACTTTTTATCAGGTAAGTCTGGAGCCACATGGGCTGTGAAGTAGACTGTCTCTCATAGACACCAGTGGCCCCTTTTCCATCTCAGTTTCATGAACTGTAAGTCTCATTAGGGCAGGGATTTTTTGCCTGTTTTGTTCACTAGCAATTAGAACAGTCTGGCACAGGGGTGGTGTCTAATAAGTACTAACATTAATAAGTGAATGAATTTATCCATTCATCCATCTTTCCATTTACTCAGTTGAAATGGACCAACCATTAAACTCATCCTAGATAAAGAGAGACAAATAATACTTGCTAGCATTTTTTAAAAAGTACATTCTGTGCCAGGCACTTTACATATATTAGATTATAATCATTTTACAAATGGGAAAACAAGACCCAGAAAGAGGTCACTTGGATGAGGATATATGGCTGGAAAGTGGTGAAGCTGGAATTCCTCCCTGAACCCATGCTCTTTCTACACCACCATCTGCTTCTCCATCCTCATCTCTCACCATTCTCTGACTCAAATCATAACTTCAGTCACAGCTGACCACCTATAATTCCTTGAATGTGCCACCTTCTCTCTCATACATTTCTTTGCCTGGGACATGTTTAATTCTGCTCTTTGTCTGGCTAATTCTTCCTCATCCTTCTTCTAGGAGGCTTTCTTGAAATGATGCTCTCTAGGTGGGGTAGGTTGACCTTCTGTGTGCTGTCACAGCCTCCTTTGCAGTGCAAGGTCAGGACATTTCACAGGCATTGTAAAAATCTTTTTTTTTTTTTTTCCCTCATGCTGCGTGGTTTTCAGGATCTTACTGCCTGGACTAAGGATCGAACTCATGCCTCCTGCAGTGGAAGCACAGATTGCTAACAACTGGACCACCAGGGAAGTCTCTTAGAAGCCTATTTTCATGTGCCTTTCTCCACTAGATGGTGAGAGGTTCAAGGATAGGACTGCCATCATAATAAGAGCTGCCATTCATTGAGGGCTGCCATGTGCTGGCTTTTTTTGATTTAATTCTCACAGCTACCACCTGAGGAGGCCATTATTACATTTGTTTTATCGATGAAAACAAAGATGGAGGCTCAGAGAGGTTAAATAACTTTCCCAAGGTCACAATGGCTAAGTGACTAAGGCAGGAATCCAACATAGGTACATCTGGTTCCAAGGCCTAAATTCTTTTCTTTTTCTTATGTTATCATCAGAACCATCCACAGTGCTCACAGCTTAACTGTTGGGATAAACAGATAAATACCACCTGAACAATGAGATTAGCAAGCTAATCCAAGTTTATAAAGCTCTTGGGGGAAACATGTAGAAGGAAAGGAGTTGTCCTCTTTGGGGGAGGTGGGGTTGGAAAGGCTTCATAAAGTTGCCAGACTGCTTGGGAACTTGTAAACTGATTCCATAATGATGGCTTAAGATGGAAAATAGATTCCTGCATCAAATGTTGGTGGTTAGTTTTGGGGCCCATGGCAGACATAGCCCAGGTCACCACTGCTTCCAAATGAGTCCCTCTGGGTGCCAGGAATTTAGTCCAAATGCCTGCTGGTACCTGCTTAAGTGGTAACCAGGCAACCAGTCAGCACATTGTTTCATTAAAATCTTTTTGTGTGTGTGTGTGTGGTGTGTGAAAACTACTTTACATAATCACATTTTTAACCTTACTACACTTTAAATAAAATCAATACATTTTCAAGCTCTTGGCTATAAGGAATAGGGTAGTACTTCTAATTATGTGTTACCTTTTCCTGCTCTTGTGTCTTAACTGCAGGCATCCCTGGAGGCTGGTTTCTCTCTATTCTCCTCTTCAGGGAATTCATCTATTTTCTAGGCTTGAACTACTGTAAAATTCCTATAAAATTAAACTTAAAACTACAAGTAAAAAGCATGGCTCTGTAATGTATGGCACAATACCCCCTTTGTCTGCCCCGGATCGGTGAGGGAGGAAACAGTGGGTGGCCGGCCTCTGGCATCAGGCAATTAGGAGGCTTCTAAACTGCTCCGGTTCCTAGCTGTGGTCTCAGGCAAGTTTCTTACTCTGCATTCCCGATCTTTAAAAGAGTGAAAATAATAGTAACAGGACTATTGTGAGGACTAAGAAAATAATGCAAAAGCACTTAGTGACTGGTTTGTTCTAAGTCACCAGTAAGTGCTGGTTGTAGCAATCACTATTATCACTTGCATCACTGGCAGGATAAAGCAATTTGGATGACAGTGATTTGAAACCTATGAAGTATTATGAAAATGTGAAATATTATTATGTGTATTGTATTGTGTTAAATCCAAAGAGCTTGATAGAAAGGGCATTGAATAAGAAATCAGGAAAGCCAGGTCCTAACAGATCCTAATGCTACTTTAGCCAGTGACGTGCAGTGTGACCTTGAGCCAGTCCCTCTTCGAGTCTTCACTTTCTCACTTGTAGATGAAGCAGTTTTTTAAATCATCTTTCTAAGAAACTTGTTTATTTTTAGCTGTACTGAGTCTTCCTCACTGTGATTGGAATCAGGTTTCAGTAGCTGTGGCTCTCTGGCTCCAGAGCGCAGACTCAGTAGATGTGGCACACGGGATTAGTTGCTCTGTGGCATGTGGGATCTTCCTTGACCATAGATCCAACCCGTGTGCCATGCATTGCAAGGTGGATTCTCAACCACTAGACCACCAGGGAGGCCCCATTGCTTAGATCATTTTGATGAGCCACCCCAGCTCTGAAATTCTATTATTCCATGAATTTCGGTTCCATGAAGCTGAAAAATTATGTCACAAATCTTACAGAATTCTTGGAATAGACTAGAAGGTTAATATGGCCCACATATATCAATAACCAAAGTCCGTCTCTGAGGTTGATAAAAGTTAACCCCAACTGCAACAGTCAGAAAGAGCAGTCTGGGGGAATCCAGTGAAAAGGCAAACTACAACAAAGCTCAAGACTCTTGGGAGACATCTTTTTGGTAGAAGATAATAACGTATCTCTAACGGCAATACTGCACTAGTCAGAAAAAAAGGATAAGATTATGTGTATCAGGCAGATGTGTTCTTAAACCGGAAAGTATGTGCAAGACCCTTTAACATTTTTGGATGTGGCTTTGAACAGTAAAGTGCTGGTAGCTCTCTTACACAGCTTGTGGGGCATCAGTCTTTTTTCCTTCCTCATGTCCTGAGTATCTACTTTGTGTTAGATGCGGTGGTAAACTGGGTTACTGAGACACACAGACTATTCTCAAGATGCTGACAAACTATTGGATAAAGCCTTTTAACCCTGTGAGCTTCTTTTACATGTTCAGTGTAGTCTTGCATGATGTTAATGTTGTTTATACATTGCTTTTCTACTATTCTGTGAAAGCATAGCTGTTTGTGTATTCATCTCTCTACCCTCAGCCTTCCAGCAGCTTCTGGGTGTTAAATATTATCTCTTCAAGTGAGTTGTACCAGAAGGAAGAGTCATCTGTTACTCTTTTACTTCCTAATGAGCCCTCAAACTGGTTTATAGGGCAATTATAGATGTGTTCTCTTTCTTCTCAGAGGACTGATTAGTCCAGATTTAGCTGCTTGTTCTCCCCCAGGACTCAAATTTTATTCTTCCTCCCCTCTTTCCTACCTTGTTGGTGGTGGTTTGGTGGCTAAGTCGTGTCCGACTCTTGTGACCCCATAAACTGTAGCCTACCAGGCTCCTTTGTCTATGGGATTTCCCAAGCAAGAATGCTGGAGTGACTTGCCATCTCCTTCTCCACTTTCATAACTTAATCCCACAGAAAACAAAATGACCAAAAATGATAACAAAAACTAGATAGTACTGTGTGGTGGCAGCACATTGATGGGTAAACGAAATACTTCTTTTGCCACTATAGCAACTACTATTAAATGTCTTATCACTTACCTTTGAAGTTCTTTGGAAAAATGAAAGTTATTTTGCATATAAGTGCTTAAAATCCCCTCAATTACCTGAGATACTTTCATTTCCTTCCAAGACTCTTCTAAAAGGGATGTCTGCTATTTTTTTCAGATACTGTTATGAATGTAGAATGAAGTATTGGTAGATTTCTTCAAACTCACTGATTTTCATTTTCCCTGAGGATGACAAGGATATTATGAAAATGACAATAGAAAAATTTCCATAAGAATACTTAATAAAAAATAAAAAACCTGATGCTTAAAGACACTTCCAATTATCTGAAAAATTGATACTATGTAACAGTGAGAGACTTTATTTTTTGGGGCTCCAAAATCACTGCAGGTGGTGACTGCGGCCATGAAATTAAAAGATGCTTGCTCCTTGAAAGAAAAGTTATGACAAACCTAGACAGCTTATTAGAAAGCAGAGACATTACTTTGCCAACAAAGGTCCACCTAGTCAAAACTATGGTTTTTCCAGTAGTCATGTATGGATGTGAGAGTTGGATTGTAAAGAAAGCTGAGTGCTGAAGAATTGATGCTTTTGAACTGTGGTGTTGGAGAAGAGTCTTGAGAGTCCCTTGGACTGCAAGGAGAACCAACCTGTCAATCCTAAAGGAAATCAGTCCTGAATATTCATGGGAAGGACTGATGCTGAAGCTGAAACTCCAATACTTTGGCCACCTGATTTGAAGAACTCTCATTTGAAAAGACCTTGACGCTGGGAAAGATTGAAGGTGGGAGGAGAAGGGGATGACAGAGGATGAGATGGTTGGATGGCATCACTGACTCAACGGACATGAGCTTGAGCAAGCTCCGGGAGCTGTTGATGGACAGGGAAGCCTGGCGTGCTGCAGTCCGTGGGGTTGCAAAGAGTCAGATACAACTGAGCAACTGAACTAAACTGGAATACTCATTCAACAATTCAGTGATAAGCGTGTATTAGGTGCCTAAAAGTTGCATTGTGCAAAGTACAAACATAAAGGAGATTAAGAAATGGGTGTTCTTTCAAGGAGCTCAATTAAACATTGCTTGCTTTATGTAAATCAACTATAATTCAATACAAAATTGCTCACTTTATATCTTGTATAAATACTTATGGGAACTTCCTTGGTGGCTCAGATGGTAAAGAATCTGCCTCCGAGGCAGGAGACCTGGTTCGATCCCTGGGTCAGGAAAGTCCCCTGGAGAAGGAAATGGCAACCCACTGCAGTATTCTTGCCTGGGAAATCCATGGACAGAAGAGCCTGGCAGGCTACAGCCCATGGGGTTGGAAAGAGTCAGACACAACTAAGTGACTCTTACTTCACTTGATAAATAGTTAATATTTTACAAAATATTTTCCACATGTAAACTCATTTCATCCCAAAATCAATCCTCATTTTACATTTCATGAACTTGAGATTTCTTGTTGCTCACTGTTATTTGGTAACCAGAATATTGACTGCTTAAAAAAATAGTTTTGTTTCTGGTTGAACTGGATCTTTGTTGCTGCTTGGGCTTTTCTCTAGTTGCGGAGATGGGGGGCTACTCTTTGCAGCGGTGCTCACTGTGGTGACATCTCTTGTTGCAGAGCACCGGCTCTAGGGTGTGTGGGCTTCAGCAGTTGCAGGCTCGTCGGCTCTAGAGCACAGGCGCAGTAGTTGTGGCACACAGGCTTAGCTGCTCTGCGGGCATGTGGGATCTTCCTGACCCAGGGATGGAGCCTGTGTCTCCTGCACTGGCAGGTGGATTCTTTACCACTGAGCCACCAGGGAAGTCCCAGAATGCCATTATGATGATGATAATGTTGGTAATTCTCTACTCCTTGTGGTTTGGTTTATGTACATAATGACTAAGAGTTTACAAAGTATTTCGTGGAAGATAATGTCTTCCACTTTCTCACCCTCCAGTCCTTGTTCCTCTTCTGCTTAGTTTGCCCCTGAGGGAGGTGGGGCTAAAATGACTACCAATTTCACCACCACCCCTGTTCCGCCCCTTGCCAGTGCTCTTAAGAGAACAGTGACCTTCACTTTTCTTAAATTCTTTTCCTACCAAAGCCTTTCTTTAGACCATAATTTTAGAAGTTCATTGCTACTTCATTTTTGCTTTCTAGTTTTCCTTTATTCCATTCCTGGTCATTCCATAATTCTGTGCTACCTTGGACTATTGTTTCCATCAAATAGAGAATTTAGCAATTTAGGGATTATTTTGCCTGATGCTTTCACTTTTGAGGGGAGGAACTGGACTCCACAGAATTGAGAATTGCCAAAAACACACAAATAGGTGGTAGAGTTGGGCTTGAACCTCAGAGGCTATATGCTCTTTGACCAGATGTCCTTTTTGAGGAGTTTATTTTTGTTTTTTGGCTTCTAGGCTTGCATGATATTAATTCTCCTACCAGGGATCAATCTAGACCTTCTGCAGTAGAAGCACAGAGTCCTAACCATTTGAACTGCCAGAGAATTCACCAGACTACCAAAGTAATGCTCAAAATCCTCTAAGCCAGGCTTCAACAGTATGTGAACCGTGAACTTCCAGATGTTCAAGCTGGATTTAGAAAAGGCAGACGAACCAGAGATCAAATTGCCAACATCTGTTGGATCATCAAAAAAGCAAGAGAGTTCCAGAAAAACATCTGCTTTATTCACTATGCCAAAGCCTTTGACTGTGTGGATTACAAAGAGCTGTGGAAAATTCTTAAAGAGATGGGAATATCAGATTACCTGGCCTCCTGAGAAATCTGTGTGCAGGTCAAGAAGCAACAGTTAGAATTGGACATGGAACAATAGACTGGTTCCAAGTTGGGAAGGAGTACGTCAAAGTTATATATTGTCACCCTACTTATTTAACTTATATGCAGAGTACATCATGCAAAATGCTGGGTTGGATGAAGCACAAGCTGGAATCAATATTGCTGGGAGAAATATCAATAACCTCAGATATGCAGATAACACCAACCTTACGGCAGAAAGCAAAGAAGAACTAGAGAGCCTCTTGATGAAAGTGAAAGAGGAGAGTGAAAAAGTTGGCTTAAAACTCAACATTCAGAAAACTAAGATCATGGCATCTGGTCCCACCATTTCATGGCAAATAGATGGGGAAACAATGGAAACAGTGAGAGACTTTATTTTCTTGGGCTCCAAAATCACTGCAGATGGTGACTGCAGCCATGAAATTAAAAGAAAAGCTATGACCAACCTAGACAGCTTATTTGAAAAGACCCTGATGCTGGGAAAAATTGAAGGCAGGAGGGGAATGGGACGACAAAGGATGAGATGGTTGTATGGCATCACTGACTTGATGGACATAACTTTGAGCAAGCTCTGGGAGTTGGTGATGGACAGGGAAGCCTGGCATGCTGCAGTCCATGGGACCGCAAAGAGTCAAACACTACTGAACAACTGAATTGAACTGAACTGAGGGTAAATACATAATTCATTAACATAGCTTAAGACAAACATAAGGGACTGAACTGAAGACAAACATTTCCATAAGAAAAATGCATTGGTTAGCTCAAGGTTTGACAAAAGTTAAGTTCAGGTGGAACCAGGTATCATCATGGCAACACAGAATTTTAAGAGAAACCTCTTTTTAAATTTGTGTAGAGAAGGGGAAAACATCTAACACTTGTTGGTTACCTCCTGCACCTTTAGAGAGAAACAAAAAATGTCTGACACTTGCAGCCTATTTCCTCCGTTTGGAGACCCCCAGCTTTCCTGCCTGTTACCCTCTCAAATCCTAGTAAGATGTTGAAGGCAGCCATAAAGCCTTTATGCATTTAGGATTTTGCACATGCAGAGGTCCACCCTCACGGACCGTAGTTGTTTATTTATACCTTGTTTTGTTGAAGTATAGTGGATTTGCAAAGTTATATCAGTTACAGGTGTACAATATAATCATTCAATATTTTTTAGAGTTATTATAAGAAGTTAAGGGAAGAGTTTATATCAAAAGATGTGAGGTCAACAGTGTCAAATGTCCTTTTGAAGCAGTCAAGAAATAGTCTATGAACAGAAAATACTTTTGGAAAAGAGTACTTTGATAAAAATCAATAATTACCCCAAAGTTATAAAATATTGGCGGTATTCCCTGTGCTGTACATTACATCTTTGTTTCTCATTTATTTTATACCTAGTAGTTTGTGCCTCATATTCCCCTTCCCCTATCTTGCCCCTCCCCTCACTTCCACTATTAACCACGAGTTTGTTCTTTATACAAGAACCTCAAGTGTGGGTTAAAAGTCTCCCGAATTGGCGACAAAAAACGATAACAAACGTTAATCTCCGGGAATCTAGTTCTATCTACTCTTTTTTTCCCTCCACCCTCCCTACACGCCCCGCCGCGGGCTCCACCTCCGGGGGCGGGGAGGGGGGCGGTCCCCGGGGGACCAGGGGGCTCCGGCGCCCGGGGGAAGCTGGCGGGTGGCGCGGTCCGGGCTGTTGCCGCCTGCCTGGGTCAGTTCATGTCACACGCCCCCGGGCCTGTCGCCCGGCGCCCTCGCGCTCTTCCGGTCACCGGGGCGGGGCAGGCGGCGGCCGGCTCTTACTGCCGCACTCGGACCTCTCCCCTCTGGCGACACTTGCTCTGGGCCATGGCGGCGGCGTGGGGACGGTTCCTGTCTCGGGCATGGCTCTGCAGGTGCGACCTGACTCATCCCCAGACCCCTAAGGGCGGCCCCAGTTTCGGCCCCAGTAACCCGACCCTTGTTCCGCTTTGCAGAACGGCCTGGCAGGGCTGCGGCCGAAACTACCGCGCCGCGCTGTGCGCCGAGTTGAAGCGGCCCCTGGTCATTGAGGAGGTGACCCCTCGCCCTGTCCAGCCGCACGAGGTAGGTGACTGGCCCGGCCCCTGGACGACCCCTTCCCCGCGGCCTCCACTCATGACCTGCTAGTCCCCTTTCGGACTGAGTTCCCGAGTGCTCAGCTAGGGGGCGCCCGTGAGACTGGAGCACAACTTTCTGCTGGGCTTCTTGATGGGCCCTTTCCAGGGTCACAAAAGCCCATGCAAAGGGAAGCTTGTTCCCCAAACACAAATGTAGAAGGCCCCAGAGCTGTTGCCTCAGAAACAGAGAATTCTAAAAAAAAAAGAAACAGAGAATTCTGATTTGCACACGACTTTGCATAACCGCCTGCAAGTTATTGATTTAACACAGATAAATGGACTCCATTCTTTGCTTTCCCTCCTTCAGTTGCGGCATCTAATTATCTGCCCTCCCTCCTCCCCTCAGCCAGCCCTATTTCCATGATAATGTGCCTTGTGCCCTCCTCTGGTGTACTGCAGTGATTTGGGGTGGGTGGGATTATGTTAGTGTTGTGGGCATCTACCCACATTTAGGGAGGTGGAAAATGTGGTGGTCACTTTGGCTTTGCCTTTCGATCACCCTGGTGACACTCATCTGGTGTGGAGAATGAGACCGTCTGACAAGGTGAAACAGACAGTGAGTCTCAGGGTTGGAGACCCCTGGGAGGGGAAGAAATGTGGCTGCAGTCCCAAAGTATCACTAATGCAGACCCTGGGACTAAATGGATAATTTGGGTGACTGTAGGCTAGCAGCCAGCCCTGCTTCCTGGGATTCACATGCTGAAAGACATCCATGTTGAGTTAAGGTAGAGTGGCTTCAGGAATTTATATGTGCTATGTGTGTCAGCACACAATGTTTGAGACAGTCATTGAGAGAGCACACAAACAGGTTGAGAGCTGGGCTTCTTCGTTCTGTTATTTGCCCAGACTGTTGTGTCAGGAATTAGCTCATGAGAGTTGGGACTATGTGTGTTTATCCATCATTAAATCTCCATAGTCTGGAATGGTGCCTGGCATGTGGCTGATGCTTAAAATATTGTTGAATGAATGCATTTTGTTCATAAAATATCTTCTCATCAATATGGTCACCTCTGTATGATATAGGAAATGTAAACAGATAAATGAATGTCACCGATTCTGTCTCAGCCTTCATTTCCTCCCATGATTCCAAGCCCTGTTGAGTTGGGTTGGTATGTGACAGTAGTTCTTTAACTTCAGGCTGCATCAGACTTATCTTGTCAAAGCAGGTTGCTGGTCCTCTAAAGTTTCTGATTCAGTAGGTCAGGGGCTGAGAATCTGAACATCTAACAAGTTGCCAGGTGACACTGAATCTGGTAGTCTGGGGACCACACTTTGAGAACCACTGCTTAACAAGGGCCACAGAAACGGCTACAGGGCTGCCTCTGCTCTCTCTCTGTCATGAAACACATAAGCTGGGGAGTCTAGTTCTCGCTTCTAGAATTCCTGAATCCCACAACAGCTGATCATATTACCCTCTGCTTAAAATCTTTTAATGGCTTCCTTGTTCCATCTATCCTTGGGTTGGGAAGATCCCCTGGAGAAGGAAGTGGCAACCCACTCCAGTATTCTTGCCTGGAAAGTCCCAGGGACAGAGGAGCCTGGTGGGCTGCAGTCTGCCGGGCCGCAAAGAGTCGGACACGACTGAGCAACTAAGCATACACTGGGCCTTTGCACAGGCCACTGCTTTTGTCTGTGCCAGGCTCCCCCTCCCCACTTTGAATAGTTAACTCCTCACAGTTCTTACTTCCCTCAAAGGTCAAATCTCCCCATTATGTGCTTTCATAGCACCATATATTTCTATCTAACATTTCGTGTAGGAGTTGTAGTTTAGCCCATAAACTTTCCTAATTATCTGGTTAATGTCTGTCTTCTGTACTATACTCTTAGCTCCTTGTCTATTTTGTGTTGTGATTGTGCACCAGTACTTAGTTCAGTACCTAGCATATAGTGGACATTCAGTAAATATTACCATATAATTGAATGAATTTGTCTCCAAAGATGTGTACTGATCTGCCTTGTTGCTCTATTTCCTTTGCAGGTCAGAGTTAATGTTCATTTCTGTGGGATTAACTTTGCTGATATTTTGGCCTGTCAGGGTCAGTATCAGGAGAGGCATCAACTTCCCTTCACACCCGGTGAGTATGAAAGGGCAAAGTGATTGCTTCAAAAAGAGAAGATATAGAGACTTTTAAAAGAGCTGCCTGATGGACATGTCAGATCAGATCAGATCAGTTGCTCAGTTGTGTCCGACCCTTTGCGACCCCATGAATCGCAGCACGCCAGGCCTCCCTGTCCATCACCAACTCCCGGAGTTCACTCAGACTCACATCCATCGAGTCAGTGATGCCATCCAGCCATCTCATCCTCTGTCGTCCCCTTCTCCTGCCCCCAGTCCCTCCCAACATCAGAGTCTTTTCCAATGAGTCAACTCTTTGCATGAGGCAGGTACACACTGCTATATTTAAAATGGATAACCAATGAGGACCAACTTTACAGCATGTGGAACTCTGCTCAATGTTATGTGGCAGCCTGGATGGGAGTGGGGTTTGGGGGAGAATGGGTACATGTATGGGTGTATCTGAGTCGCTCTGCTGTTCACCTGAAGCTTTCACAACATTGTTAATCAGCTATACCACAAAACAAAAAGTTCAAAAAAAATCATAATTGGTAAAAAAAAAAAAACGATCCATGTGCTTCATGAGTAGTTCCATGGTGGTGTTTGCCGGCTATCAGTGGTGATTCAGATATGTCAGCTGCGGTACTTCCCTGGTGGTCCGGGGGCTAAGACTCCATGCTTCCAATGCAGGTTTGATCCCTGGTTGGGAAACTAAGATCCCACATGCTGTGTGGTGTGGCCAAAAAAAAAAAAAAAAAAAAGACATCTCAGCCTCACTGTAATTAGAATCACTAGATTCTAGTGATTCTAGTGCTGTGAGGGAAGGTTCTATGACTGTCTTGTTCAACATTATCCTGCCTGCCCACCCTGGCCCCATTAGTACTCTTGTATCTGGCTCATACTAAATACTCAATAAATACTTGATGGATGGATTGATTGAAATACAGTTGACAAGCAATGTTATGTTAGTTTCAGGTGTACCAGTGACGTGACATTTGCATACATTATGAAATGACACTACAATAAGTCTAGTAACCATGTGTCCCATACAGAGTTATTACAATATTACTATTTCCTTCTGCTGTATATTACATCTCTGTGGTTTTATTGTTTTCTAACTAGAGACTTGTACCTCTTAATCCCCTTCACTTACTTCATCCACCCCTTAATAAATACTTTGAAAAGGCATAAATGAACAAATAAAATTTTATGTATTATTATGCTCACCAGAATCCTGATCAGAATCATCAATGGCCATAGTCATTCTCTTTCATTCCTTGACAGTTCCTCAATTTTACTTTTTCAATGAAGGATCATAAACATCTGGTTGCAGCTACAACTCTCAGTCCTCACGAATGCATTCCCCAAGAAACCTAATATCAAAGGATCAGAAAGAAGATATAGAGTTTATCCATTTCTTAGTGGGCTGCTCTCTGACTTGCATTATACTCAATCTGATTACATTTAGATCCCGAGTATGTGGACCAATGACTCATTTTTGTTGGTGAAATTTATTAAAAGAGATATAAGTATAGTTTGGTGTGTATCTATATATATACATAAGTAATATACAGTTATATACTGTAAATATACAGTACATGTATATTTTATACAGATAGACACCACTAAGGATACAGTGATTGCAAAACAGTTGCAGTGTTTTGGCCTTAGGGCATTTGGTTTTGCTTCAACAGTTGGAACCGGTTCCCTCTGTTTGTGTTTGCTGACATGCTGGTTGAGGGGGAAGAGGTCTTACTCAATTGAGTTTTTCTTCTGGCAGCTCAAGTGGGAAATGTATGATCATTAAACTCAGAAATTTTGGAGGTGGAGGAGGAAAGAGCAGACAACACCAGTTCATCCAACTGAACCAAGTGCTGTATGCATGAATATAGTTCATGTCCTTGAGGGGCCTCATAGTCCAGAAGAGGAGACCTGGGAACAGATAAATACCATATGATGCATATTATCATGGGGGTGCTGGAGGAGCCCAAGGCCCCAGAGATCATGGTCCAAAGTACTTGTATACTCATGATTCTCTATTTTTTTGCCCATTCTTGAAATTTTCATTTGTGTCATGGTAAGAATGGAACTGCTATAGCTTTTCAAGTTGTATCATGAAATCTTAATTCACTTTCCTGTGTGTTGGGTATAACACTCCTATTCTTCTTCCTGGATGGGGTAGGGGGCAGAACACAAACCCTTTTGGCTCCAGAAATCTCATAGGACACCCTGTCGATCAGAGTTTTCTTATCTCTCTGGTGCTGGGCTTTACAGATAACCTGATTTTTAAAATTTGTTTTAGGAATGGAGTTTTCTGGGATGGTACTGGAGACAGGCACAGATGTCAGCACGGTGAAAGAGGTAAATTAGTTGAATCTAGGGAACTGATGTGTGGGTAACTATGAGAAATAGTTTGTAGCCAGAGGGTCTTGCTTTTCCTGGACTTTGCCAGCAGACACCAAAGGCAGAGCGGGGAGAAACGAATTCTGAATTGAGGGAAGGAAGCCTGTCCTGGCTTAGTTAAACTTTTTATTACTAATGAAAGGCAGCACCTGGGTTTTAGTTACTGAAAGGATAGAGAATTCTCAAGTTTCAGTATTTTGTGAGAGAAATGAATACTGGGATTCTAATTCATATCAGTTTTTTCCTTTCTTGGTTAAGTCATCGTCCAAAATGTGCTCAAACTGGTTTGGCCGCCTGATGGGGGTTGTGTGAAAACAGCTGAATTATTTACTAAGTAGTAAAACTGAATAGATAATTAAGGGAAGCTGTGTCTTGCTGCTGCTGCTGCTAAGTCACTTCAGTCATGTCCGACTCTGTGTGACCCCATAGACAGCAGCCCACCAGGCCCCACTGTCCCTGGGGTTCTCCAGGCAAGAACACTGGAGTGGGTTGCCATTTCCTCCTCCAATGCATGAAAGAGAAAAGTGAAAGTGAAGTTGCTCAGTCATGTCTGACTCTTAGGGACCCCATGGACTGCAGCCTACCCGGCTCCTCCATCCATGGGATTTTCCAGGCAAGAGTACTGGAGTGGGTTGCCATTGCCTTCTCCACTGTCTTACTGGATCAGAAAGAACAATTTTCTTTCTTTTTTGGATTAATTTGGGAAGGGGTCCAATGGCAAGAGCGTACATTTGAACATACCCTTAATGGCATTTTCCCTTCAGGGAGATCGAGTCATTGGCCTGCCTGGCTTTAGTGGTATGGCTGAAGAATGCATCATTGACCACAAGGTAGCCCTACTCCTCAATATTCATCCTTGGAGATTCTTTTTCTGCTGTCTTTCATTTTCACCTATCCCTCAGTCCTTCTCCTTTCTTTTTTTGTATTCTTTTGGTTATATCTTGTTTCTCAGCCAAGCACTTCTTTCTTTCAAATGCTAAACCCTTTTTTTTGGTTTGCTTGTTTTGGTGTGACAACCATTGCATAGAGCTTTGTTTGTGTCGAGTGGTTTAATGAAGAAGGGCATTTTGTTTTCTGAGGCCTGGAACAATCGACTGGCTGTCCAACTGGACCATAGTTAGGTGGTTTTGGTAGAAAAACTGGTTTGAAGCCTGGATGTAATGAGCTTCTCCGCACCAAGCTTGTGAAAGACAATCCTCCTGGGAGGTAGCAGGCTGGTGTAGGGGTGTGGCTGTCCAGGATGTGAATGGTGCCCCCTAGTGGTGGCTAGTACACACCTTTTTTTTTAAACAGCTTTATTTAAGGTAAAATTTTTGTACCTTGTTATTCACTTATTATATTAATACCGCAGTGGCATGTGTTATAGCCTGTGCATATTGGTTCCTTCCTCATCCAGATGCCAGCTTTAGGATTTTTGAAAGCTGATGTGCCCAAGTCTTGAAATTGACCATCACTTGCTTGGTCTTGACTGGGCTTGGTTCCTGACATGTGTTGCCCTTTGCAAGTCAAGTCATAATATGTATTGAGCAGCCTTTATGAAGAGGTACAGTGCTTAATCTGTAAGTCACTGTTATCTCTTTTATAGAACCTGTGGCAGATTCCAGAAAAAGTGTCCCTCCGAGAAGCTGCTGCTCTGCCCGTGTCGTATGGCACTGCTATTTTCGCCCTGGAGCATCGGGCCTGTACCCAGCCTGGGTGAGGACTATGTCGACGACAGAGGGATAGATGGTACCTCTTCTAGTACCAGAAATGTCCACCAAGACCGTGGCCCTCTGTTTCCTTCCCTGACCCTGTGTACATTCTAAGTCCCTTCGGTCATGCCCGACTCTTTGCGACCCTATGGGCTGTAGCCCACCAGGCTCCTCTGTCCATGGGATCCTCCAGGCAAGAATACTGGAGTGGATTGCCATGCCTTCCTCTAGGGGATCTTCCCAACCCAGGGATCACACCGGAGTCTCTTACATCACCTGCATTGGCAGGCAGGTTCTTTACCACTAGGGCCACGTGGGAAGCCCTCCCTGACCCTCACGGCTATCTAAGGAAAAGCCAAAGGAAAGGAGTGGCCCAAGATTGGAGCCTGGTGACAGTGGGGATACCCTTTTGCCTGAGAGGGGACGGTAGACTTGGCCAATATGAATTTGGAGAAATCTTTCTCTCAAGTCTGACCCCTCTGGAGATCACTTCCTAGAAAACCTTACATTTTAGAGAGCTGGTTTATTTCAACTCATTTCACTCTGGTTTTAGTGGAAGTCAGTGGCATTTGTTTCTGTGAGGCTTGGCTGGGCATCACAGATCACAAATACCATAGGCAGGTGGTGTGTTGGTAAAGAATCCACCTGCCAATGCAGTGGACACGGGTTTGATCTTGGGGTGGGGAAGATCCCTTGGAGAAGGAAATGGCAGTCCACTCCAGTATTCTGAAAAGTTTCATGGACAGAGGAGCCTGGCAGTTTACAGTCCATGGGGTCTGTAGACTGGAGTCCCTTTGTGTCTCACAAAGAGTGAGACAGGCCTGAGCACTGAGTGACTGAGCCCAGCCCACACACAGTGGTATTTGCCTCTGTGAGGCTTGGCTGGGTATACTTAACAGGTATTTCAAGCTCAGAGGTGCTGAATTTCTCACTTCACCGGGAGCATTCCCACAGCTTCTTGCTCTTTTCTGAGAGCTCAGAATTGCTCCAGGGAGATGGGCTTAGAAGAGCGGCGACTGCTACGTGATCATCAACTTCTGAAAGTTGGCAATGTTTAGTATGGGAGTGATTTTAGGACAGAATTTAAGAAGCAGAAATTGGAGTGGTAGCGCAAAGGAAGGCTACCAATGAAATGAGGAAGAGGCTACCTAGAGAGATTAAGGACCCTCACCTGGGAATTCTTCAGGACTGGACCAGATTAGCACTGATCTACATATATGACACGGCCCAGGAGGCTGGAGAGTGTTCATGGACGTGTACCTGGACACGAGGGGGTTAAACTCATGTGATGAACTCTCAGTTCTCGTCTTGCTTTAAAATGTCCCATCTTCAGAATGTTCATGAAATCATATTGCTGGATGACTTTTGGTTTCTTGAGTAACACTCCTCTTTCCCTGCACAGAGAAACTGTTCTAGTGACGGCAGCAGCTGGAGCCACAGGCCTCGCCGTGATAGATGTGGCAACAAACATTCTTCAGGCCAAGGTATTTGCAAGTTCGAGTCTCCATTAAAAAATATCATACCTCCTGCTTTCAAACATGGAATATATTCCTTTATTTATAAAAAAATCAGGTGTGAGGTACTGGGAACGTTAAGTAGCCTGGAGTAGAGTCTTGCCATCTATTTGCTTGCAGACTAGTGAGGGGACTGAGGAGTAAGTCTCTTGTGCTTCCAGTTATTAGACCTTGGTAAGATTCAACTCGCCTCACAGCTTCTGAAGATTCTGTTCCTTCTACCTGTAATGCTCTAAACTGTCTTCCCCTGAACTTCAAATTTAAACTCAGATGCTGCTTTTTCAGGGGAGTACTCTCTGTCCCTCCCCTCCATGGGACTATCTCTATGTGGTCTCTGAGCGTCCTGTAACTCTCTTTCATAGTGTGATTAGCCCTGTTGGATCAGTGTCTCCTTCCCACTGGCCTGTAACCCCCCTCAAGGCAGGACCAGTATCGGTTTGATCCATTATTATAATTGCAGCACCTAGCATGGTGCTGAGACCATCGTAGGCATTCAATAATTATTATTATTATTTTGTAAATTTATTTATTTGGCTGTGCTGGGTCTTAGTTGCAGCATGTGGGCTCTTCAGTCTTCATTGTATCCTATAGCTGTGACATGAGTAACTCGTAGTTGTGGCTTGTGGGGTCTAGTCCCTTGACCAGGAATCAAACCTGGGCTCTCTGCTTTGGGAGTGTGTGGTCTTAGCCACTGGACTATCAGAAAATTCCCGAAATAATTATTTCTTAAGTGAATAAATAAATACATGAAAGAAAGACCCAGTTAAGTGGCAGAGAAGAAGAATTTCTTGGAGAAGGACATTTATGCTGACATTTACAGTTGAATAGCAGAAGAAGAGAAGGGAAGGGAAAGCCGTTTAAGCCAGGGGAAGACAGAGACACAGGTACTAACATGATTCCTTCAGGGAATGGCAAACAGCATCTGTGGAGCAAAGGATGTGGGCAATGGTGGGGGGTGACTCTAGAGAGGTGGAAGGGATAGGATCATGAGGCACCGAGGAATCTGAACCCTTCTTGGAAGCTGTCAGGAGCTATTGAAGATTTCGCAGAGGAATGACATGATCATCTTTGCATTTTTGCAGAGTTCACTTTGGTAATGATGGGGATGAGGGATGGGACAAGGTCAGGGGGTCAGGTGTAGTCTGGAGGCAGTAGGGCAGATTCTTGAAGCAGTTGAGGCCCGAGGTGATGATCCTTGAAAGAGGGCACTGGAGGTGATGATCAGAAAGATACCAAAGCAGAAGAAAATAGAGAATTTGGTAACGGGAGAGCATCCTAAAATAGTTGAAGGAACAAGGACCTTGAAGTTGGCCTGCTGCGTTGTGTTTAGTTACTCAGTCGTGTCTGACTCTGCATGAGGTCTGTCTGACCTCATGGACTGTAGCCTGCCAGGCTCCTCTGTTTCTGGGGATTCTCCAGGCAAGAGGACTGGAGTGGGTTGCCATGCCCTGCTCCAGGGGATCTTCCCAACCCAGGGATCCCCACATTGCAGGCAGATTCTTTACCATCTGAGCCACCAGGGAAGCCCTGGAGTTAGCCTGACCTAGGTGCAAGTTCTCGCTCTGTCTCTAGCTTAACAGCTTCAGTCACCTCATTTGTATGATAGTGCTTTTCTCATCGTGTGGTTGTGGGCATATTGAGATCACATGTGTCATGTACCAGTCTGAGGCATAGTGTGTTGGGGAGGATCCTTTACAAAGGGATCCTGGTATTATCAGACATTGAGTGGGAAGGCGCAAACTAGATGCACTTAGAGATTTGCCATTTGCTGGGACTGAGAGCCTCGGAGGAAGTGGTGAGCTCAGTGTTGGATGTGCTGAGTGTGGCTTCCTCTGGAGCCTAGAGGCACAAACATACTGTCCTGGTTTGGTGATAATTGGACTGATCTGGAATTTCTCCAGGTGGCAGCTCTCTTCTCACATTGACTCTCTTTTGGGAAGGACATGTGAGTTCTGAAACTAGTCTCAGATACCAGGAGGCTCCTCATGGGATATTAACACATTCACACTCAAAATAAGGGCTTATAGCACCTCTCTTAAGTGGGAGACCAAAATTAGTCTCATTGTTTAGAAACACTGACTATTTTACATTTCTGGGAAGACAAGACTGTACTGTTTGTTTTAAATAGATACAAGAAATTAAATACAAAATTTTGCTTTAATTCCAATGTTTAATCCCAGGAGATGTGGATTCGATCTCTGGGTCAGGAAGATCCCCTGGAGGAGGAAATGGCAACCCACTCCAGTATTCTTGCCTGGAAAATCCCATGGACAGAGGAGCCTGGTGGGCTACAGTCCATGGGGCTGCAAAACAGCCATGCTCGACTTAGTGACTGAGCATGCATGCGTGTATTTTCTTTAGCAGGAATAATGGTTTTAAGCAAAAGCAAACAAACAAAAAAATAATGTCATCATGTCACTGCTCAGAACATGTCATTTTGATAACACCTTCCATTCACAGCGTCTCAGGTTGCTTTCACATTGCCTGCACAGCAATTATCTTACCCTAGTCCTCACAGAACCCATGGGAGATGGGGAATGGAAATGTTTATTATCCCTATTTCACAGATAAAGAAAGTGAGGCACCTGGAAAGAAATGATTCGCAGCAAGCCTCCCTGGGACTTACAAGGAATCCTGGAGTTGGAGTCAGGTGCCCAGCCCTAGTCTGGTGTGTGCCCACTGTGTGCCCACTGTGTGTGGGTGCTGCTGTGCAGGGCAGCTGTTTGAGGGTTCCACTGGGGAGCATTTGAGGGTAACTTTTAGCTTCAAATAGTTAAGGGTGAGTCTGGACTCTTTTAAGGGCACAGATGTTCTTGGGTGTTTGAATGCACATTCTGAATGTCACCTTGAAGCCAAAGTGCTTGGGGTGGTGGGGGCTGCCCAGTGAACAGGCACCTCTAGGCAATGTTGAGGGATTCCCTGGTGGCTCAGATGGTAAAGCATCTGCCCGAAATGCGGGAGACCTGGGTTCGATCCCCGGGTCTGGAAGATCCCCTGGAGAAGGAAATGGCAACCCACTCCAGGATTCTTGCCTAGAAAATCCCATGGATGGAGGAATCTGGCGGGCTACAGTCCATGGGGTCGCAAAGAGTCGGACACGACTGAGCAACTTCATTCATGGAGGCGGTGCTTCAGTGTCCGAAGCTTTTCTGAAGACTTCCAAACCTCAGACCTCCTCACAGTATGGCCCACAGCCATTTATGTCCTCTTTGGCAGGCCGTAGGCATGGCTTTCTCCCAGCTCGAAGGAGTGGGCTTCAGTATCAGTAGCGTTGGATTTGAATAGTTGTTCTACCACCTGCTACGTGAATAATCCTGGCTTAAGTACTTAACCTCTCTGGGTCAATGTTTCCATCTTCAGAATGGGACTAACTGTAAGTCCCCCATGATGTTCTTATTAGGTTTAAATAGAATAAATAATTGCCTGTGTTTAACAATAGATTCAATTGATCTAACACTTTGTTTCCCAAGTGCTTATTCCTTTTAATTTTAAAGATATATCTTAGTTTATGGATGGGGGTAACTGAAACTTAGAGAAGTTGGCAGGTAATGCAGACAGATGTTGAAAGCATAAACTCTAGAGATGAATTACCTGAGTTTGGATCCCAGTTCTGCCTCCCATGAGCTGTGTGACCTTGGGCAAGATACTTGACTTCTTTGGCCTGTCTCTTCATCTTCAAAATGGGGATGATAATAGTGTGTATATTATTGGGCTATTAAAGTGAAATGAGTTATTAATATATGTAAGGCATTTAGAATAGTGTCTGGCACAGAGTAACCACTATGTAAATATTAGATCTTACTAAGTAATTTGCCTTAAGTAACACAGCTAGTTAGTAACAGAGTCAGGATTTGAACTCAGGTCTGTCTGACTTTAAGCTGTTTCCACCGAATCATGTTTTACCCCCTGAGAAGCCCTTTCTGATCTTCTGGCTCTAGGTTAGGTGCCTCTAGCTTGCACTTCAGAGCCCTCTGTGCTTTCCCCATCATACTGCTGGATCATGCTTTCTTGGCTCCAAGCTTGGTATTTAGGTTGTATCCTTACTACTTGACTCATAATGGGTACTCAGTAAATGATGGGCTTCCCCTGGTGGCTCAGATGGTAAAGAATCCACCTTCAATGTGGGAGACCTGGGTTCAATCCCTGGGTTGGGAAGATCCTCTGGAGGAGGCATGGCGGCCCACTCCAGTATTCTTGCCTGGAGAATTCCCATGGACAGAAGAGCCTGGTGGGCTACAGTCCATGGCGTTGCAGAGAGTCAGACATGACTGAACGACTATGCACAGCAATAAATAGTGGTTTTAATTTTCATTTGAAGAAGACGTTGTGTCTCCTGAATTATTTCTTAGCTAGACCCATTGAGCTTCCAGGGTTCCTGGAAATGTGGACCCGGTTGTCAGTGGGGCATGGAGAGGCCAGCACATTGATGCTGTGTGATGGGCCTGCTGTGTTGGATTGAGGCTGGTGCTAAGCAGAGGTCATATTGGTTTCCTTGATCAGCACCCTTTGTTTGGAGGCTGGGTGGGTCAGGTGCGCCCCTTGCTATGTATTCTGGACCATCTGAAGTGTTGTGTTCTTCATGTAGGTAATAGCTGCAGCTGGAAGTGATGAAAAGTGTCAGCTGGCGATGCAGAGTGGGGCACAGTCCAGCGTGAACTACAGTCGGGGCAGCCTTAAGGAGGCTGTGGGGAAGCTGGTGGGCAGTGGCGGGGTGAACGTGGTCATTGACATGGTGGGAGGAGACATCTTCCTGGAGGCTCTCCGCAGGTAGGTGAGGTGGTCCTCCTGGGTGGGCTAGACCGGGGGCTCTGCTGAAACCTTCCCAGACCTCTGGCTTCCTTCTGGCCTTCTGCTTTCTTGTTTTTGCTGCTCACTTTTCCTGTAGGCACTGGCAGCAACGGGAACAGCTGAGTGGGTGGGTGAAAAGGAATAGAAGCAGAGGGAAAATCAGGAAATGCTTAAATATAGCAAAAACAAAATAGCCAACTGGAAAATATCCAAAAAAAACAAAAAACAAAAAACTGCAGACTCTCTAGTTGGCAATATCAAATGCTTTAGAAATTATACATGTGTTAAATTCAGCTCTGCCTGCACCCACTAGCTACTTTATATACATGGTATGGGTAATTCTTTTTATTTTTAATTAAACTTTTTATTTTGCATTGGAGTATAGCTGATTAGCAATGTGATAGTTTCAGGTGGATGGCAAAGGAACTCAGCCATGTATATACCTGTATCCATTCTCCCCCAAACTCTCCTCTGTGGGTAATTGTTGAGGAGATCATTGTTTGGATGTTAGAATTACTGGGGTGGCAGACCCCCAGTTCATTATGCACCAAGGGAGAGTCTCTTTTGATCTTACTGGTTTCTGAAGCTACCACCAGTGTAGGTGTCTTCTTGACTTGTTTTATTTAAAAAAAAAAAAAAAAATCACTGGAGATTTCATGGGACTGTTGTATCTATACTAATTCTCATTCCGTTTCAACCAGGAAGTCTGCAGTGCTCTGATAGTATTAGCTTCATTTCTCATGTCATCCTGGCAAGCATAGTTTTGTGCTTTATCTTAGCTTAAGGAGAAGAAGCAGAGAGAGCAGCTTGCCCACAGAAGGGATCCGTGTGGTCCCCTTACAAGACTGGTTAGTTCCTCTGCTCCTTACTGTCTGTCTTGCTTATGGCTTATTTTTTGTCTTTTCCTACTGAGAAATCCAAACTGGTGCAGAATGGTTCCCCCCTGCTAGTTTGCAAGGTCAAGAGGAATTCTCAACTGGGAATTTAATGCATGTTGCTTTTTTTTTGTTAATTGTGGTAAAATACAGGTAACCTAGTATTTAACATTTTAACCATTTTAAGTGTACAGTTAAACTGGTTCACCATCTCCAATATTGTGTAACCATCTCCAATACAAACTCTGTACCCATTAAACAACTGCCCGCCAACTCCCATAAGCTCTATTCTATTTTCTGCCTCTCTTAATTACTGTCCGTTGCTTTTTCTTCCCTCATACTGTTTTTTAGTGTGGTAAAAAGGATATAACAAAAGGCTTGCTATATTAACTGCTATAAAATGTAGAGTTCAGTGGTGTTAAATATATTTACATTGTGAAACAGGTCTTCATGACTTTCTTCTTGCAAACCTGAAATTCTGTACCCATTAAATAACTCTCTTCTCCCCTTCTCCCCAGCCCTTGGTAATCGCTATTCTACTTTGTTTCTGTGAATCTGACTCTTTAGATACCCCAGATAAGCAGAATAATACAATATTCATTTTTCTGTAAGTGGCTTGTTTTACTTACCGTAATGACCTTAAGGCTCATCTGTGTCTTAAAATGGGACAGAGTTTCCTTCCTTTTTAAGGCTAAATAATACTCTACTGTATGTATATAACACCTTCTGTTTACCAGTCCATCAGTGGATGGACATTTGGATTGTTTCCACCTCTTGGCTTTTATAGATAGTGCTACTGTGAACTTGGCTCTTCAAATACCTCTTCAAGACTCTGCTTTCAGTTCTTTTGGATATAGACTCAGAAGTGAGATTGCTGGGTTATATGGTAGTTCTGGTTTTGAGTTTTTGAGGAATCTCCATGCTGTTTTCCATAACATTTGCACCATTTTACAATCTCAGCAATGTTCCTTGAGGGGTCCACTTCTCTAGATCCTTGCTAACACTTATTTTCTCTTTTATTTTTAATAGTAGCCATCCTGGTGGCTGTGAATGTGCATTGTCTTTTATAATCTTTGTTTTTTCCTCCTTTTCTCCTCAGCCTGGCGTATGAGGGCAGGATCGTAGTGGTAGGTTTCGCTGGAGGAACCATTGCTTCTGTACCAGCCAATCTGCTGCTGCTGAAGAATGTTACTGCCATGGGGCTGTACTGGGGCAGATACCGGCAGCAGAACTTTCCCATCTTCTCCAGAAGCCTGTCGTTAGCACTTCAGTACTGCCAAGAAGGGCGCATCCAGCCACACATTGGAGAGGTTTTTGAACTGGAAGAGGTGAGATGCTCTTGTGTTCAGTTGTTGAGTTGTGTTTGACTTTGCAACCCCCCTTGGACTGTAGCCCACCAGGCTCTTCTGTCCATGAAATTTTCCAGGCAAGAATACAGGTGTAGGGTGCCATTTCCTCCTCCAGGGGATCTTCCTGATCCAACAGTTGAACCCACATCTCTTGTGTCTCCTGCATTGGCAGGTGATTCTTTACCACTGCCCCACCTGGGAAACCCCTGAGACACTCTTAAGGAATATGATATAGCTAGTCAGTCAGTTCAGTTGTTCAGTCATGTCCGACTGTTTGCGACCCCATAGACTGCAGCACGCCAGGCTTCCCCATCCATCACCAACTCCCAGAGCTTGCTCAAACGTATGTCCATCAAGTCGGTGTTACCATCCAGCCATCTCATCCTCTGTCATCGCCTTCTCCTCCTGCCTTCAATCTTTCCCAGTGATATAGCTAAGGCCAGGAAATATGTGTCAAACTATGGGATAGTTTCTCTCTGCATGCGTGTGTGCTAAGTCACTTTAGTCCTGTCTGACTCTTTGTGACGCTATGGACTGTAACCCACCAGGCTCCTCTGTCTATGGGATTCTCCAGGCAAGAATACTGGAGTGGGTTGCCATGCCCTCCTCCAGGGGGTGGATATTCCCAACTGAGGGATTGAACCCCGGTCTTCTGCATTGCAGGCAGATTCTTTACCACCTGAGCCACCTGGGAAGCCCCGGTTTCTCTCTAGAAATTATAAATCTTCCTAATATGGAATTAAAGGATGAAAACACAATGGGGTCTCACAGGCTGCAGGATCATAGGATTTCTCTCTGTCTTGTAGGTTGTGTAGTTATATACTAAGGCTTAGTAAATCAGAGGGAAACTGAAACTGTGAAGGCCATGAAGGAGCTGGATTTTGAGGGCTCTGTCTACATTGCTGGTGTCTTAAACAGAGGGTTGTGATAGTACTTTAGAAAATGATTTACTGGTGTTGATATGAACTCTGAACTGCACAGCATACGAGTTTAAAAAGGAAGCCCTTCATTTGACCTTTGGTTTTAGAATGCAGACTCTTTTAAAGTACAACCAGATGATCTAAGCTGGAGTTCTGTGAACAGAACAGCAAATCATACTCGGTATCAAATGACTGTAATTCATCCATTAGTCACTGTAGTTAATTTTGTTGGCTATTCAAGCCCTTTTTTCACTACATTACAGTCCCATTAATGTGGCTTCAGCGTCCTCCAAAGTGTAATTATGTGCATGCATATGCAATGTAGTTGTAAATGCAAATCTGTTAGATATTCACTGTGAAGGGTTTTTCTTTTTGGACAGTGCTGCATGACTTGTGGAACTTTAGCTCCCCAGCCAGGGATCGAACCTGGGCCCTGACAGTGCAAGTGCTGAGCCACTGGACTACTAGGGGATTCATGGAGTTTTCTTTTTTTTTTTTTTCCCCCTTAATATGTTTTACTCTTGAAACGACTGTTTTGGTAACTCTAGTCAGCCACTGGTGGAGGCGATGGTTTGTTCATATGCAGATTAGTGGAGCCCCAGGTGCCAGGTTTCATTCTCTCCACCTTCCATTTTTATGGTTTTCCTAAGATGAGATGAGACACATTCTTCTCAAACGTGGTTTACTTTCTTCCTCATCTTTTTGGTATGTCAGTCAAGAAGGTAATCTTCAGTGGTAAAAAGAGAAACTTATTGGCCATCAGAAAACTGATTGGATTCTGTTTCCAGCTTTGTCCCCATCTATTTGCAATTTTGTGGACGTCCCCTCACCTTTCTGATCTTTACTTTCCACATGTGTAAAGTTGAGGAGTAGGCATTCCCTTGTGGTCCAGTGGTTAGGATTCGGTGCTTTCACTGCTGGGGCCCAGGTTCAATCCCTGGTGGGGGAACTAAGATCCCATGAGCCACATGTCATGGCCAAAAAAATGCTGAGGGTTAGTATCTATGGCTTTCAGTTTATACTTCTGAGCCACATTCTGAATGAGAGTGAGCTGCTCGGCTCTGGGGCTCCATCTCTGCTGGGACCTCAGTGAAGTGAAGTGAAAGTGGAAGTCGCTCAGTTGTGTCCGACTCTTTGCGACCCCATACTGTCTATGGAATTCTCCAGGCCAGAATACTGGAGTGGGTAGCCTTTCCCTTCTCAAGGGGATTTTCCTAACCCAGGGACCAAACCCACGTCTCCCACATTGTAGGCGGATTCTTTACCAGCTGAACCACAAGGGAAGCCCAAGAATCCTGGAGTATGTAGGCTATCCCTTCTCCAGCGGATCTTCCCAAACCAGGAATCAAATGGGGTCTCCTGTGTTGAACGCAGATTCTTTACCCATTGAGCTATCAGGGAAGCCCCGGGACCTCAGTACTGCATATTTTATTTCTTGTGTTCATGCTTTTCTTTTTGGAAAAGGTTCTGTGGCTTAAAAACTTGAAAACCATCAGTTTAGAGAATTTCTGTGTCCCTTTCCTCTTTTATTATGTGACTCGTAAACTGAGGTTTGCTTTACCTGAGGCTCATATACACCTGCTGATAGAGGATAAGAACAATTAGGCAGTAGCCAAGTGGAAACATGTGCTAGTTTGAGCTGTTTCTTCTCTGCTTTGACGTGTTCTAGGTACTGCTCAGGCATGAAAGAAAGCTAGAGGTGATTATTGTTTTAATTACCCACACTGAAGTTCTCTCTTCTCTTAAACATAGATTACCTAATTATTAACAGTTCTCAGCTTCCATTTGCCTACTCTGCAATGAGGACTCTGCATGTAGGATTTTTCTAGTTCTTCCCACTCTGCTGACTTTTCTGTGATTAACTGTTGTCCGAGGCCATGTTCCCTAACACATTTCAAGCATCTCATTCACACTCTGTCCATTTACTATTTCTTCCCTTTCTTCTTCTTTCAGTATGCAAGCTATTTAGAATACTAGTAATAATGGCAGCTCACAGACAGTAGGTGTTTATTATGGGTCAAGAGCTGTGCTAAGCACTTTACAGGCATTTTCTAATCAATCTTCACAACAAACCTTTGAAATATGAACAATCTTTTATCATATGCTACAGATGAAGAAATCAGAACTTGTAAATGGTAAGAAACCTGTCCAATGACATGTAGTAATGACAGACCTGGAATCTAGTTCAGGTATGTCTCTGACTCTGGAATCAGAGCTCCTTAAGGTAAGGTCAGACTCTGTCCTTAAATCAGAAAATTTCTTCTTAGAAACCGTATCCTAGAGTATGAAGTTTATCCATCTGTCATGCAGGCATCTATGTGAACAAACTTATTGTTAAAGTGACCAGGAGTTGTGAATTTTTAAAATGAAGATTAAATGAAATTATAATTAATTTCACTAAACTTTAAAGCTTTTGTAATAATATTTTTTTCATGTAAATCAGTCAACATATTGGACACATTTGTCAGAACCTGCTTGGGCTTGGAAAATGACCGTTGTACTTGTATTTCTATAATACCAGAGATATTGGTGCTTCCCATCTTATATTTTCTCCTGAATATGTAGACTATTGGTTTGACCTTGATAGTTGATATTAATATTGTTCCTGACCAGAGTTCTTGTACTCCTTAATCAATAGAAGTTGATAAGAGGCCAGAGGAAGAAATCAGGCAAGGCTTTGCAGAGACAGCAAAAAAAGGAGTAGTTTCCCTTGCTCACTCCCTGAAGTGGGGCAAACTGGGCCCTCAAATGGGCTGAGGGTAGGGTCGGGCTGGAGAGGGCCTTAGTGGTGTGCCCACCCCCTTGGTGGTGCCGTTTGCAGAGATCATGCCGCAGCCCCCGGCTTTTGCCCCCAACACCTCGGAAGTAGGTTTTTCGTCTTTTTGTATCATGTTGTTCATAATTTGCCCCAACTGCACGTGTGTGCAGTTATTAGACTTTTTAAAAGAATATTTGCCCGCTCTGTGTCTTAGTTGAGTCACACAGGATCTTCAGTCTGTTGCAGCATGCAGGTTCTTTCGTTACGGCATGTGAACTCTTATTGTGGTGTGCAAATTCTTAGTTGAAGCACGCAGGATCTTTAAGTTGCAGTATGTGAGATCTAGTTCCTCGACCAGGAATTGAGCCTGAACCCCCTGCACTGGGAGCATGGAGTCTTAACCACTAGAGCACCAGGGAAGTGCCCATGCAGTTATTTTTAGTCCCTTCCAGTTTCTTCGTGTTCTGTTGCTTGAGGGGACATTTGTCCAGGTTGTAAGCACCACAGCAAAGGGTCCCAGCTTCTAGTCTGTTTCAACATGGTCTCATATTTTGTATCATAGCCTTTTTAGTAGGCATGAGGTATGAACATCTGTAACCTTCTGTGCTTCTCCTTTACCTACTTGTAATTACTGGTTCCATGTTTGTCATTCCCATAGTCCATAAACTCCATGGAGGCAGGGACCATGTGCTGCTGCACCTCTGTGTCTCCAGATTCTGCCGGGTACACAGTATCGGGTACAAGTATGAATGATTGAGAGTATGGAGCTCTAGGGTCAGACTGCCAGAACTCACACCCTGGCACTGCAGCTTAACTGGCTGTGTGATTTACATCTTTGTGATTTAGTTCCCTCATCTGTTGGGAGGGCAGTAACATACCCAACTATTGCAGGAAGGGGGGCCCCTTCCAGGCCCCAAAAGTGGGCTCTTGCCTAACACTCAGAAATTAATTGTCTGAGGAGATACAGGTGCTGACAAAACAAGAGACTTTATTGGGAAAGGGTGCTTAGATGGAGAGCAGGAGGATAAGGGAACCCAGAAGAATTGCTCTGCCTCATGGCTTGCAGTCTTGGGTTTTTTGGCGATGGGCTTAGTTTCCCGGTTATCTGTGGCCAATCATTCTGACTCAGGTCTTTCCTGGTGATGCACACATTGCTCAGCCAAGATGGATGTCAGGGAAGAGGATTCTGGGAGGTCGTAGGACACCTCCTTTTGACCTTTCCCGGATTCTTCTGGTGGGTGGTGGCTTGTTAGTTCCGTGTTCCTTACTAGGACTTCCTGTTGTAAAATAACTCACACAAATGGTTACTACATCTGGCACTGCCTGGCCAGGGTGGGTGGTTGCAGGCAGTGTTTCCCCTGACACAGTCTCCTAGGGTTGACGATTAAAGAAGATAATACACATAAAAGCACATAGCAAACATGTTTAAAGGAAAACGTGTAGTCATTGTAAAATAACTGAGTTGAGCGTTTTCAGTCCCTAAACTGTAACACTTTGCATCGACTCTTTGTGCATAAGTCGCTTCAGTCATGTCAGACTCTTTGCGACCCTGTGGACTGTAGGCCTCCAGCCCCTCTGGTCCATGGGATTCTCCAGGCAAGAACACTGCCATGCTCTTCTCCAGGGGACCTTCCCAACCCAGGGATCCAACCAGCGTCTCTTATTTGTCTCCTGCATTGGCAGGCAGGTTCTTTACCACTAGCGCCACCTGGGAAGCCCGTTGACACTTTAGAGGACAGGCTTAGAGACACAGTCTTCAGATTTTGAATTTTTACTAGAATTTGTTGTTTTCTGAACTGTTATGTCTGTACCATGATGGGTGGATCATGAATTAGCACTGTGATCTGCTCAGAGGGTGGCATTATTTGGATGTGCTGGGTTTCTTTTCTGTAGGGAGCCGCCCACACACATCTCGACCTGACACAATACTTCACGGATCTAAACTTGTTCTGTGAAGGTTGGGTGAGATCACTCCATGAACAGATTTAATGGCTGGAAATTGTTTGAGGTTTCCTCAGTGTATCTGTGGAATATTCTAAAGAATTAAATTACTCTATTTTGATAGGATGTGTATTATTTTAGTCCATTGTTCTAGACCCAGTTTATGGGCCCCTCACATCAGCCAGCCCCCTGCCCTAGGCCTTGGCCACTTATCACACTTCTCTTGTCCCCGCAGTGATGCAGCCCAGGGCCCATCCCTAGGGTCCGTCTCCTGACGCTGTCGACTGTCTCATACTTTCCCTAAGTATAGGGCTGATCTTAGGCAAGGTCGCTGCTTTGTTCATTAGGGAGCTGCTGAAGCTCTAGCTTCTCCAGAAACCAGATGCGGGGCTCTGGGTAACACCATCCAGAAGTGTGTGGGGACTCCCCCGCAACTGGACAAGCTGGGACAAGTGAGAGACCGGAGATAAATCGCTTGCCTTTCCTCTTTTCCTGATGGCTGTTTCTATGTGCCTTGGGTCCTGTACTGCCTCTCCAGAGAGGACCCATGTGGACAACAGCCAGCTGCATCTGCCCCTGAAGCTATGAGCAGTTCAGGATTGGTAACACTCATCTTGTGCTTCTTCTTCCTTCTTCCTTGGTTCACCCGTTTCCCTCATCCTGCCCCGCCAGCACTGCAGTGCAGCATTAGAACATATGTTTTGATCAGGCTGTATTTTCTAGGGAACCCAGGCTGACACTTAATATTGAAAATTTATTTATTTTTGTGTTTAATAATATATGGCTTGACTTTTTTTTAAAAGTCAGGTTTATTGAGGTATAGTTGCATATTCAAAATCCAAAATTGCATATTCAAAATTCTCCAAGTCAGGCTTCAATAGTATGTGAACCATGAACTTCCAGATGTTCAAGCTGGTTTTAGAAAAGGCAGAGGAACCAGAGATCAAATTGCCAACATCTGTTGGATCATTGAAAAAGCAAGAGAGTTCCATAAAAACATCTACTTCTGCTTTATTGACTATCCCAAAGCCTTTGACTATGTAGATCACAACAAACTGTGGAAAATTCTGAAAGAGATAGGAATACCAGACCACCTTAACTGCTGCCTGAGAAATCTGTATGTAGGTCAAGAAGCAACAGTTAGAACCATACATGAAACAATGGACTGATTCCAAATTGGGAAAGAAGCATGTCAAGACTGTATATTGTCACCTTGCTTATTTAATTTACATGCAGAGTATATCATGCGAAATGACAGGCTGGATGAAGCACAAGGTGGAATCAAGGTTGCCGGGAGAAATATCAGTAACCTCAGATATGCAGATGATATCGCCCTCATGGCAGAAAGCAAAGAAGAACTAAAGAGTCTCTTGATGAAAGTGAAAGAGGAAAGTGAAAAAGCTAGCTTAAAACTCAACATTCAAAAAATTAAGATCATGGCATCTGGTCCCATCACTTCATGGCAAATAGATGGGGAAACAATGGAAACAATCAGAGATTTTACTTTTTTGGGCTCCAAAATCACTGCAGATGGTGACTGCAACCATGAAATTAAAAGATGCTTGCTCCTTGGAAGAAAAACTATGACCAACCTAGATAGCATATTAAAAAGCGGAGACATTATTTTGCCAACAAAGGTCCATCTCATCAAAGCTATGGTTTTTTCAGTAGTCATGTATAGATGTGAGAGTTGGACTCTAAAGAAAGCTGAGCGCTGAAGAATTGATGCTTCTGAACTGTCATGCTGAGAGTTGCTTGGACTGCAAGGAGATCCAACCAGTCCATCTTAAAGGAAGTCAGTCCTGAATATTCATTGGAAGGACTGATGCTGAAGCTCCAATACTTTGGTCACCTGATGCAAAGAACTGACTCATTGGAAAAGACCCTGGTGCTGGGAAAGGTTGAAGGTGGAAGGAGAAGGGAACGACAGAGGATGAGATGGTTGGATGGCATCACCAACTCAATGGACATGAGTTTGAGCAAGCTCTGGGAGTTGGTGATGGACAGGGAAGCCTGGCATGCTGGGGTCTCAAAGAGTCGGACATGACTCAGCGACCGAACTGAACTGCATGTAGTAGTGAAAGTCGCTCAGTCACGTCCGACTGTTTTTGATCCCACGGACTGTACAGTCCGTGGAATTCTCCAGGCCAGAATACTGGAGTGGGGATCCTCCTTCTGCAGGGGATCTTTCCAGCCCAGGGATCGAAGCCAGGTCTCCCTCATTGTAGGTGGGTTCTTTTACCAGCTGAGGCACCGGGGAAGCATATAGTAAAACTTTGTCTAGCTTTGACAAACATACAGTCATGTAAGCACCGCCCTGCAGTCAAAATGCAGATCATGTCTGTCACTCCAGAAAGTTCCCTTGAACTGACTCATTTGAAAAGACCTGGATGCTGGGAAAGATTGAAGGTGGAGAAGAAGGGGACGACAGAGGATGAGATGGTTGGATGGCATCACCGACTTGATGGACAGAGTTTGAGTAAACTCTGGGAGTTGGGGATGGACAGGGAGGCCTGGCATGCTGCAGTCCATGGGGTCGCAAAGAGTCAGACACAACTGAACTGAACTGAACATTTTTATTTACTTTATGACTGAGATTTCTAGGTCATGTGGTAAGTGTTATGCTTAACCTTTTTTTTTTTTTAATTTACACATTTAATTGGCTTTATTTATTGAGCAGCAGATCCCCCGACTGCCCCTGCCAGTCTACAGTGGTGGCTAGATAACATCATTAGATAGCAATACCAATTTAAGACTCTCTGATAGAGAACAGAACATCCCCCCATTTGGGGAAGGGGTGAGGAGGAATGGATTGGGAGTTTGAGATAAATAGATGCAAACTGTTATATGTAAAATGGATAAACAACAAAGTTCTGATATATATGTGTGTGTGTATATATATATATATGTATATAGTACAGGTAACTACATTCAATATTCTGTAATAAACCATAATGGAAAAGACTATGAAAAAATATATATCTTTAACTGAATGGGGGCTCCCCAGGTGGTGCTAGTGTTAATAGAACCCGGCTGCCAATGCAGGAGACATAAGTGACACAGGTTTGACCCTGGGTCGGGAAGATCCCCTGGAGAAGGAAATGGCAACTCACTCCGGTATTCTTGCCTGGAGAATCCCATGGACAGAGGAGACTTGTGAGCTATATAGTCCACAGGGTTGCAAAGAATCAGACGTGACTGAAGCGACTTAGCACGCATTCATAACTGAGTCACTTTGCTGTACATCAGAAACTAACATGTTGTAAATCAACTATATCTCAAGTAAAAAAAAAGAACGTCAGTTTAAAAGCAATCTATGCAGAATTCTAAATATAACGTGCTTATGCTCCTCAAGGAAGGGCAAGCTAGATAAATCAGTATTTTGCTCTCTATACCTCAGCTGCTGAGAAGCAATTCTGTTACAGGCTCTACAGCCCATGATTTTGAAGGCAAGGTTGCTACTATTGCATTTCTTTCAAAGCCCATAGTACATAGATTTTCTTTCTTTTTGTATATTCTGGATTAGAAACTGGTGCTTCAATATACGGCCTTCCCAGGTGGCTCAGTGCTAGAGAATCTGCCTGCAATGCAGGAGACCTGGGTTCAACTCCTAGATTGGGAAGATCCCCTAGAGAAGGAAATGGCAACGACTGTCTGTGTGGACATTTCAGTACAAGCATTGTACTGGTCTGATATGATATGTTTACCTTTTAATAACTATCAAACTGTTTATCCAAGTGGTTGTAATATTTTGCATGTCCCCCAACAATGTAGGAACGTTGCTTTGCCCCTGCCAGAACTTAGTGTTGTCAGCTGTTGTCTTTAAATCCATCCGTTCAGTGGGTGTGTAGTGTGGTATTTGATTCTCGGTTTAATTTGCATTTCTCTAGTGAATAGTGATCCTGAATATCTTTTCATATGCTCCTTTGCCAGCTGTATCTTTTCTGGTGAAATGCACTGACTGACTTGTAAAAGAAGATTCAGGTTCCCTTCTATCAGAGCAGTGGTCTGATAAATATAATTCAACTATGACAGTGTATCATTGACTAAACATTTCTACCTTTTAAAAACAATCCCACTCAGTCCCCGATATACTTATTCATTCATGAGTTTGTTTTATTCATCAAATGTTTGCTGGGTACATTCTGTAAGACTTAAGGAATTTTTTTTTTTTTAGTTGGGACAGTCTCAGGACAGTGCTGTGTTGGGAGGAAGAGCTGCTTTCTAATGGGAAACATGAATCAGCATAATATGTTTAGGGAACTGTAGGTTACGCTGACTAGGGTTCCCAGGTGGTGCTAGTGGTAAAGAACTCGCCTGCCAATGCAGGAGACTTAAGAGACCTGGGTTCTATCCCTGAGTCAGGAAGATCCCCTGAAGGAAGGCATGGCTGCCCGCTCCAGTATTCCTCCCTGGAGAATCCCATGGACAGAGAAGCCTGGCAGGCTACAGTCCATAAGGTCACACAGAGTTGGACACAACTGAAGTGACTTAGCACAAACACACACACACAGGTTACTCTGATTACTCCTGTCTAATGAGCTAATTAAAAATTCCAACAGCAGAACCTAAAACAGGTTCTCACCCTGCCTCTACATTCCAGGTTGCTTATCTCCAGAGACAAATGTAATTGACTTCAGCCACGGCAGGGCAGAGAACCAGGGTGCTGGATACAGTCTGTGTATCTATCTAGGCATCAGTATGGAGCAGCCTCTCTCTCTGTGACACAGCCTGTAGGATACAGAAGAGGTTGGGGGGGCAGGGATGTCCCCAGCTATCTGAATTATCTATCAAAAGACTCTGGTCTAAAGCCATGTGCTTCACTTCCTAGTCTCTGACTGAGAGTCTTATCACTCATTAAATATCTAGTTTCAACACCACCAGTAGTCTATTTTCCTAGCCCAGATAGAAATTGAAAGGTAGAAAGGGACAGAACTGGGTTATTTTTAGAAGCAGCTGTCACAACAGAGGTAGCATCTGGACATAGAGTTAACAGAGCATCTAAAAAACAAAAGGCAGAATAATGGATATTCAGAATTATGAGATTCCCAAGTCGTGGAACAAAAAGGTTCTATTTTCTTCCATCCCCCATATTATCTTCTAAAGAAGTTAGATAAATGTGCTACATTTTTATGAAGATTTATATGCAGACAGATTGAAAGTAAGTTTTAACATTTGAAGGGACAGCTCTATTTTTATGTTAACATTCATTTGCAGAGGATTCCTCATGTCTCTAGGATGCCAGGTGAAGAGAAACACCACTCTCTTCAGTTATGTTTGTTTCCCCAAGTATTTTCTGTTGTTGGCCTGTGACAGATCTCCGGGAACAAGCGACTTCTAACTGACAGGGAGAGTGATGCAGCTGTGAGTCACCTGGAGACGTATCTTTGAGTTATTGACAGGGTGAAGATGAGTGTTTCAGACATCTGTCTTAGACATCTCCCACCTCCTCTGAGTACATCTAAATCTGCATAGATTGGGAAGGTCTCTGTAAGGCACAAAGCCCTGAAAGACACATGTTCCTGAGAAACCAGGCATTTCATGCTGCGGGGAGATTGCCACGATTGATTTGCTTCTGTGCTTATTTTTATTTAGTTATTTTTCTTATGCTTTTGGGGGAGGATTTCAAGGGGAAAGGCTTGGTTAATCAAAATCCTTTTTCAAAGCACATTTTCATTGTTGGACCACACAAGGCCCCTCTTTGGCTTTTATGTCTGTATATTTATGGCTGTCTCTATTTACTTACTCCCTTATCTTCCTTTCCTCCCCTCAGAGTCAGTCTTTATAACGTATTTGATGCTTATCTTTGGATTTAAATTTCTCTGTAAAACACACAGAATCATTTTGTGTGCTAATCTATTTTCAAGTGATGTAAATGTGCGGTAGATCTTATTCTGTTTTTTATTTTTTCATGCTGTGCCATCTTCTAAAAAAAATATTGATTTATTTGGCTGCTCCAGGTCTGAGTTGTGGCCCTTGGGATCTTTGATCTCTAGTTTCCTGACCAGAAGTCAAATCTGGGCCCCCTGCACTGGGAAGTGTAGTCTTAGCCACTGGACCACCAGGGAAGTCCCAGTGCTGTCTTTTAAAGATCGCCTCACATTGCTGTTCCTATGTCCAGTTCATTACCCTTCATTGCTGCATAGTAGTCTCTGCATCTACCATGGTTTACAGATCCCTTCCCTAAAGATAAAATTGATGTGATTGCCTGCCCCTGTGATTGGTGCTATAATGAACAGCCTCATGGGTGACTGTTAGGACTTGTGCAAGTGTTGCTAGGGGAGTATTTTCCCAGGAATAAAGTAGTTGGGTCATAGGGTGTATGCCTATTTTATCTGACTGCCAACTGTTCTCCAGAATGACTTGCCCTGTCTATGCCTCTACCAGCAATGCATGAGAATGTTTTTATTTATTTACCACCCGTCGGTATATAGCATGGTGGCTCAGCTGGTAAAGAATCCACCCGCAATGCGGGAGACCTTGATTTCGATCCCTGGGTTGGGAAGATCCGCTGGAGAAGGGAATGGCTACCCACTCCAGTATTATGGCCTGGAGAATTCCATGGACTGTATAGTCCACGGGGTTGCGAAGAGTCGAACATGACTGAGCAACTTTGACTTTCACTTTCTTCCCAGCTTTCTGATGGCTTATTCAAATTTATAAGCATAAAGTGGTATTTTACCATTTTAATTTGCATTTCCCTGGTTTCTAATTATTTTTAGCATCTCTTTGTATATTTGCAAGCCTTTCAGGTCTTCAATTCTTTGAACTGTAATTTAGCCCTTTGGAAGTTTTCTATGGGAGATTGCTCTTTCTTACTAATTTGCAAAAGTTCCTGTATAACCTATGGTTCTCAAACTTTAATGTGCACAGGAATCATGTTAAGATACACATTATAATTCAATAAGAGTGGGGTGGGGCTTAAGGCTGTGCATTTCTAATAAGCTCCCAGATGATGCAGAAGCCTGTGGTCCTGAACCACAATGTGATTAACAAGGTTCTACGTGTTAGTTTGGGGGCTTCCCAGGTGGCTCAGTGGTTAAGAATCCACCTACCAAGCAGGAGATGTGGGTTCAATTCCTGGGTCAGGAAGATCCCCCGGAGAAGGAAGTAGCAACCCGCTCCAGTTTTCTTGCCTGGAAAATCCCATGGACAGAGGAGCCTGGTGGGCTACAGTCCCTAGAGTTGCAAAAGAATTGACTAAAACGACAATGTTGAGGCTTTGAGAAAGTCTGTCCTTCCAGAGTTGTCAAGTGTGTGTCACCTTTGTTTGCATTTAATATAATCAAACACATCAATGTTTTGCCTTGTGATTAGTGGTATTTGGAGCTATTTCATAAGTCCTTTGTCATCCCTGGTTCACAGTGATTTTCTTCTCTATTTTTCTTTTTTAACTTTGTACTTTCATTTCACATTTAAGGATTTAAATCCATCTGAAATTACCTTTGATTTAGATATAAATTAGGTAATCAATTTTAATTTTTCTCCTTATAATGAGCTTGCTTTATCAGACTCAGTAGTTCATTGTTTCTCTATTGATTTGTGATACTGCCTTTGTCTTATTTTAAGTTCCCAGGTACACATGTGTGTGTCTGCACTCTGCTTTCCATTCTGTTTCCTGGTTCACATGTTTATTCCTGTAATAGTATTTCACTGTTTTATATTTATAGCTTTGAAGTGTGTTTCAGTATCTGGAAGAGTATCTTCCACCTGTTCTTCTTTTTCAAATGTGACTTAGATATTTGTGAATCTTTATCCTTTTAGAAAAATTTTGAAATAAATTTCTTAAGTTCCTCAAAATTCTAGCTGAACTTTTGAATGGAACTGTGTTGACTTTACAGATTAATTTGGGGGAGAAGTGATAGTTTTACAGTTTTAAGTTCTGTAATTTGTAAACAGGGACATTTTGCTAGTTATTCAGATCATTCCTGTTTTTAAATAGAATTTAAAGTTTTTCTCCTTAAAGTCTTCTGGATTGCCTGAGTTATGTTAATTACAAGTACTTTTTGTTTTTGTTGCTCTTGAGAACAATATTTTCTGTTGTGTTTTCTAGTTGATTATTTTTGATATAGAGAAATATTAATAATTTTTGTAAGTTCATCTTATATCTTGTTAAGTTTCCTCCATGACTTTTCATGACTTGATAGCTCATTTCTTCTTATCACTGAATAATATTACGTGGTATGGATATACTACAGCTTGTTTGCCCATTCCCCTTCAGAGGGACATCTTGGTTGCTCTCAAGTTTTGGCAAATATAAACAAAGCTGCTATAAACACTCTTGTGTAGGTTTTTGTGTAGATATAAGTTTTCAACTCATTTGGGTAAATACTTAGGAACGCAATTACTGGATCATATGGTAAGAATATGTTTAGTTTTATAAGAAACTGCTGAACTATCTTCCAAAGTAGCTATATCATTTTGCAACTACGATTCCCACCAATGATGAATGAAAGTTGCCATTGCTCCACATTGTTATCAGCATTTGATGCTTAGTTTTGAATTTTAGACGTTCCAACAGGTGTGTAGTAGGATCTCACTGTTGTTTTAATTCTCTAATGACATATGATGAATGTCTTTCGTAGGCTTACTTACTGTCTGTATGTCTTCTTTAGTAAAATGTCTGCCTAGACCTTTTGCACATTCTTAAATGGGGTTGTTTGTTTTCTTATTGTTGAGGTTTAAGAATTCTTTGTGGATTTTAGATAAAAGTTCTTTATCAGATATACATTTTGCAAATACTTTTATCCCAGGCTGTGTTTTATATTTTTATTCTTTGAAGTGTCTTTTGCAGACAGCAGTTTTTAGTTTTAATGATGTCCAACTTACCAATTTTTAAAAACTTAATTCATTTTATTTATTTATTGGGTCTTTGTTGCTGTTTGAGGACTTTCTCTGGTTGTAGAGGGCTGGGGAGCTACTCTCTTGTCGCAGTGCAGGGACTTCTCATGTGGTGGCTCCTCTTGTTTTGGAGTATGGGCTGTAGTAGCTCTAGTTGGAGCTGACGGGCTCTAGAGCTTGGGCTCAGTAGTTGTGGCACACAGGCTTAGTTGCTGCACGGCATGTGGAATCTTCCCAGACCAGGGATTGAACCTGTAATCCCCTGCATGGGCAGGCAGATTCTAATCCACTGTACCATCAGGGCAGTCCTACCAATTTTTATTTTCCTAGATTATGCTTTGATGTTATATTAAAAAACTCATTGCCAAGCATAAGGTGCCTTAAGATTTTTTTTCTTGTTTTCTTCTGGAAGTTTTATAGTTTTGCTTTTTACATTTATGTGTAAGATTCACTGTGAGTTAATTTGGTGAAAGACATAAGGACAGTGTCTTGATTAATGTTTTTTGCATTGGATGTTCGTTTGTTCTGGCACCTTTTTTTTTTTTTTTTTTAAGAATATTCTTTCTCCATTGAATTGCTTTTGCTCCTTTGTCAAAGATCAGCTGACTGTATTTGTGTGGGTCTATTTTTTGGTTCTGTAATAGTTCCATTGACCTGTTTGTTTATTCTTACACCACTGTCACAATCTTGATTACTGTGGCTAATTTTTAATTTATGTTTTATATCTTTGTATTTCTAAAAAAAGGATTTCAGAGAGATTGTAATTTCAGTTGCACTGGAAACAAGGTAATTAAAAAGAAAAAGAAAAAGAAAAAAATTGTAAAAAATTACAGTATTGATCCTTCTGGCAGTGGCTCCATTCTTTTCAAAAGCTAGAATATTCAGAAATATTACAGTAGAGTATGGGCAGGCCTGAAGAGTTTTAACCTGATGTTATTTATCTGATAATATTAAAAATTATAGTTCAGACAGAAAAATTCTGAGGTTAGATTATCCTCACTGTTTTCCTTTGAGTTTGTGGTGATCAGTTACTTAGTTAATGTTGCATTAGATAGTTACCTACATTTTGTTGGAGACATGATAATACTTTAGCTATTTTAAGAATTGATCCAGTAACAAATCTTTGTTGAAATATGCATAGTTGCAAGTCTGACCACATATTTTTGGATTTTCTTTTTAGGTCAATGATGCCTTCCTTCATGTCACACAGCGTAAATCCACAGGCAAGGTGCTTCTCTCCCTTAAATAAATTTTCACTTCAGCAAACTCAGCATGTCTAAACCCAAACTCATCATCTTTCCAAAGAAACCTGATTTCCCATCCATGTTTTTTTTCCCATATTACCACCTTCCTTATTAATCCAGTTTCAAGATCTTTTAGAGTCATCTTTTATTCTGTTTTCTTATTCCTAGATAGTGTGATCATGTACTTTATTGTCCAGACTTGGACACAGTTGAGAGTGAAAGGATGCTGTTAGTAATTACACCAGGAGAACAGGTGTCCCAAGATGTATGATCACCTATTCATAACGCATCCGTGGCCAAGTTCCGTCATCTCCACCTCTAAGAAGTCTTACACACCACATCCTGTTTTCCATTCTGACTAATCACGTCATATCTGCTAATTCCAGTGACCTCCTAACTTTCCTACCTTTAATCTACCCCCTCCCTCTCCATTCTTGTTATATGTTATTGCCTTGGTGACCTTCCCAAAGTGCAGCTACAATTGTGTGTTGTCTCAGAACCCTACAATGGCTCACCATTGTCTCCGTGGTGGTGTTTGGACTCCTTGAACGAGCATTTCACCACGACCAGGATTTTGCCCCTCTCTGCTTTCCGGCCCATATTGGACAGCAGCGTTGGTCTCTCAGTGTACACTGAGATTGCTTGTCTCCTCCACCTTCCTCTTCTCAAGCTATTTCCTCTTCTCCCTTATCTTTGTTAAACATAAGCCTTCCTGGCCTCTGAGACCTACCTCTGCCACGAGCTTGTCCCCTCAGGTGCGTGGCCATCTCTTCTCTACTTTCCTATAGCACCTCCCTCAGGCTGTGTCACATTCTGCCTTGTACCAGCAGGAGTGGCATGTCTAAAGGAATGAACACAGGATTCTGAATTCAAGAGGTGGGTTTGAATCTCAGTCTCAGCACGTTGGAGGTGGTTAGTTAAGGTCTTCAAGCTTTCATTTTCTCCTGAAAAGTGGATGTTACAGTCTCCACCTCACGAAGTTATTCTGAGCAATACATGCAGTGATTGGGCAAAGCACCGGCACACAGTAGGTGATTAGCACTTGCTAGTTACTTGAGTTCTTTCTTTCTTCCCTTCCCAAGATAGCGTAAGTTCCTAGAGAGCAGGTACCATGTCTGAGTCACCTTTGTACCACACACACCTAGCACAGTGAGTTACCCTTGAACTGAATTGAATTTGAATGATCTGAAAGTCTTAAGTTGTGGGATTAAATTAAGAACATGTTACCTTGGGAACAGCCCAGATGTTCACCAACAGACCAATGTATATACATACAGTGGAGTACTATTCAACCTTGAGAAAGAAGGAAATTCTGACACATTCAGAACATGGATGAACCCTGAGAACATTGTGCAAATTGAAGTAAGCCAGTCCCAAGAGGCCAAATACTGTTTAATTCCACTTATGTGAAGTACCTAGAAATGTCAGATTCCTAGAAACAGAAAGTAAAATTGTGCTTGCCAGGGCCTGGGGTGGCGGGGGAGGAAATGGGGAGTTATTGTTTAATGGGTCTAAAGTTCCAGTTTGGGAAGACGAGAAAGTTTTGGAGATGAACAGTGACTGCAAAACAATGTAAACATAGTTAATGCCCCTGACCTGTTCACTTAAAAATGGCTAAAAGGGCCAATTTCATATTGCATATATTTTACCAAAATAAAAAATAAAAGAATATATTACCCTCACATCCGAGTGACTTTATTCAGAGAAGAGAGCAGAGAGTAAGGAGAGTGACTGGCTTAGGTTGAAGGATGCTCCTGTCTCTGCTTGAGTCCTGGTCTGTGGGGAGAGGTCCTTTCTTTTTTGGTTATAAACATTGTTCTCCAGTCCTCCTTATTGCCACTCAAAAGGAGGGAAGTAAGATGGGGGCAAAAACACACACCCGATACCACTGGAATGGAAGTACTTCTACTTGTTTTTGATGAGCTCCAGTTCCAATAAGCGTGGTAAGAAGCTTTGTTTTCTTTTTCTAACCATTTGTCAGAAGTTAAAGAAAACAGAAAACCATATAAGATGCTGTTGAAGTACGCTTACAAGCAGGTATGATATGATCATTAAACCAAGCAGTGAATTGACAACTAGATGAAACAGACAAATTGCTTGAAAGATGTAAAATAAGAAATTCAACACAAGAAACAGAAAATTGGAAAGAGGCTTTGTTTTCTGATAAATATCCAGGCCATTCAAAAACACCCATCTTCACAGGGTTTCCTCACCAAAAAGCTTTTGGAAAAACTGAATTATGAAATAGAAAGTGAACATTTAGGGAGAGAATTAAAACCGAGAAATTAGCAGAAGGAAGGGGGAGGGGGATGAGATCAGGGACCCACCATGTGTCTGTTGTGGGCCCACGTGGAGCTGCCATGAGAGCCAGAGCTCAAACTTCTTCCATGCCTGGCTGCCCATTTCAGTCTCTGGGGGCTGCATGCTCTGTGGTTCCATTGAATGACAAGGCTCTCTTCGCCTGCATTCTCCCCACACTTACTTCTTAACATGAGCTAATTTTGTATTTAAATGAAAGTTAGTTTTCAAAAATATCAAGACACCTATTTTAAAATTTTCTGATACCCTTTGGGATAATTGAAAGACATGCTGGATAGACCCCAGGAGAGAAGGAAGACAAATTAAGATTGAGAAGACTGTACAACCTCTCCCCCTCCCCCAGGCAGCTCCCTTTCCCACTGTTCAGAGCTGATCAGTAGATGTCACTAGTAATAAAGATCGATTGTCCCCAGCTCACTAATGTCAAAATGACTTAGATTGAAAGAGGCAGTCATTAAGGAGAGTGAGTTTCTTCAGGTTTAACAAGTATTGGTTAGAACCTCTAATGACCTGTTCTCTGCTTGCCTGTGTTCCTGCTTCATTGGAATGATTTGATTTGAAAGCATTTGACTCACATTTTAGTCATCGTTTGGTTGTTCCACCATCTGAGCCATTAGTTAGTCTGAAAAAAGAATCAGTGCAGCTCCAAGTGACAGCATTTATTCTATATTCACAGACTTTTCCCAGTTCCCCATTGTAGGCTGGCTGCTGAAGAAATCACTCCCACACAGCTCCCTCTTCTTTTTCTCTAACTGTGGGTCTATCCACCTGCACACACTTCTTTCGACAACAGAAGTGGGATTTTGTGCTGTTAGCTGTGGGGTAATCCTGTCTGCATATCACCCGTGTATTTGTCCCTGCTCCTTCCTCTGCAGTCTGCCTGGCTATAGAAAGCTATCTTTTCTGTTGGAACTATGGTTGTTGTTGTTCAGTGGCTAAGTTGTGTCTGACTCCTTGCGACCACAGGGACTGCAGTACACCAGTTTCCCTGACCTTCACTCTCTCCTGGAGTTTGCTCAAACTCATGTCTATTGAGTCAGTGATGCCATCCAACCATCTCATGCTCTGTCGCCCCCTTCTCCTGCCCTCAATCCTTCACAGCATCAGGATCTTTTCCTATGAGTTGGCTCTTAGCATCAGGTGGCCAAAGTATTAGAGCTTCAGCTTCAGCATCAGTCCTTCCAATGAATATTCAGAATTCCTTTAGGAATTCTTTGGACTGTAAAGATGGCTGAGCACTGAAGAACTGATGCTGGAACTATGGTAAAGACAACAAAAGATTTGCTCTTTGGCAAGTAAAGGAAAATAATAGTATTTAGACAAAATCACTTTTATTTAAAACCCAAACTAAGTAAACTAAGAAAAATTCACATTATTATTTCTTTCTCTTATTTGCCTTCCAAGATTGTATAACTGGATCAAGAGCAGTGATTTTTCAAAATGTTTACTGTTTATACAGGTCATGCAAGGGAAGGAAATGGTTGTATATGATGTACATCCTCATGCACTTGTTCAGTTGCTATGTCATGGTCAACTCTTTGGGACCTCATGGACTGTAGCATGCTAGGCTCCTCTGCCCTTCACTATCTCCTGGAATTTACTCACATTCATGTCCACTGAGTCAGTGATGCTATTTAACCATTTCATCCTCTGCTGCCCCATTGTCCTTTCCCCTTCAATCTTTCCCACTATCAAGGTCTTTTCCAGTGAGTTGGCTCTTCGAATGAGGTGGCCAAACTATTGGAGCTTCAGCAACAGTCCTTCTAATGGATGTTCAGGGATGATTTCCTTTAGGATTGACTGGTAGCAGTTATTGAAAAGAATGAGACAGGGATTTCCCTGATGATCTTGTGGCTAAGATGCTCCAAGTGCAGGGGACTTGGGTTGAATCTCTGGTCAGGGAACTGGATCCCACATGCTGCAACTAAAGATTCCATGTGCCAAGCTGAAGGTCAACTTGGTAAGTTGAAGTTGGTGAGTGCTGAAACTAAGACCTGGTGCAGCCAAATAAATCAATAATGAGAAAAATCAGGGAAGACAAGAATATGTTAGGACCCCGTGGTGAAAGAAAGCATGGTGAGTGAAAGGGGTTGAACAAAAGCTAGTGGTACTGGAGCCTAAGAAATGAAGGCGAGTGTTGTGGGATGAGGCTTCAGGGGGGACCAGGTTAGGCAGTGCTGGTGGGTCAGTTCTGGGTGTTTTGCCTTTACACTACAGCCAGTGGGATTCCATTGAAGGGTTCTAAGCAAGGGTTGGGAAGGGATGGAATGCCCAGAATGGAATAGTCTATAATGGGCAGAAAGGATTGGAGAGGAGGAGATCAATTAGGAGTCTGTGAAAGTCCCAATGAGATGGGATGGTAACCTTGGACTACGTTGGTGATGATGGGGAAGGAGAGAAAGGAAAGGATGAGAGCTGTGCAGGAGGAAGAGAGAAATGTTGAGATGACTCCTAGTTTCCTGAGAGGTTTTTTGAGAGGAGGGACATCAAATGAGAATTGGGGAGAGCAAGATGGTGGAGGAGTAGGTGGACGTGGAGTACATCTCTCTCCATGGATACATCAGGAATATACCTTCAGACACAGAAGTACATGCAGAACACCAGCTGAGAACAGACAGCAGTACCTGACCAGCAGAAGAGAATATATAGAACCACGCAAAACTCGGTAGGACTAAAGAACTAGGGGGAAAAACAGGAGTGTTAGTAGGACCGGACCTGCCCTTAGTGGGTAGGGGAGCTGAAGCAGGCGTCCGATCCCCACATCAGGGCAATTGTCTGAGTCAGAGGAGAAATATTTAAGGCTGAGAGTGTGGCAGCCTAAATGGAATGAGAATCAGACAGTCACTGCTGCAGCCATGCATACCCTGGACAGGTATGCAGGTTCCTTGGAAGGCGCAGCGGCTGGGAGCTGGAGTTTAGGGATTGTGGAGCAATCCCAGGTCGAGGGCTGCTGTTGACTGCAGAGAGATGGATCGAGAGGATGAGAGGGAGGAGACTGTGGTGGGAAATGCCTGTGGAGGAAAGCCAGGCAGCCATGGAAGCAAGGCGATACTACTGTGTCACATGTAGGGGGTGGAGCTATCACCATAGCCTCTCTCTCCCCACACGCTAGCTTCAGGCAGCTGAACAACAGAGAGGCTGGCCCATCAAAGGCCTGACGCACTGAACTACAGAGTAGGGTGCCAGCCAGGGGGTGCCCTCTAGGTGCCTGATGTGCTGAACAACAGAGAAGGACTCCAGGCAAGGGAGCCCTCTAAGTGCCTGAATGGGTGGAGCTACAGAGAAAGACTGACCAAAGAGGTCTTCTGATTGCCAGCTGCAAGAGGCTCAAAAAGAGACTCTGACAGGGCCATAACTCCTGCGGTGGAGGGAGTCCGTGTCCCTTCACACTTGGAACTGCCAGGGTCCCCACAAGCCAAGCAGCTGCGTCACCTTCATGCTCAACTCTCACTGGGGCAGAGCTGCCACAGGCAAAAATAGTGGTGTCTATGCGCGCCAGGTCGCTTCTGTCATGTCCGGACTTTTTGCGACCCTATAGACAAGCACAGCCGAAAGGAGCTACCCCGCGTCCGAGGTCAGGGGCGGCGGCCGCGAGGAGCTACCCGACATCCAAGGAGCGGTGGCTGCGCGGGTGCAGGAGGGCCTAGAGAAGCTATTCCACGTTCAAGGTCAGGAGGGGCAGCGGTGAGGAGATACCCCTCGTCCAAGGTAAGCAGCAGTGGCTGCACTTTGCTTGAGCAGCCATGAAGAGATACCCCACGTCCAAGGTAAGAAAAACCCAAGTAAGACGGTAGGTGTTGCAAGCGGGCATCAGAGGGCAGACACACTGAAACCATAATCACAGAAAATGGACCACAGACTCTTGTCTAACTCAGTGAAACTAAGCCATGCACTGTGGGGCCACCCAAGACAGGCGGGTCATGGTGGAGAGGTCTGGCAGAATGTGGCCCACTGGAGAAGGGAATGGCAAACCACTTCAGTATTCTTGCCTTGAGAACCCCATGAACAGTATGAAAAGGCAAAATGATAGGATACTGAAAGAGGAACTCCCCAGGTCAGTAGGTGCCCAATATGCTACTGGAGATCAGTGGAGAAATAACTCCAGAAAGAATGAAGGGATGGAGCCAAAGCAAAAACAATACCCAGTTGTGGATGTGACTGGTGATAGAAGCAAGGTCTGATGCTGTAAAGAGCAATATTGCATAGGAACCTGGAATCTTAGGTCCATGAATCAGGGCAAATTCTAAGTGGTCAAACAGGAGATGGCAAGAGTGAACATCGACATTCTAGGAATCAGCGAACTAAAATGGACTGGAATGGGTGAATTTAACTCGGATGACCATTATATCTACTACTGTGGGCAGGAATCCCTCAGAAGAAATGGAGTAGCCATCATGGTCAACAAAAGAGACCGAAATGCAATACTTGGGTGCAATCTCAAAAACGACAGAATGATCTCGGTTCGTTTCCAAGGCAAAGCATTCAATATCACAGTAATCCAAGTCTATGCCCCAACCAGTAACGCTGAAGAAGCTGAAGTTGAATGGTTCTACGAAGACCTACAAGACCTTTTAGAACTAACACTCAAAAAAGATGTCCTTTTCATTATAGGCGACTGGAATGCAAAAGTAAGAAGTCAAGAAACATCTGGAGTAACAGGCACATTTGGCCTTGGAATATGGAATGAAGCAGGGCAAAGGCTAATAGAGTTTTGCCGAGAGAATGCACTGGTCATAGCAAACAGCCTCTTCTAACAACACAAGAGAAGCCTCTACACATGGACATCACCAGATAGTCAACAATGAAATCAGATTGATTATATTCTTTGCAGCCAAATATGGAGAAGCTCTATACAGTCAACAAAAACAAGACCAGGAGCTGACTGTGGCTCAGATCATGAACTCCTTATTGCCAAATTCAGACTGAAATTGAAGAAAGTAAGGAAAACCACTAGACCATTCAGGTATGACCTAAATCAAATCCCTTATGATTATACAGTGGAAGTGAGAAATAGATTTAAGGGACTAGATCTGATAGAGTGCCTGATGAACTATGGACGGAGGTTCATGACATTGTACAGGAGACAGGGATCAAGACCATTCCCATGGAAAAGAAATGCAAAAAAGCAAAATGGCTGTCTGGGGAGGCCTTACAAATAGCTGTGAAAAGAAGAGAAGCGAAAAGTAAAGGAGAAAAGGAAAGATAAAAACATCTGAATGCAGAGTTCCAAAGAATAGCAAGAAGAGATAAGAAAGCCTTCCTCAGTGATCAATGCAAAGAAATAGAGAAAAACAACAGAATGGGAAAGACTAGAGATCTCTTCAAGAAATTTAGAGATACCAAGGGGACATTTCATGCAAAGATGGGCTCAATAAATGACAGAAATGGTATGGACCTAACAGAAGCAGAAGATTTTAAGAAGAGTTGGCAAGAATCCACAGAAGAACTGTACAAAAAAGATCATCACGACCAAGATAATCACGATGGTATGATCACTCACCTAGAGCCAGACATCCTGGAATGTGAAGTCAAGTGGGCCTTAGAAAACTTCACCACGAACAAAGCTAGTGGAGGTGATGGAATTCCAGTTGAGCTATTTCAAATCCTGAAAGATGATGCTGTGAAAGTGCTGCACTCAATATGCCAGCAAATTTGGAAAACTCAGCAGTGGCCAGAGGACTGGAAAAGGTCAGTTTTCATTCCAATCCCAAAGAAAGGCAATGCCAAAGAATGCTCAAACTACCACACAATTGCAGTCATCTCACACACTAGTAAAGTAATGCTCAAAATTCTCCAAGCCAGGCTTCAGCAATACGTGAACTGTGAACTTCCAGATGTTCAAGCTGGTTTTAGAAAAGGCAGAGGAACCAGAGATCAAATTGCCATCTGCTGGATCATTGAAAAAGCAAGAGAGTTCCAGAAAAATATCTATTTCTGCTTTATTGACTATGCAAATGCCTTTGACTGTGTGGATCACAATAAACTGTGGAAAATTCTTCAAGAGATGGGAATACCAGACTACCTGACCTGCCTCTTGAGAAACCTATATGCAGGTCAGGCAGCAACAGTTAGAACTGGACATGGAACAACAGACTGGTTCCAAATAGGAAAAGGAGTACATCAAGGCTATATATTGTCACCCTGTTTATTTAACTTATATGCAAAGTACATCATGAGAAACGCTGGTCTGGAAGAAGCACAAGCTGGAATCAAGATTGCCGGGAGAAATATCAATAACCTCAGATATGCAGATGACACCACCCTTATGGCAGAAAGTGAAGAGGAACTCAAAAGCCTCTTGATGAAAGTGAAAGTGGAGAGTGAAAAAGTTGGCTTAAAGCTCAACATTCAGAAAACGAAGATCATGGCTTCTGGTCCCATCACTTCATGGGAAATAGATGGGGAAACAGTGGAAACAGTGTCAGACTTTATTTTTTGGGGCTCCAAAATCACTGCAGATGGTGACTGCAGCCATGAAATTAAAAGACGCTTACTCCTTGGAAGGAAAGTTATGACCAACCTAGATAGCATATTCAAAAGCAGAGACTTTACTTTGCCAACAAAGGTTCATCTAGTCAAAGCTATGGTTTTTCCTGTGGTCATGTATGGATGTGAGAGTTGGACTGTGAAGAAGGCTGAGCACTGAAGAATTGATGCTTTGGAACTGTGGTGTTGGAGAAGACTCTTGAGAGTCCCTTGGACTGCAAGGAGATCCAACCAGTCCATTCTGAAGATCAGCCCTGGGATTTCTTTGGAAGGAATGATGCTCAAGCTGAAACTCCAGTACTTTGGCCACCTCATGGGACGAGTTGACTCATTGGAAAAGACTCTGATGCTGGGAGGGATTGGGGGCGAGAGGAGAAGGGGACGACAGAGGATGAGATGGCTGGATGGCATCACTGACTCGATGGACGTGAGTCTGAGTGAACTCCGGGAGTTGGTGATGGACAGGGAGGCCTGGCATGCTGCTGTTCATGGGATTGCAAAGAGTCAGACACGACTGAGCAACTGATCTGATCTAATCTGATCTGATTGAATATAGTTCCCCATGCTATACAGTTGGATAATTGCTTGATTTTTAAAGAGTATCTCTCAAATATTTCAACATTTGATTTTATCTGAAGCCATTGTGCTCTTTTATACAGAACAATGGACAAAGTGATGAGGGCCCGATGATCTGATATACCTCAAAGACATACAGAGCCAGACAGGATCCAGAGGACACCTAAATTGATCCAGAGGGTCAAAAGAGTCCTTTGTGAGGGATGATAAAAGAATTAGGGCTTTTCATTCTAGGAAGACCCAGGCTGAGAGGGGAATATAATTGAAATTTATAAAATAATGAAAATCATAGGATAAAAATATGAACTTACAAAATCCCAGAGCACAAGAACTAGGGACAACTTTATCATTTTAAAGAAATAGTTTTAGGGCGAAGTAAAAATAGCACTTCCTTCCACAGAAATAGTGAGTATATGGAACTTCATACTTAAAGGTTGGCCAGGACCAAACCAACAAGTATAAGAGAAACACATATTGTTGGACGGTAGAGTCATAGGAGATTATAAAATGAAATTAAAACCATTGGGTAAATCTTTCTAATTTTGGAGGATGACAACATGGAGACTGGCCATTAAGCTTTCCTGTCCCTATCTGGCATTTTGTCCAAATCAGGGTTCCTGAGTGAATATGCCAGAAAGGACAGAGCACAGTTCAGAGGGCATGGCTGCAAGTTTTACCTCCTTGACCTTAGGGACTTACTTCTTTATAATGTACCCTGGTTTCCTCAAGTGGGGAAAAAAAAGGTAATGTCAGCATTAAAATCTGCCTGACTATTGTGAGAGATTCAAATGAAAGCCTGTTTCTGGAAGTGCTTATTTATTTATTTTAAAATATTTATCTATTTGACTGTTTCAGGTCTTAGCCACAGTATGCAGAATCTTCATCGTGGTCCATGGACTCTCTAGTTTTGACATGTGGGTTCTCTAGCTGTGGCATGATGGTTCTGGGGCAACTTGGTTCTAGTGTGTGTGGGCTCAATAGTTGTGGTGCGTGGGCTCAGTTGCTCTGCAGCATGTGGGATCTTAGTTCCTTGACCCGGGATCACACCTGCATCTCCTGCATTGCAAGGTGGATTCTTAGCCACTGGACCACTAGGGAGGTCCCTGGAAGTGGTTTATAGTTGATAAGAAGATGTTATCTATATGAACTTAAAAAGTTCTGCTTTTATGGTAGCATTTCTAGTTTTCTGTCCACTGGGTGGGTTGACCTTCATCTTGCCTTGCCTGATCTTGCTTGGCTTCCTTGGGGAGCAATATTTCCCAGTTCAGAGCAAAGGAAAGGACTGAGGGCTAGGAACAATCCCGCATCTTCTCGGGAGGTGGAGAGAATGCAGATATATCTTCTCTCATCCCCCTTTCCTCCCTGGGAAGATGAGGAAGTAAAAGCTAAGGAGAAATTTGCAAGCATCTCTTCTCCTTTATATGTTTTGAGTGATAAAATGTCACCTAAAAAGCCAGTCTCTGGATAGCTTTGAGGGTTCTTTTGAATCTTGGGAAAACTACAAAAGGCCAATATAGGGGGCAGATGAGAAAAACCACGGGGACTGGTTTCTCATGGTTTCCTGTAGGTTTAGGATTTAACGGATAGAGAAAAATTGGGACTCAAATTTCCTTTAAAGATGGTCATTGCAGTTCACTATGGCCGGAAAGCTGATGGACATCCGGAGGGAGAGAGCACGTCTTGTCTGGAAGGTCATCTGAATTTTGGATGTGTCCCTTGGGAATCTGACTTAGAGCAGGTAAGGCAACAGCAGGAAGATACACTGATAACAAATAACTTATCTCCTTCATAGCAAATATGGACTGCTTCACCAGGCTTCCAAGCATTCCACCATCCACCCTGCCCTGACCTCATTTCCCATGAGGTATAGTGGGAAGGGAATGGCCCATGAGTCAGGCAGCCCTAGATTTGAATTTTGGCTTCACCACGAATTATCTGAGTGTGCCTTAGTCTCCAGTTCACAAAACGGTGATAATAGAAACTCCACTTATCTCTGAGTTGCAGTGAGGAGCAAGTGAGATTATATTTGTGGAGCACTTAACATAGTGCCTGGCACATCATAGTCCCTAAATCAATGTCAGCTTTTGTCACTATCCAGTACCCTGGACTCTAAGGAAACCAATCACTGGAGACTGCAGCCGTGTGAAAGCAGGGGCCAGGATGCACTGTGCTCACTGTTGCATCTGTGGTGCACACACAGTGCCCAAAGAAACACATCTTTTCACTCCAAGAAACTGTCATTCCCTTCAGTGCAAGTTGTGCCCATTCTGAGCTCAGCTGAAGTCTTGTTTTCTCAGTGAAACCAGCTTATATTGACCTTGCCTCCTGGTACCTCCCAATGGCACACAATTCAGCTCTCAGGTAGCCAAGGATTTGCACAGTTGCCTTGTTGCCAGGTGGCTCAAGGGTAAAGAATCCACCTGCCAATGCCAGAGGCACCAGAGTTGTGGATTCAATCCCTACGTTGGGAAGATCCTCTAGAGGAGGGCATGGCAAGCCACTCTGGTATTCTTGCCTGGAAAATCCCATGGACAGAGAAGCCTGATGGGCTACAGTCCAAGGGATCGCAAAGAGTTGGACATGACTGAGCATGCATGCCCTTGTATTGTATGTGGTAGTGTTATCTTTCAGTGATATTCAACATTTAGGGGGTTAGAGACCCAGCCTGAGAGTAAATTTGTTAGACTCAGAACCTGCCTCTGATACTCTTTCCCCTGCATGGAACCCAGGGGTGGAAAGTGACCATCGTATCGCAGACCTGAGAGAAACTGTTCTTCGGTGCTCCTTTCGACACATGACACAGTGGGATGCTTTGCAGAAACCTCTCACTCTGAGGTCCTGGGAAACAGAGTCTGTGGCACTTAGAGCTTCCTCATTCCTGGTCTCTTTGAGTTGAAGGGACAGCTGTGCAAAGGATGTTATATTTTTGCTGATTTGTCTCAAAAAACACAAAGCAGCATTCAGAGTATCTTTCATAAGACCAACATTCACATATCAATTGGAGCCACTTTTGTAACATAAAGTGATAGCTTAAAACATTACCCTTCTTTTCCTTTTGTTCTGAAGCTGCAAAAGCCAGTGCTAGAAGCTGGGAACCAGGTCTGCTGAGTTTCTCTCTCCCTTTCTTCTTGGAATAAAGGATCAAGGGTAGTGTCTTTTTGAAGGGAGAACAGGCATGGGGAAGTGGCACCCACACCTGGATGTCTCCTGCTGTTAGTCTGCTCCAGTCTCAAGTCCACTTTCTGATGTAGATTCCAGGGCACCCTTCTCAGTTCTCATGGAGCCAGGGACCACTGTGACCCACCAGGGACCCCTCCCTGCAAGTCAGCATCAATAACCTATTGAATAACTATTCAATAACCTGTTGAATAGTTCCCTTTTGACTTGAGCTTGTAACATTTCTTTTTTTTTTTTTTTTTCATTTTTTTATCCTGTCCTTTTCTTTAAAGGTTATATTTTTAAGTTAAAAATAAGCACAAGGAGACCTTGTGATCCTCTTCTCACTGACCCAGATATTTTAAGTGCTGGAGGATTGACTGCAGCATCTCATCTGGGGATATGGGCTGGCTCTCAGGAGCCAATTAGCTAAAGGTAATAATAAAATATTAATCCTATTTCCGACACATACGACCCTCTCCTGTTTTCCCTGTACCTGCTGCTGCTAAGTCACTTCAGTCATGTGCGACTCTGTGCGACCCCATAGATGGCAGCCCACCAGGCTCCCCCTTCCCTGGGATTCTCCAGGCAAGAACACTGGAGTGGGTTGCCATTTCCTTCTCCAATGCATGAAAGTGAAAAGTGAAAGTGAAGTCACTCAGTCGTGTCCGACTCTTAGCGACCCCATGGACTGCAGCCTACTAGGCTCCTCCATCCATGGGATTTTCCAGGCAAGAGTATTGGAGTGGGGTGCCATTCCCTGAGCCTATCCAACCCTATTCATTCTTCAGTGTGTTGTAGAAAAAGCCATGGACTTGAGGATAAAAGATTTGGATCAACTCCTGACTTAAAGTTACAAACTGTCTGACCTTGGGCGAGTCATGACATTGTGTCTGGGAACCTTGGTTTTTTTGCCTGTGAAAGAGGAACATTGATCATCTCATGGAGTGAGAATCGGGGGCTTAGGGTCCGGCCTGGTGACTGGGGTACACAGAACAGCCTCCAAAGAAATACTTACCAAACTCCAGAAAGCCCCATTTGAGTAATCCTGGAATCATGAATCCCTCCTATTTTTGGGTTTCTGTGTTATTGAGTCTATCTGCACCATACAAGTTAACAGTTAACTAACATTGACTTTAAAACGTGGCTCTAGTTTCTTCACATTCCCAGTTGGTGGATGGATAGGTTCTTTGCAGAACTGCACTGTGCATTTTTTTCCCCCTTGTGTCGTTGTTACAATAATAGGCACTTGATCATTGACTGATGGAGTACATTACTTTTTCAACTAAATTTGGGTTCTTAGCACAATGCAGGTTATTTTCCTCATCTTTATCCCTCCTTCACTGCTTGCTGCTAATAGTGAGGTAGCAGGAAGTCTTTGAGGCTTTCATTATCTTGTCATTTTGTAGCTTCTCATCAAATATATGCTCTATGTATATTCAAAGATACTGCTGACCTGCCATGAACACAAAATTGAATTGTTTATCCACTAGGAGGATGGGTTTTCCCCAAATCAGCTTTGTTTTCACACTTAGGCAGGGTTAAGGAGGGTCCATCGAGCTGGATGTGTGCCTGGTGAGGCTGCCCATTCCCCTGTTCTGACCCTGAGGTTTATAAAGAAGAGCTGAAGATGACCCTCTTAGGCGATGATAGGCGAGCAGTGAATTTAATAGAAGCCCCAAGAGTCTGCCCTTTGGATAAGAACACTATTCCAGCTGTAACATCACCTCCATGGATTGCCTCTTATGGGTTGAACTGTGTCCTTCTCCTCCTCACAAAAGGCATGTTGAAACCCTAGACCTTAATTGGAAATAGAGTCTTCATCAGTTTAGTTCAGTCGCTCAGTTGTGCCTGACTCTTTGTGACCCCATGGACTGCAGCACGCCAGGCTTCCCTGTCCATCGCCAACTCCCAGAGCCTTCTCAAACTCATGTCCATTGAGTCAGTGATACCATCCAACCATCTCATCCTCTGTCTTCCCCTTCTCCTCCCACCTTCAATCTTTCCCAGCATCAGGGTCTTTTCCAATGAGTTAGTTTTTTTGCATAAGGTTGCCCAAGTATTGGAGCTTCAGCTTCAGCATCAATCCTTTCAATGAACATTCAGGACTGATTTCCTTTAGGATTGACTGGTTTGATCCTCTTTCAGGCCAAAGGATTCTCAAGAATCTTCTCTAGCACCACAGTTCAAAAGCATCAATTCTTTGGTGCTCAGCTTTCTTCATAGTCCAACTCTCACATCCATACATGACTACTGGAAAAACCATAGCTTTGACTAGATGGACCTTTGCTGGCAAAGTAATATTTCTGTTTTTTAATATGCTGTCTAGATTTGTCAAAGGTTTTCTTCCAAGGAGCAAGCATCTTTTTATTTCATGGCTGCAGTTACCATCTGCAGTGATTTGGAGCCCAAGAAAATAAAGTCTGTCATAGATATAATCTTCTAGATATAGATATAATCAAGATGAGATCATGCTGGATTAGTGCATGTGTGCTAAGTCGCTTCAGTCCTGTCTGACTCTTTGTGACTCCATGTACTGTAGCCCGCCAGGCTCCTATGTCCATGGGATTCTCCAGGCAAGAATATTGGAGTGGGTTGCTGTGCCCTCCTCCAGGGGATCTTCCTGACCCAGGGATCGAACCCTCATCTCTTATGTATCCTGCACTGGCAGGCGGGTTCTTTGCCACTAGCGCCACCTGGGAAGCCCGTACTGATTACAGTGGACTCTAATCCAGTGACTGGTATCTTTTTATTTATTTATTTAGAAATAATTTTCCTTTTTTTTTTTTGGCCCTGCTGTGTGGCTTGTTTTCTGACTGGGGATTGAACCCAGGCTCTTGGCAGTGAAAGCACCTAACCTAAGCACAGAACCACTGACAAATTCCCCAGTGACTGATGTCTTTATAAGTAGGAGGGACTTGGACACACACAGAGGGAAGACAGTCATGTAAAGATGGAGTCAAACATTGGGGTGATGAAAGGTTGTTGAATCACGCGAATACACCGGGATTCTTGGCCCCCGGAGGAGAAGAGTTCAATTTGGGGCCAGAGATGAGGCTTGATTGCTCAGAGCTTTTGTGTAATAAAGTTTTACTAAAGTATAAAGGAGATAGAGAAAGCTTCTGACATAGGCATCAGAAGGGGGCAGAAAGAGTACCCGCTTGCTAGTGTTAACAATGAGGTTATATAATCCAAAGAATGTCTGGAGGTTGTAAAGACCTCATCAGACCTACTCCCATAATTTACATTTTAAGATAACACTGTCCTCAGGCAAGATACATCCTTGTAAAGACCAGGTCTACTCCCATAATTTACATTTTAAGATAACAGAAGGTTGAATCCGAAGACTGTCCTTAGGCAGAATACATTATTGTTATATAATCCTAAGGAATGTGGAGAAAGAAAAAAGTTTGTCCTTTCTTCCTCCTTGATAATTCTAGACCCCTCTCTCCTTGGGGACCCCTAGACTCCCTATCAACCTGCCTAGGAACTGACTCTCTCAGTGATGCAGCCGTAAGCCAAGGGATGCCAAGGATTGCTTAGAGTCATCAGAAGCAAGGACAAGGCAGTAAGGATTTCCCCCGTGGGGCCTTCAGAGGGAGCATGGTTCTGCTGATTTTCGACTTCCAGCTCCCTATGAGAGAATAAGTTTCTGTTGTTTGTGGTAATTTGTTATGGCAGCCCTAGGAAATGAATCCACTGCCTGAGAGTCTAAAGAAAATGCAAAAGAGAGGTTCTAATTAGAATCGATTACCCATCTTCCCTGAAAGGCATTGGTACTAATCCATCATGCCTTCCCTTGTCATTACTTCTGTGCAAGACTCCCAGACCCCCTTCCTTACACATCTTTGTACATCTCCTTATTTGACTCCCATCCTCCTGACTCCAAAACCATCTCCTATGTCCTCAGCCTCTTCTCTGAATGTCCTATCACCTCTTTGCTTGGATACCTGACTCACTCTTGGGGATGAGGGGACACCCCTCAGGTGTCCCAGGGCCTGATTATGGGATTGGTGTCTGCTTTGCTCCTCATGGCCACTCCCAGACCTATTTGAAAGACAGGCCCTTGAATCTCTAGAAACCTCTGCACTGTAGTCCTCCACCAACCTGCCGTCACCCCCTGATCCAGGGATGCTTCAACCCCTGCCGGCTCACTTCCACCCTCATCTGTCCTCAGTCTTGGTGGATGGCCTGCTTAGATCAGTCAGCCCCAGTGCTGACTACACTCTAAAATTATTCAAGAAGCTTAAAAAAAAAAAGCACAGGCACCACTCCCCCTCTTCCCAGTCGATTGAACTGGAATCTTTGGGGGTTGGAGGTCTGTGTAGGTTTTAAGAGCTCCCAGTCATTCTAGTATGTGAAGGTTTGAGACCATCAGTAGAGGTGATCCAAGTATTATTCTGGCTTCTCGATCCTTAAACTTCCTTACTTTCAACAATCCTTTTCCCCTCTCAGACAGCCACTCAGTAATACCGGTGTTTGTCATTACTAGTACCTGTCCCCACTCAACAATGTTGGTTTCTGGCATTTCACTGTGACTGCCACTTCCTCACTTCCAGCTCACTCCCTTTAGAACCCCAGTGCCAACCATCCTTTGACCTCGCTGGGTCCAGCAGGCCATCATCTCTACCTCTTTCCACTTGTCTGTTATGCCCCCTGGCCTTGCCTTCCACCTCCCCAGTGTGAGTCCATGGCCCAGCTCAACTCCGCTGCCTCTCTACCCTTCTGCTGCCTGCACCTGGCAGACCCCAGGATCTGATAACCCTCTACTCACCCGTTCATGTCTGCATCCAAGCACCAGATCTCAGATAGTGACTGAGTGAAAACACACAGCCCCTGACTGGTCTTAATTTTATGAACACAGGACTCAAGTGGATTTGGCAGTGCTACCTCGTTTCCTTAGTTCATTCATTCCCCTTTCTTTGAGAAGCTCTTTCACACCTTCCCTCTCCAGACCAGCTCACGGCAGGAGCCTTTTCACACCTCCAACAGGTCAGTCTTGTTCGTGCTTCACAAAGTGTAATCACAGTGCACTCTGTTTCCATTCTTTCTCCAGATCTTGCCTGGAGCACCCCTCACTGAACTGTCTCTCCTCAGGGAAGTATTCTCGGACTCTTCTACCTAAAGGAGCCCATCTCAACCCTGACACTGTCTATTCTCCATCGCTTTCTTATTTTCTTCAGGGCACTGACTGCTGTCTCTTTTATTACATGATGGATTGATTTTTGTTTGCTTGTCTGCCTCCCTTATCAGCATGTAGGCTTCATGAAGACAGTTTGCTTCTGGTTTGCCTAGGTCATGGCTAGATCCCCAACACCGGGGACAGAGCCTGGCACACACTAAGCTCTCCAGTGACTGAAGACATGAATGAATGAACGAACAATAACAACAAAAGGATCTTTGTTGTCTGTTTTTTTGAAAAAATTTTATTGGAGTGTATTTGGTTTACAATGTTGTGTTAGTTGCAGGTGTACAGCAAAGCGGATCAGTTATACACATGCACATATCACTCTTTTTTTAGATTCTTTTCCCATATAGGTCATTACAGAATATTGAATAGAGTTCCCTGTGTTATACAATAGGTTCTTATTAGTTATCTATTTTACACATAGTAGTGTATGCATGTCAATCCCAATCTCCCAATTTACGACCCCCCCCCCCCCCGCCCCCCGCCCCCATCGCCTGGTAACCATGTTTGTTACCTTGTTGACTTAGGAGGCAGTATAAACAATGATGAAACGTTTGTAGGCCTGGATTCAAAGTCTGGGTTATCCTTGCTGGCTGTGGGACTTTTGAGCAAACTGCTCATTCTCTGTGAGTTTTAGCTTTCTTATTTGTAAAAAAAGAAAGCTTTTCTCATTTTGTGTCAGTGACACATGGAGACATGGGTATCTGGGGAGAGTGGCATGCCGGGAGAAGGCATGGGAACTCCCTGTGCCTTCCTACACACCTCGTTCTGTGCGTCTCTCCTATCTGGCTATTACCAAGTTCACCCCCTTCACCCAAAAAATCAAGGTGAATCATGGACCTAACTGTGAAAGCTGAAACTGTGAAGCTTCTAGAAGAAAACATTGGAGAATATATTCATAACTTTGGGGGCAGGCAAAGATTTCTTTCATGAGATCCCCAAAGCACTAATTTTAAAAGAAAGAAAAATGGATAAATTGGACTTCATCAAAATTAAAAGTTTCTGCTTATTAAAAGACAGTTAAGAGGGAGGAGGGATAAATTAGGAGCTTGGAATTATATATATTTGTATATATCTGAATCACTTAGCTGTACACCAGAAACTAACACAACAGAAGAAATCAACATAGTAAATCACAACATAATAAATACATAGTACATATACAACATAGTAAATCTCAACTATCACAACGTAGTAAGTCAACTATACTTCGATAAAAAAGACCTTAAAAAAAAGACAGTTAAATGAAAAGGCAAGCCATAGACTAGGAGAAAATATTCCTAATAAATATCTCTAACAAAGGACTCAGATCCAGAATTAGAACTCCTATGAATCAATAATAAAAAGAAAAAAAATAAAGCTTAAAATGGGCAAAAAAAAAAAAAAAAGAAAGAAGAGCAATAATAGGAACTACTCCTTAAGGCAGCTGCATGGATTTTGTAAAATTAATCTAAATGCTTTTAGCTGTAATAATTTAATATCTATTCACAACAACCCCTGAGGGAGTTACTATTAACCCCATTTTACAGATAAGAAAACTGAGGCCCAGAGCTATTCAATGACTTACCTGATATCAATGGGGCTAGAGAGTGGCAGAGCCAGGACCTCAGCCTGGTAGTAAGGCTTTAGAGCCCACACACATAACCCTTGTAATATACTGCCTCTCCTCAAAAACCCTTTGCTTAATCTCTCCTGGGAAGTTTAAGATGTTTTCCCTTCTCATAACTTAGCCTTGAACATGAGTTTGAGCAAACTCCAGGAGATAGTGAAGGACAGGGAAGCTTGGCGGTCTGTAGTTCATGGGGTTCCGAAGACTCAGACATGACTTAGCGACTGAACAACAGCAACTTAGCCTTATGGTGGGTAAATGCTGAGACTGGACTGTCATTAGAAGTAATTTAATTTAAGGGATGGAGCGTAAACTTCTTTCAAGAGGAAACATTTGTGCATATTGTGATCTGCTGTCTGTTGTGGTTCACCAACATCTGAGTTGATTCCTTGAATCTGCTAGTGAAACTGTGAAGTAGGTGCCTGTGAGAAACCATGTATTTGGGAACATAGCAGTCATTGCATTTTCTCCTTTTTATTCAGTTGTTTGGTTACATATACACACATCTATACCTTTTCAATTTACTGGAGATGTCTGAGCCAAGGAAAATGCTAGTTTGTGAAAATATGGGTATACTTTTTGCATATTTTCCTAATGTGTCTCTTTTTAAGTGAGGGAAGTGTGTGGAAAATGAGATTGCTAGATGGTCTTTGGATCAGGGTCACAAGTCCCATGTAAACTAAGGCCCAGGATCGTCCATAATAGCCTGAGCAGTAGATGTGTTCTCAAACAAGAAACCTCATATTTTGAATATTCTTTCCTATCTCTTTTTGCATTGATTCCTTTTCTTCTCATCCTTGAAATTACCTTAGGTTTATTTTCCTCTCTTCATCTCTTGTAGCTGACATCACACATATGGCATTTATTTACATCTGCTTTTTACAGATTTCTGTTTGTATCCTTCATTTGTCTAAGTCAGTGATTATTAACAAGATAACAGAGCCTAAACTAATCATAAGACAAGATGGCAAATGCAGGTCATATTTAAGTATTCTTTGCATAAATCTAAGGAGGTGTTCTTTGCATTTAAGCAAGAGTATGGTAATTATGGGTGTCTTCACTAGTTATGACAAATCAGGTTATGTATGATCTATTCTTAATATTTGCAGCACAGTGTTGTGAGATGATCTCTGAGAGCCAGAGCCCTAAGTTCTACTGTGTGACCTTGGGCAAGTTATTTAACCTCTCTCATCTCTAATTATTTCTATCTAAAATGATGAGGTGAATCCAAGATCATTTTAGGTTAAAGTTTTTTGGCCTCTATTTTGTAATTGAAACTAAGGAACAACATTTATTTTTAAAACATTATTTTCAAAATATTTCTATAATTAAACTATTTTATCTACATCAGGTCTTTTTCTCATTTAAGTTTAAAATTGGGAGCTTCACCCATTCCAGAGCAATGAATATATATACACAATATATGCTTTCTGATTCATACACACATCTACTTAATACATAGTCTTTAAGGTGATGGGACATCTTGAATTTTCTATGATTGTACCAATTTAAAAAAAACAACTCTGTGGTGTTTCCATATAAGTAATTTTACATCCAAGTACATCCATATACCTCATTTCATTCTAATTCAGGAACTGTGGCCAGTGGATACAGAATGACCTTGCCTGTAGTTTAATTATGTAAAATATGTTGGCTGTTTGGTCACTGGTCAATAAGAGCTTATTTCTCAATTTCTGGCTTTGTTGCTGAAAGCAGGGATTGACTGGTCAATTCCAACTCCCTTTTCCTCAGGCGGCATTTTCCCAAATGATTCCTGAGTCACCCCGAGAGGCACAATCTGAGGCAGTATGGGTTACAGCTCTGTCACAGGGCTGTGTGCACATGCCATAGAGCCCCCTCACTGCACTGCACATCACAGGAAGGTGTGAAGGTGTGGCCCCCCTCTGCCATCCGTCTCAAAGGAGAGGAGGGCCATGTGAGGTCTGGGCTACAATAGTGTTTTACATTTCTCTTTGGCATGGCTTGTCTGCTCCAGATAAGCGCAAGAACATCTTCAGAATTCTTGAGTGTATTTGGAACATGAAGGAAAAAACCCAAATCTATTTAAAATTCAGCAGAGGGCCTCAGAAACAGAAGTGCTCAGGCAAGTTACCACTTGTCAATAATTTTTACATAACAGAAGCAGTTTTATTGCTTGTTCTGATTATATAAAGAAATTTTTTCTTTGAGAAAGATTGAAATACATGTAAAATTATAGAGAATAAAATAAAAATCATCTGGAAGCCCACCATCCTAAGATATCTAATTAACACTTTTGTTAACTTCCACACACTTCTCAAGTATACATGCCATTCACATACAGATACTTTTATATACATGGGATGTAATAAATGCTGTTTATTGTGAAGCCTTTAAAAAAATCACATCCATCCCTGGTTGTTGTCCTTGTATCGCCTCCCCCTCAAACAAAGCAAGTATTATTAACTGCTGGGGATATACCTTTTGTATACTTTTATCTATATAGATACATAGTTATATATAACCACATATTATAATATATATGCATATATAATAGCATATGGGATAATATTATACTTTTCACTCAATTATATGTCATAGAAACCCCAAACAGAATAACATTATACCTTTTTTATTTTGGCTCATTAATGTTTCATAGAAACCCCTTCAAATCAACCCCTTCAAATCCCGTCAAATTATATCTCTAATTCATTATTTGTCATTAGATACCTGAATATTCTACAACTTAAATGTCTCATAATCCATTAAAAAATCTCTCTATTTATGAGCATTTACTTTTTCAGTTTTCTGCCATTCCAAGCTCATGATTTTTTTCAGCTCAGGCTCATAATTTTTTTAACTTTCTAAAATCTATGATGCTGTCTACAAGTCTAAATTTTACTTTTTTCACTTGAATTTTTTGGTCAGTTATTAACTTGCTGTCATGATGTTTAGAAAGTCATCATGATGTTTAGAAAGTCATCATAATATTTAGGTTTCTTTTGGAATTCTCATTTAGATACATGAAAGGGTCTGCGATTTCTTTCTGTAATTACCCAGACCTTCTCAATATGGTGGTTAGAGCATGTTTCCAGCCTCAGGATCTACATACAAATAATTCCGTCTGGAAACTGTTGCTGAAGCAGAAAGGTTCTGGGCAGCTGACGTGGCAACACAGCTTACAGTGTCTGCCAGTTGTGAGGAACAGCAGGCTGTCATGTTGGGATATAGCAGAAGCAGCAGCAGCAACTCCTGATTTAGGGGCAAAAGATGTAAGTACTTACTTTGACCATTAACCAATTAACACAAAGCAAACTCAAACTGAAGAAGGCTAAGAGGGAATACAGTTCCCACTAGAGACCCCTTTAGAAGATTCATTTGAGAAACATTTGGTCTTAACCAGAGTAGAAAGTTTTCAAGCTGGCACATGGTTTTCAGCAGAAGGGGAACTCACAGGGTCTTGTTTGAAAAAAACAAGCTTTAACTGTGGCTAACGCCCCTTTCAAGTCTTAACTCCTCCAAGGACCTGCATACTCTGGCAGGGGCTGTTCCCTGTGGGATAGAGTGCATTGCTAATGTGCAAAAAGGACATGTGATTTCAGCAAAGATAAAAATTTTAGGCAGGTTTGGTTATGGGAAGATCAAAGGAGGCTAGCACTTACAGTGTTTGAGGGAGGGAGAGAGCCTGTTAAATATTTAAGGTGGATTCAAATTGGTGAAAGCTAACTTAGAGGCAGTGGTGGAAACTTCTATTCTCAAGCTATATAGATGACCAGGGGCGTGGGGCCTGCCAACCCAATGACAAATGAAACCCTGGCATGGATCCTTACCTTGAGCTGCTGTTCCTGAGACTGCCACCCTGGAAATCATGTCTGGAGTTCCTGGTATTTTCAGAGTTTCTAAACCATATGTTTATGTGTTGGTGATTTTTTTTTTTTTTTTCCTGTTGAGATCTTTTACTTTGATGTTCAGCTCTTTATAAAACCTCACAAAGGATCAGCAGTGGCCCACCCTAAGTGTGGTTAACTTACTAACAGGTATTTCTGATGGTTACCTCTATGCTGGGGGCACCTAAGTGAACAAGATGAAAGATGTCTCTGGTCCAATAATGTTTGCTGCCCAGCAGAAAAAGCAGATGTTATGAGAAGAGGGATGAACAGTGGGTGGGGAGTCAGGAGACCTGAATTCTGGGCAAACCATATGGCACTCTGGGCTGCAGTTTCTGTGCTATAAAATGAATGGGTGGGAGGGATAACTCTGTCAGTAAATGATTCCTTATCTACTGTGAGTTTTCCCCTTGCTGAACAGCTTTTTACCCAGCATTGAATTTGCTCCATGTCTCATTTGGGAATGAGTACTTTATTTATGAAATAGATTTCACATGTCATCATCTAGGCTTTATCAAATTGTGATTTTATTTTTTAAAATAATTTTTTATTAATTTATTTATTGGCTGTACTGGGTCTTCTTTGCTGAGTGGGCTTTCTCTAGCTGCAGCAAGGGGGCTACTCTCTAGCTGTGATGTATCGGCTTCTCACGGTGGTGGCTTCTCTTGCCGAGCAGGAGCTCTAGGGTGTGCCGGCTCAGTAGGTGTGGCTCCTGGGCTCTAGAGCAGAGACTCAACAGCTGGGGCACACAGGCTTAGTTGTTCTGCGGCATGTGACGTCTTCCTGGATCAGGGATCAAACCCGTGTTTCCTGCATTGGCAGGCGAATTCTTTACCACTGAGCCACTAGGGAAGCCCAAATTGTGATTTTCTGTGACCTAAACCTGAAGGATCCTTTTTGGATGGGTGCACATATAGTATGATATTGGTAAGAGGATAGATTGTTTCTGAAAAAGATGTCTTAAAGGTAGTGATTCCACACAGACTCATCTTAAATATCTATTTCCAAGTGGTTATCGATTGGAACTTTTCTAACTGCTGCTGATTTTTGAGGAGCAAAGACGCAAGAGCCTGGCACTAAGGAAAATGAAATTTCTTAAAATAGGTGTGACCCACAGGCTACAGCTTGACAGAAATTAAATTGAATCAAGAATAAGTCAGGCTGTGCTTCCAATAGAATAGGGAAAAAAAAAAACCTACAAGTGACTGTGTGTTGCGTCCTCAGCTTCCCGAAACCCAGCACCATCAGCTCAGTCATTTTTAGCTTTGGAAATTGTGGGCGTCTCATTAACATGTTTTAATAGAATCTGAAGGATAAGATCAATTTATTTAACATAATTAGTATGCATATTTAGCCTTGCCTAGCACCCACCCGGGCATTTATATGTCCCTTGCTGCCTCCAGCCCTTCTAAATGGCAGAAGTGTACTTCCTGACCCAAGTAATCTTCTCCTGGGCTATGAGCTCCATCCCTCTATGGCCTCCTAAGGAACCACATCCATCACTCATTTCCCTTGTTCCCCCATCTCTTTAGCTTCTCTTTTACACTGGCTTTCCACTCCACCATAGGGAAAAGCATGTTCAAGTGTCTCCCATTTTATACCAACCAAGCAGCCAGCCAATAAACAATCCTCTTTAATGTTCTACCCCTTTTCTCACCATTCCACGAACCCTATGGAATCCCGTGGGTACTTTCAAGTTCCTATGTAACTTGATCTCTTACTGTTTTTATTCTCTTTACCTCTTCCTATGTCTTATGCCCTGGTTTCCTTGATGCTGTTCCAACTCCTCCTTCTTAGTCTTCATGAACTTCTCTTTCTTTGCCTTTTACCTTTAATTCTTCATCTCATTTTTTATTTTAAAGTCTGTGCTGTTCCTTGACAATGTCATTCATGTCCATGGTTTTCATTATGACTTGTGTGCTGATAACACATAAATCAAAACATACACACATCTTCAGGAAAGAAGCAACATATAAACAAATAAATACCACCCACCACACATTTGAATCCCTGCAGACTTTTCTCAGGAGCTTGTGACTCATATTCACTGTCCAAAACAAGTATGTTGGTATATACACTCCCCTGAAAGGGCATTATCTTCCTGTCTAATTGAATATGGTGAGAGCCATATTCACCAGAGCCTGTCCAGCTGGGCCTCCCCTCTATGCCTTTGCACTTACTGATTCCTCTTCTGGAACCACCCCCATGCCTCAATTCACCTGATTAAGTCCTAATTATCCAATAAGGTTTAATGAGTTTTTTCCTTCCTCCTAGTAAGATTTGGTTGAGTTGGTTGCCCTTCTGTGATCATATAAGAAGCTATGTAACATTTATCACTTTTATCTAAGGTGATTATTTTGTTTGCCTTTCCAGTCGATCGTGAAAACCTAAAAAGCAGAATTATATCCTTATTCCTGTGTCCCTAACGTCTACAACAGCATGAGGCACATACTAGTTATCCAAGAAACTATTGCAGATTGAATGAATGGTGGGCCAATGGCTGCCCATGGCTCCAGGTTGCTATTTTATCATCTTAGTCAATCCAGTGAGAAGACTTATTTCCCAGCAGTTCAAGCATAAGCTCTGGGAGCATGCTTTGTGGACTTGTCCCTGGACATGTGCTAACTGCCAAATGAATCACTTCAGGCAGGGAGCTGCAGGACTCTGTCATGTATGAATTTTGTGTCCATTTTAGAACGGGGATGGGATCAGTCCTACCCATGCTACATAAACTGAGAGGGGGCAGGGAAGCTCATCATAGAAAAACTAATGCTTTATTACCAGAAGCTGGAGGAAAGGAGGCAGGCAGGCAGTAGTAGCACATGTCCTCCACACTGTGTGCAATCTGGATGCTAGGGACAGCTGGGGCTGCCCTCTGCTCCGCATGCTGGCGGAGGCAGCTAGGACAGTCTCCAGTCTCAGCCCTCATCACTGCTGTCTTTATCCACTCAAGCTGCTGTGATGTGGTACCATAGACTGGCTAGCTTATAAACTACAGCAATTTATTTCTCATGGTTTTGGAGACTGTCAAGCTGAAGGCCAAGGTGCTGGCAGGTTCAGTGTATGGGGAGGGCCTGCTTCCTGGTTCATAGATAGCCATCTTCTCACTTCTCACATCTTCTCACCTGTGTCTTCACAAGGGGCATGGGATCTCTCTGGGGTCTTTTTGAATAAGGACACTAATTCCATTTATGAGGACTCTGCTCTCCTGACCTAATCACCCCTCCTCCACAGTCTCCACAAATACATCAGTCTGGGGACTAGGTTTCAACATACGAATTTCGGAGGGATACAAAAATTCAGTCTTAGCAACTCTAGTTTTGCATTCTAGGCTCCAACCACACTGAACGTAAAGCCTACTGATGATGTGCTATATGCGCAGGTCCTCCTTCACCTCTGAGCCCTTATCATATCCATCCTCTTGCTGGGAACACCTGCTCTCTTGCTCTCCCTGCCCTGCTTCCAGGCTAACAGACTCACATCCTTCTTTCCTGGATGTGAGTCTTCCTTCACGTGGCCTTCACTGAGACATCTTTCTTTGCTGGGAAGACTTCTCTGACCAGGTTTGGCGCCTCTGGTGTGTGCTTCATCTGTTTCTTACTGCCATCCTCTCCTAGCACTGACTGCTGGCATTATTACTACTTGTCTGTTATAAACTCCAAGAGGATAAGGAACAAACTCACCGCGGTCACTTCCTGTGGCCTGCACTTAACACCTAAGACAGTGCGTGGCACATAGTAGGCACTCAGTAAATACATGATTAATGAAGTACTCAGCTCCTCACCCATTTCTTGGTTGTTAAATAGGAATTGGGATTTTTTTGGGTTTCTTCTACATAGTCCTGGGCTTAGCAGCTTTATTAGAGAAACTGTGGAGAGCCAGCTCGTACAGGAGAAAATATTCTTATTACAGTGAATAATGAATCATATGTGTCTAAAATATTATTTACTGAATGAAGGAAATAATTTTTAAAAATGCTCCCAGGGTGAGGCTATATACCCCAGTCAGGTTCATTCAGTGACATCATCCCTCTAATCAATGTCATTTGGACCAGCGCTAGGACATGGTGTCACAGTGTCACAATGTCATGGATCATAGAGAGTATTCATCCTTAGTGAAAAAGGAAGTATTCTTAGGAGGTTTGTACAGAAGCTATGTTGCAGAAGCAATGTGGAGCAAGGCAGTAAGTATTTTCTCAGCATGCAGAGAATCTATAACGTCCATATATGGACAGCTCCCAGAAAATAATGAACTTTGGCCATCTCCCTTTCTATGACTACAGACATTTATTCTTAGAAAAGAAACTTCTCCATCAGCTTGTCGTGTCCTTCAGTGTCCTCCAGAAACTGAAGTCTGAGCTTTGTTTTTTGGCATCATAAGCGGCTCCTATGGAAATTGTCCTGGTGTGCTAAATTCAGCATTAGAACAGCACTCCTGGGGATCTTGGCTTTATCTGCAGTCACTTATTCAGGCCGAGAGAACAAGAATGTGAGTGCCGCTAAAATACGTGTATGCACTCATGCTGTGCACACATGGGCTCTTTCTATATGTGGAACAGTGGGCAGAGGAGTAGAACCGTCAAAGTGGTATGCACCTTTACTGACTGACAAATGAGACAAGGAGGAAATACAGAAGTTAATGTTTGAGTTTCTATTTTTATGAATATATATTCCCATATATATGTCAAGTTCAATGAGCCTATTTACAGTGACTGATAACTTTGAAGTTTATGGAATGGGTATTTAAATAACTGCAATTTTGTATTAAATATGCTTGCATGCATGCTAAATTGCTTCAGTCGTGTCTGACTCTTTGCCACCCCACAGACTGTAGCCCGCCAGACTCCTCTGTCCATGGGATTCTCCAGGCAAGAATACTAGAGTGGATTGCCATGTCCTCCTCCAGAGATCTTCCCGACTCAGGGATCACACCTGTGTCTCATATCTCCTGCATTGGCAGGTGGATTCGTTACCACTAACACCACCTGGGAAGCCCTGTATTAAATATATCACATGGTTCTTACTAACCAGTACGCTTTTCTGAACAAGCCTTGACTAGAAGTCCTGTAATTGATTTTCTGCCACTTGATGACTGATACTGACACTGCATGAGTTTGGTGAAGTCTCTTACCTTTTCTGGACTCACTTTCATTGCCCCTAAATGGACAAACTCTGCCAATACCACTGGGTGATATAAATAAAGAACCAAGGATGCCTGTCTCGGGGGAAGACAAGCTATGAATGCAGTGGATTATGACGATGAGAGAGAGATCAGGAGAAAAATTAAAAGCAATAACCCAAGATTAGATTTGAAGCCAATAATAAAGACCAGCTAAGATAAAAGCTATGAACTACCATGATGAGAGAGCCTAAGAACTTATGCCCTGAACAGCCCAGAAGGGATCTCTCCTGTTAGGATCTTTTACACAACACTGGCACCAAGCACTGGTGAACACTTCCCATGTGCAGGCACCGTGCCAAGTGCTTTTCCTAGCTCGTGCATTCATCTGGCATCAAATATTCATTGAGCACCTCCTACATGCTGTGAACTGTACATTGTCTTACTCATCCTACAACAACCTTGTGAGGATATCTATTATAATACAATCACTTAACAAATAAGAACACTCAGGTTAAGTAACCTATTTGAAGTCTTACAGTTAGTCAAGGGATGCTCTGGCACTCGAATCCAATTCACACTGCAAAGCCTGAGCCCTTAACCATCATATTGTATCATATTCATGAGTTTTGCCACCGTTTAGATTGAAACACCTTTAACAGCAGGTAAGGAACCTGGAATACAGAGAGGCAGAGATTTATGGCAAACCTCTATTTAACAGGCACTGTGGTGTTTTGCCATATATGATTTCAGTCTATCTGCATCACAGCCCTGTAAGGTACTTTTTCAGTGCAGTTCAGTTCAGTCGCTCAGTCGTGTCTGACTCTTTGCGACCCCATTTCCTGCTGCACTCCAGGCTTCCCTGTCCATCACCAACTCCCGGAGTTTACTCAAACTCATGTCCATTGAGTCGGTGATGCCATCCAACCATCTCATCCCCTGTCGTCCCCTTCTCCTCTCGCCTTCAATCTTGTATCAGAGTCTTTCCAAATGAGTCAGTTCTTTGCATCAGATGGCCAAAGTATTGGAGTTTTAGCTTCAACATCAGACCTTCCAATGAATATTCAGGACTGATGGACGGGGAGGCCTGGTGTGCTGCAGTTCATGGGGTCACAAAGAGTTGGACACAACTGAGCAACTGAACTGAACTGAACTGATTTCCTTTAGGATGGACTGGTTGGATCTCCTTGGAGTCCAAGGGACTCTCAAGGGTCTTCTCCAACACCACAGGTCAAAACCATCAATTCTTCAGTGCTCAGCTTTCTTTATAGTCCAACTCTCACATCCAGACATGACTACTGGAAAAACCATAGCCTGGACTAGATGTACATTTTTTTGGCAAAGTAATGTCTCTGCTTTTTATTATGCTGTCTAGGTTGGTCATAGCTTTTATTCCAAGGAGCAAGTGTCTTTTAACTGCATGGCTGCAGTCACCATCTGCAGTGATTTTGGAGCCCCTTATAATAAAGTCTGTCACTGTTTTTACTGTTTCCCCATCCATTTGCCATGAAGTGATGGGACCAGATGCCATGATCTTAGTTTTCTGAATGTTGAGTTTTAAGCTAGCTTTTTCACTCTATTTCACTTTCATCATGAAGCTCTTTAGTTCTTTGCTTTCTGCCATAAGGGTGGTATCATCTGCATATCTGAGGTTATTGATATTTCTCCCGGCAATTTCAGCTTGATTGATTCCAGCTTGTGCTTCATCCAGCCCAGCGTTTCTAATGATGTAATTTGCATATAAGTTAAATAAACAGGGTGACAATATACAGCCTTGATGAACTCCTTTTCCTATTTGGAACCAGTCTGTTGTTCCATGTCCAGTTCTAACTGTTGCTGCCTGACCTGAATACAGATTCTCAAGAGGCAGGCCAGGTCGTTTGGTATTCCCATCTCTTGAAGAATTTTCCACAGTTTATTGTGATTCACACAGTCAAAGGCTTTGGCATAGTCAATAAAGCAGAAATAGATGTTTTTCTGGAACTCTCTTGATTTTTTGATGATCCAGTGGTTTTGGCAATTTGATCTCTGGTTCCTCTGCCTTTTCTAAAACCAGCTTGAACACCTGGAAGTTCATGGTTCACATACTGCTGAAGCCTGGCTTGGAGAATTTTGAGCATTACTTTACTAGCTTGTGAGATGAGTGCGTCTTGAGAAACCTATATGCAGGTCAGGAAGCAACAGTTAGAACTGGACATGGAACAACAGACTGGTTCCAAATAGGAAAAGGAGTTCATCAAGGCTGTATATTGTCACCCTGTTTATTTAACTTATATGCAGAGTACATCATGAGAAATGCTGGACTGGAAGAAACACAAGCTGGAATCAAGATTGCTGGGAGAAATATCAATAACCTCAGATATGCAGATGACACCACCCTTATGGCAGAAAGTGAAGAGGAAATCAAAAGCCTCTTGATGAAAGTGAAAGTGGAGAGTGAAAAAGTTGGCTTAAAGCTCAACATTCAGAAAACAAAGATCATGGCATCCGGTCCCATCACTTCATGGGAAATAGATGGGGAAACAGTGGAAACAGTGTCAGACTTTATTTTTCTGGGCTCCAAAATCACTGCAGATGGTGGCTGCAGCCATGAAATTAAAAGACACTTACTCCTTGGAAGGAAAGTTATGACCAACCTAGATAGCATATTCAAAAGCAGAGACTTTACTTTGCCAACAAAGGTTCATCTAGTCAAGGCTATGGTTTTTCCTGTGGTCATGTATGGATGTGAGAGTTGGACTTTGAAGAAGGCTGAGCGCCGAAGAATTGATGCTTTTGAACTGTGGTGTTGGAGAAGACTCTTGAGAGTCCCTTGGACTGCAAGGAGATGCAACCAGTCCATTGTGAAGGAGATCAGCCCTGGGATTTCTTTGGAAGGCATGATGCTAAAGCTGAAACTCCAGTACTATGGCCACCTCATGCGAAGAGCTGACTCATTGGAAAAGACTCTGATGCTGGGAGGGATTGGGGGCAAGAGGAGAAGGGGACGACAGACGATGAGATGGCTGGATGGCATCACTGACTCGATGGACGTGAGTCTCAGTGAACTCCGGGAGTTGGTGATGGACAGGGAAGCCTGGCATGCTGCGATTCATGGGATCGCAAAGAGTCGGACACGACTTAGCAACTGATCTGATCTGATCTGATCTGAGTGCAATTATGCGGTAGTTTGAGCATTCTTTGACATTGCCTTTTTTGGTACTTTTTAGACTTTATTTTAAAAATGAGGAGACTGGGACCGATAAAGTTGGAATGATGGTTTTCCAAAGGCACATGGCTGAGAAGTGGCAATGTTAAAACTAAATCCAGATTTTAATTCCTATTTCCTTTCTCCTGTGCCTTTGTTACTTCCCCTACTTCCCAAAGTGATTGAGGGAAGGAAATTGCACAAGGAAACATAAATGGGATTGGGGCTGTGAAACCTGGAGAGAAGAAGAAGGGTAAGTGGCATGACATTTCCCTCTATTTGAAGAGTTTAAGTGAGTTTGAGTCACATATGTGTGTTACCATCAAGGAGGAGTATCTTTATTTTTGAAAATATTTACTTATTTGGCTGCATCAGCTCTTAGTTGCAGAGGCTCAGTAGTTGCAGATTGCGGCCTTAGTTGTCCTGTGGCATGTGGGATCTTAGTTCCCCAACCAGAGATTGAACCCATGTCCCCTGCATTGGAAGGCAGATTTTTAACCACTGGACCACCAGGGAAGCCCAAAGGGAGAATATCTTAACTCTAAAATATTGAGGTGTGTTTCTATAAGGAGTCTGAGGACTTACCAACTGGAGAACAAACACTTCCTGCCCCAGGTAAAGCAAGAGAGTCACTGGCCACCTAGGTACCTATAGAGTCTTATGTAAGAGAGAATTTTTATCCAGCAGTGGAAAGTTTGGAGTGCTACAGGTCTGGAGATCAAAGAGCTGTATGCCTTGGCCTGAGTCTCTGGCTTAGACACTGCATCACCTGCACAGATGGATTCCTTCCAGAGATTCTTCCCAGCTCATCAGTTATGTGTCCAAATGTCTGCTCTTGTTCAAACATTTCCATCAAATGGCAGGGAGTGACTCCCGGGGATGCAAGGTATGTGTATGTGAACATGTGTCTGCGTGGGATGTGTGTGTACCTGTCGTGGTCCAAGTATGAAATTTTTTTTGAAGTTTTTCCTGTTTTGTTGTAAAAAGTAATACAGATTTGAGTTTTATTCCATTATATTCCATATTATAATATTTTTGTTTGTTAAAAATTAAGGTAATATTTTAATTTGCTTATAAAATAAAATTCGTGCTGATCCTGTGGCACCCTGACAGTGGCTACAAGTTGTCCAGTGTGAGAAGCATAGGACTGCATTGTCATGAAGTTTCTAATTCTGATGTTCTTACCTTAACCCATTGTTTTATGTCATGTGTTAGTTGTGTAATATTGTCTCTCAATTTTTCCCTGATCTCATGGTTCAGTGGGGACACTGGGTCAAATGTGGAGGAGGAGCTGTGGATTTCAGAGCAGTAATGGATAACCAATTAATTCCTGACTGATGACTGACTGATGACTTGTACCAAACGCTTCCTGAGTACTTCATAGCATTTTCAGGGAAATGGTAATAGTTAACATTTATTGAGCATTTAGTATACATCACGTTTGTAGTTTTTTAATCTAAAAGTGTACCCTTAAATGATAGCTTTCTGAGAAAGGTTCTGTTATTATTGTTCCCATCTTATAGAGCAGGAAAAGGAGATATAGAATAACTTGCCCAAGTTCACACAGCTAGTAGATAGTGGAGCTGAAATTCACACTCTGCTTTATCCTGCCCATTTCCAGTTGGCTTTGGGGGCTTGGAGGACTCTCCCAGCATGTATAGCCTTTTATTTCATTTAGCAGGTGCGTGAGTCATCTTTGCCTGATGGAAGCTTGACGTGGGGTTAAAAGTCAGAGCAGTATCCATCTGCCACCCCACTCGTCCAGGTTCAGGGGGCATCGATAAAAAGGGAAGGGTGAGGAGAGGAGAGAGTGAAGCCCTGTCTCCTTCACTTCTAGGGTAAGAGCAACAGTCCCAGGATTGGCACGGGTAGCTCATGCTGCCTGTGCCAGGGTAATTGTCTCTGGCCCTTACACCAGGTTTTCCTGGCACGTATCCTTGCTGATAATGGAACTGCTGACAGGCATGTGCTGCTATGCCTCTCACCTGCCACCCAACCCTCCTGAAGAAGGAGGTTAAACCCTTGGTTGCCAATCCCTGGCTGAGGCCATGAACTCTGTATCTCCAAGGCAGGCTCCAGGGGCTGGCTTTGCTGGAGTCTACGGCTGCTCTGGGCTAAACCTTCCCCTCCCCGCCCGCCCCCGACTCCTTGCTGGAGCCAGAGCTATGAGATGCTAGCTGACTAAAAAGCGCTTCACTGTATCAGATGTTTTTGGAAAGTCTGGGGTCAGCATTATCCAGTCATTCCCCTTTAACTGAAGTTTTACATTTTGAATCATGATTGAATGTTTTTCTTTTGCTGTCGTATTGGAGAGGCCTCTTATGTATTTCTAGGCACCTCACTTAAACAAGGTATGCAGAGAATTTGTGTTTCTGTCTCATTTATGCCCTATATGGCACCCCTTCAACCACTCTTCAGTCAGTCCCCTTAACTCACTGCCTTAACATTCCCTTTTACTTTCCCTAGGAACTCTCTGTCAGAGTTTAGTTCTATACTCAGGCTGGGAAAACTACTGGATACTATCTGCAGCCAAGACTGTTGCTGCTATACATTTCAGAGGTCCATTCATTTATAGGTAAAGTCTTTATTGTGCTCTTGTCACACACCAGATGCTGTGCTAGGCCCAGTGGTCGTAGCATGGACAGAACCACAGATGCTCAATATCCTCATGGAGCTTCAAATCCATCTAAGGGTCCAGTAACAGCTGCATTTCTTGCCTACTGGTTCCTCTGAGGACACGTTCCTGGTTAAAGCCCACTCCTGTTTTCCACACTGGCCAATCCAGACCATCACCACATTTCTCAAGTTTATCAATATAAGCTCACTTTGATCTCTAGCAGTCTACTCTGCAGAGAAGTCTCAGTAAGTACTCAGTCCCTTTTTGAACAGACTTGTCTCCATCCAAGCCTATCTTCACCACCTTAATCTCTTTCTTGGAGGGAGAAATGCCCTTTATTTAAGCTAGGCTTAACTTTTACTTCTATACTTCCATATGATCAGCCTCTTTTGAGATTTAGTCCTTCAGTAATTGTATTTCATTTCTGTATCTCCAATCTCCATATGAATCAGCATATAACCTTTTTCATCTTGTCTATGCTAAGCCAGTTCTTCAATCCTGAGTGCTTTATAGTAGTCCTGGCTATTGTCCCCTCTTCTTCATACCCAGGCTTCTCAAAAGAATAATTCTTACTGTCTCCTTTTACTTAATTTCCATTTGCAGCACAAGTGATTTCTGTGTCTAATTCCTCACACCATTGACTATAGTTCCAAGGAAATTGTTTGTGTTGTGATCATCAAACCTCCTTATTGGTAAAACCAGTGTAGGGAGAATACTTGCACTCTTGCCTCTTTCAATGTCTCTCCTACATTTGGCATTGTCGATGACTCTCCCATTTCTGAAGCCATCACCTTCCCTGGCTTCCGGGACACCATTCTCTCCTGGCTTTCGGCCCACCTTCATTATTGTCTTTCACAGGCTCCTCTTTCTGTGTGCAGCTTTTCGATATCTACTGCTTCAATGAACTGAAAACCTCTTTAGGGTTATTAATCTCACTGTCCCCAGTGCGAGTGACAATGCTGGGCATGGAGTGGGTGTTCAATAAAGATTTGTTTCGTGAACGTATGACTTCCAGAATCATCTTTCCAGAAGAGCAGACTGAGCACAGCCAAGCGATCTTGGAAGCTTCGGGGACTCACTGCTCCATTTTAGCAACTTGGGTAAATAATTAATTACTGCTATGACAGTACCACATTTGGATATAGTATTGATTAAAAACCATGTTAGTTGATTTTGTCTTTGAAAATAAGTTTATTGTAGGAAAAGTTAGAAAACATGAACAGCCAGAAGAAAAAAATAAAATCATCCATAGACCCATTACCCAGACAAATAATTACCGGTTATCTGTTGACATAGGGCCTCTCAGTTCATTTCCTAAATTTTTACTTTCAGTAAAGAAATGGGGTCAAGCCTGGAGAGTATCTCAGCTACTGAGCTGGCCTTTGCAAGGCTCACTGGTCATTAAATCCTAGTGCTCAGGGATTCATGGCAAACCTGACCTGGATCTAGGTGGGTGTTCACATCTAGCAGCACTGTTATGGTGGGAAGAGATTAGCTGCATTATTAGTGATGATGCTTTTGTTAGATAGATGTCACACTAGGATATTTGCACCTGGTTGAAGCAAGATCCTCTGGTGGTCTGGTATCTGGAGAGGAAGGCAGAGAAAGGAAATTCACAACAATTAGTAATTGATGAGGCTCCAGTTCCAGGGCTTAACTTCCCTGGTGGCTCAGATGGTAAATTGTCTGCCTACAATGCAGGAGACCTGGGTTTGATCCCTGGGTCAGGAATATCCTTTGGAGAAGGAAATGGCAACCCATTCCAGTACTCTTGCCTGGAAAATCCCATGGACGGAGGAGCCCGGTAGGCTACAGTTCATTGGGTTGCAAAGAGTTGGACACGACTGAGCGAATTCACTTTCACTTTTCTTTCCAGTTCCAGTGGACACTTGGCATACAGAACAGAAATTGGGCAAGATGACAGGACACTTGGGGAAGGGAAAAATGTTAACACTAAACTGTTTCAGCGTATGAGAGCCTATGAGATCATGTGAGGGCACTGCAATCAGGACTTGAGGTGACAAGACCAATTTTAGCCCAACTCCTTTTGGGGATGAGCTGCTAAGGTACTGTCAAACTGAGTGAATTTTGTTAGAAACCAGGAAGATTTGAGCTACCAGGTTGAAAGACTTAGTAACTGTTGATTTATGGGACTAGGGAAGGCAGGGACTGATAAATCCCAAACCTTTTGGAGTGCTGAAACCCCATACAATCTGTTTCATTTCATGACCCATATAACTGTGGTATGCCATATGTCTATATAAAATAATTAAAGCTAATTAAGATTAATTTTGGTTGGTGAGTATATGAAGAGTTTCATAATAACTCTTGAGATGACTGGAGATGCTTTGGGACATCACAAAAGGAGCATTTGCAATAATGGGGCTAGATGTTTAACCCAGACGCGTGAGATGAAGGCTAGAAACAGAATGACAATTCTGTGGTTGAAAGAACACTGAAATAGGAGTTAGGAGTTGTAACCACTGCGCCGGGAAAGTGATTATCTGAAAACAACAACAACCTGGTTTTGCAGCACTTGCCAGTTTCTGTGCTGTAAATACCCCTGCTGTGGTGGACTTCAAATTATCAACAGTTTTACTGTTGGCTCACATAATTCTTGGATAATTAATAATCACACTTTGGTAAGCCCAATGCAAGACAAGTCCAGTACATCTAGATCATCTTAACTGAGCTTCTAGCTAGCTTTGTGATGTTGACTAAATCACTTTATCTCTCTGGATCTGGTTTTATCACCAATCAAATGAAGTTGCTAAAATAACCTGTAAGGTCTTCCAAAGTTAACATTTCAGTGACAGAGCTGTGTTATAGGGCAGGGCTGTGCTGTGCTGTGCTTAGTCGCTCAGTCATGTCCAACTCCTTGCGACCCCATGGATTGTAGCCCTCCAGGCCACCTCTGTCCTTGGGGATTCTCCAGACAAGAATACTGGAGTGAGTTGCCATGCCCTCCTCCAGGGAATCTTCCCAACCCAGGGATCTAACCCAGGTGTCCCACATTACAGGAAGATTCTTTACTGTCTGAGCCACTAGGGAAGGCCAAGAATACTGGAGTGGGTAGCCTAGCCCTTCTCCAGAGGATCTTCTTGACCCAGGAATTGAACTGGGGTCTCCTGCATTGCAAGCAGATACTTTACCAGCTGAGCTACCAGGGGAGCCCTTGGGGGCACAGCTAACATCATGTTATAAGCCAAAAGAGTTATATCAGATCTTCATGAATGTTATTGTGAGATATTGGGACACATAATTTGACATGTGAGTCTGTGTTGTAATCAACCATGTTCTGATTCCTGTGGTCATTGTGTGTGTCCTTTTCCAGTACCTCTTCTCTGGAGGATTAAAAATGACAGTGAGGTTATTAGTGAGCCAAGGCTCAAAGCCCACCAGAGGGGTAATAAACCACGACAGGAGTCAGAGATTCTATATTCATCTGTCATGGCCTCGGAGTCAGTTGAAGGGCTGTGGCAAAATCTTTTTCTAAAAAACTTAATTAATGAAGCAGGCTCTGTCAGGTCTTAGTTTCAGCATGCAGGATCTTCCTTGTGGCGCACGGACTCCCTAGTTGTGGCACTCAGGTCCAGATTGTGTGGCCTCAGTTGCTCCGTGACCTGTGGGATCTTAGTTCCCTAACCAGGAATTGAGCCCTTGTTCCCTGCCTTGCAAGATGGCTTCTTAACCATTGGACCACCGTGGAAGTCCTCTGTGTCATAATCTTATAGCTTAGGTGCCTTAGCCTATTTGATCATGAGCTCAACCATGGACCATTAGTCCAGGCCTTCCCTGGACTAATAAACAGCATGACAGTTTAATTTGCTCAAAGCTTTTTGATGACAAGGACTGTGTCCTTCATACTTATGTGTGTCAAATCCTGACACATAATAAGGACTCAGTAAGTGTTTGTTGAAAGAAAGGATAAACATCTGAGCCTTTTTAGAGCAAATTCTGAGTTTGATTTGTATTTTCTCCCAGCTCTATTGAGATGTGATTGATGTATAACATTGTATACATTTAAGGTAGACAGCATGATGATTTGCTAAATTTTAAAATATTAATTCAAAAGTCGACATGAGCTTCTTTGTGTTCACCAGAAGAACTTTATTTTTCAAACAAGAGAAATTATTTTCTTGTTGTAATAGAAACTTTTCAGTGCCTTCAATTCAGTATTGAGCATTTAAATTTGCCTTCCATCTGGATAACACAATTAATGCACAGTCAGAATCCAATGGCGAGAAATTCAAATGAGAAAAACCTAAACCAGGCATTTACTACCCACCAGTGAATACTCTGGGCTTCTCCAGTGGCTCAGAAGGTAAAGAATTGGCCTGCAGTGCAGGAGACCTGGGTTCGATCCCTGGGTTGGGAAGATCCCATGAAGAAGGAAATGGCAACCCACTCCAGTATTCTTGCCTGGAGAATCCCATGGACAGAGGGGCTGGGTGGGCTACAGTCCATGGGGTCACAAAGAGTCGGACATGAGTGACCAACTAACACGCACAGTGTGTACTCTGCCTGCCTCAGCCAGTAGAATTAGCTCATCTCCTTTGAAATGAAAAGATAACATTTATTTATAAAGCATACATAATTATATATCATTCAGTTCAGTTCAGTCACTCAGTCGTGTCCCACTCTTTGCAACCCCATGAATTGCAGCACGCCAGGCCTCCCTGTCTATCACCAACTCCCGGAGTTCACTCAGACTCACGTCCATGGAGTTGGTGATGCTATCCAGGCATCTCATCCTCTGTCGTCCCCTTCTCCTCTTGCCCCCAATCCCTCCCAGCATCAGAGTCTTTTCCAATAGTCAGCTCTTTGCATGAGGTGGCCAAAGTACTGGAGTTTCAGCTTTAGCACCATTCCTTCCAAAGAACACCCAGGACGGATCTCCTTTAGAATGGACTGGTTGGATCTCCTTGCAGTCCAAGGGACTCTCAAGAGTCTTCTCCAGCACCACAGTTCAAATGCGTCAATTCTTCGGTGCTCAGCTTTCGTTACAGTCCAACTCTCACATGCATACATGACCACAGGAAAAACCATAGTCTTGACTAGACGAAGCTTTGTTGGCAGAGTAATGTCTCTACTTTTGAATATGCTATTTAGGTTGGTCATAACTTTCCTTCCAAGGAGTAAGTGTCTTTTAATTTCATGGCTGCAGTCACCATCTGCAGTGATTTTGGCTATACCTCATTTTATATCGCTTCACTTTATTGTGTTGTTTTACTACCTGAAATCTTGGGCCAAAGCTGCATTGAGCAAGTCTCATGGCACCACCTTCCCAATAGCACTTGCTCACTTTGTGTCTCCACGTCACATTTTGGTAATTCTGGCAATATTTCTCTTGTTTTCTTTTTCATTTTGTACGCTGGCAGTATTTTAGGTTTTTCCATTGTGATCATATTTGTTATGGTGATCTGTGATCAGTGACGTTTGATATTACTATTGTAATTGTTTTGGCAATTTTTAGCAACAGAGTATTTTACATTTATTTATTTGTTTGTCTTTGGCTGTGTCACCACCTAGTCGTGGGCTCAGTAGTTGTGGGTTTAATTGCCCTGTGGCATGTGGGATCTTAGCCACATGATCTGTGGGATCAACCAGGGATCAAATCTGTGTCCCCTGCATTGGAAGGCAAATTCTTAACTACTGGGTCACCAGAGAAGTCCCCAGGGATTTTAAAATTAAGGTATATACATTAAAAAAAATTTTGTTATTTATTTACGTTTGGCTGTACTGGGTCTTTTTTGCTGCACGTGGGCTTGCTCTAGTTGCAGCGAGCAGGTCTCATTGCAGTGGCTTCTCCTGTTGCAGAGCATGGGCTCTAGAGTGCAGGGGCAGTGGTTGTGGTGCATGGGCTTAGTTGTCCCATGGCCTGTAGAATCTTCCAGACCAGGGATCAAACCTGTGTCCCCTGCATTGGCAGGTGGATTCCCAACCACTGGACCACGATGGAAGTCCTACATTTTTTATAATTTTGTAGACATACAGCTATTGCACACAATAGAGGATGGTATCATGTACAACATAACTTTTATATGCACTGGGAAACCAACAGATTCGTATGACTCACTTTATTTCAGTGGTCTGGAATTGAACTCGCAATATCTCTGAAGTCAGCCTGTGGTCCTCATGATGACCCTCCTAAGTTAAGTATTGTTATTCCTCTTTCAGGGGATCTTCCTGACCCAGGGTTCAAACCCATGTCTCCTGAGTCTCCTGCATTGGCAGGCGGATTCCTTACCACTGAGCCACCTGGGAAAACCCACCTTGTTATTCCTCTTTCAGAGAAGAAACAGAGGTTGAGCAATAGAGCGTCCGTGGCCCAGACAGGAGTTAACAGCCCATAGGTGGCACTCTTCTCCCCAGGCCAGGCTGCCTCCGGGCTCTCTGCACTTCCTCTCCGTCGGGTCTCTGTCCTTTGTTTGCTGTGCAGGTTTGCATTCTTTCACATGTGCAGGAACCTGGCTCAGCCCACTACCAGGCAAACAGAAGCAGCAGCCTCTGACTGGGTTCTGGGCAAACACACCAAGCCGGGTCTGGACGAAGGAGGGAGCTGGGCTGTACTTTGCCCTCGTGAATCAGCCCATGGAGGCTGGGCAGTTGCAAAGGTAGCTGACAGGCTGTAGATCTGAGAGCCAGGTAAGTCTTGGGAGATGTGGCACCTGGACTTTGACAGTGTCTAGGAGGGGAGAAGACACTCCTGGAGCGTGCGAAGGGAAGGTGGCGGCTGTCAGAGCAGGTGTGTGGGGACTCTAGTGCCCTTGTAGGCTTTGTCTTGGCTGTGCTTGCTGTGCTGTCAAACTAGGAAAGGCAATATTGACCTTAGTGGGGCCAGGGAAGGTCATTTATGTGGATGTGTGAGTATGACTTGTCCCTGTGCATGTAATGCCTTCATTGGAGTATCTTAAGTGCTTTTCATTTGGGGTCCTTAATTGTAACCTGAGCCCTAACAAGCTGGAATTGGTATCTTGGCAACAGAAATCAACTGGAGTTGACTTTGGTGAAGGGAGTGGGTAATGTGTCTTTGCCATCAGAGAAGGGCTGTCTAGTGAAAATATCTGGGGATGAGGTGGAAGAGGCTTTCGTCTTCTTTTTTTTTAAATAGATTTCTTTCTTTCTTTTTTTTTTTGCTGTGGACCATTTTTAAGTTTTTATTTATAAATTTGTTTCAGTGTTGTTCCTGTTTTATGTTTTGTTTTTCTGGCTATAAGGCATGTGGGATCTTAGCTTCTTGACCAGGGATTGAACCCACACCCCCCTGCATTGGAAGGTGAAGTCTTAACCACTGGACTACCAGGGAAATCCTGAGGCTTTCTTCTTGTTGAGCTTCCTTGTGTCCAAATGCTTTCAAATCCCATAGGCCCCCTTCAGGAAGGACTCAGGTAGCCTTTCACTGTGTCTGGGGCATTTGGCCTTTGCTGAGATTTGCTGGAAAAGGCTCTCAGTACACCTGACTTTTTCAAGGATGTAAGCTGACAAGGGAAGGAAGGTGCAAGTTTAGCTGTGATTGTTCTGGAGGTAGAAGGCACTTCTGCGCCTTGTTCTTCTGGAGCATTCTGCTTACAGCTCTCTGCTCATAGCTGTGGACCCTGGCTCTGCGGCATTGGAGCAGAGTGACATCTTGATTTCAACACACACACCCTTTGACCTTTGCTTCTGATATTTATTATTATATTGAGCTGGGAGTTTCAGGAGTGGGAGCAAGTTGTGGATCCGACCCGAACTTTTCAACCTAATGTAGTTCCCAAGGGAGAAGGAGCATGGGGTCTGATGGAGCCGTGTATCCTCCTGACACAGGAGACTCCTGAGCAGCTGTAAGGGGTGATGGGTGCTTTCCTTTGAAGGCAGCTGGGTGCTGGTGCTGCTCTGTGATACAAGCAGAGAAGCTTGGAAGGTAACTTGTCATTGGGAGCTGTATCCCAGTTTGAAGAATAAGTGGGGAAAACCAGTTTGATCCTGGGGAGACTTCCAGGTTTTAAAATCTCCGGGCAGGAAGATTACTGAGACACGGCTCTCTAGTTTGTCACAGAAGCAATCCCAAACCCTGTGTCTCCTCACCTCCCCTGGAGGAGGGGCAGGCATGGGCAGGTTATAGAGCATAGTTCTCTAAGACTTTAAGGATTTAGAAAAGATGTCTCTTGAAGTCACTCTAAGCTGCTGCTTCTTCTTTTTAAACATCTATTTATTTGGCCACTTTGGGTCTTGGCTGTGGCACGTGGGATCTTTGTTGCAGGCGTGGGCTCCAGAACAAGCAGGCTTCAGTAGTTCTGGCATGTAGGCTTAGTTGCCCCGAGGCATGTGGGTTCTTTCTGGACCAGGGATCAAGCCTGTGTCCCCTGCATTGGCAGGAGGATTCTTCACTACTGCACCACCAGGGAAGTCCCTAAGCTTCTTTTTATTTAGGAAATCTTTTCAGCTACTCACCCCACGCTAATCTCTATCTCTGATGACACTGTTATTCACTGAACCACTACTGTATCCCAGGCATAGTGTTCAGCACTTTGCATAAGTATCTCTAACGCTGACAGTGTTAATTATTCCTTATTTTATGGGTAAGGAAATTAAGGCTGGAAAAATTTAACTTGCTAATAAGTGGCAAAGTCAAGTTTTTTTTTAATTAGAAAATAATGTATTTATTTGTTTTTTTTTGGTTGTGCTGGGTCCTTGTTGCTGCATGCTGGCTTTCTCTAGTTTTGGAGCGTTTATCATCCATGGGCTTCTCATTGCGGTGGCTTCCCGTCTTGTGGAGCACAGGCTGTAGGTGTACAGGCTTCAGTAGTTCCAACATGTGGGCTCTAAGGCATGTGGGCTTCAGTAGTTGTGGCATAGGGGCTCGTTAGTTGTGGCTCTTGGGCCCTAGAGTACAAGGGCTCCTGTAGTTGTGGTGTGTGGGCTCAGTACGTGTGGCTCACAGGCTTTAGCTACTCCTCGGCATGTGAGATCCTCCTGGTGTGCTAAATAACTTCAGTTGTGTCCAACTCTTTGTGATCCAATGGGCTGTATAGCCCACCAGGTTCCTCTGTCCATAGCATTTCCTAGGCAAGAATACTGGCATGGATTGCCATGCTCTTCTCCAGGGGGGTCTTCCCGACCCAGGGATTGAACCCGTGTCTCTTTTGTTTCCAGCACTGGCAGGCAGATTCTTATCCACTTTACCACCAGGGAAGCTCAGAGTTAGGATCTGAACTGGGTCTAGCTCTGTCTAAAGCCCACTTTATTTCTATGACAGCACAGGGCCTCCTGAATGACTGTTTGTTGGTGAAATAGGTGAGCACACATGTCTTTAATTGGAATACTTTGATTGTGTTTTGCAACTTCATATATTGTTCTTTCTCCCAGGCCTCCCACATCTATTGTTGCTCCAAATATACTTTAAAATTTTTATAACAACCTCAATATAATTGTCTAGCCTGTTATTTATTTCAAGTATCTGCTTGCGATTTTTTCAGATGTCTCTGTCTCAGCGCCTGTGTGGTTTGTTTTAGATAGAAGATTTTTGAGGACCATGGATGCTTCTTTCACAAAACCTAATTAAGCATCATGCTTGGATATAGGCCTAAAATGATCATTTGTTTTCTTTTTGTTTTGTCTGACGGGAAGATAAAATAACTACACAGCCGACTCAAAACATTAGAGAAATTCAGAAGATCTAGGATGGAACCTTGGATTCCCCAGTGGCTGCCTCAGCCATTGGGGAGGCCCCCAGCACCATCAAAGGATCCAGACCGAGGGCTTTGGAAAGATAGATACTATCAGCCTATTCCCCACTCTTGGCACAATGGAGAGAGGGTCCATCAAAGGCAAGATGTGGGCAGGAGCCCCCAGCCACAGCAGGACCCCAGGGAAGACCTCCAGGAGCCTCACTATGCAGCCAGATCTGGGGAATGGCGTCCACCTGTGTCCGGGGTTGACTATTACGAAGGCGGTTATCCCAGTCAATTGTATTCAAGGTATGAGTTTAGAGCTTGGACTTGATCCAGCTCTCCCAAATGCTTGTGAACAGATCGTTCTTTTCCGTCTTCCTTTTCCTTTTATTTCTCTTCTTCCTTTTCCTCCTCCTCCTACATTGACTTAGCTAAACCCTTTCCTTTCCCAGGCTAGATTGTGGTGACTGAAAATATAGTTTATTTCCCTTTGTTAGTCCCTAGGGGTGCTTCTTAAGAAGCCATCACAACACAATTGGGTGTTGGGGGCAGAGGAGAGAGTAGAAAGAATGGTGAAATTCAAGACGGCAGATGAGACCCTCTTACTCTGGCATCACAAAAGGCAGGATTTGTAGACTATGGAAAAGCTTTTCCTATGGATGTCTATAAAAAGCTCCTTATCCTCTTTGATGACTCTAACCCAGGGTTAGCACCGAACCCACCAGCAACATAAGAGTCCTAGTACCTAGAACAGCACCTACAGTGTGATGCCTACACAGAAAATATATACATTGAGTGAATGATTGGGAACTTCAAAAAATCAGAGAGCAGATAGAAGCTTGGAGTCTCCAAGTTCAGAATGAAAAGGTCTCTGTGAGGTAATTCTGGGAGAATCTGGAGTTTCTACTTTTGGCCTTCATGTTTTATGCAATGTTGCAAGCCATCTATTTTTCACTTTAGCTTTTTCAGGTGGGATGATATTTTCCTGCTTCTAGGTTTAAGGTTGAAATTATGACAGTTATTGTAAAGAATTCTGTCCCTATGAAATAGTAAAGAATTATTGATTGATAAAAATAGTGTTGAATTCTTGAAGGAAGGTCTGTTAAGGGTAGAGGCAATAACAGCAAGCAGATTTAAGATGGTCCAGTTTGACTTTTTCATCTCATTTCCATCTACAATATGCATGGGAATTCCAGTGGTATATTGGGTACTTTACACAGTTATCTTGGGAAGGGGGTTCCTAAGGTGATATCAGGGCAGGGTCTTCTTAGATAATATTTCATGTTGTTGGATGTGTGTATTTGAGGAGTAAGAGGGATCATGAGGAAGGAGAAGAGACACTCAGCTGTGGTTTTACTGTAAAAATTGCAGCCTTGTTCTGACACAATGATTCTACTCCTGCTCCGATTCTAGATTTTCGGTTGTAGGATGAACCATAGCTTTAGAGCAGATTCTAGACGGGTATCTCAGTTTTGTCCTCTGGAGTTGTTTTGTCTGTCAAGCCCTTCATTGTTTTTCTTTTTTTAAAAAATCGTTTATTTATTTGGCTGTGCCGGGTCTTAGTTGTGGCACTTAGGATATTTGATCTTCGTTGCGGTGTGTGGAATCTCTAGTTGGAGCATGTGCGATCTAGGTCACTGACCCGGATCAAACCCAGGTTCCCCGCGTTAGGATCATGAAGTCTTAGCACCAGACCACCAGGAAAGTTGCTCTCCATTGGTTTTTCTTTTGCTATGCTTATCCTTGAATGAGTGGCCTTTTTTGTGATTCTTTAGGTGGAGCATTGAGGATCTCTATCAGAGCTATTACTCTCCAGCCCTAAGGGAAGAATATGCTTATGGAAGTTATTACTACCATGGACACCCACAGCAGCTTCAGGAAGAAAGAGGTATGGAATAATCTCCAAGAAGCCTTTGGGATGGTACCACTGGTCTGACAGGGCAGAGGCCAAAAGGGCCATGCTCAGAGCCTCATCCTAGGCCTCCACCCCCACCTGCTTCTTTCTTGGTCAGATGCTGCTGCTGCTGCTGCTGCTGCTAAGTAGCTTCAGTTGTGTCCGACTCTGTGTGACCCCATAGACAGCAGCCCACCAGACTCGCCCGTCCCTGGGATTCTCCAGGCAAGAACACTGGAGTGGGTTGCCATTTCCTTCTCCACTTGGTCAGATGAGGCCACAGCAAACACACTGCTGCTAGACGTCTTGAGAAGAGATAGAAGAGTCATTTCTCTTTGTACATGTAGGTGTAGTTGATGGTACTGAAACTATTTTTATGTTATTAGTGTTATGGATAGTTTGTACTTCATCCATTTTTTTTCTACTCCTCATTATAACCAAGATTATAGTCTCTCCCTGATCAAGTAACAGTGAAGTCAGTTCTTAACAGTGGAGTCATCAAGTGTGTGGCTGGGCTGTAATGAGCCTGACCATCACAGAGTGGCAGATTTGCACAAAAAGGAATTTATACCCTAAACCAACAGTAAGGATTTAGGTATGTGTTAATGGCAGCTTCTGACCTGCTAGTAAAGAGAAAAATCTGTTTGAGTGCTGAAAACACACACACACACACACACACACACACACACACACACACGATCCCCACTGTTGTACTATCCTATACAGTCATGCTGATTGGTTCAGAGAAGACTGAGATTCATCTTACAGACTTGTTGGCTTTCACTTACCAACTTTATTCAATTTGACAAATACAGTCAGCCCTCCAAATTTGCAGGTCTGCCTCCAACTGATCATTGAAAATATTTGAAAAAAAGAAAATTCCAAAACTTAAAACTTGAATTTGTTGCTTGTTGGCAACTATTTACACAGCACCTATGTTGTATTTACAACTATTTGCATAGCATTTACATGGTATTATTAGTTTTAGAAGTCATCTAGAGATGATTTGAAGTTTATGGAGGATGTGCATACATTCTATGCAAATATTATACCATTTTATTAATATATAAAAGACTTTAACATTCTCAGGTCCTGAAACCAATCCCCTAAAGCATACAGAAGGATGACTGTATGTCTTTATACCTGCCATGCTCCAGTAACCCAGCTTCACAACTTGCTAGAATCTCCGAACTTTTAGGAATAGGAAGTGACCTGTCTTCGTTTTGTTTTCTCTGAGGGTGCAGTGCCAAGGCAAGGGAGTCCTTATATCTGGCAGGAAGATCATCGAGATCAAAAGTACCTCAATGATCATCAACATGAAAACCAGAATAGTCCATTTGGAACAAATAGGGAGACCCAGTTCCAGTAAGTATGCAAGGAGAGGCTGGTTCTACAGACTACGTTTGGCAAACTTGATGTCATCTGGTACTGGTCCCTCATCTTTAGAAGCCCGTCTGCTTTTGTTCTGGCCACAAGGATGGAGCTCAGGCTGGCCTGAGCCAGTTGTTCACATGGACCCTGGAAGGAGGGGTTCTTTATTCTGAGTGGCAGTTCCCCAAACCTGCCTAAGCCCCCAAACCTGTGAGGTTACTTGAGGTCCCTCTTGAAGGAGGGCATTAATTCTATGTTGGCCTTGGAACAGATGTGGCCTTGCATAAGTTCTTACAATTGCATCCTGCCTGGGGATGGGGTACTTCTCCTCTGCCCAGTCCTGTGCCCTAAGAACGGTCTCTCCCCTGGGATGAGAAGAGCAAGGAAGAGCATTTTGTACATGTACCTGTCTGGTACCCTTAGGCCTTTCCCTTCCTGAAACTCACCAACCCGCCTGCTCTGATTTAAGTCATTCTGGGATGTCAGGCCACAGAGATCCAGCCTTCTCTGCAGAGTTTGGGGGCCACTTCTAGTAACTGTGCTATGAACCCCGGACGTTCCTGTTTTTCTGGTTTAATAGACTGTGGCAGCACAAGAGAGGACAAGGCTTTTCCCTGTGGCACATGGGCCAACCCGACACCTGCCCACACTTTGCGGCAGAGCAGCCTCTGGTACAGAGCAGCTCAGCCTGCTGGCCTGCCCTGGATCCCCTCTCACATGCTCCTGTCATCTTGCTGCAGATCTAAGAGTCGGAATCCTTATAAAGACAGTCCTGCTTCTAACTCTGGACAGGAGAGGCCCGAGGACCTGTTCATGGAGAGTCCGCTAACTGGGGCACAGAAAAACAAGGTAACCTGAAGTGACACAGGGCGGGTGGCCTGTGACAGTGCATCACAGCTGACATCATCAGCAGTGGCAGGGCAGGGCCCTGGGGACGGGGGTCCCTAGTGCCAGCAGTCTAAGGGGTACCATTCCTCCCCTCTTGGCATAGCCTCCATGCCCATGTCCTCCTTTCCCTGATTCCTGTTTCAGTCTTCTGGGTCTGGGGCCCTTATTGAGCCCTTTTGCATTTTTTTTTTTTTTTGCCAAGTTAGCTGTCAGGAAATGTCACCCAAGTCACTCCAAGGTGGGAAAGAAAAGAAGTGTTACCGGTACCCCGGTGGACTAGCAATTTGGTTTACTCAGGAAGTGGGAAGTTGCTAGCATCTTTTAATTTGGGTATGAAAGCAGAATTTTAAACTTTTCTTGACTCTTCCTTTTCTCTCTTCTGAAATCTTACTGGGTGTACCAGTTGGGCTATGAAATGGAGCTCTTGAATATTTTAAACTTTCAATTTTGGAATAACTTTAGATGTATGGAAAAGTTACAAGAGACAAGGTCTTAATTTTTGACAGTCTTGTATTAATCTTCTATCCCTGATTAGGTTTGTATGATTTGGGGGAACAGTTTCTTCTGTACACCTAATACTTAACAGGGCCGGGCACCTATTAGGACTAACAGTAACAACAACGCAATAACAGCAGTCATATATGAGTACAGTACTTTACAGTGTGGACAAAGAGCTTTTGTATCCGTTGTTTGTATCTGTTTTACAATCCTCCCAGAATATAAATTCTGTGAATTTCTTTAAAAAAAAAAAATTTATTTATTTGGCTGTACTGGGTCTTGGTTGCGCATGCATCTTCACTGCAACACGCAGGATTTTTTTTTTAGTTGCAGCATGTGGAATCTTTTAGTTGTGGTGTGCAAAATTTCAGCTGCATCATGTGGGATCTAGTTCCCTGACCAGGGATTGAACCTGGGCCCCCTGTATTGGGAGCACAGAGTCTTAGCCCCTGAACCACCAGGGAAGTCCTTTTGTACCTGTATCCTTAGGGAAAGCATTGCACCTGGAGCATAATAAGTGCTCATTAAACAGTTGGCAAATGAATGCAAGAGGTAAGTACTTGAACTATATAGGGTAGGTATGATTATCTACATTATAAATGAAGGTACTGAGCTTAGAGAGTCTACATCACTTGTTCAAGGTCACAGAGCCTGGTATTAACAAAGCTGGAATTTGAATTAAAGTCCCCTGACCCCAGGACCTGCACTCTACCCACAGCCAAAATGAATCCTTTAGTGAGAATTGTCAGTTGAATGATCCCTTCTTTTCCTTTCAATATGTCCACATTCATTAGATTTATTTGAAAGTTTGAATTTTGTTGCTTTAAAGAAACACTTCGGAGGACTGTGTCTCTGAAAGTGCCTCTGATTCTTCCCATGTGTTCTTGTTGTTTTTAACTTCCAGCCATCACTGATGGAGGAGTCCAACCTTCTCTGGCAGCATGAGTCTGGTCTCACCTCCAGCAGCTACGAGCTCAGTCAGTACATGGCAGATGCTTCTGAGCTCTGTGACCCCATGACTTCAGCCATCTGGAGCCCAGTTCAGGCTGGTGGGTACTGACGTGATTAAAGGAGTTGGCTGAGTCTGATGAGAAGAGGGCTGGGTGGCACATTTCTTGGAAGGTCAACTTTACCTGGTATTTCCAAGAGTAGATCCCTTGTCTGCCTCATTTGCATATGTAGGTCCCCTGGGCAGAGTGGCCAGCTTTGGCTCCATTCCCCATCTTTTCTTTGGTACTGAAGAATGCATCATAGCTGATTCTTGGAAAGGAACACGGCCCACGGCCATCATCAGGTTGGGAGAGGAGGCCCTCGGAGGTACTGTAGGTAACAAGGGAAGAAAATAAAGACCAGAGTCAGTTCGGGAAAGTCAAGGCAGGCCACAAAGGTCTGGATGTAGGAGATTTGCCCTGAGTACTGGGACTATGAGAGCCAGTCCCCAACCTGTCACCCTTATGAGAGTCTAGGCCTGGTACATTATCATTTGGACTAAACCATCAATTCCTTGCATTATATTCTTCTTTTTTCTTTTTAAAATTAATTTTTTATTGGAGTATAGTTGATTTACAATGTTGTTATTTTCCGCTGTACAGCAAAGTGAACCAGTCATATGTATACATATATCCCCTCTTTTTTGGATTTCTTTCCCATTTAGGTCACCGTAGAGCACTGAGTTGAGTTTCCTGTGTATACAGTTGTTTCTCTTAGTTTTCTATTTTATACCTGATAGTGTATAGATGTAAATCCCAATCTATCGATTTATCCCATGCTCCTTTCCCCTCTTGGTGTCCATATTATGTCTGTGTCTCTCTTTCTGCTTTGCAAATAGGTTCATCTGTACCATTTTTCTAGATTCTACATATATGCCTTCATATATGATGTTTCTTTTTCTCTTTCTGACTTGTTTCACTCTGCAAGAAAGTCTCTAGGTCCATCTGCATCTCTGCAAATGGCACAATTTTGTTCCTTTTTATGGCTGAGTAATATTCTATTGTGTATATGTGCCATATCTTCTTTATCCATTCTTCTGTCAATGAACATTTAGGTTGCTTCCATGTCTGGGCTATTGTAAATAGTGCTGCAATAAATTTCAGGGTGCATGTATCTTTTGGAATTATGGTTTTCTCCAGGTATATGCCCATGAGTGGGACTGCTGGGTCATATGGTAGTTCTGTTTTTAGTTTTTTAAGGAACCTCTACACTGTTCTCCATAGTGACTGAACCAATCCACTTTCCTACAAACATTATAAGAGGGTTCCCATTTCTCCACACTCTCTCCAGCATTTTTTGTTTGTAGGTTTTTTGATGATGGCCATTCAGACCAGTGTGAGGTGATATCTCATTGAAGTTTTGATTTGCATTTTTCTAGTAATTAGTGATGTTGAGCATTTTTCATGTGCCTCTTGGCCATCTGTATGTTTTCTTTGGAGAAATGTCTATTTAGGTCTTTTGTTCATTTTTTTGATTGGATTGTTTGTTATTTTGATATTGAGCTACATGAGCTGTTTATATATTTTGGAGATTAGTCCCTTGTGTGTTGCTTCATTTGCAAATATTTTCTCCCATTCTGTTATTATTATTATTATTTTTTGGTCTTGTTTATGGTTTCCTTTGCTGTGCAAAAACTTTTAAGTTTAATTAGGTCCCACTTATTTACTTTTGTTTTTATTTTCATTATTCTAGGAGATGGGTCAAAATATCTTGCTGTGATTTACATCAGAGTGTTCTGCTTGTTTTCATCTAAGAGTTTTATAGTGTCAGCCTTACATTTAGGTCTTTAACCCATTTTCTGTTTATTTTTGTGTATATAGTGTTAGGGAGTGTTCTAATTTCATTCTTTTACATGGGTTGTTCAGTTTTCCCAGCATCACTATTGAAGATGTTATCTTTTCTCCATTATCAAATATTGGGTAACCGTAGGTGTGTGGGTTTATCGCTGGATTTTTTTATCCCATTCCATTGATCTATATTTCTGCGTTTGTGCCAGTACCATGCTAATTACTGTAGCTTTGTAGTATAGTCTAAAGTTAGGAAGCCTGGTTCTTCCAACTCTGCTTTTCTTTCTCAAGACTGTTTTGGCTATTCAGGGTCTTTTGTGCTTCCACACAAATTATAAAATCTTCTGTTCTAATTCTGTGAAAAATGGCATTGGTTATTTGATAGGGATTGCATTGAATCTGTAGATTGCTTTGGGTAGTACAGTCATTTTCACAGTATTGATTCTTCCAGCCCAAGAACATGGTATATCTGTCTATCTCTTTGTGTTGTCTTTGAAATCTTTCGTCAGTATCTTATAGTTTTCTGAGTACAGGTCTTTTGCCTCTTTAGGAAGGTTTATCCCTAGGTATTTATTCTTTTTGTTGCAATGGTAAATAGAATTGTTTCCTTAATTTCTCTTTCTGATCTTCCATTGTTATCATACAGGAATGCAAGAGATTTCTGTGCTTTAATTAAGTATACTGCAACTTTAGCAAATTCATTGATTAGCATCAGTAGTTTTCTGGTGGCCTCTTTAGGATTGTCTATGTTTAGTATCATGTCATTTGCAAACAGGATATTTTTACTTCTTTTCCAATTTGGATTCCTTTTATTTCTTTTCCTTCTCTTTTTGCCATGGCTAGGATTTCTAAAACTACGTTGAATGATAGTGATGACTGCAGGCATCCTAGTCTTGTTCCTGATCTTAGAGGAAATGCTTTCAGTTTTTCATCATTGAGAATGATATTTGCTGTGGGTTTGTCAGGTATGGCCTTTATTATGTTGAAGTAGGTTCCCTCTATGCCCACTTTCTTGAGAATTTTTTTTTATCATAAATGGGTGTTGAATTTTGTCAAAAGTTTTTTCTGCATCTATTGAGATGGTTGTATGGTTTTTATTCTTTAATTTGTTAATATGGTACATCACATTGATTGATTTGCATATACTGAAGAATCCTTGCATCCCTGGGATAAATCCCACTTGATCATGGTATATAATCCTTGTAATATGTTGTTGGATTTGGCATTATAGTCTGACGTATTCTTAAAGGCCTAAATCTGACTTGGAGCATGTATTTCTTCTAATTATGTAACCCACCCAGAACCTTATCTTGGTCCCAGTTGAAATTTGCAAAGAAATATGTCTGTGGAATATTTCTTACATAAAGCAAAGCAGTGGTTGTAATGCTAACAGTGTCCACCTGTATTGGTTGGTCAGAGGACATCTCAGCAGCTGGTCCCAAGGAACCCATGAAGTTCTATGTCCCTCACATGCCTGTGAGTTTTGGGCCAGGAGGTCAGCTGGTGTGTGTGAGTCCCAGCTCTCCCAGTGATGGACAGACAGCCCTTGTTGAACTGCACAGCATGGAGGTAAACAAGATTCTGTGTCCCCTGAATGTCAGCACGTTACTCCCTGCTTCCCTTGCCTGAGCCCTGGCATCTCCAGGAATAGAGTGCTCTTGGAGGGGCCTGAGCCATGTACCCTGTGGATTGGTGTGTGTGTGTGTGTGTGTGTGTGTGTGTGTGAAGGAATGTGTGGGGCTCTTCTCTGAAAGAAGTAATGCTAGACTGATGTTTTACCTGTGATACTGTTGGCTCATATCCAGCAACTAGAGAGCTCATTTTTGTCTTTCTTCTTTCTCCATGAGGCATTGAGCCACACCCTAGGACCAGCTCTGGGTTCTGATACTGGACTCACCTGAGGAGTGGGGCACTGGGGGCACATAATCTTGAAGACCAAACTTGAGTTTTTTGTTCCAGGTTATTCTGAATGATTCTGAGGAACAAGAAGAGATGAGGACTTTCTCAGGACCACTGATCAGGTAAATCGCCATAAAAGTTGCCAAATAAGGGCTTTTGAAACCTATAAAATCTTCCTGCATTTTGGGGATTTGGGCTTGGCTTTCTTGAAAGAAAATATCTGTCCCCATTGGAATGGAATCTCTGTGCTACAAGTTGGAGCCAGATGTGGCTTGAGTCATTTTGACAAGCAATTTGAGTGTTGAAAGACAGAAAAAGGTTTAAAAATCTGAAATCAGTTCTATTTTACAAAGGCTATGTGGTAGGAGGTTTTAATGTTCTGGGTACTTAATAATACTTAAACTGGTAGAAAAGTGGGGCACAGCCTCGGAAATCATAGGCAAGTTGCTCATATGGAAAACATTTTTCTGGAGAGATGTATAACTCAGTCAGCATGAGTTCCTAGACAGTGTGCAAGTCTGCCCTCTGCAGGATTGAGCTAGAACTGCTTTTACATTCCTAGTCATGTTTCTGATAAATACTGAGGATGTTCTTTGTTGTGGAGAGAAGAGTTCAGGCTGGTGTCAGAGGTGAGATAATGCATTCTGAAGCCCTTTAAATATCATCACAACTATACAGATGTGTCCTTATCCTGAAGCTTCCCCCTCCAAGAAAATCCCCGGGGTATTTTGACAGTTCCTTCAAGTAAAAATGAATTGTCTCCATTTTTACACACAGGTGTAGCAATGTGGCCTAGAGTACCGAGTTGGGTGTTTGGACACCTAGGGTACTGATCCCTATTTGACTGACTTCATTAAATAATCTCAAGCAAATAATAATTCCTGTTTATGGAGCACTTTATATATGCTACACAATTAGCTAATTCCTTTTTGTATAAGGTAGACTTTAAAACAGTGTTTTAATAGAAGTATAGTTGATTTACAATGCTGTGTTAGATTCATGGGTACAGCAGAGTGATTCAGTTATATATAAATCTGTTCCTTTTCACATTCTTCTCCATTATAGGTTATTATAAGACACTGAGTTAGAGGTAGACTTTTAAAGAAATTTTATTTTGTTTGTTTATTTTAGCTGCACTAGGTCTTCGTTGCTCCACACGGGCTTTCTCTAGCTGTGGCAAGTGGGGGCTACTCCTTGTTGCAGGGCACTGGCTTCTCACTGCGGTGGCTTCTCTTGTTGTGGGCACAGGCTCCAGGCGCGCAGGCTTCAGTAGTTGTGGGCACAGGCTCTAGGCATGCAGGCTTCAGTAGTTGTGGGCACAGGCTCCAGGCATGCAGGCTTCAGTAGTTGTGGGCACAGGCTCAGTAGCTGCAGAGCCAAGGTCAGTAGTTATGGCACGTGAGTTAGTTGCTCCACAGCATGTGGAATCTTACCAGACCAGGGACTGAACCTGTGTCTCTTGTATCCGCAGGTAGATTCTTATCCACTGTACCACCAGGGAAGCCCTGGAGGTAGACATTTTAATCACCCCTGTTTTATCAGAAAGAGCAGAGGCTCAGAGGAGATAAGCAACTTGTGTAGGCTGAGAAGTTTAGAAGGGAGCTTCCCTGGTGGCTCAGAGGTTAAAGCATCTGCCTGCAACGTGGGAGACCTAGGTTCGATCCCTGGGTCAGGAAGATCCCTTGGAGAAGGAAATGGCAACCCACTCCAGTATTCTTACCTGGAGAATCCCATGGACGGAGGAGCCTGGTAGGCTAAAGTCCACGGGGTAACAAAGAGTTGGACACGAAGGCTGGATTTAAATCCAGGGTTGTCTGATCTCAAAGTCTGTGCTCGAACCTGCCACCCAAATAGTCATTTCAGGTCTCTGGGCCTCAGTTTCTTCCTCTGCAAAATAGAGACCGTGGATGAGAGAATCTCTGAGGTCCCTTCCTGTTCTATATGGAAACAACTGCCCTGTAACTACAGACTCACTGTCCCCATCCTGGGTTGTCCTGTTTCTACTACTATCTCAGTCCCAGCCCAGGCACCGCCCTCACGCTGTAGGAGGGGCTTGTGGTCCTGCCTGGGGGAGGAATCTGTCCCTCACTCTTTGCTCCTTGAAATCTCTCCCTAGGGAAGATGTGCACAAGGTGGACATCATGACGTTTTGCCAGCAGAAAGCAGCACAGAGCCACAAATCTGAGACACTGGGGAGCAGAGACTCGGCTCTACTCTGGCAGCTGTTGGTTCTCCTTTGTCGGCAGAATGGGGTCAGTATCACCGCGGCCGGAGGATGGGCAGGTGCAGGCTGGACTGAAATTTAAATTTTCCTGGGAGAGAGAAGATTCATCTTGGGGCATAATTATAAAAGGTAGCATTAAAGAAGCAACAAATGGCCTCAAGAAAAGAAACTGCTGAGGTCAATGCCAGAGTGCAAATGCTATAACTTTTCCCTGCTCTTCTCCACTGCTGCTGCTGCTGCTGCTAAGTCGCTTCAGTCGTGTCCGACTATGTGCGACCCCATAGATGGCAGCCCACCAGGCTCCCCCTTCCCTGGGATTCTCCAGGCAAGAACACTGGAGTGGGTTGCCATTTCCTTCTCCAATGCATGAAAGTGAAAAGTGAAAGTGAAGTCGCTCAGTCGTGTCTGACTCTTAGCGACCCCATGGACTGCAGCCTACCAGGCTCCTCTGCCCATGGGATTTTCCAGGCAAGAGTACTGGAGTGGGGTGCCATTGCCTTCTCCACTAGCCTCTGGTTATTGCTCAGTTCTTGGGTTACTGCACCAAGCAGATAATACACCTATGAGAGTGTGCATATTTCTGGTCACCTTTGTGGCTCCTGACAGGCAGAAAATAGCCATGAGAATGAAGGTGGAGTTTCAACTACCACAATGCAAAAGGGACTGTCTTGTGTTTACATGTGGGTCTCCTCCTGAAGCGGACGGGCGCTCTGGTGCCCCGCCTTCTGCAGTCTGGGGTACCAGCATGGTGACGAATGGGAATGGGATTCTCTTTGCTTTGCAGTCCATGGTGGGGTCTGACATCGCCGAGCTGCTGATGCAGGACTGCAAGAAGCTGGAGAAGTACAAGCGGCAGCCGCCTGTCGCCAATCTCATCAACCTGACGGATGAGGACTGGCCAGTGCTGAGCTCGGGGACCCGGGACCTGCTCACCGGGGAGATTCCTCCCAGCGTGGAGACGCCTGCGCAGATCGTGGAGAAATTCACTAAGCTGCTCTACTATGGAAGGAAGAAGGCAAGTACCGCGCCCACTCCTGCTTAAAATAGTCTGGGCAGCTCTATAGCTCACCCCTCCCCAATGATATGAGTGACATATACTTATTTTATAACAGTAAGTTCAGAAAGGTACAAAGGAAAAAAAAAACATCCAAAGTCCTACCATTAAAAGATAATACCTGTTAAAATTTTGGTATATGTACTTCTAGTATTTTCTGTGCATATGTATCAATATTAAAAGTTAAATTAAATTACATATACAAGTTTTTTTCTTTTTTTCCCTTAAGACTATATGGTGAAACCCTCTCATGGCATTAAACTGTGCCACTAAAAACTAGATTATATTCCATTATATGAATGTATCGTGTTTTATGCACAATTCACTGCTGTTGACTGTATAGGCCATGTACACTTTTGCCATTCTCTGGTAACTCAGTGGGTAAAGAATCCACCTGCAATGCAGGAGACCAGGGTTACACCCCTGGGTGGGGAAGATCCTCCGAAGAAGGAAATGGCAACCCACTCTAGTATTCTTGCCTGGAAAATCCCATGGACAGAGGAGCCTGGTGGGCTACAGTCCATGGGGCTGCAAGAGCCAGACGTGACTTATCCACTGAACCACCACCACCATAATTATGCAATTCAAAAATCTTGTTATATAAATCTTTGGATGATCTTTTTATTATTTTTTAAGATAGATTCCTAGAAGTGGAACTACTAGGTTAAAGAGTATGTACTTTTAAAAGGCTCTTCACACATACACTAAATTAGTTTCCAGGAAGTTTGTTTACAAATGATACCTCCATCAACTATATCTAAAATATGCATTTCAATACTGAATACTTTAATTCCACTGATGAAGTGATGTCTTCCATATTTTTTGATATGTAAGTTAGACTTTGACATTTTTATGTTATTTATTAAATTTTAAATAGAAGTATATTTGACAAATGGCAAGATAAAGTGTACAATGTGATTTGATACATGGTGTGAAAGGATTCCCCTCACTGAGTTATTAACATATACATCACCTCACACATATCCCTATTATTTTATACCCTAATTTTGAAGTTGAGCTCACATTTTACAAAAGTCTGAAGTGAAGTGAAGTGAAAGTCACTCAGTTGTGTCCGACTCTTTGCTCCCCTCCATGGACTGTAGCCCACCAGGCTCCTCTGTCCATGGGATTTCCCAGGCAAGAATACTGGATTGAGTTGCATTTCAGTAAACTTAAATATTTGCATAAATGGTTGAAATCAATTCGAATCAATTAAAAATTAAAAGATAAAAGGAATATAACAGGAGAAATGATGCTGTTCCTCGCTCCCTCCCAACCACAAGATTTTTCCTCTCTGAAATATATGGAGGTATTTCCTCCATATATAATTATTTCCTCCCTCTTTGCCCTCATAGCATATTACATATCATGTCTTCACCTTCCTTTTGTCATTTAACAAAATCTTATAGGAAACACTCAATATTGGCATTGGTAAATTTTTTTTCCGTAAAGGAACAGACAGTAAATATTTTAGGCTTTGCTCAGGGACAGAGGAGCCTAGTGGGCTGCCGTCTATGGGGTCGAACAGAGTCGGACACGACTGAAGCGACTTAGCAGCAGCAGCAGCAGCAGCAGCTACTTAGTTCTGCTGTTATTGTGTGAAAACAGCCATGGATAATCTGAAAATAAATGGGTGTGGCTGTGTTTCAATAAAATTTTATTTATGGACATAGAAATTTGAATATATCACTTTCATGTGTAATGAAGCATTATTCTTTTTTTTGATCTTTTTTCAATCATTTAAAAGTGTAAAAACTTTTCGTAGCTTGTAGGCTGTACCAAAACAGCAGTGGGCTGAATTGGGTCTTCGGGCCACATTTTGGTGACTCTTGTTTCTTATTATATACAAATACCTTCCTCATTATTACTTAGAGCTACATGGGTTTATATAGGTGAATTATAATCAATTCAATTGAACTTCTGTAGATTGACACTTAGATCATTTCTAGTCTTTTGCAATTACAAATAATGCTGCAATGAATAACATTGTCATTTTGCCCTGGGGAGAGAATATATGTAAGGAAAGTTTGTAGAAGTGGAAGCTTTGGATCAAAGGGTATGTGGTTTGTAATTTTGATAGATACTTACAAACTGACTTTTTAGAGGTTGTACTGATTACTCTACCAATATAGAGAGTGCCTGCTTCCCCCCACTCTCACCAACCCAGTGTGTTTCTTTTTGATATGTGCCAGTGTGAGAGGTGAAAAAAATATATAGTAGTTATTTGCATTTTTCTTATTATAAATGAAGCTGAATATCCTTTAATCTGTGGATATTTTTGTCACAGATTTTCCACATTTTTCTGTGGAGCTTTGATACCCATATATTGATTTGTAGGAGCTCTTTACTTTTTTAGGATTTTCTGTCTGAAATAACTTTTTTGGAGTGATATATAGAAAGGCTTTTCCTGCTTCAAAATTAATTTATGAAAATAAAGTTGAAATACTTTTGTGACTTCACCTTTACCTTTAAATCTTTAATTGTGTGTGTCTTTGTATGTGATGTTATCTTTTAAATGAGAGATGGACATGATACTCAGTGAAAATGGGATCAACTTGTAGCATATATGTGTGTGTGTATAGTCATTATATATTTAATATATATATTCACTAAATAGTAGGCACTGCTATTTCTTGCCTGGAGAACCCCAGGGATTGGGGAGCCTGGTGGGCTGCCATCTACGGGGTCGCATAGAGTCGGACACGACTGAAGCAACATAGCAGCAGCAGCAGCAGCTATTTCACCAGTGATTCACTTACTCAATAAACATTTATGTAGCAGCCACTTCTAAGGCATCAAACCCAGTAGGGGATACAGAGATAAATCAGTGATGATCTCTTTCTTAAGAATAAGTAATGACCATAACAACAACAATAATAAAAGAAAATATTTGAAAAATACTTTCTATGTGCCAGATACTCACCCATCAGCTTATATGCATTATCTCATTTATCTTCATAGAAACCCTCTAGTTTAGGTTCTATTCTTATTCTACGTATTTATAAATGAGGAAAGTTAGTAATAAAGCAAGGTTTAGATTTAGGAAGCCTGGTACCTGAGCTTGGGCTTGTAACCACCCACCACGTCATCTGTCATACTATGACCCAAAGGTCGCAAGGGTAGATAGAGCCCTGTGGGAGTTCAGAGAGATCTGTGAGGAGCTGGACTCCACAATATTTTTAAAATCTTATATTAACATTTGACTAGGGTCTTAATTCTGGCATTGTGCAAGATTGATAGCCTCCATATAAGTTTCCAATTCATCACTTATTCTTAAATTATATTTTGGGGGATGCAGATTTTTGACTAAAGTAGTATTCCCCACCAATCAAAATGGTTGTCTGAGGAGGCCTTACAAAGAGCTTAGAAAAGAAGAGAAGCAAAAGGCAAAGGAGAAAGGGAAAGATACACCCAACTGAATACAGACTTCCAAAGAATAACAAGGAGAGATAAGAAAGCTTACCAGTCTTTAGTAAATCCTCCTAAAAAATACTACTATGAAATAGTTTAATGTACAAAAATATCTATCTTCTTTTCCCCAAAAAGAACATTTTCTTTTTTTTTAAGATTTCATCTGGGTTTCTTTTTTTTCAAATTGAAGTATAGTTGATATATAATGTTGTGTTAATTTTTGTTGTACAGCAGAGTGATGCAGTTATACATATAGATACACTTTTTAAATTTTATTTGGCAAAACTAATACAATATTGTAAAGTTTAAAAATAAAATAAAAATTAAAATTTTAAATATTTTAATTAAAATTTTAATATTTTAATTTAAATATTTTTAAATATTAAAACAATATTTTTTAAATATTGTTTTCTATTATGTTTTATTACAAGATTTTGAATATAGTTCCTGGTGCTATACAGTAGGAACTTATTTCAAAAAGAGCAATCTTAATGTCATTTTTACTTCTACTGAGGCTGAATTTCCTAACTGTGATTGTTTAAATTTATTCTCTCTTCAAATATGATAATGTGGGAGATGTTGGGATAATCAAATACATTTTCATTTGGAGGTGGAAATACCTCATTAGTAATCTCCTGTCCAAAAATCAAATTATTTTGGGGACAGTAAGGAAATTACGTGGTCAGTTACAAGGTTGTATCTGACTCTTTTGTGACTCCATGGACTATAGTAGTCCACCAGGCTCCCCTGTCCATGGGATTTTTCCAGGCAAGAATACTAGAGTGGGTTGCCATTTCATCCTCCAGGGGATCTTCCTGACTCAGGGATCAAACTGGCGTCTCCTGTGTCTCCTGCATTGGCAGGTGGCTCCTTTACTATTCAACCTCACATATAAATTAAACTCTTACTAAATAGTTTTGAAAATTAAATGAAGAGATAAATATATGTATGTGTATGTTTTTAAATTTGCAGCTTTTGACCCATGTCACCAAATTAATGGCATGATTACTTTGACATATGAAGTTGACTAGTTAACTAATAAGCACTTGATATTTAGTAAGTAGTTAGTTATGGTGTTAGGAGGGGTAGAATAATGGCTATGTATACTGGCTTAAACATAATAGCAGCCTTTTTCTCTTCATGTGATAGTACTGGGCAGGTGAACAGAAGATGGGGCAGCCCTCCTCCATAAGTAACCCAAGGGCTCAGCTGTATGAGGCTCTACCATCTTCAACATAGAGTTTCTAAGGCTCCTGGGTATCATCTGCATTCCAGCCAGATGGGGAAAAGGCCACGGAGGATTGAGCATGGGGAGTTCTATGGGCCAGACCCAGAGGCTGCATGCATTGCTTCCATTCCCGTCTGATAACCTAGAACTCAGCCACACCTCAGTGCCAGGGAGGTAAGAAATACAGTCCAGTTCTTGGCCCAGGAAGGAGAGCATGGATTTGGGTGAGGAACTAGGTGTCTCTGCCACAGTTGTTAATAAACAGTTCCTCTACTATGCCCTGTGAACACCATCTTACAACTCATCTTTAGAGACGCAGTCCTTGGTGTGAAATGCCTCTCATTCTTGGTGCTTAGGCTCATGAAAGTATCATGTGACATTTTCTCAAGAGATAAAGGTAACCATGTTTGTGGGGAGCTAATGAAATCATGTAATAGGTTCTGATAACATGAAGGTTGGAGAAAGGGACAATGGAGAGAGCTGCCAGCTGAAGCTGGTTCCCTACTCCTTCTTTCTCAGATTCACGTGGGAGGCTCTGCGAGTCTTCCTGGAAGCCTAGCCTCCACCTGCTCAGGGGGCAGCGGCGCCCAAGCACAGTTGCTGGTTGTGTTAGAGGAAGGTGAGCAGGGTACTGACGGTGGTGTCTGTGTTCTCAGGAAGCCTTGGAGTGGGCCATGAAGAACCATTTGTGGGGCCATGCTTTGTTCCTCTCCAGCAAGATGGACCCAAGGACCCACAGCTGGGTCATGAGTGGGTGAGTCGGGGACTTGCACAGGGAGAGCCCAGTGGAGCGGAGAGACCTCCCCTCCAAATGTGGGGATGAGGGTAGGGAGAAATACAAGACGCACTGAAGAGCTCCACCCTCCAAGCGTCTTTCCAATTCTAAGTCGGGTGTAGTATTTCTCTTCTCCAGATCCTTAAAACCTAGGCGCGGATACATTCTTTTTAGCTGCTGAGTTGAACAAAACATTTTACTGACATTTTCTCAGGGTCAGAGCTTTCAAAGATTAAACAGGATTCTGCATTGCAGTAGCCTTCTCTCATTGGAAGAGAGAAGTTCCTAGAACTCTAGAGAGTTCCATCAGTGAGGGGGTGGATCACTTAAGGGTGACTGACAGAGCCTTAGGACTGAGAGGTAGTAACTCACTGCTTAGTCCTGCAGTGGGGTGTGGGTGCTGGGAAGTAGGGAGGGATACAGAGTAGCAGGACTGTGAGCTGTGGTAGAAAGGGGTTTATCGGGCTGGAGATTAGATACAGAAGACTTCATCAAATGGGAGATGTCAAGATTGAAGGGATGCCCTCGGTCATAGTTTGCACTGGCATACCAGGACCTGGGTGCCAGGAGGCACTGGGAAGAGGGCTCAAACCAGAATGGGATGGGAATGGAGGTGTGAGTACCTAGCCAGGAGTTTAGAACAGGGTCGATGAAACAGTTAAGGAGACCCAGGATCAAATGGAGGTGGTGGGTGTAGCGGGTGCTGGGGTCAGCCCTTCAGGCTGCAGTTAGCATCCGCGGGTGGTTGGGGACAGATGTGTGGCAGGATTGGGGTGGGTGGGGGCCTCCCATAAGGAGCAGGCTGGGGTCAGACAGTGAGAAGGATGTTAACTCAAAATTTATCTTCCCGTGTTGGTTAAAGCCTTGAAGCTACCTTCTCAGCTCGTTGTTTAGTTGCTTAGTCATGTCTGACTCTTTGCAACCCTGTGGACTGTAGCCCGCCAGACTCCTCTGTCCATGGTCTTTCTCAGGCAAGAATACTGGAGTGGGTTGCCATTTCCTTCTCCAGGGGGTCTTCCGACACAGGGATTGAACCTGAGTCTCTTGCATTTGGCAGGCAGATTCTTTACTGCTGAGCCACCAGGGAAGCTTTATCTTATATTTAAGTGAAGTGAAGTTGCTCAGTCGTGTCTGACTCTTTGTGACCCCATGGACCGTAACCTACCAGGCTCCTCCATCCATGGGATTTTTCAGGCAAGAGTACTGGAGTGGGTTGCCATTTCCTTCTGCAGGGGATCTTCCCAACCCAGGGACTGAACCTGGGTCTCCTGCACTGCAGGTAGGCTCTTTACCATCTGAGCCACCAGGGAAGCCATCTTATATTTAAGTTGGCCATAAATCCTGCTGGGCAGAGTTGGATAAGAAGATGGACACCCCCACTTTAAGTTGGGTCTGTGGGGCTCACATCTGTCCCACTGCCTGGGAGTCTATTCTTCACCATGGTCCCTGCTGAGTCTCTTTATTACTCCGACCCTCAGTCTTCCCAGTAAATGGTGACCACCGTGTTCTTCATTATGTTCACTATGGGCCAGAATAGTAAGGAGCACTGAACTTCTATGAGGAGAAGCACTCCCAGCTCTGGAGGAAGGATGCTTTTAAAGACAGCATTCTGAGGGATAAATCTCCTTTAGGTTTTGGAAGTGAGCATCCCACAACCCTGAGCTGTAGTGTACATCTCTGCTACGGATTTCCGCCTTGGGCCATTGATGTTTGATGGGGCCCAGTGAATCGTGAAATATCTCTCTCACTGAGTATGCTTAAATCTCAAATCAGCCATAGAGCTTATTATATCCTTGTTAAGCAGATCCCACGGTTTGTCATCAGCAGGATCATTTCTGGTCCCTGCTCTATGCCTCTTCAGTTACTGAAAATGACTATTTAGTACTTGTGAGCAAAGGCACGAGAGACCCGGGTTAGCAAGAAGCCCCCCAAAACCAGCACTGAGAACTGTAGGCCAGGCCTGGAGGAGGACTGCCTCGGGGCAGTGGGTCTCGAGGGTGGCTGGGGAGGAGGGGTCTGAAAAGAAGAGGTTCAGGTTTACCGTTGGGCTCTCAGGGTTCATTGACTTATGTGTGGCTCATCTCCGTGATGGATGAAGGTCTATAAAAATGGTTTGCTCAAGAGTTAGGGTGTCAGTGCTGAAGTGCAGAAGGTTCTCCCCGGGTGGTAAGGTCTGTTTGGGGTGTGTGGTGGGATGGGTGTCCTAAAGTGGGATGGAGCTGAGCCATAACCAAAAAGCAGAGAGAAACTCAAGTTTCAACAGAAGCCACTGCAAGGCAACGGGTTAAAGGTGCTCTTGATTGGGTCCCCACTGATGGTCGGTCCCCTCTCTCTGCAGCTTCACCAGCACACTGGCGCTCAACGATCCACTGCAGACTCTCTTCCAGCTCATGTCGGGAAGGATCCCACAGGCAGCCACGGTACCCTTCATAACAGGAGCTCAGCATCCAAAGGGTTTAGTGTGTGGGGACTGCTCAGGGACAAAGTGATGGCTTTAGAGATGACAAATAAAATAACTGTCCCTTAATCCCCTCCCATGTGCCTGGCCCTGTGCTAAGTCCTGTGATGGATATTATTTCATTTAATGTGTGGAGGTAGGAATTATTATCCCTGTTTTGCAGTCATGAAAACTGAGATGCAAAAGTGTAAAATGACCCAAGATCACAGAGCTAGGGGCAGAGGAGTCAAGATCGGTACAGGTCTGTCCGATTCCGAAGATCTTGCTCTTTCCACAAATCCACAGCTACCTGCTGAGTGGAGAATAGTGAGTGAAGCTGAGGCTGCTCTCCCCGCTTACCACAACCAGGCTTCCTTTCTTCCCCACCACTGCACGGGATCCTTCAAACAGGGACACTCTAGATTCTACAGGTCATCAGCGTGAGATGTGGTTCAAGAGAACCCTGAGGCCACCTTGATAGTTTTCCCATTATAAGAGACTTGATCTTTTTGTCCTAAGGTATTCCTTCCTTATCCTCGAAGTCCAATAATTTTAGTAAGATATATCTTGTTGACCATCTGTGTCGATTTTTAGGGGAATAGAGCACGCTCTTTTAATATGTGCATCCATCTCTTTTTCAGGAAAAATTTCTTGAATTATATCCTTCAGTATTTGTTTTGTTCTCTTATATTGGTTTTCTTTTCAGGAACTCCCTCTATATATAAAATATAATATAATATATATATATATATATATATATATATATATGATTCTTTCTTTTCTTCTTTTTTGCTGTGTCCCTCCTGTGTGTCTCTTACTATGTTTTCATCAGTGACTCTTGCTTGCTATGCTCTTTGAAATTTTGTCATTAAAAAAATATATATATTTATTTATTTGACTGTTTCTGGTCTTAGTTGTGGTGCTTGGGTTCTTTGTTGTGGGAATGTGGGCTTCTCTCTGGTTATGGTGTGTGGGCTCCAGAGCACGTAGGCTCAGCAATTGTGGTGTCTAGGCTTATTTGCCCCATGGCATGTGGGATCTTGGTTCCCTGACCAGGTATAGAACCCACATTCCCTGCATTGGAAGGCAGATTCTTAACCACTGAACCACCAGGGAAGTCCCCTCCATTTTTGTCTTTATTTCTTTGATTTTCCTGCCCCCTCTCTCCTGAGCTTTGCAGGTTACATTTGTCTCCTCCTGTTCTCCACCATCTCTTTCCTCTGATCCTATAACTTAGCTTTAGGCCTTTGCTTCATAAAAGAAATTGTTTCATTATTTTACTTACATTCATGATGAAATATTTGGTGACCATTCTTTGTTTTGTGGTATCATTTTTTTTTTTGGTGAATGTTCTCTGTACTGTCTTCCTTCCTTTTATCTTGATGGTATATTTGTACAAATTCTGTATTTGTTCCTTCACAGGCTTCAAGCCTTCCTTGGGCCAGTTATTTACAGGAGGTTTGAGCTGGGGAGATGCCAGGGCCATCTTCCAGGCCAGCTGGCATTTCCACACAACCTGGTATTTTCTGTGAGCATCTTTGCTTCTCCCCAGCCAGTGGAGATGGCTGTGGGATCCCCTCTCTCTGGTGTTCTCTCTCTCTGCCTCCCGAACCCACCTCTGCTCAATCTCTTTTGGAAGCCTTTTCTTGTATTTAGAGGCTTGGGTTTTTGCTGACATTTAGTTTTAATGAAAACACACTCACACTTTTGCTTTTTTGTCCTTCTTATTGCTTGTGGACAATTTCAAGAAAAGAAAAGAGAAATACTGACTTTCATGCCCCTTTGTCAAACGAACTGGCTATATTAGAACATGGGATGCACCTCACAGTTCTGCCGAATGCCTGTGCTCTGCAGTGAAATCCTACCATGTCACAAAACGCTAAATGCAGGGAGTGATGTAATCAGCATATGGTCCATTGGGTCTCAGTGTACTGGTAGAGTTTGCTAAATGATCCCTGCTTTGGGGTGAGAAAACCAAGGAGCCAGAAGTGATATGACAGTGTGGTATTTGACACCGTGTTGGAGAGTTCCCTAGCATCATAGCAGCCAGTAGAAGGCCAGACTTTGGTCCTTAGAATAACAGGTGCAGTGGACGAAGCATGGAGACTGGAAAACAGAGATGTGGGCTTCTGTCACAGGCTTAACCTAGGCTCTGCTCCTCAGAGTCTAGCTGTGTGAACTGGGTCTTGTTACTTAGTCTCAGAGTCTCAGCTTTTCATCTTTGTGGGCATTTTGATGCCTAACAGAGCTATTGTAAAAATTAAAGGAGAGAGAATATCTGAATGTATTAATGACCATACTTGGCCCATTGAAGTTAGTTAATAAGTGTTCTTTCTCTCTCCCCACCTCCATAGACCTGCTTTACAGTGATTTCTGCTCCCCCGCCCCACCCCCCAAATCACCTGGGGAGAAGACAGAAGAATTGCTTCTAAGTTTTTGTTCTTTTAGCAAGAGCTTTTCTGTTGCTGGTTCCCTTAGTTCCAGCCAGAAAGAGCCTGGCTCACACGTTAAAATGGGGATAATAATAGTACTTAATGCATGTGATTGTTCATAGGAGAAATGCTTAGCACAGGCTGCGGCCCAGGGTTAGAGTGCAATAAGTGAGAACTGCTATTATTTTTGTGATTTATTATCATCATTCCTCTCATTCACACTGCTTTGCCCAGATAAACAAAGAGTATCTATAAAATGGAGCTGGAGAAAGCATCTTTTGTTCTGTGGGATAATTACAAATACAATAGCAAATAATTGTGAATTGTTTTGACCTCAGATCTTAGCTATTACTGTCAATCTCCTGTTCTGTCCATTCTGTGTAACAAATTGGAGGACAGACTGGTCTGCAAATCACCTCCTTTCCTCTGCTGTGCTTCCGTGTGTGTGAGTATTTACACCTACATGTAATTTATAAAGTGCAAACCAAGTGCAATCTTATTTTATCGTCAACAGTAATCCTGTCAGGTAGACATTATGATCTCGATTTAAGAAATGAAGAAACAAAGCTTCAAAGGCATTAAGAAACTTGCTCCAGAGGCAGGGCCCCTGTTGAATCCAGAGCCTGTGACATTGTTTTGTTTATTGCTATTTCCTCTGCCCTGAAATTCCCCGTCATTCAGGAGAAGGACGGCCCATCCGTTCCCATGGGGCTTCCACCCGCGTCCACTTCTCTGACTACCCTCTACCGCCTCTCACTAGCGACAGTGCTGGCTGGGCGCCTTGGCCTGTTTTCTCACTCCTCAAGAGGCGATAGGAATTAGATTTCACAGAGTTGTGCGAAGATTAAAGAAGGTCATGTGTAGAAGAGGACTCGGTAAAAACAGAAGACATTAGCCATTTGGTAAAATATTAAGGAGCCCAGTGTTCCCCTGTTTTCTTACAGGTTAATATGGAGTCCTCTCATGAACCAAGGGTTTGTGATCCTCCTTCTTCCATGGAAATATCAATATTTTTTTTAAAAAATTTTGTCCCCAGCTATTGAGATTAGGGGTATCAGGATGAAATTTGAAAATTAGTGACTAGTAGTGTGATTTTATTTTTATCTACCTCCCAATATTGGAGAAGGAAATGGGAACCCACTCCAGTATTCTTGCCAGGAGAATCCCATGGACAGAGGAGCCTGGCAAGCTACAGTCCATGGGGTCGCAAGAATCAGACATGACTTAGCGACTAAACCACCAAGGACCACCTCCCAATATTCCTGTGTAGGTGTGTATGTAATGTGTCTGCCTACCCATCCTTCTAAGAATTTTGCTTTGTTAAAAAAAAGAAAACTCAGAATCAATGAGTGGCTGCACTGCAGGCAGCCAAATAGGCATTCCTGGCAAATCAGAAAATAGACAACAGCCTTCCTTAACCTATGCTCTGGCCGGGCTGTATTACTCAGCCAATGTGCCATTTTTCTGCTACTTTTCAGTGTTGTGGGGACAAGCAGTGGGGAGACTGGAGGCCACACTTGGCAGTGATTCTGTCGAATCAGGGCGGGGACCCGGAGCTGTACCAGCGCACGATTGTCGCCATGGGGGACACCCTAGGTAAGCAGAGACCAGCTCCGACCCCTCCTCGCCTCTGTCTCCAGGCCAGCTTTAAACACCCCGTGCTTAGACTTAGGTTCCGTGTTGGGCCCGAATCTATGTCTCAGGCATTCCTTTGACCCAGGAGCCTCAGTGTTTTGGGGACAGAAAATCCAGGGAGAGGAGTGTCCTTACCTTTCCGTTTCCCAGATTTCTGCTGCGAGCAAGTGCAGGCCAGGCCCCTGAGACTCCGGGGTCCCGCCTCTGCAGGAGGCTGCCCTGAGTGGTTGCTTCCTGTGCCCGGGTCAGAGTCCCCAGCAGATGGAGTTAACACCTGGAGCATCTCCCCTACTGTTGTTGTCGGTCCCCCAGTGACCCAGCTCAACCAGATAGGAAATTCTATTTTTGCCTGAGCCCCCCTGGGTAACTGTGTAGCTTTTATTTCTATCATCTCTTTGTGAATGTGGCCTTTTAAACACTTAGGGGCTGTTGGATGTTGCAGATCAGTGGTTCTCAGATTGGGTCTAGGGACAGAATATTTAGAAAATCATTGCTTTGTGGCACTTCGTGAAATACTGCTCTGCTAAACTTAAAATAGCTACAGGTGAAGTTGTGCCCAGTCAAATGACAAGTTATTCAGCACCTGAGTAGAAAGAACTAACTTTTGTTGAACCTTCTTGGGTGCCAAGCTAATTACTTTGCCTGCTTGAATTAACTCAGTGTTGAACTAATGAAAAAGGTATGGGAGAACACTTAAAAACTGGGAACAATTTGGTAATGAATGTGATTTTTATGAGCACTGGGAAAAGTCTTCTGTTATTTGATTTTTGCAGGGGAGGCATTAATGCCCCAAGAAGCCTAGTTTAAAAACCGCTGCTTCCAACGGTCTGCTTCTCTGCTCAGGTGTAGGCATTTCTTACCTATTTCTCCCCTTCCAGAAGGACTAAAATGCTTAGAAACGTCCTCATCAAAAGTCCATTAGGGGGAATGTGAAATAGTGCCTTCTTCTAGCTGGAGAAGTGAAATGGAATGTCGGAGGGCAAAAATGGGGTGGGAGAGGGAGTGGGGTTTGGGGTCTGTGGCTCGTGTCATGGAGAGCTTGTTCTTTTATTCCCGTGAAGCTGTCTGCTCCCACCTCAGAGCCGCTCTCAAGCCCTCTCCCCTCCCACCCGGATGGTGGGTCCCTCCCTTGGTGGGCGTGTTCCCTGACCCAGGCTTGTTCTCCGCCTACAGCTGGGAAGGGGCTGGTGGAGGCTGCTCACTTCTGCTACCTCATGGCCCACGTGCCCTTCGGCTACTACACCGTGAAGACAGACTACTTGGCCTTGCTGGGCAGTAGCCACAGGTATGCCAGTCTTCTGGGGGACAGAGAGTGGCGAGGACGTCTTCCGGGGGATTGGGTTAGCCCTAGCTGGGTTTCATGGCTTCCTTTTTCCACGGTCTCTTGTGAATTTTCAGCTGCTGCTGATGGTTTTTCAGCACAGGTAGGCTCTGGGCTGAGAGATGCCGGGAAGAGTGCAGCATCACACCGCCAGGGGTACTCAGGCCCAGGCCTTGCTCCCGGAAGCTGCGAGCTGGGGCCCGTGGGTTGTAGTGTGCCTCTCTGGCCACTCGGTGGCGCCCTGGCTCCATGACCAGAGACTGACTCTTGGAAAATGCTAATACGAGCGCAGTGGCTTGAGGCTGTGCGTTAGGCAGCCGTGGACCTATTTTCAGAACCGGCCTTGGGCAAAATCTCCAAGTGGAAGAAGTTTGTGTTTCGCCCCCACAGCTTACACTGACTTGACATACAAGCTACTCAAAAGTCAGGCCTGTCATTTATTCCCTGCCGTAACATTAGACTTCTCACAAAGAAGGACCTTGATAAGCCCCTAGACAGTGAATAAATGGATGAAAAGACCAGGTTGCTCCCCAGCCACCCTCCACATTCTGGATCTTTCTTTCTCTCTCTCTCTGTGATAGTTAAGATTTCCTAAGCTCTTACATTGTACCAGCTGTTTTATTTGCACCATTTCCTTCAATCATTACACATGTACCCTGTGAAGAAAGTGTATTTTTAAGCTTCACTTTATAGAGGAGGGAAACTGAGGCACAGAGAGGTGGAGTAACAGGTCTAAGATTGTACAGCTGAAGTGCGGTCAGGCTGGACTTGGAATCCAGACTGTCAGGCTTTTCTTCGTAGAAACGCATCATCTCATGACCTGTCAAGGTCATGGTCTCTGATAGCACATAGTTAATTTGTCAGAGAAGCCTGTCTGGGCCAGATGTGACAAATAAGTGAAATGGGTTATGCAGTGTCCCCAACCCTTTTGGCACCAGGACTGGTTTCGTGGAAGACAATTTTTCCACGGATTTGGATTGGTGGGGGAAAAAGAAAACCTCGTATGGTTTCAGTATGATTTAAGTGCATTATATTTATTGTGCATTCTATTTCTGTTGTATTGCATCAGCTCCACCTCAGATCTCCAGGCGTTAGATCCTGGAGGTTGGAGACCCCTGGGTTAAGGTGTCCCCCTCCTGTGTACTGAATGAGGATGTTTCTGGAGATCCAGCCCTGACCCCAGGGGAAGCCCCAGTGATTATGGTTTCAGCCCCCACGGCAGCTGTTTTGGGGCCCATGTGGACTCTGAGGGCCCCCCAGATCACGTTTGCTCAGTCTGCTTTCTCACTGGAGCAAGCGTCCGGTGTAGGGACCGTCATTTGATTTTTGGCTCTGCGGTGCTACTCTCTCTCTGCAGGGCCTTCTTTCTTCAGTGCTCCCGGAACATCACATGGCTCCCTCTTTCCTGCTCTTCTGCTCAGGCTGGGGTGACCTGTCCCAGACACCCACTCTGGGCTCTCAGGGCACTAAGGCTGGTGCTCAGCATGTTTACATGCTGGGAGATGCAGTGCCCCTCTGAGCTGGGCATGAGAGCATCTTGCCTTAAGTGACCCTCCAGAAAAGATGGCAGGAACCGCCCCCACTCCCTGAAGTCCCCCCGCTTGGCCCCCACCTTCCCCCAGAGCTTTTGGGGGCACAGATTCTCCTTCTTCTCTTGGAGCTACCCCAGGGATCAGCCCAGGACAGAAACTCTGCCGTGAATGGATGCAACTGGAGTTTGGCTATCTATGAGTGAAATCCGTCCCCCACCCGCCCCAACCTCAAACTCTTTTATTGTTATTCTCTGGTTTTAGTCAAGAGTTTTTGAAATTTGCAACAACTGAGGCTATCCAGAGGACGGAAATCTTCGAGTACTGTCAGATGCTGGGCCGTCCCCGATCCTTCATCCCTTCTTTCCAGGTAACTGAACGCTCACGAGGCCCTTTCTGCATCTGACGGCTGTGGGCGGCTGGATTCTCAGCCTTGCTTTCTGGCAGGTAGTGGCTGGGCTAAGTCATCCACTGGACTTTTCCTCATGAGCTGGAGTGTGGGAAGGGTTAGGATGTCTTTCTAGGTCCCCCCAAGGTCTGCGTTTTTAAGACAGGAAAGCAAAACCTGGCAGCAGCCTCTGTGCTGTGGGCTCCTGCCGCCCTCCTGATAAAGGAGAATCGGGCAGGCACCCCTGGGCCCCACACCTGTCTGCAGCTCCTTCTGCTCTTCTGTCTCCAAACAGCTCCATCTTCTCCTCGGCTCCACGGCCATCCTGCCAGGAGCGGCCCCCGGCTGCTCACTGTTCCTACTCTCCTCTGACCTGCCGCTCCCATCTCTCTTGGATGCCTCCATCTTTAACTCTGGAATTCCTCCCTGCTCTGTCCTTTGGCCCTGTCTTCCTTCTTCCTCTCAGGGCTGCAGGTGTGTAGGCAGCATCCATGTCCAGGTTCTAACCTGTCAACCTCTCTACTGGATGCCCTGGTGTCCCCTTGGATCCCCAGAGACTTCTTCAGTGATTGTAGTGAGAGAGTATCTGGTGGCAACAACACACACACACTCACACACACAGACCACCACTACCACCACCACCACCAAACACAAAACAAAGCCTTGGAGATGAATGGATTACTGTCTGTAGGGCAGTGACCCAGTTAGTATCTTCTGTAAGGGTTTTACCAAAGACCCATCTTTTCCAGCGCAGCCCTGCCCAGTGGGCTCCTTTGTGTCCATGCAGGTCTTCAGTCTCTTTCTCTTCTGTAGTCATCCCACCTCTTAGCTGTCTTTGGACTGATAGCAGTGAGATCAGCTGTTTTTAGGGAATGAGTTTTGCACACCTGGCGTTGTGCTATGATCCCCTGACTGAGCGATCTCTAATTCTGTGAGGCAGGCATGATTACTGTCTTTTCGCAAGAGAGGTTCCAAGGAGTTACATGCTATTGGCTCACATCTCTTGGGTACCATTTGCTCTAGGGACTTTACGTGGGTTATCTCATTGAATCTTTGAAACCACCAAGGGGGAGATCGTAGTATCATCCCCGTATTAGAGTGAGGAAACCGAGGTGTAGAGAGGAGGTGGGGGAACTAGCTTCGTGCTCCATACCAGCATAGAGCTGGAGTTTGAACTTGGGTCTGCCTATTCCTAGCCCCTCTGTACTCCATCTGGCTCTGTCCCTCATGCTTCTCTGAGCCCTTACCTGTATCTGTCTATACTCTCCCTCTTAGGCTTGAAGCCCCTGGCACCAGAGGCATTTTTTTTTCTTCTTCTACCTGTGCCCCTGGCGCCTGGTTCTCTGCCCCCCACACACCAGCCTTCCCAGAGATACAGGCTGCCTGATAAGAAGTGGAGAGGCTGGTGGATTTCCATGGTGACCAGCACCTAGGGAGACTCAGCTGATGTGCCCCCGTTCTCTGCAATGATGGAACTGCAGGCTGGGTTTGGAACTGTTCCTATACACAGATAGAATGCCCTAAATGTTGCAAGGCCCTCTTTAATATTTGGACCCAGAGTTAGCGGAAGTTGGCAGTCCACTGACTTCCAAGAAGTCTTATCTCCACTTCTCTCTTTCTGGCCCTGCTCCTCTTCGCAGGTGTATAAGCTCCTTTATGCGTCCCGTCTGGCAGATTATGGCCTCACGTCCCAGGCCTTGCATTACTGCGAAGCCATTGGCACAGCCCTCCTGAGCCACGGAGAGAGCAGTCACCCTGTGCTATTAGTGGAACTCATCAAGGTGAGCTTCTCAAAGGGCTCTCTGCAGGTGTGTTATCTTCAGTGTTCAGAGAAAGCTATTGTAAAGCGGCTCAGAGCCCCATTTCATCTTCTTTGAACATGCTATAAAATTGGAGCCCCTGGCTGTCTTTGACCACATATGCATGCCCAGATGTGATAAGCAGAGGCCTGACACTGCATAAAGAAGGATGCTATGGGTGGAAGGGGCGGGGGACGGGAGTGGGTTTGAAATGGGACTGGAAACCAGGCGTGTGCTGTGCAAGGAAGTCATTCTTGCATCTGCCTTTTTGGTACAGTAAAAATGCATGTTATGGCAAACCATTTTAATTATAAAAGCTGGGCTTAGAAAATATATTTTAGTGATTAAAATGGGAAATGATCCTTATTAAAATGCTTTTAAATGCATGGAATATTTTATCACGTGTGAGATACATTCAAAAAAGAGAAAACAAAAACATCAACTTTTAGTTCCTGGGAAAGAAAACAATCAGGCAAATAGTTGTTCCAATTAATTGAAGAAAAATCCTTTAGCTGAGAGTGAAAAGGCAGCCTACCATCACTTTTTGCTTTGCTTTAAATGCGGCCCAAGTGTTGGATTCTGTAGCCAGTAAAATCTGTGCTACTGAGCGCCCTTAATGGCAAATTTCTGCCAACAGGATGATGGTTGTAGGCAGCTCAGGAGCCAGAAGGGAGGAGTCGGAAAGTTTGGGGACTTTATGATGGGATGTTGTTGTTTGGTCATTGAGTTGTGTCCTACTCTTTGCGACCCCATGGACTGTAGCCCATCAGGCTCCTCTGTCCATGCGATTTCCCAGGCAAGGATACTGGAGTGGGTTGCCATTCTCCCCTCCAGGGGAATCTTCCTGACCCTGGGATCAAACCTGTGTCTCCTGCATTGGCAGGCAGAGTCTTTACTGCCGAGCCACCAGAAAAGCAATGACTGAATAGTCTTGCAACATAAGCAGTCCTTCGACCGGCAGCATGGGCTTCACCTCATGGGGGGCTTGTTAGCAATGCTGGATCTCAGGCCCCACAGACTTCTGGCATCAGAATTAGCATTTTAACAAAATCCCAGGTGGTTCCTACCAGCTCTGAAGTTTGAGAAGCACTGCTCCTGAGAACAGCTTTGCAGAGACATAGAGCAGAGTAGCAGTTTCTCCTCATATTTTATTTAGTATCTAACACCAGGATGGTTTAACTGTTTATGTTGCGATTTGAGGAAGGTATCTGCTGAATTTGCTATTCGGCAGTTCTTTGTAATCTGATTTACAAGTGAGCAAAGGCTTCCTATCTTCTTTTTTCTTACTGCTTCTCCTCATGGTCCATTTCTCCTACTTTTCTCCCTCCTTTTCCCTCTCTTACCATCTGGAAACCGGGCACAGCTGGCAGAGAGACTGAAGCTGTCAGATCCTCTGGTTTTAGAACGCCGCCGCCACCGAGGAGACAGGGACCTGGAGCCGGAGTGGCTGGTGCACCTTCGGGGGCATCACAGGGAGCTGCAGGTGAGGGGGGGATGGTCAGCGGGTGGGCCTCTGCTCGCCTCTTGGCTCTTCTAGACACAGGGTAGGCAGGCACTGACCTCGGCAAGTCCCCAACACCATGGAGGGCCGTGGTGTCCTCTGTCCCCAAGGAAGCACAGCCTGATGGGGGGAGGGGTAGCACTCAGCTTCCACACCCCCCCCACCCCCACCCAGCCCCCTCCGCTAACGTGCTCCCCTCCCGGGTGGAGACATTTTCCTGTGTTCCCCTGTGTGACGGTGGGACCCTCTCCCGAGTCACCTGGCCACCCTTCTCCGAGGTCCCGGAAAATACATGTTATGACCATCAAAGCTCCCGTCTCTCTCTGTGAGGAACAGTGGCTCACTGTGGCCCGGTGTCACTTTCATGTAATGTAGGGCAAATGCTGAAAAGACTTCCGGACCTTTCCTTTTTTTTTTTGTTCTGACAATTGCAAAAGCGGCTGGTAGTAATTGTCATAGTAATTGGAACAGGGCCTCCTCCATTTCCTTTCTTCCTCTGTCTCTGAGAAAGGGGCAGGTGGATTTTTTTTTTTTTTTAGACACATGCGGCCCTTGCTTCCCCTGTGTGCTGTGGGCCCTGGGGCCTGTGGTTTAGTTCCCTCCTCTTGCCCCTTCCTCTGGGAGAGGAGGATGCCCTGGCCTCTGCCTGCTGTCTCCGAGCAGAGTCGGGAGGTAGGAAGACCCGTGGGCTCCCAACCCCTCACAGCCCCCACACTCACCTGAGGCTCCCTTACCTCATCACTGCTGAAGTGTCTTGACTTCATTTCAAATCATGTTTCCTTGTTTTTGTTTTCCTTTGTGTCACCTAAGAGGATTTTACTTTATCTTAATAGCAAAAGGAAGCAGGAGACATTGGCCGTCCTCAGTCTGCTCAAGCGGTTATTTCGGAAGCCAGAAAAACTCCAGGTACCTAAACTAATGAACTGAGTGTGTAAATAACTGACTCTTGGGATCTGATTATAGGAGATAACCTAACAAAAAACTTTTCCCCTTCCTTGCCTGGAGTGCCTTCCTCGCCCGTGTCAGTCTGACCTGTGGTCCAGGCTTCTCTCTGCACAGCCCCGCCGGCCACAGCCTTCCCTTCTGTTTCCGCATTGTTAGAGGTTTTGTTTCACATTCAGGCTTTAATCTTGTTGTTGCTGTGCTGTTATATAGTTGCTTCACTTGTGTCAGTACCATCTCCCCAGGTGGATGCATTTCTTGATGCCTGAGGTGGCGGATCATCTGTATTTCATGTTAGCGGTGGGTACATTGGAAGTGCCTATGGCGTTTGAGCATCAGCTGCTGCACACGTGAAATAGGCTTTTCAACAGATCCCTTCTTTTCCCTTAGGATGCTTCAATTGTTGGGCTGGGCAGACATTATTATCCCAGTTAACTCCATGCTGTTTCCCAAATAGCACTCACTGGTGGGGTGAGGACGGGGTCTCACGGCTTTGCTTCCAGCTGGTTCCCAGGCTTTTGTACCTCCTTTAGGAATGACTAAGGGGATAGCAAGTATGGGCAGGCCTTGGTCTCTGTTTCCCAGCTTTGCTGCTGTGCCCCAGAATCGGTGAGGGGAGAGGGATGCAGGAGAGCAGGCTGGGTGCTCCTGAGTGGTCACTTCCCCTGGGAAACAGCCGTGTCTCCTGTCACCCTATCAAGCGGGTAGGTCAGCCGACCTCACTAGTCCCATAATTTGGGCCAACCATCGTCCATGTCCACAGTCCACACCTTGGTCTGTCTCGTCAGCAACACAGTGGAGCCAGAAAGAATGTCACCAAGTCCCCTTCCTGGGCCAAAGCTCTTATCTTTCAAAACAAAGCCATCATTTCTGTAGTCTGATTTGGGTTTTACATTGAAACTTTCTAAATTCCAAGTGCCCCAGTCCATTAGTTAAATCCACAAAAAAGTTTATCCAAAAGCTAAAAAGTGTGGAGTTAGACTAAATGGTCATTCCTGCCATCCCGACCCCCTGGTTTAAAAAGCTCAGAGATCGTACAAGCTGTGAGGGAGATAGTTTTGAACACTCTAAATCCTAAGCAGTGGAGGTGTTACAATCGCTGCTGTGTTATACTCGTCACATCGATGGTGGCCACGTCAACTGGCCTGTCCTCGTCACTGCTTTCCAAAGAGCAGGCTTGTTCCTGGTGTTTAGTCCACACAAAGGCCACATTACAGCTCTCACCTCTTCTTCTTTGTCTTGTGTCCTTAGAAAACACTTTCTATCAAGGTCTTTCTGGACCTCAAGGCAACTCAGAAGCCTATGGTGACCGCTCAGCTCTGTGGCCAACTCTGGAGCAGTCGGGCCCAGCCCAGCTCAGCCCACAGCAGCCTGGCTCCTACCCAACAGGTGGCGGTTCCGGGCAGATGGGGGTCCCAGTGCCTCTCTACTCGGTTCCTGAGACCCATCTTCTGGGGACCAGTGGCAGCGTGGCAGTGACAGGGGCTCCCGGAGGAACAGCCTGGGAGGAAGCCCAGCAGATACACCTGCCCCCTGGTAAGAGCTGCCAGGAAGGCAGCGAGCCTTGGGTGGGGAGGTGTGGAGGGGACCAAGCAGAGGAGGGCGGTGCGGGGGCCAGTGTGAGGTGTGGGGTGGGAGCTTGTGAAGCCCTGGGTGGTGGGTGCGCATGTGATTGAGGGCTTCCGGGTGTCAGACCTGGGCTGGTAGCTTTGCGTTCATCCGAGGGAGATGGCTCTTTCCCATTCCAGCCCCGCTCTCTGCTGGGATAAACACAGCACAGCCTCCAGCAGCCGCTGCGCGCTCCCGTTGGATTCTGGGAGAGTCTCCGGGAGAGAGGCGGTAGAAGGCCAGACAGTGCCACTGTGCCTCCGGCTGCAGTTTAGGTCAAGTCCTCTTTCTGAAGTCAGCTGTGTCAGGGGCTGTGGGCAGAGGCTCGTGCTTCTGTCCATCAGGTCTTGGACAACGGGGGCTGAGTGTGGGTGAGCACTGCTGAGTGATGCCAGGGAAGTGCTGGAAGCCAAACAGAAGGGTCAGATCTTAGATCTTCTAAGACAAGGTCCTATCCAAGATGGGAGGCTCACACATAGGGGAAGCCTGGGAGGATCCCTGTGATCCAGCCTGACGTGGCTTTCATTTCCAGGGTTCCCATGGAATGATCTTGGTTCGGGGTGGAGGTTGGGTGAGTGGCATGTTCTGGTGTGGCTGGAATTGAGAGGCTTGTGCAAATGGACCTCATATTTATTCTGATCCACTGGGGGCTATGTGCCCAGAGCTCCAGCCATTTGGCAATTAGGAAAGCTGACTGTGGATAGAAGAGAAAGACCCAAGTTCACATCTTGATTTCTGTTGTGATTTCTCAGTGTCTCCAGAAACCCTCCAGCATCCTGATGGGCAGAAGGCTATTTCCAGACCCCAGGTGAGAGGATAGAGTCCCCAGATGACAGCACCCACTCTGAGCTGTGGATTCCCTCCAGCTGCCCCAGTTGCTCAGCCACATGCAGGCACCTTCCTGTGCCCTGCACCAGCCCTTCCTTCCACATTGCCCCTTGTTTCTTTCTACACCAGATCCTGAGAGGTGGAGAGGAGACTCGTTCTTGTTCATTTCACTCCTGCCAACCTGTGTCCGTGGGGGCAGGACTGGGTTTACCTCTGGTCTCGCACATCAGCCCCCTCCAATGCCCTCTTCTTACTGATGCACTGAAAACTTGCTGTGCTCTGCGCCATCAGGGAAGACTCTTGATATTTCTATCTTTAACATTTTTACCTTGCTCTATTTCTGAGAAGGACCTATGGCAGCTGTGTCTTTTCTCTTCAGGTCTTGGAGGTAACCATGTCTAGTTAATCATCTATTCAGCTGTTGAATGAATGAATCCCTCCACTAGTAACAGGCATTGCTGGTCCAGATTTAAGATTCTCTCTAGCTTTTCCTGGTTGGAAGTGATGTCATAGAACTATCTTGAGTAGTAACTAAGCTACAGACCTTAAAACTTGTTTTTTCCCCTAAATTAGTGCTTTATTGTTATATAAAATCTGAAAAACAAAGAGAATATGTCATATAAAGTGTCAAACAGCCATCACTCAGAATCACATAGCCAAATAGTCTATTTTATTCCTATATTTTTTCTATGTACACATTTCTCATGCTATCTAAAAGCAGAGCCTTCCTATGAAACCTTTTGTAAGTCTCAGTGATGTGAAGGGAAGAAGCAGTTACCTCAGTACACATCTTGCTAACAATGCACAAAATGAATCGAGATGAAGCGCAGATGCTCAGAGATGTGGTTCAAAGCCACGTGAGATGCTGAGTGTAGATTCTGGTAAAAAAGCTTAGTGGGGCCAGTCTCGCTGCTTGGGATACAAGCTGCCTCTAAAATGGCTCCTACAAAACAAACGCTGAATGCTTTTTTCACTTTCTAACTTTTTTGGTAAAACTGAAAGTCCTCTTTGGATTTTTTTGGTTGTTTGTTAGTGAAAATAGGTACTAATGTCAGTCTTTGGTAAAAGCAAAGTTGTATGATACAAACTTTCAAAAAGTGAAGGAGACCATCTATATGGGTGTATATATAGATGTGTATACGTCAGTTTTCGTTCCAATCCCAAAAAAAGGCAATGGTACTACCGCACAATTGCACTCATCTCACATGCCAGTAAAGAATGCTCAAAATTCTCCAAGCCAGGCTTCAGCAATATGTGAACCGTGAACTTCCTGATGTTCAAGCTGGTTTTAGAAAAGGCAGAGGAACCAGAGATCAAATTGCCAACATCCACTAGATCATGGAAAAAGCAAAAGAGTTCCAGAAAAACATCTATTTCTGCTTTATTGACTATGCCAAAGCCTTTGACTGTGTGGATCACAATAAACTGTGGAAAATTCTGAAAGAGATGGGAATACCCGACCACCTGATCTGCCTCTTGAGAAATTTGTATGCAGGTCAGGAAGCAACAGTTAGAACTGAACATGGAACAACAGACTGGTTCCAAATAGAAAAAGGAGGATGTCAAGGCTGTATATTGTCACCCTGTTTATTTAACTTCTATGCAGAGTACATCATGAGAAATGCTGGACTGGAAGAAACACAAGCTGGAATCAAGATTGCTGGGAGAAATATCAATAACCTCAGATATGCAGATGACACCACCCTTATGGCAGAAAGTGAAGAGGAACTCAAAAGCCTCTTGATGAAAGTGAAAGTGGAGAGTGAAAAAGTTGACTTAAAGCTCAGCATTCAGAAAACGAAGATCATGGCATCTGGTCCCATCACTTCATGGGAAATAGATGGGGAAACAGTGGAAACCATGTCAGACTTTATTTTTTGGGGCTCCAAAATCACTGCAGATGGTGATTGCAGCCATGAAATTAAAAGACGCTTACTCCTTGGAAGGAAAGTTATGTCCAACCTAGATAGCATATTCAAAAGCAGAGACATTACTTTGCCAACAAAGGTCCGTCTAGTCAAGGCTATGGTTTTCCCTGTGGTCATGTATGGATGTGAGAGTTGGACTGTGAAGAAAGCTGAGCGCCGAAGAATTGGTGCTTTTGAACTGTGGTGTTGGAGAAGACTCTTGAGAGTCCCTTGGACTGCAAGGAGATCGAACCAGTCCATTCTGAAGGAGATCAGCCCTGGGATTTCTTTGGAAGGAATGATGCTAAAGCTGAGACTCCAGTACTTTGGCCACCTCACGCGAAAAGCTGACTCATTGGAAAAGACTCTGATGCTGGGAGGGATTGGGGGCAGGAGGAGAAGGGGACGACAGAGGATGAGATGGCTGGATGGCATCACCGACTCGATGGCCGTGAGTCTGAGTGAACTCCGGGAGTTGGTGATGGACAGGGAGGCCTGGCGTGCTGCGATTCATGGGGTCGCAAAGAGTCGGACACGACTGAGCGACTGATCTGATCTGATCTGATGGGCTTCCCAGTGGTGCTAGTGGTAAAGAACGTGCCTGCCAATGCAGGAGACATAAGAAATGCGTATTTGATCACTGGGTTGGGAAGATCCCCAGGTTGGGAAGATGCCTGGAGGAGGGCATGGCAACTCACTCCAGTATTCTTGCCTGGAAAATTCAATGGACAGAGGAGCCTGGCAGGCTACAGTCCATAGGGTCGCAAAAATTCAGACATGACTGAAGCGACTTAGCCCACGTGCCTAAATGTGTATATATATATACACATACATGTGTTTTTAAATGGTTGAGAACATATGTAGATGAAGCTTTATTTTCTATTTTTAATACTATAAAATGAGATTTTCCATGTCATTCTTAAATATGATTTTTAGAATTGGTATGATAAATTCACATCATTGCTCATGCGTTTATTCATTCACAAATACGGAGATCCTGCAGTGTCCCTGGTCCTGTTATCGAGGGTGGGGATACGTAGGGAACTAGACAAAGCCTAATTTCATGGGGTTTCTGTTCAATAGAGGCAACTGCAAATACAGCACTGTATGCTTGAGGGATGTTCCTTTAGACGGTGTGTGGGAGGGAGTGCGTCTCTGAGCTCAGCATGGATGGTGGACATGAGCCAGGTGAGTATTCAGGGAACAAGTGTTCAAGGCAGAGGGCATAGCAAGAGCAAAGACCCTGTAATAAGATGACCTGGTACAACTGAGGGAGAGTATGGGCTGTATCTAGAGAGAGGGACGAGGGAACTCCTTGGTGGTCCAGTGATTAGGACTTTGCACTTTCATTACTGAGGGCTTGGGGTCAGTCCCTGGTTGGGGAACTAAGATCCTGCAAGCTGTTCAGTGTGGTCAAAAAAGTAAAAAAAGAAAAAAAAAAAGTTGAGAGGGCTAAGAAGCCAGACGAGAGAGACAGAGAAAGGCAGGATCATAGAGGGCCTGGTAGGCCCTGGAAGGAGCTCGGATTTTAATTCGTCTTTACTACTTTGTTAAACACTTCAAGTGTCTCTCTCTCCCTTTTCTTTTCTACTCTTTCTCCTTACTTCTCCCTTCCCTTCCCTTCAATATGTAAAACACAGTGATGGACATTCTAATATATAAGCCCTTGTGTATTTCTTAAATTACTCAGTTAGGAGAGAAATTCCTAGAAGGAAAGTCAGACAGCTTGGGTTTGAATCCTTGCTCTGCCCTTAACTAGCTGTGTGACCTTATACAGCTTGCTTAACTTTGCCGTGTGTTAGTTTTCTCATTTGTTAAATGGGATGATAATAACAATACCTACTAACAAGATAGTTGTAAGGTTTAAATGACTCGCTGTATATAAAATGCTCAGAATACTACTTGGTACACAGTAAGTTCTATACTCATTAGAACAAAAAATGAAACTTTTTCTGTATTTGCCAAAGTGTTTTTTCTAAAGGTTATACCAATTATCTTTTTCTGAGAGTGCAAATTGTAAATACAACACAAAAGGACAAATACCGTATGATTCCACTTATACAAGGCGTCTAGAATAGGCAAACTCATAGAGACAGAAAGCGTAGAGGTTCTCAGGGGCCAGAGGGAAGAAGGGAAAATGGGGAGTTAGTGTTAATGGGAACAGAGTTTCTGTTGAGGTTAATGAAAATTTCTGAAAATGGAAAGCGGTGATGGTTATGCAACATCATGAATATTCTAATACACTGAACTGTACACTTTAAGAGGTTAAATGTGTAAATTTTATGAAATGTATTGGGTTGGCCAAAACATTCATTTGGATTTTTCCATAAGGTGTTACAGACAAACCTGAGCAAACCTTTTGGGCAACCCGATATATTCTACCACACACACCATTAATACAAAGGGATGTGGGTGTATTTTACTCCCCCCGGTACAGTTGCTCACAGTTCATTTTGAGCAAGTCAGCTAGGAAGTGAGGTATGGGATAAGTTAGATTCAGTGGTTGTCACCTTCCCTGATCTTTGCATTTAGGGGTTCCCTGAAGGGTGTTTCCTGGCTCTCTTCGTCTCCAGTGGAAGCATTCCATACCCCTGCTCCCGGCCTTGGCATAGTTCTGGAAACCCCATGCTCTTGGGGACTAGTAGCACAGTGGCCAAAACCCTGTAGGATTAAGGATAATCTGAAGATGGAGACTGGGCTCTGCCCTTGTCCTGAGATGTTCAGCAAGTTATTCCTCGTGGCTAAATCGTGGTTTCCCTTCAGTCATATTAGATCCTGTAAGGCTGCTGCTGCTGCTGCTGCTAAGTTGCATCAGTCGTGTCCGACTCTGTGCGACCCCATAGATGGCAGCTCACCAGGCCCCGCCGTCCCTGGGATTCTCCAGGCAAGAACACTGGCATGGGTTGCCATTTCCTTCTCCAGTGCATGAAAGTGAAAAGTGAAAGTGAAGTTGCTCAGTCGTGTCTGACTCTTAGTGACCCTATGGACTGCAGCCCACCAGGCTCCTCCGTCCATGTAAGGCTATCCCTGCTGATTTATCGAGCAGGTCAGGTGAGGGAGTATATGTAAATATGCCTTTGTAACCTGTCAAGTGCTATAAAGATGTTACTTCTCTTTCCTCTAATTCCAGGTGCCACTGATTCCCAGAGCTCGAAGTATTTCTGATAGTTCCATCGTATCAGTCAAGGAAGATGAGGAGGAGTCCTCCGAGAAGGCAGATAAAAAATCTTCCCAAAATACCGTCCAGAGAGAAAAGCTCGGAAACGTGAAGGAGAACACAAAGGTGGAGGGGTCTTTTCTTCCAGATGGTGGTGCAGCGCTGGGGAGCCGGGCTCTTGTGGAGTCCCCTCCTCTCCTGTCTCACCACCGTCATGGTGAGGGGGAGTTAATCTCCACCCTATAGACCACAGAACTCCCCCTCTCTCTTCCAGAGCTCAGGGTTTGGCTGGTTCAGCTGGTTCCGCTCAAAGCCCACCCACAACGCATCCCCCTCTGGAGATGAAGATTCGTCTGACAGCCCGGACTCTGAGGTGACCTCGGGCGGAAGGTTGTGGTGGGGGGGGGCTGGATAGGGAAGCTCCCTCTTCTGTGGCCCCTTCTGAGGAAGTTTCCTCAACTCCAGGAGGGCCTGGAGCTGGCCTCTCCACCCTGGTCTGGATGAAACTGGTTTTGTGATGGGAGGTTGTGGGAGACAGATTGGTCCAGTGAGGGGAGAGGCAGATGACGAAAGGCCTGAAAAGTTAGGATGTAGAATTTTAACTTTCGAGAGCCGGCAGTGACTTGGCTTATTGAGCAGAGGAGTGGTATGAAGAGAATGGAGTGTGGTGGAGAGGAGGCCAGCCCTGGTAGAGGGTGGAGGCCGCCATGTGGGTGCTGCAGGAATGCAAGCAGGTGGCATGGACGTGTGGAACCATCAGCGCCACCCTCCTTTCTCCACTAAGCAGGAGATGCCCAGGGCAGCGTCTCTACCTCAGCCCAGCCCAAGCCTCTCACTGACACCTTCCCCAGATCCCCAGTCTCTGCTGGGTGCCAGTGCCTTCTCCAGGGACACAGGTATGCCAACCTCCTGTCCTCTGGGCCCGCTGTGGTCCTCTCTGCAGTTTCCAGGGTTTGGTGGGGAGCCTTCTGGGAGTGGGGACTCCTCTGTCCTGAGTAGTTGGAACACCCCTGACTCATTGCTTCCTAGGTGGAGATGAAGTCCGAGGGTCAGTGTCTGGTGTGGGGACAGCTGAGGGCCCGGGGAGTGGAGGCTTGTCGGGACCTGAGGTGAGCAGCCCACCTGTGTGTGAACTGAACTTTCATGGGGGCTGGAGGTGCTGCCCCGTGAGGGCCTGACTCGTGGAGAGTATGGAGAAAGCTTCTGTAGTGGTTTGCTAGGGCTGCCAGAACAAGGTGTCATAGACTGTGCCGTTTAAACACCAGATGAGTATCTCCTCACAGTTCTGGAGGCTGGAGAGCTGAGATGGAGGTGTCCGCAGAGTAGGTTTCTCCTTGGCTTATAGATGGCCATGTTCTCCCTGCATCTTTATGTGGTCTTTCCCTGGTGTGTGTCTATGTCCAAATTTCCCCTTCTTACAAGAATACCGGTCATAATGGGTTAGGGCCCATTCTAATCACCTTTAAAAAAAAATTAATTTCTGTTGAGTATGGGGCTTCTCTGGTGGCTCAGATTGTAAAGAATCTGCCTGCAACGCAGGAGAGAAGGGTTTGGTCCCTGGGTCAGGAAGATCCCCTGGAGAAGGGAATGACCACCCATTCCATTATTCTTGCCTGGATAGCTTTACAATGTTGTGTTGGTTTCTGCTGTAAGCAATGTGAATCAGCCATAAGTATACCTATATCTGTTCTTTTTTTGAATTTCCTTCCCGTTTAGGTCACCATGGAACACCAAATACAGTTCTCTGAGCTGTGCAGTAGTTAATCACCTCTTTAAAGACCCTGTTTCTGAATGCATTCTGAGGTCTCTGGGTTAGGACTTCAAGACAAGAAGTCTGGGGCAGGAACACGAGTTAGCCCACCACTGCTTCCTTATGTGATGTCTAGAGAGCGGCCTCGGGACTTCCTGGGAGTCCAGTGGTTAAGACTCTGTGGGTCCAGTGCAGGGGGCACAGGTTCAATCCCTGGTTGAGGATCCAAGATCCCACATGTCACAAGGCACAGCCAAAAAGACAAAAAAATGAAATGAAAAAAGGGAATGTCCTCTTTCCCTGTCCCCAGTAGGAGCTAGAGTTCACCAGTATCCCTTGCAAGGATTGTGATAAAGCCTTGACGAATTGTCCAGTATGGATTTCATGCCAGTTGCTAGGAAAACAATTTTATTTCTTGGGGCCTGGTTACGGCACTCTTGTAGTATTTTAGGCTTTTCAAGGAATATTAGATTACTTTTTATGATGCTATTAGTACGTTTTTTGTGGCCTTTTCTTCTCACACAGCAGCACCTGAGCCTCTGCAAAGCTCCCCCAGGCTCCAGGGGTGGCTGTGCCCACTGGAACTGTTTTTTTACTCAGGATTCCCTGAGCTGTATCACATTTGCATCTTTCTTTTAAATTTTTTAAAATTTATTTATTATTTGTTTATTTTGATTACGCTGGGTCTTTGCTGCTCTGTGGGCTTTTCTCTAGTTGCAGTGAGTGGGGCTCCTCTCTGGTTGCAGTGCATGGGCTTCTCATCGCAGTGGCTTCCCTTCTTGCGGAGCACAGGCTCTAGGCATATAGGCTCAGTCGATGTGGTACACAGGCTTAGTTGCTGTGAAATCTTCCTGGACCAGGGATGGAACCTGTGTCCCCTGCATTGGCAGGTGGGTTCCCATCCACTGCATCAGCAGGGACTGCATCTCTTGACCAAAGTTGATTCTCAGGGAAGCCCCTGACAGTCTAGAATCCAGGAAGTGGTGACTAAGAGGATTTTCTTTTATTTTCCATCACAGGGTGTTTCCACTGAGCTCTACTTCAACGCTGGTGTTCTGCTTCCCCCACCCTCTGTGAAAGGGAGTGTTCCTCTCTACAACCCATCTCAGGTTCCCCAGGTAAGGAGGTCCTGAGGGAGGGGGGGTTTGGAGCATGGGTTCTGAGTGAAGGAGACCCTGGTTTATAACTTACTGATAACCACTTACTATGCCTGAGTTCTTTAGCAATGACTAACCTCTGTAAGTCTCAGTTTCTGCGTCTGTATAATAGGGTTAGTAGTAACTACTTCACTGGATAGTTATGAGGATTAAATCAGGCAGTCTGAAAATGCTCAGTCAGTGTCACTATTATTAATATTGCTCTTGACCTTTCATAGGTCTTAAGACTCAAGAGAGACAATTTGTGTCGGTGTTGTGTGGTTGCACCAGAGCAGTGTCCTGAGGGTGAGGGGATCATTGCAAACTTTGGTTGAAACTAAACTCCCTGCTTCTGCATGATCTGAGGCAGACTGCTTGCTCGGATGTGTTATTGGCTTCTCTTCTTCATAAAATCAAATTTCTTTCTCCTTATTTAAGAGGTAAAGGTGTTGTGTGAAAGTGAATAATGAGAATACCACATGGGAAGCCAAATGCTCCTGAAGGGTTCTAGACTTTCAGGATGCCTAAGCTCAATCCAGCCAGTCAGCCCTCAGCAGAGTCATGCTTGGGGTTATAACCTCGTGCTGTGCTTGTCTTTTTCCAGCTCTCCACGGTTACCAGCCTGAACCAGCCAAATCGCCTAGCTCAGCGCCGCTATCCAACCCAGTCATGATGAGAAGGACCACCCATCCCAGGCTGGTCTCCCTGAAGCACAACTGTTATGTTGTTCTTGTTTCTTAATTTCCCAGCCCCTCTGCCATATTTGGGCCCCAAAGACGGTTGTGCTAGCCAGTTGCTTCCACGGGGTATGGAGGAAGCAAGGAGACAGGGTCTCCCAGGACACAGCTCAATTCAATCTCTTAAGATAAGCTTCACAGTGATGGTGGAAATGACTTCTTCAGGTGGAAAAGCTGGGTATATCATCAGTCTGGAGGGGACTGGAATGCCATGGTGGCAGCATTAAGGACGCGGCTGTAGATCCTTGGAAAAATCAGGGCTTAAGAATTCCTCTGCGGGAATTGAAGATAACAGCGCTGGACTCTGCAGCAGCAATTACTGGGGGAGAGGCACTCAGAGCAATATTCTAGATTAACTTTGACTCCTTCCACAGCCTTAGTTACAGACCAATTCATGGCTCGAGTTAGCAAAGGATTTTTGAATCTTGGAAACTCGATCATTGTTTCCTGTCATCATTCTCTCTTGGGTGACATTTCAGCAGTTTCCTTCTTGGTTTTGGTTTGTGCACATTTTTTTTTTTTTTTTTAATGTGGTTCAGATTAATTATATTTCTCTCACTTTCTTAGCTGGTCCTATTTTTTCACATTCTGGCATCTGGCTATCAAGTTAGATTGCTGTAGGCATCATATTGTCATGGTAACTACCGAACCTAATGATGCAAATGGATGGAACATCAGTGTAATAAAGGACGGAAAATGTTCCCTAAAAATTCACCCCTTGCATAAGAGGAGGATCGAGTGTCTGAGATTGTTAATACTTCCCTTCCTCCCTCAGGCCTTTGCAAATTGATGTTCAGAGGGTCAGAGGAGCCCGAGGGAGGAGGGGACCCTCTTGGAAATTTCCATTTCTCCTTTCAAACCCCCAATAGGAATGACTCTTGCTGTTTGTCAGATTTGTTGAAAATTGCTCCTCACACAGAACATTTCTTTGCATGTGTAATTGTACATACAGGTTTTGTACTTTAATGTACTACAGTTCTGATGTTGATAGTGATTAAACCAGATAATTTTATAGCAGATGCTTGTCTCTGGCTGATTTTTGCAGAGGGAGAGTACACACTGTGTGGTCTCTTCCCTGAGGTCTTTCTAATAATGGTTTCATTGGGTGATAAGGTGCAGACAGCTGGAAAAAGCCCTTAATTAATGAAGAATCTAGGGACTGATCCTCTTAACTTGTCTACCGTTATTTTTACAATTAAAAAAAAAAAAAGAACAAACCCACCTCTCATGAAAATCAGTTACTCCGTTAACTAAATGTTGCACATTCTGTCCTCTAAGAAGTTTGTTCATCTCTCAGATTAAATTAGGAAATGTCCGTGTAAGTGTTTTGCATCTAGAAGGGCCTCAGTGAGTGCTGTCCTTGTCTTCCTGAAGACTGCAGCCCCTTCAGTTTGGTGTGCTGACACCCAGTGGCGGAACAGTGTCAGTCGTGTGTGAGTTTCAGAGGCACCAAATTGTTTAGATTTGAATCCTGGCTCATCCACAGTTCACCTTGTAATCTTGGACAGGGTAATCTATTTGTTCTTGTCTTCAATTCCCTCTTCTATAAAATGAGGATACTAATTACCATTGCAATTATAATAATTACAATAGTAATTATAATAGTACTACCACATAGGACCCTGGAGGAGGGCATGGCAACCCACTCCAGTATTCTTCCTTGGAGAATCTCCATGGACTCCAGGCTCCAGGAGAGGAGCCTGGCAGCCTGCAGTCCATGGGGTCGAAAAGAGCTGGACATGACTAAGCACATGAGGCATCGCATATGGCAGAAGAATAGAGTCAATCTCTTAAAAAAGTACCTAGTACATGCTACACATTATATGTGTGTGTTTCTAAAAAATTATCAGTGTACAATCTAATAAGTAAAATCGCCTTAATCTTGTTGCCTACCAGATTAAACTGGATGTTTATTCACTTAAAAATTTTACTGAAGTATAGTTGATTTACAGTGTGGTATTAATTTCTAGTGTACAGCAGAGTGATCCAGGTATATATATGTGTGTGTGTTTATACACACACCTGCTTTTTCATCTTCTTTTCTGTATAGTTTATCACAGGATATTGAATTCCCTGTGCTGTACAGTAGGGCCTTGTTGTCTATCCCTTCTCTGTATAATAGCTTGCATCTGCTAATCCCAAACTTCTAATCCATTTCTCCCCTGCCCCCTCCCCCTTGGCAATCACAAGTCTGTTCTCTATGTTTGTGAGTCTGTTTCTCTTTCATAGATAAGTTCATTTGTTTATATTTAAATTCCACACATAAGTGATATCATATGGTATTTCTTTTTCTGATTTACTTCACTTAGTATGATAATCTCTAGGTCCATCCATGTTGTTCCAAGTGGCATTATTTTGTTCTTTTTTATGGCTGAATCATGTTCCACTGTATATATGTACCACATCTTCCTTATTCATTCATTTGGGTTGTTTCTATGTCTTGGCTATTGTCAATAGTGAACACTGGGGTGCATGAATCTTTTTGAATTATAGTTTTCTTTGGATATATGCCCAGGATTGCAGGATCATATGGCAACTCTATTTCTAGTTTTTTGAGGAACCTCTATACTGTTTTCCATAGTGGCTGCATCAACTTACATTCGCATCGACAGTGTAGGAGGATTCCCTTTTCTCCACACCCTTTCTAGTTTTGGTCGTTTGTAGGATTTTTAATGGTGGCCGTGCTGACCTGTATGAAGGTGATACCTCATTGTAGTTTTGATTTGCATTTCTTTAATAATTAGTGATGTTGAGAATCTTTTCATGTGCCTGTAGGCCATCTGTATGAGATTGTTCCTTCTTGATGCAGGTGTGTAATGGGAAGAATAAATTAAAATTAGTTTTCAATAGGTGTTCTCATGACGAAGCTGGTTTCTCTCCGTGCATCCCGGCTGCCACCAACGTTAGACCATGTGGCTTAGTGCCCCCAGGAACAATGACAGGGGAAGTCCTCTCTCATAAAAAGAAGCACTTTAGAGGAAGAGAGTGAGGACCTAAGAGGAAGGCAAAGATGCCTGTGTTCTTTCACTTCTGCCTCCTGTTGGGACTATTCATGGAAAACCAGGGACTACAGTGTCAACAAAGGAGGCCTTGAGCTTAGTCACTTTCCAGGCAAAGGAAGTAGTGTGTGCAGCAGCAGACACATTTTCTGAGGGGAAGATCAGAGGGTTTTATGCAGTGGAAAGGGCGGAGGCCTTGGCACTTATGCTAATTCATGTTTGGAAGCTTGTACTCCAGCAAAGTCAGAATGCATCCATTCATTGGTGTGTGGTTGGTTAAAACAAGTCCTGCTGTTCACTGGTCAGGAAGGAACCCTCAGTTGAGTGCAGTAAGGGTCTGATGGACTGGGGTCACTCAGAGGTCTTAGTAGTTTATCAGCTTTTATTAGTGGTGGTGATGGTGGTGAGGTTGCTAAAGGTCATGATTGTTTTAGAGCTCTAGCGGTTAAAACCAGTTGTGAAACAAAGCATATGCAACCTGTAAGAACAAGATATTTTTTCCCTCCTATATAGATAAAAGCTTGAGGATATAGAACAGGCTGTGCTAGAAATATGCTGCCAGGAACAGGGAGCCTGAGAACACTGGGGCTTGTGGCCTGTTGCCTCACCTACAGCTCCTGGGAGGCTGCAGGCCTCTGCAGGCCAAGGAGAAGCTGGCTTTGGCTTGGGAGCTGTAGCATCCTGGCCTTGGGGATGACCATGGTCTGAGGCAGAGCCTCCGGGTCCCTGCAACCTGGTGCCCATGGGACTCTTGGAGGCAATGACTGTGCACCAAAGGTCACAAGGGACCCGTCGTGCCCCAGCAGATGCCAAGTCAGGACTGGATCAGACCAGCCACCTGCAAGGAGAGGGGCTGGCTCTGTCAGCCACAGACCTTCTTTCTCATTTGGAGAGAAGAAATAAACAGATCTTTCTCTCTTTAAAAAAAAGACTTACCCAAAGACACTCTTTAAAAGGGAAGAGACTGAGATATTATTAATTGGCAAGTTTGTTTTTGCCCCCACACTCCTCAATGGGGTGTGAACTTGGAGGAAGAATAGTTATAGGAAATAAAGGCGCTACATTTTCCTTAAAAAACAGAGTGGTAATGTGCAAATTTGCAATCCTGCTATATACATATAATTTAATATTTATATGGAAACATTTAAACCTAATGTTCAGTAATTTGGAAGAGAATAAACCGTTAAATTCCATTTAAGTGTCTTTATCACATATCACCATTCCTGCCTTCTGTCTAATCCACTTATGTGGCTATAAAACTACAAACAAGCCTTGCTTCCTCAGTCACCTATACAGCCTCCTCTTTCGCCCTAACTTAAGCTTCAGGTTGTTCAGGATCAAAGCCTCTGCTAGCTTTTTTTTTTTCACCCTAGAAATCACCTTTCTCTTTGGTTTCTTCCTCTGAGCTACCAAGCATAGCAAAAGACTGCCTCCACCTCTTTACTAAAATCAGAATATTTTCTTCCCAAGAGAAAATATGTAAAACGCTCCTGAGCTTGGAAAGAATAATAGGTGTGTAATTTGGGTCTCTCCACTCACAGGGGTTTTTCTGTCACTTTCTCCGCCAAGAGAGTGAAATGGAAGTGGCCTTTTCCCCTCTTGTTTTTGCCATCTTAAGCTGGAAATTGCATATGGTGTGGTCTGAATATAATAGGATGTTAGATACTTTCCTGAGTTTGCCTCAAACATGACCGCCAACAGTGCCTTCTCTCATGAGGTACTTAATCCAGGTACCATTCATTCAGATCCTTCAGAAGTGATTTCTTAATGAGATTTAAAGTTATTGTGAATGAGGATTTAGAGCATGTTCAACAATTTTCATTGCAGTCTCACTTAGTAGAGGAATCTGCTTCCCGTACTCTTTCTTTTTATATGTATCTCTAGGTAATGGTACTTCAAGGGAACTAGGTCAATAGCAGTGTAACTCAAACTTGACTGACCCATGCAAACTGCTTGTTATTTTAATGTGAGATGCTTTTCTGGTCTTTATCCAACTTAGAGCCGATTCAGTGTCCCATTTTTAAAGAATCTCTAGAGAGGAGGATTCCATGGCTTCTCTTGAGGTTTCAGTGTAGAGTTTCACACTCTCAAACATTAGAAAGGTATTCCTAGTACTTTATACCCAAATTGCTCATGTGGCTCTTTAAGACTCTCAGCTGGTCCTCAGCGGAGATGGAAAACAGCTGCTCACCACCACCTGTGCTTGGAACTCTTCCACGCTTTGGAAGCCCATTAAATCATGTCTCAGCTTGTGAAATGAAGGCTCACAAAAAGGGTTTTTTTTTGACCAGAGTTGGGGATTAAATCAGCTAAATGTTTGGAATTTTTTGGTAGCTATGATGACCAGACATTCTGCATTGCAATAACAATAGATATGTATTTATTGAGTACTTATGTAATAGGAGTGGAGCAAGCATGCAGCCGTTAGTCTGTAATTCTTATCAGGAGACCTTGAGCGTAGCCAACAGTCAGTGTCCCAGTGGCAGAGAGTGCAGATTAAGGCCTTCTCCCCGGGGCCCTCTAGGCCCTCCAGCCTCCGGGCCAGTGGATGAGCTGGGCAGCCTGGGGACAGGCTGAGGGCTGGATCCTGAAAAGCTCCAGAGTCCTCACCGTGGCTGGGCACAGGCCTGGAAGCAGCAGCGAACCTTTTCCGCAAACCCACAGTCCATGGAGGCCTCAGCAACTGGAGTGTACGGACATGGCCTTTAAGGTAACAGCTTTAACCGGTTTCTCTCCAAGTTTCAAAAGTGGGTCCAGCTTAGATCAATTGTCACCTGGGAAGTGGCCAGAGGTCAGGGTTAAGTTGCAAGGACATTGTACTTCAGAGTGTCTCTGTGGTTGGGGCTGTTCTCAAAGAGGGGCCATTGTTGTGAGCTGGGGATTAACCTGAGTGGTATTTGCTACAATGTGTATTCCTATTGGTTCTATACAAAGGATTCTCTCCAGTTCAGATGAAAAGCCTGAGGTGCCAGCTGGGCCCTGGGCATCTGGCTCCCACAGTGATGGCGGCTGGGCAGGGTCTGGGGACCTGGCCCTGAGGGTGCTGCCAGTTCACCACCCCTCTTCAGCCAGGCCTGGGCACTGGCGGGAGGACCAAGACTGGTGCTGGATGAATTCTCCTGGGTGGATAACTGGCCCATGCAGGGACCCCTCCTTGTAGCTAAGGCCTGGACCTCAAACCCTGACATTTTGATATTGTTTGGCCTCACTGTGGGTCAGGCACAGTTACTTGCATTTGATAACACTTTGTGTCAGACACTATGCCATACACTCTGTGTGTGTGTATGTATGTGCTTAGTCATGTCCTGTATAGTAGTATTGCAACGCTTTATTAATGGGGAATCTGAAAACTCAAGAGAGAGTTTAAGCAATTTGTCCAAGGTCACTTGGCTCGTAAGGATGGAGCTGGGATTAGACTCCAGGTAGTCTGGCCTCAGAATCTGGGCTTTGAGCTACATTGTCCCTGGACATACATACATTTATCTGTTCACTTATTCATCAAATATTAATTGAATGATGTGTCAGACATTGCATTGCTTTCCCATCAAGAGAATCTTCTCTAAAAATACTCATAGTCTAGTGAGAGAGACAGACACATGAACACAGAAATTGCTGCTTAATGTCAGAACAGTTGTACTTAAAAATATATTCAAAAAACTTAATTACCTTGATATCTTTAATAATAAGGAGTTTCATCTATTTATATAATTTAAGAGCTAATATAATATGTAACATGTTCAAATGGTACCATCTATTGTTGGTTAAGATTAGGGTGAAGTTTACTGCTAGTAGGTAGAAGAGCAAATTCAAACTTTTGGGCTCAAGGGTAAAGTGGCATTAAGCTGCAGGGGGCGAGCATGAAGCCTGAAGGAACAAGAGCCGTGGTGCACTGTGATGACAAGGACAGGGAACAGTGGCATCGCAGAGGAGGATGGTCTGAGTTAGATGTGCCAGACTGCCATCACAGAACACCTGCTTGCTTCCTCCTGCCTTTTCCAGGATCCTGAGGCTGAAACAGACCGACTATTGCAGTGGAACTCTCTTAGGGAAGGGTCCAAGGTGAGGAGTGCGTGTGATGTGTGTGTGTGTCTCTTTTTACCTTTTTTTCTAGACTTTTATTTCCTTGTCACAGTTGCTGCCTATCTGGAAGACAGCCCCTCCTTTAAGCATCTTCCAAGTGGCTGATAGTATGTAGCTATTCATGGAGTCCTATTTACCAGAATAGGATATGACAGATCCTAGGTCAATAAATCCAGACTTAGGGCTAGAAAACTGTAGCTAGGATGTTATGTTCCCCCAGTCTGGCTTCTTAGAAATCTGGACTTTTAAAAAAACTTGTCTCTGAGTTCCAGAAGTCCATTTTGGAACATAAAGGATGATGATCACTGTATTTTTCACTGTCCTTGTGTTCTACAATCATGATTTGAGATCACAAGGAGATCTCATTGTCCTGGAGTAGACATAATCTGAGTTGGGGGCTGTAAGAATTTATTTCTAATACTTCTCTGAATATTTGGATGAATACTCATGAATTGAGAACAAATCAGAGCCTTACACTTGTGACTTCTTTATGTAATTTTTCAGCTGCTTCTCCTTGAAGACAACAACATACCAGCCCCAACCTCACAGATGGTGTTAGTCATCCTGATAATGCACCTCAGTTAATATTCAAGTCGGGATCCAGCTACACTTACTTGCTTTGTGCAACAGGTACTTGAACAACAAGCTGTAGATACATTGACGTTTGCTAAATCAAATTAGTTTTTAAATGTACTGGAGTGGCTTGCTATTTGAAGGTAATTGATGTTAAAACCCTAAAATAAAAAAAATGGTTTGCAAAGAAAATGTTCACTTCAAATGAATCACTCAGTTTATAGAGGCTGACTTTGTGGTCTTGGGGGAAGATACCACAGTAAGAGAAGACTTCCAGTTCTAGGCTCACATCTCCCACTAGCTAAACTGGTGATTTTAAGTAAATTAATAGAATCTCTCAGTGTCCCCAAACTTCTCAGCTAAAAACTTGGATTTGCTCATTCAACAAACAAATTAGGACCTCTCATGGAATAAATGGGCTTCCCTTGTAGCTCAGTCGGTAAATAATCTGCCTGCAGTGCAGGAGACCTGGGTTTGATCCCTGGGTCGGGAAGATCCCCGGAGAAGGAAATGGCAATCCACTCCAATATCGTTGGAAAATCTCATGGTGGGCTGCAGAAGAGCTTGGTGGGCTGCAGTCTATTGGGTCTCAAAGAGTCGGGCATGACTGGGCGGCTGACACTTACTTACTTACACTCATGGAATGGATAGGTGAAAAAAAGGACTAGCTCAAAGAGCTCATGGACAGGATGGGAAACCAAGTGAACAAGTATATTTCAAGATAGCGATTGCTCCAGGAGGTAGCAATGTGCTGCCGAGGGCCCTGATACTGCCTGCCAGGGAAGGAGGTGACTGGAAGGTTCTCGAGGAGGTAACTATGGATGAAAAGACCATGGATTGGAGAGGTTATGTTAACCTGTGTGTAGTGTTCAGTCACTCGGTCATGCTCGACCCTTTGCGACCCCATGGACTGTAGCCCATCAGGCTCCTCTGTCCATGGGATTTTACAGGCAAGAATACTGGAGTGGGGTGCCGCTTTCTCCTCCAGTGATTGAACTTGGAACTTCTGCATTATCTGCATTGGCAGGCGGATGCTTTACCACTAGCGCCACCTGGGAAGCCCTTAGTTAAAGTTTTGATTTCCAGGCTGATAGTCTTTTCCTTTGACTATGAGAACATAATTAAAAATATAAAGCTGTTTTATTAGTATATCGAGAGTGTGTCTGTAGTAATAAAAATGTCAATAATAATAACTGAGATTTTGTGCTAGGTGTTGTTACTTGAGTTCACATGTTTACATTCATTAAATTCTCTTAACATAAAGGAAGCAGGTATTTGGAAGAAATTAAACATGGAGTTCAAATAACTTGGACAGCACTGCACAGCTAACGATGCAGCTCAGAAAGCTAGGTATTGGGTGCTTCATGTATGTTGTCTTATTTAATCATTAAGATAACTCAAAGCAGGTGGCTTTATTTAGCTTCACTTCACACTTGAGAAAATGTAGGCGCAGAGAGTTTAGGTAACTTTCCCAAGATCACACAGTATTTTCGGGTGGGGGGCTGGGATTTGAACCTATGCAGTCTGGCCCCAGAGCCTAGACCCTTAACTTCTTTTTTTTTTTTTTTCTAATTTTATTTTATTTTTAAACTTTACATAATTGTATTAGTTTTGCCAAATATCAAAATGAATCCACCACAGGTATACATGTGTTCCCCATCCCGAACCCTCCTCCCTACTCCCTCCCCATACCATCCCTCTGGGCCGTCCCAGTGCACCAGCCCCAAGCATCCAGCATCGTGCATCGAACCTGGACTGGCAACTCGTTTCCTACATGATATTTTACATGTTTCATTGCCATTCTCCCAAATCTTCCCACCCTCTCCCTCTCCCACCCTTACCTTCTGTTCACTTAGTTTAAAGTGGTTGAATCTGTCCTGCAAACTTGAGCAGGACCACTGAATGTTATCCCCAGTCTGACACTTCTGTCTCATCTAGGGTGAATCTGTGTTCCTCTGTTTTCCATCTGTAACTGAGGAACACTACTCATGATCTTAAGTGTTTAGGCATATGTCTGTTTTTTCCATTAGATTTGTGACTTCACAGGGACAGGGCTGATACAACTTACCTTTATATTTCCAGAACCTTTCACAGTGCCTATGTATAATAAGGGCTCAGTATTCAAAGTAGACCTGAATGAATATTTCCTCGTTATGAGTACTTGAAAACTGTAAGAAAATATTTACAAATTATGTCTGCCCTAGAGGTTGCCATGCGGGATCATCCTATTGTTAGAATTTGATCCATCTCTGGGAAGATTCCCTGGAGAAGAGAAAGGCTATGCACACCAGTGTTCTTGCCTGGAGAATCCTATGAACAGAGAAGCCTGGCAGGCTACAGTCCGTAGGGTCCAAAGAGTTGGACACAACTGAGCGACTAACACTCACTGCATCTTTAGGAATTGAGACGGGTCTCAGTACATAGGAAACACTCAAAAAAAAAATCCATAAATAAATGATAGCTTAGTAAGGGAGGCAAGGGGTGCAAATGAGAATTATCACAACTTTTGGGAAACTGTCCGTGGGAGAGGTGATAGAGATCGCTGGGAGGGGGAGCCCAGGCTCCTTGCAGAGACCCCCAGCAGACCGCCTTCATGGCAGCTGATGGAAGGGAGGTACCTGCTTGAGGTCAAGGCTCGTGGTATTCTGCACTGACCGCTCCTCATTTGACCCTCAGGGGTGCTTATTTCTGGCAGAAGCATTTTTTGGTTTTAGAAGGCACTTCACCCCCTTTACAACCTGTGTAATTGCTATTGGAATGCTTTGCCCTGGTAGTGTCTTAATTAGGTCAAATTTTATACCAAGGGCTTTAACTTAATGCTACATTTGCAATTCTAAGACCCCACCCCTACTCTTGGCACTGCCAGGAAACACTCACATTTTCTAGACATGGCAACATCCTGACCTGGAGCTTGTTTTTGCATTCTTGCATGCAAATGCAGCATGGGGTTGTGGGTGGGAGTGCGGAGCCGGGGGAGGGGGGGGGCCGGGGGGGGGAGTGGGGGGGGTGGGGACGGAAGCCAGGCGAAAGGAGATATGTGTGTCAGGAGAATCATCTAAATGCTTTTAGAAGGGGAAGCCCATTTTTAAGTTGCCCTGCTCCAAGTGCTGCCTGGATGGAGATTGTTTGGATAATTGCAGGATCCGAGGCTGTTCGTGTTTAGTTAAATTATATAGTCTTGCTCTCTGTGGGTTTTACAAAAAGCCATCTTTTTATTATCTGCCTTTCATCAAGCAGAACACACCCCTAGAGTTACACCCTTCCTCTCCTCTCCACGCCACCCCAATAATGAGAAGGAAGCCATCTGCCAAGAAAACAAACACAATATAAAAATTACACAAATACATAATCCCCAACCCAGAAGGGAAGGAGCAGCTGCCGCCTGGTCCAAACAGAAAACAGCTTAATATTTATACAGAAGAGAAGGTCCCCCAACAGGCCATAATTCCTCTGTGGGGTGGGGGCAGATGAGGGGAAGTCAGGGATGGGAATCACCTCCAAGGTCTGGGTCTAAGTAGGGACACGCTGGGAATCAGTTCATTAAGCTCAGTGTTGCTGTCCCCTGTCACAAGGTGCATTCAGGCAGCACCTGGGGAGGCTATCAATCTGTCACTGGAAAGGAATTGGAGGGGGGAGAAAGGAGGCAATTGGAAATGAGGATGGCTGGGGACTTTTCCTCCAGCGGGAAGTGTCGCTAGAGAAATATGGAGCAGGGCCATCCCCAAGGTAAGGTAAACGCAGGGCTTTTGCCCTTGGCCTTGGGGAATGGTGCCTGGGAGAGATGAAAATCTCTGCCATCACATTTCAGACAAGCCTCTTTCCTTACTCCCGATCTGCTCCCGGGGAGAATTTTACTCCCCTCCCCTGAGAAGTGCGCTTTCTAACATTTCAGTCAACTCAGGGCTTGCACTGATTTATATATAACTTGTATCTAATTCCTTAATCAAATGCTCTCTGACTGAATAGAAATGCAGTTATTAGAAACTATGCAGTTGCATGCAAGCAAGGCAATCTTCCGTTTTATTGATAAATCAGAATGTTGAGACAATGCTGCCAAATGACATGACAGTTCTTTCTAAGGAAGAGGCAGTTTACAGAGCTGTGTAAATCAGAAGTGCCCTTAAACTGTGGTTGGGGAGACATGATATGGCAAAATGTCTACCAATAAAGTGGAGGATTACAGCAAATTACCCAGTTTATACATGCAGGCAAAGCTTTGTTTCTCGTGCCATGTTCGAGAGCCAGTAAAGCTTGCAAATGTGATGGGAGCCACTATTTCTGCCTCTGTGCAGCTGTTTATCAGCAGCTTTTTAACACATTTTCACATATTAATGAGGTGGCATAGCAGTTCCAGAATTAGAACAGTGGGATGTATCATTGTCTGCCTTATCTGAAGATATGCCTGCTGTCAGCATCACTGCCAGGGTGTGTACCACGGAAGATGGAAATTTTGGTGGATGAAGCAGGTGCGCGTAACCTCTGCTTCCCTGTGCCTCCAACCCCCTCTTCTCTGATTGTACCTACATTGGCCCTGGCACTGCTGTTTTCAGGTCTTGCTGCACTTTGCAGCTTTATCTTTTTGTTTCATTTTTTAAATTTAATTGAAGTATAATGATCTTATTACATTAGTTTCAGGTAGAAAGCAGAGATTCAATATTTTCATAATTATAAAATGATCACCATGATCAGTCTAGTTACCACCTGTCACCATACAAAGTTATTTTAATATTATTGAGTGTATTCCCATGCAGTACATTACATCCCTGTAACTTATTTATTTTGTAACTGGAAGGCCATACCTCTTAATCTCCTTCACCTGTTTTACTCATCTTCACGCCCCCTCAACCATGGCAATCCCCGGTTTGTGCTCTATAAGTCTGCTCCTGTTAGATTCTGTTTTCTTTTTTAGATTCCACATACAAGTGAAATCAGATGGTATCAATATTTATCTTTTTCTATGTGATTTAATTTACTTAGCAAAAGGCCATCTAGGTCCATCCAGGCTCTTGCAAATGGCAAGACTTCATTCTTTTTTATGATGAGTAATATTCCATTGCATAACTATATCTATATCCTGTGTGCTTTATCCAGTCTATTGATACTTAGGTTGCTTTCAAATATTGGCTATTGTAAATAATGGTGTGATGAATATTGTTTCGTGATTTATGTGTCAACACGGCTTGAGAATTCTTCTTTGCTTCTCCATTTTCTAAAATAATCCCTAATGTTTAGTCAGTGGTGGTGGTGGTGGTTTAGTCTCTAAGGCATGTCTGACTTTTGTGGCCCCGTGAACTGTAACCCACTGGTTTCTCTGTCCATGGGATTTCCCAGGCAAGAATACTGGAGTAGGTGGCCATTTCCTTCTCCAGGGGATCTTCCCCACCCAGGGATCAAACCCATGTTTCTGGCATTGCAGGCAGCCTCCTGTGTTGCCAGCAGATTCTTTATCACCGAGCCACCAGGGCAGCCCTGTTTAGTAGGTACTCCGTAAATAATGAACAAATGAATGAGTGGGTTGGTGGATGGATGAAAGTCTTTGTATCCTCAGAGACTAACCTCTGCAGGCAGCCTACCTGTCATAGTTTCAAGGAGCAAAACAGGTGTGAGGCATGGTTTTCCTTGAATTTGCCTACACGTGGTAAAGTGGCAAATGAGATCTCCGAACTAAGAGCCATCAGAGAATTTAGAGCATTTAACCTGGAGATTTCCAAACACAGCTGGAGCCAGAACACTGCAAACTTTTCACCAGTTTTGTTAGCCTTTACTTGGCAAAACAAAAAGATCCTAAGCCCCCGCATTTTGAGAGGATGAAGAGGGGAAGTTTAATTAGTCTGTGAGATCCCAAAATCTGGACCCATGTATTAACTCATCTCTGTCCTGAAAAAAAAATTCACTGAAACCACCCTATTGTTTTTTATTTATTATTTTTTTTTAATTGAAGATAATTGCTTTACAGAATTTTGTTGTTTTCTGTCAAACATCAACATGAATCAGCCATAGGTGTACATATGTCCCCTCTCTTTTAAACCTCCCTCCCATCTCCCTCCCCATCCTACCCCTCTAGGTAGATACAGAGCCCCTGTTTGAGTTCCCTGAGACATATAGAAAATTTCCATTGGCTATCTATTTTACATATGGTAATATAAGTTTCCATGTTACTCTCTCCATACATCTCACCTTCTCCTCCCCTCTTCCCAGGTCCATAGGTCTGTTCTGTATGTCTATTTCTCAATTGCTGCCTTGCAAATAAATTCATCAGTACCATCCTTGTAGATTACATATGTATTAATGTTAGTATATGGTCTTTATCTTACTTTTTCTGACTTACTTCACTCTGTATAATAGGCTCTAGTTTCATCCACCTCATTAGAACTGACTCAGTTGTGTTTCTTTTTATGGCTGAGTAATATTCCATTTGGAGAAGGCAATGGCACCCCACTCCAGTACTCTTGCCTGGAAAATCCCATGGGCGGAGGAGCCTGGTAAGCTGCAATCCATGGGGTTGTGAAGAGTCGGACACGACTGAGCGACTTCACTTTCACTTTTCACTTTTATGCATTGGAGAAGGAAATGGCAACCCACTCCAGTGTTCTTGCCTGGAGAATCCGAGGGATGGGGGAGCCTGGTGGGCTGCCTCCTATGGGTTCGCACAGAGTCGGACACAACTGAAGTGATTTAGCAGCAGCAATATTCCATTGTGTATATGTACCACAACTTATATTTCTATTCATCTATTAGTGGACATGTTCAAGCTGGTTTTAGAAAAGGCAGAGGAACCAGAGATCAAATTGCCAACATCTGCTGGATCATAGAAAAAGCAAGAGAGTTTCAGAAAAACATCTATTTCTGCTTTATTGACTATGCCAAAGCCTTTGACTGTGTGGATCACAATAAACTGTGGAAAATTCTGAAAGAGATGGGAATACCAGACCACCTGATCTGCCTCTTGAGAAATTTGTATGCAGGTCAGGAAGCAACAGTTAGAACTGGACATGGAACAACAGACTGGTTCCAAATAGGAAAAGGAGTTCGTCAAGGCTGTATATTGTCACCCTGCTTATTTAACTTATATGCAGAGTACATCATGAGAAATGCTGGACTGGAAGAAACACAAGCTGGAATCAAGATTGCCAGGAGAAATATCAATAACCTCAGATATGCAGATGACACCACCCTTATGGCAGAAAGTGAAGAGGAACTAAAAAGCCTCTTAATGCAAGTGAAAGTGGAGAGTGAAAAAGTTGGCTTAAAGCTCAAAATTCAGAAAACAAAGATCATGGCATCCGGTCCCACCACTTCATGGGAAATAGATGGGGAAACAGTGGAAAGAGTGGCAGACTTTATTTTTCTGGGCTCCAAAATCACTGCAGATGGTGATTGCAGCCATGAAATTAAAAGACGCTTACTCCTTGGAAGGAAAGTTATGACCAACCTAGATAGCATATTCAAAAGCAGAGACATTACTTTGCCAACAAAGGTTCGTGTACTCAAGGCTATGGTTTTTCCTGTGGTCATGTATGGATGTGAGAGTTGGACTGTGAAGAAGGCTGAGTGCCGAAGAATTGCTGCTTTTGAACTGTGGTGTTGGAGAAGACTCTTGAGAGTCCCTTGGACTGCAAGGAGATCCAACCAGTCCATTCTGAAGGAGATCAGCCCTGGGATTTCTTTGGAAGGAATGATGCTGAAGCTGAAACTCCAGTCCTTTGGCCACCTCATGCGAAGAGCTGACTCATTGGAAAAGACTCTGATGCTGGGAGGGATTGGGGGCAGGAGGAGAAGGGGACGACAGAGGATGAGATGGCTGGATGGCATCACTGACTCGATGGACGTGAGTCTCAGTGAACTCCGGGAGTTGGTGATGGACAGGGAGGCCTGGCGTGCTGCGATTCATGGGGTCGCAAAGAGTCGGACACGACTGAGCGACTGATCTGATCTGAGGCTGCTTCCATGTTCTAGCTATTGTAAATAGTGCTACAATAAACACTGGGATACATGTGTCATTTTCAATTTTGGTTTCCTCAGGGTATATATCTAGGAGTGGGATTGCTGGGTCATATAGTAGTGAAACCACCCTATTTGTTTTAAGTGAGACACTGGCCTGCTTAAAAGAATTAGCTCATTTCAGCAAATCATAAGCTGCCTGTAGCCCCACAGGCTCCTCTCTGTCTTGACTCTTCAGAGCAGGGGTCCAGGCTGGGCCACATGAGTCATGCAGGGATGCCATCACTAGGCGATAGGAGGCTTTTTACATCCAGGTCAGTCCCTGTAACAGGAGCACAGAAGCCAACACACTGATTTCTAATACATTTCCTTCTGCTCCAGACGTAGTTGCTCTGTCCTTAGGTGGAACATATATGTGTTTCAATCATGTAAATACATGTAAATTCTGAGCTACAAGAATTCTGGTTGGTATGAAAAAAAAAAGACTCTGCACAGACACATCTGCTCAATTATGTCTCCTTTATCTGAATCCCTGGAGCTCATACTGTCTATGCCACACAGCACAACAGCTCTTCGTTTTTACATTGTCTTCTGTGCTGTTAATTATTCACAATCTTATCTCTCCTAAAGAATGGAAACACTCTATTTGAATCCTGTTATTCATTGATAAACTTTTTTTTTGTCAACAGTCTTTTTTTTTGGAAGTGTTGGCTGCTCACAGTTCTACATATGTTGGAGAGATCAGAGATTCTGTCGACCTGGTTCCCAGCCCTGGCCCTATGACTGATGGATGACAAGTGTACCAGTGAGAACTGAAACTTGCAGCACCTGGATCCCTGTCGCTAAGAGGGAAGAACAGTACTGACCTACCTCATGCAATGCAGTGTCATATACATTAACTGTCTAATGATGCTAAAGCTCTTTGAGCATGTAAACGTGAAACATTATCATTATGGTTAATACTAGTCTCCAGGTTGTAAGTTTTTTCTTTCCTCAAAGAGAAGCAGAAAGATTATTTAAAGAAATACTGAATAGAAGGCTACAGTTTGTTCTTAAGTCATGATTGACTTTGATCAGAATGGTGTAAACAGTGCGTATGCGGTCTTGAAGTCCTCAAGATAATTATTTCTACTTCAGGGCATGAAGACTTCTCTTTCTCCTCCTCCCATCAAGGGAAAAAGAAAGAAAGAAAAAACTTGGAAAGCTAATGCTCTTAAAATATAAGACGATTTGTCAGGTCTGGAAATAGTGTTTCCTAAAACCCTTGCTACAAAAGAGGCCCAACTGAGTAGACAGAGCTGGACTCAGTCTTAAACATCTTGCTATGGAAAGACCCAGAAGCAGGAGAGGTTGCAATGAGTTTTTAAAGCCCTTCCAGTTATTTTTTAATTCTAGAATTTCAAGAGAGAAAGGATTCTTGGAGATCCAATATCCTTGTCCAGTGCCCTTTCCACTTGCACTGGTGAATCCCCAGTGGTATGTCTCCAACCGCTGTTGTAACAAGTTGCCACACACTTAATGGCTTAAACCAACATGAATTTATTATCTTGCAGTTCTGGAGCTTGCAAGTCTGAAAAGAGTCTTAGGGACTAAACTTAAGGCGTTAGCAGGGCTGGTTCCTTCTGGAGGATCCGGGGGAGACTCTTCCTTGCCTCTCTCAGCTCTGGTGGCTGCCCACATTTCTTGACTTGTGGCCACATCACAACAATGTCCACTTCCATCATCACATGGCCTTCTCCTCTTCTCTAGCGGTAATCTCCCTCTTCCTCCCTCTTATGATGGGCCTTTTGATTACACTGGACCTGCTTGGATAATCCAGGATAATCTCTCCATCTCGAGATCCAGGCCAAGGGAACAGCGAGTGTCAAGGTCTCAAGGTACAGCATGCTTGATGTGTAATAACAGCCATGAGGCCAGCATGCTGTAGGTGATGGAAGGGGAGGGAGTGGAAGGAGAAGAGCTCCCTGAAGCAGAGAGGCAGATCTCATAGGATGTAGGGTCAAGGTAAGGACTTTGGTCTTTAAGTGAGAGGGAGACTGTGGTTGGGTTTTGAGCAGAGCAGTGACTGACATGATCTTTACATTTTTCAGGGATCACTCTGGCTTCTGGGAGAGACAGGAGGCTCTTGGAATAATCTAGGCAATAGGTCATGGTGGTTGGATCAGGTGGTGGGAAGTGCTGAAATTCTGGATATATTCTCAAGGTTGAGCTGTTAGAATTTTCTGGGGGATTGGCTGTGGGACGTGAGTGAAATACAGAAGTAAAAGTTGACTCATAGGTTTTTGGTTTTAGCAGCGGAAAAATGGGGAAAACTGCAGGAAGAGAGAGATGTCGGGAGAAGATGGAGAGCGTGGTTTGGACATGTTAGGATCTGAGAATTACAAGTGGAGATGTGCCAAGCCATGCAGCTGGAGTTGCTAATCTAGAGTTCAGGGGAGAGGCAGGAGAAGTCTTCAGGAAATAAATATCAAAACCTACAATGTCTGCTTACTTGTTAAAGGACAAAGGCCAAGCCCTTTAATATGACATTTAAGGTTTTTTATGGGTTGATCTCAGCCTCATCTCTCACTGAGCTCCTATACCCAATGCTTCAGTGACTGATATTTTTCAAAACTCCTTGCCCTTTCCAGCTTCATAGTCTCTGGCTCGTGTTGTTCCTTTGACCTGGAAAAAGCACCCCTCCCTTGCTATCAGAATCCTGTTCATCCTTCAAGTCCTGTGAGTCTCTTCTGCTCGCTTTAGTTGAAATCCATCACGCCCTCCTCTGTGCTCCCAAGTAGACAGATGGTGCATTCTCCCTGATATCTGACTACTTTTGTTTGTCTGTATCCCCACTAGATTGTGAGTTCCTTGAGGGTAGGGAAGGACCATGGTTCATTGGTCCTTATATCTCTAAGATGTCTCCAAGATGGAAACAGACAGGGGTGAGATTCTGAAAATCGGAACCCTCAGTCCGTCAGTTTACCGTTGCTGGTTTTGGGGTAGACATGCCCGGAGGACATGGCCAGACAAGAGTAGACTATTGATGATCACACGGTGTTGGTTGAAACCCCCACATGGAACCCATAGACCAGGGAGCTGGCTTCACCCCGTGTGAGTCACACTTTCTTCTTGGTCTCCTGAAGAGCGCAAGGACGAGACTAAAAACTGGCTTCCTTGGTCCCTTTCTTATACCCAAGCCTCGACCCCTGTGTGAAAGCAGGAGGGCATGGACAACTGAGTCTAACAGGGAGATGGTCCAGGGGAATACAGCCTAGAGCAGAGCTGGCCTAAGTTAACCCCTGAGGCACTGGGAGATGGCACGGGGCGTAGGAAGCCAAAGGCTTAGCTTCTCTAACTAACCAATTAGAGGAACACATTCTGGAAATTAAATGAGGGGCCCGATAGGAGAGCAGAGAGCAGGGCAGGGATGTTAACAGCCTTTGACTTTTTAAAAACAATTGATATTTTCTCTATGGCTATGCTGGGTCTTGTTGCTGTGTTGGCTTTTCTCTAGGCGTGGTGCACGGGCTTCTCACTGTGGCGGCTTCTCTTGTGCAACGTGGGCTCTAGGGTGCTTGGGCTTCACTAGTTGTGGCTCCTGGGCTCTAGAGCACAGGTTCTGTAGTTGTGGTACACAGGCCTAGTTGTTCCTCACTGTGTGGGATCTTCTCGGATCAGGAATCAAGCCTGTGTCTCCTGAGCTGGTAGGTGGATTCTTTACCGCTGAGCCGCCAGGGAAGCCTTGACTTGTCGATTGCACGGCTGTCCCACCCCACGTCACGGCCCGGCAGTGCTCACTGTGGCGGCTTCTCTTGCTGTGCAACATGGGCTCTAGGGTGCGTGGGCTTCACTGGTTGTGGCTCCCACTCTAGTGCACCTCCTCCTTGGCAGTGAGCTGCAAGGGGAGGAAAGCCTGAGGCCCACCTCCAGATGGAGCCCGTCCCCACATCTGGCCCTGATTTTCACCAAGAAGGTGTTGAATAAGGTTTCACTGAACTTGCTGAATTGGATAAATCCTCAGGAATGCGCATGAATCCCTAATGTAAAGACTTAAGGGTTACTTTGTGTCAGTGATAGCAAGTGACATAAACATCTATGATTTTCCTGGAATCCTAGTGTAAGACATAGTATAGTGTAGTGGGTGAGAGTGAGGGCTCTGGAACTGTGTGATTGTGGACAAGTTAATCTTCCAGGGCCTCAATTTCCTCATCCATAAGGTGGGAGTAATGATATTTCTCACCTCATAGATTTTTTTTTTTTTGCATTGGTTAAACAAGTTAATACTTAGAGCTGGGTGCATAGTGAATGTTGGGTATGTTTTAGCTATTTTATGTGTCAGTTAATTATAAAATGTCAGAGTTGTATGTTAGAGGATATGTCTAGGTCTGTGTTTTAAGAAGGTTTAAAATTTCTGAGGAAGATTTAGATTTTTATCACACTGTCAGTCTACCCGAATAGTCAGTTCATATCCTGGAAGCAAAAATGACTCTTCTTGTCTAGAGGGACCATCTTATGGGAGCTGGTTATGGGACTGTTATTTAGGCAGCTGCTTTTTGGCATGATCTCAAGTGAAATGTTTGAGCTGGCTCTTCCCTCAGGCTCAGAAGTCACCTGGCTAATGTGAACTTCAATGGTCCTGGGATGCTCAGCTGGAATCTCTGGCTTGTGTTACCCCAAGCAGGTGTTCTGAGACCAAAGGGACAGTAATTGGCAACAATGGTTGTTGGAAGGTTACCAAAGACTGGCTGGGAATAGTCTCATCAGCGCGTGCGCGCGCGTGTGTGTGAATATTCTCATCAGTGTGTGTGTGTGTGTGTGTTCTCTCCAGATAGGTAAGAAGGGTCTTGCTGCATGCATGCTCAGTTGTGTTTGACTCTCTGCGACCTTACAGATTGTAGCCAGTCAGGCTCCTCTATCCGTGGAGTTTCCCAGGCAAGAAGGTTGGAAGGGGTTGCCATTTCCTATTCCAGGGGATCTTCCTGACTCAGGGCTTGGACCTGTGTCTCTTGCATCTCCTACATGGAAAAGTCCAAAAAGGGTCTCACTAGGAATCTTTGAAGCCATATTTTCTTCTGAGCTTTCCTGGCTTTTATTGTTCAGAATTTCACTTCTGTCTTGGTAGTCTGAGGATGTTTTTCTGATCTTTTTCTCCCTTCTATTAATATTGTCCGAATACAATAGTTAGAACTGTGTAGAACTGTGACCTGAGAATCCTCAGAGGCCTTTCTGATGGTGTCATTTTAATGCTGTTACTTACCTTTTTAAACTGCATTTCCCCCCCTTCCTATGAGGATCATCCTTGAACAGTGAAAACTCTTCATGGTATGAGGTACCTGGCAATGGCAGAGGGAGCTCTTAGGTAAACAAAGACTTTTGTTTTGCTGTCTGGTTAATTAAACCTCCCCTTTCCTCATATTCCTGTGTCAATAACGCTGGTCACTTTCTGAATTCCAAGAGGAGGATTTACTTTTGAAATAAGAAAAAAAAATCAATGCTTTAAGTCTTTTTTTGGAACCCTATTTAGTTGGATCACTTATAATCTTTTATTTCCTGTGATAGATTTTACACACGAATATTCATTCAACAAATATTAACTAAGAGTCTGTTGGGGCAAGACCCAGTTCTAGCATTGAAGGGGAATATAAATATGATACATTTCTCTCTCTCTATACATATGACATAGATTATTTTCTAATGATGGGACATGACAAATGCCAAAGTAGGGGACTGTGTGAAGAAAAAGTTGAGAAAGTTGTTACAGGGAGGGAGTAATTCTGATGTCATGGAAATGTGTGAAGATTCATCCTTCCCTAGAGGATATGTACATTCAAAGGGAGTGGTCCACACTTAAACTCTCCCCAGGGCATTGTTGCTCATGGCCCACGACCCCTTTGGGATGGACTTCGCGGCTGCCTATGGGGTCCTCTGCTCGCTTCTGAGAGGAGGCAGTTCAGTGTGAGGCAGACCCTGCCTCTGCTCTCTGCTTCTTCAGCTGCTGTGTGCCTTTGGGTGAGTTACTCAACTGCTCTGAACCTCAGTTTGATCGTCTGCCAAACAGAGAGAGTAGCACCTACTTCATGATGTAAAAGTTGAAATGAATTCATATATGTACCATACATGGTAACTAGAAAGTGGGCAGTTCATGTAAATTCCCTCCATTCTTATACCAAGATTTACATTTCCTTTTCCTTCTCTTTTTAATTTCCTTTTTCTCTTGTAGTAGGGGTGAATGCCCAAATCACTTCAATTATTCTCTCTGGGTTCCAGGCACATCTGAGATTAATATCAGCTAGAACCTGAGCATCATTGCCAAAACATGAGCTCCTTAAGCTGACATGTGGACCACAGGAAGGGACTTTTTTCTCAGTGCTAGGTGATGCTAATTGCCAGCTGATCTGAAGCCAGAGAGTTGCTTTCCTTTGTTTAATAATTTATATCTTCTCTGAGAACACTGAGCTAAAGTTTAAAACTACAGAAAGTAATGATTTATCTAAATGCCAACAAAGCTAAATGCAGTAAAATCGCCCAGACTCCCTTTGTGGGTTGCTACTCATGCACCACCCCGAACACCAGGTGACATTTGAGGGAGTATTCGTGTGGACAGCAAGAGAGTTAAGCTCCCGGGGTGTTAGGTCTCAGCACAGCCTTGCTCTGTAGGTGTCACCAGCTCAGGCTGGCTAAGACGCCAGTAGGACTCATGGAAATGGGTGTGTTACAGTCCCGAGGCCCACTGCATAGGGCTGCAATTTATTTCCATTTTTCTTTCATCAAGCGTTCATTGAGTACCTACTATGTGGCAGGTCATCTGCTGGGCATCGTGCAGAGTTACAGAGCTGGAGATTGCCTCTCTCAAGCCGCTCACTCACAGTCTGGTGCAGAAAATGTCCATCAGTGGTCAGTTATCCTGTTCTTCACCCTCCCCACCCATGCTTCCCAAGTAGCAACAGAGCAATAACCTTCTCCAGTATTTTTCCTTCTTTGTGGCATTTTGGGAGGTTGGGACTTGGGGAGGGTGGGGGAATAAGACTGGAATAACAGGAATAACCATTTAAAGCAATTGCAGCGTGCCCAGTATAGTACTTGTTGTTGCTCAGTTGCTCAGTCATGTCCAATTCTTTGTGACCCCACGGACTGCAGCACGCCAGGCTTCCCTGTCTTCCACCACTCCCGGAGCTTGCTCAAACTCATGTCAATTGAGTCGGTGATGCCATCCAACCATCTCATCCTCTGTCATCCCCTTCTCCTCCTGCCTTCAGTCTTTCCCAGCATCAGGGTCTTTTCCAATGAGTTGGCTCTTCACATCAGATGGCCAAAGTATTGGAGCTTTAGCTTCAGCACCAATGCTTCCAGTGAATATTTAGGATTGATTTCCTTTAGGATTGACTGGTTTGATCTCCTTGCTGTCCAAAGGACTCTCAAGAGTCTTATCCAGCACCACGGTTTGAAAGCATCAATTCGTTGGCATGCAGCTTTCTTTATGGTCCAACTCTCACATCTGTACATGACTACTGGAAAAACCATAGCTTTGAACATAGGGACCTTTGTGGGCAAAGTTATGTCTCTACTTTTTAATATGCTGTCTAGGTTCATCATAGCTTTTCTTCCAAGGAGTAAGTGTCTTTTAGGCATTTTATATCTAATATCTCATTTAACAGATCTATCCAGAAGGAAATGAGATTTATGAACTATAGATGGGAACAGATCTGGAATTGTCAGAAGTGTTCCTTCCTGGTCACACTGAGAGATCCAATTTCACTTCACGATCACACAGTTAACAAAGAGCTGTCACTGATTGTGGTTTGACTTTGTGGAAAGCTTGGTACCCTAAGCTGACTTTGATGGCTCAGGTGTCTAAGGAAACCCTCTCCATTATAAGAAGGCTATGAAATCAGTCACTAAGGTGTGGCCAGAAGATATAAACATATCTTTGCACCTTTGTTTTCCTCTAACCATAAATCTCTTCCCCTACACGCACATGGTTGGCTCCCCCACCTCCTTGGCCCCCTTCTCCAGCAGATCTCCCTTAGCACTGTTGTTACACAGAACGCCCCTGCTCCCTGGCATTCCTTTTTTAAAATGTAATTTTATTATTATTTTTTGGCCAAGCTGAGTCTTCGTTGTGGCGCGCATACTTTCTCTAGTTGCAGTGCAGCGGCACTTCTAATTGTGGGCGTGGACTGAGTTGCCCTGTGGCGTGTGAGATCTTACTTTCCTGACCATGGATAGAAAACATCATTGGAAGGCAGATTCTTAACCACTGGACCACCAGGGAAATTCCCTGCTCCCTGGCATCTTTTCTTTTTGAAAAGTTTAATTGGAGGATAATTGCTTTACCATGTTGTGTTGGTTTCTGCCATACAACAGCACAAATCAGTCATAATTATATATATGCCCCCTCCGTCTTGAGCCTTCCTCCAAACCCTGGTGCCACCTCTCTAGGTCATCACAGACACCATACTGGGCTCCCCGTGTTGTAGAGCAGTTTCCCACTTCTTGCTGTTCAACTTTTCTCCATAGCGCAGATAGTCATCAAACAGAACACATTTTACTTCTTTTTTCGTTTGTCTTCTCTTTCCCCTTATGAAAGGCAAGTTCCACGAGGCCTGACAGTCTCTCCATTTCTGTTTCCCTGCTACAGTCTCAGCACCCAGAATAGCATCTGGCCCAGAGCAAGTGATCAACAAATGTTTGTTGAATGAATCAGTGACCTGCTGCTATTAATATTAGGATGAAATGACTTCATGTAGCCTAAGTGTAGAGTGAGGCCCTTCCTACAACGACAGGATCAGGAAATGTACCATTCATTCATTGATTCATTCCTTCAGTGGGTATTTACTATGCAATTAAGTTGTGCCTGGCACAGTGCTGGGCTTTGGGGTAACGAATGTAATGAGACATGGTTTCTGCTTCCAGAGAACTCAGTCTATTGAGGGAAATGGACCCATAAATAATATTAATGGTGATAATGATGATGGCTTGCATTTAATGGAGTGTGCTACAGGCCAGATGCTGTTCTATGTATGACTCTTATGCCCAATTTGCAGATGAGGAAACAGACACACAGTCCACACATTCTGAAATGTGTATGGCATGTGTGACAACAGCTTGCATTGTAACTGGGCACTTCCTTAGAGTGGAGAGGGGCAGGTGGGCAGCTCTGAGAGGCTTATGGGTAAGAATCGCTCTCTTGCCCCCATTGCCTGATTCCTAGAGTTGCTGGACATGTCTCCTTCCCTCACTTCAAGCCTCGCTGCTCTGGACCTAGTCTCCCCTGAGCTCTCAGCAAATGCTCTCCTTCTGACCCTCATGACCCCCTGTTCTTTTGCTCCTGAGTCTGTAGGCCTCTCCAGTGCTCTAGAGCAGGCAGGATGGCTCAGCCCAGACCTCCCAATTCCTCACTCTGTACTCTCAAATCTGCCCTCAGACACCCGACATCAGGTCCTGTGTCCTCTCGGGGAGGGGAGACACTGAGACCATTTCCCAGATTCTGCTCGCTCTGTTGGGGGAGGGGGCTCCACGAAGGCCCACCTTCGCCAAAAGGGTCTTTTGGGAGTCTCCGAAAGGAGAGTGCAACACCGTCACCCCTCTCACCTTGTCTGCCTCCCCTCAGTCCCTTCTGAGCCTTGGGTGACCACCCTTTGCGCATCAAAATTCTAGGAGGTCACTTATCTTTCTCGCCTAATGATGTGTTACAGAAAACAAGCTTCCATTACTTGCAAAAGTGTGACGGGAACATGAATATTAATAACTCCCATGGGTTTCCTGCAAACATCCATCACTGCAGCTTAGAAAGCTTGTTCAGGGTTGCTTGGCATGGGGGTAACTGCTCAGCAGAACAATAATAAAGCATTCATGAACCCAGCTCAGGCGGAGCGCTTCCTGGGGCTTTGAGCTGCCGTGTTCCTGCAGGGCTGAGGTGGGGAAAGAGCTCCCTTGCACCTGGGTTTCGGCAGGAAGAAGCTTTGCTTTGGTTAGGGACAGGACTTGGCAGCTGCACGGGGACCCAGTGGCACTGCATCGGGGCTTTCTTTTGATCGAAAGGAAAGTTCTCTTTGGTGACAGCATCTTGGAGAGCGGGTGCATTAGATTTAAGCTAAGTCAGGTTGGAGTGATGGTAGAATCCAGAGCTGGTCCAGCACAGATTATTAGAACTTCCAGGCTCAGTGTCATCTCTCTGAATACATGGAGGCCACAAAAGCCAGGAGAAAAATCAGCAGCAGGGCCAACAGTAGAGAATCTGGAGAGGATCAGTCCTTTGGAGAACCCTTGAGCAAGGGCCATCCGGATAACGTTGCCCTTGTCCTACCTTCAGGGTTTCCTAATAAAGTCTGCTGATGTAGTTTTCTCCGCAAAAGTCGTTTTCTCCAGGGAGTCTTCAGGTATATACTATTTTCTGCTCCCTGGGTCTCTGGATGCCTATTAGGATCTCAGGGTTGACTCAGGCTGTGGTAGAGCTCCTAGGTTTCCCATCTCAGGCAGCGCTGTTCTAGTAACGAGTGCTCCCAAGATCTGAAGGGAATTCCTGGCAGAGCTGGAGAATGGTTAGATTAAAGGGAGATGGGGTTGAGAAACATCACAGCTCTGCTTCTTGGGTTCTGTTGCCCCAGGAACCCCATGTAATCTTTAGGGTTTGAGCTCCTGGTTTGATGGCTGTTCAAGAACACTATTGCCTGGGTCCCCTAGTTGAAAATTACTATTGAAATTTATTTTAATGTACACCGTGTGTGTTGTATTTAAACATTTGTTACTGTTGTTCAGTTGATAAGTCATATCTGACTCTCATGTAATCTCATGGACTACAGCACCCCAGGCTTCCCTGTCCTTCATTATCTCTCAGAGTTTGCCCAAATTCATGTCCACTGAGTCTGTGATGCTATCTAACCATCTCATCCTCTACCACCCCCTTCTCCTTTTACCTTCAATCTTTCCCAGCATCAGGGTCTTTTCCAATGAGTTGGCTCTTTGTATTAAGTGGCCAAAGTATTGGAGCTTCAGTTTCAGCATCAGTCCTTCCAGTGAATACTCAGGGTTGATTTCCTTTAGGATTGACTGGTTTGATTTCCTTGCATCCAAGGGACTGTCAAGAGTCTTCTCCAGTACCACAATTTAAAAGCATCAATTCAAAATCTTTCGTATTTCTAGCTCACAAAAATTAAACAAAATCATTTGGATTTTCTAGGGACAAATATCTTCTTAGGTAATTTCAATGTGATTAGGGTAGCATCTCTTTTGCTAACTTTAGGTCAATAATGAAATCTACAGTGTTAATGAAAATGCTCATTTTCTTGGGTAGCAGCATGCAAAATCTCTCTGATGCACAATTAACAGTGGTAGGGAAATTTCTGCCATTTCTTCTAGCTGTCAGATTTTCTTGTAGGTGGAATTCCATTGTCTCGCATCAGAACAGGCCATGCAGGTGAAAGTTATGGAAACAGCCATGGCTTTCTTCCTAATGTGCTTTATTGTAGGAGGTCATTGCCCCACAGAGTTTCTGGCATTGGGTGTGTTGAATCATAGTGGCCTCTGCCTGGAGATGTTTATCTGGGAGAAAGCTTGGTATCATCATGGAAGGAATAAAAAGTTGAGGTCAGAATATCTTCAAAGTGAATGTTCACTCTAAAATTTGCTAGCTATGTGATTCTGCCCTTTCTGAGCTTCAGTTTTCCCATCTGTAAAATGAAAATAAAAATAACAACTGCTCTTTCTACTTTATAAAATTATCCTGAGGATAATATGAAACCCTTTTATGGGTAATAGTTTTGAAGACTGTGTTGCTAAAGGGTTGTTGTTTTTGTTGAATATTGTATAGAAATAGAGTTAAACCTTTTCTAAGAATGCTCCCAAAACACTCTTTGAACTATTGTAAAGTGGTTGCCAGGCGTGTGCAATAAAAGTGTGTAACATAAGAAGGCTTCTTTTCCAGTCAGAAAGGGAAAAAATTTTGACTTGGTGATTATAGCATGTAATGTTGACTATTTAAGCAACCTCTATTCAACCTCTATTCTTACGTCAGTCCTTTCTTCTTTGTAAAAGAACCCTGATTTTGTTATATGTCTGCCCTTATCATGATTGCATGTTTCAAGGGAGGCAGGCTTTAGCCCAGAAGCAAGATTGGTCTAAGTCAATGGTTCCTAAACCTTGATGGGCATCAGAATCATGCAGAGGGCTTGTTAAAACACCAGTTGCTGAGCACCAGCCCTGATTTAGTAGGTCTGGATGGTGTCAGAGAATTTGCATCAAGTGATGCCGATACTATTGGTCTGAAGACCAGGCTTTGACAGCCACTGTCTGAGCCAATCCTGGTGGTCCCCTCCTCCTTACCCGTTGTTGTTGCTCGGTCACTAAGTCACATCTGATTCTTTGCAACCCCATGGACTTCAGTATACCAGGCTTCCCTGTTCCTCACCATCTCTCTGAGTTTGCTCAAACTCATGTCCATTGAGTCGGTGATGCCATTCAACCATCTCATCCTCTCTCGTCCCTTCTCCTCCTTGATGTTTAGTGGTTAGGTATAGATACATGGGGCAACTCTTCCCAATGAGATGTGGTAAGTTTGCAGGGGGCTTATGGGAAAGGGGTTCTCACTTTTCAAACGAGACACAGAGAAGAGATGGCTCCTTTTCCACCTCTGAAAAAAGTCTTTGAATGGAGCACCTGGGACTGCTGCAGATATTCTGGGACTATTAAGGGAGCAATACTTAAAAAGGACAAAGTGAACGCTCTTAGAATGATCAATCTTTTTTGGAACCAGGGGCTGGTTTTGTAGAAGACAGTTTTTCCACAGACTGCAGTGGGGGGTAGGGATAGTTTTGGTTTTGCCTGGCCCTCCACCTCCTACTGTGTGGCCCCGTTCCTAAGAGGCCACAGACCAGTGCCATCAGGGACCCTTGATGCAAAGCACCTGGGTCCTTACTGATGTCTTTAGGTTACCCAATTAAATATGGAGTTGCCTACCTTATTAAGTCATTTTTAGTTGGAGTTCTCTGTTACTTTCAGTCAAAGACAATTGATAAAACAACAATAATGTTAAAATTTCTTTTCTGTCATGAGGACAGTGGGGTAGGTTATGGGACAGGATCCCTGAGCCTTACTTCAGGCAATGTGAGATGCCTGGCATTAGAGAATGCACTCAACCGTGAACCATGTGCCTTCATTAAGGTCTAACTATTAGAAGGAGGTTCCGGAAGAACGAGTTTAGGAAGAGCTGGAGGTTCTGAGCAAGTCAGGGTATGAGTAAAGAGTTTCCAACCAACCTGGGAGATGTGAGCATATGAGAACAGGCTGGGCGCAGGAGGTGGAGAGAAGGTAAGCTCAATGCCTTAAGGATAGCAAACTTATGAGGATTTTGTGGGCTGGTAGGTGGGAAGGTGAACCCAGGGTTGGAAAGAACAGCTCAGGAAAGGCAGACTAAGAGGATCAGAATTGGAAGGTAGAAAATAAGCAAATGTCAGAGGAACTTGGGAGCTTATATGCTGATTGAGATATTATGTCCCCATGATACATTATTTTTTTACTATTTTGACACTGGTAAAGCTATTCTTGGGCTTCCCAGGTGGCGCTAGTGGTAAAGAACCCGCCTGCCAATGCCGGAGATGTAAGAGTTGCAGCTTTGATCCCTGGGTCTGAAAGATCCCCTGGAGAAGGGCATGGCAACCCACTCCAGTATTCATGCCTGGAGAATCCCATGGACAGAGGAGTCTGGCAGGCTACAGTCCATAGGGTTGCAAAGAGTCGGACACAAATAAAGTGACTTAGCACGCACACATGCAAAGCTATTTTCAGTTAAAAGACAACATGGGTTCCTGAGGTGGACTTTATCCAATGCTTAGTATGCCATCAGGTCCAGCCTGTGATTTCACGATAATTACTAGAACTCTCTTTCCCTCAAACTTTAGGATTGTTGCAACTGGGTTCTTCTAGTACTGGTGGGCCTGATCTGTGACCTTTCAGTGTTTATCCCATTTCCTTCCTATTGCTTACCCGAATGTCTTCAGTGGGCTGCTGCCTACCAACCCTACCTGCAAACATTACAGGCTGCGGTTCTGCTCCTGCTCCTCTGTTCTGTGCCAGGCCCAAGGGTCCTTGCCCTCAGCACTGGGGATGCAGCAAAGAAAAGAAAGAGCCTTGATCTCAGGATGCTCAGTCTAGGGCAGCACTGTCCAGCATAAATAAAATAAAAGCCACAAGTGTAGCTTTAAGTTCTCTAGTGACCACATTAAAAAAGTGAAATGAAATAGTGATATTAATTTTAATAGTCTATTTTATTTATCCCAGTGGTTCTCAACCAGGGGAGATTTTGCACCCTACGGGCATTTGGCAACGTTTAGCAATGTCATTAGGCAAGTTTTAGTTGTCACAACTTGGAGTGTACTGGTGGCATTTAATGGGAAGAAGCCAGAGATGCAGCTGAACATCCTACAATACACAGGGGACAGCCTCCCATAGCAAAAAGCCATGTAGCCCCAAATGTCTATGCTACTGAGGATGAAAAATCCAGATTTAACTCAATACATCTAGAACATTTCATTTCAACATGTAATCAAATGTAGAAAACTCATTAATTTGATATTTTACATTTTTTAAAATTCTAAGTTTTAAAGTCTGGTGTGTATTTTACACTTACATCTTAATTCAGGACAGCCATGTTCCAACTGCTCGATTGCCATGTGTGACTAGCAGCTACCGGACAGGCATAGGAGGTGTGTAGTCAGAGTCCAGGAAGCTCTGAATGACCTCAGTTTCCTGGGCATAGCATGCCTTTGTGAGACGGACTTGATAAGGAATTGGGATAAAAGGATTGCATGGAGTCTCTCTGATCATTAAACTAGGTAAGAATGCAAACATATTCAAAACAATGCCTATGCAGCCTCTTGCATTATTTCTCTGCAAAAATGTCATCAAGAGATTGTAATTTCTTATTCCCTTAAGGCAAAGATCAGCATACCCTGTTGGGAAGATTACGAAGGTGGTAGCTTCAATGCAGCTCTGAGGATTTAGATATTGATTACTGAGGCTTTCATGCAGTCAAACAAACAACCAAGCAACATGCTTTGCTTCTTCCTATAGTTTTTCCCTTTTGAAAAATGAGAAATGAAATGGGTTCAGGTTAAAAAGGTGTCGTGTAGTAATCAGAGCTTTAGAACCATCCAAACTGACCTTAGTATAACATGCTGTACTTGGTAATCCCCAATTTGAAGGCTTCGCAGTATCTCATTAGTCTGGAGTTGCAGTACAGATAACTCTGTATTGAGTGAGTAATTAAATGTGGCACAAGCAGGGGAATGGATTAGTGACACATTCAGGGGTTCCTCTGAGGGGGCCTTTCCTGCCTCTGCCTGTGAGGGAAAGTATAGAGAGGCTTAGCAGAACTCCTGCAAGGAGGATCCTGGTGCAAAGGCAGAGTGAGATGTCTCGTGTTATCTGCAGGCCAGGGTAACATGCCAGTCAGTGTGGGGATGGGACCTTTTGGAAGCAAGGCCTTGTCTATGAAGCAACCAATTCTGTGGTGCTGCTGGTCTTTTCTGGGCTAATTCTGGGAATTCATCCTCAGCTTTTCTGAGCAAGCTGTTCATTCTGTCTTTAGTAGGACAAGGGCTTGCTGTGTTTACTTGAAGTCAGAGTGAAGAATGCTTCCCATTCTTCTAGGACCCTCCAAATCAGAGCATACCCAACACAGGCAGGCTTTGTCTAAAATGAATAAAGACAAAAAGAGCACTTTCTCATTTTTTACAGTGTCAACATGATGCTTAATTTCATAGAATTGAAGGTTTGGAGAGAGACTCAAGTAGTTTACTTTTCGGCTTCCAGAAAAGCTGTCATTCAACTTTCTCACACACCTGAAAATCCACCCTAATTTTTTGAAGTCCACCAGGGAAGGAGGTTTAAAAAATCTTTTTGGAAACATTCAGGTTCTCTTCAGCCCTCAATGAACATATATAGGGCACTGGCTCTGAGCAAGAAATTATTTAGGAACCATGAAATTAAAGGAAAGAGAAGACAGCTTCTCTTTTGAAGGAGCTCATTAGAGAGACCTGAAAAAGCAGGGGCAACAAGAGCCAAAGGAATGGCACAGCCATGAAGGCCTGCAGGGCTCGAGGAGAGGACACTGAGCTGGGCTGAGCGAGGCGGAAGGCCAACCCCATCGGTCTTCTGCAGGGCTCGAGGAGAGGACACTGAGCTGGGCTGAGCGAGGCGGAAGGCCAACCCCATCGGTCTTCTGCAGGGCTCGAGGAGAGGACACTGAGCTGGGCTGAGCGAGGCGGAAGGCCAACCCCATCGGTCTTCTGCAGGGCTTGAGGAGAGGACACTGAGGTGGGCTGAGTGAGGTAAAAGGCCAACCCCATCGGTCTTCTGCAGGGCTTGAGGAGAGGACACTGAGCTGGGCTGAGCGAGGCGGAAGGCCAACCCCATCGGTCTTCTGCAGGGCTTGAGGAGAGGACACTGAGCTGGGCTGAGCGAGGCGGAAGGCCAACCCCATCGGTCTTCTGCAGGGCTCGAGGAGAGGACACTGAGGTGGGCTGAGCGAGGTGAAAGGCCAACCCCATCGGTCTTCTGGGGTTGGACGCAAGAGAAGGGCCTGATGTGAGGAAATGCCATCTCATGCTCTCCCATCCACTGTCCCCCCTTTAAAATCCAGTCCCTGCAATGTGACGTCAGCAATGCAAGGCAGCACAGGTGCAAGACAAGTCAGGCTCGGTCCCAGCTTCCAGGAACTCACAATGGACTAATGCAGATTTTCAGATCTTCCATAGACACGTGACTCTTGCTCACTCATTTAATAAATTTTACTGGTCTTCTGTTCTGTGCCTGGTCCTGTGAGATACAAGGATATAGAGGATACAGATGCAGAGGGTACAAGACAGATTTAAGTCCTGCTTTATAAAGTTCATGGTGTAGGGGGGTGGGAAACAACAAACACATAATTACAAGTGTGATAAGAATTATAAAAAGGGGGAAATACGTGCTATGGGAGTATATATGAGGTATTCCTCTGATCTAGGAGAGAAGGCTTCCCTTGGGAAGTGTTGTTTAAGTTGTAATAGGAAAGAACAAATCTGACTCCATGTTGGATGTTTCTTTTACTTTGTGTTCTACTGCTGGGCTTTCCGGGTGGCACTTGTGTTAAAGAACACACCTGCCAATGCAAGAGACATAAGAGATGAGGCTTCAATTCCTGGGTCGGGAAGATCGCCTGGAGGAGGGCATGGCAACCCACTCCAGTATTCTTGCCTGGAGAATTCCATGGACAGAGGAGCCTGGTGGGCTTCAGTCCATAGGGTTGCAAAGAATCAGACATGATTGAAGTGACTTAGCACACACATACACCTTCTATTGCTATAAGTTAAGAATGTTGCCTATAGCTTAAAATATACAGGGTAGCCCATTCTCAAGGCTCTGATCTTTAAAGGGATAACACTTCCATTCTTACAGAGGTAAAAAGTTGCAGAATAGAGAATGACATTTATCTTGTAGGAAGTTAACACGGACATCATGAAACGACCTACATGGACAGCTGCAAGAACAGAGGATTCTGACACTAAGAAGTTCACACCAACCAACCACATCCCCTCCCCTTTTGGTATAAAAGAAGCCTGCATTCTAACTTGGGGAAGATGGTTCTTTGGGACACTCGTCCGCTATCTTTCTGTTTGCTGACTTTCCAAATAAAGTCACTCTTCCTTGCCACAACAGCTTGTCTTTTGATTTATTGACCTGTTGTGGAGTGAGTGGTTTGAGCGTGGACCCTGTAACAAAGCCAACATATGAGTGAAGAACTGAGTAAACAGGTGAAGGAGGAGAGAGGAACAAGGGGAGAAGAATGTGCCTGTCATAAGGAAAAGACTCCCAAATATCCAAAGTGGAGACAGTGTGGTGCTTTTTGAAGAACAGAAAAGCATCCCAGATGGTGGCAGCAAGGATGGAGATGAAGCCCAAGAGTTAGGACAGGCCCATCCTGGGCTGGAACATGACTACATGTGCTCTGGGCACAATGGCCAAAACAAATCAAAGCTAAAACAAACATTTTGTCTTGTCTCCCAAAGACATGTGTGCAGGGGAGACTGCGAAGTTGCACAATTTCAGAAGACTGGTGAAGACCCTGGGCATCTTGTCTAGGAGGGTCTCTGCCCAGACCCCTGCACTTGCCACCTCCCCTCCTGCCCCGCCAGCCTCTGGACTCAGGACGTACATGCCCTCCACCTCCAAGCTCCACTCCACTGGTCCCCGGGTTTCTTGTGACTCTGGAGGAATTGCTGTGAGGCTGAGTTCTCAAGTATCTGGCACCCGGTCCACTCAATGAGTGTGTATTTCTGCTGTGTCAGGAGGGGTACCTGGTATTTGATTCTTTCTTCTGCTGAGCTAAGCCCCAAACCCTGAGGAGGCTCCAAGCAGCAGTCTCTACATGCCACTGAGTTAGTTCATCATTGTGCGCCTGCCTCAATTTCCCTGCTTAATACTTCCAGGTACCTGCTGAGGCTGGAGGTTTGCCCAGAAACTCTAGTCCTCAGTGTTTACTGAGTACCTGAGATAGTGATGGAGTGCTGGGGATGGTGTTAAAACAAAACAAAACAACACACCAGAAGAACTGGCCCATGATCACATACATTCAAGTGTTAGTAATAATTTAATGTGTTGAATTATCATTAGTGTTTTGAAAATGTGAAAATCATCTTTTTTATTACTTCAAAGGAGAAGATGATTCTTATTATAAATATGACACTTAAGTAATTTCATCGTTTTTTAAAAATTTTGATCTTGTAGGTGCCAACAATTGCTTCTTTCTCTTTTCAGTTGACAGATAGCAGTTTTAATATTCATTACACTTTTATGTTACAAAATCTGCATGAGGTAAAAACTGGCACTGGTTCCAGGGATGGAACTGAGTCCAAAGTTGTTAATTCGACACTGAAAGTATCTTGCCATTCAGCTCCAGCCTCCTGCCACTGCTCCTGTCCACGTTCTCCACCCTTAGGCTCTCTCCTCTATGTTTGTGCTCAAACTGTCCCCTCGGCCTGGAATGTTCTTCCTCTTCATCTTCACATGCCATCATCCTTGTCCATGAAGACCTCTTCTCTTCCATTTCCATTGGCTTGCCTGTTTCCTCCCCCAGCTCTGAATTCTTCCTCTACCCCTGGTTCCTCATTTTCCATTTTCTTTATAGTCTTTTGCTTGGACCCCTGCTCAGACTTGTGTTCATATGAATCAGCTGTGTATAGCTAACACCGATTTTTGAGGTCTAGCCTAGAAAGCTAATGACAAAATATCTTCCTGATTGTATAATACAATTAAAATAGTTTCTTTTTAAATTGAGGAGATATGGAAAGTATGAAGATCACAGGGCTTCCCAGGTGGCACTAGTGGTAAAGAACCCACCTGACAAGGCAGGAAATGTAAGAGATGAGGGTTTGATCCCTTGGTCAGGAAGAACCCTTGTAGAAGGATATGGCAACCTATTCCAGTGTTCTTGCCTGGAGAACCCTGTGGACAGAGGAGCCTAAAGGGCTATAGTCCATAGGGTCACAGATAGTCAGACACGACGGAAGCAACTTAGCATGCACGCATGAATGAAGATCACAAGGGCTTCTATCAACAATGGAGGGGTAGTCAAGAGTGCAGCTAAATTACTTAGCCTCTCTGAGGCTTAGTTTTCTCCTCTGTGAAATGGAAATGATAAACCCTGTCTCATTGGCTTACTGTATCAGTTGACTATTATGTGTAAAATGCTCAGGAGAGCTTCTGGCAAGCAATAAGTACTCCGTACTTCCAATCCCAAAGAAAGGCAATGCCAAAGAATGTTCAAACTACCGCACAATTGCACTCATCTCACATGCTAGTAAAGCAATGCTCAAAATTCTCCAAGCCAGGCTTCAGCAATATGTGAACCGTGAACTTCCTGATGTTAAAGCTGGTTTTAGAAAAGGCAGAGGAACCAGAGATCAAATTGCCAACATCCGCTGGATCATTGAAAAGGCAAGAGAGTTCCAGAAAAACATCCATTTCTGCTTTATTGACTATGCCAAAGCCTTTGACTGTGTGGATTACAATAAACTGTGGAAAATTCTGAAAGAGATGGGAATACCAGACCACCTGACCTGCCTTTTGAGAAACCTATATGCAGGTCAGGAAGCAACAGTTAGAACTGGACATGGAACAGCAGACTGGTTCCAAATAGGAAAAGGAGTACATCAAGGCTGTATATTGTCACCCTGCTTATTTAACTTCTATGCAGAGTACATCATGAGAAACGCTGGACTGGAAGAAGCACAAGCTAGGATCAAGATTGCCGGGAGAAATATCAATAACCTCAGATAGAAGACACCACCCTTATGGCAGAAAGTGAAGAGGAACTCAAAAGCCTCTTGATGAAAGTGAAAGAGGAGAGTGAAAAAGTTGGCTTAAAGCTCAACATTCAGAAAACAAAGATCATGGCATCTGGTCCCATCACTTCATGGGAAATAGATGGGGAAACACTGGAAACAGTGTCAGACTTTATTTTTTGGGCTCCAAAATCACTGCAGATGGTGATTGCAGCCATGAAATTAAAAGACGCTTACTCCTCAGAAGGAAAGTTATGACCAACCTAGATAGCATATTAAAAAGCAGAGATAATACTTTGCCAACAAAGGTTCGTCTAGTCAAGGCTATGGTTTTTCTAGTGGTCATGTATGGATGTGAGAGTTGGACTGTGAAGAAAGCTGAGCGCTGAGGATGCTTTTGAACTATGGTGCTGGAGAAGACTCTTGAGAGTCCCTTGGACTGCAAGGAGATCCAACCAGTCCATCCTAAAGGAGATCAGTCTTGGGTGTTCATTGGAAGGACTGATGCTGAAGCTGAAACTCCAGTACTTTGGCCACCTCATGCGAAGAGTTGACTCATTGGAAAAGACTCTGATGCTGGGAGGGATTGGGGGCAGGAGGAGAAGGGGACGACAGAGGATGAGATGGCTGGATGGCATCACTGACTCGATGGCCGTGAGTCTGAGTGAACTCCGGGAGTTGGTGATGGACAGGGAGGCCTGGTGTGCTGCATTCATGTGGCTGCAAAGAGTTGGACATGACTCAGTGACTGAACTGAACTGAATTTGGTAACTATTGTTATTAGAATAACCATGGTAACGTTTTCAGACTCTTATTTATACTGTTATTTCTATTAAAAGTACTTAGCAAATTCTAACCAACAGTCTTGCAGGCAAAATTCAGATCCATTCCGTTTTCAAGCTGTGGGCTGCTTCTCTCAGGGCAGAGAAGTGACCTGCTTTCCATCCCAGAAGCATCCACAGATGTCACCAGGAAGTGGAGCAAACATACTTGACTCTCTTGTCTGGGCCTTCAGATCGTGTGTAGCAGCTGAACAGTCACTTCGGGGTGAAACCAACAGAAGGTGAGGGTTCAGTCACTTGACTCAGTGACAGGTGCTGTTTATAGCACTCAAGCTCCTTCCTGGAATGGTTTCATGTTTGTGACACGCACCATGTGTTAAGAGTGCACGCGTTCCACGTTTGGTCATAACACGCCGACCAATGGTTGGCCTAGCCTTTGGTTTAGACAACCAGATGGAACCCCTGGGTTGAGGGTGAACTCCTCCTTATCTCACCCAGCCTTCCTCCTTGTACCACGAAGGCTGTCAGGATGACTGCTCACATCCTGTTAGGGAGAATTACCATAATCACTAATGGGTAGTTAGGGACAATGTTCCAGTTTAAAGACTTTCATGGGCCGTGAAAACTAGCACGTAAATAATAATTTATCAGCCAGTCACATAGAGGATGCCACATGGAATGACATTTCCAGCACTTCAAAATGCACAGAAGCCATATATCATAATGGGACATAAAAGTTACGTGCGAACAGGCTGTAAAACAACAACTGTTTACCTCAGTGAAGGTTTTATTTACATGCCCTCCGGCATGTAAATAAAAGACACTTAAATGTGCTTTATATGGGGCTGAGGATCACAGCTTCCAGCAGAGCCTGGGTTAAGTGGGGATGCTTTGGGTACACACACTGATTGCTGCGTGATTTCAGAGGCTCTGGTAAAGGTCTCTCTAGCTCCCTCCAAAACTCACTTTGCCTGCTTGATGCTTAAAAAAATCTCTTGGAATCAAAGCTTTATAATTACAGAAAATTTAATTTGACAAGTTCAACATTGGATTCAATGTGAAATACCATGGAATACACAAATAGCCAACATTTATAGCACTCTGTTCTTTATTGAGCACTTCCACATGCAGAACCTTCTTTATGCTCCAACACTCCAGTAGGTTGAATCATTGCCCCCAGTTATGAGCCGGGACCTGTAACTTAGAGAAGTTCAATGATTTGTCCAAGGACACATGCGAGTCCCGTCAGGTCTGGGACTTGAATCTGGTGTTTCTGAAGTTGTCTCCTTAGTGCGCTTTCCACAAGAGCAGGCTCTTATATGAAATACCCTACAGAGGAAGTCCTTGACTTAAATTTATATCACACTGAGAGCCAGTTTTTAAAGATAGGGATGCAGATGAGAGAGTTGGGTCAGCGGTCTTCCTGGGCCCTGCTCAGCTGGGGCAGGCCTGGAGGTCCCCTCCTCTGTGATGCCCTCTGCCTGCTTGCCCTGCCCAAGCTGATGGGTGAGTGTACACACACTTCCTTTAAGCTCGACCAAGTTGATCCCATTCCACATTTGCATTCCCTGCTGGGATTGGAGCTCTGTTCTGATTCCTAGTCTCCTTGGCCAAAGTCCTAGAAACTTGCTACCTCCTTGCTGGTTCTCTGTCCCTCTGCTCCCACCCTCAGCTGAGGTTTTGTTCCTCTGCACAGACTTATCAGGACTGGCTGCTGATTGTAGTTTTCTCTATTGTAGGAATTGCCAGTTGTTCATTATTCCTTCGTTCATTGAACACATTTTTATAGAGCACCCAAGACAGACAAGATACAGTTCAGAGTCAATTCTTCTCAGTTCTCAAGGTAACCCTAATGAAGCAGGAGCTTGCCACATACCTTTCGAGACTATGTGTGTGTATTAAGTTGCCTCAGTCATGTCTGACTCTCTGCGACCCCATGGACTATAGCCCGCCAGGCTCCTCTGTCCACGGGATACTCCAGGCAAGAATACTAGAGTGGGTTGCCAGGCCCTCCTCCAGACCTTTAGAGATTATGTAAGTGTTATTGTTGACTAGCTCACCAGATGCCTTGAAGCTGGGTCTTTTTCCTCTAAATCTCTGATCATCCACTGTCAGCCAGAAGAACTGATGGCTTAGTGGGGGCACTGAAGTGGCAGGAGGTGAGTCTGGATCATGGTTGGGGTCAGAACATGGGAAATGGGTTCCAGGAGACCTTTAAGACACCATGGGAATTAAAAAAAATTTTTTTTATCAGAGTACAGTTGCTTTAACCCACTCCAGTATTCTTGCCTGGGAAATCCCATGGACAGAGGAGCCTGGCAGGCTACAGTCCATGGGGTTGAAAAGAGTCAGACACGACTGAGTGACTGAGAACAGCACACCCACATAGTTGCTTGAAAATGTTAGCTTTTGCTGTACAATGAAGTGAATCAGCTGTATGTATACATATAACCTCTCCCTCTTGGGCCTCCCTCCCATTTCCCCTCCCACCTCCCACCCCTTTAGATCACCACAGAGCAGTGAGTTGGGCTTCCTGTGCTATATAGCAAGATAGCATAGGAATTTCACAGTATCAACAAGGTCTGGCTGGCCCTGGCTCCAGGTGAGTCTGTGAGTGCTCTGCTGAGTGACAATCGATGAGCCACAGAGGAAGTGGGATAATTTATAGAAAAGGGTGACAAGGAACGACCTTCAGCATCTTTGTTAAATAACATTACCTTCACAAGCTGCAATCCTTTAGTTTCACAGATACCAGTGGCAAGACTTGAATGAATTTTATCTGAATTTCTGCTTTATTTATTTCCCTGCTAGCTTCATTTCTAAAATCACCTTTGTTGAATGACAACTCAATCAATTCAATAATATGCAATTTTACACAGTAGGAACCTATTCCCATACCCCCCTTCATATTTAAAATTGTCGGCTGCTTCCTTGAATAGCCTATGTGTGTTTCAAAGCCAAGTTATTTTCATCTCCAGACCCCCGAGGGGGAATGACACTGTGAGATGGACAGAGTCCTGACTTGAGGTTGAAGATGCTCCCCTCTTCCCTTTCTTTTTTCACATGCATCTCTCGTTCATCACAGCCTGAGCTGCCAGCTCACGTTCAATTTCCCATCAGTTCAGTTGTGTTAAGGAATCATTGGCTTGATGGGCTTCATTTTAGAAGCTTTCTGAGATGCTTGGCTTTTTCTTACTTTGTTTCCCATGCTTTTTGGAATCTCGCCAGGGTTAATGAAGGTAAAATGAACGTGTATATTTTGGCTTTGTTCTCCACGGCCGGGTAAAGTGATGGACAGGATTATATTACTAGAGGAATTAAGGAGGATATGGGCTGCACACGTTGGTTGATCCACAGAGTCTGTGAGTAATGAACTGGAAAAAAAAAAGCTGCTGATTGAAAATTTGAATCATTAAAAGCTTTGAAATCAACAGCTTCTCTTAGAATTCCAATCTTCTGTGATTTGCTTAGAGTCAGTGCGGCAATGGTCTGAGCCATAGGCCACATTGTCAATCACAGTGAGCAGGGTTTGCTCAGGGCCTCTGTTGTTTCAGAGATTAAACACTTTAAAAAGCTACAGTAACTCTTCTAGGGTACTGGCGTGGTCATCATGGTATAGTGCTCCCTGGACTTTCACTGATTTAGAATTCACATTTTCCATTATTTGTAAATGACCCTCCAGGTTCAAAATATACTTTGTATTCTTATTGAAGCATGAATCAGAATTGCGCTTGCTGGCTGGGATGCTGGGGTGCAGTGGTAGATTGCATGGCTGGCCTAATGCTTTGCCCTCGCCACTCAAGGAAAAAACGTTTTTCACTTTTTGTATATACATATCATGGGGGAAATGATGTGATATAGTGGTTCTTTGTGAATTGAGGGGATTCATAGGGATATTGGAAAGAATTACTCATGAGTGTCAGGCTGTACTGTCGGTATGTCTTATTGTAATGAGATCAAGTACAGCAATGCTTTTCTCATCTGTGAATGACTTATCTGGACATTAAGAAATAACTTATTTTGTAATCAGCCTGTAAAGAAACGGACTGCTGAGAAGACAATATAGATGTTCCCACAGCCATCCACACTAAAACGCATGCTCTTAGCTCAAAGATGATCTCCTCAAGCCCTCATCCAGATCTGCCCTCTGCCTTTTTAGACTTAGATTTGTCTTCAGGTGCAAAGAGTTGAACCTAAGATGCTCATGGCATCTGTGTCTTCTTTGTGGCTCACATGGGCTCGTTTATTTCAGTATTTTCCATCTACATACCTATGTCTGTTATCTCCTTCATATCTAGTAAACATGCAACATGCATACTCATATGTTTAGAGTATGTTATAAAATGTATGGCATTTAGATTTATATAATAGTATTTCAGTGTATTTTTTTCTTTTTACTGTTTTATTTACAGCATAATTTTTCAGAATTTATCCATGTTGGTGAATGTGCTTGTGGTTAATTCTCCAGCTGTATTGTCTTCCAGAGCATGTGTCCACTCTGTTTTGCTCACAGGACCAGATATAGATGGCATTGTTGGCTCAATGCTTTGCTGCCACAGTGCTGTGAAGACCATCCTTTTCTATGCCTGCGTGTGGTCCTGGGTAAGTGTTCCTGGGTGGTAGCACTAGAGTCAGATTATAGGTTATAATAGAGGGGTAACTGAACACTGCATCTCACATGGTATTCTCCAGATGACTGTTCTACTTTTTTCTTCTATGGGAGAGAACCAGGCTTCCTGTATCTCCACATTCTCATCCATATAAATTAGGATATTTCTGGGTATTATTAATACAGAGCATCTCATCATATATTTATTAGTCATTTGGATTTGTCCTTCTGGGAATTGTGTAATCATATCCTCGTCCATTTTACAATTGGGATTCCTGTCTTTCTCATCAATTTGTTGGAATTCCATGTGTGTTTTAGACATTAATTTTTGTCAGTTTTAGCTGACGCAATTTTCTTCTGGTATCTTTTGTTGAAGGAAATTACTTTTTATATGACAAGTGTTTTATTTTGGAAGAATTTGAGATTTACAGGAAAGTTGTAAAGATACTGCAGTGTTCCCGTATTAGCTTCTCCCTAATGTTAGCGTGTTATTTATTTATTTTAAAACTATTTATTTATTTATTTGGCTGCCCCAGGTCTTAGCTGCAGCATTCAAGATCTTATTTGCGACATACAGGTTCTTTCCGTTGTGGCAGCAGGTTGTGTCTGGTTCTCTGACCTGGGATTGAACCCAGGCTCCCTGCATTGGGAGCATGGAGTCTTAGCCACCGGACCGCCAGGGGAGTCCCCCTAATGTTAACATAATTTTTGGCATATTTGTCAAAACCAAGAAATAACACTGGCTTAAGAACACTAACTAAATCACAGATTTTTTCAGGTGTCACCATTCTTTTCTTTGATGTCCTTTTACTGTTCCAGGATCTAATCCAGGATACTGCATTGCTTTTAGTTGCCATGTCCTTAGGCTCTTTTGATCTGTGCTAGGTTCTCAGTGTTTCCTTGCTTTTCATGATGTTCGATGTTTTGAAGAGTACTGGTCAAGAATTTTGTAGACAGTCTCTCAATTTGGGTTTGACTGCCGTTTTCTTATGATTAGCCTGGGCTTACACATTTTTTTGGAAGAAGACCGCAGAAGTAAAGTACATTTCTTAGCACATCACATCAAGGGGTACATAACATCAACATGACTTATTACTGGTGACGTAATCTTGAACACTTGGTTAAGGGGATATCAGCCACTTGTCTCTACTGTCAAGTCGAATTTGTTTCCTTTCCATACTCTGTTCTTGGACATGAGTCAGTGGGTTCAGCCCACACTCAAGGGGAGGGGAGTCAAACTTCACCTTCTGGACAAGAAAGTAACTACATATGTTATTTACAATACTATAAGGAAGAAGAAATCCTTAATTGTAATATAATCAAAAATTGCCAATTTTTCACCATATGGCTTGTGCTTCTGAGATCTTATTTTCTATCTGAAATACCACAAAGATATTCTTCTATACTTTCTTTACATGCACACACCAATATAATGCTCATTTTTAATATTTAGGTTTTTAATCCATCCAGATTTTACCTTTATGTAAGGTGTGAAATAGGGTCTAAGTTAAAATTTTCTCCTTAGGTTTTTTTTTTTTTTTTTAAACTCTCTTTCTTAAACTGATTCTTCCCCCACTGATTTATCCTGTCAGTTGTCCATATATCCCAATTTCTAACTTGGAACTCTTTGGGCTCTGTTTTGTCCCACTGGTCTATTAGTCTGTTATTGTGCCAGTACATAATAGAGTTATGCTATGGCCTCATAGTATGCCTTCATATCTGGTAGGGCATATCAGGGCATATACCTTCGTATCTGGCATTGTGAATTGAATTGTGGCCTCCAAAAAGATATGTCCAATCCAAATCCCTAGAACCTGTGAATGTCACTTTATCTTGGGGGGAAAGTTGTTACATATGTAATTAAATTAAGGTACTTGAGATGAAATGAGCCTGATGACCTGGATAGCTCCTAAATCCAGTAGCATGAGACAGAAGAAGGAAAATACAAACACAGAAAGACACAGAAAAGAAGGCTGAGGTGAAGACAAAGACAGAGGTTGGAGAGAGACAGCCGCTCAAGGACTGGGAAGCACTGCCTCATCCTGCAGAAGTAGCAGAGGCCCCATACCGATTCTACCTTAGAGCTCCCAGAGTAAGTGTGGCTCTGCCAACACCTTTATTTTGGACTTGTGGCCTCCAAAACTGTGAGAGACTGTATTTCTGTTGTTTTAAGCCACCCAGTTTGTGGAACTTTGTTACAGACTCCTCTGTCCATGGGATTTCCCAGGCAGGAATACTGGAGGGGTTGCCATTCCCTTCTCCCAGACTGAAGCCCTGCTGCTGCTGCTGCTAAGTCGCTTCAGTCGTGTCCGACTCTGTGTGACCACATAGATGGCAGCCCACCAGGCTCCCCCGTCCCTGGGATTCTCCAGGCAAGAACACTGGAGTGGGTTGCCATTCCCTTCTCCCAGACTGAAGCCCTAGGAAACTATAAAATACAGTAATTAACTGCTTCAGTCCCTTGTTTTTCAAAATTCTCTTTTATTCATGAGTACTTATTCTTCCATTCTCATTTTGGACAGTTTAATGAGATGTTTAAAATTATCCTACTGAAATTTGGTTCATAATTCCATTAAACTTATAAATTTATTTGGGGGAGATTTTCCATCTTTACAGGATTAAATAATCTTATCTTTTAGTTGTGGCAGCAACTATCTAAATCTATTAGCATTGGGTTTTTTTTTTCCCATTAATATGAACTTATATGACCTAAGGGTTTTAAGATTTTCTCTATAAAATTCTCATATATTCTTTGTTATTTCCAAACAACAACAGTTGTACTTTTCCCTGGCAATCTTCCTGTCTCATTGCACTGGCCAAACATTGAGGGCTATGTAAAGAAGCTGTGGTAATAGTAAGCATTTTTATCTTGTTCTGGTGTGAAAAGGAATGCATTGAAAGCATATTGATTACATGTGAGGTTTCCTGTGAGTGTTTTGGTAGACTGACTTTCTTCTTTAGCAACTTAAGGAATTTTTTTCTATTCCTGATTCAAGGGGTTGGGAAAATAGCCCCCACATCTTGATAGGAGCAGATGCAAAGTTATACTACAAAGGTCCTGGACAAAGTGATGAGTGGAAAATTGTGACCATTTTTGTGCTTTCACTTCCACAGGTAAGTTACTAGCTGTATCTTGCATAGAGAATTTCTGGTTGAAAGCCAGGTGGGGAGTTAGGGACTTCTTAGTTATGAGAGAAGAAAATGCCATGGATGGAAGAGCCTGGTAGGCTGCAGTCCATGGGGTCGCTGAGAGTCGGACACGACTGAGCGACTTCACTTTCACTTTTCACTTTCATGCATTGGAGAAGGAAATGGCAACCCACTCCAGTGTTAATGTCTGGAGAATCTCAGGGACGGGGGAGCCTGGTGGGCTGCCGTCTCTGGTGTCGCACAGAGTCGGACACGACTGAAGCAACTTAGCAGCAGCAGTAGCAGCATCCATGACTTAGAGGTCGGTGTTGATGAAATGAAGCTTTTAATTTAAAAAATTGAAATAGGGACAACAAAGGGGTGGAATACTGAAAAAAAACACCAGTAATGTTTTGTGAAATTTTTCTTTTTTCTTGTTTGGCCATGTGGAACGGGAGATCTTAGTTCCCCAACCAGGGATCAAATCCATGCCCCGGCAGAGGAAGTGTAGCGTCTCAACCACTGGACTGCCAGGGAAGTCCCTGGGATTTTTTTTTAAAAGTGAATTCCCAATAGGTACAACCATCAACTTGATCACAAATTCATCAGCAAATATTTGTTGTCATTATGATAGACCAAGCACTGTCATAGTGACTGGCGGAGAACAAAAAATAAGACAGTTTGCCCTCAAAACACTTTTAATTTATTAGGATTAGAAAGATACCGCAGTCCCTCAAAGAGGGCCAATAATACAAGATAAAATGTAAGAGACTTGAAAAGACAGGCTCAAAGAGATGGCAATAATGCATTCATCTCTTTAAAGAGATTAAAAATTTGAATGTATCTTCAATAATACAATAAAAACCAGTGGAGGAGATTCACTTTTCATAACTAGGCCACAAAAGTATTTGAATTCCAAAAGCAAGAGATGTTTATATTAAAATTTCTTCACAAATGACACCCTACTAAGTACATTTCCTAGAGATTTGAAAGAATTAGTGTAACTTTGAAAATAGCTTCCTATGGTCTGACTCTGAATTAAATGTAGGAGACACGAACAGGTTTCTATATCTGTATTGGAGTCTCTCCACTTACAAACCACTAATAACAAAACTAACTTGAAGCATGTGTTGACATGAGAATTGGCTAGTAGAAACCACTGTGGAAATCTTAAGTTGCTGTGGAACTAGGTCAATAATGGGCGTTGGCTTGCCTCCAGTTGCTTCTGAAAGGGAAAAGGAGTTCGATGACAGTTGAGTGACCATTTAACCTGCTATTAAGGCAGCTTGGCTGGCAGGATGCCTGGTGATAAACAGAAGAAAAAAATTTACAGAAGACAAAAGTAGGAGCTGCAAAAGAGATCAGATACCCTTCTTCTCATCCTGGGCACTGCAGGCTTTCTGAACAGGACAAGTCTTTGTCATATAGGATTGCTGTGTTGAGGGAGTTTGGCATCTCCTCTGGCTGAACATCAGTGAGGGTTTCCCAGTGGCTCAGTGGTAAAGAATCCACCTGCCATTTTAGGAGACATGAGAGACACAGATTCGATCCCTGGGTCAGGAAAATCTCCTGGAGAAGGAAACAGCAACTCACTCCAGTATTTTTGCTGGGATATCCCATGGACAGTGAAGCCTGGTGAGCTACAGTCTATGGGGTTGCAAAAAGTTGTACATGCCTGAGTGACTGAGCACACACACACTCTGAACATCACTGAGACAGCGAGCTAGGAGCCCTTAGGAAACAAAGTTGCCAGGGGGTTTAGAGGGAGCAGAGTCTGAAGATGCCAGTTAATGGAGAAACTGAAAGATTTAATGAGTGGCAGCCATATTGTAGTATTTGAGGGGATTTCAGTCAAGTTAATCCATTTTGCGCAGGGCTTCCACACTATTCTCTTTTTCTTTTGGCCATACCTTATGGCTTGTAGGATTTTAGCACCCCAACCAAAGATTAAACCTGGGGTCACGGCAGTGAAAGGCCTGAATCAACCACCAGGCCACCAGGGAACTCTCCAGACTATTTTCAAAAATTTGCTTTCATCACATCATGACTGTGTTCTAAAGCCTGAGATGACTCACTATGGCTTACAAATGTAGAACATATTCCCAGGCTTAACATTTGCTTTCTCTCCAAAACTCATCTTCAACACCCATCTTCCATTATCTTAAGTGGACTTTCCCTGTTCTAGTTAACAGAGCCCAACAACAGAATTTTGAATGGTCCAGAATGATCAAGATAGAAAATAAATTAATGCTGGTCTCGTGTTTCCAGTGGGGTTCAACACCAAGGCTTGTCTCTGTTGCTCTGAAGTTGCTATTTGTTAACAATAGCATTCTTGTGTTGCAGGAGTTACCTTTCCCTTTGCAGTTTCCTGATTTAAAATCAGCTCTCCAGTGTTGTTCTGATCACAGTCCTTCTATCTTGACCACAGACATTTGTCCTATACCTAAGTCTTTGCTTCTGTGTATTTCCCCACCCCTTTCATCTGTTCTTCTTTATATGAACTGTCATTTCTAGGAGACTGAACTTCAGTAGTAGATGCTTCAATTAGATTCAAGGTCTATTGCTACCCGCCTCCCCCCAACAACCAATTATCCATTTGAGGCTTCATGGTCAGAAATTATTTTCTTTGTGACCTAGTTGGTATGATAAAATTTTTATTTAGCATTGTCTTAAAATTATCTGTAATGTTGCACAGAAAACCTGTTGTATAAATCCAAATACTCTTAGGATTTCTAGTGCATAAATCAAACTTGATGTTTCATTTATGATAGAAATTTGGGACCCATTCATCTCTGTGTCCTCTCCCTTTTCTTCCTAAGCAGTCCCATAGTTTGGTGACCTAGCCTCCTAAATAGTTCTGAAATTAAACAGAAACTCTCTCAATTCTACTGACAGGTCTTTAGTTCAAATTCTTACCATCTCTCACTTGGATTATATAAATAATCATGAAATGTTCTCTGCTTCTAGATACTTCTCCCCTGTCCCACCTACCCTCTCACTTCTACCTAAATTCGACTTTTACCATGTTACTGCTCTGCTAGAACCTTTCAATGTTTCCCCTTTTGTTCCAGGATAATATTCAAAAGACTTCAGTCCTTTCATGGTCTAGTACCTGCCCATCTTCCATCTCCTCTCCTACCCCTCCTCCTCAGCCTGTGTGTGTGTGCTCAGGCACGTCCTACTCTTTGTGACCCCACCGACTGTAGCCTGCCAGGTTTCTCTGTCCGTGAAGTTCTCTAGGCAAGAATAATGGAGTGGTTGCCACTTCCTGCTCCAGGGAATCTTCATGACCCAGGGATCGAACCCAGATCTCCTGCGTCTCCTGCATCGGTAGGTGGGTTCTTTACCACCATGCCACCTGGGAAGCCCTCTGTACCCTCCAGTGGTGCCAAATAACCATAGTTACAAAAATCATACTGTATTTTTTATGCTGATATGCTTTTCTGGGGTATTTTATTTTATCACATCAGTTATTTGGCATGAATCCCCAAAGAGATTCTCCCTGTCTTGGTAAGGTAAGAGAGAAGTAGATTATCATATCCATGTATCTTTTCTTTTGATGGCGGTAGGAAGGACTCTGTCATTTTTTTATTATTTTCTTTATTATTTCTAACTTTTAATATTAGTTTTATGTGAGTTCTCATACTATTTAAAGAAGTGAAATTACCCCTCTCTTTTCCAGTCTCTCCCTAGAAATTTATAGTTGCTTGTTTTTCTTCTAGGTATTATTTCAATTATAGGAATTATACACTAATAACCTTCCTTAGCTTTGGCACTTTTTCTAGCCTGACATTTTCAAAAAGTAATTTTATTGGAGTATAGTTGCTTTACAATGTTGTGTTAGTTTTTGCTGTACAGCAAAGAGAGTCGGCTGTAAGTATACATGTATTCCCTCTTTTTTGGATTTCCTTCCCATTTAGATCATCACAGTTCCCTGAGCTATGCAGTGAAGTGAAGTGAAATTTGCTGTCGTGTCTGACTTTTTGTGACCCCACTATACAGTCCATGGAACTCTCCAGGCCAGAATACTGGAGTGTGTAGCCTTTCCCTTCTTCAGGGGATCTTCCCTACCCAGGGATTAAACCCAGGTCTCCTGCATTGCAGGCAGATTCTTTACCAGCTGAGCCACAAACAAAACCCAAGAATACTGGAGTGGGTAGCCTATCCCTTCTCCAGGGGATCTTCCTGACCCAGGAATTGAACTGGGGTCTCCTGCATTGCAGGTGGATTCTTTACCAACTGAGCTATGAAGGAAGCCCTGAGCTATGCAGTAGGTTCTCATTAGTTATCTATTTTATAGATAGTATCAATAGTGTATATATGTCAAATCCCAATCTCCCAATTCATCCCTCACCCTTTTCCCCTCTTGGATCCATACATTTGTTCTCTATGTCTGTGTTTCTATTTCTGTTTTGCAAATAAGATCATCTATACCATTTTTCTTGGAGAAGGCAATGGCACCCCACTCTAGTAGTCTTGCCTGGAAAATCCCATGGACGGAGGAGCCTGGTGGGCTGCAGTCCACGGGGTTGCTAAGAGTCGGACACGACTGAGCGACTTCACTTTCACTTTTCACTTTCATGCATTGGAGAAGGCAATGGCAACCCACTCCAGTGTTCTTGCCTGGAGAATCCCAGGGACGGGGGAGCCTGGTGGGCTGCTGTCTATGGGGTCGCATAGAGTCGGACACGACTGAGGTGACTTAGCAGCAGCAGCAGCATACCATTTTTCTAGATTCTATATATATGCATTAATATATGATATTTGTTTTTCTCTTTCTGACTTACTTCACTCTGTATGATGTGAAGTAAGTATGATGAGACCATCTGTATGATTGTCCACGTCTCTGCAACTGACCCAACTTCTTTTTATGCCAATATGCTTTAAAAATGCTATTCTTTTGTTAATGACTACTCACCCATCAAGATGCCTCTCTGGAGTCACCTTCTCCTGGCAGCATTTCCTGATCTACAGGCTGGGTTGGATGCCTCTTCTGTGTTCTCTACGAGCTCCTCGTGCATTTCTCTGCCTTAGCATATATCACATTGCATTGAAGTGATCTGTCCAGCTGCCTGTCTTCCTGTCTTGACTGTAACCTGAAACCTAAAGTCTGTCTCTGAGTCATCCTTATATCTGCAGCCCCAGCACAATTCGTGGCATAAAACTGATGCTCAGTAAATGTTTTCTGAAAGGTTCAATTCGAATTTGTAAACTTTCTGAGTAAGGCCGAAGAAAAGTGTAAAGTTGAGAAATACCTGGTAAGTTGAGGTGATACTGACAAGTCGGACATTTCAGGCCAAAAGACATCAATTTTTATGATCTCTCAACAAAGGGTTGGGTCAAATGATTCCATCTGACCTCTGACCTTCCCTCCTGCTGACCTGGGAGAAGCGAAGGCAGTCTGCTGAGTGAAGCAGATGCAGGATGCTGCTGAGTGCTGACTTGGTTTCATCAGGAGATGGTGGAGAACAGTGCTTGTTATTGAAGGCTCCAGGGAATCAGTCTTTTCTTGCCTCAGGGTTGGTACTGCTGAAGGCTGAAGGCTGTGTGTCTGTATGCATGTGCACCACATGTGGGCACATTATGGTCATGACAACAAGCAGGATGTTTTGTAGAAGCCCCAGGGTAAACAGGGAGCCATCTTAATCAGCCTGATTGTGAGGCACCTGAGACCTTGATGATGAAAGGCTTTAATAATTCGAACAGCTAATATTTTATGGATTACCTACTGTGTGCCAGGCAATATTCTAAATGTTTTGTGTTCATTAACTCATTTAATCTTCACAACAACCCCAGGAAGCAGGTCTTCGTTTTAGAGACTAGGAAACCAGGGCTTACATAATTGAAGTGATACACTCAAGATTAGTCAGTTAAGAGATGTTAGGGACAGGGACAACCCCAGGAGCAGGGCTCAGGAGCCCAGCTCTGGGCTGACTGCCTCGACTATCTCATCCTGCTGTCGTGTCATGAGCCGGAGCTAGTGCTGCTCACTTTTTGGGAGCCCAGGTCTGCAGCTGGTCACTAGGGATGACAAGGGGGCATTGATCTTTGAAGGGATGTGGGGAGTCCCACCTGGTGGACTTTTGGGCACATGGGCAACTGAGTTCTAGTCTGAGGGAAAGTCTCAATGGGAGCATATGTAGATCTGTGATCTGTGGGGGGAAGAGCTATAACCACTGGCCAGACAACAGGCTCCCACTGCACGCTCTAGTCCTGGTTAGAAGCTGGACTGGAGGCTGGTAGAATGAACCCACCCTATGAGCACCCTTGCAGTGGAACCTGCTGGGGCTGGAGGTGGCGGTGGAGTAATTCAGCAAAGATCAAGAGGCTAAGTGCCAAGATCTGGGCTGGGAATCTACATACATTGACTCTAATACTCACACTGACCCTGCAAGGTGGATATTCACCCTGTTTACTGATAAGGAAACAGTCTCAGGGAGGTAAAGAGCCCAACTTGCAGCCTTAGTCTGAGCTGAGGTTTGAATCTGTTTCTGCTTGACTCCAAAGCCCATCTTTTTGACCCATAAGTCCTGCCTTTCCTGTATAGTGCCTGCTTTTTTTTCTTTTACTCTTTTCTTTTCCTCATTCTCTCTTCCTTTCTTCCCCTTCCTCCATCCCTTCATTCCAGAACTTCCTTCTGGATCATTAAAGGAGAGCTGTGGCCTGTCTACAGAGTGGGGATATTTCCCCTGGATCTGAGGCAGCACGAGAATTGGGAGAATGGTGACCCACCCCATAAAAATTCACTGCTACATTCGATTTTAATCCCTAGGTGTCTGCAGTCAGATTTCACCTCAGATTCTGTCTTTGTCATTTTTCAACTTTTTCACATGCCTGGCAAGTTGGTGTGTGAACAAAAGCTGAGTATGCAGCTCAGGGAGGGCCCAGCACTCCCTGTGGGCCTGGAAAGAGGATTCATGGCGCAGCTGTGGGATACACAGCCAGCTGGGGGCTGTGAGGCTCAATTGTGGAGACCCCCTGTGAGTCAGCAAGAGCATGGAATCCTGAAGGCCAAAGGCACCCATAGCATATTGCTGAATTGGACAGTGATGAAATCAATATTTTATGTTCTGGAGTCATGTGCTTGTTGAATGGGGTGGAGGAGAGACTGAGAGATAGGAAGTCCTGCAGGAATGGAGACCATGTAATATGGGGCTGAAATTAGATGATGGAGTGGGGATGGGAAGTCATGGGGAGATGGAAAAGGCATCAAGATACTACAAAGGAGTAACAGAATGTGCTTGATTGTGGGCAGTGATAGTGCCATGGGATGAGAAGAGTAAAGCATCATAATAGAACCGGGGAAATCAGAAATGGGAGCTCATTTGGGGAGAAAAGGGTTAATTTTAAACAGTTTTTAGCATTTTTTGATTTTTAGGTAGGTATTTTGAAAAGGATTTGGTTGGAAATGCCTCCATTCTTGCAGAGACCATCCTTGTCTTTCAGAAATGTCTTTCAGTAATTTGAGAAATGTGAATCTCCTACCCATCTCTTCAGGACTCCTGAAGACAGAGATAAGCCTTCTGTTTCCAGTGATCATGGGCCAGATGAAGCCAGCCTCAGGATAATAAACCAGGTAATTATATCCATCCTTGCTATGACAATAATGGTGTCGAGGCAGGCAAAGATTTATCAGAGGCAGCTTCGTTGGCAAGCCCCAGGGAGACTTGAGATAAAGGAACTGATTGTCAGAATCCATCGCTGCAGTGTGACACCAGGGGGTTGTAATGATGGCCGAGGGCCACATTGTGCCTCCAGAGTAAAGAACTGTGGAGATGAAAAGGAGAAAGACACCTACATCCTTGCATGGTACCCTACCAAGTCTGCGTGGATGGTCTGGATCAGTAATTAGAAACATAGCGCAATAAATATTGAAAGAAACTTCTGTAAACATTCTAGAGGACAATGAAATTAGAAATAATAAGCAGATGGGCTTTTATTCAAGGCAAATCGTGCCAGATGGACTCAGTACCTCCTTCTTTTTTTTTTTGTTGGATAAAAGTACAAAGTTGGTGGATGAAGGGAAAATCGTACATTTGATGTTTTAGGTTTGAAGATAGTTTAAACCATTTGAATCTTCCAAGAAGTCTGATTTGCAGAATTGGCTCAGAATACCTGGAATAGAAGCACATACCTGACAAAAAAAAGTTAGATAAATGCTGCTAATTGGGCAATAGAAAATGCTGGAACTCTGGACTGGTAGGATAGCCTCAGGAGTGGTCTTTCAAGGGACCATTGAACTTTGGAGCCTGAAGGGACCTTAAAGATTGTCAGTTCCAACCCTCTAAGTATAAGGAAACTCAATCAAAAGGAGACGATGGCTTCACACAACCAAGGCTAGAACAAGGGTAACTTGACAATTAGTTCTGCAGAGTGCCAAGTCTGCTCTCTACCTAGCATCTCTCTTACGTAGGAAGGGAAATCAATACGTTCAAGTACATCCTGAAAGGATTCTAAATACAAAGACGAGATTATTGGACCCCAAGCAAACAAATGTGTATGTGTGTGTTCAGTCACTCAGACATGTCTGACTCTTTGTGACCTCATGGACTATAGCCTCTAGGTGAGGATACAGAAGTGGGTTGCCATTTCCTCCTCCAGGGGATCTTGCCAAGCCAGGGATCGAACCTGTATCTTCTGTGTCTCCTGCATTGGTAGGTGGATTCTTTACCACTAGTACCACTTGGGAAGCAAAGCCTGGGATACAAATCTGTTTTGTCAAAAGTTTTACTTTCATTTTAGGCTCAAAGGATTTATTAAGAAAAGAAACCACTTGTTACACACACAATGAACAATTTCAACATTTAAGAGAGGATTATTTGACTTGATTTCAATATACAGTCTTTAAAAGAAAACAGAAACAGTAGAGACAGATATTCGGAGAAGGCAATGGCACCCCACTCCAGTACTCTTGCCTGGAAAATCCCATGGACAGAGGAGCCTGGTAGGCTGCAGTTCATGGGGTCACTAAGAGTGGGACACGACTGAGTGATTTCACTTTCACTTTTCACTTTCATGCATTGGAGAAGGCAATGGCAACCCACTCCAGTGTTCTTGCCTGGAGAATTCCAGGGGCGGGGGAGCCTGGTGGGCTTCTGTCTATGGGGTCACACAGAGTCAGACACGACTGAGGTGACTTAGCAGCAGCAGCAGCAGTAGAGAGAGGTATTACATCACCAAATTGGGTTGAAACCTACATCTAGACTTGAACAACACTGGGAAGTCCTGAGAAACAGCAATCTGGAGTCCCAAATGGAAGAGGTCCTGGTTGGTACATCCAACTTACAGGTGAGACTTCACATTGCAGTTTTGGGGCTCCCACTTATAACCTTAGGCTGTGAATGTCATCATCCGTTTGTATGAAAAAATGCAGCTCTGGTTTTTCTTTAGCCTTTACAGTGCTGTTTCACCTTGTGAATCATAAGATTTTCCACACCCCAAAAGACTGACCAGGTCCTTGGGGCTCCAGAAATTCCAGGACCCTCTCCGTTTCTTATCTAAAGTGCTGCTTGGCTTGCTGGTAACAATTGGTGTGCTTGCAGGCTGGCACACAGTCCAGCTAGGGTCAGAAGTTAGTGAAAGGCCTGCTCTCCTACTTCTGAAGCCTCAACAAGACTACCTCCATTAAATTTCCCTAGCAGGATCACGTCCCCTGCAGAGGGTGGGGGCCTCCAACAAAGTGGAGATGGTAGTTGAGAAACAACTGGGAGGCCTCACTCCAGGCCGCACTCCTGAGATCCCGGCATGGCATTCAAGCCACTTTCAGTGGCACTAAGTCATCATTGCTGTGAAGCAACTATTGCCCAAGTGAGGGAATGACAGAAGTTGAGGAGGTTTGGTGACTTGTCCAACTAAGGTCCAACAGCAAGCTTGGAGCAGAGCTAGGATGAAAATTCCCATCTTCTGATTATGGTCAGGCTTTCTTTCACCCACGTTTTGCCTTTAGTAAAATTCTGATAGAAGCCCGGTCCTGCCTGACCCTGTTATTCCTCCAGAAAACTCCCTTCTTCCTCTCTTGGGTCCTTTCTCAACTTGTCTTTCTGCCCTTATACAGTTCCCGGATGCCTAGCGTAGCCTTCCTGACTTCACTGAATTCGCCCCGTTCTTGATCATATTGTATTAGTCTCCTTTCCCGTTGCTGCCACATTCTGAGCTCAGCCTTCTGTCACCCTAAAAACAAATTTCCCCCATTGCCTTTACAGGTGATGGTTTCATCTCCCAAGTGTGCTTCCTCGTTTAAAAAACAAAACACACAAGGACACCTAGTGTATCGTGACCTACAGGGAAGGAGCCTGTCTGAGCACCATCGAGTCAATGCCTAAGAAGTAGACTCTGCATTTATGAAGAGGACTGTGGGCTGGGAACTTTCCTAGGACCCCTCTCAATAGTTCTTCCTTTCTTATGCAGAGTAACTTATTTCCCCCAAACCCATATCCGAGCACCCTGTCTCTACATATTCAACAGGGGACCTTGCGATTATAAGGATTAGTCTTTTGGTGGGTGGCAGGTTGAATGGGGAGGGGATGTTAATAGGTAATTTTGCTCCCTTCACACATAATTTTTATTCAGTCAGAGTGTGGAAGAGTTTTTGCAACAGGTAGTGTTTTGTTTGTTTGTTTGAAAGAAGAGTCATTGTGATTAAATAAAAAATGTAAGCTTATCTCTATTTCCTTCTACTGCTGAAAATAGCTCCTTGACCTTCACTGGTCCAGACTTTCTGCTCTGGGCAACCCATGGGGCAACACTGTTAAATACAATTCTTGAAATTTTTTTCTAAACCTCTTTCTTTTGTTTTTTTTTGATAAAAATCCTTAATGCATCTGTACTAGGAAGCACTCTACTTATCATATGCTATGCATTGAATATTTGTTTCTGTTCAATATTCATAGGTTGAAATCCTTACCCTCAAACTGATGGTATTCAGAGATGGGGCCCTAGTGGGTGATGGGATCTTGAAGGTAGAACCCTCTTCAATGGGATTGCTGCTCTTCTATGGAAGATCCCAGAGTGATTTCCCATCCCTCTGCCATGTGGAGACATAGCCAGAAGGCAATGTCTGTGAACCAGGAACTGGGTTCTTACCAGATACTATTGGCACCTTGATCTTGGACTTCCCGGCCTTCAGAACTGTGAGAAATAAATTTCTGTTGTTTACAATCCACCCAATGTGTGGTATATTGTTATGGCAGCCTTAACGACTAAAACCCCATCCAATGACTACAATATTTTTATTTTATTTTATTTTTTCTTTTACTTACCTTCCATGCAGGGTGCACAGCACTAAAGAAATGTGCCTTTTCCCCTTCCTCATGGAATGTGAGCTATTGGAAAGAGTAGTGTCTGGGCATCACTAGACTTGTGTTTTTATCCTGAGTCTGCCACATGGGAGCCTTGGGCATGTGTCTTAACCTCTCTGTGCTGCAGCTGCTCCTGGGTCCGTTGAATTCAGTGCACTATGACCTCCCTGAAGGCAGGAAATATAGCCTATGTTTCTTTATAATGCCTGACACAACAGGAACAAATTTAGTAAACATTTGGGAATCTTACCTCTCAAAGTTGCTGAAACACATCATCACACACATCCATCACTAACAAATAGCCCTCAATACAATGCCAAATACATGCCTTTCATTACTTAATCTAATCACCATGATTCTGCAACACAGTTATTATCACTGTTTTGCAGAGAAGAAAACTGAGGTAGAGAGAGATTAAGTGATTTACTTCTTTGCCTAGTTGGTAGCAAAGTCGGAATTTAAACTCAGGTCCACCTGTCTTTGTTCTACTAATCTATAGTCAGGACCTAGGCTCCTCATGTAATAACAATACAGTTGCAAAGGACTTTTGACTTTTTAACTGTAACAATCAAGAAGCTTCTTTGCTCTAAGACACAGTAAGAAAAAGCCACAGATTCTGAAAAGGAAGACTGGTGGAGGTGGGAGGCGGGTATTATCTCGTCCTTGAATGGTTTTCTCCAGGACAGTCCTTCTGAGGCCCCACCCTCCCCCAGTACTTGACTTGATTGACCTTGGCTGGTGGGCAGTTTCAGGGTTTGCCTCACTTCTGGGTTCAGATGCTCTATTTCTTTCACTCAGCTAGAGACTTTGGTGAAGTTATGGAGCCCTTCTATGTGCCACACGTTGTATGGGCCCTGAGTATACCCTGTGAACACGATGGGGCTTTTCTGTTTCTTTTAGGGACTTACATGCAAGCCAGGCAGCTGGAGAAGTAAACAAGCAGTTTCTCTGAACAGGTGATTATAGAGAGCTGCACAAGTTCATGGGGTCACATAACTCAGCCTTGGGAGCTGGGGAATGCACGCGACAGGAAGCGGCTTCTGTGTGAGGACCTCGGGAGGAATGGCAGGCTAGCCTGGGGTAGGACAGAGGGAACAACCTAAACAAATCCCTGGAGGATAGAGAGAGCATTTTACATTTAGAGGCTAAAATTTGCATTGTTTTCTTTTGATCCAGAGCCACAGTATTTCAGGAAGAATCCTCCTCCACCCCACACCATGCCCTGGTTTCATTCAGTAATGTCACTGTGCTTGTTTTCTGGCTCTGAGGTCAGACAAACCATCTCCTTCCCCAGTTCCTTCTGGTGGTGTTTACTGGGGTCCAGGCCTCTTAGGACTCCTGGAAGAGGTCATTTTAGTAACTGAAGGGCTCAATGACACACCTGCTTCATATAAAATTCAGCCTCAAAACAAGTAATATTACATCTGAGAGCTGTCAGCGTATTTATCGGGCATATATTTTTTACTCAGTGACAAGTGGGTGCTTAGAAGCAGGTTATGATACTCAGTTTTTATACTGAGTATAAACTGGTTTTTGGTTTTTTTGTGTGTATAAAATGCATGTAGAACATCCCAAGTGGCTTTTACTTAATTATCATGTTTCTTTTTAACCTTCCCAGGGCTAATAATAAGCAAATCCTATTTTTTCTCTTAAATCTTTCTTTGCAATCCCTAGTTGAAAGTTTGTCTTTTTTCTTTTTTCTTTTTTTTGGTACCTCTTTGATAGGTTTGATTAATGTCTTTAGAAAAAGAAAAGATTAGTTTTTCTTACCCTATAATTAACATTACTGCAGAGGGAGCCAGAAGCTGGGGCTGGTGGAAGAAAGCCTGGGACCGTGGCTTCGTCTCCCGTGTGTGTGACCCCCACCTCCACGGGGAGCCGCAACAATGGGGCAGCCTCACTTGTGTTCAGTCTTCAAGTCTCTCCTCTTACTATTTTTGCAGTTAAAGATAGAAATCCCTCTATTTTCTCATTTGCTAGGAGGGGTCTCTCCAAGCATCCTGCCTATTGTCCCCAAAGCAAATCTACTCACAATGTGAAATATTGCATGTACAACTTTTTTTGGTTTTCTTTTTTTTCTCCCCCCAGGTTTTGCAAAGTAACACTGAAACCAACTTCTGCAGTGGAGTGAATCTGCCCAGGGGATATTTTTTACCCTGAATAACAATAACTCCCCTAAGAGTGGAAGTTGCTTTTTTGCAGAGCTATATTATTGTTATTTGGGACTGATTGACTGACTGTCAGTCCTTTCTGCCAGGAACAGAAATGCTAATCAAGGCTTCAGCACAATGGAACTGGGGCTCACACGTCTCTACATCGCTCAGATCCACGTGGACGACGGTTTTGCTAAATCTCATTTTTGTAGGTCTTTCTGGAGATGCGGCCTGTAAGAAACTCTAGCAATCTAGAGAATGTTCTAACTGAGCTCAAGGTAGTACATTTTTCACCAAATTACATTAGCATACAAAACTTGGATTATTGATTTCTTCTTTACTTGTGGTTTCTGGGCAGAAGTCCAGTTTATAGAAGCAAAGAGAACATGCACACACGAGTTGAGATTCATCTATTTGTTTATTTGTTCTTTATTTTAGAAACCTGGGGCGTGATTCAGAGAGGTGGTATGACTTTGTACTCTGATTTTCTCTACCTAACACCTCCATTAGGCTGCACTCAATCCTTCCATGGCACAGGCTTTATATTTTGAATCCAAACTGGAGAGGGAGGAGCAGGCAGGGAACCATTTGCTAGGGACAACAGAATACCTGCCTTTTGCTAAATACCTACTGGATGTCAGGCAGTGATGACCCTGTACTTACAAGATCTCTTCTGGGGTATATCCTCATTTTACAGATAAGGAAATTCAAGCTTACTGAGGTTAAGTGACTTATTTCAGGTCACCTAGAAGCAAGTGCAAGATTAGTGGCTGTTCATTTTAGAAAACATTCTGGCAGTTCCTCAAAAGGTTAAACATAAGAGTTACTGTGTGTGTGTGCTCAGTCATGCCCAACTCTTTGCAACCCCTTGGACTGTAGCCTGCAAGGCTCCTCTGTCCATGGAATTTTCCAGGCAAGAATACTGGAACGGGTTGCCATTTTCCTACTCCAAGGACAGAGTTAACATATGACCCAGCAATTTCATATATAAGTGTGTCCCTAAGAGAAGTAACAACATTCAGTTCAGTTCAGTTCAGTCACTCAGTCATGTCCGACTCTTTGTGACCCCATGAGTCGCAGCAAGCCAGGCCTCCCTGTCCATCACCAACTCCCGGAGTTCACCCAAACTCATGTGCATCGAGTCGGTGATGCCATCCAGCCATCTCATCCTCTGTCGTCCCCTTTTCCTTCTGCCCCCAATCCCTCCCAGCATCAGAGTCTTTTCCAATGAGTCAATTCTTCGCATGAGGGGGCCAAAGTACTGGAGTTTCAGCTTTAGCATCATTCCTTCCAAAGAAATCCCAGGGCTGATCTCCTTCAGAATGGACTGGTTGGATCTCCTTGCAGTCCAAGGGACTCTCAAGAGTCTTCTCCAACACCACAGTTCAAAAGCATCAATTCTTCGGCGCTCAGCTTTCTTCACAGTCCAACTCTCACATCCATACCTAGGAAAACCACAGGAAAAACCATAGCTTTGACTAGACAGACCTTTGTTGGCAAAGTAATGTCTCTGCTTTTCAATATGCTATCTAGGTTGGTCATAACTTTCCTTCCAAGGAGTGTCTTTTAATTTCATGGCTGCAGTCACCATCTGCAGTGATTTTGGAGCCCCCAAAAATAAAGTCTGACACTGTTTCCACTGTTTCCCCATCTATTTCCCATGAAGTGATGGGACTGGATGGCATGATCTTCGTTTTCTGAATGTTGAGCTTTAAGCCAACTTTTTCACTCTCCACTTTCACTTTCATCAAGAAGCTTTTTAGTTCCTCTTCACTTTCTGCCATAAGGGTGGTGTCCACACAAAAACTTATACACCAATGATCATAGAAGCATTATTCATAACAGCCCAAAAGTAGAAACAACCCAAATATTCTTCAACTAGTGAATGAATAAATAAAATGTGTTCCACTTGTATAATGAAATATTATTTGACCATAAGAAGAAATGAAGTTTTGCTGTAGGCTGAGCCTGGATGAATCTTAAACACATTTCGTTAAGTAAAAGAAGTCAGTCATGAAGGCACATACATTGCATGACTCTGTTTATACAACATGTCCCGAATGTAGAGAAAATAGATTAGTGATTGCCAGTGGTTGTAGGGAGAGAGCTTGGGGGCAATGGAGAGTGACTTATAATGGTTCCAGAGTTTCAGTTTTGGGTGATGAAAAAAAATCCCCCGGAATTGATTCTGTTTGCCTCTCAATGCTTCTAAATTCTAAATTGGCTTTAAAATTGATTGTGATGATAGTTGTACAGCTCTATGAATATACTAAAAACCACTGAATTGTACACTTTAAATAGATGAATGGATGTGAATAATATCTAAATAAAGTTATAAAAAAATCAGTGGCTACTGCCCATGATGCTTATAGGGAGAGATGATACTACTCAGATTGGGGAGTAATGCGAGATGTTTCTACTGACAGAGACCAAGGTACCAAACAGCAAGCAGCAGCATCTAGCTTTTAAAATATTTACTAAGTACCTGACACTGTGCTCAGCACCTTATATATGATATCTAATTTCATCATCGCGCTAACCCCATGAGCTTTGTGTTACTTTTACTCTCATTTTCTAGGAGGAAATTGAGATTTAGACTCCGTGATTTTCTCAAGGTTGCCTATCTATTAAGTACTATAGCTGCCTCTTCTAAATAAAGACCTTGGAAACAACTGTGCTGATTTATCCAACTTCCGCATGGTATAGTGGTGGCTAAGAGAGGAGAATCTGCAGCTAGATGACCTGGGTGTGACCCAGCCTCTGCCTCCTAGGTCCTGTGTACCTGTGAGCAAGTTGCTTAAAGTCTGAATTCCACTTTTTCCTCTATATAATGGGATAGTAAAAGTATTAATCACATAAACATAAATAAAGAGTGCTGCAGTCGTGTCCGACTCTGTGCGACCCCATAGATGGCAGCCCACCAGGCTCCCCCGTCCCTGGGATTCTCCAGGCAAGAACACTGGAGTGGGTTGCCATTGAAGGTTGGAGATTAAATGAGATAGTATATGGGAAGCATCTAGGACAGTGCCTGGCACATAGTAAGTGCTCAGTACATGTGAGCTATTATTATATACAGCCACTGGGGGATGGGAAGACAGGGATGCACAAGTCGAAGCTTTTGGCTCAGCTACAGTCTAGTGGGGAAGGCGAGTATAGACAGAATTGAAATCGGGGATGACGGTGGAGAGCAGAAGCGCAGAGGCAGAGTGACTAATGATGCACGAGGGCCACTCTCGCTTGTGGTCCTAGATCTTTGGTCTTCTAGGCTCTGGTATGAGAGTGTTAACTGCAGCCGGATTTTCCTCCCTTGCCCTCAAGGTTTCAGGCATATGTAAGAATCTGGGGAGTTTCATGGTTTTGCTTTTCCTGACAGCTTGGTAAAAACATAATACTAGAAAGGATAGAGCAGAGAGAGTAGAAAAGTTCTTTGATTTGGGCTTCTTGAATATTTACCATTAGATCCTTAGGCTATTATAACAGAAATTTGATCAGGAGATGAAGAGTCTTGAAAGAAGAGTCCGTGAGGTTTGTTCATTCTTGATGTGGGTGTTTCCTCCTATTCCAATTACATGAACCTGAGGGATATGTTGGAGGTTTACTATTCATTGAGAAGCATGAACTGAGATTTATAAGTAAATAAGCCTATATATATGTTATACCTAAAGGTTGAAAGAGAGAGGGAGAATGAATTCAAAACAGGAGATTAGGTTTCCAAGTATGAAGGGGCAGAAGGGAGAACCAAGTATATGGAGAAACTGTTTGATGCATGTGCTTCTGTTTTAGTTCCCCGCAAGGCTTAATACCTCTTGCCTGGAAAATCCCATGGATGGAGGAGCCTGGTAGGCTGTAGTCCACGGGGTTGCTAAGAGTCAGGCATGACTGAGCGACTTCACTTTCACTTTTCACTTTCATGTGTTGGAGAAGGAAATGGCAACCCACTCCAGTGTTCTTGCCTGGAGAATCCCAGGGATGGCGGAGCCTGGTGGGGTGCACAGAGTTGGACACGACTGAAGTGACTTAGCAGCAAGGCATAGTAGGCCTTCAACAAATATGTGTCCAATCTGAACAAATAGATGGTTTATATTTCTAGTTCATACATTGGGGATGACTTCTATGACCTTCAGATTCCAGATTTATGTTTACGCTCTGAGAAGTATTCAGAAAATCAAGCGATAAGTGAAACCACCTCTCTCGGGCATTCTCTTGGCTCCATTGTCCATCCTTGCAAAGAAGCCCCGGGAGGGCCTAGAGGCCAATCTGGTAACTCATCCTGGCTGCGCCTTAGAATCACGTGGGGAGCTTTTGAAACATGTGGCTGCCGGTTGGGCCTCAACCCAGAACAATCAAATCAGACTCCCTGGGGGAGGAGCCTGGATGTTGGCAATTATCTGTTCAAATCCTCCCCAGGTGATTTTCATAGAATTCAGTGGTGAGAAGCGTGGGGCTAAGGCGTCTGTAGATGGGAAATGCGGGTGCTACCTGCCAGAAACCTTGGTGTGTGGTTGACCAGAGGCATAAAACCACAAGTCTATCCTGAAGGAGTGTGGAAGTGTCCGTCACCCTTCAGGTTGCCAGGGTTATTTTCCAGAGATCTCTCTAAGCTTGGAGTGAAGACATCCCCACCTGCGGCTGAGAGGAAGCTGGAAGCTCGGCTGCAGAGAGGAAGGAAGCTGTGGTAATGAACAGGCACTGAACTCCCAGTGGCTTCAGTGCTGTAATTTTGAGATTTCCTATAACCTGAGACTAGGTACCAAGGGGAGGGCGTGTGGGAGGGGATGGGCCACCACAGAGGTGGTCTCCTTGCAGGTGCTGAGCTGGGTCAGCGGAAGGCTCCACGCCTCCTGCAAGGGCGGCAGCGTTCTCTGGAGACCCGGCTCCCACAGCAGCGCCGGCTGCACGGCACTCCGGGACTCTCACTGTCGCTCTCTAACAAGCCCATTAAGATGATCAAAGAGTCACTGGAGAGTTCTAGGGGCCTCTGGAGAGTTTGGAGAGTGTGTCTGCGACCACGGGAGCATATACATCTTGCCCTGAACTGAACGGCCGAGGGAGGATCCGCTTGTACTTTCAGTAGGACCAGACTCTCAGCCATATAGCTCTGAGTGCTCCCTACTTAGCAGAAGCATCCTAGAAAAGATACCTGGCTTCTAGAGGCAGCGTGGCTCCTTCAGGGTCTAAGCTTTCCTTCAGCAAAGGATGTTGTTGGGTCCCCTGTGGAGTTTGGGGCTATCAGGGAAAATGTAGGTTCCAGGAAGGAAAATTTTTATTGTTCTTGAATCAGGAGAATTAGATTATCAATGTCAACCCTTCTCCAAAATGCATTTGCACTCACATTGCTCTCTGCTGCCTTCTCTAGAATCTCTCTGCAACCCACTTTCACCACACCATATCCCCTTCCTGTCTCCCTTCCTCCTCCCTCCCAAAGATTCCATCTCAACTGTTCCCGCTTGATAGAATCTCCCACAAAGGTGCATTTATTACTGACCAGCTTCTTTATCTTGGATAGTATATCACAAGTAGTCAAGACTATTGCTCTTGAAGGTAGTTTCACAGATTTAAGATGAAGAAACAGTATCCATATAGTTCCAGAGTCAAGGAAGTGTGATAGCCAGACAGTAAAAAGAAAAAAAAAATAAGACTGTTGGAGAGTAGAATTTTACTCACTAGAGCCAGCTTGGACTTTAGATATGAAACATTTGATTTATAGTTTCTATTTCATGCTGATAGAAAACTCTGCTTACCCTTATTGGAAGGTCAAATGTGTTGGGTTCTCTAGCTAAGGTAGTTGTTAAAATCTATTTCACATTCAAGGAAAAGGGTGCTTGTTATTCACCACATTCCTATTTTAATTATGATTTTCCTGGCACCATTTTTAACAAGAGGAACCGAAGGCCTGCAAGGAGTGATTTCTCCTATCAGTTCGTAAGCCTGCCTTTCCCCCTCCAAGGAGCTGCTCCAGCTCCACAGATGAAACACGATGGAGGATTGAGTGATTACCTGGCGGATCTGAACAGTGTGGAGTCAGCAGTCAATTAGAATAGTTCAATTATGAAAATCCTTTTCTCTCCCATCTTCTTTGCTCTAGAGAATGATCATCTTAACTCCTGTTGCTCCACTCACCCTGACTTGCAGCTCCTTCTCATCCTCCTCTCTACTTGGGTCTTGGCCCCCCCACCAGCCTAGCCCTTATCTTCCATGCCTCCTGGGCGAGGGAGTCCTCACCTTTGTCCTTTCCCAGGTGAATGGACTCAGAATTGAGCCGCCCTTCAATTCTCATGGCATTTCCCAGGTGTGAGCCCACATCTCTGAGACTGTATGGCAGGCTTCTAGAACTGCCCTTGTCTGAGACTCTCTTTGCACATCCTTTGGCTCCATGGGCTTTTTCATGGATGCTGGTGCTGCCTGTTCTTGCCGGCTTCCCTCATGAGGGACAGAGGCCTGTTCCTAGCCCGGTGTGAGGAGGGGGCCTGCTCCCAGGCACAGACCTCAGGTCCAGCACACAGCCCCACAGGATTTTTGGAAACAGCTGTGTCCCCTGACAACTGGCGCCTCCAGGGACTTCCTCTTCACCATAGTGTCAAGCACTTGCTTGTGTCTTGGTTAGAGGCAGCCAATCCCATATTTGATTGATCCCCGACTGTCAGCCACATCTTCACCACAGCAGCTATTTGGTTATACGCCTTAAACTGGTCTCTGGCATTTCTTGCTGGCAATATGAGCACCCTGTGCGTGTGTGTGAGTGTGTGTGTTAGTTGCTCAGTCATTTCCAACTCTTTATGACCCCATGGACTATAGCCTGCCAGGCTCCTCTGTCCATGGGATTTTTCAGGCAAGAATACTAGAGTGGGTAGACATTTCCTCCTCCAGAAAATCCTCGCAAATCAGGTATCCAACCCACGTCTCCTGCATTGCAGGTGGATTCCTTACCATCTGGGCCTCCAAGGAAGCCCGTGAACCACCATACTAGATATTTATTCCTTTATTCCCTCACTTAATACATGTTTATTGAGCACCTAGTATGCACCAGGCCCTCTGCTGGATGCTGGGCACTAAGAGTTAAACACTACACACATCTTACCCTTAAGGAATATGTGTTAGGTTGCCAGGGCGGCAGAGTACCGCAAACTGCGTGGCTTAACAATATGAACTTGTCCTCCATGGTTCTGGAGGCTGAAACTCTGAGGTCAAGGTGCTGACAGGGTGGAGTTCTTCTGAGGCTGTGAGCAAGCGTCTATTCTAGGCCCCTTTCCTAGACTCATTGATATCATCTTCTCCCAGCATCTTCACATTGTCTTCCCTCTATGCATGGTTGTGACTGTGTCCAAATTTGCCCTTTGTATAAGGACATCAGTCATGTTGGATTTGGGACCCACTCTGCTCTGGTATGACCTCCTATTAACTAATTACATCTACAGTGACTATTTCCAAATAAAGTCAAATTCTGAGATATGAGTGGGTGTGGTTGGGACTTCAACATACTGCTTCTGAGGGGCTGAATTTCACCCATAGAGGTAAGCAGGTCATTTTATGGGGGCAGTAATGGTAATAAGAAGTGTGTGTGTGTCTATATGTATATATATCAGTTCAGTTTAGTCGCTCAGTTGTATCTGACTCTTTGCAACCCCATAGACTGCAGCATGCCAGGCCTCCTGTCCATCACCAACTCGCGGAGTTTACTCAAACTTGTGTCCATTGAGTCAGTGATGCCATGCAACCATCTCATCCTTGGAGTCCCCTTCTTCTGCCTTCAGTCTTTCCCAGCGTCAGGGTCTTTTCAAATGAGTCAGTTCTTTGTATCAGGTGGCCAAAGTATTGGAGTTTCAGCTTCAACATCAGTCCTTCCAATAAATAATCAGGATCAATTTCCTTTAGGATGGACTGGTTGGATCTCCTTGCAGTCCAAGGGACTCTCAAGAATCTTCTCCAACACCACAGTTCAAAAGTATCAATACTTTGGTGCTGAGCTTTCTTTACAGTCCAATTCTCACATCCATACATGACTACAGGGAAAACCACAGCCTTGACTAGATGGACCTTTGTTGGTAAAGTAATGTCTCTGCTTTTGAATATGCTGTCTAGGGTGGTCATAACTTTTCTTCCAAGGAGTAAGCGTCTTTTAATTTCATGGCTGCAGTCACCACCTGCAGTGATTTTGGAGCCCCCAAAAGTAAAGTCTGCCACTGTTGCCACTGTTTCCCCATCTATTTGCCATGAAGGGATGGGACTGGATGCCATGATCTTAGTTTTCTGATTGTTGAGCTTTAAGCCAACTTTTTCACTCTCCTCTTTAACTTTCATCAGGAGGCTCTTTAGTTCTCCACTTTCTGCCATAAGGGTGGTGTTCTCTGCATATCTGAGGTTATTGATATTTCTCCCAGCAATCTTGATTCTACCTTGTACTTCATCCAGTCCAGAATTTCTTATGATGTACTCTGCTTATAAGTTAAATAAGCAGAGTGACCATATACAGCCTTGACGTACTCCTTTTCCTATTTGGAACCAGTCCAGTGTTCCATGTCCAGTTCTAACTGTTGCTTCCTGACCTGCATACAGATTTCTCAAGAGGCAGGTCAGGTGGTCTGGTATTCCCATCTCTTTCAGAATTTTTCACACTTTGTTGTGATCCACAGAGTCAAAGGCTTTGGCATAGTCAATAAAGCAGAAATAATGTTTTTTTGGAACTCTCTTACTTTTTCAATCATCCAGCAGATGTTGACAATTTGATCTCTGTTCCTCTGCCTTTTCTAAAAGCAGCTTGAACATCTGGAAGTTCACAGTTCATGTATTGTTGAAGCCTGGCTTGGAGAATTTTGAGCATTACTTTACTAGCGTGTGAGATGAGTGCAATTGTGTGGTAGTTTGAGCATTCTTTGGCATTGCCTTTCTTTGAGATTGGAATGAAAACTGATCTTTTCCAGTCCTGTGGCCACTACTGAGTTTTCCAAATTTGCTGGCATATTGAGTGCAGCACTTTCACAGCATCATCTTTCAGGATTTGAAAGAGCTCAACTGGAATTCCATCACCTCCACTAGCTTTGTTCATAGTGATGCTTCCTAAGGCCCACTTGACTTCACATTCCAGGATGTCTGGCTCTAGGTGAGTGATCACACCATCGTGATTATCTGGGTCGTGAAGATCTTTTTTGTACAGTTCTTCAGTGTATTGTTGCCCCCTCTTCTTAATATCTTCTGCTTCTGTTAGGTCCATACCATTTCTGTCCTTTATTGAGCCCATCTTTGCATTAAATGTTCCCTTGGTATCTCTAAGTTTCTTGAAGAGATCACTCATCTTTCCCATTCTATTGTTTTCCTCTATTTCTTTGCACTGATCACTGAGGAAGGGTTTCTTATCTCTCTTTGCTATTCTTTGGAACTCTGCATTCAAATGGGTATATCTTTCCTTTTCTTATTTGCCTTTTGCTTCTCTTCTTTTCAGACCTATTTGTAAGGCCTTCTCAGACAGCCATTTTGCTTTTTTGCATTTCTTTTTTGTGGGGATGGTCTTGATCCCTGCCTCCTGTACCGTATCACGAACCTCCATCCATAGTTCATCAGGCACTCTATCAGATCTAGTCCCTTAAATCTATTTCTCATTTCCACTATTTAATTGTAAGGGATTTGATTTATGTCATACCTGAATGGTCTAGTGGTTTTCCCTACTTTCTCTGATTTCAGTCTGAATTTGGCAATAAGGAGTTCATGGTCTGAGCCACAATCAGCTCCCAGTCTTGTTTTTGCTGACTGTATAGAGCTTCTCCACCTTTGGCTGCAAATAATATAATCAGTCTGATTTCGGTGTTGACCATCTGGTGATGTCCATGGGTAGAGTCTTCTCTTGTGTTGTTGGAAGAGGATGTTTGCTATGACCAGTGAAAACATATATATATATGTTTACAGTGGACCTAGTGAGTGGAGATTAGTTCTCTTCACTTTTCAGAGTAGACACACCCTCACAGCAGCTAATATGTATCATGTGATAACTATGTACCAGGCATTGTTTGTGTCTCCTGAGAATATCCTACGTGTTGAACACTATCCAGTGATTTATGTGCATTGACATAACCCTGCGAAGAAACTGAGGCCCAGAGAGGTTATGTAAACAGACCAGCTTCATACAGTAAGGGATGAGAAGCAGATCACGTATATTTTATCCGGAGTGAATCACTTAAACTTTTTATCCCCCACCTCCCTGTAGCACCAGGCTCTAATATTACGGATCTCACTATTGTTTTAGATCTTGCCCCTCACAGGGTGAGGCTTACAGAGATTACCCTGTAAGGCAGCTCTCTGAGTCAGGCCTGCAGAAGCCCTATTGCTCCAGGCTTTTCATCCCTGTGAGCAGAACCTCACCCCTTTGGGCCTTTAAAATAAGCACCCCCCATCCATCTCGGGTTCTATTGGTTACCTGTGCTATATCTTTCAAATATAGTTCTACTCATTTGCTAACTTGCTTAGTGTTTCTCTTCCCGATAGAGTACAAGCCTCATGAGGACAAAGAACCAGTGTTACTGGTGCCTAGCACCCTGCCTGGACCATAGAGGCTTTACGGAAAGACCTATGGGTAAATGGAATCCGCTACAGATAAAGCAGATTTCTTTGGAGCCTTCTCCAAAACGAGATTTTGGTAACGCACAGGGCACGAAATGACTCTAGGAACTCTGGGAACTCATAATAGATAATTGAGTAAAAATTAGACACTTAGAGCATCCTCGCTGGTCCCTGGCACAGCTGCAGAGGACACTGAAGATGTGACTCCTTGCACCAAAGTCTCATTACAGCGATTACTGATAATTATCATCCTAAGTGGAGCAGAGAACCTTTCTACAGCTCTTGCATTGTAGCTACAGGTTTCAATTTCACTTAAAGTATTGATTTCCCTCCCAGAACCCCATCCGCATTTTTTCTTCTAACAGTGGTCCTCTCCTGCTGCTTTGTAGGAACAGGTTGTATGTTCCAGGCACACTTGACTGGACTGAGTTCATGTGGAGGGGAGTAATTTATGGACTAGGCATCCCTGAGGTGGTGGAGTCAGGGCAGGTTGCTGGTGTTGGAAGGCCTGTGTTCTTACCCCGGGATACATATAACTCATACTTTATTTTGAGATTGGGTGTCCTCATTTGGGTGAAAAGGGTAAAATAATTTCTGTCCTGCCCGCTTCACAGACTGTTAGAGTTCAATTAAGATAATGCACAGAAAGCATTATGACCCAGCATGTGTGTGTGCGTACACACATGCTAAATTGCTTCACTTGTGTCTGACTCTTTGTGACCCTATGGACCTCAGTCCTCCAGGCTCCTCTGTCCATGGGATTCTCCAGGCAAGAGTACTGGAGTGGGTTGCCATGCCCTCTTCCAGAGGATCTTCCTGACCCAGGGATCAAATCTGCATCTCTTATGTCTCCTGCATTGGCAGGCAGGTTCTTTTCTACTATCACCACCTGGGAAGCCCTCGTGACCCAGCATAGTGATTAGTGAAGTCGCTCAGTCGTGTCTGTCTCTTTACGACCCCATGGACTGTAGCCTACCAAGCTCCTCTGTCCATGGGATTTTCCAGGCAATAGTACTGGAGTGGATTGCCATTTCCTTCTCCAGGGGATCTTCCTGACCCAAGGATCGAACCCGGGTCTCCCACATTGTAGACAGATGCTTTACCATCTGAGCCACCAGGGAAGTCCTGACCCAGCATATCCACATGTATAGAGTAATAACCTGGTAGCAGCATGGCAGAGTGGAAAGAACAGGAGCATTGGTATCTGACACATGGGCTCAAATTTCACTGCTTATTAGCTGTGACTTAAGTTATTGAAAAATCTGTGTTTCCATTTGTCATCTGTGAAATGGGAAGAATAATATCAACTTTACATGCATATGAGGGCTAAAGGGAATGATAGTTGAGCGGCTCTTGGCATTTAGTAGGTGCAGTAGTAATAGTCTTCCTATTTGTTTTACTTTCTTACTTAGATAATGCCCTTCTATCAGTACTATATTGCTGTCATAACAAATTGCCACAGAGTTAGTGGCTTAAAACAATACAAATTTGTTATCTCATTGATCTTTAGGTCAGAAGTCTAGTGGGCTTGGCTGGTTTCTCAGACTATCTGACTGAAATGAAGGTGTATTGGCAGGCTCTGGGAGATGATCTGCTTCTAGGCTCATTCAAACTGTTGGCAGGATTGAAGTACCTCTGGTTGTAGGACTGAGGTCACCATTTCCTTTTTGGCTGGTGGCTGGGGAGTTGTTCTCAACTTCCAGAGGTTGCATACATTGCTAGGCTTATGGCTCCCTTCCTCCATCTTCAAGCCAGCCATGGCTGCTGGACTCCTTATATCAGATCTTCTGACCTTCTCTTCTGCCTCTCTTCCCTTTTTAAGAGCCTAAGTGATTATGTTGGGCCCACCAGAAGATCCAGAGCCCTATTTTGGGATCAGTAAACATAAATAGGTCCATTTTGCCACGTGACCATTTTGTGACAGTTTAACACACAAAAGTTCCAGGGATAAGAATGTGGGCATCTTTGGTGACCTTTATTCTTCTTACTACCACCCTATGTTGATATCCTATTGCTTCATATGTATTAACACTACTTCCTCAATAAGATCTAATATTCAAGGTACTCATTCAGTGCCTGGCATAGAGTAAGCGCTTGACAAATATTAGCTTCAATTTTTGCTATTGATAAGCAGTTGGCAACAAGTCTTTTAATTTTCCCACCAGTCCTAGCATATCCACCTGGCTGAGGGAATATCACCTTTACTCTCTATTTTCATTATCTCCAGAAAGTGTTTTTGGTCACAGCCCTCGCCCACTAGGCTGGGTTCAGTGCCAATCCTTTGTGTTAATGAATCATAGGACTTAACTTTGTTTAATTTCCCTTGCATCTCTCCTTATAACTCTTCCATCAGACTCTCAGCTTTTTGAGAACAGAAACTAATGCTTTTACTTGTATCATTTAGTAGAGTTTCTGGTATACAATAGATGCTCAATAAATGCTTATTGAATACATGAATGATGAGAATCTATTACACACTTAAAAATAATTGATCAAATAATTACTGGTTGGAATGCATCACTTGTACAACAAAAATATTGAAACACTCAAGGGGAAATGTATGTACCTGGATGCTGTACTTTCTAAGAGACTTGTCTTTACACAGAGGTTTCTTGAAAGATAAATATAGGTTGTGTTTGTGATTCTCTAGGCAGATCTTGTGGAGGAAGGCAGTACTGAAATTGCTGCAGACTTGTGGTAAAAATGGCTTGGAATTCACTGAATGATTTTGCCACTTTTTTTCTCTGAATGCATCAGAGAACAAACAAATACAGAATTGAAATCAAGCCATATCAGCTTGGCTTACTTCTCATTTGCTTACTTACTGGGACTTATTATATCTAACAGCAAAATTGGACCCTAGTGTTATTTCTCTTGGAAATTCTAAGTAGCTCTTCCTTCTGCTTTTTCCCTCCCACATGTCGAATGCTCATTTTCTATCCATTTTGTGAAGTCTCTTAACAATACCGCAAAGAGACAGTGGTCAATAATGATCAAATAAGAGCAATGTTCATAGCATGATATACTTACTGTTGATGTCTGTATGCTTGTTTTCAGCATTTAAAAATTTTATCTATTTCAGTTTGTTACATTGATTCCAGATCAGCCAGGAGGCTGGCTCCTCTTGCCTGGGCCTGAATCCGTTCACAGCTATTTTGAGCTTGGCTGGTCCTTTTGCAATAATTGCTCCCACTCAGGGACTTGGGTCTTTTGATATTTATTTTTAGGTTCAATATAGTCACCATTATTTTAAAGGAACAGTTTTATTATCTGAAACAAACAACCACAAATAAAAAATTGGAGCCAAATCACAGGTCTCAGGACTCAGATGAGGAGTAAAGAAAAATTGTGTGGAGCTATAAATGCTTTCTTCACAGTTTTCCTTCTATTGGGCTGGGGCACATTTTCTGCCATCACAGACCAGTGTTTGGACATCAGATTATGTCTTGATATAGTAAATGTGCTGCCCTCTAGTGGACGGCTGAGAACCCTAGTTTCCTTTGGATTCAGTGCTCCCGTTTTGGAATCTCAGTCCAGCTCGGGTGTGTGGCTTACTTGTGTCACTGAACCATTTTAGGGAAGGTGGTTCTCAAAAGGCACCACTTCTGGTTGATCACTCTTGCACAATTACTTTCAATTCAGAAAATGTTTCTTGAACATTCCCTGTGTACCAGACATCAGTCAAGGTACCTGATAAATACACAGACATCTAATACATGGTTCCTGATTTCAGAAGCTTATGACTTTGTAAAGAAGACAAACTTATACAAGAATAAGTAGAATGGGAAGCTGACTCTGTGAAGTTCTACAAATCCAAGGAATTTTTAAGTGCTATGTATGTAGTGGCACGGCCAAAGAGGGCTAGGACTTAGTACTGGACCAATGGTTGGCTCAGTGCCTGACTCAGTGGTGAGTGTTTCGTAGTGTGATATGTATGATTGTGAGAAGGTTCTGTAATTAGAACATGGTCAGTGGTGTCAGGAAGGGCTGCAGCCAGAAACTTACTGGCATCTTCCTCTCCTGTCACACTCTGACCATTTCTAGGGCCACACTGGATGACCTCAGCTGCAGCATAATAGCTGGCAGCATGGTCAGGAGCAACACACTGGCAAACCGTCCAGCAAGACCGTGTCCATTAACCGACGTGACAGGCTGATGTGCCACACATAGCAGGGCTATGCGAGCCTATGTGTGTGTATGTGACGGCCCAGCCTGCTGACATGAAAAGTAGGCACTAGGGACCCATCCATCGGAGAAGGCGATGGCACCCCACTCCAGTACTCTTGCCTGGAAAATCCCACGGACGGAGGAGCCTGGAAGGCTGCAGTCCATGGGGTCGCGAAGAGTTGGACACGACTGAGCGACTTCACTTTCACTTTTCACTTTCCTGCATTGGAGAAGGAAATGGCAACCCACTCCAGTGTTCTTGCCTGGAGAATCCCAGTGACGGGGGCGGGGGGGCCTGGTGGGCTGCCATCTATGGGGTCACACAGAGTTGGACACGACTGAAGCAACTTAGCAGCAGCAGCAGCAGCAGCAGCAGGGACCCATCAATACCAGCAACTTAGGAGGAAAAGGAGAAGGTGGGAGATGTGGGTAGAGTGGTCATGGAGGAGCAGTCATTAGGGTTTGGGCTGTCGTAGGGACTCTGACTTCCATTCTGAGTAAGGGGGAAGCTATGGCAGGGTTTTGAGGAAGGGGTGCTATAACCTGTTAAAGTTAGTGAAGCAGTCAGCCTGAGTGTTGGGTTGAGAATACACATCATCAGGGAAAGACAGAAGCAGGGACACCAGTTAGGAGGCCCTTTAAGTAATTCAGGTGAGAGATGATGGTGGCCTGGATCAGGGTGGTAGATTGGGGTTATGAGAAGTGGTCAAATTCTGGATACAGTTTGAATGAAGAGCTGATAGAATTTGCTAATGGACTAAATATGGGGTATGGGAGAAGTAGAAGAATCACAAAGGGTGCTAAGATTTTTGGCCTGAGTAACTTGAAGAGTGAAGTTGCCATGAGCTGAGCTGGGGAGGCCTGAGGGAGGAGGTTGAGGGAAAATGAAAGTTCAGATGTCTCTTCGATGTCTCTGTGGAAATTGTGAGCACTCAGTCTGGTGTTCAGAGGAGAGGTGTGGGCTGGAGATGCAAACGGAGAAGTTGTCAGCACAGTACATAGTGTTTAAAGCTAGAAAGACTGTGTGAAGTCACCCAGGGTATGACCATTGGTCAAGAAAAGAGAGCCAAGTACCTGAGCCATGAGATTCATTTAGAGTCACACTTGAGTTCTCAACTCTGACAATCCCAGAAGGAAAGGGAAAGATCGACCTTGTCTTTTCCCAATTTATTTGACCATGGAGCCTGCTTTCCCTCTGTGTGACTGTGGGATTGCTGTTTCATTGAACACATTTTCGAGAAGGCCACATTAGGCTTCTTAGGGCCATAAGGGGAGGAACTTTCTATGATCTACTAAGGAGTTTGGACTTTATCTTGTAGGTGGTGGGAGGTCCCTGAGGGATTTTAAGAGAGGAAGTAACAGGGTGGTATAGTTTTGTGGCAGTGTGGAAGGTAGTTTGGGGAGGGGAGTCTGAAGGAAGAAGACAAGTGAAGAGGTGATTGCAGTGGCCTAGGTGAAAGATGATGAAGCCCTGAAAAGAGCCTTTGGGAATGGAGAGAAAGATTCAGATGAAATGAATATTTAGGAAGTTTAAAATCTATAAAATTTGAAGAGCAATTAGCAATAGTATGTGATGAAAAAGATTCTATGATAACCCTGAGGGTTCTGGCTTACATAGGATTTTCTATAATTACCTATATCCCTTGGAGAGGTCTATCAATGCAAGCTATAAACCAGCATTTCATGTAACTAACTTTTATTTTTAACAAGGTTCCAGTTATATTTTATTTTACAAGGAAAAAAATGGGAATCAATTGACTGCTCAAACAATGCTGCCTTCTTTTTTTTCATTCATAAAGTCATACTGGTTTTACTAATCCAAAAATGCTTAAAAATGATACTTAATAGAGTGAATGTAATTGATCCATTTGAATGTGCTGGGAATTATGATGGTATTTTCTTTAACATTAAAAGTTATATTTTTGGAATTGGTATGTTTTAATCTTTTGTATACATACTACAGATCTAAGAAGAAAGCAGATTACACTGACTAGAAAAATGTTCCTAGGGCTTTGGTTAAGAACCTTGGATGTATGCCTGGGCCCTGTTTTCCAACACTGATAAAAAGTGGGAGACATTCCAGTATTGCTTATTTTGATTGTTCTATGTTCAGAATGCTGGCTGAGAAATGCTGGCATTCCTCTGCCTACTTCATGGACCCTGGAAAGAAAGGAGGCTTCTTTATGGTAGTGGTGGCATGTCCATAGCCTTTTAAATAATCTCTTGCCTGCAATGGTGGCATCTCCTGAATAGCTTAGGCTCCAAAAACTGAATTGAAGAGGACCAAGTCATTTAGGGTTATGCAAATGATGAATAATGTCATATCTTGACTATTAATGAAGTGCAGAAGAAAGACCTTCAGATCAACACCTAAGTAATTCTTCAGAAAAAAATGAACATTTTTGGGGGGGATAGTAAATATTCTGTTTAAAAATATTTTTGGTTTTCTTCTCTCTAGGCACATGTTGGATTGAATCTCCTGATCTGCATTATAAAAGACTGGTCATGTGACTGACTTCAGCCAATGAAATGTAAGTGGAAGTGATGCGCATCACCTCTGGATGAGAGTCAGTCAGAGCCAGTGTGTAATTTGCTTTATTTCCTTTCTGTCGTCATGGTGCCCAGTGATGCTTCAGATGACGGAGGCTCTATTGGGTTTTGTTCTTGAGGAAGGCAATGTGGGGATGAATGCCTACACGATTTGTAAGCTTAATTATTTTAAGTGATTGAGATTTGGGGCCTGTTTGTTATAAAGCTCGTTCTGACTAATACACTTGTAATCCTTCATTTACATATTTAAAAATACTGCTTATATTTTCTGATTACCATATGTTCATTGTAGAGAATTTTGAAAATACATAACAACACAAAAAAGAAATATTCACTGAAATCACCTACATAGAAATAGTTCCTGTTAATATTTTGAGGCATTTTTTTTTTCTCTCATATATTCATGTTAAAAAAATCGAGATCACATTATATACACAATACTGCTTTTTTACTTCATATTATAGCAATAGTCTTTAAAATATAGAAATAATCCTGTATAGTATTAATTGGTGAAGGAGTGTTGTAATCTATTTTTTGTATTTATATCATATAATTTAGAACAAAGTTGTATTTTATTTTTGTACTTTTTCTTGCTGTAAATAACATTCTGGTGAAATATTTATATCCATCTTTTCTTGGATTGCTGCTTATTTCCTTAGATTAGATCGTAGAAGGGGAATTATTGGGCCCAGGAGTATGCATATTTTTTATAATTTGCTACATATTGCAAAATCTCCCAGGAGAAAGGTTGTACCAATTAACACTCCAGCAGTGAGAGATGGGCCATCTTGCCACCCCTGTTGAGTATTCAAATTCCTTTTAATCTCTGTTAATTTGATAGGTGAAAATGCTATCTTGTTTTATATTTGCATTTCTCTGATTGCAAGTGATGTAGAACATTTATTTCATATGTTTATGAGTCATTTGCATTTTTTCTTTTGGGAATTGTCTAAATGGATTCTCAAGTCCCCCTAACGCCCAAACTGTTAAACAGAAAGCAACACAGGAAACCAGAAGCGCAGTTCTGCTGCCACAGAGCCTCGGCACACGTGTTTTGAAGTGTGAGCATCGAACAGGCTTCTCTTATTCCCTCTCATCATGCTTGATTATTTTCTCCGCAGTCATCTCTCTGCACAGCCCATGTCTCCCTCAAGCCTTGGTCTCCCTCCAAGCATCTTATTGCACCAGGCTGTAGTCATGCCTGAACCTGAAATTGTGAAGAGGGAAGGACAAATGTGATCAAAGTTAGTTTTGAGTGGAAGAACATTATTGTGGAAAAAATCCCTGAAGCGTCCCCCTTATGAAGGTCCCTCACTACCGACTGGTATGTTCCCAAAGCAAAGAGGTGGTGGGCACATCCTCTCCTAAAGGGTCAATGATTAACAGCACAGACTGCCTCTCTGGCTTTAGGCTTGAATCTACTGTCCCTGGTGATAAAGCTTAAATTACTCTTCCTGGAAGCATTCTTATTTATTTCATAGACATTGCATTACCCCTGATTGTCTATTTGGTGCTTTTAAGAAGAGAGAAGAAAGAATCTAAATTTCCCCAAAGTGAGTGTTACTTTTTAGCTACTGTGAGATAAAAGACAGATTGAAATGGAGCCAGAGGGACCTGCCCTTCACCCTCCATCTTCATCGGAGTTGGAAGCTCACATTGGTATGTCAGGCAGCAGCTGGCAGGCTCTTTTATCATCATTAATTGTCCGCTGAGTTGTCACAAGGAGAGACTAGAATTCGAGTTTAATTACATCTGTATCATCTCTGATAAAGTTCAGGAGATTCTGGTGGTGCAAAACAGGCATGGGCCAGTGATGTGCCAAGGATACTCTGCAAAGCAGAAACCATGTGTATTCTTGAGTGGGGAAAAAGGTGAATTAGCTGAATTCTGAGGGAAATCAGGTGTTATCAAGGCTGGACAACTCTCGTGAGATATGGTGATGGAGAAGATGGGGGAGGGAAGCTGCTGATGGCATTGAGCTGGTTAAGGGTGATTCGATTTCTGTGGAGCAGGTGTAGGGGACTTTCCAGGGAACAAAGATTCATCCAAGGAAATTTGCTTGTCTTTATGGACAAGAATCTACTGCCAGTGAAGGAGCAAAGACATATGTTGGGTTTTCTTTGAAGAAAATACAATAGCACTCCCACTCCCATTTCTTTTCTTCAGATGGTCTCTGATTTAGTTCTGGAAATATGTGCTGGTGTAGAGTGTGGCTTAAGTGACAAACCGGCTTTGACTAAAAGAAGAACTAAACTACAGTTTAGCAGAAATGGTTCAGAGTAGGTAGCATGGGAGCTGAGTGTATCTGTAGCTCATTGTTTCATGAAATAGTCAACAAGGGCTAAGAACCTTCATCACACTGCGGCAATGGCCCTTCTGCCTGGCTTAGCCACACAAGGTCGCATTCTGATCTTGTATCAGTCCTTATGACCTTCTGCTTCTGGTGCTTTCATTATTGACTGAACCTTCTGCCTCAGAATAAACTTTGGCCTCTGCTCTGTTTCCCTTCATTGGGGCATGGATCTTGTGCTCCAGATTGTGAACCACTAGGCTTCATCTTAACTCTCACTTTCTGAAAGACAATCTGAAGCTCTTTCAAGAGATAGCTCTTGTAGAATTAAGTGTTTTCAAAGAATCATATTGATTGGCCATCTGGCCCTCTGCTTTTCAAAAGGATAATTTTAGTGTGACTCTCATATCTTAGGAAGAACAATTTATTTTAGTCCTTAGCCCTCTTTCAGCATTAAAAAAGAGTAGATCATATAAATGCAACTTGAAAAATCTAAGAAGAATAATTATACATGGATGTATGTATCTCTGTACACAATAAAAGGGCTTTGCCTACATTCTAGATCTCCAGTGAAGTGTTATGGTCTTTTATGTTAGGTCTCTTATACAAACCACTAAACTAATCTTTGTTCTGATTTTTACAGTCAGGTACAAAACTGGTGGTTCACTTAGTAAAGAATCTGCCTGCAATGCGGAGACCTGGGTTCGATCCCTGGGTTAGGAAAATCTCCTGGAGGAGGGCGTGGGAACTCACTCCAGTATTCTTGCCTGGAGAATCCCCATGGACAGAGGAGCCTGACAGGCTACAGTCCATGGGGTTGCAAAGAGTCAGACATGACTGAGTGACTAAGCACAAAACTCACAGGGGTAAGTTTGGAAAAACAGGTACATCAAAATCAGAGTGCTCAGAATTTAAAATATGTTGATGAAGTATAGATACATAAGAAGATTAAAGTTAAATACAAAAAAATATATATGTATACACACACACACACACATATGCATGCTCAGTTGTGTGACTCTTTGTGACCCCATGGACTGCAGCCTGCCAGGCTCCTCTGCCCATGAATTATCCTGGCAAGAATACGGAAATGAATATATATATATATATATGCCAAAATTTTTATGTGATTGTAAGTTTCTTGAAGTCAGAGGTTCTATATTTGTATTTCTGTACAACAATATCAGGGTACTAGGGACAGGGTAGATGCTCAGTAAATATGTACTAAATGTATAGAATATTTACTGAGTATGTTAAGTAGCTGTTAGGAGAAGGCAATGGCACCCCACTCCAGTACTCTTGCCTGGGAAATCCCATGGATGGAGGAGCCTGGTAGGCTACAGTCTATGGGGTTGCGAAGAGTCGGACTCAACTGAGAGACTTCACTTTCACTTTTCACTTTCATGCACTGGAGAAGAAAATGGCAATCCACTCCAGTATTGTTGCCTGGAGAATCCCAGGGACGGGATCCTGGTGGGCTACTGTCTATGGGGTCGCACAGAGTCAGACACGACTGACATGACTTAGCAGCAAGTAGCTGTTATAGTTACCATATGCTCTGGTGGGCTAATCATGTTAATTGAGATGTAGACAGAAGTAGAAGTAGGTGTGGTGCACTAGATACTGAGCTATTATTGAGTGCATTCCACTTTACAGAAGTCATCAGGGTGCCCCTGAGGTCACAGAACAGAGGCACCTGCCTCTGGGCTGGGTTTGTACTACAGGGGCAGCTAGCTGGGTGTAATTCACGCAGGCCTCTGATAAAGGGGAAAGATATGTAAACCCATATAACCATGGAGTGAAGTCAGGTAATAATCACTTTCTTTGTCTCCCACTACTTTCTTTTCTTTTTTTTTTTAGTTGAAGTATATTTGATTTACAAGGTTGTGTTAGTTTCTGGTATACAGCAAAACGATTCAGTTATACATATATATGTGCATATATACACACATATTCTTTTTCAGATTCTTTTACACTATGATCTATTATAGGATATTGAATATAGTTTCCTGTGCTCTACAGTAGCACCTTACTGATTCTCCGTTTCACATGTACTAGTTTGTATCTGCTAATTCCAATTTATCTCCTCCCCCCTTCCTTTGGTAACCATACGTTTGTTTTCTATGTCTGTGTTTTTGTAAATACGTTTTTGTTTTTGTAAATTGTTTCTGTTTTTGTAAATAAGTGCATTTGTATCATTCTTTTAGATCCCACATATAAGAGATATCTTAGGATATTTCTCTTTGTCTGACTGTCTTTACTTAGTATTATCACATTCAGGTTCACCCATGTTGCTGCAGATGCCATCATTTCACTCTTTTTATGGCTAAGTAATAGTCCACTGTATGTTTGTACCACATCTTCTTAATCCATTCATCCATCAATGGGCACTTAACCTGCTTACATGTCTGGGTTATTGTAAATATGCTGCTATGAACACTGGGGCTCATGCATCTTTTCAAATCAGAGTTTTCTCCAGATATATACCCAGGATTGCTGGATCATACGGGAACTTTATTAGTTTTTAAGAAACCCCTTAGAAAGGCAGTTTTCCATTCTTACTGCCTTTCCAAGTCCTTTCTATGGGATTATTTTTTCCTCTGTCCCCAAAGAAATACAGGCAGGCCCTGTCACTCTTCTGTCCAAACCAGAGCAACACAAATAGTTCTCCCATCACTTCAAGTCACACAACATCCTGTTAGGATGGTAACGAATGTATCTAGTCCTGCTGCTGCTGCTAAGTCGCTTCAGTTGTGTCAGACTCTGTGAGACCCCATAGACGGCAGCCCACCAGGCTCCCCCGTCCCTGGGATTCTCCAGGCAAGAACACTGGAGTGGGTTGCCATTTCCTTCTCCAATGCATGAAAGTGAAAAGTGAAAGTGAGGTCGCTCAGTAGTGTCTGACTCTTAGCGACCCCATGGACTACAGCCTACCAGGCTCCTCCATCCATGAGATTTTCCAGGCAAGAGTACTGGGTATCTAGTCCTATGATGTAGTAAAAACTAATTTCGTTTAAAAATAACACTTTCCCCTTTCTCCCAGTTCAAGCTTATTCCAGGCAGAAAACCACGGTCAAGGAAAAGAAATGCTGTCAACTTCCCTCTCTTCTCTCCTCTCTGGTCACTTCTAATCCTCCTTCCACATTCTACTAACTCTGGGTTCTGACTAGGGAGATCATACATCCTAAGAAATTAGGCTAGTCTCCTGGGACCTAGTTATTAATATTCCCTTGTATCAGGGTTCTCCAGGGAAATAGAGCCAATAGGATATTATGTATATTATAAATTATAATTGTCTCATGCAATTATGGGGGCTGGCAAGTCTAAAGTTTGTAGAGCAGGCCAGTAGGCTGGAAACACAGGCAGGGTTTCTAGGGTATAGTCTCGAGGCAGAATTCCTTCTTTTCTGGGAAACCTTGGTTTTTACTCTTAAGGATTTAATAGCTGAATGAGCCCCCTAGTAATTGGGGGTACTCTCCTTTACTCAGTGTCAACTGATTGCAAACATTAACCACAAAATACCTGCATGGCAGGATCCAGGCTAGTGTTTGACCAAACAACTGAGCCCTATAACCCAGCCAAGTTGAAACAGAGTGAACGCTTGCACCTTCTCCTTGGCAGAAGCCTCTCTGTATGTAAAATAAATCACATGGCCACTCCAGCCATGGAAAGGAGAGGAGATAAGAATGCAGGAAACCTCTCTCTTAATGGCGTCTCAAGATGGCAGATATTTAAGCCTGACTCTTGCTCTTGGGGCATTTTTTTTTGGTTCTTTGGAGATGTTCTCTTCCCTCCCTCAACACTAGGGGTCTCTAAGCTTGGTTCCCCACAGGGCATAGGCGGCTCAATTCTGGTAGTCCGGACTTGGCTCCAAGGTAATGGATTCCCTCACTTTGCTGTCCAGACAAGCAGTAAGCCCACATCTCACCTTTGAGGTGGGAGTCAGATGTGCGCACAAGAAGCACATATTAGACTTTCTGAGGAGTCTTTTTGAAATATCTTGTCCTCTGTGTGAGATGAAGCCAGGAGCCACTCATCCCTTAAGGTGTTATTCGCTTAGTTGTGTCCGACTCTTTGTGGCTCCATAGACTGTAGCCTGCCAGGCTCCTCTGTCCATGGAATTCTCCAGGTGAGAATACTGGAGTGAGTAGCCATTCCCTTCTCCAGGGGATCTTCCTGACCCAGGGATAGAACTCTGGTCTCCTGCATTGCACGCAGATTCTTGACTGTCTGAGCCACCAGGGAAAATGAAAGTGTTAGTCGCTCATTTGTGTCCGACTCTGCAACCCCATAGACTGTAGCCTGTCAGGCTCCTCTGCTCAGGGATTCTCCAGCAAGAATATTAGAGTGGATTGCCATTCCCTTCTCCAGGGAATCTGCCTGACCCGTGGATCGAACCCGGTCTCCTGCATTGCAGGCAAATTCTTTACCATCTGAGCCACCAGAGAAGCCCAAGAATATTGCAGTGGGTTTCCTATCCCTTCTCCAGGGGAACTTCCTAACCCAGGAAATTAACCGGGGTTTCTTGGAGTGCAGGCAGATTCTTTACCCACTAAGCTACCAGGGAAGCCCTAGGCCACCAGAGAAGCCCATCCCTTATTACACAATTTTATATACACATACACACACCTTTATTGAGCCCATCTTTGCATGAAATGTTCCCTTGGTATCTCTAATTTTCTTGATGATATCTCTAGTCTTTCCCATTCTGTTGTTTTCCTCTATTTCTTTGCACTGATCACTGAGGAAGGCTTTCTTATCTCTCCTTGCTATTCTTTGGAACTCTGCATTCAGATGCTTATATCTTTCCTTTTCTCCTTTGCTTTTTGCTTCTCTTCTTTTCACAGCTATTTGTAATGTCTCCCCAGACAGCCATTTTGCTTTTTTGCATTTCTTTTCCATGGGGATGGTCTTGATCCCTGTCTCCTGTACAATGTCACGAACCTCTGTCCATAGTTCATCAGGCACTCTATTTATTAGATCTAGTCCCTTAAATCTATTTCTCACTTCTACGGTATAATCATAAGGAATTTGATTTAGGTCATACCTGAATGGTCTAGTGGTTTTCCCTACTTTCTTCAATTGAAGTCTGAATTTGGCAATAAGGAGTTCATGATCTGAGCCACAGTCAGCTCCCGGTCTTGTTTTTGCTGACTGTATAGAGCTTCTCCATCTTTGGCTGAAAAGAACATAATCAATCTGATTTAGGTGTTGACCATCTGGTGATGTCCATGTGTAGAGTCTTCTCTTGTGTTGTTGAAAGAGGGTGTTTGCTATGACCAGTGTGTTCTCTTGGCAAAACTCTAATAGCCTTTGCCCTGCTTCATTCTGTAGTCCAAGGCCAAATTTACCTGTTACCCCAGGTGTTTCTTGACTTCCTACTTTTGCATTCCAGTCCCCTGAAATGAAAAGGACATCTATTTTGGGTGTTAGTTCTAAAAGGTCTTGTAGGTCTTCATAGAACTGTTCAACTTCAGCTTCTTTAGCATTACTGGTTGGGGCATAGACTTGGATTACTGTGATATTGAATGGTTTGCCTTGGAAATGAACAGAGATCATTCTGTCATTTTTGAGATTGTATCCAAGTACTGCATTTCAGACTCTTTTGTTGACTATGATGGCTACTCCATTTCTTCTAAGGGATTCCTGCCCACGGTAGTAGATATCATGGTCATCTGAGTTAAATTCACCCATTCCGGTCCATTTTAGTTTGCTGATTCCTAGAATGTCAATGTTCACTCTTGCCATCTCCTATTTGACTACTTCCAATTTGCCTTGAATCATGGACCTAACAGAAGCAGAAGATATTAAGAAGAGGTGGCAAGAATCCACAGAAGAACTGTACAAAAAAGATCTTCACAACCAAACCAAGATAATCACGATGGTGTGATCACTCACCTAGAGCAGGACATCCTTGAATGTGAAGTCAAGTGGGCCTTAGAAAGCATCACTACGAACAAAGCTAGTGGAGGTGATGGAATTCCAGTGGAGCTATTTCATATCCTAAAAGATGATGCTGTGAAAGTACTGCACTCAATATGCCAGCAAATTTGGAAAACTCAGCAGTGGCCACAGGACTGGAAAAGGTCAGTTTTCATTCCAATCCCAAAGAAAGGCAATGCCAAAGAATTCTCACACTACCACACAATTGCACTCATCTCACACGCTAGTGAAGTAATGCTCAAAATTCTCCAAGCCAGGCTTCAACAATACGTGAACTGTGAACTTCCAGATGTTCAAGCTGATTTTAGAAAAGGCAGAGGAACCAGAGATCAAATTGCCAACATCCACTGGATCATGGAAAAAGGAAGAGAGTTCCAGAAAAACATCTATTTCTGCTTTATTGACTACGCCAAAGCCTTTGACTGTGTGGATCACAGTAAACTGTAGAAAATTCTGAAAGAGATGGGAATACCAGACCACCTGACCTGCCTCTTGAGAAACCTATATGCAGGTCAGGAAGCAACAGTTAGAACTGGACATGGAACAACAGACTGGTTCCAAATAGGAAAAGGAGTACGTCAAGGCTGTATATGGTTACCCTGCTTATTTAACTTCTATGCAGAGTACATCATGAGGAATGCTGGACTGGAAGAAGCACAAGCTGGAATCAAGATTGTTGGGAGAAATCTCAATAACCTCAGATATGCAGATGACACCACCCTTATGGCAGAAAGTGAAGAGGAACTAAAAAGTCTCTTGATGAAAGTGAAAGAGGAGAGTGAAAAAGTTGGCTTAAAGCTCAACATTCAGAAAACGAAGATCATGGCATCTGGTCCCACCACTTCATGGGAAATCGATGGGGAAACAGTGGAAACAGTGTCAGACTTTATTTTTTGGCGCTCCAAAATCACTGCAGATGGTGACTGCAGCCATGAAATTAAAAGACGCTTACTCCTTGGAAGGAAAGTTATGACCAACTTGATAGCATATTCTAAAGCAGAGACGTTACTTTGCCAACAAAGGTTCGTCTAGTCAAGGCTATGTTTTTTCCAGTGGTCATGTATGGATGTGAGAGTTGGAATGTGAAGACAGCTAGCACCGAAGAATTGATGCTTTTAAACTGTGGTGTTGGAGAAGACTCTTGAGAGTCCCTTGGACTGCAAGGAGATCCAACCAGTCCATCCTAAAGGAGATCAGTCCTGGGTGTTCTCTGGAAGAACTGATGCTAAAGCTGAAACTCCAATACTTTGGCCACTTCATATGAAGAGTTGACTCATTGGAAAAGACTCTGAATCTGGGAGGGATTGGGGGCAGGAGGAGAAGGGGATGACAGAGGATGAGATGGCTGGATGGCATCACCAACTCGATGGACATGAGTTTGGGTGAACTCCGGGAGTTGGTGATGGACAGGGAGGCCTGGTGTGCTGCGATTCATGGGGTTGCAAAGAGTCGGACACGACTGAACGACTGAACTGAACTGAACACACATCTTACAATCTTATACCCTTGACATGAATGAGAGGATGGAGGGTTGATTAGTTTTTGTTTATTCCTTTGAAATTCCTCATGATGGCAAAGTGATATCTATGTTTCAAGATTTTAGCCTTAAGTCCCATTTTAGTATCCTGTACAGAGGCACACAAAAATACATACTTCTGTACATTTGTCTATAAATATTATTAGTCCACAGAACTTCCAGTAACAAAGAAAAGTGGGCTAAGGAATTGCGCCTCACAATGCCCTTCTTTGTTTTCTATGTAATACTTTCTGCATGTTTATTGTGACCTCATTTTGCCAGCAGATAGGGGTGTGTGTGTGTGTGTGTGTGTGTGTGTGTGTTTGGAGGTGGTGGGGAGAGGAGGGTAGTACACAACTCTCCAGAGAGTAATTAGTCTGGGTTCTCATATTCTTCTGGGTTCAACCCGGGGTCTCACATCAGACAGCTGTATGGATGCTCTGTAAACCAAGAAGTAGGGTGAATGCTCCTGCTGGCATCACCCTTTGCTATAAAGACATTTAAAACAAGGCCCGAGGCAAGTGGGACATCAAATAACACTATTGCTCTTATAATAGCAAAATATTGAATATTTAAAAGGTAAGCAGGCTTGAAATTTGTAATGGAAAGAAAATACCCCTTTAAGTCATTAAGGAGTATGAGGAACCATAGCCTTTGAAAAATAGTTGGAAAAGTTTGGAGAATTCATAAGTCAAAAGAAGCTGGGTTACATTCATGAATAGGCAGAGCTTTGAGTAAAAAATAAGGGCCAATTCAGAGGTCCATTTAAGAAAGTGACCAGAGCATAATTAAAGTAACTGGCTTCATAGCCAATTTGGAACTCTGTCTCTAGGAAAATGGTTACTATGTGATATTCACAGACAAGCCAGAGAAAATGAGCACGCAAATTGGCATTGAAGAAGAACGTAAGCTGAGGTGGTTAAGAGGGCAGGTTCTTGAATGAGAATGAACAGACCTTGATTTGGCTTAAATAATTTATGATCTGAGTGGCATGAGGATACCTGTAGAACGTTCTCTACCTTAATTTTCTCACCTTGTAAATTGGTGCCTATCTCATAGGGTGGTTGTGAGAATGCTCTTGATACATAGTAAGTGCTCATTAAATGCATTGCTATTATACTTAGAATTTTTGTCTCCTAGAAGCACCAGAAGTCTGATATGAAGATGAACATTTCTGATAAAAAAGAGAAGACAAAGCTGAGCTCTACTAGAGAGTAGTTCAGATTTTCTGTTGAATGGATTTGATTATATAGTCACCAAAATAAATAATTCATTCTGTTTCAGATATAAAAGAGACAAAAGTATGCCAAAGAAAGTGTTTAATTCCACAAATAGAGGGAATGACTTTCCGTTTGCTCTTGTTTCTCAGTGTTTACATTACTGAATCTCTTTTCTCCATAAGAGACCAAAAATTCCCCAGAAGTTGTTTCATCTTCTGATTATATTGCATTATATTGGTTTATAGATATACCTATTAGAGACTCAGTTCTCTAGTCATGAAGATATGACTCATAATAATTAGAACAGACTGCACAGTATAACCAAGACACCCCAAGTCCCATGTTGCATATTAACAGAGGTTTACTTACCCCTTGGACTACAGCCTGTGGCTACAGCTCTCCTGAAGGTTTTCCCTCCAGAATTGAGGTAGTAACCTGGTACCGTTTTATCCTGTGGCTCCCATGATTGCTATGGCCTTTTTGATGTCTTCCAGTGGATCTTTAGTTTCCCCAACTGATAAGCAATGATATGATATGAAGATGATAATGTGAGATGTTCTATGTTCAGCTTGGGGATGGCAAACATTATTTATTCCCATATTCTTTTCACCAGAACCTGGTCACATGGCCCCAAACCTGACTGCAAGGGAAGCTAGGAAATGTAGGTTTTCTATATTCCCATGAGGGGAAAGAGGGACTGGAAAGCATTTTAGTTCATGTCTATGCATGACTTTTGTTGATGTGACGTTAGAGTTTTTGTACTTGTAAACTTTTATAGGATGGGTTGCAAGAGGATTGTTGAGAGATCTTAGCTACTAGATCAAGGCAAAAGCTTCTTGAACTTCAGAACGTGAATGTGTGCATTGATCTACATAGTGGAGAGGACTACTTTGAGTAGGATGGCCCTCGATCCACTGGGCAGGTAGAACTCATTTTTGCTTACATAGGTCAAGATGCTGAAGAAGTGGCAGGTACCATATATTTGCTTGATAGCATCAAGGTCCTTTCAGATATATTCCAGAAGATGTTGTGACCTCTTTCCTCTGGCTGATCTAATTTAACTTGACGTTAACTCGATATTACATATCTTCTATGTTTCTTCTCTAGAATTTCCCTTATTATGCTTCAATTTTCACATCTAAGTCTAGATCATCAAAATGGCCTTTGCTCTGTCTACACTCATGGATTCATACATCAAACAGTTGTTGAGCATCTCTTATGAAGAGACAAGAATGTGTGCATGCTAAGTCACTTCAGTTGTGTCTGACTCTTTGTAGCCCCATAGACTGTAGCCCGCCAAGGTCCTCTGTCTATGGGATTCTCTAGACAAGAATACTGGAGTGGGTTTCCATGTCCTCCTCTAGGGGATCTTCCCAACCCAGTGATGGAACCTGGGTCTTTTATGTCTCCTGCATTGGTAGGCAGGTTCATTTTTGGTTATATCTTCAGGTAGTAAGGTGGCTTTTTTTCCAAGGGGTAAAAGCTTTCATGAAACAATATATTCAATCATAGTCATTCATAGAAGGAGAATATAGTATCCTAAAGTAATAATAATACTATATATCTGCAAGCTTCTCATCTGTGTAGTTCACTCCAGAAGGGGATGGGCAATATGGTAGATTGTTGATCAACTTTGAGAGAAAGAACTTAAGACTGCTCTCACAAAGTTTTCAAATGGCAGTTGAACTGTATAATGGTTGTTTTGTACTATTCTGGGCAAGGCTGGATTGTCTGTGACCCTTAACATCTCTATTTCTTTGTTTCTTCATCTCAGTCAGTGTAAGCTGGACCAGATAATGACCATAGCTCTCTTCAGCTTTTATTTATTTATTTTTAAATTTTATTTTATTTTTAAACTTTACATAATCGTATTAGTTTTGCCAAATATCAAAATGAATCCGCCACAGGTATACATGTGTTCCCCATCCTGAACCCTCCTCCCTCCTCCCTCCCCATACCATCCCTCTGGGTCGTCCCAGTGCACTAGCCCCAAGCGTCCAGTATCATGCATCGAACCTGGACTGGCGACTTGTTTCATACATGATATTATACATGTTTCAATGCCATTCTCCCAAATCTTCCCACCCTCTCCCTCTCCCACAGAGTCCATAAGACTGTTCTATACATCAGTGTCTCTTTTGCTGTCTCATACACAGGGTTATTGTTACCATCTTTCTAAATTCCATATATATGCGTTAGTATACTGTATTGATGTTTTTCCTTCTGGCTTACTTCACTCTGTATAATAGGCTCCAGTTTCATCCACCTCATTAGAACTGATGCAAATGTATTCTTTTTAATGGCTGAGTAATACTCCATTGTGTATATGTACCACAGCTTTCTTATCCATTCATCTGCTGATGGACATCTAGGTTGCTTCCATGTCCTGGCTATTATAAACAGTGCTGCGATGAACATTGGGGTACACGTGTCTCTTTCCCTTCTGGTTTCCTCAGTGTGTATGCCCAGCAGTGGGATTGCTGGATCTTTTTAGAGTCGATCATTTATCCTTTCTGTTCTCGAACACTCTTAAGGTTCTCCTTACTTCTTTTTCTTCCATGCCATGGTGGGAGTATAAGAAGAAACAATTTAATTTAATTTTAATGTCATCTGAAGTCAGATGTATTAGGAAGACAAATCTTGCAGGGGAAAAAAATCTTCATCCCAAAGCTAAATACTATGGTGTTGGCAGTCAGATCAAGCACCAACTTTACGCATTAACTGTGCTCTGTGAGGTTTTCGCTAAAGGTAATAGTTTCATTTCAAGAGGGCATGATATGACCCATGATATTTTCACATTCTCAAGAGTAACAAGCCATGAAAACACAGGATTTATTTGTGTGCATGAGTTCCAAAAATCATCCTTTGATTTTGCATGCTAGGAAAAACATCAGACTGGGGCAATGTTATCAAAGGATCAACCAGGTTATTGTTCAAAACATGGAATTCTGGGCTCCACCCCATAATCATTAAGGTCAAGTATCTGGGGTAGAATCCAGTAATCTGAATTTCTGACAAATTCTCTGGTTTGGGAGCTTAATAAAATTTGGCAACCTCTAAACCACTAACCAAGTCACAGAACTGTCCTCATCTGTAGAAGGAGAATACTGATACTTATTCTTTGTCACACAGAATTGTTGCATAGGTTAAAAGGATAGCATGGACCCAAGGATCTTTACTGAATGAAAATTCCCTGCGAATATAACTTTGAGTTGTTACTGTTGGGGCAAAGCCTAGTCAAACTACCATCTTTTGATCTTGCATTTTCTTGAAAATGTCTCAGGTCCCCCTCTTCTCAGGAGCTTAGTTAGGCCAAGAGTATCAGCATGTGACGCATTCCTTCTGGACCCTCTGCTTTAGACGAGTTCATGTCAACTGCTGCAGCTCCAAAGTGCATGTGGAGTTAACTCGAAGCAAGGCTCTATTTGTGCGCTTGCAGATTTTAAAGGGGATAGCGCAGTGTTCTCTTCTGTTTGTCAGGGACAAACAAAGCTATTAGCTCTAGGTCTAGGGAAAGGAAAAAAAAATCACTTTTCATATTGTGCAACCAACCCTAAATCAGGTCAATCTCTCCCTCATTGCTGGCTAATACCCAAGCCACAGTGAAAAGCTGATGTTTTTGTTTAGAATGGATTTTTGCAGTGTTTATAAACCAAGACTCCTTGAAATTTTCATTAGGAGGATCATACAGTTCACCTCTTGTCCTGCCCTTTCTCCTTTCCCCTGGAATAGTTGAGTGATTTTGAAAATTCTCAGTAGTTTAATTGATTAGTAAGGAGAGTTCATTGTGAAAGTCACCTTTTGCAAAGCAGAACTGAGATTGACACACAGTCAAGATTCTGTGACCTTAAAGGATGAAGAACAAGGAACGAGGAGAAAGTGACCTTCCTTACAGTCCCGGATACGTGAGGATGAGAAGGGAGCAGTTATTTGGAACACGGTGCTGGCACTTTGTGCTAGGCATGGAAGATACATTGTATCATCAAATCCTAACAGTTTATAATCCCGTGATGTACATTTTATTATTACTATATTTATAGGCAAGGAAATAGAGGTCAAAGTGCTTAACTTGCTAATAGGTGGTAGAGCCAGGATTATTTCTGTGTAGCAAACCATCCTAAAGCTTAATGACTTAAAACGATAATCACGTATTGTTGCTTGCAAGCCGGTATCGGCTGACAGGTTCTGTTGATCTGGGTCAGGGTCAGCTAATCTTAGTCGAGCTTGTTCATGTATTTGCAGTCAGTCCCCTGGCTGGCCGGTGTGTGTGTGTGTGGCTGACTGGTTTAGGATGGTTTCCCTTGTGTGTCTGGCAGTCAGTTGACTGTTGACTAGACTGATGAAGCTGTGACAGGTTGTATTTTCCAAAGATGACCACAGTATATTTTTATTCCACATACCCTTTTTACAATTTGACATTGCAGTTTTCTCATCTCTGCCCCTTTCCTTTGAATCTGGGCAGGCCTTTGAGACTGCTTGGACCAATAGAAGGTGTCAGAAGTAATGTTCGGCTGATTTCTAGGCTTAGATCTTGAGAAAATGGCAGCTCCCACTTTCTTCCCTTCATGGCTTTGCTCCTGGAAGTTACCTACAATGCTGTGAGGTTGCAGAGCAGTCACTTGGAGGGGCCACGTGTGGATGTCCAGTCCACAGTCCCAGCTGAGGTCCCAAATGACAGCCAGCAGACGTGTGAGTGAGGGAGCCATAGGTGACCCCAGCTCCCAGGTGTCTGGTCCCCTCAAGCCCTTGAGCTGCCCAGCTGATGCCAGAGGGGGAGAGATGAGCTGCCAGGGCCAGGCCCTACTCAAAGTGCTGGTTTGTAAGGAAAATAAATGATAGCTGTTTTAAGTCACTGAGTTTGAGACACTTTGTTTTACTCCAATAGATAACTGCAGTGGTTATCAGGTCATGTGTCTTATATGATCCAGCAAGCTAGACCGGGCTTGTCTGCAGAGTGGTAGTGGGGTTCCAAGACAGAATGTAGAAGCATTAAAGGTCTCTTGAGGCCTAGGCTCAACACTGGCACACTCTCACTCCCAGTGCATTCTGTCGTGCAAAGCAGATCACAAGCCAGCCTGGTTCAAAGGAAGGGGAAAGAGACTCTGCTTTTTGGTGGGAGGAGCTGAGAAGTCACATGGAAAAGTGCTCGGATGAAGGCAGATGAAACCTCGTGGCCATTTCAGCAGTGTATTGCATTACACAACCTCCTGAGCCTTGGGGACAATTCAGGTCTGTAAGAAAGCTGAAGGGACACTTAGAAACACAATGATTGGTTTTCATGTAACAGTATATAGAGAATGAGGCCTGACTTCTGGCAAACTTGGCCATATAGAATGTCATTTGCAGGAAAGGAAAGTCAAGAAGAGCCATCTTCTTCACCAATGGCACAGGTATGCCATCTTCCTACAGGCCCAGTGGAGGAGGAAGGGAAGAGAACAATTTTTTTTATTGAAATATAGTTGGTTTACAATGTTGTGCTAATTTCTGTTGTACGGCAAAGTGATTCAGTTATATATATATATATATATATATATTCAGTTATATATATATATTCAGTTATATATATATATTCAGTTATACATATATATATATATATATATATATATATTTTCTTCTTGAAATAGTCTTTTCCATTCTGGTTTATCCCAGGAGATTGGATGTAGTTCCCTGTGCTATAGAGTAGGAACTTGTTGTTTATCCATTCTAAATGTAGTAGTGTGCATCTTCTGAATCCAGGATCCATCCCTTTTCCTCCTCCCCACTACCCTTGGCAACTACAAGTCTGTTCTCTGTCTGTGAGTGTTTCTATTTTGTAGATGGGTTCATTTGTAGCATACTTTAGATTCCAGATGTAACTGACATCATATGGTATTTGTTGTGTTAGTCACTCAGTCGTGTTTGACTCTCTGTGACCCCAAGGACTGTAACTCTCCAGGTTCTTCTGACAGTGAAGCATGGTGTGCTGGAGTGACTTAGCAACTCGTGGTTGTTCATGACTTAACAACTTAATGGAAGCAACAACATAATGGCATTTGTCTTTCTCTATCTGAATTACTTCACTTTGTATTATAATCTCTGTCCATCCATGTTGCGGCTGATGGCATTATTCCATTCTTTTTTATGGCTGAGTAGCATTCCATTGTATATATGTATCACATATCCTTTATCCACTCATGTGTTTACTGGAGATAGGTTGTTTCCATATCTTGACTTCTGTGAATAGTTCCATCATGAACATAGGAGTGCATGTATCTTTTGGAATTATAGTTTTATCCAGATACATGCCCAGGAATGGGATTTCTGGATCATACGGTAGTTCTATTTTTAGTTTTCTGAGCAAATTCCATATTGTTTTCCATAGAGGCTGTGCCAATTTACATATCTACCAACACTGTAGAAAGAGAAAATGGAACAATTTTATTCCTTTATGCTGCAGAATACATAGGACGCATATCAAAACCTGATTTACATTCATTTATTGATAGGAGAAACATATATTCACTGTGCCTACTAAAAGGTTGAAGTGATGGTTTGGGGACTATTGTCAAGGCCCTTTCTGCATCCAAGTTCATGAACATTTACTTGTGAAGATGGGTTATGCTGGGAAGCCAGGTTTATTTTGGGGGCAAACGGCATATTTTTGTTAGGTCTGGAGTAGGTTTAGTGGCTCCTGGTAGAGATCTGACTTGTGGGAAAGTTCTACCCAGTTGCCAAGTTACTGGGCTAGGGAACCAAGGCGTGTCCTCTGGCCCAGAAGCCCCAGGCATCTTTTGACTTCTTCTGACCAAGTGAATGGGATTCATTTCAGCTCACTGCTACTTAAATCAGCTAATAGTTATGGAGCACCTCCTGTGTTCCAGTCATATTGTAGGTGCTGAAGACATAGAGATAAAATAAGATCTGGGTCTTGCTTCACAAGTGTTCATGGTCTTGAAATAAGTCAGCGAACCAGTTCTTACCATGCTGCTGCTGCTGCTGCTGCTAAGTCGCTTCAGTCGTGTCCGGCTCTGTGTGACCCCAGAGACAGCAGCCCATCAGGCTCCCCCGTCCCTGGGATTCTCCAGGCAAGAACACTGGAGTGGGTTGCCATTGCCTTCTCCAATGCATGAAAGTGAAAAGTGAAAGTGAAGTCACTCAGTCGTGTCTGACTCCTAGCGACCCCATGGACTGCAGCCTACTAGGCTCCTCCGTCCATGGGATTTTCCAGGCAAGAGTACTGGAGTGGGGTGCCATTGCCTTCTCCAAGTCCTTACCATACAATGTGCTAATTCCTATGACCAGCCAAACAGCTGTAAACAAGAAAGACTGGAGAAGGACAATGAATGGAACCCATGAGTCTGGAACACTCTGGGATGAGAAGGGGTTACACAGAAGAAGTGGGTTCCAATAGGTTGGTGGAACAGCAGATGCAAAGTTCTGGAAGCAAGGCAAGTTAGGATAGGACAAAGAGCCCAGAGGTGCGGAGAGAAAAGCAAGAAGTGAACTCACAGAGGAAGGTAGAAGCCAAGGGAAGTGACACAGTTGGACTTGGTTTTAGGAATCAGAAATATGGAGAATTTATTCAGGGAGAAAACAAGACAGGGGAATTTTGAGAGACTTTTGTGATAATCCAGGCCAGCAGTGATGAGGGCCCCAACCAGGACAGTAATCATAGCACTGAAGTAAACGGAAGTAGAGTTGATTTTTAAAAATTAGAGTGTAGCTGATTTACGATGTTGGGTTAGTTTTAGGTGTATATAGCAAAGTGGTTCAGTTATATATTAGTTTTCAGATAATTTTCCCTTATAGCTTGTTATAAAATATTGAGTATAGTTCTCTGTGCCACACAATAGGTCCTTGTTGGTGATGTAGTTTATGTATAGTAGTGTGTATATGTTAATCCCAAACCCCTAATTTATCCCTGGAGAGGACATTTTAAGGATGTACTATCGTGGGACTTGGATTAAGGGGATGGAGCATCAGGGGAATCCAGGATGATGCTCAGGTTGGAACAGGTGGATGATATGGCCATTGTCTGACATAGGACATAAGAGGGTGAGCAGGCCCAATCAGGGTGATGCTGAATTTGCCTTAGAACATGCTGTGTTGGAGGTCCAGTGGGCATCTAGCCTGACAAAGTGTATCCTGAAGACTTCATGACTGTTTCCTGGGTTGTTCCAGTTTCTTTCTTCTCCCTCTCCTTGCCTGTCTCCATTTTTAACTCACCTTTGCCCTACAAAAACAAAACCTCCAAAATAGTGAAAACTACATTTGAGAGAGTCTCTCTGTTCATATGGAGTATTTATCATACAAGTCTCCACCACTTCCGAGGTCATGCAATGTACTCCCTTCAAAGACCCGTGGGTGCACAGTGCATGGCTCCCACATTTCGTAAATGACTGCTTCTACAAAATGCTGTCAAACATTGGGATGAACCCACTCCAGCCTCACTGGAATGCACAGCCTGGAAGTGGAGGTGTGGGTTGCTCTGTAAGGCCTTTTGCATCTGCTCCCAAACCTAAATCTATCACACAGTGCAAGAAAGTTACCTTCCATGACTTTATACCACTTTACAGTTTAAAAGTTACAACTCTAATTGGGATCTCACAACAATCACCTCAGGTCTGTGGGAAAGATATTGTGCATTCCATTTCACTGATAGGAATTGAGGTAAAGAAACATGGTGTATCTGGAACACAAAGCCAGGCCTTTTCCTTTAAGCTCAATATTCTTTCTGTCCTTGCATCTTGACCCTCTTTGTGCAAGAACAGCTAAGAAACAAAAGAGCTTGACAGGGTCTGGAATTAGATCCTCTAAGCAAACATGGTAGGATCTAGCTTAGGGGACATCGGCTGTCCCTACAAAACTGAAGCTCCTCCATGATGTTCCGGGCAGTGTCACTGGTCAGAGGCTGTTGCATTTGTCTGCTGGGCCCTTTACTGAGGTTGTCTGGTTAGAGTCGTCATCTAGTTTGAACTGTCACTACGGTTCTTTTGGGAGTGCTAATTCATAGAAATATGTATATTAAGTATAAATACAAACTTTCTGCTTTTATGCATAGGTATTGTTCTTCCTTGTCACATCGTCTTTCTTTCCAGCTTAGTAGCTGGTGAAGCTCAGGTACCACCACTTAACCAAGAGCTAAGGTTCATGTCTGAAACTGACAAAGTGGTGAGCAGCTTGCCCCTCTTCACTTACAGCCTACGTCAACAGGGCCAGGGATCTGCCAAAGGAAGAGCAGGGGAAAATATCTCACATGTTTTGTTTACTTGCTTAAGTTGGTGTGCCACTGCCTGGCAGAAGGAGTTTGAGAGAGGATATGTTTTAAACAGATATGCATAGATATTTGCTGGAAAACTACATTCCCCAGTGATATGATAGGAAAGGTATTGCCCAATGACCAATCTCTTATATAGTACAAGGAGAGGTAGTGAAAATATGAGTATAAAGGACTTTAATGTAAGATAAAGGATGCTCAAATGTAAAAAAGAAAAATATATAGAAGTAAAAACTCCTAAAAAATCATTCCCAAGGGCATTCTTTGAATAAATGATGAGACATATTAAAGTCGTTTGAAAGATATAGCACCAATTTCCAGCATGAACAAATGGAGATATTCTCATGAGAATAAGTGACATTCTTGTTTTTGCTGGGGAGATATCCTCTTTTGTTTAGGAAATTGACTAGTGAGAGTGGCTTCTTGGGCTGTATTTCTCTGTCCAGTGGCTCTCTCAGAACCTTGGAGGTTGAATATCACTTGGCAGGCGGTGGGAAGCTCAGCCAGGAGAGAAAAAACCAACACGCCTGTCTTCCTTTAGCCATGGGCCAGCTTTGTGCTCATCCCAATTTCTTGTCAGTCCACTCTTCCAAGCAGGGATATCTTTGGGATCCCTGACAACAGTGTGGAGGAGGGACGTGAACTGGAGGCACGGTAGCTTCAGAAGCTTACCAACGTTGCCCAAGAGAACCCTCGGGGAAGGGAAAATTAGAAGCCATCAGCGTTCCTGGTCACTTCTCCCTAAAGCCCTTTTGGGGTTGATGAAGACCTGGGCAGTAGCAGGAGACAGGCCTGTAGTTCTTCGCAGCCCATGGTCCATGCTCAGGAGCCCCTGCTCTGGTCTTTTGAAATTCCAAGTCACACCCTCTCCAAGAGGATGGTTGGAGTTCCTACACTGTCTGCTCTAGTTTAGCTTTGTCATAATCATTTGGGAAATTGTTTATTTGTTGGGAGGCAGTATGGCTTTGGGAAAAGAACCCAAACTGGCTCAAAAGTCCCTAAGTTCAGACCCTGTTGCTGGCTAGTGATACTGAACTAGTCGGTTTAGCTGTCCAGAGTGGTTTCTACATCTCTAAGATAAAAATGAAATGATTGTACATGGAAAATTCCTACATTAATGTGCACCTGCAATCAGAACTCAGACGTAGCTATTACTATATAAGTATTATTATTAGTAAGTATTGTTACTGCTTTCTATCACTGTTGCTGTCAATGGAGCTGGATGAAGGTTAGGGGTAACCCCTTCATCAAACCCCACCCCAGATTCCACAGTGGAACTTGCTTCCCGGCTTTTCCTAATGCTCTCCCCTGCCCACCCCACCCTCGTGGCACACTCTCACTGCTGGACCTCCCTTGGCAATTCCTTGAAGGTGGTGTTTATACTTGTCCTCTTAATAAAGATGATCCCTCAGCTTCCTGAATGCACAGCAATCTGCCTTGCCAGCCTGTCCAAGATGTTCTCAAATATAAGTGCTGCCACTCATTTTCCCTCCTACCCCTTCCCAAGCTCCATGTAAAGCCATAAACAGTGTGGGATAGATGACTTTTTAGCCAGATGGTATAATAATGATAATGATAAAAATGTAATAAATACTAATTACAGAATATCTACTATGTAGTTAGGTGTTTTCCTATTTCATTTCATTGAATCCTTATTGCAATCCTTTTGGATGCTAAGAACATGCTTGTTCCATTAAACGTTGACCAAACCTGGGGGTCCAGTCATCTTGCCCTCCTTCTATACCATTCATTCTTAAGGATCCCCAAGGCCCAGAGTTTCAGATCGTTTATTCATTTGGAACCAGCTAAGGAACCACAAAAGACAGCAATTAGTCTGATAGTAACAACTGGTTTCCTTTCTCCATCAATCAACACCCCACAGCCTATTGAACAAGCTAGGTGTATCCTATAAGTAATACATCTTATTATGGAGGAATCCCAAAGGTTCAGTACTGGGTCTCGGCCCCCCTGAGTTTCTCTGTGACCTTCAGTGGCTCAGCCAGGCTTTAGGCAGCAGGTGCTGGAAGGGAGGGTCTGTGAAGAGCAGGAGAGGTTCTCCTGGGTGAGGATCTCAAGCCTTACCTGGGCCTGAGCCTGGGAGTGCTGCCTCCTTCCTTAAAGTTTACACAGGATGACAGCTTTTGACTGGGTTATGCTCATGTAGTAGTAATCAGGAGACAGAGAAAAAAATGAAGATGTGTTCATGTGTGTGTGTGTGTGTGTGGTTGTGTGTGTCTTGGGGGAGGAATATGGAAAAGGGCATGACCACTCACATCAGTGTTCTTGCCTGGAGAGTCTGTGGACAGTGAAGCCTGGTGGGCTACAGTCTATGGGGTCACAAAGAATCAGACTCAACTGAGCGACTTTCACTTTTCATGGAGAATTGGGCTGCAGGTAGGTGACCAATCATCCCAGTTTGCCTATGTCTGAGGAGTTTCCAGGGCACAGGGCTGTCACTGCTAAAACCGATATGGTCCTAGGTTAGCCAGAATGGTTGGCAACCTTAGGTGTAAGAGGGGGTAACAGTTAGTCCTTATTCTGAGGGATAATGCACTATTGTGGCTGATGGTTGGCCTGACTGGGTGCAAAGTCTAGCTCTACCTGGGCAAAACAGACCCCGTGCCCCAGTCTCCTCATCTGTAAACTGGGGCTGATATGGTACCTGTGTCATATGTTGCTGTGAAGACTGAAGGACACACCGAATGTCAGGCCCCTGACATACACAAGTAACTGACAGTCACTGTGATGTGCTCTTACCTGGCAACACAGCCCAGTTCCATGGGTACTCCTTCCTGAGTCTAGTTGACCCAAGACCCTATGAGACCCCCTGTTGTCAGCGTTTGGTACAGAATGCAGTCTGATCTGTGCTGCATAGCAACTTCTTGTAGGGTGTTTGTTACTCTTGGAGGGCTTTTTGCCAGACTGAGAGCTCTGTGGGGGGTGGGGGAAACCAGGGCTGTGCCAGGAGTAGAATATTTCCAAAGACAGAGTCTGGTTCTAAGCACAGACTGTGATAAATGTCATAACCCAGGAAGGGGGCACTTGAGGTGTCAGCAGGCAGAGGGCCTGTGTCTCCATTAGTTAGTTAGTGTTAGTTGCTCAGTTGTGTCTGGCTCTTTGCAACCCTGTTGACTATAGCCCAACAGCTTTCTCTGTCTGTGGAATTCTCCAGGCAAGACTATTGGAGTGGGTAGCCATTCCTTTCTCCAGTGAATCTTCCCGACCCAGGGATTGAACCTGGGTCTCCTGCAGTGCAGGCAGGTTCTTTACTGTCTGAGCCACCAGGGAGGTCCATGTCTCCATTAGCCCCCCTCTTTGAAGAAGGGGTGTGGGTGGGGCGAGGGGAAGATAGGAAGGCAGAACGCTAATGAGCTGGCTAGAAACACTGGGGTCAGTCCCGCCCAGACACACCAGACCCTTCTCGTCATCAGATAGTCATGCTCTGAGCACACTCACACATCTAGACACACACACTTTCTGCTGGTTCAGCAGCCTCCAGAAGGCAAGATGTAGGGCTTGCTTTTCCTGAGTTGCCTGATCCCTCTTCTAGCCTCCGTTAGGTGTGCAGACACTGCAGACCTCCTTCTCCGCATTTCTCCCGGTGCCTCTTTCTGCCCGGGTCCTGTTCCACACCTGGCTTTTCTTCCCAGTGCTTTGAAGAGTGGGGACCCTGCTTTGTAGGATAACAAATAGAACTGTCAAACACATCAGCACTGCCGCCTGCAAAGATAAATGGGGCGACACATGGAGCAACCTCTGTGGATCCTGGGGCCCCAGCAGGAGCTGACATTGTGACAGATGGGGGGGCGAGTGGTGCTGACACAATCGGGTCACCTGAATGTCGAGGGGTGAGGGGGGTGTCTGCTCCTCCCTTGGCTCCCCTCCCCTCTCTACCTTACACGTGCTGTGTTGCTGGAGATCATAAAGAGATAGTAGGCAGGTCACCGCTCCTCACCAGCCTTGTGCATCTTCCCTGTCAGTGGCACGGGGCAAGGAAGCAGGCTGTCTGCAGAGCATCCTGTCATCTCAGGAGTGACAACTGAGTTATGTGCAAGGAGAGCCGGTCCTGGGCAAAGACCAGGGCAAAGTTTGTCTTTTTCCCTCGACTTGGTCCTTTTCCAGATCCACCCTGCTTGGTGACACTTTCTCATCAGTCCTTCCAGCAGGCTATGCTCATCTCTGGTTCTCACCCAGGAACCTCTCCCAGTCCTTGCCAATCAGCCCATGCAATCGATCTTTCCACTCTTTTCATATTGTACTCTGTGTCCTGCTTTATCAGGTATCAGAAGGTTGTCCCACTGATGGCTCTCAAACTGCCCTCCTTTCCAAACAGAATACACATCAGCACATTCCCAGCGAGGGGCTGGGCTGGGCTGGACATTCCCGAGTCCCTGAAGGAGGAAGGCCTACAAGAGTTGAAATTCTATTCCAAAGGGATGCAAATGCCTGGCAGCACTTAGGGACAGAGCTTCTGGGTGGTAACTCTTTCTTTCCAACTTTCTCTTTTATTCTGCTTAAAGAGAAGCTTTCCTTTGCTCACAGGTGCTGTTCTCAGCTGAGGTCTTCTCTGGGTCTCTGGTTTCAATATCTATTGCTGATGGGCTGCCAGGGCCCCAGGCAGTTCAACTCTAAACATGTAGTGAGGATCCATTCTCTGTTAAACTATGTGCTGACTGCTCTGAGTTGCGGGGCACAGATGGGTGGCTGTAAAGATAAGCAAGCTGGAATTTGTCACATCTGGGGATTCACAAGTTAGTTGAGAGGAGAGACATGTATGAGCTTTAATACAAGACTAGCCATGAAAAAGAGGTAATGGGGCAGAATGAGGACAGGAGGAGGAAGACTAATCTTGACTTGAGAGGAACAAGGACATGCTCAAGGAAGAGGTGGGTTTTGGTAGGGCTTTGGAGGATGAAGAGGATCTGGACAGGCTGAAATGGTGGGGAAAAGACTGTGTATAGAGAGGAATATGAATTCAGACAGATGGGAGATGCAGAGTCTTCTGGGGTCTGGACTTGATCAGATATGACTGAAGCACATGAAAAGTGTGTGTGTGAGTGAGAGAGAGAGAGAAGGAAAGAGAGAGAGACAGAGCAGGCAGAGAGGAGAGGGGGAGAGAGTGTTTGGTTGGGAGAAAAGATTGGATACAGCCTTAGGGTCTGTATTTCATTCTGTTTTCAGCTTTGGATGGGAAGACAATGCTTCGCTTCTTTACTTTCCATTTAGCTTCTCACTGCAAAATTCTCAGTGGAATTGGATGCTGCTCTAGTAATAAGTAAGGAAATAAACATCACACTGTTCTCTTGGATTCTCCAAAAAAAACCAACCAAACAAACAAACAAAAAAACCGGGGGTGATAGGCAGTAAGGAAAGAAAGGACAGAGGGGAGAAGAGACTGGTATAGAGTGCCTTTGAGTAGAATAAATGAGCTGGTACCAATTACTGAACCTCTTTTAGTTTCCCTGTCTTAAATGGGGATAATATATAACTCCTGGCCAAATATGGGGATAATAATACTTCCCCCATAGGGCTGTTGTGAGGCTAATGGAGAGAATGTATACAAAATGTTTAGTACATTACCTCTCAATACCTGGTGGCTATTATTATGACTATCCCTCTGTCTCCTGACCCATTTTAGCAGGCAACAGCTCTCAGACAGTGTTAATGGGTGGCTGTATAAAAAAAAGCACGTGGTTTGTCCACAGGAATGATGTTGCTGAGGGATGCTCAAAGTCCAGATGATGAGGAGACTTAACAAGATCAATACCACTTTTGGAAAAGATTATATGCTATACTAGGCAGCAAATAGACCATTGAAACTGGATTTGGAAGGCATTTATGGAGTCTATTAGAGATGGTTAAACATACCAACACAGAGAAAAATAAATAGTGGATCACACACATGCAGCCTGCTAGTACTCTTTCTCTGTGTGTGCCCTTTTTCTCTCCCTTCCCCTCTCCTTCCCCATTTTCAGGTTTAGGTAAGTAGGACTGAGTAAATAACTCTTCTGAGCAAAGCTGAAGGAGGAAACAACGTGGCATCATGGCTGTGCTTATCTAGTCATTTAGAGTGTGTGAAATTTCAGGAGCTGAACAGAAAAGTGATGCTTCTATTTACAGGGGGCAGTGAATGAGTTCTCCCTGGCTGATAAGCTGATGGGTTTTCCAGAAATAACTGAAATCTTTTGGTTAGCTTTTTAAGGTTACTAGTGAGCAATTTAGTGCACTGGAGCAATAATTTCGTATTCTCTAGTGGCTTGAAATAATTAGATTATTTTGTGGAATGAATAAATGAGAAGTTAACTCACTGGCATGGATCAGTGTGGTAACATGATTTATTTCTTGTAAAGGTGAATGCTCTAGAGTCTTGACCTTACAGATGATAGTTTTGACTCCCTCCCCCTTCTCATTTATAATATGTTTTGGGTTATTTTGTGAGGGAGGCTGCCCAGTGGAGTGGGAAGAGCGTATGGACTTTGGGATCAGCCAATTCTTGATTCCGTTTTCACGAGGTATGTGACCTTGGGCAAATCACTTGACACACCAGACCCCTCTTTCCACTAATCAGGAAAGGAGTGGTAATAATACTTACCTTATATGAGAGGCATATGAATTAAGCCCGTTACTGAAAGGAAAGCACCTATTACAGCTTCTAGCCCACACTGGGAACCCAAACAAACATTAGATTCCTTTTAGTCTTTCTTGCCACCATATTATCTTAAAATGATTAATGTTTATACCAAGGATAAACATCCAGCACATTAATTAATGGTGATTCTAATCATTTGTTAGGTTAGAAAGAACTTCTGCCTTGATAAAATGCTTTAATGAAAATGTTTACTGCCCTGTTCTTTTGGATGAAGGGGATGGTGTTTAGCATTTTGCTTTATGGCCACTAATGACCCATTTCAAGGCAAAACCTCTATCTTCAAACCAGCCAATAATTCATATATAAAGTTTAAATAGAATCTTGATTAGGGAAGTGCTTTTGTATTCTCCTCTGTTACAGCGTTGTACACAGTGGACATTCTGCAGCCCTTAGATAAAGCACAGAAAAGAAAAAACCAACAACTGAATAGTAGTTGGAGGTTAGAGAGCTGGGAGAGTTTTGGTCAGCTGATGATAGAAGCAGACCTTGCTTTTCATACCTTTGCTAACTTTTGAATATTTGCAGACTCCCCAGCCATGCTGGGTCCAAATGACATAATACAGCAGCATTGGATGGAGGTATGTGCTCTCAGCTTCTGCTAGAACATTACAGCATTAGAATTCTTGATACAATTTATTCCAAGCCTCAAATCTGTGTATCACTTATCTGCTGAATTGAACAAATTGAAAGTGATCACATTTAGGAACTATTAGTGGGAGGTTGGTTCTTCCTCCTCTTTAATAACATCTTGAGAGCTAACGGGGTTCAGTGCTATTCCTCACATCCACCCTGCCTCCCTCCACACAAATGAGCTCGGTTGGAGGTAGGGTTTATTGACATCTAAATGAGCATCTTTGGCTCACTGTAGCATGGATCTAAATGAACACTGCTTTGGTGCATTGAAACTTAATGATTTCCTCTGCATCCAGGTGAGACGGGAATGTTGTGGCATTCAGGTGGGGATGAAGACATATGGAACACAAATCTTCCAGTCAAGAATTAATATCTTGATTATATCATAGGTTATTTTAATATTGGGATGTGGGAACTTTAGGAATGTTCTTCTGAGCCTGGAAAAGTAAAACAATAGCTACAGAGGGGTTGGAAATCAGGAGGAATGCCTAGGTGAGATTATTGATAAGACTAGTTTTTTCTTATGGCTTCATGGTCTCTTTGGGGACTAAAGACACAACTAAAGACTAAAGTTGAGCTATTTCAAATCCTGAAAGATGATGCTGTGAAAGTGCTGCACTCAGTATGCCAGCAAATTTGGAAAACTCAGCAGTGGCCACAGGACTGGAAAAGGTCAGTTTTCATTCCAATCCCAAAGAAAGGCAATGGCAAAGAATGCTCAAACTACTGCACAATTGCACTCATCTCACATGCTAGTAAAGTAATGCTCAAAATTCTCCAAGCCACGCTTCAGCAATACGTGAACCGTGAACTTCCAGATGTTCAAGCTGGTTTTAGAAAAGGCAGAGAAACCAGAGATCAAATTGCCAACATCTGCTGGATCATCGAAAAAGTAAGAGAGTTCCAGAAAAATATATATTTCTGCTTTATTGACTATGCCAAAGCCTTTAACTGTGTGGATCACAACAAACTGTGGAAAATTCTGAAAGAAATGGGAATACCAGACCACCTGACCTGCCTCTTGAGAAATCTGTATGCAGGTCAGGAAGCAAGAGCTAGAACTGGACATGGAACAACAGACTGGTTCCAAATAGGAAAAGGAGTACGTCAAGGCTGTATATTGTCACCCTGCATTTAACTTCTATGCAGAGTACATCATGAGAAATGCTGGGCTGGAAGAAGCACAAGCTGGAATCAAGATTGTCAGGAGAAATCTCAATAACCTCAGATATGCAGATGACACCACCCTTATGGCAGAAAGTGAAGAGGAACTAAAAAGTCTCTTGATGAAAGTGAAAGAGGAGAGTGAAAAAGTTGGCTTAAAGCTCAACATTCAGAAAACGAAGATCATGGCATCTGATCCCATCACTTCATGGCAAATAGATAGGGAAACAGTGGAAACAGTGTCAGACTTTATTTTGGGGGGCTCCAAAATCACTGCAGATGGTGACTGCAGCCATGAAATGAAAAGATGCTTACTCCTTGGAAGGAAAGTTATGACCAACCTAGATAGCATATTCAAAAGCAGAGACATTACTTTGCCAACAAAGGTCCGTCTAGTCAAGGCTATGGTTTTTCCAGTGGTCATGGCACAGCAGCTGCTCCTCCAACCACACCCCTCCTCCTGCTCCCCCACTCACAGCCCTTGACCCTGGCCAGCCTCCCTTGACACAGGCCACCAGATGGGCTCCTGAGACCCTCCCCCACCCCCACACATGGCAAAAGGCTACTGTGTGCAGCTCATTCCGCTGGGGGTGGAGAGTGGGAGGGTGTACGCTAGACCTTGGACTGGCAAATACAGGCCTGGGGTGAGTGGTCAATGTGCCTCAGTTTCCTCCCTAATGACAATGGAATTTTTATTATATCTGAAAAGAGGGGACTTCCCTGGTGGCTCAGACAGTAAAGAATCTACCTGCAATGCAGGAAATGTGGGTTTGATCCCTGGGTTGGGAAGATCCCCTGGAGGAGGAAATGGCAACCCTCTCTAGTACTCTCTCCTGGAGAATCCCTTGGACAGAGGAGCCTGGTGGGCTACACAGTCCATGGAGTCGCAAGAGTCAGATATGACTGAGCGACTGACACACAAACACACACATGTATGGATGTGAGAGTTGGACTGTGAAGAAAGCTGAGCGCTGAAGAATTAATTCTTTTCAACTGTGGTGTTGGAGAAGACTTGAGAGTCCCTTGGACTGCAAGGAGATCCAACCAGTCCATTCTAAAGGAGATCAGTCCTGGGTGTTCACTGGAAGGACTGATGCTAAAGCTGAAACTCCAGTACTTGGCCACCTCATGCAAAGACTTGACTCATTGGAAAAGTCCCTGATGCTGGGAGGGATTGGGTACAGGAGGAGAAGGGGACGACAGAGGATGAGATGGCTGGATGGCGTCACTGACTCGATGGCCGTGAGTCTAAGTGAACTCCAGGAGTTGGTGATGGACAGGGAGGCCTGGCGTGCTGCGATCATGGGGTTGCAAAGAGTTGGACATGACTGAGCGACTGAACTGAACTGAACTGAAAGACACAACCCATTTGGTATTTGGTGATGGAGCTTAGAATCTCTGAGGGAAAATCATGGAAACCAAAGTTCATTCCCTGTAAATACTGGTCAGTCATGGAAGACTGCCTTCCTCAACTCCACATGCCATCCAGCCGTTCTCCCATTTCTCTGATATTCTCTAATGCAAATTGCTCCAAAGAGTTGTCTAAATACATTGTTTCCGTATCTTCACCTCCCAATCTCCTGTCAACCTACATAGCTCAAGCTTCTGACTTTACCAGTTGATTCAGTCCCCAAGTTGTATCTGATTCTTTTGACCCATAGCCTCCCAGGGTCCCCTGTTGATGGGATTTTCCAGGCAAGAATACTGGAGTAGGTTGCCATTTTCTTCTCCAGTTGGTGGAACGCAGTTTTGCCAAGATCACCAATGACCTATCTGTTCTGACATCCACTTTCTTTTCTCATCTTGATGACCTCAAAATATATTGGGGGCAATCCTGACTATTTTCTCCTTCTTGAAACAGTCTCCTTTCTTGGTTTCTATAGAAATTCTTTTATCTTGAGTCTTCTCTGACCTCACTGATCCTGCTTCCCTGGTCTCCTTGGCTGTCTCTTTCTCTTCCACCCAAACACAAAATGTTCCTGAGAGCTTGGACTTGAATCTTCTTTGCATCTCCAAAAGTTTCCTCCTGGGTGGTCTACTCTGGTTTCATGTGTTTAAATGCAATGTTTACAATGATGTCTCTGATATTTGTATTTTCTCTCTCAGCCTCTCTTTTGAGTTCTACACTTATAAATCCAACTGTCTCCTTGACATTGCTACTTGCATACATTCTAAACTGAGTAAGTCCAGAAAGGTACCCTGGGTACCTATTTTCCAAGTCCTGAATATTATATCTACCACCAAGTCCTGTCAATCCACATCCTACAAATACTTTGCTGTGTCCATTGCTATGCTTAGTCATGGCCTACGTCATCTTTCAACTGGACTAGTACAACTGCCTCCTGATTGGTTTTTCTTTCAGTTCATTCTACCCATAGCCGCAGCTTCCCTGCTCAGCACTTACCTGTCAATGTACCATGCCATACTTGCTCTGGCCCTTTCCTCTCTAGTCTTTTCTTACTATACAGTCCTCCTTATTCATCATGCTGTAGTCATGATGCTCTTCTTTCTGCCCCTTGAGCATACTGTACTCCTTTACACATCAAGGATTTTTCACATTCTGCCCCCTTTGCCTGGAATGGTAATTTACGTCTCCAGCTTAATGGCATTTATTATAGGCCAGGCCAGTTCTAAGTGCTTTTCATGGATTAATACATTAAATTCTCATATCACCCACACAAGATAGGAACTGTTATTCTTCTATTTAACTGATGAGGAAATTGATTCACATTTACTCATCTGAATGTTCTTTCCTCCTTTTCGTGTGGCATCTCCCTCTTATTTTTTAGATCTTATCTTAAATAACACTCTGAGGATGCTTTCTTTGTCTCCCATATCTAAAACACTATTTTCAATCTCAGTTCCTTGTTTACACTTTTATAGCATTAACTATAACTTGCAGGGTTTTTTTGTTTGTTTATTGGTTTACTTGTGCTTTTGTCTTCATGGACTGAGATTAGGTCTTTCTCACTCACTGCTATATCTTGTGGCTCAGAATGGCAGCAGACTCTTAAATATTTGTTGATTGAATGAATGAGGGAATGAATGACCACCTAACTTGGAACTTAGTCGATGAGGTAGGTAGGGAGAGGGAAGGAAAAGTGGTGGGAGGATATGTTGTGTGGTAGCACCAAATGAGTCAGAGACCATGATGTTCTTGTCCACATAACTTTATCTGTTCCATCCTAGTCTTCCTGAAACAACAACAAAACAAAATAAACAAACAAATGAGTGAGAAAGAGCTTAAAGAGGAGAAGGATTACTTATGTATATTTCTCTGATCAGTCTAAGCACTAAAGTAATGAAGACCTACAGGGTATACATTTAGTGGGAGGGAGGAATAGACAAAAGCCTAGAACCAGTAATCAGAGTTTGAAGGAGTGACTATAACAGTTTGTCTGGGTAGAGGATTTGAATGGGAGTGCACTGAAAGATAATTTCAGGAAATCAGGTTGGATCCTTGAGCACTGGCTTAGGGAGTGTGGATGTGAATCACTGAAGGTAGAAAGCCACTGAAAATCTTTGTACTAGTAGTTTTGGAATTACCAAGACTCAGGAATTACCAAGACTCAATATATTATAGACATTAAATTTGTGGCCTTGCTGGTATGTAAGCTATAAGAAGTGAGCAGGTTATAAGAATGTATTTCCTCTGTGTTACTCATTGTTCCATCTATGAGGACCCACAGTTTCAGTTCCAGTAAAGCTATGTTAGATGACATTAGCATATAAGTGAGCTTGTAGCTAATTGTAAGAATCTGTACATCAAATTTAAATGATTTAAATAATTATGCAGCTTTTATTTTTATTTTTTTGTCTTGCATTTCTAAATAGTATCACTCCCTGGCTTCACTAACTATCAGATGTTTATTATATTAATGTTGTTATCGTCATCTTTATTATTCTGTATTTTGCATATTTTTGTAATTTTCCATTAATACTTTTTGGTGTAAGAGGGTTAACATATACACAAGAGACAGTTTTCATAGGTTTAAAAATGTTTTTGGGGTGAATTATTCTTGCTTCACTAGCATAAAAGTGACAGTATTTATTTAGCGTGGAATTGGTACAGGGGTAATTGATTGTATCTTTTCCTCTAAACTAACTTCCTTTACCCTTGTGAATCACGTGGTACTCAAAAGACCCAAACAGGATTCATGGAGAGGAAGCACTGCCTTAACAGTGTAAGGCATAACAATAACCCTGCCTTAACTTTCATGAGACTTGATGCAGACAGTACTAGAAATTCTTGGGGAGTAGCCATCCAATCTTAAAAAAAAAAAAAAAATTAAGTGGTCATAGAAGAGGCTAGATTCTCAATCTGGCTTTCTACATTCTGCATGGGTACCTGTTCAGAGATTTGACAGGCCCAGGTACTAGCATTTCCAATTTCCCTCTTTTTTTTTTTTTTCCATTTCAAGGGAATGTTAGATTATATTCAGATCTCTAAGTGTGGTCCAAGGATCCTTGTGAGGTCCATAAGATCTACCAGTGGGTCCATGAAATCAAAACAATGTTAAAAATAATATTAAGACATTATTTAATTTTTCCACTTCCAGGTTCTCATGTGCACAGTAGAGCTTTCCAGAGGTTATGAGATATGACATCACAAGAGATTAAATTGGAGCAGATATGAGATTCTAGTTACTTTCTTTAAGCCAACATCTTTCTTAAAAATATTAGAAAAACTGCAAAATAGTGTGATTATTTTCATGAAAATTCTTTTTTACTGGAAAAATATAATTAAAAATAAAAATGTTATTTATGTTAACATGTGTTAGATAATATTTAAATGAATCAATAAATCACTGTTTTAAACATTTCTTATTTAAAATTTTGAATATGGTAAATATTGTGGCATTAACAATTCTTCTGGAAAATGTAAAAGAGATGTATTAAACAAAAGCCTTTTAGGGTCCTTAATAATTTTTAATAATGTGAAAGGATCCAGAATCTCCAAAGTTTGGTAATTACCACATCGAAGTGACTAGTGTTACTAGTAGTAACTTTTTCTTTGTCAACAGGAGGGACACTGAAGAATTAAAGAAATAGAACACCCGGTAATACTAGCGAGGAGATCAGAGTGGGGCCAGGCTCACATAGGCGAGGTCTCTTGGAGGGGGGAGATCAAGACCTGCCCCAAACCTCTCTATATCCCCATGTCCAGCATTATATCTAGCACAGGACAGTGGCTGCATACAATCTGGATATTGAACAAGCTAATGAGTAAGTGATAAAACACAGCTCATTCTCCTGATAAGGGCATTTGACATGGTGTGCAAGGTCTAATTAGGGCTAGGCCTGCCATCCACAATTGAGATGAGCTTTTATTCAATTTTCAATTCATCCATGTATTCAATGGTTACTTATTGAGCACCTATTATGTGCCAATTGCTATGTCTAAGTCACATTACATCTTCAATTTTCTCATCTCTGTAAGGGAAACTCAAATAATCTGTGAAAACCCTTCTAGCAATGTCTTCCTCTGGATAATACAAGAGCTCTCTCTTTGTCTCCCTTGGATAAGCTAACACAGGGAAGAAGATAACTTTCCTCAGGCAAAAAAGCATCGTCTGTTTAAGTGCTGCTGCAGAAACTTTAGAGGCAGATGGTTGACTGCCTTGGCATTTTACAGATAGAAATGGTCAAGTTTGGAAATGGAAAAAATTTAAACTAGAAATCAGCTAGCTCAATCTTATTTTCTAAAATTTATTCAGTATTAAACTCCAACTGAATAATTTCAATTTAGGGAATTTGGAAACCCTACCAGTGTCTCTCCCTTTGCAGAAAGATGATGATCAGAAGTCTTTTGTGAGAATCTGAGAAATTTTCTGCAGTCAATGCAAGCCAGGAAACTGTGTCATTGTGCTAAAATGGGTCATGAATTTTGAGAGAATGAATGATCCCTTTCCTTTAATCACTTGTCTACAACTTCCATTCTGGTTCACAAAGTCTTAAGTGCTCAAGTTCCATGGGCCTGTTTCTTGATTACTTGTGTGAAGAAGTTCCCACATGTATTTGTCAGTTTTCATTAGATTATGTTACAGTAACAAGCAACCTGTATATACCAGTGGCTTACAACGAAGGTATATTTCTTGATTGCATTTCATACTGGCTGTGAGTCAGAATTACACTGCTCCTGCACCAAATAGCTTCTTCCTTTAAGATTCTAAGTTGAAGAAACAGCCAGCATTTGGAATAGCTGTTACAATGGAAAATGAAAAAGAGATGTGGGCAAAGCATCCAACGGTTCTTATGTAGAATGTGGCATTCAGTTCACATTCAGTTGGCCAAAGTAAGTCTCAGGCAGGCTGCCGTCACGGTCACTGGGGGCAGGGGAGATGCTCCTCTCAAAGGGGGTTCTGAAATCGCCTGGCAGCAGGCAGGGATGAAACAATACTATCTAGCACACCATTCTTTGCATGATATTATATAAACAAACTGCTTTCTCCATTCGTTTCATTTTACTTTATGACAGTTAAGAAGGAAAGAGAATCTTCCTGGAGTTCATGAACTTAAAAGATATGCTTATGGGACTGTTAGAGCATAGTTTGGGGGACTTTCTTGGCATCAGAGATGAGTCTTGCTTTTTCTGCCATGGACTTAGAAAAATAGAGGAAAACAAAAGAAGCAAAATAAACACGTTCTCACTGACAGCATCTCAGTGGTGCTGACAAGGGGCCTCCTTGTCTCTGGCATTCTATAAGAGAGACAGTGAAGAAGAGATCTAGCTACTACACATTTTCTTCTTCATCTCTGTTTCTACCTGTGGAAACTCCACCTGTCTAACCTCTGACCTGAGAGTGTGAGCAGGGGCAATGGCCTGTCACTGAACTCGATCAATGAAAACTCAAGAAAAATGCCTGGAAATGCAACATGTACTCTTTATCTCCCTTTTCCGCTCAAATTCTCTAATGTCTCCTCTTCTATTTTAATTTATACCATTAACACTCTGCACCTGGACTCTTACAATAACCTTGTTTGGTTTCACTGCCTTCGCATTTATACTATGGTCATCTAGTCTACCCTTGAGCGATTGCTCTAATGTATACATGAAACCATGTTACCACCCTGTAAAATTATTCCCCAGGGCCTACATCTTTGATCCACAATTTCATTACCTGAAAAATGGGAAAATAATATCTATTTTGTAGGGATGAGGGTGAGGGTGCTACGTTATGCTAAGTCACTTCAGTTGTGTCCGACTCTGTGCGACTCTAGAGACGGCAGCCCACCAGGCTCCCCCATCCCTGGGATTCTCCAGGCAAGAACACTGGAGTGGGTTGCCATTTCCTTCTCCAATGCATGAAAGTGAAAAGGGAAAGTGAAGTCATTCAGTCGTGTCCAACCCTCAGCGACCCCATGGACTGCAGCTTACCAGCCTCCTCCATCCATGGGATTTTCCAGGCAAGAGTACTGGAGTGGGGTGTCATTGCTTTCTCTGGAGGGTGAGGGTAAAAGGAGATAATACATGCAAAGTGCCTAACACAGACTCTCAATAAATGGCAGCTAATGATGATGATTATGATAAATATCATAACAATCAAAATTTGGCTCCCCATCCCCACCCTGCCATCCCTACCTGCACTGTCTGCTCTCATTTTGTCAAATGATGCCTAGTTCCCTAATCGGCCACCCTGCTCTTCACCTTCATGCCACTGCCCTGGAATTCCGCATCTGGAATGCTTTTCCTCACTCAGTTCACTCAGGTCCCCGCTGCTTAGACTGAAGATGCAGAAGTACCTCACTGGCTGTGTTACTCCCGTCCCTCCAGGAGAATGAACTGTTCCCTGCACGGCCACCCTTGAATCCCTGTATTGTCCTCTTCTATATTCCTGTTTGTCTTTTCTGCTAGAGTGTGAGTCCTCTGAGGACAAAGACTCTGTCTTAGTTACCTCTACAAATGGGCCCCGTTGCCTGGCATGTTCTAGGTTCTCAAAGAAACGACAGACTGCAGGAAGGCTTTGAATCAAAGATAGATTATGATCAAGCAAAGGCCATGCTCAAATTCTAAGCTTGGAGTGGGAAACCGGAGAGCGGGTCTATATCCTGTACTGTGCGGGGGCTCAGCCCAGCCTTGGATAAAAGTGGCTTTGGGATATATGCCTTTAGGAAGATAAATTTATCATGAAAAACAAAAAAATCAAACCCTGAGTTAAAAAGACCTCCAGATGGGCTTTCTCTTGATATAGTAAGTAGGTCCTTTATAGATCCGCTCCTTAGCATCCTAAATCTTGAGATGTCATGCTGCTCCTGGGGTTAGCCAGTTGCTTTAGGCTGAGTAGGCGTGTGAGGATAAGATTAAAACAAGTAATTCTGTTTGCCTGCTGCACACACCATTGTTTAGCTAGAAAAATTAAATTCTTATTCAAGCCTCTCAGCATGTTTAATAAATGCTTCAGGTGCATAGAACCGTGTGTGAGGCAGGAAGGAATAAGGCTGTTCTCTGGGAGTGACACATTTATTAACCTCACTGAGTACTGCAAGCCTGGCACCTGGGATGCTGGTCAGGCCGTAGGCAAACCTGGCAAACATGGATGAGTAAGACCCCCCCGTGGCACTCCTGTTCTGTGATACAGCGTAGCTAGGAGGACAGAGCTCCTGTTTCAGCATCGGGCAGATCTGGGTTCAAATGCCAGCTCTGCTGCCTTGAAGCTCCTTACTTTGGATCTGCTACTTGTTACTCTTCTCATCCCAGGCTTCTCAGTTCAGTCACTCTGTCCTGTCCGAACCAGCAGGGAGGTCACAAGCTTGTTATTTTTTATTATGGTAAAACATTTATAACATGAAATTTGCCGATTTTTCCATTTTTAAGCTTACCAGCTCAGTGGCATTAAGTACATTCACAATGCATCTACTTTAATTTGACGTATGAGGAGGTATTTTTACCCCCTTCTTTCCACAGATGAGAAAACTGAGGCTCTGAGAAATTAAATGATGATGACTCTTTTAAGATTCCTGGAGTTAAACATGAGAAGCTATTATGATTTTCCTTTCAGGACACAGGCCAGAAAACCCTATTTAGACCATTAAGGAGGGAAAGCAGAGAATGGAAATTCTGGATTAGTTCATTCTTTTTCTCTTTTTTTTTAAATTTAGAGAACACGTTATTACTTTCTGTAATCAAACCCACATAGATAAGACCTTACATATTTAATACAGTGCATTACCCCTGTACAAACAGAAAAAATTGGTTTAACGTTTCTAGACCAATATGCTGTTAATTTCTGTACAATGCCAACCCAACATGGTATAACTGGGATTGTTTGTCGTTGTTCAGTTGCTAAATCAAGTTTGACTCTGCGACCCCATGGACTGTAGCATGCCAGGCTTCCCTGTTCTTCACTATCTCCTGGAGTTTGCTCAAAGTCATGTCCACTGAGTTGGTGATACTGTCTAACCCTCTCATTGTCTGCTGCCCCCTTCTCCTTTTGCCTTCAATCTTTCCCAGCATCAGGGTCTTTTCCAATGAGTTGGTTCTTTGCATCAGGTGGCCAAAGTAGTATTTTTTCCAAAGTTGAGAGCACAACTAAAGTTTCCAAAAATTCAAATTATATATATATATATATATATATATATTTATATTAAAGGACCAATAGCAGTACGTTATGCATCAATAGCAGCGACAGCTTTCCCAGGTTCAACAGTCATCTGAGCAGACTTATAGAGACACCCAGCGCATGCCATTTAAGAAAGAAAAGGAAAAAGGAAAACCTCGGAATATAGCAAAGTTCCATTCCTGTTGTGCTACCTGGCACCATTTTTTAAAAATTGGCTTCTCAATCGTCATCTAGAAAGAAAACATTCTAGAATTAGGTCATTAAAAACAGACCTGATAAAGCACGGTCACTACTATGTATCATGAAGCAGGCACGAGGCATTCTGTGTTCACAGAGGTATGATACAATTTTGTTAAGAGTCATTAGGCTTCCTGATGCTTTAGCAGAGATGCCTGCCTCACCCCATGGAGGGAGTGGAAACAGACAGCATGCCGAGACCCCTGCCTCCGCTGTCCGGCGGAGGTGGGTGTCCAGGCCCCAGCTTTGGTGCCGACCTCTCAGGCTGACCCACTCCAACCACAGCTCCAGGGAGGGGGAAGGGAAGGAAATGAGTTAAGTCTGTCTTCAGACGCGTTGGTATTGATTCTGTCAGTTTCTTGCTGCTTGCTGACAGAAGATAGATGGCTCATAACGCAGCTGGGCACAGCACATTAGATCTCCATCTCGGGGCTCCTAAATCATTTCGAAATTTTAAATTCCCTAATCAATATTTTATGGCAAGCACGAGACAGGGATTGGGCCCGCTTCTCTTCAGGGTGTGTGCTCGCACATGGGGTCCTGGTGGAAGTGAGTAGGCTAGAGGGGTCCTCCCTGCCTGGGGAGAACCTGAGGGCAGTCATTTCCTACCGGCCAGAACCAAGGGGCCCTCACAAGTTACATGATCCCAGTAATCACCTTTAAAGGGGAAGAAGTCTGAGGACAAGAGATGATGAGGTTGGTCCTTAGTCGCCTGACTTGTAACAAAACTGAGACCAGAATTCAGGTCTTCTGACTTCCAGCCCAAAGCTCTTTCTGTGAAAGCATGCCTAGCAGAGTGCGTGGTACATAGTAGATACTCAACAAGTGTTTGTTCAGCATTAAGCAAATGTTAAAACTCATAAACAGCCAAAGTTTGAGCCAAATGAGTTTTTGTGCTTATTAAGCGCTAAGTGTCAGCCTCTGTTCTCAGTTCTACACCTGTAAAATACCAGTCTGTACTCACGATCCCATGAAGCAGGGACTATCATTTTCCTCATTTCACATACGGCAGAACTGAGGCTCTGAGAGGTGAGTGGCTTGGCCAAGGCCATACAACTGGTGAGTAAGGAACCTGCATTGAAAGCCAGGCATTCGGGCTTGAGAACTTGTGTCTTAGCCTCTGTGCTGTGTTGGTGCCCCATAGAGACTGGGTTTGCTTTCATCAGTTGTGTTTAGACCCTTATCCAAAGTCCATCTGCGTTTCATCCCTTGAAAGAGACAGAAAAAAAGAAAGAAAAGGACTTTGGTTTTGTAACCAGACAATGGCTTCATCTGCTAAATAATCCACCTGCAATGCCAGAGACCCCAGTTTGATTCCTGATTTGGGAAGATTCCATGCAGAAGGGATAGGCTACCCACTCTAGTATTCTTGGGCTTCCCTGGTGGCTCAGGCAGTAAAGAATCTGCCTGCAATGTGGGAGACCTGGGTTCAATCCCTGGGCTGGAAAGATCCCCTGGAGGAGGGCATGGCAACACTTTCCAGTATTCTGACCTGGAGAGTCCCTATGGGCAGAGGCGCCTGGAGGGCTACAGTCCATGGGGTCCTAAAGAGTTGGGCACCACTGAGTGACTCAGCACATCAAAATGGCTCAAGAAGTAAGCAATCAGCTGTCTAATGCTAGACTTTCAGAGCTGATGAAAGTGAGGGCCAACGTGACAGTGTTTAGCAGCTGGTTTCCTGAGACTTGTAACAGAAAGCAGGCACTTGATGAAGAAATTTTGGTGATTCTGGCAATCAGCAGACCTGTTAAGTGCTGCAATAGAGAAAGGAAAAAAAAAAAAATCCTCACCAGTTCCACTGGCTCACAAAGCCTTTCCCCCTGGATCTGGTCCCTCCCTGACTTTTTCGCCATCTCTTCCCCTTGTTACTCACCCAAACTCATAGTGCTACAGGTTCCTGCTTAGGCCCTGCCTTGCTACCAGATGTTCCCTTGGCCTGAAATGCTTGTCCACATAGCTGTCCCATGGCTGGCTCCTTCCTGTAATGTCGATCTCAATGGAAAACACCAGCTGTTCAGAGAAGCCTTCCCTGCTCCCCCAGTCAAAACTGCCTATTAGACCAGAAGCTCCTTGAGAGCAGGAACCTTTCTGCTGATGTCTAGGACAGCACCTGGTGCACGATAGGTGAGGAATAAATACCAGCACAGTGCAAGAAGGGTAAGTTCTTTGAAGAGGGCCCCTCAGATGGTCAGACAGAGCACACAGAAACTAGGAGAGTAGGGCAGGAAGGGAAGGGAAATTATAAAAGATTTCATGCCTGTTTGTGACCAGCCCCTGGGTCAGGGATCTCACGCCCCCCTTCCCTGGGAAGTTCATGCTAGTTTCGTCTTCTTTAAAAGAATTTTTTTTATTTGTTTGTTTATGGCTGCGCTGGATCTTTGTTGCTGCTAGTGAGCTTTCTCTAGCTGTGAACGAGCAGAGTCTGCTCTCCAGCTGCAGTGCACGGGCTTCTCGTTTCGGTGGCTTCTCTCGTTGTGGAGCACGGGCTCTAGGGCACGCGGCTTCGGTGGTTGTGGTGCACAGGCTTAGCTGTCTCACAGCAGGTGGAATCTTCCCAGACCGGGGATGGAACCCATGTCCCCTGTGTTGGCGGGCGGATTCTTAACCACTGGACCATCAGGGAAGTGCCCATGCAACTTTCTGATGGCTGCAGGGTTCTTCCTTATTTGGGTGTGAAACCTGATTCCACTGCTTCTACCCATTCACTGGTTTTTGTTATTTCATTTTTAATTGGAGGATACTTACTCTACAATATTGGACTGTTTCTGCCATATGTCAACATGAATCGGTCATAGGTATAAATACGTCCTTTCCATTAAACCACTCTCCCACCTCACTCCCCATCCCACTCTTCTAGGTCATCATAGAGCACCAGCTTTGGGAGGAGGTGTGGAGAAAAGGGAAACCTTTTAAACTGTTGGTAGGAATGAAAACTGATGCAGTCATTATGGAGAAGAGTGTGGAGAGTCTTTAAAAAACTAAGAATAAAACTAACCTATGATCCAGCAATCCTACTACTGGGCATATACCCTCAGGAAACCATAATTGAAGAAGACATTGCTCCCAATGATCATTGCATTCACTGGTTTTGATCCAAATCCTGGGGCTGCCTGAAAGCCAGGCTCCATCTGCAAAAAGCTCCTGAGACCCCAAGAACCCCACCGCACTGGGAATACTGTAGGGCCAGGAACCAGAAGGAATCGTGTCAGGTCTGAGCTGCAGGGATTTGATGATACACCACGTACAGTTGAGCTGTCAGAGTCAGCTTGCTCTTCCAAGGGAACAAGCAGGGAATTCTGGGTCAATATCCTCTGAGAGCCGTAGGAGGTTCTGCCGAGAGCCAGGAGGGAAAGCCAAGGACTTGGCTGTGTTTCTTTTAAAGGGTCCTATTGCAAATGCTGGGGAATCATCACGCTCTCATCCATTTCCACATTGTCTGATGCATTGCAGAGCCCTTTCAGGCGTATTCTTGAATGTTCTCATCAATCTTAAACAAGATATCTGAGACAGGGATCACTGCCTCTGGAGAAGGCAGGACTTGCTGAAGATACTCTGCCTGTGACTTCAGGACTATCTGTGATTACACACAGAGTTGTGCTTCTCAAAACCAAGTATGTATAAAAGTCACTTGGAAAGTTTGCTAAAACACAGATTCCATGGGCCTGAGGTGGGTCTAACAAGCACTCAGATGATGCTGATGCTGGCGGCATTGGTCCAGATGGTCCCACCCTGACCGGGTGGCTGCATGTGACTGTCACACAGCTGCCTCTCTCTGAACTCTGGTAAATAGCAGATAACTGCAGAAAGCACGCCACATATGGTATCTCATCTGATCTCAGAGTGACCCATGAGATAACTATGGTTATCATTCACATTCTGCAGATGAGACTGAAGGTTCAAAGAGGTCAAGTAACTTGTCCAAAGTCCCTCGTTCTGTAAGTGCCTGAGTCTGAGTTTTGCTGAACTTTAGAGCAATGGATTTAACCACAGATGGCATTGTCTGTCATGATTAGGGAGCATGGAAACTGCTTCCTGGAAGTCAGAGGGATTTGGGGTTAACTAGGTCTCCTGTCCTCACTGGAAGAAGGGCCTTGCTTCCCACTGAGCACTGAGATGAAGGCTGAAATTTCTTGACTTTAGGGAAGAGCCTGACTTCTTTCCAGGAGTCAAAACTATCCCAAGAGCTAGGTGGTCTCTATGCCACTGTAGTTCCTAAGGCATCAGATCCAACCCAGAGGATTACTTTAAACTTCTGTTAAGATCCGAGTGCCATTGTCTAGGGTGGAGCCACCCTGGGCAAGAGAGCCAAACAGATGTGTTGTGGGAACCTCCAACCCTGTGTGTGCCTCCTTTCATGCTGCTCCCTGCTCTCCCCAGTAGCATTTGGGAACTTTCCTGCATTTTGGTCTTTTAAACTCAACAAGAGTTGTCAAACTCTCAAAATGGAAAGGTTAGCAAATTTACAAATAACTCCTCCCATAGGTCTTTGCATTTTAAAGAGTCTTGAGAGAGAAAAGCAATGATTTACCAGCTGAATTCATTTCTACATGTTTCATTTCTGACATCACAAGGGGTAAGTAGGACAGATGATTTGGGACCTGGGTCTTCCTCTCTTTCCTCCCTGTACTTCATGGCAGCAAGCACATCTGCTGTGCTGTAATTATTGTGAGGCTGCCTGTTTCATGATTGCCATCTCACTGGGTGACAAACTTCACAAGGAAGAGAGACTTCTGCTCTGCTCTCACTATTGCTCAAAACCAAGACCTGTGGTGGGTTTGAAGCTTAGTCACAGCTCAGACGTGCTCAATGTCATGCTGTTTTTCTATAACTGTCATTAGCCATCATTTTTTGCTGTTGTGGAAAGGCATATTCTTGAGAATTAAAGGTAAGCTTAGTCAAATTCTGGCTCAATTTGTAGTCTCTTTTAACTAATTCGACAGTCAAAACTCAGGTATTTTAGAATTCAAAAAGTTGTCTTTTATCAGTGTTCTTCTCTTGTCGCCTGCCTGGAATGGTGCCTAATGCAGGAACCATGGAATCATGGAAGCAGGAAGCAAGAAGTGGGAAGAAAACTGGCTTGTTTTCTGGCTTCTGGTCCTGGCTGGCCTCTGAGCTGGAGTAGTTGGTCTGTTTGGTTTGGGGATGTTATTCTCACCGCATTGGTTGTCTCAGCGTCTGTGGCTGATGTAACGTGTGGTTTGTCTTCCTGGTTCAGTCCGAGTGACTACCCACCCAATTTGTGTCTTGACTCACTTCTTGCTAGCCACAATGATCTTATGAAATTGCCAGGGTTAAAATTTGTGTGCATGTGTGTGTTTGTGTGTGCATACACCTGCCTGTGTGTGTGCTGCAGGATGATATATCTCCTCTGATGGGGGCTCCTCATTCCCACTTGGGGTGATGGAAGCAACAGCTGACTCTTATTATATCCTATCAATGGGAAATTGTGCCCTGAAGGGAGGGGGCCTTAGTTTATCTTTAGCCTGCAGCTGAGGTCTTGGAGTCATGTGGTCGGAGGGTTCTCATGGTCGGGTGGTCACATAGTCTTGAGAAACTGGCACCAGCAGGGAAGAATAGGATATCACCTTAAGGAAAAAACAGGATGCCCACCAGGGCAATGTGGCCACTGTGACTTCATCCCTTGTTTGGCAGGTCACCACAATGAGCCAGTTTTAAACTATATGCTATGAACCCCTTGTGGACTCTAACAGGGTCCTCTCAGGACACTCACTTACATGTAATTTAATTTCCTCGATGTCTTTCTCTGTGATTTTCCTTGAGTTTCTTCTCATCTAGTAGCAGCAAACTGTTCCCACCTCATCTCTTCCATCCTGCCTTCTCTATGGAGTCCAGAAAGGCTTTTTTCATTTTCTCAAGTGCCTGGTTCTTGCACTGAAAACCCTGGGCTTTCAAGATTGCTATCTTTTCTGTGAATTAAAAAAAATTAAATTAGGATGTCAAAGCCACCTTCTTCTTGGAAAACTTAATTCCTTGTTTTCTCTTCTACTCTACCCCCAAGCCATGGATAACTCTGACTCTGAGTTTAGAGGGCTGGTGGGCAACACAAGCTACCAAATTACCAGGAATGAAAAATGCATAGAAAAATGCTTCAAAATATTTTTCTGTTTGATGGAAGGCACCAGTGTTTATGGAGTAGACATTGGTAGCGTCGACCCAGAGTAAATTCTGAACTAACATTAAGGCTCATTTTGAGGTCCTTTGAGCCTTGGAATATTGAGTATATGAAGGTTGATTGGAGACTTTAAGATACCACACACTAGGGACAGCCCAGAATAATGTGGTGATGATTATGACAATAACATTTCATTTTACAAGTATTTTCCCTACAGACTATTTTATAATTCATCCTTTATTTTATTAAGCAATATATTGTGTGAGGCATAGTGCTAGGACATGTTCCTATGTGAGAAGACAAAATTTATTAAATTGGCAGTGTTTATGAATTTCCCTCTTTCTCCAGCCCATCAAAAATAATCTCGTTATTTAGTCCAATTTTCTCCTGCCACCTTTTTTTTTCCCCCAAAAAAGAAAGGATTCTTATTTGTCGAGAAAGAGCTTAAGTTAATGTATTTCACAAAGTGCTGAGAGGGAGGGCAAGAAGATGTGGAGGAACGTCTTTCTCTCCCTCCTCTGCCTCCTCCTCCCTCCCTTCCTCCTCCCTTCTTTCTTTTCCCTTTTCCTTCCATTTCTGCTCCCTCCACTCTCCTCCCCTTCCTTTGTTCCACTTCCCTTCCTCTTCCGTACATCCTCTCCCCTCCGGGGCATTCTCATCGAGGTTCTGGGTTTCTTTCCTATGGGACTAGCCAGAGGTGATGACTCCCAAAGTCTGGATTCAGGCTAGGGAGAGCCAAGAGCCTACACTTGGATTCCCAGCCTGAACCTGATGCTCAGTTAGCTCCATCTGAATTCTGAGACAGGCTGGAACCTGGGACCTGGGACACTTTGCTGCAGTTCTTGCACCTGGACAAACATCTCCTTGAGCAACAAAATACAAAGATATTATAGGGGACTAAAAATAACTGAAAGATGATGCTGTGAAAGTGCTGCACTCAATATGCCAGCAAATTTGGAAAACTCAGCAGTGGCCACAGGACTGGAAAAGGTCAGTTTTCATTCCAATCCCAAAGAAAGGCAAGGCCAAAGAATGCTCAAACTACCGCACAATTGCACTCATCTCACATGCTAGTAAAGTAATGCTCAAAATTCTCCAAGCCAGGCTTCAGCAATATGTGAACCGTGAACTTCCTGATGCTCAAGCTGGTTTTAGAAAAGGCAGAGGAACCAGAGATCAAATTGCCAACATCTGCTGGATCATGGAGAAAGCAAGAGAGTTCCAGAAAAACATCTATATCTGCTTTATTGACTATGCCAAAGCCTTTGACTGTGTGGATCACAATAAACTGTAGAAAATTCTGAAAGAGATGGAATACCAAACCACCTGACCTGCCTCTTGAGATATCTGTATGCAGGTCAGGAAGCAACAGTTAGAACTGGACATGGAACAACAGACTGGTTCCAAACAGGAAAAGGAATACATCAAGGCTGTATATTGTCACCCTGCTTATTTAACTTCTATGCAGAGTACATCATGAGACATGCTGGGCTGGAAGAAGCACAAGCTGGAATCAAGATTGCCAGGAGAAATATCAATAACCTCAGATATGCAGATGACACCACCCTTATGGCAGAAAGTGAAGAGGAACTCAAAAGCCTCTTGATGAAAGTGAAAGAGGAGAGTGAAAAAGTTGGCTTAAAGCTCAACATTCAGAAAACGAAGATCATGGCATCTGGTCCCATCACTTCATGGGAAATAGATGGGGAAACAGTGGAAACAGTGTCAGACTTTATTTTTTGGGGGCTCCAAAATCACTGCAGATGGTGACTGCAGCCATGAAATTAAAAGACGCTTACTCCTTGGAAGGAAAGTTATGACCAACCTAGATAGCATATTCAAGAGCAGAGACATTACTTTGCCAACAAAGGTTCGTCTAGTCAAGGCTATGGTTTTTCCTGTGGTCATGTATGGATGTGAGAGTTGGACTGTGAAGAAGGCTGAGTGCCGAAGAATTGATGCTTTTGAACTGTGGTGTTGGAGAAGACTCTTGAGAGTCCCTTGGACTGCAAGGAGGTCCAGCCAGTCCATTCTGAAGGAGATCAGCCCTGGGATTTCTTTGGAAGGAATGATGCTAAAGCTGAAACTCCAGTACTTTGGCCACCTCATGAGAAGAGCTGACTCATTGGAAAAGACTCTGATGCTGGGAGGGGTTGGCGGCAGGAGGAGAAGGGAATGACAGAGGATGAGATGGCTGGATGGCATCACTGACTCGATGGACGTGAGTCTGAGTGAACTCCGGGAGTTGGTGATCAACAGTGAGGCCTGGAGTGCTGTGATTCATGGGGTTGCAAAGAGTCAGACACGACTGAGCGACTTAACTGAACTGAGCTGAAAAATAACTGTGAGCACATGTAGCCATGACAAATTTGGGACAATAAGATACAAAAGGTCCAAAAACCCCCAATCGCCGTTTCTGAAGAGCCAAGAGCAAAATTAGGGTACTGTGCATGTCTCCTTGTACTTAAACCACCTAAGCCAGCCCTTGGCCCAACACCTGGACCCACCCCCTGTGCTCACCCCATATAGGGAACCAGCTCACCCTTCACCACCCCTGGGGAGTGAGCCAGGGAACCTGTTACTTGTTCTTCTGCCTCCTGCAGCCGCAGGAGCCTCCATAAAGCCTTGCCTGAATTTCTTGTCTGGCCTCTTATCAATTTCTATTGATTGGGGAAAACCAAGAACCCCAGTGGGTATCAGTTCTACTGTGGTGGGACTGAACAGTGACCCAGTAATAGTGGTTCCTCCCATCCTAGTGTGCCATTATTTCTTGCATGCCCAGCTTCCTCGGGAATTTCCTGGGTAAAGAGGGATTGTCAGGTTGGAATTTAAGCCATTGTGTGTCACGCCCTGGGGATCACAGGTGGTGAAGACAAGGGATCCAACCCTCCAGGAGGTCCCTGTGCAGCGGTGGAGAGGGCCAAATGCACGGGAAAGGACAGCATGGTAGGGTCACTGCTATTCTAGGCGTGTGTGCCAGGTGCTGCTGGAGCACATGGAGGGCATCTCATCCGGCCTGACCAGGGGAGGCTGCCTGGACAAGGGATGTCTAAGCTAAGAAGCTGAGAGCTCTGGCAGAGGCAGGGGAGCAAGCAGCTGTGCTGATTTGTGGAGTAATCAGATGAGGACGCTGAATCTAGGCAAGCTGAATAGAATAGACAATGGAATTCCAAGCAGAGACGGAGGAAAAGTAGGACTGAGGATCAGGAAGGGGAATCAAGAATATGAAGCACCTGATGAGAAGATCCGACTCATTGGAACAGGCCCTGATGCTGGGAAAGACTGAAGGCAAAAAGAGAAGGGGCAGCAGAGAATAAGATGGTTAGATAATGTCACCAACTCAACAGACATGAACTTGAGCAAATGTTGGGAGATAGTGGAAGACAGACGAGCCTGGCATGCTGCAGTCCATGGGGTTGCAAGGAGTCAGACATGACTTAGTGACTGAGCAACAACCTCTCTCCTCGAGGGTGAGAACTGGAGCTGGAATGGGGCTGAGGCCAGAGTTGGGGAGGAGAGAGAAGCACAGAGAATCAAAGGCTAAGCCTGGGAATGCCCAGGTTTCAGGGCTGAAAAGGCAGAGGGGCTAGAGAATAATTTAGAGAGCCAGCTGGGAAATCCTAGCAACCTGATCAAAGCACCACCAAACCCTAGGTCCTCTCACAGTCCAGCTTAAGAGTGTGCAGCCCTCACCCCTTTGTGTTTCTGGCCTTACAGGTGATGTTCACCACAGCTACCATCTCTCAAGGGAGTACCAAGCAGCAGGCACTATGCTAGACTAATATATATATTATCATCTGAAGTTCTTAGAATTCAGCGCAGTAAACATCAACTTTCCCATTTTACAGATGAGGAAACAGGTTCAGAGAGGTTAAGTGACTTTCTCAGGGCCCCTGTGCCACACAAGCTGGATCAGAACTGGGATCCAAACTTCTAAACTCCATGATAAACACGGTTGTTGTTCAGTTGCTAAGTTCACCCCATGCACTGCAGCCCACCAGGCTCCTCTGTGCTCTACTACCCACTGGAGTTTGCTCAAATTCATGTCCGTAGCATTGGTGATACTATCTAACCATCTCATCCTCTTTCGCCCCCTTTTCCTTTTGCCTTCAATCTCTCCCAGCACCAGCGTCTTTACCAATGATTACCAATGAGTCGGCTCCTCACTGTTTTTATCGTTCAAAAGGGCTATTGGAAGTGTAGCCTTTCCTGGGAGCTGGCAACAATGCAGAGTGTCAGGCACCATCCCAGAACTGCTGATTCAGAATTTGCATTTTAATGAGTGAATTAGCCACATATTAAAGTTGGTAAGCTCTGCTGCAAGCTACCTCCACACATCTCCTACCTTCTGACCTTGTGTCAGGGGTCCACGCTGCCCCTGATTCTTTGCCTCCTGTCGCCTCCTACAGTCCTGTTCTGGGAAGATGTGGGTTGGGTGCTGTGTGGTTTGCTTGGTGGCCCTACTCTGCTCGTGATAATTAGAGTTTGGCGCTACACTTCGGTTTCTCAAAGGGATGGTTTCTTATAGGAGTGTCGGCATGAAGGAGAGTCAGCTTTTCCATGGTGACGGTCTGTCCCCGGAGATCTGGCACTGGGCCTCGAATGTACTGCTCCCCAACTGTGCTCATCAGATCACTGTGATCCTGTTATTCTCTCTGAGCACACATGGAACCACTGAAGGTTGAAACTCTCCCCACCTGGCTCTCCAGTCTGCCCATCCCTCCCCTTGGGTGGATGTTCCCTGTAGTCTACTTACAGGAGAGGAAGAAACTCAATAGCATTTGGCTGCTGTGCGCAGTTGCTGATTGACATGAAGTGTTAGTGTTAGTAGCTCAGTCGTGTCTGACGCTTTGCAACCCCATGGACTGTAGTGTACCAGGCTCCTGTGTCTGTGGGGTTCTCCAGGCAAGAATACTGGAGTGGGTAACCATGCCCTCTTATGGGGGATCTTCCCAACCCAGGAGGGATGGAACCTGGGTCTCCTGCATTGCAGGCAGATTCTTTACCATCTGAGCCACAAAGGAAACCATGAAGCATCATGAAAATTATTACTTTCTGTTTAGCACATTCATATGCCAGGCACTGTGCTGGGTTTTATGATTTCCATTGTACAGATGTTGAAAAGAATTCTTAGAAATGTGAAGTGATGTACTGAAAGTCACATGGCTAGTAAGTGGTGGAGATGGGATACAGTCCCATAATTACTTGACTCTGAAGTTCATGCTTGTTTCACATTACCTCTAGAAAGGCTTATGATTCCTAATTTCTATTAATCAAAGTGACAGATTATTGTAACTTTGAATCTTTGCAGACTTCTAGTGCAGTGGCTTTTAAATGTTAGTGCACATCAGAATCAGCAGATGGGCTGGTTAAAACTCTGGTTTAGTAGTTATGATGTGAGGCTAGAGCATTTGCACTTCTCACGAGTTTCCAGGTGATGCTGCTGCTGCTGCTGCTCCAGGCCATGCTTTGAGAACCACTGCCCCTCTGGACTCAAAGGGGTAGAGAAGAGCAGAAAACAAAGCACTCGTTGTTCCCATCCCCTCAGCCTGCTGGGCAGTGCTGCTGAGATGCCTGTGCCTTGCTTTTTGCTTCCTGGACATTATTTCACAGGAGAGCAGAGGTCTGGCTACTTGCATCTGTTTCAGTTCAGTATCTCCTCTTGTCTGGGTAGTATGTAGGCTGGTCCACTGCCCTGAACTCAGGAGGGTCACCTTCTAACAAGCTGAGGATTTAAAAAGCATACAATAACACAAACAAAGGCCTAGAAACTGAAAGCATGTTGATTTACGGGCACTGCTCAGGAACTAGTAATCCAGTTCAGAGAATGAAAAAACCTTGGCTCATCCACCCAACTAGAGGGCTTCTCTGAAATTCATGAGATTTGTAAAAAATGGGATTCATCATTTGCCTTTCCCTAGAGTTCTTGCCTTGTTGTATATACCAAAGCTTCCAAACAGAGTTGACTTTGAATTTCCATGATGGACTATCTAAGCATGTTTGGGAGAACACTGGGGGTCTATCTACATGCTAACCCTATAGGCACTCTGGCAGTGAGAGGCACGGTGTACAGAGCATCGGGGCTAAGAGCAAGAGGCTATGGAGTGAGATAGAGCTGGTTGCGAAAGCTGGCTCTGCTATTTAACAGCTGAGTGTCCATGAGAATATTACTTAACCTGTCTGGATCTCATTGTCTCCAGAATCAAGGCTGATATAAAAAATATTTAGCCAACAGATATGGCATGAGCATCAGCCAGTCGGAATGGATGGAGGCCAAATCTGAAGCAACGCCAACTGTAAACAAGCCAGAACCAGGGTGGAGGACTGGCTTGCATTTTCAAATACGATGTGGGTTCCATCTGTGGTTTATCTCTGGGCAGGAAGGAGGGTGTGTGTATGTGTGTGCGTGCATGTGGGTGTGTCCCGCACACTCAGAGAACAACAGGAAGCCTTCCTGGGAGTGAGACCACCTGGCTGTTTCAGGGTCATGAGAGATATCTCTTTTGGAGGCCTTGGACCATAGTCAATTTGGCCTGTCCCTTTTCCGAATGAGAAAAGGTTCTGTGGGTTGATTCTTATTCGGCTATCTTTGGAAAGAGGCAAGGCCAGATTCCTATTATTGCTCAAGATATGGAAAAGTACAAAAGACTGCATAAAGGCCTCTCCCTCCAGACATGGTCGGGGGACCTGAATAGTCCTTGTCCTGGTATACAACCATTGGTTGACCTGGTTTACCTTTTCTGGGGAACAGGACAATGTACCTCACGGGCTTGAATTGAGAAGCAAACAAGACAATAGGTGTGAAACACCAGGCACCCAGCAGGAGCTCAGCTAACGGACGCTCTGTGTTGATCTTCTAGGCCGTGTGCCTAGTGCGGGAGCTCTGAGGCTCAGGGGAGCTCTGTCCACTGCCTGAGAGCCAGGGAGCCAGGTAAATTTCCTGTGATGTTGTATGGACCTTGCTTACTGATACCTGAGTGGGTCTTTATAGGAAACTTGTACTGAGTACTAAGACAGATGAGCTATTTGTTATGCAGGGAAAGTAAAAGAAAAGTACTGCTGAGTTCTAACATGCAGGGGCAGGGGGGAGAAGGCCTTCCTATCTGGGGCCTCGTGAAAGTTTCAAGATTGGTAGCAGTAGTGTAACCACAGTGCGAATAGCTTGGCAGCTGCAGAGGTGAGGGTATGGCTAGCAATGAGGTGGATGACTGCGTCAATGTGAGGACGAGGGAAGGTGGCCACGAGGCAGATGCACAGCCCCATGTCATCCTCAAGGTCAGCTGTGGCCCCTGGCGCCTCTTGCAGGGGCATATGGTAGCCGTGAGTGAGTGAGTGGGGGAAGGAGCGTCTCTGCTCCAGTTCTAGGGGAAACCAGGCTGCTGCAGCCCCCGGAAAACCTGGGATGAGGCAGTGGACCTGCCGCAGGGCAGATGGACAGGCAGATTCAGAGCCTTCCCTTGTCCATGTGCTCTTCTAGACTGCTGTGGTCCAGGAAACAACGACCGACTATGTCTACATCTTTGGATGTTACACCTGTGTCTCTTTCCTCTGTTCTCTCAGCCACTATAGTCCTCATCTTACTCTTGTTAGTTTAAAGTGGGCCACCCCCTCCTCACTGAAACTCTTTTGTCTTATCTATTTATTTATGGCTGCGTTGGGTCTTGCAGTGGGCAAGCTCTTCATTCAGGCATGCAGGCTCTCTCATCATGGCACGCGGGCTCCAGAGACCCTGGATTCAGTAGTTGTGGCACACCAGCTTATTTGCCCGGCAGCCTGTGGGATCTTTCCAGACCAGGGATTGAAATTGCATCCCCTGCATTGGAAGGCAGATTCTTAACCCCGTACCACCAGGGAAACCCCCCTCTTTTGTCTCTTGAGTAATGTGATTTCCTCTCTCAGTCGACCTCGTACTTCTAACACCCCTCCTTGGAAGACTCTTTCCTCCTCATGCATCTTTGTTTCAGGGCTTTCTCTCTCTCTCTCCAGGTAACTGCATCTGCATTCAAGAACTCAGTGGTCCCTGTGCAGGAGCCTGAAATCTCCCTCTCCAGTCAGGAGCTTGTTCTTTAGTATTTGGATATAGTTAGTATTTGGATGCCCTCTGGGTGTTTCCTCTTTGGTTGCTGTCTGGATTATTGTGCTGACCTCCTGATTTAGGAGCTGCTTCAGGTTTCCTCTCCTCTAGTCCACACTCCTCCTGCTGCCCAATTTTTTTCCCCCTAAATTACCCACTAGAACTTATCCCTGGGGCAGCTTCAATGATTCACCAATACCCACAAAAAAACTACCCAGTATGAGTGGTGATAGTGGTAAAGAACCCATCTGCCAGTGCAGGAAATGTAAGAGACACAGGTTTGATCCTTGGGTTGGGAAGAACCCCCTGGAGAAGGAAGTGGCAACCCACCCCAGTATTCTTGCCTGGAGAATCTCATGGACTGAGGAGCCTGGCAGGCTACAGTCCAGAGGGTTGCAAAGAATTGGATATGATTGAGCGACTTAGCACAACTTGAACTAAAGTGTCTCAATCTATGTTGCTCTTAAGTGGGCTAAAAGAACCTTGATGTTTGGGGTCTGCTCCCTTGCCAGCCTCCTTCCTCCTTTCTCTCCCACCCAGTTTGCAGACGCTGACCTTCTTGACCTTGTGTCAGTGTCTCAAATACAGTGCATCTCCTACCCCTCCGTGCCTGTAGACATGCCGCTATCTTTTTCTGAATTGTTCTTCCTGTTCATCTGCTGGTGACATTTGTCTTTTCAGACTTTTCTATGGAGGCATCTCCTCTGTGAAGTGCTTCCTGACACCCAGGCCTGGCTTCCCCTGCACAGTCATGCAGGGCCCCAGGCTCAGAAGGGCCCTGCGTTTCATGGAATGCTCTGCTGTCACCATCTTAAAGTTGTAAAGAATTTAAAAATAAAGGACTGTGCATTTTTATTTCACTCTGAGGCCCATAAATTATGGATCTGGTCCTGTTGCCATCCCCACAACAACACCCACACGGCACAGTCGTGACATTTACTAGGTTGTGTTGCAGTCACTGTGATCCGCCTGCCTCACCTACTGGCTGGTGGGGTCCTTGAGACCATGTCCCATTCATCTCTAATCCTTAGCCCCCAGGGCAGACAGTTACACAGAGTAGGGACTCAGTGAATGCTTGAGGATAGAGTTAATTCAGGGCTGTGAGTTTTTTCTCCTTAGTCTGGGAGAATCCCCTTTCCCTTTCCTTCTTTCTTCTTTTGTTTTTTAACATTTATTTCATTGGAGGACAATTCCTTTACTGCCTTTCCCTTTTAAAAACATTCCCCATGTGAAAAGCAGTTACCAGAAACAGTGAGCTCCAGTTTTAATTATTATTATTATTTTAGCTTGGCTTTATGACCTAGCCTGACTCTATTTACTTCTAGGGGCATCAGTTGACTTATCTGTGAAGTGAAGGGCATGACCAAACTTCAACACTTGGGGGGCTTTTGGGCTGTAACTCTCCAAGCCCCCCCCCCCCCCCCCGCCCTCTCTGTTTTGGTTCTCTCCTTCCGAACAGTCAAGAATCCTCATCCTTTATACTCCTTTTTGAAAAAAAAAAAAAAAAAAACTCGCCTTCTCTCTCACATTACCTCTTTTGTTTTTCATCAGGAAAAAGGCCAGACTCTTCACTCAGCAAAAGTGGTCTTTGTTGACATTTGGAGGGAAAAAAAATGAAGAGAAAAGTCAACGATCCTTCAGAATCTTGGTGTTTGAATATTTAAAGGCTCTGAATGCTAGAGATGTTGACAGGTCTGTGTCAGCTTTCGTTCTGATCCCTAGGCCATTGTTCGCTCTCCAGAAACAAAAGGAGCTCACTTCAAGGGTCCATGTGCAGAACAGATTTGCCGGCCAACTCTTCTGTCTGCCTGGCCTTCCCCGGCCCCCACGGCTGCCTGACTGACTGCTTCGATGCCAGAGTTCTCAGAATGCTCCTCTCCAGCGTGCTCTGGGGACTCCAGGGTGGGGCTGAGGGAGAAGGTGGGGGGAAATTGAGTTGGGAAGAGGACCAAGGCAGAGAACCAACCAGAGTTGGTTCTCAGGGACCCCTCTCTCATTTCTACCATTTTTACTGCTTTTCTATTTGAGGGCTCTGGGTAAGAGGTGACTGGAAAAAAAGGGTTGTAAAGCTAAAAAAAAAAAAAAAAAAATGCATGAAAGCCTCTGTCTATGGACCTAGTATAAAGTCTCAGTCTTGATATCTAGGGCCGCCGTGGCTGGCTAGACTGACTCTGTGGCGTGATTCTTGTCAATAGGAAAGAATATAAATTTTTTATGCTTCCTGTTCTTACTCTCAACCCAATTATAATGGGGAAGTACGGTTCCTGGACTGGTCTCTTCACCCGCTCTCCCTGGCCACAGGCTGGGTATTGGCTGGGGCTCCAGCTTCTTGGCAAATGCTAGGACAGGGTGGTTGATAACATTGCCATAGATGTTAAATGGCCGAGGAAGCCACCTCTTCACCTGAGGGCCTGGATCCTTGCTGAGAGACCATGCCCAGAAGGACTGGCAAGGATAGGTGACGGGACTTGCTGGCTGTGGACACCCCTGTCCTCCAGTCCCCAGACCCTAAATATCTTATTTGTTTTACCAGAGGGTCTTCTGGTAAGCCCAGCCATGGAACACCATGGAACAGAGGGTGGCACGGGATGTGGAGCTGAGGTGATGTGGAAGTCTGGAGCCCACCACACCTGGGATTGGGTCCCAGTTCTGCTGCCTAACTCGCTCTGAAGTAACTCCATGTGCCTGTTGCTATGTTAGATCCTGTAGGGGAAAAAGGAATTTGCACTCTAAATGGGGAGAAAGAAAATCCAACTTTTTGGCTGATAGGAAAGTTTACTTAGCCTCTTCAACTCCACCTCCACCTCCCAAACAAGCCAGACAGAAACCCAGGAATTGAAGAGGAGAAACTTGGCGCAGTATCTTTCACTGTGCAGGAAGATTGGGAGAGGACAAAGGCTGTTGGCAGAAAAATTAGTTCAAAATTACATTCACAGGAAAAACGTGTCTCCGTAGTAGCCCTCTTTAAGGATTTTGGCAGGGAATAAATCCTTACAGTTTCAGATGTCTGGTATGTTTAGATACATATTCGGGGAAAGAGCAAATGGCAAACTGGAATGGTAGACCCGGAAACCTTCCTCCTCCACAGGGACCCAGAGGGCCCCCCGCCACCATGCCCTCTGGGGCATGAGGAGACCCATCTTTGACTCATGACAGCGAGCAGAGCCAGAGCAATTTAGGAGCTACCCACGAGGACTTGGGTCTATGTGATGTGTGGGGAGGGGTGGTTCTGAGTGGTTTAGAGGGGAGAGTAAGGAAGAAGGGGAACTTTAGGAAGGAGTTGAAAGAGACAAGGACTGAAGGAAAAGGAAGGAAAAGGCAGCTTAGGGAAAGAGGGCTTGGTCCCATGGAACAGTGGTCCCCAACTTTTTGGCACAAGGGACATGGAAGACAATTTTGCATGGACAGCAGGTAGGGGATGGTTTCAGGATGATTCAAATACATTACATTTATTGGGCACTTTGGGGGCTTCCCTGGTGGCTCAGTGGTAAAGAACGCACCTGCAATGCAGGAGCTGTAGGAAACATGGGTTTGATCCCTGGGTCAGGAAGATCCCCTGAAGGAGGAAAGTATTCTTTCCTGGAGACTCCCATGGACAGAGGAGGCTGGTAGACCACAGTCCATGGGGTTGCAAGAGTTGGATATGACTGAAGCGACGTAGCAGGCATGCATTGGGCACTTTATTCTATTATTACATCAGCTCCACATCGAATCATCTGGCGTTAGATCCTAAAGTTTGAGGACCCTCTACCTGGAAGATTCCTCTGGGTTCCAGGGAGTGTCCATGTGTAGGCATAATCGGACTTCACCTCAGAGAAGGGAGGGTACCTCGAGGTGGCCAGGATGTCTCAGGGAACAGGCAGGATTTGAGCTGAACCCTGGAGGACAGAAAGATTTTCATAGCCAGGTAGAGGGGGTCAGTGAGGACACTTCAGGTGTAAGGCTGTGTGGTGAATAAGCTGTGTTTTGGTCCTAGCCTCTGCTGCATCCTCCTGTCTCCTTTACTGGCCGCCCTTCCCCACCCTCAACAGGGCTTCTGAGCCCATCCTAGCAGTGGCCGTGGCCCCATCTCCTTGCCCACAAGGCTGGAGCATTTACTCAGGTCTGGGACTAGCCCTTCCTGGGGTCTGGAGGCGATGGCAGACAGCCCTCACCCTGCCTTAAACATCTACGCAGCGGAAGGTGAATTTCACATTTCCAATTATGACACAATCTGCTTGGTGTGGAAGTGGGAGCCTGTTGACTTTAACAGCCCAGCTGTTCCTGTCTTCCGGACGATAGTGAAAATCTCTTCCGAGCAGAGGGGCGAACAGTCTGAAGTTCTGATGGGAGTCCTCCCGGCTGCCACAGAAGAGCAGTTTGTTACGGTAACGTGGCCCTGGGGGCCTCCGTGTTCCTTTCTCATGCGATGCAGATGGGACCACCAGGCCCGGCTGTGCTGGGAGCTATTTTCTAAATGTCACAATTCTCTGAGATGAGTGAGTCCCATATTTCTTACGGTTTCTTAAAGCCTGTATTACAGAGCTGTCATTTGTTTGGGCTTCCTACCAGCTTCCTTCCCTCCCCCTTCTCCCTGTCTTACCCTCCTTATGAGGAGGTGGAGGGAAAAGCCCCTATTTCTTTCTGCTCATCAAACTGAGCCCTGCCTGCTTTCCCAAGGCTTAGTCCTTCCTCTGAACCCTGTGCCTGGCTGCCCTCTCCACTGGAAGGGACAAGCCCTCTTACCACCAGGGATTTTTCAGAGGGGGCCCTTGAACCTGCTCTTGGCTCTTTAACTTCTAATTGCCTTTTAATGCCTCACCTTCTTCTATCTGCCTTTTGAATCCCATCACTCGTTTCCAGCCTTGTAGAAGAGGCTGTCTCACAAAATTAATTGCAAAGCAATGGAAAATGTAAATGTAGTAGAAAACATGATGAATCCCTCTTCTGAGACTAAAGTATGGTTAAAAATGGTTTATTCATTTTTAGCTTAGTCCTCTCTCTGATGAACAGCTGAGCTGGTACAGCTTTTTGGGCTTCTTGGTAAGGGTCAGTATGAACACTCTTACCATTGTTCACATCTGAGGTTTTACTGTAAAGCAATGAATGTAATTTTTTTTTTTTTACATAAATATACCACAATTTTGTGAAATGGAAAACTGCCTTCTTCAATGTTATCAACTGGTAAGTACTTTACACACACCAATTGTGTGTTTAGAATTGATAATGCAAAGGTTTTCATCAAAATTTCATCTGAGTCTGTTCATAAAAAATTGACATATGTCAGAAAGTACAATATTTCAGCATCTAAGTTATATTTGCAAAATGGCTTCTTAAATATGGAAGTGGCTTAAAAAGTGTTTGTCGGATCATAAGTTCTGATTTTTAGTTTCAGAAAGTATCACCCCGGTAACCATACCCTCATGCCCAGGGTGTGTCATTGCATACAAACATTGATCAGACTTCAGCATCAGTTTGTATGTCATACAAGAAAACCACATTCATCTCTCCACCGTCACCTTCATATTGACCCAAAATGTTTCTACCTGCTTTACTCCAATGACTTTAGACTGTCTAACCTTCAGATATGAAACGTTCTTATAATGAAAGGTATTGAAAGAATAGCTACAGGCTCTGAATAGGATTCTTAAAGAGGATCTCAAAAATATTCTAACAATTGTAGCACTGAAAAAAAGAGACTCTGTCCCAAAGGATCCACTTTTTAAAGTTGAAGTATAATTGCTTTACAATGTTGTGTTAGCTTCTGCTGTGCAGTGACGTGAATCGGCTATATGTATACATATCTATTCCCTCCATCTTTGACCCCCCACTATACTACCCATGTAGGTCATCACAGGGCACTCAGCTGAGCTCCCTGGGTCATATACGGCAGATTCCCACCATCCATCCATTGTACACATGGTTGTGTTGTTCTTGTTGTTCAGTCGCTAAGTTGCATCTGACTCTTTGCAACCCCATAGACTGTAGCATGCCAGGCTTCCCTGTCCTTCACTATCTCCTGGAATTTGCTCAAACTCATGTCCATTGAGTCAGTGATGCCATCCAACCATCTTACCCTTTGTCACCCCCTTCTCCATGTATTTAGGTCAAACCCAGTCTACCAGTTCATCCCACCTGCCCCTTCTCCTTCTGTACCCACATATCCATTCTTTACATCTTCATCTGTATTCTTGCTCTGCAAACAGGTTCACCTGTACCATTTTTCTAGATTCCACATATAAGTGTTAATGTACCAACAGGTCCACTTTGAAGGACATGGTTATTGGATTGTGGGCAGAGGAGGTGTCTTCCCCTGACTTCATGTATCTATGTGAAGAGCTACCTCTAGAGTAGCGTTACTGGCTAATCCATGCCTCCTGCACTCCTCCCAGGGGGCAAAGAATAACTGAGACTAATGGTGACTTAGGGAGAAGACTGGTAACTTAGGGAGGACCAGACACGCATGGCTCAGCCCCTTCGGGCTCAACTTTCAGATATGCCAGATCTCTTGGCCCTGAAGTGAGACGCCTGCCCTGGAGAGGTCTTCATGTGTGGGTCTGATTAACTTGGAGATAAAGTATTAGCAAGCCCTCCTGGCCACAGATCTAAAACCTCATGGTCAAAAAACTTGGCAATATTTTGAATTCTATCTTTAGGACTCAGTGTATTTCTCTCATTTAGTGTTTTATTTATTACTATTTACTTTTGGCTGTGCTGGTGTCTTCATTGCTGCACAGGCTTTTCTTTAGCTGCAGTGAACGGGGGCTACTCTGTAGTTGTGCACAGGCTTCTCAATGCAGTGGCTTCTGCTGTGGAGCATAGGCTTGCTCTAGGGCACGCAGCCTTCAGTACTGTGCTCAGCGGTTGTGGCTCTGGGATTCTAGAGCGCAGCCTCAGTAGTTGTGATGCACAAGCTTAGTCGCTTCATGGCATGAGGGATCCTCCTGGATTGGGGCTTGAACCCTTGTCTCCTGCATTAGCAGGCGACTTCTTTACCACTGATCTACCAGAGAAGCCCTCTCATTTGGTTTTAATCTCCAGGGGTTGAAGAAAGAGGTGTTATTTATTAGCCCCAATGGCACCCCACTCCAGTACTTTTGCTTGGAAAATCCCATGGACGGAGGAGCCTGGTAGACTGCAGTCCATGGGGTCGCTAGACTCAGACATGACTCAGTGTCTTCACTTTCACTTTTCACTTTCATGCATTGGAGAAGGAAATGGCAACCTACTCCAGTGTTCTTGTCTGGAGAATCCCAGGGACGGGGAAGCTGGTGGGCTGCCGTCTATGGGGTCACACAGAGTCAGACACGACTGAAGCGACTTAGCAGCAGCAGCAACATACCATCAACTATGTTCATTTGGCTGTATAAATTTTTGTTGCCTTTATGAAAGCAGCTCCTTTGCATTACAGTTATACCTGATGTAGTAAAAAGCTAGGAACAACAAAAGAGGAAGTCTTCCTTGGCCCTATCCCTTTATTTTATTAACTTAAAAAATTTCAAGAGAAAAATTTCATCAGGAAATATGAAAGAGGGAAATGCCCATTTCCTACTTGTGGAAGAAAGTTGTGAGTAACACCACTTGCTTTTGATAAAAAAGGGTGGTTTTTTTTTTTCCCCACAATAGTTTATTTTTATTTTATTTTACTTTTTTGGGAAGGTTTAATGTATCATTCTAGTGGAAGCCTTCCTTCATTGTGATAAAATTATCCCATTTCTTTTTAGAATCGATGGAAATGAACAACTTTTGCTGTGATTCTAATTTCTTCCTACAGTAGAAGCTCATACAGGGCAGGGCTATGCTGTTCAACGTGATCACACCTTCTTAGCTGCTGGATGTTCTGTTGTTTCTCCTTGCCTTCTCCTGAGGCTCAGGTGTGGTTGTTGGAGATTGTTAGGTGGAGGTTTCTGGAGAAAGGCCAAGGGATCTTTACCCCTGAGGACCAGCATCACAGCTGAACTCTAGAAAGATGCTTTTTTCTTCCTGGTCTCCTTGTGCCCATCTGACCTGAGAGCAGGGAGAACTTAGCTCACCTGTCCTTTGGGTTTCCTCACCGGGGACAGATATAGACTTTCCCCTGCTGGTGTGCGTGGTGTGTGTGTGTGTGCGTGCGTGCGTGCGTGTGTGCGTGGTGTGTGTGTGTGTGTGTGTGTGTGTGTGAGTGATCTGCACACAATGAGCTCTACTAGCATCTGCAGTTCTGATCTGGACATTCCGAAACTGGGCCTCCAGGCTTTCAGTAGGCCCCACAATGGAGAAAAATTTCACCAGTTCTAGGAAAAAAATCTAGAAGATCTAGAAAAATCTTACCAGGGTCCCTGAGGCTTCCCCTGTATTCATCCTGGTGCCTTTAAGCTCCAGAGCTCCTTTGGTTGAGAATTAGAGATACATTGGAGATAGACATGAGGCAGGCAGGGGGTTCGTCTGGGGGGAACATTGTGTGGTCAAACCACTCTCTTTCCAGAATCTTCTTGATTCCATCCTTGCCTGTCCCCACAAAGTAAATATTAATACCATCATGGTTTATAGCAGTCACCTTGGAAACCCCAGGCACTTGAGAGCTGGTTTGTCCCAGGTGGGAACAAAATGTATTAGGCCCTTCAGCAAGGGCTAATGTGATTGATGTGCAATATAACCCGACTGCTTCTGAGCCTGGGCCTGGTAATTTGGCCAGGCTTCCCTCTCATCTTGGTGCTCATGGGAATCCCTTCATACATATTCCAATCTAGTTTCCCTTTGGGCTTTCTCTACCCAGTTTTGAACTTCTGGCTTCCTTGCCTCTTGTGGTCTCTGAACTTCGGTTTGAATCTCATCTTTTCAGGAGCTCTGTCTTGGTTGCCCCTCTAGATCTTGTCTCTAGAAGGAAGTGCCCTCTATAGAACCCTATCCCAGCCCTGGACCCTTGGCTGATGCCCTCTCTGGGTGGTGGAAATCAAACAGGTGCCTGATGTCAGATGTGACAGAACCTGAAGGCTGACGCAGGGAAGTTTTGCTTTGAATAAGAGGTGGCCCCTTTTTATTAGCAGAGGGATTTCCCCAGTGGCTCAGTCCGTAAAGAATCTGCCAGCAATGCAGGACACCTGGATGGCCCCTGGATTAGGAAGATCCCCTGGAGAAGGGAATGGCTATCCATGCTAGTATTCTTGCCTGGAGAATTCCAAGGACAGAGGAGCCTGGTGAGCTACAGTCCATGGAGTCGCAGAGTCGGACACAACTGAATGACTAACAGGTTCGTGTTTTCTTATTAGCAGACCTGAAATTGCATGGTCATATCCTATGACATTTCCAGAGCAGGTTTGGCAATATGGTTTTTTGGATACCCCAAACTGTCTCCAGTGTTTTTACAACTTTCATGAAGTTTGTATGTATTTCTCAAAACAAAGTTATTTTAGCTTTTTATTGCAAACAGAGCAGTAAGCCAGAAAGCAGGATGAGCAGGAAAAGAAGTGGGATTGTCACACAAAGCAGAGACAACTTTGGTGAGATTCCTTTCTGTCCTACTGGCCTTGTCTCTGTGCATGTGAAAATTAGGCCAAAAGAGGCTTAAGTAGAGAAAAAGGATTTTAATAGTAGAGAAGACTTGCCTCTTGATGTTTTATTTTCTCCCTCCTCGAATACCGAAACCAGACCCATAAGTCTGGGTGTTTAATTTCTGTTTCTAGGACATGGAAAGGAATTTAGAGTTTTCAGAGCTGTAAGAGAATGAGAAGTGATTTGATTCAAATCCCTGTTCTATAGATGAGGTAGCTAAGGACCAAATTACTGAGCTCAGCCAGCTGAGGCTGCAGTCCGTTGGTGACAGGTATGCAACTCAATGCCAACCTCCTGACTGCCCGCTAGTTCTCTGTCCACTTATGTTCCTTCATGTTCAGAGAGGGGAAAGGAGGCTGGAGAAGTGGAAGAAGGTAGGTCTCAACATCCCTGCTCTCAGCTGACAGCAAGGATGCTGAGTGGAAGCTGCGAGAGAAGACACAGGAAATCAGTTAAAGTATAGCTTTGTGCTTTTCAGCGTCAAGCTTAGGTCAGCTGGGTGAGAAAAATGCAGAACTCGTAACTAGATGTTCCCTCGATTTCTCTAAATTTTGCAATAGAAGGTATGTAAGTCATATGTTTAAGGCAGTATCCAAAAACCTCACAGAAGCAGTTATGAAATATTTTGTTTTACTGGCAATGGGACAAAAAATAATTGGGCATTAAATCAAGGAAATGGGGAAAAGGGAGCTGCAAATCAAGGGAAATGGTAGAAAATTAGGTCTTAGTGGAGAGAAATGTGTACATATGAACTGCTTGATGTTTCAGGGGAAGAAAGATAGTCCTGTAAATCTCCCCCTTTAACCCTTTAAATGTGAGGACTGAGTTGTGCTTGCCTCTTGGTGTTTGGGGAGCCATCCACTTTGCTGAGCAGGCAGTGGGGTGGGGCTTGGCTTCTCCCTGTCCCATATTGTCAGAAATGGAGTGTGATGATTTAGAATTAGCTCTTCTCTTTTATGGGCTTCCCTTGTAGCTCAGTTGGTAAAGAATCCGCCTGCAATGCAGGAGACCTGAGTTCAATCCCTGGGTTGGGGAGATGCCCTGGAGAAGGAAAAGGCCATCCACTCCAGTATTCTGGCCTGGAGAATTCCATGGATTGTATAGTCCACGGGGTCACGAAGAGTCAGACACAGGTGAGCAACTTCACTTCACTTCACTTGTCTTTTACGGGCTTCCCAGGTGATGCTAGTGGTAAAGAACCTGGCTGCCAGGAGACATAAGTTTGATCCCTGGGTTGGGAAGAACCCCCAGAGAAGGGCATGGAAACTCACTCCAGTATTCTTGCCTGGAGAATCCCATGGATAGAGGAGCCTGGTGGGCTACAGTCCATGGGGTTGCAAAGAATCGGACATGGCTAAGCAATTTAGTAAGCACGCATGCACTTGTCTTTTAAGGGGCTTCCCATGTGTCTCAGCGGTAAAGAATCTGCCTGCCAATGCAGGAAACTCAGGGGATGCAGGTTCGATCCCTGGGTCATGAAGATCCTCTGGAGGAGGAAATGGCAACCCACTCCAGTATTCTTGCCTGGGAAATCCCATGGACAGAGGATATGGCCGGCTATAGTCCATAAGGTTGCAAAGAGTTGGACACGACTGAGCGACTGAGCAGAGCAAAGCCCTTGTCTTTAATGGGAGTTTGGGATCAAATTCCTGGGACTCTCACAACCTCTGCATTTCTCTTGCCTCTCACTGGGCAGAGAGTGACCTCAGTCTCTTGGCAGCTTAGAACCAGGGAGATAAGCAAAGGCCTTTGCTGGAGGGCACTAGGGCCCTGCCACCAAGCCACATAATTTCATTAGATCCCACTGAAAGCATGCCTTATTATCGGTCTCCTCTATATGTACTTTCTATAAATTATAAATTAAAAAATAAATAATAAACACCTTTTTAATTGCATATCCTCTATTTTTTCCTCTTGTCAGTTAAAGTGAACTTGCAAAGCTGCTTAACACAAAAAAGCTACACAGCCATCAACTCTTGTTAGATGTGGTACAAGCCGTTACACTGATTTTCCCATAGCTGCAAGGATTAATCACAGATAATCATCACAAAAGGATCACACCCGTATAAATAATATAAAAATAGCAAAATGCCCAAAGTGGAACTACTGACAAAAGAAGAAAACCACTTAAACATGGATACCTCTGACTTGCCACTTAGGGGGCAACGGAGTGGAAACAGAGAGATCTTAATGCTTGCTCTTGAAAAATCCTAGATCTGGTCCATTTGATGAGGGATGTGGGACCAGGAAAGTGCTGAAGTGATTGACTGGCTCTGGGATGGAGGCAGCCTTTATATATTCATTTTTAAAGAATTTATTTATTTATGATGGTGCTGGGTCTGCTTTGCTGCACCCAGGCTTTCTCTAGTTGCAGCGAGTGGGGCACCTGTCTAGTTGTGGGGCACGGGCTTCTCACTGTGGTGGCTTTTCTTATTGTGGAGCAAGGGCACTTGATGGTTACCTGGCTTGGGCAGATAGAGACTCAGTCAGCATCGTTTGGTTCCTTTTTGAGTGGATCACTTGAGGAACACGGGTGTAGGGCACTGGGTTAGGTGAGGAGATGTAGTCATCTTTCTGCTATGACCTTAGGGTTTCATGAAGGGTTGGAGGTTTGAAGCCAGTTTCAAAGCGAGAAAGGCACTTGCCCTGGGAAGAGGACCCAGGACCACAGGGACCACCACCACGTGTGGAGAATTAAGGTATTGGCATAACTGTGCCATCTTAGAACCAGGTGTTGGTGACGGCAGGCAGGCTACAGCTCACGGGTGCCGGCTTGAATAGTGTTCTGTCGGTGTTTGAGGCTATTGTGTGTGCTTTGCTTGTGTGGAGTAAAATGAAGTGGAGCTTGGGCGACATCTCAGCAGGTTAGATATGCTGAGGTCTAAAATGTTTCTCTTCAGATTGTGGATGAGAATACTGCTTCTGTTCTGACTGAATTGGTTCTGCATTTGAGGTTACAGGGCTTGTCCAATCAGTATCTTTTATCAACACTTGAAAGCTAACATTGGAAAAGGAAAAGGCTTAACTTCCCTCCTGCCTGGTCTTCCCAGCACCGGGTGAGGGGTTTCACACACTGCCTGTGCTGGGATTCACAGCTGGATCGACCGGGACCGAGCCCCAGGCCGCATCCCAGAGTCCCCAGTGATCACCTGGTCCTCCAGGAAGCCGAGGCAGGGCCTCTCAAGCTGTTCCGCGTGTTGCTCTCCAGTGTAACCTTCAGGTGGTTCTTCCCTTCCTCCCTCTAAACTCCTGTCTTGCTTTGCTTTGGAATCATGTGGTTGTCAGTCCTCAAGATGGCAAGACAAGGTGTCTGCAGGATAATGAACAGCTGTGGGAAGATAATTAATGCTCTCCGACCTTCCTTACAGACTTTACCACCTCGCCGCAGCACCGCCAGCAACATCTGTGCTTCCTAGCAGCTGAGCTGTAAAACACCCTTCTCCACTCTTTGTGAAACAACCGTCAGACGGGCCAGCACCCACATTAAGGGCAAAACTTACAAAATGCTACACGCGATGAGCTGCGCTGTTCCCAAGACACAGATGTTGAGTCTCTCCATGAGAGAAGAGGGATGAGAACTTTGGGATGTATTTGGTTCTGGTGTGGATGTGGAGGGAAGGCAGAGGTGGAGGACAGGAGGACCCGGGAGGAAAAGGCTTTCAGTCCTTTCTTCCAGGGAAGGTTGCTGAACCTGCAGGCTTTGGAGCCAGTCCAGAAGTGCTTCGTCAATCACCAGGGGAGAGGGTGGGGTCATCTGATAGAGGCCGCATTCAGAACAATGAGTAGAACGGCACAGGCACCATGCAGAGCAGACCTTTGTTGTAGGGACTTAGTGCAGCCGTTCCAGTGTGTACTTTCTGCGTATCAGACCTGGTCTCATGTTCCATGATCTCTCTTCAACCTCAGACATAACAATATTTTATTTAAAAAATTTATTGGAGTATATTTGATTTATAACATTATGTTAGTTTCTGCTGTACAACAAAGTGAATCAGTAATAGGTACGCATACACCCCCTCTTTTTTGGATTCTCCTCTCATTTAGGTCACCACACAGCACTGCTGAGTAGAGTTTCCTGTGCTCTACAATTGTTGTTGCTCAGTTGCTAAGTCGTGTCTGACTCTTTGGGATCCCATGGACTGCAGCATGTTAGGCTTCCCTGCCTTTCACTATCTCCTAAAGTTTGCTCAAATTCATGTCCATCGAGTCAGTAATGCCATCCAACCATGTCATCCTCTGCTGCCCCCTTCTCCTGCTCTCAATCTTTCCCAACATCAGGGTCTTTTCCAATGAGTCAGCTCTTTGCATCATGTGGCCAAAGGATGGGAGCTTCAGCTTTAGCATCAGTCCTTCCAATGAGTATTCAGGGTTGATTTCCTTTAGTATTGAGTGGTTTGATCACCTTGCTGTCCAAAGATGCTCAACATCACTCATTATCAGAGAAATGCAAATCAAAACCACTATAAGGTACCATTTCACACCAGTCAGAATGGCTGCAATCCAAAAGTCTACAAGCAATAAATGCTGGAGAGGGTGTGGAGAAAAGGGAACCCTCTTACACTGTTGGTGGGAATGCAAACTAGTACAGCCACTATGGAGAACAGTGTGGAGATTCCTTAAAAAACCGGAAATAGAACCGCCTTATGACCCAGCAATCCCACTGCTGGGCATACACACTGAGGAAACCAGAATTGAAAGAGACACATGTACCCCAGTGTTCATCGCAGCACTGTTTATAATAGCCAGGACATGGAAGCAACCTAGATGTCCATCAGCAGATGAATGGATAAGAAAGCCGTGGTACATATACACAATGGAGTATTACTCAGCCATTAAAAAGAATACATTTGAATCAGTTCTAATGAGGTGGATGAAACTGGAGCCTATTATACAGAGTGAAATAAGCCAGAAAGAAAAACACCAATACAGTATACTAATGCATATATATGGAATTTAGAAAGATGGTAACAATAACCCTGTATACGAGACAGCAAAAGAGACACTGATGTATAGAACAGTCTTTTGGACTCTGTGGGAGAGGGAGAGGGTGGGATGATTTGGGAGAATGGCATTGAAACATGTATAATATCATATATGAAACGAGTCACCAGTCCAGGTTCGATGTATGATACTGGATGCTTGGGGTTGGTGCACTGGGACGACCCAGAGGGATGGTATGGGGAGGGAGGAGGGAAGAGGGTTCAGGTTGGGGAACACATGTATACCTGTGGCGGATTCATTTTGATATATGGCAAAACCAATACAATATTGTAAAGTTAAAAAATAAAATAAAATAAAAAACAAAACAAAAACTGCTCACTGGGACGACCCAGAGGGATGGTACAGGGAGGGAGGAGGGGGGGTGGTTCTGGATGGGGAACACGTGTATACCTGTGGCAGATTCATGTTGATGTATGGCAAAACCAATACAATATTGTAAAGTAATTAACCTCCAATTAAAATAAATAAATTTATATTAAAACAAAAAACAACAACTCTTCTCTAACACCACAGTTTGAAGGCATCAATTCTTTGGCGCTAAACCTTCTTTATGGCCCAACTCTCACATAAGTACATGACTACTGGAAAAACTGTAGCTTTGACTACATGGACCTCTGTCAGCAAAGTGATATCTCTGCTTTTAAATACGCTGTCTAGGTTTGTCATAGCTTTTCTTCCAAGGAGCAAGTGTCTTTTAATTTTGTGGCTGCAATCACTGTCCGTAGTAGTTTTGGAACCCAAGAAAATAAAATATGTCACTGTTTCTGCTTTTCCCCCTTCTATTTGCCATAAAGTGATGGTACCCAGTGCCATGATCTTAGTTTTTTGAATGTTAAAGTTTAAGCCAGCTTTTTCACTCTCCTCTTTCACCTTCAAGAGACTCTTTAATTCCTCTTGACCTTCTGCCATGAAGGTGATATCACCTACATATCTGAGGTTGTTGATATTTTCCCCAGCAATCTTGATTCCGTTATATGTTCTATACAGTAGGTTCTCATTAGTTATCTATTTTGTATATAGTAGTTCAAGCATAGCAATATTTACTGAGTACCTATTACACCAGAAATGGCTTTAGCAGATTTTGTAACTTCGCACATGATGCAAATGCTTTAACAATAATGTCAACTTTCTCCCCTGGTTTATGAGTGCTAATTTGCATGTTTATGACTCGAGTCCCAGCTGCATTTGCAAAACCTTAGTCTCTTTGTAGTCTCACCCACCCACCCTCAGCCACCATCCACGTATTCCTGGGCATTCCCAGGGGATGTCTCATCAGTGATCAAGGATGTGCCACTCATGTTCTCCTGATCCTAGCTCTTGATGTTGTCTTTTATCCACAGGACCCTTGAGGGAGGGTATCCTGAGGCTGGTACCTTCCTGACTCAGGTGTTGGCTTTTGATGCTCTCTCCCGACATCGCTATTTGCACTTTACTGTACATCAGTGTCACACCTTGTTCTCTGTGCCCTCAAGTGGCACTGGAGTGTCTGGGGTAGCACAAATATTCCTGTGAAAAACAGCTCCTTTGCTTCTGCTTGTGACCCCTGTCTGTATTCGGCAAAGCCCAGCTGGAAATCTTACACACAGGATCCATTTATTTCCTTACTTCCTTTATCCCTCCATGGATGGAGCCCCAATCTCCTCTCCTAGCAGGCCACTTCCTCCCCTTGCAAGTAAGTACCTGGCCTGTGAGGTGGCCATACACCTCAATTGGCCTCACACAGGCCCTTTTTGACCTTAGCCCACCATCGAGTAATTCAGCTAACATCAGGTCTCAAATTGCCTGTCCAGGGGACGTTCACTGCTGTTACAAAGAAAATGACATGGCATGGTGCAGATAAGGTCTAAATAATTTTGAATCAAAGCAGAAAAAGACTTTCTACCAAACAAACTTGAATAGCACCCTTGCTCAGAAGAATATGGAGACTCTGCTGGTTAGAGAGACCACAGCCATGGAGCTCAGGATGGGAACTTGCTGCTGGAGGGTTAAAGAGGCATAGCCAGCACTTTGCAGAGCTGAGAAGGGTGGCACCTTCTTAGAAATGAACTGCAGTCAGTTCTTAAAAGGCTATTCTCTGGCTAAGTGCTTAAGACAAGACTAAAACTACATTTCAGCCTCAAGGAAGCCATAAAGACAGAACCATGTGGGGCCATCAGGAAAGGGCTCAGGCAGGCCCAGGCCTGGTCCCTGCCTACAACTTATCACAGATTCTTCGGCAAGGATGCACAGGAGAGAGACATTCATATTCACTGCCTTTCTCTACACATTCTTAATAAATCCTTAAAAAATCCTTGGTAAACCCCCAAGTTAAAAACTCTTTGTTGTTGTTTAGCTGTTAAGTCATGTCCAACTCTTTGCAAGCCCATGGACTACAGCCTGCCAGGCTCCTCTGTCCATGGGATTTCCCAGGCAAGAATACTGGAGTGGGTTGCCGTTTCCTTTTCCAGGGGTCTTCCTGACCCAGGGATGGAACCCATGTCTCCTGCATTGGCAAGCAGATTCTTTACCACTGAGCCACTGTGGAAGCCCAAACACTTGTTAGATGTTGCTAAAATAGAGACCTGGGCCCAGACAAAATATGCTTGACTAATGGAGTTGAGTCTCTGATGCCTAGACTTTTTAAAACTGTGATCTATTAGAGAGGCTTAGTTCTTTCTGAACCTACCAAGTAGTCAGTCTTCATTATCTGATTTAACGTTCTTCCTTGATCTATGGAATCCGTTTGTTTTGAGCCTGGCACAAGCCCTGACCCTCGAGTTGCTCACAGTCTAGAGGGAGAAAGGAATGCACACATGCTTAGTCACTTAGCCGTGTCCAACTCTTTGTTACCCGTCTTTTCGACTGTAGCCCGCCAGGCTCCTTTATTCATGGGGTTTTCCAGGCAAGAATACTGATGTGGGTAGGTATTCCCTTTTCCAGAGGCTCTTCCCAACTCAAAGATCAAACCTGGGTCTCCTGCATTGCAGGCGGATTTTTTACTGTCTGAGCTACCAGGGAAGCCCAGAGGGGGAAATGGACAAATCAATGGCACAGAGTGTGAGAGTTGGTATCCAGGAATGCATAGAGACAGTCAGAACTCATAGAAAAGATGCCAGCATCACATTTGATAGGGGTGGCTCAGGGGTGGGATTAAGGAAGGCTTCAGAGTGGCGGTAACTCCAGAGCTGAGTCTTAATAAGTGAAAGGGATTCTCAGAGTAAACAGTCGGCATAAAAATATGAAGCCTTGGGGAGCATGATGCATCTGAAGAACTATCGTCAATTCACTATAATTCAAAATTTTGATGTGAGTGTATTGGGGCTAAGTTAAGAGATCTGGTGAGAAACTAGATCGCAGAGGGCCTTGGAAATGAAGGTAGTCATGCTAAGGAGATCACAGATTGTCCAAAAAGCAACAGGAAACCGTGGACTGATTTAAGCATGGGATTGACATGTTTAGAGTTGCCTTTTAGAGTCTTCACTGCCCATTTGAGTGGGCATTTCACTTTTCAGCAGTTGCTGGTGTAGGTTTTCTTCTGCCTGACTTAAGAAAAACATCTTCCAGGTAGGTAGTGCTGTGAGGAATACATCAATTTTCTGAAATAACACGATATGGAAAAAAAAAAGTATTATTTTTGTCCAAATAATGGTGTGCTGGATAATAAAAACTTTAACAATAGCTGCATCATTCCTTATTAGAGGTGAGATGGAACTCAGTCTTGAAGGCAGTGGTGGAGAATCAAGAGAGTAGCTGTGATTCTTGGTTTCGTCATGGTTTTCCAAAGAACCGGAAGAGAAGCACTGTCCTCTTGGTTGAAGGTGTGAGTGGATAGCTACAAATCCTACAGAACTGGTATCTCAGAGGCTTTGGTGGACTGTTCTCAGTTTACATATTTTGACCAGCTCCAGCCTGGAAAGTTTTATATGTGCCCATTTTGGACAAAGTGAGTGATTGAAGCATAATGTCGAGGAGCCTTAACTCTTTGTCCTTGGAGAGCTATCTTGGTCTTTTTGGAGGACACATGTTGACATGGACTGAACCTTGTGAGTGAGAAGAGGAGGGGGCTGCTGGTTGGCTTAAGACAGTTTCATTGGCTGCTCAGTTAATACTGTTCTCAGCCTTTTGGATTTCAAGCTTTTATTATCCAGCACATTATTTGGACAGAAATAATACTTTTTTTTTTTTTTCACACCGTGTTATTTCAGAAAATTTGATGTATTCCTCCACGGCTCTACCTGCCTGGAAGATGTTTTTCTAAAGTCAGGCAGAAGAAAACCTACACCAGTGACTGCTGAAAAGTGAAATGCCCGCTCTTCACAATGTAATTACCTTGACAAGTATTTCTAATTGCCACTTCCCTTCCTCCAAGCCCTCCTTTTCTTCAGACATTGCGAATTTCTGGTAATCTTGGGTTATTATCACACTGAGCTGCTAACCTGAGTCTTGACACTCCTCCTGGAGACCTGTGTCAGAAATAATTATAGCAGAGAGAGGTGATTCTTCCTTGGTTATTAGCAGTTGCTGGTGTTGGTATCCAGCATTGATTAGCAATTTGGAACACCACGTTCCTTGGACTTTGTTTCTTCTTCTGTTCCTTGGAGGACAGAGCACATTGTTCTTCATTTCTTTTGCCTCTGTTTGCCCTTGTCTCTGTCTGTGTGTTTTGAGAAGGTTCCTTTCATGCTCCACTGATTTATTTACTTGTAACCTTATTTTCTGCTCTCTTGTTTTTCAAACCGTTTGCGGGCCATTGGTGAGGTTGAGAGACTTCACCTCTTGGAATTGGATACTTGGTGTGGTTGTGGGAGTTCTGGGAGCTGAGAACTCCCATCCAGGACCATTTAGCACCCAGTAACCCAGGGCTCCAGGCTCCCTTGGTGGCTTGGTGGTAAAAGAATCTGCTTGTAATGCAGGAGATGTGGGCAATGCAGGAGATGTGGGTTTAATCCCTGAGCCAGGAGAAGGAAATGGCAACCCACTCCAGTATTCTTGCCTGGGAAATCCCATGGACAGAGGAGCCTGGCGGGCTACAGTCCATGGGATGGCAAACAGCTGGACACAACTTAGCGACTAAATACCACCAACCAACCCAGGTCTCCAGCAGAAGCAATGGAGAGGATAGAAGGGAGAGGTGAGACTGGATTGAGCAGGAATTGGGAAAGTGAGGGGTTGTTGCCTGCACAGATGTCTGCTGCCAAGAAGCCTGCTTCTTTCCTTTTAGACAGCCTTTCTCCTGTTTGTTAGCTGGGATTGCTATGGGGTGGGAGATGGGGGGTGAAGTTTATAATCATAGCTCTGAAAGGATTCTCTCTGCTTGCATGGTGCATGAAGTGCATATCCTGCCTAATTAAATATCACCCCTGTTCTGAAGAGGCTTTCTTTTGTGTGGCTGCGTAGAGTCAAAAGAACTTCAGGAAGGAACACAGGGCAATTCCTCATCAGAATTCTAGCTCTGCTTCCTTCTTTCCTCCCTCCCCCTCTCTCTGTCTGTCTTTCTTGGATTAGCTGAGCAGAAAAGTAAAATTAAATTAAGATAATTTCTTTCCTGGTCTGTTTATTCTTCTTAAGGTTTACTGAAACCAGAGTCTCAGTCCCCAAGTACAGTTGACCCTTGAACAATGTGGGGTTAGGGGCACTGATCTTCTGCACAGTGGAAAACCTGCAGGTAACTCAAAGTCGGCTCTTTTTATCAATGGTTCCTTGGCACATGCAGATTCAACGAACCCTGGATTATGGAACCTGGATCACGTAGTATTTCCCACTGGAAAAAAAAATGGGGTATAAGTAGACCTGTGAATTCACGTTTGTATTTTTCAAAGGTCAGCTGTATAATATGGGTGCTTCTGTGCTGCAGTGGGGGCTTCCCATGTGGCTCAGTGGTAAAGAATCCACCTGCCAGTGCAGGAGACACAGGAGACATGGCTTTGTTTCTGGGGTTGGGAAGATCCCCTGGAGAAGGAGTTGGCAACCCACTCCAGTTTTCTTGCCTAATGTGGTTGCTGTGCCTTATGGAGACTCTTCCATACTTCTGTCCTTGGATAGACACAGTTTCTTAGACTCTGGATCCCAGCTCTTTGAAAAGACAACTGTCCTAAAGTTCCCCCTGTAATTGAATTTACTGCAGCATAGGATTGAATGGCCACTGGAAGTCTAGGATCTCAGTGTAACAGCCTCATGTGACATATAGTTTATGTGCTCATTTAGTTTTCCATTCAGTAAACCTATATTAAAACACTTTATCATGCTGGGTGATAATCTAAGCATTATTGATATTTATTGAGAATCAATTATGTTTCAGGAACTTGTACACCTATTATTGGAGCGACTCTGTTGCACAGAGCTTACTAACATAGACTTTGAACTTGAACAGATCTGTTTGAAGTCCCAGTTCCATCAGTTGATATACGTGTGACTTTAGTCATATCCACTAACTTCTCTAAGCCTCAACATGCTTATCTGTGAAATAGCGATTATATTACTTCCTACCTGGCAAAGTCGTTGATAGAAATAAATGACTTAATGCATATTAAGTGCTTATATTACCTGGCACAGCATAAATTTACATGATCTTTTCTCATTTAATCATCACAAGATCCAGAAAAATATGTTTGATTGTATTGTAATTCTATTTAGAGGACCCAATATTGGATATTTTGGAGAATTTTATCCAAGATTTTAGAACTTTAAACCATAATGTTAACACTGCTTCATAGTTGAAGCAACTGAGATGCAGAGAGGTGGTGGAATCAGGGCCCTACCCCAAGTCCCACTGACTCCCAGGCCAGGTCTCCACTGAGACTTCACATCCCCCCTCGTTTACATTATAATCTTCATGGCCATCTGGAAGGAATCTCTTTGAACTGTCTAAGACTGTCTACCACTTACCAATGTTAGAATCATCCCTCCCTTGTTTGAAGGGTGAGTACACAGTTCATATTTTCCAGACCATTTTCATCTCTTCTCTGTGTGCACTTTGGGCCTTCCGTCCTCATTAACACCTTGACCAGAAAGGAAATGTGAAAGGAAATAAACCTTAAGCCACTCAATTTTGTTCTTTATTAGCAGCTCTTTTTGAAAGATCTGGTGGATGGGGAGGCTGACTTTTAGCTACAGTGGGTTTTTTTTTTTATAGTCACAGATTTAAATTATTTGGGCTACCTTTCTGGATGTTACTGTGAATAAATGAGAGTTGTTTTTCTGAGTCCCATTGGGCCTGTGGTCACAGAAACCCCTGTCTGCCCAGCCAGCAGCTCTGGCCTTTCCAACTCTCCACCCTTTCTACTGGTGGTCTCTTTGTAGACACTGCCCTGGGGGCTTCTCATTCTGCATCAGAGATGGAAAGGATTCTCTTCAAGGTCACACATTTGTTAGGACCACCATGTTGCATGGGTGAAATGAGGCCTAGATTTGTGCAGGGTGGTGGCCCTGGGCTGACTGGAATTAGAAAAACCCCAAACTGGAAATCAAAACGTCAGACATTTCTCTTCCTTCTTTTTATGTTTTAAAACCTAGTTCACTTTCTAGCTGTACCACATACTCCTTGGAGAGTAAAGCTTTCCTTGGGGTCTCCCCGCTGCTTGTTATCTGGACTACATTCAGCCAGGGCCTGGGAGAGTAGCCTGGAAGCCAAGCCTCTATCAACCTTGTCAAGTGGACTTCCTTCTGTTGGTTTTTGATCTTGTGAGTGTCAGCAGAACACAGTCCCCACATCTTGTGCTCTTTTGGCCTGCTCCAGTTCTTAATTTCTTCTTCCCTGTTTATCACAGAACTCCAACATATCCTTTTGTCTTTTATCACCTAATAGCTTTCTCCTGTCACCTGACTTCCAGCAATCAAGTACGGGCTGAATTTTAATGGTGGATATTACGCAACCGCTTGGGAACTGGGGATGGCAGCTTGGCCGAATAGCTTCAGTTTTCTCATCTGTAAAAGCTTGGGGTTCTTCTAAATGGCACACATGGTCACATTTGGTACTACTTTCCTATGATCTTGTCAATACTTGTTTTAGGAAGTTCCTCTTGAGATTCACAGAGCCAAGCTGGAAATCAGGTAGAATAAAGAATGATAAGTAAAATAACCAAAATGAAAAATAGCTGGGTGACCTTGGGCACTGTGTTTAACTTTTCTGTGTCTTATTTCATTAACTCTAAAATTGAAGACTAGCCTCTGGGTGAGACACAGGATAAAGTGGCCCTGCTTTTGAGGATCTGGTAGAGTAAGAAGAGAGAACGTTCTTTTTATCATTTAAACCATTTTGTTTCTTTATTGGAGTTTAATTACTTTACAGTGTTGTGTTAGTTTCTGCTGTGCAATGAAGCGAATCAGCCATATGTAGACATATATCCCCTCCCTCTTGAGCCCCCCTCCCACCCATCCTCTAGGTTACCACAGAGCATGGAGCTCAGCTCCCTGTGCTATGCAGCAGCTTCTGAGAAAACCATCCTTCAAAAATACTCATGTACCCCAATGTTCATTGCAACACTATTTACAATAGCTATTAATAGGACATGGAAGCAACCTGAATGTCCATTGACAAATGAATGGATAAAGAATGTGGAACATCCCCTCTTAAGCGACCAGTGAGTCTGACTAGATGAGGAAAGGGGAAAGGGCATTACCGTTACTGCTGGCTATTCAGAGGAATGTGAGAAACTCCAGGAACCCCCAGTCCCGTGAGTTCCTGGGAAATTCCTCCACAGAGCAGCAGAACTTCTAGTAGGGATTTCCCCCTTTCATCCCTGTTTGTGTCTACATCACTGTCCTCCATCACTAACGGGTAGAATTCATCCTACTGAAAAGGCCTGAGCCTTCATTTCTTTGGAAGTCCTCTGCAAGCAATGACTTGTGACTGGCATCCAAGTGCTGTTTTCTGTTTGATCTTTAAGACATCCGATGGGGATATGCAACCTGGCAGGTTTAGATTGATGTGCTCACATTCTTCTGGCCCTCCATTCCCCTTTAAAGAAAACTGAGTGTTTTTATTTGAGTCGGCCGCTGTTCCCAGGGCTTCCCAGCTGGCACTAGGGGTAAAGAACCCACCTGCCAATGCAGGAGATGTAAGAGACTTGGGTTCAATCCCTGAGTAGGGAAGATCCCCTGGAGAAGGAAATGGCAACCCACTCCAGTATTCTCGCCTGGAGAATCCCATGGACAGAGGAGCCTGATGGGCTACAGTCCATGGGGTCCAAAGAGTTGGACATGACTGAAGCAACTAAGCATACACACATGCTGTTTGCACCAAGATTTGGGACTGATATGTTTTTAATAGTTTGAGAAAGAAAATTCAGAAATAAGAGAGGTGATTGGGTTGTCAGAACTGGAAGATTTGGGGTTGAGTCTTGGGGAGAGATAAAAAGGAACAGTAATATGTTTGGAGAGGAAGGAAGGAAGAAGGATTTAGGGATGTATAGCCTGCTGGGTCGGAGAAGGCAATGGCACCCCACTCCAGTACTCTTGCCTGGAAAATCCCATGGATGGAGGAGCCTGGTGGGCTTACAGTCCCTGCGGTTGCTAAGAGTCGGACACGACTGAGTGACTTCACTTTCACTTTTCACTTTCATGCATTGGAGAAGGAAATGGCAACTCACTCCAGTGTTCTTGCCTGGAGAATCCCAGGGACGGGGGGGCCTGGTGGGCTGCCGTCTCTGGGGTCGCACAGAGTTGGACACGACTTAAGTGACTTAGCAGCAGCAGCAGCAGCCTGCTGGGTGTTGCTGCCCCAGCGTGGAGTTCCAGGGAGGGAGACCTAAAGTCAGTACCCTGCGTACTGGGGTAAAGATTTGGAGAAGACCCTTTGGTGAGCAGTGAGAGCTCTCCTAGGTCATGGGGGGACCATGCAAGTTTGAAATAGAATCCTCAGCTTTTCCCATCAGGAGTATTTATACTATTCTGCTTCTCAAGAACCATAAATGTACTGGAAAAAACAAGTTAGCAAACAGGTCCCTCTCTTCAATTTTGGGAGACAGCCATGCTATATGAGCTTAACAAATATATTTTAAACTCTGCTGGGTTTCTGATTACAAAAGTCACGCTTGTTCATTGTAGAAAATACAAAAAAGCATCTAGAAGAACAAATATCAACTCAAATTCCCCTTCTGAGAGATGGCCACTGTGAACAGTCTGTTGGTGGACTGTGCAGTCCACACACACTTTTCTAACAAACAGGATGATCGTACCCATCATTTTGTAACTTGCTTTTTCACTTAGCAATAGAGTCTGGATATTTATATATGTCTTTATATATCTAGATTTCCCAGGTGGCTCAGTGGTAAAGAATCCACCTGCCAATGAAGGGGACTCAGGTACCATCCCTGGACTGGGAAGATTCCCCCGGAGGACGAAATGGTGGCCCACACCAGTATTCTTGCCTGGAGAATTCCATGGACAGAGCAGCCTGGTGCGCCAAAACCCCCGGGGTCTCAGAGAGTCAAAGACTGAGCAACTGAACGCACATGCATGCCTTATGTACTTGCCCTCAATGTGGTTTTTAATGTAGGGCACTGACTCTCAGCTGGATCTTCGTAGTTACTGATGTGACTGAGTAGATCAGGGCAAATATGGATTCACTACGTTTGCTCTGGTCCACGTGGAAGTTACCTCTGGTCTCTGCCTCACTCTGCTTTGCTCTGTCTCAGAAATTAAAGGGACACGACTGAGCCTGAGCATGATGATGACCTTCTTGTGAAGGTGAAGAGTGGTTCAACCCTTCTCTTGATCACATTCCTTTCAAAAAACTTGCTTGTTAGCCCCCTACACCCCATTGTTTTTCATATTTTTTGTGACCATGGTTATATCCCTAGCTCAGACCCTTAATTCTTCCCACTTAGTAAGCCATCATAAGAGAGTTCTTATTTGTCTTCTCAGATGGCTCAGTGGTAAAGAACCCAACTGTCAATGTAGGAGATGGAGGTTTGATCCCTGGGTTAGGGAGATCCCCTGAAGAAGGAAATGGCAACACACTCCAGTATTCTTGCCTGGGAAATCCCATGGACAAAGGAGCCTGGCGGGCTGCAGTCCATGGACTCACAAAGAGTCAGACACTATGTAGTGACTGAGCATGCATATATTTATCTTCTACCCACCAGGGTCTCTCCTCCAACCTGCTTTACAGCTGTTGGTATATTAATCATATTAAGCTACAGCCATGGTCTATCCTCTGCTTGAAATCATTTAGTGTCTTCCTGAAGCTGTCTATGTCAGGTTCAGACTCCCTAGACTAGCTTCTGGGATCTTTTTCATATGGCCTCTTGTCCCATACAAGGAAGGAAACTTCAACCTTTCTCTTTCTGTCTTCCTACCAAATCCATTTGGTCATAATCTCCTATGGATTCTACCCTGCTCTTACCTAAGAGCCCTCCTTCTTTCTACCCCTTTGCTCCTGCCTTCGCGTACACCCTGCTAATCCTCTGAACAAGAGTAGACTCTTCCCTGGCTTTCCTGCCTCCAGCCCTCCCCCTTCTACATTGCTCATCACACTGAACACAGGAAGTGCAATATGACCATCATGCACTCCCTTAAAATCTTTAATGGCTTCTCATAGCATCTGGAAGAAGTCCCTAATTTCTTAGCATAACCTAAGCTTCTTCCTGATATGTATCCCCCTGTGTCCCTTTAACACCATTTTGATGACTGTTTTTGCCACGCAGCATGTAGGATCTTAGTTCCCTGACCAGGGATTGAACCCACGCCCTCTGCATTGGAAGCATGGAGTCTTAACCACTTGACTACCAGGGAAGTCCTTGATGTTGGTCTTGAATCACTCTGAGTGCCTTTAGTTCCCTGTGTGCCCCAGAAGTGGTCTGGTCCTGTATACACTGCCCCGCCCTCTTTCATCTCCCCACCTTCCTCCTCCGTGCCCCTGGGTTTAGTGTCCATCCTAAGGGCTTCCTCAGCTCCTTGTTCTCCCTGGTACTTGAAGTCCAGTCACATTGCATTATTGCCTTTTTACTTGTCTGTAGAGAGACTTCAGCTCCATGAGGACAGAGATGATTTTTTATTTGTCTTAATATTTCCCTAACAGCTGATACAGGGGATACAGCAGATTCATTTAGTCATGTTTGGTGTATGAATGAATGGGTAAATACCCTAAGATTATGTAGTGATGCATCAAGCATTCAGACAGAGAGGGAATGGGGCAGTGGGTGCTGATGGTCCTTCTTTGATGATGCAGGCAAAAGGAATTTGATAAATGGTTGTATATAACACACAATTCCCATGATTGCTCTGTCTTCATCCCTCTGTCTGTGCTTGGGGCTGTTGATACCTACACTGTTTCTAGCCTTTACAGTCAGGGTCTCTTTATGTGTTTGTGTGTGGATTGTGGCTGGAACACTCTGCTGTTGGCTGTGATCCTGGGGATGGGGGGATCTCTGTCTGGGAATCTGAATGGAGTCATGACTAACACAGGATCACTTTGACCTTTGCCTATGATTTGATAATGATGGCAAGAGCAATGACAATGATGGTGATGATGGAAAACACACACAAATTTTACCTATATCAAGTTCAGGCTGGGATGTGAGTGATGCTTTTATTCCGAACTGATCACAAGGCCCATCCCTAGTTGACAGTAAGCTTGACATGTCCCTGGTATAAGCCACTAAACACTATGGAGTTGTTTTTAAGAGTCTCTGTGCTTTCATCCAAGGCTCACACATAGAAACATTCAGATTGCTTTGCCTTTCCTTTTAAGACCCTCTAGCATCGTCCTGTTGCATTTGGATCTGAGATCTTTTTAATGGACTGTGAGGTCTTACCATGATCTGAATCCTGCCTGCTCTTCCCACTCTCCTTTCTTCCTTAATCACCCTGTTCCAGTCACTCCAACCTTCTCTTTGCCTCTTCAGCATCTCTTCTTGTGCCATTCTCTCTGCCTGAAATTTTCTCCCTTTGCTTTTTGTGTGACTTATTGCTCTCTTGCTTCAAGTCCCAGCTTGGTAACCATGACCACCCTTCCGAAGAGAGCCCTCCACTGTGCACTGATCACTGTGAGCATCTCATTTTCTTCATAGCGTTGCTCAATAGCTGTAACTGTGAATTTATCTTTAGATATACCTATTGCTACTCTTCAAACCTAAACTCTAGAACTTACTAGCTGAATGACCTTGGGCAAATTATGTAACCCAACTTTCACCCCATCATCTTCATCTGAAAACAGAGATACTTTTCTTGAGAGCATTTACTCTGTGCTATTTATTTAATGTGGATTTATTTCAGCCTCCCAACAGAGGGGCACAGAGAGAGTACCCAATTGCCCAAGGTCACACAGCTAGTTAACGGGGATGGGATCTGAACACGTTTAGTCTGGTTTCAGAGTCCATGCTCTCTACTGCTTTGCCAGGCTAAGTGCAAAAGTTCCTGGATTGCACCAGTGAGAAGCTTCCTCCTGAGCCCTGCTGAGTTTTCTCTGAAAGTGTTTTGCATCATAGCAGGGATATTTACCAGCTTTCTAGATCCATCAGAATACTTGAATTCCCCCTCCAGCCCCTACCACCCCTCCTGGCCTCACTTACCCTCCTTGGAAGCAAATGTGGCTTTAGTGTCCCCCTGAAGGCTGGAAACCAAGCCCCATCTTTCAGAGTGGCCCTGATGAGGTAGAAGCAGGGGCCCCCGCCTTTATGCGTTGGTAGCAGCTTTTAGACAAATATGCTGCGTGTGCTCCTGGCTGCATCTGCTGCCTACAAATAGCCAGCTACAAGGAATTCACTCTGGGTTGATTCTCCTTTTCTTTTCTTCCAGAAAAGGCAAGAACTGTGTGGGGAGGAGAACCTTTACTCTGAAAAGAATTGTGACATGCAGAGCTGGCCTTACTGTTCCACAGATCAGTTCTGAGGACTCGAGCCTGGCGGCAGGGGCAGGGGGCTTGGCCCAGGAGGATGCAGGCACTGAAGCCCATCTTTCCCTAGTGGTCCTGCCATGAGCCCCTGACCGCGGCATGAGAGGTGCTGCCGACAGACAGGCTTTGCCTCCCGGCTGCCAGTGACAGATATCATCACACACGAGCCCGCATTTCCATTTCCAGAGCTGGCTCCTCCTTTCTTTTATGAACAGAGTGTGTTGAAGGCCTGTGGGGATTTCTTTGAGCATCCCGCCTAGTTGATGAGCCCCACCTTTGGGGCTTTTCCTGCAGTAGTTGTGCTCCTCTCTATCCTTCATTCTACCAAATATGTCCCTGTATACCAGGCATGCAGCAAAACACTCTTAAATGAATATATAACCCTCAGTGACTCTCAAATGACCCTGAGCAGATCTCCTCTGCAGGGAAGGGCATCATAAAGAGAGGAGGTGGTGTGAACAAAGACACAAGATCAGGGAATTGTGTATGCCATCAGGAAATCATAAGCTCATGCCTTTGGCCCAAGATAGGATGTAAGTGAGGAGTGTAGGGGTTATTCTTTTGATGCCCTTAGTACCTGTTTTTTTTTTTTTTTTAATTTATTCTTTGCCTTTCTTGTCCCCGCTCTGAGCCCCAGGAGGCTGACTTCTGTGGTTCAATCATACGGGCTCCCTTGCCCTGTGCTTTGCTGTTGGAATTAACGAATAGAAGGCCCGACAAGCCATCAGAGGTTGGGAATGAGGAGAATTCAGGTTGTTTATTTTCTTCCCACCCTCCTCTCCCTCCCAGGCTGGCTGAGGTTCTGGCAGAACTGCAGCCCCTCACTTCTCTAGCGACACTTGTGTCACGGCTCACCTTCCTTCAGTGTCAGCTCTCCCAGGGATCTGGTAATACCATTCCTACTCTTGCTCCTTCAGGCCTAGGGGCAGGTATGGCTTCTCACTGATTCCTGGTCCCTGCGGGACTCACCTTCCCTTGTGTGCTGTGCTCTGCTTAGTCACTCAGTCGTGTCTGACTCTTCGCAACACCATGGACTGCAGCCCACCAAGCTCCTCTGTCCATGGGGATTCCCCAGGCAAGAACACTGGAGTGGGTTGCCATGCCCTCCTCCAGGAGATCTTTCCAACCCAGGGATTGAACCCAGGTCTCTGGAATTGCAGGTGGATTCTTTACTGCCTGAGCCACCAGGGAAGCCCAAGAATACTGGAATGGGTAGCCTGTCCCTTCTCCAGGAGATCTTCCCTACCCAGGAATTGAACTGGGATCTCCTGCATTGCAGGTGGATTCTTTACTAGCTAAGCTACCAGGAAAGCCCTCACCTTCCCTTGCTGGTTACCTAATCCCTACTTGCACCTGCGTAAACAGTCCCCTGACTGAATTCTTTGTAGTTGAACCCTTTAGCGTGCGTGCCATCTATTTCTGGTGGAACCCTGACCAATGCAGAGAATAGTGGGAGACTAGGCTAGAAAGATGGCGCTTAGCTAGATTTTGGAGAACATTAAGGACTATGTTCAGGATTTTATATTCTTTTAATCAGGCTACTTGGAGGTCATTCAGTGTTTCTGAACACAAGAAGGGCTTGAGCAGAGGTATGTGGCGACAGTCAAAATGAAAAGCAGTGAATGCAGGAGAAGGTGCAAAGGTGAAGCAGTGATGAAGAGGCGGGATCACTGGTTGTGTGAGAAATGGAGAAGGAGCCTTTGAGGTTGAGTCCCTGTCTCTAGGACCAAACTAACAGGAAGGTGCCACCGCAGAACTAGGAAATAGAGGGGAAGTCGCTGTTACAGTTGGTTGAAGTTGAGAATGCCTCAAACCTTCATCTATAAATTGTGGTCATGGTTGTCCGCCTCAGAGGGACTGTGGTAGTGTCAACTAGTTCATCAATCACCCCAAGCCTGTTACAGCTCAGAAAATATCACATGGGGATGCTGCCTTCTTGGAAAAAGGCTACTTAGTAATCAAGAAAATAAAATTTTGGTGCCTTTGAAGGTTAATCCACAGCAAAACCATCTGGGGTTTGCTAGATAACAATGAGATCTAAAATAATTTTGTAGATGTGCTTTTTATTTAGACTTGAGATGAGGAGGCAAAATACATCAGATGAGGACACCTTGGGGGAATGAGGGCTACTGAGCTTAGAGAAGGCTGTGGGGAAAAGAGGTTCATTCTGACAGAGCCAGCAGCAGCTCTGAGAGCCATGAGTGGAGGTGTGGGGGAGGTAGGCTTCTACTGATAACACAGAAACAGCTTCTATGGATTGATTCACTCTGCCCATGGGTGGGATGAGCCTCTTACAGAGTGGTGAATGCCTGGTCCTGAATGGAATTAATTTGAAGCTCAACAGTTTCTGTTCAGGTACTTTGTGAAATGACTTCCTTCTTGTGCTATAAATCAGGGTGAAGAGAGTCACATCCTATTCCATTTCCCTCAGTTCCCGCCCAGTGACCCCCATGATTACTTCTCACCTAAACACAGATGCAGAGGTGGGTTAATGGCCACAAATCTACAGCCAGCAGTGTCCAGGGTCATGGCCTTTCATTGCAGGAATGTTCCAGAAGGAACGGGCAGGGGACAGAGCAAATAGAAAACCCTTCATGAGTCAGAAGTTGATAATACTTTTGTTGCTGTTATTCAGCCGCTAAGTCATGTCCGACTCTTTGCGACCTCATGAACTATAGCCCGCCAGGCTCCTCTGTCCATGGGATTTCCCAGGCAAGAATACCGGAGTGGGTTGCCATTTCCTTCTCCAGGGGATCTTTCTGGACCAGGGATCAGACCTGAGTTTTCTGCATCTGCAGGCAGGTTATTTACCACTGAGCCACTAGGAAAGCCCCATGATAATATCCTGTTTCCTATCAATTCAGATGAACAGCGTGAGTTTAATTGGTCACCCATGTGGGTGGCAGATACTCAGAAGAGAGAACAAATGTGCTTTGATTCCCTAGTGGTTCCACCAGCTGGGGAGTTTCAAAGATGACTTTTTAAATCTCAGTTGAAATGGGACAAAGGAAATGTGTTGTGATGAAAACATGTCTGCAATGTAGAAAGATGGCAAGTGAAGAATTTCTTGCTAAGTGGGGGCAGAGAAGAATCTCTTTAGGTCAAGTGGTGTTAAAAAAGATACATGCTATTATACATGTTTCAATGCTGTTCTCCCAAATCTCCCCACCCTCTCCCTCTCCCACAGAGTCCATAAGACTGATCTATACATCAGTGTCTCTTTTGCTGTCTGGTACACAGGGTTATTGTTACCATCTTTCTAAATTCCATATATATGCATTAGTATACAATATTGTAAAGTTTAAAAATAAAATAAAATTAAATTTAAAAAAAGATACATGCTTACATAGAACCCTAATAGTGTGAAGGAATTCAGAGATTTTTTTATTGCTCAGTCTTCCATTTGATAAAGCATACATATTATTTACAAAGCAAGTTCAAGTTTACAAACTGACCCATGCGCATTTTATCTTATGAGGCAGGTGTGGCAATAACTGTTTGCTTGATGAGCAAATTGAGACTCAGAGAGGCCAGGTTTCCTGTTCAAGGTTATGCATATGATAAAGAGGTGAGCCAGGCTTTGCCCATTAACCCTCTAGTCTTCCTGGTGGTGGTGGTTTAGTTGCTAAGTCGTGTCCGACTCTTTGTGACCCCCATGGTCTATAGCTCACCAGGCTCCTCCGTCCATGGGTTTCTCCAGGCAAGAATACTGGAGGGGGTTGTCATTCCCTTCTTCAGGGGATTTTCCCCACCCAGGGATTGAACCTGGGTCTCCTGCATTGAGGAAGATTCTTTACCAACTGAGCCACTGAGCCACCAGTCTTCCTACCATGGCATAATGGTGGATTAGATTATGACGAATGCTGTGTATTTATTTTATGCCAGATGCTGGGCTAAGCACTTTACCTAGGTTAGCCCACTCAGTCCTTATAACAATCCCCATTTTCCATATGGAAACAGAGGGTGCTCCCTCCAGCCTCTGGCTCTACTGAAGCACAGACTGCAGTTCAATGTCAAGGTTGTTACAGGCTCACCTTGTCTCTAAGACTATGATGAAAGAGAAAGGCCAGGAGCATTCAGTTCAGGGGAGTGTGTGCAAGTCTGCGCATGTACAGGGTATGTATGTACAAAGAGCTTCATACTTTTTCTAAACTGCCTTCTAGCCACCTCCACTTGGTTATACTCCCAGAAATGGAAATATCCCATTTCTCAAACTAAACTCATTAGCTTCTCCCTAACATTGTTCCTCCTTTTGCCTTCTCCGCCTTGTCCAGGTGCCTCACCCAGGCTCAGCACTGGGGATTTGTGTTGAAGACCTCTGGACTCTACTTCACCAGAATTGCTCACAGCCGTCCCAGTCGGTCCAGTCCCACTGCTGTGCCTCAGGTCACATCTACGTTACCTGGACTTTAGAAGTCAATGTCTAGTCTGGACTCTTTCTCCTGTTCCATTCCTCTCTCAGTCCACTCTTCTTGAGAGCATCTCATTTGCCAGAAACATGGATCTCATCCAGTTGTTCTCTTTCTTCAAACTCTTCATTGGCCTCTTGTAGTCATTTATTCCTCAGGTGTGAATTGAGCAACTGCTAAGTGCCAAATGCTCTATTAGCAGTGGGTATAGCAGAGTCAACAAAGCAGCTACAGAGCCCTGTCCTCGTGCGACTAGAAAAACGCATGCTCTTCAGCCTAGCATTCAAAACCATCTGCAATTTGGCTGAACTCATCTTTCTGGCCTTTGTCACCTCTCTGCTGATCTGCAGGTAATATCTATATCTCTTGTCATCCTGTCAAACTGTGTATCATTGGGGTCGTTCTTTGTGCCTAGTTGAGTGGTTACCTGAACCTGGAGTTTCTGCTCACTTGTCCAAATTTCCTGTGACCTAACTCATCTGTATCTCTTTCTTGAATTCTCTCCAGACCCTGCTCTGGCCTTAACAGCTCTGGTCAGAATTAGTGTCACCTATACAGTGAGCACAGTGATTTTGAATGTAATGGTCATGTTCACAGTCTGCATTATTTCTCTGCATGCCTGTCTTCTCCTTATACTGAGATGCTTGAGCATCCTTGAGAGGAATGTCTCATCTGTGTTTGTTTTCTTGAGACTTTGTTCGGTGCCTGGCACACAGTAGGTGCCTAATAAATACCAGCAACTTTGAAATGGTTAGAAGTGGAAGTTCTTAATGGTACTTCTCACCCTGCCATCATCTACCACCCCATTAAGAGCTCCTTAAACAAGCTTACTGGGCCTTCCCAGGTGGCACCAGTGATAAAGAACCCCGCTGCCAGTGCAGAAGAGATGCAGATTCGATCCTTAGGTTTGGAAGATCCCCTGGAGGAGTAAATGGCAACCCACTCCATTATTCTTACCTGGAGTATCCCTTGGACAGAGGAGCCTGGTAGGCTACAGTCCATGGGGTCACAAAGACTCAGAAAGACTGAAGTGACTTAGCATGCACGCAACAAGCTTTCTTATACAAATAAGATGTCTTTGTATCCTGGTGTACAAGTGCAGGAAGGCGCTCGTCAGCCTCTAGGTGGCAGTGTTACTGTGCTCAAAGTAAGGTCGTGTGTCAAGTCGGGAAATCTTAGCCCCTTAGGGCACCTGCCTTTCTTTCCTCTTCCTCCCTCTCTCTTTCCTTTCTCCCTTTCTTTCTCTATCCCTCTCCTCCTCCCATCTCCACTTCTACTCATCCATTCAGTCTCCTCATAGGTTTTCAGAAACATCAAGATGCCATTGTAAGGACCGAGACAAATGTACAAGGTCTCCTGGAGACCCAGCCTCCTCCACTCATACTTGGTGTAGAATTTTACTTCTGATACACTCCATTTACAATTTGAAGATGTGGATGGGTTATGCTTTTCTGAGAGCAGGAGATAGAAAGCAGCTGTTTTTAGAGGCAGCCAAGGAGGCAATTCAAAATGGCCTCACACTCTTGGCTGGGTGTGTCTGGGGTGCTGGGGGCTGAGGGAACACCTGGCTGTGCCTGGCAGACCTGAGACAGGCTTATGGACCAGGACTAGGGAGGCTGTGTCTACAGAGGGTGTTTCAGGTCAGCCCAAGATGAGGTGGCCTGGCAGAGTGTGCTGGGGACCCACCCCAGAAGAGGAACGAGAGCAGGGGGTGGTGGTGGCAGGGCCCAGCTGGGTGGAGGTGGGCAGCGGAGCTCCCAGAGGGGCTGCGAAGGCAGGTGGGCTGTGCTCTCTGGGGACAAATCTACATCTCTACGTGCCTGTTTTTCCAGCGTGCCCACTGTTTGAACAATTCAGCGTTTCAAAGTAGGGGTGGGGATGGAGGAGGAGGGAATTAGTAATTTAAGCATGAAAAATGTCCGTTTGCCTCAGAGCAGACTGCCTTTCTGTGCCCTGGCTCCTTTTGTGTGGTTTGGATTTAGACATATCTGGAAGATCCTTTGCCCAGGACTAATAGGAAGGCTCAGGGTGCTGCTTATTAGGAGATGTGACGGCACTTCCTCTCACTGTGAGAACACAGCGGCCTTGTGCCACTGGTTTCTATTTTTTGCCACCAAGAAACCCTCTCTCTCTCTCACACACATACCCCCCTCCACAAACTCCCTGGATTTCCACTCGTAAGTTTGTCTTTGAAACAATTAAAAATCCATTTGTCTTCCTCTAAATCTCATCCTCTTAGATTCTTTTCCTGCCATAGGTTTAAGGTCATTTGATTTAGCAGAGAGGCCCTTTTGTGTGCAGGCAGTTAATGAATCCTACTCTTTCCTCTTGCCAAATTCCTCAGTATCTTTTACGTTCTAAATATGAACTGTGTTTTCTGCTAATTTCTCCTGTGAGTAGCATGTGCTTAGTTATCTGTGACTTTGGGGATCTCACTGTTGTTGTTATCATTAAAAAAGTTGGGGTACTGCTTTAAAAGAGGTTTAGGACTTTACTTCATTTGCTGTCTCCTTATAAAAATATGTTCTTTTTAGGAAATCTTTGTTTTATTCTGTCCCCAGTTCTCTGATTGGTGCCATTGAGCACTGCTACACTTTGGGTATTTGGAGGCTCATGGGTGAGGTACCGTCTTTTCCTGAACCTGGTTGGAACTTGTAGCCCTGTTGTCTGTTGGAGAGTCAACCTTTTCTCCCTCCATGCTTTAAATATGGGGAAGAATGAAGAGAAGAATCTGTCAGGTGGGTCTGGAGTTCAGCCACAGTCTTTAAAATTCTGCAAAGTTCTTTCAACAAAACAATACATATTTTTTCTTTTTTCTTGCCTTCTCTGATGGGCTTTCCAGGTGGCTCAGGAGTAAGAATCTGCCTGCCAATGCAGGAAAAGTGGGTTTGATCCCTGAGTTGGGACGATCTCCTGGAGGAGGAAATGGCTACCCACTCCAGTATTCTTGCCTGGAGAATCCCATGGACAGAGGAGCCTGGCAGGCAGTTCATGGGGTCTCAGAGTCGGACACAACTGAGCACACAGGCATGTCTTCTCTGACGATTTCTCAAATGTGGCTTAAACTGCTTTGTACCTGGGCCGAGGCTGGCACCCTCTGTAACCCTTTGCTGGGTTTCTCCTCCTGTTGTTGGTTTCCTTGCAGCTTCACCAGTGAGCCTAAGGAAACTCACTGCCTACCCATGGGAGGTATGCAAAGCCTGCTCACTGTACCCCTCTCCACTAAAGGATGTTTAGCAAATTTCTAAAAAGTTTGCTATGATAGAAAAGGAAGCTGTTCAGGAAAAGAGATGATGGCTCTAAGGGCACCCAACGGGCTGAAGTGTGACTGTGGAAGTGGGATCAGATTGGCTTAGTGGTTGTAAGTGGGTTTGCAAGTTGGTCAGATTTGGGTTCCAATCCCCAGTCCTTCCTTAGCCTCCCCAGGCTTCCTTTCTTTATCTGAATAGGGATAATCATAGCACCCCAAAAGTTTATCCTGAGGACTACATGACATAATGCAGGCAAAGTTCTTACACAGTGCTAGAACATGCCATGTGCTCAGGGAATGTCATCTGTGATCTATGATTAAGGTGATGACTCTTAAGGCTGGAAGGTACCTTAGAGATTATCCACCACCATCAACTACCATTTCTTCCAGCTGAGCCGAGGCTCTCAGGCAGCTGTTCGCAGTCTCTCAGCAAGCTGGTGACAGCAGCTTCTGCTAGAAGGCAGGTCTCCTGACTCCTAACCCAGCATGCTTTCTCCTGCAGTTACAAGCCCTAGACCTTCCACCCTTTTCTGCTGATGGCAGTGGGTGGTGGTGACACACCAGTTAGGATTACACAGCCATTCATTCAATCACTATTTATTGAGAAGATGCAATGACAAGAATATATGGATCCTGTATTCAGCAATCCTATTGTGTCACTGGGGGAATAAATTATGCAACATTAACTAAAATTCAGAGCAATATAATAGGTGGGCTTCCTGGTGGCTCAGTGGTAAAGAATCCACCTGCCAATTCAGGAGACATGGGTTTGGTCCCTAGGTCAGGAAGGTCCCCTGGAGAAAGAAATGGCCACCCATTCCAATATTCTTGCCTGGGAAATCCCATGGACAGAGAAGCCTGCTACAGTCTACTGGGACACAAAAGAGTCAGAGTTAATGAGTAAACAACAACAGAACAATATACGAAAGTACCTGGGAAGGCAGAGAATAGAGGCCACACAGAGCTGAAGGCTAAGGTAATACTCAATGAAAACTTATTGGGCCCCTGTGACATGCTAGGCACGATGGAACATATAACTTTAAGAGCAGGAACTGTCTCTGATTTATCTTTGCATACTCAGCAGCAGCTAGCATGGTGCAGGCAAGTGGTAGGTAGACAAGAAATGTCTGTAGGGGGAATGAGTAACCTGAGTGCTCTATCTTCTATCATTAGGTTAGGATCCTCATGAGGACTAGCTGGCAGGACCACCATTTCTGCTGCTTCTTCCTCTTCTGCTTGTTCAGTTCTGTACGCTTAGGTGTCCACAGCAGGACAGCAACTCTTGGAAGTTAGCCCTGTGGTGGTTGCCATAATTGCTCTGCCTTAGGAAGGACTCTGCTCATAGGTGTCTGACTTCCCCTGGGGGGCCATTCTCTCCTTTCCATCAAAGCCCTTCCCATGAGGTGTCCTGCACCCTATACCCACAGCACTCTGTGCTATTCTGATCTGATCAGTGATTGCATTCTGTGGTGTTATTGCCCAGCTTGGCTGCTTTGTCAGCAAATGAGCTGAGAGGTGTGTTCTGATTTCTAGTGGGTTATGCTACTTTGGCTGGAGGGATCAAGAGGACCAGTGTGGGTAGATTTATTCCTCAAATAATCCTCCCCAGACACCTTCGTTGGCCGTCTTTGTGGAACAAATGGATGTTGTCAGCGTTATTGATTTGCCCTTTCCCCCTCTCCTGGTGGGCAGTGTCTGCGTCCTCATCCCTCCTTTCTCTCGGGAGCAGTGAGACACTTTAGAGCCATTTCTAGGAAACCTCTGCCCTTCCTTTCAGCATTTTGGAGAAGGGAAAAACATTTTTACATGAGTACGAAATAATGGAGTTGTGATACCCCAGACACTCTGCTTGTGTGGCACACTGGAGTCCATGGAAAACAATTTGGTGGACATAATTTTAATATGGGCTTTTATTTCTGATGGAGGTTCCTTCTCTGCTGGCTTGAGCTTTTCAGTGATTTGTAGATGGTATACAAAGGAGAACATTCTGATTTTTTGCTCTCTCTGCAGTAAGGGAAGGACCAGGGCTCAGAGAACCTTCTTTTAGTCTAGTAGTTAGATTGCTGCTGTCAGTGGCATTGTGTGTTCCTCATGTAGAGGGTGGGGAAAGGAAGCGGGCTCAGAAATGTTAGGCTTGGGTCACATAATCAATTTAAAAATGTTATATTTATTTGTTTTTTTCTTATGAAATTATGGAAGACTCTTGAGAGTCCCTTGGACAGCAAGGAGATCCAACCAGTCCATCCTAAAGGAAATCAGTCCTGAACATACATTGGAAGGACTGATGCTGAAGCTCCAATACTTTGGCCACCTGATGCAAAGAACTGACTTGTTGGAAAAGACCCTGATGCTGGGAAAGATTGAAGGCGGGAGGAGAAGGCAGGAGGAGAAGGGCATGACAGAGGATAAGATGGTTGGATGGCATCACCAACTCGATGGACATGAGTTTGAGCAAGCTCTGGGAGTTGATGATGGACAGGAAAGCCTGGTGTGCTGCAGTCCATGGGGTCATAAAGAATCACACACGACTGAGCAACTGAACTGAGATTAGAGAAAAATCAGAAAATGATGTAAACAAGATCAAGAAAGAATTCTTAAAACATCACAGTGCTAACAGCTTACAGATACATATCTTTTATGACTTAGCATGGCCACTTCTCAGGGTCAGAGTACAGAAATGGCATAACTCCTTCTTTCTATTGAAATAAAAATCAAATCAAGGGCTGCTTTATGTGAACTGAAGTTAATCATAAAAATATCTTGTATTTGTATCTTTTATTGAAATTATAAAATATACTTGTTTATCATATTATTTAATCTTATAATGACCCTTTGATTCAGGTTGTTCTCATCCTTGTTATCGGAGAAGGCAATGGCACCCCACTCTAGTACTCTTGCCTGGAAAATGCCGTGGATGGAGGAGCCTGGTAGGCTGCAGTCCTCGGGGTCGCTAGGAGTCGGACATGACTGAGTGACTTCACTTTCACTTTTCACTTTCATGCATTGGAGAAGGAAATGGCAACCCACTCCAGTATTCTTGCCTGGGGAATCCCAGGGATGGGGGAGCCTGGTGGGCTGCTGTCTATGTGGTCACACAGAGCCGGACACGACTGAAGCTACTTAGCAGTAGCAGCATCCTTGTTATAATAACCTCCCCATCCCAAGACTCAGAAAGATATAGTGACCTTTTCCAATTAATTTTTTAAAAAATCTGGCCACACCATGCAGCATGTGGGATCTTAGTTCCCCAACTAGGAGTTGAGCCCATGCCTCCTGCACTGAAAGCATAGAGTCTTAACCAGTGGACCCCAGGAAAGTCCTGACTTCCTCCAATTAACTAGCAGGTAAATGGCAGATCTGGGTTTTGAACTGAAGTTAATTTCAGAATTAAAGTTCAATCTACGAAATTCTAGAGACCTCATCATTTTATAGAGCTCTGTGTATCAGTCAGTGATTGGTACAATAATGCTGTGTAACAAACCACCTTAAAGCTCTGTGGCTCTCAACAGATTACGTATGCTGTCACTTACACGTCTGCAGATTAACTGTGGCTAGCAGGTTTAGCCTGGCTTTGCCTGGGAGGCTCTGCTTTCGGCTTCAGGTTGACTGTATTTGACTTAATCCTGTGTCTTGTGTTCACATCTGTTCCATGTTGTGTTTATTCTGAAGACCAAATAGAAGAAGAGGCTCTTCTCATGGCGGATCAGTGGAATACGAGATCTAGGATGAACCACATGAGCATATTTAAAGTCCTTGTTCCTACCATGCCTGGCCATAGTCCTTTGGCCAAAACAAGTCACAAGGCCAATCCCATGCAATGAGGAAGGTTATAACACCCACAGTAGGAGGGGAAGGGAAGTGAATAAGATAAGCCATCACAAATATGCAAAATATACTTATCCCCATCCCAACACTCTTAGATTACTCCCCCTCTCTGCACCAGGTTTGACATCTAAGATCTTGCAGTTATAGCAAATCCTATGTGGCTCCTATTGACTGAGACATTTATGAAATAAAGAGACAAGTTATTTGCTTTCCAACCATGTTAACAGGAACAGAATAAATTCAATAAGCACTCCCATTTGAAAAACGTAAGAATGGCAGGCGCATTGCAGTCACTATTGTTGTTCACTTGCTAAGTCATGTCCGACTCTTTGCAATCCTATGGACTGCAGCACGCTGGGCTTCCCTGTCCTTGGCTATCTTCCAGCGTTTGTTCAGATTCATTGTCCATTGAGTCAGTGATGCCATCCAACCATCTCATCCTCTGTTGCCCCCTTCTCCTTCTGCCCTCAATCTTTCCCAGCATCAGGCCTCTTTCAATGTGTTGGCTCTTCACATCAAATGGCTAAAGTATTGGAGCTTCAGCATCAGTCCTCCCAATGAGTAATCAGGGTTGATTTCCTTTAGGATTGATTGGTTTGATCTCTTTGCTGTCCAAGGTACACTCAAAGAGTCTTCTCCATCACCATGATTTGAAAGCATCAATTCTTTGGTGCTCAGCCTTCTTTATGGTCCAACTCTGTCACTGAGACACAGCAATTCTGAAACCCTGCTATACAAATTAGCCAGAGTTCCTTATTGTGTAGGTATAGAATGTTCTTTTATTATACTAGGCTGGGTGGTTGACAACTGTAAAGCCCAAGATAATAACTATTTTAGGTTTTGCAGGCCAGATAGTATCTGTTGCAACTTCTCAACTTGATGTTGTAGTAAAAAGCAGCATAGAAAATATTTAAATGCGTGGGTGTGGCTGTGTTTCAATAAAACTCTATTTACTAAAGCAAGTAACAAGCAGGGTTTGACCTGTGGGCTCATGGTTCACTGATTCCTGGATTAGGTCCTAGTTCTGTTCCCTGGAAGTGACTCACCAATCAATTGTTCTCCAATTCTTTTGGGCGCTAACATTCAGGGGTCTTTCTTTATTCCATTATCTCCCATGCCTATTCACTTCTGAAGAGACCTTTAGAGAATACACATTTCTTTCTGGATAAGCAAATTTTTCAGCCTGCTTTCTTTTGATTTTTTTGATGTGGACCATTGAATCTTTTATAACAATGCTTCCATATAAATTTTTGTTTTCTGGCTGCGAGTCAGGTGGGGTCTTAGCTCCCTGACCAGGGATGGAACACATGCCCTCTGCATTGGAAAGTGAAATCTTAATCACTAGACTGCCAGAGAAGTCCCTCAGCCTGCTTTCTGCTTATAGAAATTTGGGGACAGGAGATCTTATGGCATCTCAAACAGTTAGTCCCAAGTTGAGAATATTTTACCAATACAGATGTCTCAAAAGTTTTGTGTCTCCTATGTCTGATTTTAGTCAATTCCATGTTCAGTTCAGTTCAGTTGCTCAGTTGTGTCCGACTCTTTGCGACCCCATGAATTGCAGCACACCAGGCCTCCCTGTCCATTACCAATTCCCAGAGTTCACTCAAACTCATGTCCATCGAGTTGGTGATGCCATCCAGCCATCTCCTCCTCTGTCGTCCCCTTCTCCTACTGCCCCCAATCCCTCCCATGTTAGTTACACCTATAACATTAATAAATTCTGAGAGGTGCCTCCCTCTTGAGACTAATTTTAGGTATCTTGGGTTTATTAAGTGTCCATGGGATTATGCTTTCTGTCTTTCTAGGAGCACTTTCGGAGAAGGCAATGGCAACCCACTCCAGTACTCTTGCCTGGAACATCCCATGGACGGAGGAGCCTGGAATGCTGCAGTCCATGGGGTCACGAAGAGTCAGACACGACTTCACTTTCACGCATTGAAGAAGGAAATGGCAACCCGCTCCAGTGTTCTTGCCTGGAGAATCCCAGGGACAGAGGAGTCTGGTGGGCTGCCGTCTATGGGGTCACACAGAGTCGGACATGACTGAAGTGACCTAGCAGCAGGAGCACTTTGTTCAGCTGAAAGGAACTGATAATCACCAATGCAGTCCTTTCAAAAGTTGTGACAAAGGATGTGAGAACTGCACCCTTGATATAGTCTTTGTCCTGAGGCTGGTAAGATGGTAAAGTGAAAAACAGTTTTAAACCCCTGGAAATTCTGGGCATTCTATATTCTTTCTCAGTTTTGTTGGCCGGCTGCTCAGTTTCTTTTTAAACTCAAGTTTGTCTTGCAAAACCTTATCCAGCTGGTAACAACCAAATTATACTATCAACGTTCTGCCCTGACACTTTCTTACTCAATGCTTCAAATTCATTAAGCACATTTTCTATCTTCCAAGTTATCCCAGATGAGTTTTGCCAAGGGCTTCATCACTATATAACATGGGATGGCATGTTTCTAGCTCTCCATAATGGTTTCCTCATCATCTGCTGCCTAATCACCAAACTACGGTCACATATTTTAGACATTCATGATGGCAGACTGCACTTCTGCTCAATATTTGTGTTGCCTAACTATTGTGACAATAATACTGCATTGTAAACTACCCCCAAATGCATTACTTACAGTAATAAGCACTTATGCTCACAGCCACGTGTGTCCTGGGTGATTGTTATTCGACTGATCTCAGCTGACTTAAACTAATGAACCTGTCTTAGGCTGTGTATTGACTGATGTTGGATCCAGGCTAGGTTTTGGGCTCAGATGTTTCTTACTATTTCGGCCTAGACTGTAAAGGGCAGCAGCAGCTTGGGGATAAGCTCTTTTTATAGTGTTATCACTGAGTGCTAGCCCAGTTGAACTACACATGGAAAGCTTCTTCTTGCATCATACCCACCAACATTCCACTGGACAAAGCAAATGACATGATCAAACCTAACATCAGTGGAACAGGGAAGTATACTCTGTCTACAGTGGGAAGGGGAAGGAATGACTTTTTAGATGATTTCATTCAAGTGATCACCCTAGGATTTACTTTCAAGATATTGGTGTCAAAAAGAGAAAAGAAATGGATATTTATCCAATGTCTTACTCAAGATATCTGGCTTTTCAATTTATTCCTCACCATAGCTCTATGACCAAGTTCTGACAAATGGGATGCAAATGATGTGTGAACTTTTGGATTGTGTCCTTGAAAGAAATGGGTATGCTCTCCTGTTGCTCCTTTCTAACTCCTGATATCTGGGACTTTAAGAGCATCTTAGGTCCCAAATGAAAGCCATGCATTTTTGATGGCAGGCTGCTTTCCCAGTTCTGGACTATTATGTGAATGAGAATCTTTGCTCTTGTTTAAGTCACATTAAAAAAGAAATCTTTGTTACAGTAGCTTCACTGCTGTTGTTCAGTTACTAAGATGTATATGACTCTTTGCAACCCCATGAATGGCAGCACGTCAGGCTTCTATCCTTCACTATCTCCCAGAGTTTGCTCAAACTCATGTCCATTCAATTGGTGGTGCCATCTAACCATCTCATCCTCTGTCACCCCCTTCTCATGTCCTCAATCTTTCCCAGCATCAGAGTCTTTTCCATTGAGTCATTTCTTTGAATCAGGTGGCCAAAGTATTGGAGCTTCAGCAGCAGCATCAGTGCTTCCAATTAACATTCAGGGTTGATTTCCTTTAGGACTGCCTGGTTTGATCTCCTTGCTGTCCAAGGCATTCTCAAGTCTTCTCCAGCACCATGATTCATAAGCATCAATTCTTCAGTGTTCAGCCTTCTTTGTAGTTCAACTCTCATATCCATACATGACTACTGGAAAAAAACATAGCTTTTACTACATGGACCTTTGTTGGCAAAGTGATGTCTTTGCTTTTTAATACTCTGTCAAGGTAGGTCATAGTTTTTCTTCCAAGGAGCAAGCATCTTTTAATTTCATGGCTGCAGTCACTGTCTGCAGTGATTTTGCAGCCCAAGAAAATAAAATCTGTCACTGCTTCCACTTCCCCCCACCTATTTGCCATGAAGTAATAGGACTGGATGCCACAAATTGTACATAATACTTTTAGATTGTTACACCATAGGGGAAAAACTATCTTGTTTAAACCACTGCATTTTGTCTGTTAAAGGAACATAGTTGGTTTCTTAAAGAATAGAGATTGTTATACTACCCTTCATTGTGGTTGAAGGGATTAAGTGAGATGATGTGAATAAATCCAAGAACCTAGTAGACTTGATGCTTTTGAACTGTGGTGTTGGAGAAGACTCTTGAGAGTCCCTTGGACTGCAAGGAGATCCAACCAGTCCATTCTAAAGGAGATCAGCCCTGGGATTTCTTTGGAGGGAATGATGCTGAAGCTGAAACTCCAGTACTTGGGCCACCTCATGCGAGGAGCGGACTCATTGGAAAAGACTCTGATGCTGGAAGGGATTGGGGGCAGGAGGAGAAGGGGACGACAGAGGATGAGATGGCTGGATGGCATCACTGACTCGATGGACGTGAGTCTGGGTGAACTCCGGGAGTTGGTGATGGACAGGGAGGCCTGGCATGCTGTGATTCATGGGGTCGAAAAGAATTGGACATGACTGAGCAACTGAACTGAGTAGTAACATACTAGACACATATGTAATTGATATAAATATAAACAACTAATATATAATACAATTAATATAATTATTATAATAATAATTATAATAACTACTGATCAAGTTCTAGACAAAGTCAGTGAAGATTATCAGCTCTAAGAAACTATCGATTCTAGTTCACAGGGAACCCCCTCTTTCTTCTGTCTCCATCACCTTCCCTGCAGTAGTTGCCTCTATCATCTCTTCAACTGTGGTCCACTTAGACTTCAACTAGTTTGTCTATAAGTAGTCCTGAGAATAGTGAAGAGTTGGAAGTATTCAAGTGGGAGAACTCAGGCCTTGAGTGAGATATGCCAAGTGCAGTTGGGATGTTTCATTGGTTTTCAAAATAAAATAGCAGAAGTGCTGTGTATTTTTTCCCCTTCAAACCATGAGTCTAGATTTTTAAATTATAGCTCAATCCCTGCCAGACCCCTCTCAAATGCATACAGGGAGTTCAAGGAAAATTCATCACCATTTCTGGAAAAACAGCCTTACATTTAATAGTCTATGGACAGAAGATCAATAATAGTCTCTATGCATAAGTAGAATAATATATTTTCATTATATATTCAGGGTTTATGGAGAGGTGTTATGAGACTGGCAAAAAGAGTGGCTCTCATGCCTCAAAGAAAATCTGTCCTTTGTTCCTTAAGTAAGCATTTACTGAGCATTTTCACAAGCCTGGTGCTTAGTTGGGGATATAGAAATGAACGAGATGTATTTTCTACCCGCAAAGAGCTCGCTATCTTGTAGTTGCAAGAAGGCAATAGATGTCATGCTTAAGAGCATGGACTCTGGAGCTGGTCTAGTTGGGTTCAGTCTCTGGCTCTGATGCTTCGTGGCCTTATGACCTTGGAGTTCATGTAAGTACTTTGGGCCTCACTAGCTTCTGTCATTGTGTTAGTCACTCAGTCGTGTCCAACTCTTTGAGACCCCAAGGACTATAGCCCACCAGGCTCCTCTGTCCATGGAATTCTCCAGGCAAGAATACTGGAGTGGGTTGCCACTTCCTCCTCCAGGGGGACGTCCTGACCCAGGGATCGAACCTGAGTTTCTTGTGTCTCCTGCACTGTCAGGCAGATTCTTTACCACTGTGCCTCCTGGGAAGCCCTTTAAACATTAAGTCAGTTAATACAGGTAAGGCACTTAGAATACTGCCTGGCACATACTAAGGTGGCACATTCTATATTGGCCAGTATTATCCACTAGACTGTAAGCTCTGTGAGGGCAGGGATCTTATCTGATTTTCTCACTGCCGTGTATGTAGCAGCTAGCCTAGAGACTGGAGGGGGATTCCAACCGCTGGGTGGCGCAGTGGTGAAGAATCTGCCTGCCAATGCAGGAGCCACAGGAGAGGTGGCTCTGGGTCACCTGGGTCAGGAAAACCCCCTGGAGGAGGAAGTGGCAATCCACTCTAGTATTCTTGCTTGGAAAATCCCGTGGGCAGAGGAGCCTGGTGGGCTACAGTCCATGGGGTCATAAGGAGTCAGACATGACTGAGTACACACACACAGTAGGGCCTGGAACCAGTAAGCATTCAGTAAAAATTTGTTGATTAATGAGGTGGCACTAGGGGTAAAGAACCCGCCTGGCAATGCAGGAGACACAGGAGATGTTGGTTCCATCCCTGGGTCAGAAAGATCCCCTGGAGGAGGGCATGGCAAACTACTCCAGTATTCTTGCCTGGAGAATCCCGTGGACAGAGGAGCCTGGTGGGTAGCAGTCCTTGGGGTAGCAGAGAGTGGGACATGACTGAAGCAACTTGGTACACACACATGCTATGAATGAATTGAAGAAAAGGAGAACCACTAAACCATTCAGGTATGACCTAAATAAAATCCCTAATGACTATACAGTGGAAGAGACAAATAGAGTCAAGAGATTAGATCTGATAGACAGAATGCCTAAAGAACTATAGACGGAGGTTTGTGACGTTGTACAGGAGGCAGGGATTAAGACCATCTCCAAGAAAACGAACTGTAAAAAGGCAAAATGGTTGTCTGAGGAGGCCTTACAAAAGCTCTGAAAAGAAGAGAAGAGAAAGGCAAAGAAGAAAAGGAAAGATATACCCATTTGAATGCAGAGTTCCAAAGAATGGCAAGGAGGGACGAGAAAGCCTTCCTCAGTGATTAATGCAAAGAAGTAGAGGAAAACAATATAATGGGAAAGACTAGAGATCTCTTCAAGAAAATTAGAGATACCAAGGGAACATTTCATGCAAAGATGGGCTCGATAAAGGACAGAAATGGTATGGACCTAACAGAAGCAGAAGATGTTAAGATGAGATGGCAAGAATACACAGAAGAACTGTACAAAAAAGATCTTCATGACCCGGGCAATCACAGTGGTGTGATCACTGACCTAGAGCCAGACATTCTGGAATGTGAAGTCAAGTGGACCTTAGAAAGCATCACTATGAACAAAGCTAGTGGAGGTGATGGAATTCCAGTTGAGCTATTTCAGATCCTGCAAGATGATGCTGTGAAAGTGCTACACTCAATATGCCAGCAAATTTGGAAAACTCAGCAGTGGCCACAGGACTGGAAAAGGTCAGTTTTCATTCCAATTCCAAAGAAAGGAAATGCCAAAGAATGTTCAAACTTCATCTCACATGCTAGCAAAATAATGCTCAAAATTCTCCAAGCCAGGCTTCAAAAATACGTGAACCATAAACTTCCAGATGTTCAAGCTGGTTTTAGAAAAGGCAGAGGAACCAGAGATCAAATTGACAACATCTGTTGGATCATCGAAAAAGCAAGAGAATTCCAGAAAAACATCCACTTCTCCTTTATTGACTATGTCAAAGCCTTTGACTGTGTGGATCACAACATACTGTGGAAAATTCTGAAAGAGATGGGAATACCAGACCACTTGACCTGCCTCCTGAGATATCTGTATGCAGGTCAGGAAGCAACAGTTAGAACTGAACATGGAACAACAGATTGGTTCCAAATAGGAAAAGGAGTACATCAAGGCTGTATATTGTCATCCTGCTCATTTATGTTATATGCAGAGTACATCATGATAAATGCTGGGTTGGATGAAGCACGAGCTGGAATCAAGATTACTGGGAGAAATATCAATGACCTCAGACGACACTACCCTTATAGCAGAAAGCAAAGAAGAACTAAAGAGCCTTTTGATGAAAGTGAAAGAGGAGAGTGAAAAAGCTGGCTTGAAACTCAACATTCAGAAAACTAAGATCATGGCATCCGGTCCCATCACTTCATGGGAAATAGATGGGGAAACAGTGGAAATAGTGGCAGACTTCATCTTTTTGGGCTCCAAAATCACTGCAGATGGTGACTGCAGCCATGAAATTAAAATACGCTTACTCCTTAGAAGAAAAGTTATGACCACCTAGACAGCTTATTTAAAAGCAGAGACATTACTTTGCCAACAAAGGTCCATCTGGTCAAAGCTATGTTTTTTTGCTAGTGGTCACATATGGATGTGAGAGTTGGACTATAAAGAAAGCTGAACGCCAAAGAATTGATTCTTTTGAAGTGGTATTGGAGAAGACTCTTAAGAGTCCATTGGACAGCAAGGAGATCCAACCAGTCCATCGTAAAGGGAATCAGTCCTGAATATTCATTGGAAGGACTGATATTGAAGCTGAAACTGCAATACTTTGGCCACCTGATGCGAAGAACTGACTCATTGGATAAGACCCTGATACTGGGAAAGATTGAAGGCAGGAGGAGAAAGGGATGACAGAGGATGATGAGATGGTTGGATGGCATCACTGACTCAATGGACATGAGTTTGAGTAAACTCTGGGAGTTGGTGATGGACAGGGAGTCCTGGCATGCTGCAGTCCATGGGGTCACAAAGAGTCATACATGACTGAGAGACTGAATTAACTAACTAATGTGATGAATGATATAATGAATAGATAACTGAATGTATTGGCATTCAAGCTTTCTGTTGCTGCAGATCCTCCACACTTCAAAATGTTTCACTGAGCACTTACTATGCTCTGCTGCTGCTGCTGCTGCTGCTAAGTTGCTTCAGTCGTATTCGACCCTGTGCAACCCCATAGACGGCAGCCCACCAGGCTCCCTCGTCCCTGGGATTCTCCAGGCAAGAACACTGGAGTGGGTTGCCATTTCCTTCTCCAATGCACGAAAGTGAAAAGTGAAAGTGAAGTCACTCAGTCATGTCGGACTCTTAGTGACCTCATGGACTGCAGCCTACCAGGCTCCTCCGTCCATGGGATTCTCCAGGCAAGAGTACTGGAGTGGGGTGCCTTTGCCTTTCCATACTATGCTCTGACTCCTTGTTAATTGATTTCATTTAGCTATCTATAAGTTTCATGAGTTATGTATCATCAACACAATTCACAGATGTGGAAGCCAAGGCTCAGAGAGAGAAAATGACTGGCCTGAGTTCACACAGATGCTAATGGGCACATTCAGGATTTGAACAGAGCACACTGCTGCTCAACTGCTGGTGCTTTTGAACCCCTGCCCTCTCCTGCCTCCTGACGTTCTGTAAATGGCAAGTTGATGGCATCTGTACTCTCACATGCACTGACCCGTGTTTCCTTATGCAGGTGCCCATCTATAGTATGCAAAGGGAACTGAGCACATTGGGAAAGGGATCTTGGCTGCCATGTGCTCTTCACATGGTTTACCGGCTGAGAAGAGGAGAGCGAGCTTTGGCTCTGAATGCTGAAGGGCTCGTTGCCTTGGCAGATCCTGTCCTCCTTAATGTTTAGGAAATAGAAGATGCAGTTGAACTTGGAACTGATGTGTCTGTCCCAGTCATTATTTACCCAGGACACCGCTTTATCACAGGAACTCCTAAGTGTCTGACAACGAGGAAGGCATCTCATTAGTGTCTGGGAAGTTATGGGGTGGGCAGATGGCTGTTTTCTTCTTTTTCTGGACAGAAACACAAATGTCTCAGAGAATGGAGTGGAAGCTTAAATTCTGGGGACTTCGATAGCCAAGGCAGACCAGTCCCTCTCTCTGTCCCTTTCTTTACCTTTTGTTAATCGTAAAACAAAATGCTTTCTAGCCTCTTGCTGTCAAGTTGGTATTTACAGGCAGTGCAGTCCTAACAGGTCAAGGGAGAGCAGCAGTTCCTAGATGTACCCTGATACACATTCTTGACTTAGCAGCTGTCCCAAGCCCTGTGTGACTAGATGAATTAGGGGAGGGGAACTGCAGGTAACCTGGTACCTTTCATCATTGGCAGGGTTGTCTGTACATAACAAGATATCATATAGTGTCAGCAAACTCTAGTCAATTAAATCTAGGTCTTTCATCTTCAGGAACCAATGTCTGGAAGAACTGTGATTTGATTGTTTAATAATATCCTCACGTCAGATGGAAAACAATGATGACAATAATAGTAACCATGATGATAACAACAGATAATATTTACTGAATGCTTCTGTGTGCCCATACTGAGCTAAGTGCTTGGCATGCACTATCTAATTTAGTCATCAGAACAATCTTATGAGTGTTTAGTGTAACAAAAATTAAGCACCTGGTATCTGCTCTTCATTGTTTTAGGCATTTGGGATAGATCAGTGAGCCAAACAGCAGGGAAGTATAAACAACAGATGAAGTAATTGAGTTATATGGTATACTAGAAGGTGATGAGTGTTATGCAAAAAAAAAAAAAGAAAAAGAAAAAGAAAAAAGGCATAGAGGAGATGAGGGTATTTGGAGTATGCAGAGGGACAGTTTGCCATTTTAAATAGGGTGGTGGTGGATGACGTTGGATGGAAGACTCGGCAGATATGAAGGAATGAGTGCTGCAGAGAACTGGAGGAAAGGCGAACCAGTGAAGGCCAGGGGTGAGAGCATGCTGGGTACTTAAATTTTTTAATATTTCATCTTTATTTATTTTTATTTTTAAATTAATTTTTATTGGAGTATAGTTGCTTTATAATGTCATCTTTCTACTGTATAGCTGTTATACTGTATAACAGCTATAGTTATACACATATCTGCTCTTTTCTGGATTTTTTTCCCATTATGGTCACCACAGAGCATTGAGTAGAGTTCCCTGTGCTATACAGTAGGTTCTTATTAGTTATCTATTTTATGTCAATCTCAGTCTCCCAGTTCATCACTCTCCCTCTCTCCTCCTTGGTATCCATATGTTTGTTCTCTATGTTTTGCTTTACAAATAAGATCATCTTTACCATTTTCCTAGATTTCACATATATCACACTGGGTACTTTTGACAGCAGGGGGAGAGGTGTGGCTCAGTGTGGAGTGAATTGGAGGAGGGGAGAAGGAGATGACACCAGAGAGTTAACGGAAGGTGCAGATAGGGTAGGAATATAATGAGGCGCCCTCAGAGGGTTCTAAGCAAAAGAATATGATCAGATGTACTCTGACTGCTGTGGTAGGTGATTATCACTCCTATTTTATAACCAGGGTTTAGATGGCTTACCTGTCCAGCGTGACAGAGCTGATAAGTGCAAGAGCAGGACAGACTTCCAAGTCTACCCGATTGCAGACTCCATGCCTCTAAGCACACTATTTTCTGTATTATATGATCAATGCTAATTTCCCCACAAATAGATGATTTCCATTTGTTCTTCATAAGTCTTTCCTCTTCTGCCCCTGCCCTCTCTGCTCCTTGCCCAGCCAAGCTGGGATGTGGTGGTGATTTTTGTTCAGTCTTGTAAAAACCTTTCATTTCTTGCTATCAGTGCATTCTCACTTGCGGTTATTTATATGCTGATTCATTTCATACAAAGACAGAATATTGTCAAGTTCCAGCTTTCTCTTTTGTTACCCTGCTAAGTGAGTGCTGAGTGTGTGAGGACCGTGTTTCGGTCCGTGGCCACTTTGGGATGAGCAGAACAATTTCAGGCATTGGCCACTCTTAACATCCTCTTCAGTGGCCTAGAGAGTTGATGGCAGAGGGATCATAGCCACTCAGTGGGAAATCAGGGCTTATTTCATTCCTTTTTCCTGAAACTAGTGCTTCTGTCTCAGTAGGGGCTCCTTTAATGAATCAATTAAGGAGGGTATTATTATTGGGAGCTGTTTTCAGCCCAATTAAAACCTTGCAACATGTCGGTTGTGATAATAAAAGTGAGTTAAATCTCAATTTTTCTTTATTAGGGTGTTTATTGGAAGATTGAAATGTTCATTAGGTGGAGTAAAGTCACACATCTGTCTTTTGCTCATCAGAAGCACAGTGGAAACTATATTGCACTCGGGGTTAACGTGGTGGCCTTTTTGACATATATACGTAGAGCTGAGTTCTAACTCTGCTTCTGCTGCAGGAAAAAATACGTTTATCAGGTTGACAACTCAGGGAACTTTCTTTTGCCTCGTGTAACTATGGAAAAGCTGACCGTGTTTGCTTGTCTGGAAGTAAGATAATGGGTCAATATTTGCTATATTGATGAGCCAAATATATAAAGTTTGGGGAGGACAGAATCTCATGCTAATCATTTGTGATTAGCACAGGAACGAAAAACCACAGATTTTGTAAGCTTTATAATTTGGGGCCATAAAAGTTTTCAACATATGGAAAGCACATAAGGAGCAAATTATTGACACGCATATATCACTGCCAGCTTTATCAAATCTTAACATTTCCTTTATATTTACGTCTACATTTTTTTTGTTAAAACCTTATGGATTTAGGGACTTCTCTGGTGGTCCAGTGATTAAGACTTTATGCTTCTGGTGCAGGGGTGTGGGTTAAATCCCTTGGTTGGGGAACTAAGATCCCACATAACATACATATGGCCAAAAAATAAATAACCAAAAAATAAAAGAAAACATTGTGGATTGAAAACTACCTCTTGTGAAGTCTTCCCTGACTCCATTATCTGTCACTACTCGATTTCCAAGGGTTAACTATCCTCTGAATTTATCATCCCATACAAGTTTTTATACCATTACTCTATATATGTGTGTATTTGTAATCATACAAGCTATTGTTTTACTTGCTCTCAAACTTTGCAAAATTTTTAGCATATGGTGAATATCTTATGTATGTCTTTCTATAGCTTGCCTTTATTCATGCAATATTTTGTTTTTGAGATTTATTTATGTTGACATACAAAGATTAAGTTTATTTGCTTTTTGTGTGTGTATTTATTTACCTCAATTAACTTATCTGTTCTCCTATTGATCAACTTCCAAGATATTTCCAATTTTTCCTGATTACAAATAATATTGCGGTAAACTTCATAGTATGTCTTTTGGCTCATGCTTGCAAGTCCTAGGCTAGAGTTTTTGAAACTTAAAATGAAAAAAGGAAGAGATGAACTTTCCATCACAAATGTAGTACATGCATATTTCTTACTCATGAGTATACACCCCACAAAGGAAAGTTTTTTCAAACTGTATATTCTTATTTCCATGAAGCACTGTGATATTTACTTTGATTTCTGTTCTGTCCTGTCTTTACCCATTCTTTCCTATCCTATTCTATTTATTCCTTTTCCCATCCTTTTTTCTTTTCATCTAAAAAAAGTGCTGGTTGCAATTCACTAAATTGATTTTATGACCCAGGATTGGGTCATAAACTGGAGTTTAAAAAACTGTTCTATGATGTATTACCAGGAAATAAGAATTTTGGACATCTTGGATTTTATTAAATATTGAGAAAATACTCTCCTAAGTGGTGTACCCTTTATTTTGAATTTTTTGGATGTTTTGCTTTAGGTGTGTCTGTTTTTAGCAATAATAGGTGTATTAAAAACAAATTCCAATATGATGTTCTCTGATGTTTTATTGAGAGTTTAATCTGCACATGCACACCACGCAGTGATATATTTGGACTTATTTTGACATTTTTATTTTGTGTTTTTATCATTCTTTCCCCTTGTTTCTTTTATTTTTTGTCTTTTTGCCATCTGTGCGTTGATAAAGTTTTTATACTCCCATCATCAACCCCTTAGTTTTCCTCTGTTGGTTTGGAAGATAAAGATGGTAGTACTTTTTGTTGATAGCTCCCCCTAACCTTAAAAAATACACACTTTACTATAAATAATTAGTAATAATTTCAAGTTGTTAAGCACTTTTATCCTTCTTTTGCATATAATATGGACCTACCATCCTTTTGAATTGAGTTTATCTATTGCATCATGTTATTGTGGTCTAAAGTTTAACTTTACTTTTTTTTTTAACATATAAAAATGTTTTTGATTTTTATAGCCAGTAGTTAATTAAATTTATCAACTTAAATTATTTTCTGTTCTCATTGTTTTTTTATTTCTTGCATTCCATGCTTTCCTTCTGTATCCACTTTTTGCTGAAGTACATCCTTTTGTGTGAGTGAGGATATATGGAGAATACATTCTTTGTTTTTCTTTTTTTGTGTGTGACTAAAAACTACCTTTATTTTGTCCCTAAACACCAATACAGTATAATAACACATATATATGTAATTTAGAAAGATGGTAACGATAACCCTGTATGTGAGACAGCAAAAGAGACACAGATGTGTAGAACAGTCTTTTGGATTCTGTGGGAGAGGGAGAGGGTGGGATGATTTGGGAGAATGGCACTTAAACATGTATATTATCATATGTGAAATGGATTGCCAGTCCAGGTTTGATGCAGGATACAGGATGCTCAGGGCTGGTGCACTGGGATGACCCAGAGGGATGGGATGGGGAGGGAGGTGGGAGGGGGGTTCAGGATGGGGAGCACGTGTACACCCGTGGCGGATTCATGTCGATGTATGGCAAAACCAATACAATATTGTAAAGTAATTAGCCTCCAATTAAAATAAATAAATTTATATTAAAATATATATAATTCTAATTTAATATTTATTTTTCCTCAGCATTTAGACATAACTCCATTGTCAATTATCCTCTTTGTTGCAAGTAGTGTGCCATCATTTTAATGTCATTCTTTTGGGGGCAATTTGGCTTTTCTCTTTGGGGTTCTGAGGCATTTTTCTCTTTTTCTTTTCTCCTTGATGTTCCACGGGTTTACTAGTGTTAGAGGTAGATTTATCTTTACTTTTCCTTCTCAGAAGTCCGAAGGCAGACTTGATTTGATGATTCTTGTATTATTAATTCTGGAAAATTCTTAGTTCTTTAACTTCTGGGATAGCACTAGATATTTTTCATTCCATTCTCTTGTTTCTTAATTGCCTTTTAATTTATATTTTTGTTTTCTCTGTGATGTTTTCTGCATGAACTTCTCTGTATAAAAATTTTTCAACATATAAATTATTTCTTTGAATGTCCAATCTAGAGTTTATCTCACTATTTGAGATTTAAATTTTGTGATGTCTCTCATTTATAAGACTCCCCTCCCTAGATTTACTAAGGTATTGATAAATGCAAATTATATAGCATGTAAGGTGTACTTTGTGATTTGATATAGCTATACATTATAAAATGAAATGATCATCACAGTCAAGCTAGTTGGGATCTTCTCATTCCCATCTGGGTTCTGTAGTTTCACAATTACTCTTTTTAAATGGAAGTTGTGACTTCATTACTTTGAGTTATGTAAATGCAACTTTGTCAGAGGATGACACATATGCACTACTATGCATAAAACAGATAACAAATGAGAACCTATTGTGTAGCACAGGGAACTCTACTCACTGATCTGTGGTGACCTAAAGGGGAAGGAAATCCAAAAGAGAGGGGATATATATGTGTATATATATAGGTGATACACTTTGTTATACAGCAGAAACTAACACAACATTGTAAAGCAACTACACTCCAATACAATTTGAAAAAAAATCTCTGTCAGACTGTTTCATAAAGGTAATTTAGTCTGGGATGAATTTATGTTCAGAGAGTGATTCTGTTGACTGTTTTTCTTAGCATTAAATTTCTTCTGGTGTTTTGAAATTTTAGTTTTCTGGCTAAATACTGTTGGTCTCACGTCTCCCTCTCCTCCTCTCTCTCTTTCTCTTTGTCTCTCTCTCTCTGTGTCTCCTTTCCCCTCTTTACTCTTTTATTGTAAAAATTATTTATTTATTTATTTTTGGTTACACTAGATCTTCCCTGCTTCATGCCCACCTTCTCTAGTTGCGACGAGCAGGGGCTGCTCTTCGCAGCAGTGCACGGACTTCTCAGTGCAATGGCTTCTCCTGTTGCAGAGCACAGGCTCTAGGCACGTGGAGCTCAGTAGTTGTCGCTCGTGGATCCTAGAGCACACGAGCTCCAACAGTTGTGGTGCCTGGGCTTTAGTTACCACACAGCAGGTGGAATCTCCTCAGACCAGGGATTAAACCCATGCCCACTTAACTGGCAGGTGGATTGCTATCCACTTTACCACCAGGGAAGTCCACCCCTTCACTCTGTACTCATCCTCCATGTCCAGGGGCTTTGTCATTCATTCTATCTTGCTTCTGCCACGTCAGGTTTATACCCACTGGAACTCTTGTTCTGAAGTGAGGTTGGGGATAGCACAGATCCATTCATTATGTCATGAGCTACTGAGTTCAATTTCTGATGGAGAGGATATATCTGGTCTTCTAGCCACTCTGGTAGCTCTGGCCAAAGGGAGGTTGTGGGACAGGAAAATCTCCCTACCAAACTCTGGGCCTGAACTCATGAGCATTCTTCGATTCCTCTGTCTTGATGGTCAACTTCCTGGCCACCCTTTTTGTATACAGACCCAGAATCCAGCAGGCTGCAGCTTTTGCTCCACTTACCATTTTGTCTTTCTATTCTATTTCTGGATCATAGAAACTTTATTTTGGTTGTTGAGCTTGTCTCTTTAACTTTTTTCTATTTTCATGTTTTGCCTCGTTGGTAAGTGTGTGGAACAGAGAGTATGTTTCGAAGTGTAAACTCCCTGTGCATGCTTGATGAGGAATGATTGGTTTTCCTTTCATGGTCTTTCTCTGTTTCCTCTTCTCCGAAGTTAACGTTTCAGAAGAGCTTCCAATATCCTCTCTTTCTCTTGTCAAATAAGAACTAGATCTGTTTGCAAATGAGTTCATTTTTTTGTCACTACAAGAAGTCTGGTTAACATTCCTACACGTAGTTACTATTTTTCTCTTGTTGTAAGAACTTTTATTCTCCTAGCAACTTTCAAATACACAGTGTATAGCATTATGAACTATCATCACCTTGCTGTACAGTACATCCATTTTTGATTGCTTTTTTTTTTTGATATTGAATTGTTGCAGTTGTTCAGTCGCTAAGTCATGTCCAACTCTTTGAGACCCCATGGACTGCAGCAGGCGAGGTTTCCCTGTCCTTCACTATCTCCCAGAGTTTGCTCAAATTCATGTCCATTGAGTCAGTGATGCTATCTAACCATTTCATCCTCTGTGAACTGTTTAATACTATTATGTTTTGATTACTATGCTTTGCAAAATAGTTTAAAATCAGAAAGTTTTGTTCTTTCTTCAAGATTGCTTTGACTGTTCAGGGTCTTTTGTGGGTCTATATAAATTTTAGGGTTAAAATTCTTAGAATTATAACCTCATGCTCATCTTTCTTTGTTGAACTCTGATGTGGGCTATGTGCTGCTTCTGAAAAGACTGGCCTGAGAGCTTCAGGGTTCTCTTGACTCATCTAGGTTGGTTTAGGCATGTGAACTCTGGGGTTTAAAATGGGTATGAATTTCTAGAGTAACTATTAAGTGGCTGTGAGGTCTCAACTAAGTTAAATTAATTCTATGTCTTAATTTTCTCCTGTGTAAAACAGAGATACTAACTGAACTGGTCTCAAGCGTACAGTAAGGATTAAGTGAGATAATGCCTATGGGGTGCTTAATTCAGTTTCTCGGTATGTTAAACACTCACTAAAAATGGGAGACTGGCATTGACATATACACACTACTATATATAAAGTGGATAACTGAATAAGAACCTATCATGTAGCACAGGGAACTCTACTCAGTACTCTGTAGTGACCTCTATGGGAAAAAAAGTCTAAGAAAGAGGGGATATATGTATATGTATAACTGATTCACTTTCAGTTCAGTTCAGTTCAGTCACTCAGTAGTGTTCAATTCTTTGTGACCCCATGAATCGCAGCACGCCAGGCCTCCCTGTCCATCACCAACTCCCGGAGTTCACCCAGACTCACGTCCATTGAGTCAGTAATGCCATCCAGCCATCTCATCCTCTGTCATCCCCTTCTCCTGCCCCAATCTCTCCCAACATCAGAGTCTTTTCCAATGAATCAACTCTTTGCATGAGGTGGCCAAAGTACTGGAGTTTCAGCTTCAGCATCATTCCTTCCAAAGAAATCCTAGGGCTGATCTCCTTCAGAATGGACTGGTTGGATCTCCTTGCAGTCCAAGGGACTCTCAAGAGTCTTCTCCAATACCACAGTTCAAAAGCATCAATTCTTCGGCACTCAGCCTTCTTCACAGTCCAACTCTCACATCCATACATGACCACAGGAAAAACCATAGCCTTGACTAGACAGACATTTGTTGGCAAAGTAATGTCTCTGCTTTTGAATATGCTATCTAGGTTGGTCATAACTTTCTTTCCAAGGAGTAAGCGTCTTTTAATTTCATGGCTGCAGTCACCATCTGCAGTGATTTTGGAGCCCCCAAAATTAAAGTCTGCCACTGTTTCCACTGTTTCCCCATCTATTTCCCATGAAGTGATGGGACTGGATGCCATGATCTTCGTTTTCTGAATGTTGAGCTTTAAGCCAACATTTTCACTCTCCACTTTCACTTTTCATCAAGAGGCTTTTGAGTTCCTCTTCACTTTCTGCCATAAGGGTGGTGTTATCTGCATATCTGAGGTTATTGATATTTCTCCCAGCAATCTTGGTTCCAGCTTGTGTTTCTTCCAGTCCAGCGTTTCTCATGATGTACTCTGCATATAAGTCAAATAAGCAGGGTGACAATATACAGCCTTGACATACTCCTTTTCCTATTTGGAACCAGTCTGTTGTTCCATGTCCAGTTCTAACTGTTGCTTCCTGACCTGCATACAGATTTCTCAAGAGGCAGGTCAGGTGGTCTGGTATTCCCATCTCTTGAAGAATTTTCCACAGTTTACTGTGATCCACACAGTCAAAGGCTTTGGCATAGTCGATAAAGCAGAAATAGATGTTTTTCTGGAACTCTCTTGCTTTTTCAATGATCCAGCGGATGCTGGCAATTTGATCTCTGGTTCCTCTGCCTTTTCTAAAACCAGCTTGAACATCAGGAAGTTCACGGTTCACATATTGCTGAAGCCTGGCTTGGAGAATTTTGAGCATTACTTTACTAGTGTGTGAGATGAGTGCAATTGTACAGTAGTTTGAGCATTCTTTGGCATTGCCTTTCTTTGGGATTGGAATGAAAACTGACCTTTTCCAGTCCTGTGGCCACTGCTGAGTTTTCCAAATTTGCTGGTATATTGAGTGCAGCACTTTCACAGCATCATCTTTCAGGATTTGAAATAGCTCAACTGGAATTCCATCACCTCCACTAGCTTTGTTCATAGTGATGCTTTCTAAGGCCCACTTGACTTCACATTCCAGAATGTCTGGCTCTAGGTCAGTGATCACACCATGATTCACTTTACTGTATAGCAGAAACTAATACAACATTGTAAATAAACTATATTCCAATAAAATTAATTAAAAAATAAAACAGCAAAAGTGATTGCTCTCATAATTATTCCTGTGCTTAGTTGCTCAGTCATGTCTGACTCTTTGCGGCCCCAGGGACTGTAGCCCACCAGGCTCCTCTGTCCCTGGGGATTCTCCAGGCAAGAATACTGGAGTGGGTTGCCATGCGTTCCTCCAAGGGATCTTCACAATCCATGAATTGAACCTAGGTCTCCAGCATTGCAGGCGCATGATTCTTTAACTGTCTGAGCCACCAGGGATCCCTAAAAATAATCCTGAATATAATCCATCAGGATGGGAAGATTGCTAGAAAATTATTCTGAATGAAAGACAGGGGACTGTAAGGGACCACTGTGAGGGCACCAATAGAGTGAAGATAATTTAGGAAAGAGACCACAAAGTAATAAAGGGATGCCCTCTGATGCATTTGTCTCCTAAACCCACTACAGCTTTTAGTAACTCTCTTAATGTGAATGCCTCCTTCAAATTGCAAATGCAGCAGTTAATAGGAAAAATGATGACATTTTAGTTCTACTGGGCCAAAGCCTGAAGCTTAAGTCTAGAGGCAGCTGAGTTACTGTGGAAGGAGCCCTGTTCTGGGTAATGGAGACCTGGGTTTGATTTTTGTCTCTACTTCCCTGGGTTAGTCATGCCACTTCTTTAAGCTTCAGTTTCCTTATCTGTAAAATGTAAATGGTAATTCTGTTTCTTAGGGCTATGTTGAGGAAGAAATGAGATAATGTGTGTGTAAATGCATGATACCTAACAGATGCTCAGTGATTTTTATTTTATTTTTTTTACAAAGAGAGAAATCAAAGGGATTTAGTGACAAATGCCCCAAACACTGGCTCCTTGGATCCCAATCTCAACCCACATTTGTGCGACTCTAGCTGGAGGCCAGCACCCCTCCACTTTTCTCTGCCTTGCCTGCATGTTTAGTCATGTCTGACTCTTTACAACCCTTCTGGACTGGAGCCTGCCAGGCTCCTCCACCCATGGGGTTTTCCAGGCAAGAGTACTGGAGTAGGTTGCCATTTCCTTCTCCAGAGGATCTTCCTGTCCCAGGGATCGAACCCCTGTCTCCTGAGTCTCCTGTGTTGCAGGCGGATTCTTTACCCGCTGAGCTATAGGAAAGGTTTCTGTAGGCAGGAAGCAAGGAGGGGCGTTGGGGCTTGGTAAAAAGCCTGTGACAAAGGTGGTGGAGCCCTGTATGACATCTGTATGACAGATACTGCTCTGAAAAAAAAAATGACTTTTTGGGTTGCATCAGGTTTTTGATCATTTGGAAGTGAACAGTCTGAAGACATGTAGTCAGAGTACTAGGGGTTGGGACATGTGGCTGATGCTACTTTCACTCTCTTTGATTTTTTTTTTTTTTCTTTCCCAATGTCAGACTCAACTTGGAGGCTTCTCAGTACTGTCCCTTATAGGACTTTTTTCCCATCCCTTCCCATACTCTCTTCTGTTGTTTAGTCACTAAGTTGTGTCCGACTCTGTGAGACCCCATAGATGGCAGCCCACCAGGCTCCCGTCCCTGGGATTCTCCAGGCAAGAACACTGGAGTGGGTTGCCATTGCCTTCTCCAATGCATAAAAGTGAAACGTGAAAGTGAAGTCGCTCAGTTGTGTCTGACTCTTAGCGACCCCATGGAATGCAGCCTACCAGGCTCCTCCATTCATGGGATTTTCCAGGCAAGAGTACTGGAGTGGGGTGCCATTGCCTTCTCCAATTCAACTCTAAACATAACCCTAAACTTCCTTGAAGAACCTTCCACATAACTTCTAACTGTAAAAAGGACAGTTTTAGTAGGGATGCTAAGGGAGGGATGTCAACACAGTTCAAAGTCTGGGCACTGTTTGAAAAGAGAATGATTGAAGAACATTATTGAAGAAATTAAGGCATTCATATCTATTCATACAAGAGAGAAATCATCAAAATGAGTGCTTCCCCAAATTGGTCATGCAGCAGAATAGTCTAGGACCTTTTAGCCTCAGATTCATGTCCCTACTTCAGAATTACTGAGTCAGAATTTCTGGGAGATGGGACCTGGCAATTTAGATGTTTATCATGGGTCATTGAGCAGGGCCCAGGTGATTCTGATGCAGCCTATTGTTGTGAGATACTGGATAAAATGACCCTAAGACCTCTCATAGTGAGTTGGGAATCTCACAGCATCTTAGACTTTGGTTAATATTTTCAAAAATATTTTTGTCAAAGAGGAATGAGTTGGTTCAAGTAATATCCTGACATCTTACTGAAGGATAAAGGTCTTAATTCTCTAATTCATTAAAATGCACCCCCAAACCTAATAAAAAAAAAACCCCAGCCATCCAAATCTAAGCAGATCATGAATAGAACTGAACTCTTATACTAGCAGAGTCGGGGGAGAAGCTGGTTGCTTTTTGAGGGTAGGGACATAGATGATGAATTTATTTCACGTGGTAGAGCAGTTGTCATCAACCTGGCTGAATATTAGAACCACTCTCCAGAGCAATTAGGTCAGAAGCACTGGAGATGGAGCTTGAGTGTTGGTATTTTTAAAAGAGCACCCCCAGGTGATTCTAATATGTAACTATGCTGAGAACCACTGCATTAAAGAAAGAGATGTGCTCTCAGGGGAAAGGATAGAAAGGCAGGTTGTTAGCGCAACACAAGTGAATCTTCCCTGGCTAAGAATAGCAGCTCCTTTCTCTTTTAAACAATCAAGCTGGGTGGGCTTATTCTCTGGAAACTGAGGAGAGAAGGCAGGTACTGAGAGGAAAAAGGAGTGAAACAGAACCTGATTTGCACTTTAATTTGGAAGAAAGCTGGATATGCTGGATGGTTTTTGTTTTTCTTTCCCCCTAATATCCTAAAATGTATCCATGTCTCTATTCCCACCAACACCCCCTGGACTACTAAGTGAATGACTCTGATTTAAGCCTAACCTCAAAGAAACCAAAATAGGACAATATTTATAATAACCATACTCTGGAGTTCTTTTGATGAGGCTAACCTGTGAAGTAGGCAGACTGCAGGGAACCTTATTCGTTTCTTCTTCTTTTTTTTTTTTCCTTCTGCAAAAGGCTTTATTGTTTCCATTTGTTCCACAGCTGGGTCCAAGGCTCCAGGGTCTTTAAAAAGCTGCCTGGTGGCTGCAGGGAGAGACTCAGGTGGAAGCCTTGATACAGGGGATGCAAAAGGCCCCCCTGCCCTCCCCCCCCCCCAAAGGCTGCTGGGTTCCAGAGGCTCCGGTGCTTGAGGGTGAGCCTTGGACGAGATCCTTGTTCAGCCCAGTCTGGGGGCGGGGTGGGGCGCCAGCCTGCGGGGGGGGGGGGGGTGGTGGGGCACCAGCCTGCGGGGTGCAGTCAGGTGGTTGCCATCTTCTTGATGAGCTTCACCTCCTCATCTAAGGAGTTGTTCAGTTACTGCATGCAAGTTCACATTGATGGTGCATTCATGGTGTACAGTGAGGTCAATGAAACTGAAACATCGGAGTTTGGAGCAGAGAAAGGTTTATTGTAGGGCCCTCTAAGGAGAAGGGTGCTTATGCCACCCACCCCCAGTAAAAACCCAAATTCCCTGAAGGCTTTCAGGAAAGCATTTTTTTAAATTTATTTATTTTTTATTGAAGGATAATTGCCTTACAGAATTTAGCTGTTTTCTATCAAACCTCAACATGAATCAGCCATAGATATAGATATATCCCCTCCCTTTTGAAACTCCCTCCCATCTCACTCCCAATCCCACCCCTCTAGGTTGATACAGAGCCCGTGTTTGAGTTTCCTAAGCCATACAGCAAATTCCTGTTGGCTATCTATTTTACATATGGTAATATAAGTTTCCATGTTACTCTTTCCATACATCTCATCCTCTCGTCCCCTCTCCCCTGTCCATGTCTATTCTCTATGTCTGTTCCTACATTATTGCCCTGTAAATAAATTATTCAGTACCATTTTTCTAGATTCTGTGTATATGTGTTAGAATACGATATTTATCTTTCTCTTTTTAACTCATTTCACTCCATATAATAGGTTCTACGTTCATCCACCTCATAAGAGAATTAGAATTAGAATGAATTAGAATTAGAATTCACATTGGAATTAGAATGTGACTCAAACGTGTTTCTTTTTGTGGCTGAGTAATATTCCATTGTATATATGTACCACAACTTCTTTATCCATTCATCTATCGATGGACATCTAGGTTGCTTCCATGTTCTAGCTATTGTAGATAGTGCTGCAGTGAACAATGGGATACATGTGTCTCTTTCAATTGTGGTTTCTTCAGGGTATATGCCTAGGAGTGGGATTGCTGGGTCATATGGTGGTTTTATTCCTAGATTTTAAAGGAATCTCCATACCATCTTCCATAGTGACTGTATCAATTTACAACCAACAGTGCAAGAGGGTTCCCTTTTCTCCACACCCTCTCCAGCATTTATTGTTTGTAGACTTTTTGATGAGGGCCATTCTGACAGGTATGATGTGATATCTCATTGTAATTTTGATTTACATTTCTCTAATAATGAAACTCCAGTACTTTGGCCACTTCATGCAAAGAGTTGACTCATTGGAAAAGACTCTGATGCTGGGAGGGATTGGGGGCAGGAGGAGAAGGGGACGACAGAGGATGAGATGGCTGGATGGCATCACTGACTTGATGGATGTGAGTCTGAGTGAACTCCGGGAGTTGGTGATGGACAGGGAGGCCTGGCGTGCTGCGATTCATGGGGTTGCAAAGAGTCGGACACGACTGAGTGACTGAACTGAACTGAATGGAATAATGAATGATGCTGAGCATCTTTTCATGTGTTTGTTAGCCATATGTATGTCTTCTTTGGAGAAAAATTTGTTTAGGTCTTTTCCCCACTTTTTGATTGGGTTATTTGTATTTCTGGCTTTGAGTTATATGAGGTCCTTATATATTTTGGAAATTAATCCTCAATCAGTTGTTTCATTTGCTATTATTTTCTCCCATTCTGAGGGTTGTCTTTTCACCTTGCTTATAGTTTCCTTTGCTGTGCAAAAGCTTTTAAGTTTAATCAGGTCCCACTTGTTTACTTTTGTTTTTATTTCCATTACTCTGGGAGGTGGGTCATACAGGATCTTGCTTTAATTTATGTCAAGTGTTTTGCCTATGTTTTCCTCTAAGAGTTTTATCAGGAAAGCATTTTTAAAGGCCACGGTGGGCAAACAGATGGGGAAAGAGTGGAAACAGTGACAGACTTTATTTTCTTAGGCTCCAAAATCACTGCAGATGGTGACTGCAGCCTTGAAATTAAAAGACACTTGCTCCTTGGAAGAAAAGCTATGACCAACCCTAGACAGCATATTAAAAAGAAGAGACATTACTTTGCCAACAAAGGTCTGTCTAGTCAAGGCTATGTTTTTCCAGTAGTCATGTATGGATGTGAGAGTTGGACTGTGAAGAAAGCTGAGCGCCGAAGAATTGATGCTTTTAAACTGTGGTGTTGGAGAAGACTCTTGAGAGTCCCTTGGATAGAAAGGAGATCCAATCAGTCCATCCTAAAGGAAATTGGTCCTGAATATTCATTGGAAGGACTGATGCTGAAGCTGAAACTCCAATACTTTGGCCACCTGATACAAAGAACTGACTCATTGGAAAAGACCCTGATGCTGGGAAAGATTGAAGGCAGGAGGAGAAGGGGACGACAGAGGATGAGATGGTTGGATGGCATCACTAACTCGATGGACGTGAGTTTGAGTAAACTCTGGGAGTTGGTGATGGACAGGGAGGCCTGGCATGCTGCAGTCCATGGGGTCTCAAAGAGTGGGACACGACTGAGTGACTGGACTGAACTGAGGAGTCACAGGGACATTGTAGGGCTTGTGATCAGCTCATGCACAATTCTCTGACTGATGGTGGGTAACAGGGCTGAGTCACAGGGGTTACCATTATCAGTCCTTAGGCTCCAGAAGGCCTGGGGTTTATGTGCTCATGGTCCTCACATGGTTAATTTCCTCCACCTGGTGGTGCTTTCTGGCATCTGAAAAACTCAGGAAATATATATGTGGTACTTCAGGGAGGAGCTACAGCAGAGAACTTGGGGGAGGGATCTCACTGGGAGGGCCTCATCAGGTTCTGCTGGGTTAAGAGCTGGGCATTGGTCCATGCAAAGTTTGGGATACAGACTCCAAGAGGCCTGGGTCAAGTTCTTCTCCGGGGCCACCATGTCTTCCATGGTGTACAGGGCTTTACCCCATTCATCTTGGGATGGTGTTGGCCCATCCAACACCGTGAGATGGTGTTGCTCTCAGTAGAACAAGAGCAGCCTCTGCACTGGTTTTGTGTCTACAAGAGACACTGGGCACCCTCAAGCTTCTTCTTGGGACTCATGGAAGAGGTGGTCCAAGCCTTCTGGACCCCACTGTCACAGTTGAAATAGAAGCCCAGAGAGAGGGGTATGTGTAGGAGGCCCTCAGATACAGCTTGTCTTGGCAGCTCATGGTGGCCTGGGAGCTTGTGTTTGGTTGGTGATAAGCTAACGACAAAAGCTGGTGTTGGCTGGTGCTGGAGGCAGAGGACAGCTGAGAGCTTGCTTCCGAGGGAGGCTGTGCCTGGAAAGGAGGTTATAGAGTATGGTCACAAGCTGCAAAGAAAGGGAGTCCCTGGTCTGTTTTGTCCCAAAGCTGTTGAAACAAGAGGCAACATGGGGGTGCCAGCCTACTGTGTTAGTGTTAGTTTTGGGAGGAAAGAAATAGGGAAATTAAGGGACATAAAGGAAATTGGGGGAGGCAGGGCTAAAAATTGGGTTGGGGGTCTGTTGAAATATATTTCTAGGCCCATGATGGAGCCACTTCAGCCTGGGGTAGGATAAAGATAGCCTTCTTGTCCCTGAAAATACTACTCCTGAACAGAAAAACTCAGCCTGTCCCCCAAAGCTAAGTCCACTCTCTCCACACAAGGTTGACTCCATGACCCCAGCCAATCGTATTTTCTGTTTCTATCGTCCTTGTTCTTTCCCATAAAAGCTTCTGGCTTTCTGCCCTATCTTGCAGTTCTCTGAAAGAAGACCACCTACTTCAGGAAGTATTAAAGTTTGTTTTAATACTTTAAATAAGGTGTTTTAATTAAAAATCTAAGTTTAAAAAAAAATCATTTTCTTTTTAACAGTTTCTGTTGATGAGTGAGCTTGGAAGCTGACTGCTCGTAGCACCAGTGAGGCAGCCATGAGCCCTTTGAATTCATTGTTCTCATCCTTACTGAGGGACCTGGTGAGTCACTCTTGGATCTAAACTCCACTTACTGTGTGCAGCTCTCCTATCTAAACAGCTTTATTTAAAAACATATATACTGTTTCTGGAAAAGTTCTGCATTTCTGTGAAAGTTCAGGATTGCTCTATGGGAAATCCATAATGGATGACGGCTGTTAGGCAATTTGCAAAGCCTAGAGGTAAGTTCACAGCATAAGCTGCTGGGGGACTTAGGAAAATACATTCAGAAAAGAAACTGAGACTGTTTTGACCCTCAGTCTAAGTAGGCACAAGTTAAACTATTAAAAACCATCCAGGCATCTGCCACTACAAAGAAATCTATGCAAGAAAGGAAAGACCTACTGCGAACGGCAGTCTCAGAAGCCAATGATGTAAAACTTTTTGATGTTACAACTTCCTCAAATCAGTGTGTTTTTTTTTAATTTAAGTGTAATTGACCTTATGTTAGTTTCAGGTGTACAACATTCAGATTCACCATTTGTGTACATTGTGAAAGGGTCACCACACTAAGTCTAGCAACGTCCGTCACCATACATAGTTAAAACTTTTTTCTTATGATGAGAACTTTTAAGATTTACTCTTAGCAACTTTCAAATATGTAATACGGTATAATTAACTATAGTTACCATGCTGTGCATTATACCCCTATGACTCTGTATGACTATTTTATAACTGGAAAAGTTTGTACCTTGTCTTCCCTCCAATCATTTCTTTTCCCCCACCCCACCTCTGGCAAAGACCAATCTGTTCTTTGTATCTATGAGCTTGTTTTTTTCTTTTTAGATTTCACATATAGGTGAGATTACACATTATCTTCCTCTGACTTTATTTCACTTAGCATAATGCCCTCAAGGTCTATCCATACTGCTATAATTAGCAATATTTCATTTTTTTCCACAGCTGAATAATATTCCATTGCACACACATATACCACATTTATCCATTCATTCATTGGTGGACACTTAAGTTGCTTCCATATCTTGGTTTTTGTAAAAAACGCTGCATTGAACCTAACTTGTGGGTGCAGATATCTTTTTGAGTTAGTGTTTTCCTTTTCATTAGGTAAATACTCAGAAGTGGAATTGCTAGATTATATTGTAGTTCTGCTTTTAGTTTCTTTTTTGTTTTGTTTTTAGTTTTTTGAGAAACATCCATACTCTTTAATATAGTGGTTGCACCAATTTGCATTCCCAGCAACAGTGTACCAGGATCCCCTTTTCTTCTCATTCTTAAAAACTTGTTACATCTTGCCTTTTTGATAATAGCCCTTCTAACAGGTGTGGGTGATATCTTGTGGTTTTGATTTTTATTTCCCTGATTAGTGTTGTTGGTCACCTATAAATCTCTTGAAAAACTAGAGCCTGAGTTCTTAATATATTTTGGATATTAAACCATTATTAGGTATGATTTGAAAATATTTTCTCCCATTCAGTAGGCTGCCTCTTCTATTTCAGTTAATTTTTGTGTATGGTATAAGATAGCGATTCATTGTCACTCTTGCGTGTGAATGAGTTTTCTGCCTCTGCTTCTAAAAAATTCTCCATTGATTCCAGCTTCACTCACCCATTTTAGCTGCTAATCCTAATCCTATTTCTGCATGAGGAGGCAGAAAGGAATTTCTACTACCCTTTCTTGGCCCAGCATAAGCCTCAACTTCAGGGTTGTAGAACCCTCAATGAGAGTAGCAGCATCAAAGGACAGCCTTGGGGGAGGTGTGGGCAGCACCCTCATCATGGTGAAAACTCTAAGCTGTAGCAAAAGAAAGCAGTGTGCTTGTCGGGCAGTGCAGCCTTGACACAAGTCACACAGCTTGCTGCCCCTCCCTAACCCCACTATATAGACGTCCTGGAACTTTTACTTCTCCCACTCCATTATCTCTTTCTCTCATAAGCTCCACTGTACAAAGTCTGCAGCATGCAGTTTTGTTTATTTATTTATGGTTGTGCTGTGTCTTTTGTTGCTGTGCATGGGCTTTCTCTAGTTGCAGCGAGTGGGCAGCTTCTCTTCCTTGCCGTGTGCGAGCTTCTCCTTGTGATGGCGTCTCTTGTTGCAGAGCACAGGTTCTAGGGCCTGGGCTCGTGGTCTTAGTTGCCCCAAGGCAAGTGGGATCTTCCTGGACCAGGGATGAACCCATGTCCCCTGCATTGGCATGTGGGTTCTTAATCACAGGACCACCAGGGAAGCCTGCAGCGTGCAGTTTTGTTCTTATTAAGTGCTGCCTGCTGTCTTGTTATGTCCTCTCCCCAGAATGGCTGCACACGGGGCAGGGGCGACTTTTATCTCTGACGCAAAGCCCAACGTGGTAGGTGAGGCACCCGTGCTTGCTAGCGGCATAGACTTCCCACCGGTGCCTCACCTTCTCTCTCTTCATCTCTTGCTTCTGGTCTGCAACAGCACAATGTTGACCTCTAGGGGAGAGGTTTGACCTGAGGAACATAAAGACCTAGCTGAGAGGACAGCGTGACCAAGAAAACGTTCACGACCCGCTGAGTCACCGTCATACAACATTGCGCTGTGACAGCATGAGGGCTCCTGTGTGTGTGTGTGGCAGGGGGCGGTGGGGGGCGGGCAGCAGAAATCATCTTTCTTTTTTTGAAGGCACAGTAGGAAGGAGGGTTATTGAGCTGAAGATGTACTCTGGGTTGGGGTCAAGCTGGCTCTCTAAAGGCTGTGAACGGCCACTCAGAAATGCTCAGAAGTGTGGAAGGTTTGCAACCAAACCATTGCCTCCAAACTGGAGTTCCCTGAGTGTGTCTCAGAAGAAAGGCTGCATTAGCAGGTTTGGAGAGGGAGCAAAGATGCTAATGAAGCGTGAACTGGCTGCTTTCTGCAGAGCCTTCTGGGCACCACGCCACCATCTCGCTTTCTTTCCTACACATTTATTTATTTATATTCTTAATTAATGGAAATTTCAACTCCCATTAGATCAGGAGGAGTCAGTAATAAACAGCCGGAGCATTAGGCAGGCAGCTCTGCTGGAGAAGGGCAGAGGCTCCTCTGCCTGCTCCCAAATTCCGGTCACATGACTGGCCTGAGTTCAGGGAGAGAGAATTCATATGCTGGCTCTATGCATGAGAGCCAGGAGTCTGGGTTGAAGGGCCACTGAGTTCCCTGGTATCTACGAGTTTCTTTAGGCATCATTGAGACTTTCCCTATTTAGCTGTGTTGGAATCAGGCAACCCAGGTTTGAAGCCTACTTAGCTGTGCCAACTTGGGCAAGTTAACTAACCATTCTATGTCTCTTTCCGCTCTATTACATAGTACCCATTTCAGAGGATAGCTGTGGGTCTTAAATGAAGTCAAGTGTGTGAGTACTCACTGAATGTAAGCTGGAACCCACATGTGCTCATATCAACACAGCTCCCGTCTTAGGAACCTCAAACAGACCAGTGGAAGCTCCTTTAGGGAGAGGCCTGGCGAGTACCCTCTTTCAGGAATGTCCCAGACCGTGTTCTGCTCTGGGTTCTGGCATCTGATTTGGCGATGGCAGTGTGAGCTGGGTTAGGTGGGAGTCTGGAATCTCAGATACATCTTCATCACTTACGAAACTTGAAAACCTCTAAATGGGTATAATCCAGGGCTCAATGTGAACGTGGGTCTTAGGCAGAGTCAAAAAGCCATTGATGAACTGGGATGTGGTAGAGTCATAGAGTGGGAAGAAGTAGTTGATATCCCTTAGCAAGAGGAAAGCTCCCCAGCTTGGCTTAAACAGAAGGCTTCAGTGGGCTCCCAGATCACGAGGCTGAGAGCCCCAAGGAGATAGGGCTAGGAAGGGGAGTGATTATAGAGCTTCCATCTGATGTCACACCTGCTGGGTTTGGCTCCTGCTCCACAGCTTACTGGCATCTAGAACAAACTTTATAACCTTTCCAAGCCTTAGTTTCCTAGCATGAAAAGTGAGCGTGATAATAACAGTGTTATTTTCATGGAGTTATTGAGAGGTTGACATGAGATAACATACAAAGTGATTAATAGAATGCCTGGCAAGTTCTCAGAACTGTAAGCTATTATGATTAGATCTGTTTTACTCATCCCTCTTTTTCAGTTATAGTAAGTACTCAATAAATAAGTTGTTAGATGATCAAATGGAGAATGTGAGACATGAAACAACTCCCTAGCCTTTTGGCTTTGCTGACCTTGATGGAGGGTCCCATCAGATGTCCTCGCATGCCACTTCCAGATCAACACACAGGGGATTCTGTGCCAGGTTCATAGAGACCCGTGTGCTATTTCACCTGAAAGAACAAACTCCCTTCCCTCTTTTTTGAAAGATAACATTCTATATTGACAAAGAACAGAGTAGCCAAGGTCCTGGGTATCTCTGGAGAGGAAAAGAATTAAACTGCTGTGTTTGAGTTAAATTACCAGCACCTTTTTGGATAAGAAGGATCCACTAGTTATCTTGGCTGGGCTATTGGATTTCATTTCTAAAGGAAAGGGGCAACTCCAAAGGTGAGCAAGACATTAGTGGGTATTAAGAACAAACTGGAGCATAATTGGAGAAGAATTGTTATTCTCTCTGGTAAACCTGTGCTCTGTGGTCACCTTGGCCATCTCATTCACTTTGCAGCTCACCTAATCTCGGGTAGGACACAGCAGAAATAGAAAAGGTCCCTGGAAGGACAGAGCGGATGGCTATGGGGGAAGGGGTGACTTCCACACCAAGAAAGATGAAATTTTCCATTCTAAAAGGAGCAGGGGAAAGGAGTAAGCCTGCTCCGGGTGGCGAGTGTAATGAATGAGAAGCAGCCAGCCAACTGCAGGCTCCGCCTTGCCCTTTCCCCTCTTCAGAGAAGGAGGCAGCACTCCACGAAATTAAAAGGGAGCAAATTTAGAACTGAGGAAAGGAAATGCTCTCCACACAATGTATAATTAACCTATGAAGGAACCTAACCTGCTCGCTATTAACTGAGGCAAGCGGTTAGCCGGGCTTTCAGAGACTTGGAAGAATAACAGCCATGTGGGCAGTTACGCTGGTTAAGGCTGCAATTCCCGAGGTAATTCCTCTTCTGCCTCCAGACACAAAGTGATGGGCAGGAGGAGGAAATGCACCTCCCCTGGGCTGCAAAAGAAGGGGGTGAGGCTGGGCATTTAGTGGTGAGGATGTTGGTACTGCAAGAGGCTATGGGAATGCTCCAGGGAAGAGAGGAGTCTTGACTGAAATCAGATGGCCTTTTGGTGGTAGAGCCCAGGGGGCCAGAGTCCTCAGCCAGGGACGTCCTGTAACAGTATGTGGCCCCAGGAGGGTGTTAGGGTCCTGGCACTGACTCTTATTTCTGCCTTGCCCTTCACCCTGTCCTGTGCTCATGGCCCAGTTAGTGGGAAGGGTATGGTTAGAATCCATGCCTGGGAAATCATCTGGATACAGTCCTGGGCAGGAATTCGGACCCAATTAAAAAAAATTATATTTATCCATGTGATATCAAGTCTCGCACAAAGAGCAGAGTGACTGTATAGAATAGAGTAGAACAATGCTTATTTTTAGGGAAGAGGTTGGTATTAACTGGCTTCCCAGGTGGCCTAGTGGTAAAGAATCCACCTGTCAATGTAGGAGATGTAGGAGTTTGAATCCTTGGGTTAGAAAGATCCCTTGAAGAAGGAAATGACAGTCTGATCCAGTATTCTTGCCTGGGAAACCCATAGACAGAGGAGTGTGGTGGACTACAGTCCGTGGGGTCATGGAGAGTCAGACATGACTGAGCACGCATGCATGCTTGGTATTAACTGTTCAAATGTCATCTTCACTTCTTAAGTGTATGACTTTGGGCCCTTAATCTCTCTGAACTGTTTTGTTATCTTACCAATACCTTCTTCAAAGACATGAGGGTTAAATGAGACAATATTGAAAAGCATTTAGCATGTAATGGTACATGGTAACCATTCAAAAACTTGCAGCTAAAATTATTATTAGAACTAGAATTAGCATGAGCTGACCTCATGCTACAGGAGAAACCCTTTTTGATTTATTGTCTATCTCTTTATTCTCTCATTCACTCAACAGATACTTCTTGAACACCTAATATGTACTATTTTAGATACTAAATATGCAATGGTGGGTGAATATGGTTTCTATCCTGTTGGAGCTCATAATTAATTGGAGGAGACAGTGGTACAAAAAATTCAATGCTGTGTGACACATGCTGATTTAGAGGTGGGGATCTATCTTGTATTGTGGAATCGTAGGAGGACTTCTATTTGTTGAATATTAAGCACTAACTATCTGTTAGGCTCTGGTATATGCATTCATCAAGTTCAGTTCAGTTGCTCAGTCATGTCTGACTCTTTGCAACTCCATGGACTGCAGCACTTCAGGCCTCCCTGTTCATCACCAGCTCCCAGACTTTACTCAAACTCACATCCATTGAGCTGGTGATGCCTTCCAACCATCTCATCCTCTGTTGTCCCCTTCTCCTCCTGCCTTCAATCTTTCCCAGCATCAGGGTCTTTTCAAATGAGTCAGCTCTTCACATCAGGTGGCCAAACTATTGGAGTGTCAGCTTCAGCATCAGTCCTTCCAGTGAATATTCAGGGCTGATTTCCTTTAGGACAGACTGGTTGGATCTCCTTGCAGTCCAAGAGACTCTCAAGAGTTGTCTCTAACACTTCAAAAGCGTCAATTCTTCAGTGCTCAGCTTTCTTTATAGTCCAATTCTCACATCCATACTTGAGGAAAAACCATAGCCTTGACTAGACGGACCTTTGTTGGCAAAGTAACGTCTCTGCTTTTTAAGGTGCTGTCTAGGTTGGTCATAACTCTGCTCCCAAGGAGTAAGCATCTTTTAATTTTATGGCTGTGGTCACCATCTGCAGTGATTTTGGAGCCTTTTGTCATGTTACCAGTCAAGTAAATCCCACCCTCAGAAAAATGACATGCTGCAAAGTCATTCTGTACTTACTGGGAATTCCAGAGAACCTTCCAAGAACCCGAGTTTGCACTGACAATACAATTTCTATTAAACACTATTTACTACCAGACAACATTCTGAACCACTCAAAGGTGGTTCAAGGCAATGTTTATCATCTTAGGGAGAGATGTTGGTCAAGAAGCCCTGGAAAATAAAGTTCCTGGAAGACAGCCAGAGTTCTTCTAAGAATTTGAAGGCCCTAGGACCTCCCTCTTACATTTGAGGCCTTATTCTAGATTTTAGCAAACATTCCAAGGATATGATGTGATGTGAAATGTCTCCATACTTCCTGGTAAATTTATCTTTTCTTTTTGTTGTGAAAATTTTAAATTATTTTCTAGTTTTGATTTTAATATCATTTATGATGATTTTTAGAAATTATATCCATATTAAAGAATTCTCATGGGATTAGAAGACCTTAAATGGTTGTCTAATATAATGACTTTTTTGAGGAATGTTAAATTGAACAATTAATGAAGTTGATATAATATTACATCTTGTAGACATTCAATTAAACAATAATTTCAATGTTATACTTTTTTTTGTATTTGGAACCACTTCCTTTAGTTTTTTAGGTCCAAGACATTTCTATAGGCATTTGAGAGGCTTAAGCTGGAGGCCTGTTGCCTCTGGATGGGAGAGACTTGGGGCAGCAGCAGGTGTCTCTGGCAGGCCAGCTCTGACCCTTTTCCTCAGCTTTGAGGGCCCCTGAAGATGATCTGATGAGGTCTATATTAACATGCTGTTAATAAGCCACATTAGAGTAGATTTAGGGCAGGGTAGTAACTGTGAGGCAGATGTTGGTGAGCTATTTCCCAAGCATGCCAATGAAGTATGAGTTTCTTTTGGATCCTCTTTCCTATTTATCTTTCCCCTGTTCTGCTTCTCTTCATCCTCTCTCTTTAACCTTCTCTCCTGTCTATGGCTTTGTCCACCAGGGGAGTAGCTCATGGCCCCACTAGAACCCTCCCCACTCTGCAAGTGCTGCTGAAGTCACTTCTGGCCTCAGTGAAGGCATCATGGAAGGAGGGATGGCTATAAACCCAACACCTGCAGAATTAAAGACAATTATGGAGACACTTTTGATTTCCAGTTGATTAAAACTGGAAATACAAAGTAGTTTCCATGTATTTCTTTATTAAACTAATGTCCTAATGTCTTGTCAGAGTTCAGTTTAGTTCATTGCTCGGTCATGTCTGACTCTTGGTGACCCCATGGACTGCGGCACGCCAGGCCTCCCTGTCTATCATCAACTCCCAGAGTTGACTCAAACTCATGTCCATTGAGTTAGTGATGCCATCCAATCATCTCATCCTCTGTTGTCCCCTTCTCCTCTCGCCTTCAATCTTTCCCAGCATCAGGGTCTTTTCAAATGAGTCAGTTCTTCACATCAGGTGGCCAAAGTATTGGAGTTTCAGCTTCAGCATCAGTCCTTTCAGTGAATATTCAGGACTTATTTCCTTTAGGATGGACTGGTTCGATCTCCTTGCTGTCCAAGAGACTCTCAAGAGTCTTCTTAGTGAGAAATGAGTTGTTGAACTTTGATCCTTGGTCAATTTTACTGAGTGGAGAGACTGCTGAAACTTTCTTGTTGGATTGCTTAGAAGCATCCTTTGCCGCTATTCTGTGCAGAACACCCTTCTATCTGCCTCATGGCTGCATCCATTATAGCTCAGCAGCAAGTCACCTCCTGGGGAGCTCATCCTTGACCTCTCTGCCTGGTGCTTCTCCTGGCCTTAACAGTTGTTTACACACCTATTAAAGTGATGCCTGTCTCCTCTTGTAATGGTTTGTTTTACTGACATGTCTGACTCCCACTGTAAACTCTTTGTAGGCAAAGGCCCTGTTTGCTTCCATCTTGGTATCTTCATCTCTATGCACAGCAATAGGCATGCAGTAGGATCTAAAGCAATGAGATGACTGATTGGAAACTTGGACCCTTCTTGATCTGCTGATTTTTGAGTCATTTTCAACTCTGTCTAGCCAAGTCAGGAAAGACTGCATGTTTGGTCTATCTTCAAGAAGAAGTCATGTTGAACATCCACTCACCCCATGGTGTCCCTTCCCCTAAATGTCCCCAAAGCATGAATCATAAGACCTAGCATCTATCGCCCAGAAAAGGCAATGGAACCCCACTCCAGTACTCTTGCCTGGAAAATCCCATGGATGGAGGAGCCTGGTAGGCTATAGTCCATGGGGTCGCTAAGAGTCGGACATGACTGAGCAACTTCCCTTTCACTTTAATGCATTGGAGAAGGAAATGGCAACCCACTCCAGTGTTCTTGCCTGGAGAATCCCAGGGATGGGGGAGCCTGGTGGGCTGCCGTCTATGGGGTCGCACAGAGTCGGACACAACTGAAGCGACTTAGCAGCAGCAGCATCTATCGCCACCATAGATATTTTAAAAATTGCAATAAAGAAGCAAGGGTGCAAATAGGAATAAATACCTCTAGCTGTAGAAGTGAAATAAATCGATATCGCTTCTTTGTGGCCAGAGATGCTTAATAGGCAGAGATCACTGCCAGAAATGTGTTTAGCAGGTGATGAGGGCAAACCTGAGCTCCAGGAATGAATCACCCAACTGCTTTTCTCATCTTAGAGTGAAATACCTTTTTCTTTGGCATTAGATGATGAATATAAGTCTGTATTCACAGGATTTGATTCTGGTCTTGCTTCCAGGACCTGGAGGGTGTGAAGGGTTGAGGGTCACTGGCCACTTTCAGCTGGGGTTGAAGGTACTGGTTGAGGCTCTTCCATTGGCCTGGAACACGGCGTTACCAGCCCCTTCGGTGCATCATCTTATGCACCATCATCTGATTAAAGTAGGATAAAGTGCCTGCTGACACCCCTGCCTATCTTCCCAGTCTCCTTTTCAAAGCCCTTTCCAGGCACTTCTCTCTCAGGCGCTTCTCTCTCAGGCCCTCTGCTCAGGCCTTGCCAGGCTGCTTGGGCCTTCCCTGAATGCACCCTCTGTTCTTGCCCACCTACTTCTTTATGCTTCTTTGTCAGCCTGCAATGTCTCTTTGCCCTGTCTTGCCCACAAGGCTTGCTCTTCAAACCTCAACCCCAAAGTCAATGCTCCCCTGACTGGAAATTCTTCACCTTCCTGAAGGAGCAAGTTTCTCCTTAATCTTTGATCCTGTATGACCTTATGTATCCCTTAATTATGGCTCTTAACCACGTTCTGTCATAGTTTATTTTTACAGTGATTATAATAATTAATCCATCAGCAAATCCTGTCAGCACTACCTTCAAAATATATCTGAAACTTGACCACTTCCTACCACATCTGCCTCTGCCACTCCGGTGAGAACCATCATTTCTCATTGTAATTGTTGAGATGCCCTTGACCTGCCATCCTTGTCTCTATTGGGCTCCCTACAGTGTACCTTGCACATAGGAGCCGGACGGATTCTTCTAAAAGATGAATTAAACTCCATCATTCCTCTGCTCAGAACCTTCAGTGCTTTCAGAGTGTTTTAGGGTTCTCCAGAGAGACAGAGCCAGTAAGATGTGTCTATATGTAAAAGGAGACTTTTTTTTTTTAATGAGTCTTCTCATTGATACAGTATTGTTTTATTTATTCATTTTATTTTTGGTTGTGCTGGGTCTTTATTGCTGCACGCAGACTTTCTCTAGTTGTGGCAAGTAGGGGCTACTCTCACTGTGCAGTGGCTTCTCTTGTGGAACATGGGCTCAAGGGCATGCAGGTTTCAGCAGTTGCAGCAAGAGGGTTCAGTAGTTGAGGTACATGGGCTTTGTGGCCCTGTGGGCAAGTGGGTTCTTATTCCTGGACCAGGGATTGAAACCACGACCCCTGTATTGACAGGTGGATAACCACTGGGCCACTAGGGAAGTACCGGGAGATTTGTTATAAGGGATTGGCTGACAATGAGTGTGGAGGCTGGCAAGTCCAGAATCTTCAGTGTGGGCTGACAGTCTGGGAGACCTAGATGGGGCAAGGATACAGATGAAGACTGAAGGCAGTCTGCTGAAGAATTCTCTCTTGCTGGCGGTGACTGGTCTTTTTGTTCTATTCAGGCCTTCAGGTGGTTGGGCGAGGCCCACCCATATTATGGAGGGCAGCTGGCTTGCTGAAATTCACCGATTTAGATGGTACATATGTGCTAAGTCACTTCAGTTGTGTCTGACTCTTTGTGACCCTATGAACTGGAGCCCCTCAGGCTCCTCTGTCCATGGGATTCTCCAGGCAAGAATACTGGGATGGGTTGCCATGCCCTCCTCCAGGGGATCTTCCCTACCCAGGGATCAAACCTGTATTTATCCCGCATTAGCAGCAGGTTCTTTACCTCTAACGCCACCTGGGAAACCTCATTTAGATGTTAATTTCATCTAAATACACCCTCCAAGTTGACACATAAAATTATCTATCAGGCCGTGTCATTTGGTCCTCATCACATTCCCACCTGGCCCCTGGCTGAGTGAACAGTCTCTGGATATCTATCTTGTCTGTCCTTGTGTTCCAGCCACGACTGCCTCCTTGCTGCCCATGGCACATTCCTTCATCTGGGCTCTTCTCTCTGTTCTCAGAAAGAGCTTAGAGGAATTCTCCCCACTCAGTTGGTTGCATGTCTTTCTCCTCCTCCTAAAAGTCTGTCTATATTCAAGTGGCACCTTCTTAGAGAGGCCTTTCCTGACCTGTTTCTTCTCTCACATTTTCCCCCTGGCACCCTCTAGTGCTCTACCTGATTTATATTCTTCCTGGTCCTTTCCTGACTTTGAATCATGCATTTATTCATTCAATTTCTGTCTCTATCTAGAATACAAGCTCTGTGGGGGCAGGATCTTCATATATTTTGGTCACTGTTAATATCCTCAGCACCTAAACAGATGCCTAGCACACTAGAAGCACTTTACAAACATTTATTGAATAAATGAATACATTGAAAATATACTAATGGCAAGAGACCCTGGTTTGATTCCTGGGTCAGGAAGATCTCCTGGAGAAGGGATAGACTACCCACTTCCCTGGTGGCTTAGATGGTAAAGAATCTGCCTGCAATGTGGGAGACCTGGGTCTGATCCCTGGGTTGGGAAGACCTGGATTTGATCCCTGGGCTGGGGAATATTCAGGAAGATCCCCTGGAGGAGGGCATGGCAACCTACTCCAGTGTTCTTACCTGGAGAATCCCTATGGATACAGGAGTGTCATGGGCTACAGTCCGTAGGGTTGCAAAGAATTGGATGCAACTGAGTGACTAAGAACCTCAATATATATTAATTGCTTCCTATTCTTTTTATGTTTATAACAACCTATGGGGTAGATTCTGATCTCACACTAGACTTATACTAGACTGCAAGATCCTTGAAGGCTGGGACTTTGACGATCTTATTCAGGGCCATATTGCTAGTACCTAGAACATAACATGATCTCAAATATGATCAGTAAATGAATGCATGAACAAGGCACCATTTTTAACAGACAGGAGATTGAAGCATAGAGAGGGGAAGTGACTTTTCTAAGCTACTCTAAACAAATGCAAGAAACAGAATTTCAACCTGGATCATCTAACCTCATTACACAGCCTATAATGATGTCTGTTTCCCATTCCACTGATTGAGCTCTGTAAGGATGGCAACTATGACTTGTCTATCTTGATTTCCCCAGTTCCTAGCTTACTGTTGGCACTAAATAATTGTTTGTGGGCTGGAAGTAGCACAAGCTGGAATCAAGATTGCTGGGAGAAATATCAATAACCTCAGATATGCAGATGACACCACCCTTATGGCAGAAAGTGAAGAGGAACTCAAAAGCCTCTTGATGAAAGTGAAAGTACCCTCTCCCTCTCCCACAAAGTCCAGAAGACTGTTCTATATGACATTGATTTTGAGTTTACTGAGTGTGTATGTGTTCATCTGTCTGCATGTGCTTTTCCTAAAAAATACTGAATTTTGTCAAAAGTTTTTTCTGCATCTGGCTCTAATTGACCCTGCAATCACTCTTTTATTCAATCATATGATATGATGACCAGTTCTCTGTGCCATCCTTTATGATTTGATAAAATGCTAATCAAGTTGTTGCAAAGATTATTTTCTAAATGTGATTAAAATCTATATTCAGTTGACTTTAAATAAAGGAGATTATCCTGAATAATTTGGGTAGGTCTGATCCAATCAGTTGAAAAGCTTCAAAAGCAGAACTAAGGTTTCCCTGAAGAATACATTCCACATGTGAACTGCAGACAATCTACCCTACAGAATTTAGACTTGCCTACTTAGTTCCCAAGATCATCTAAGCCAATTTCTTGCAATAAATATTAATAAACCAGCTATGGTATAAAAAAAAAAAAAGAAAGAAAGTGAAAGTGGAGAGTGAAAAAGTTGGCTTAAAGCTCAACATTCAGAAAACGAAGATCATGGCATCTGGTCCCATCACTTCATGGGAAATAGATGAGGAAACAGCGGAAACAGTGTCAGACTTTATTTTTCTGGGCTCCAAAATCACTGCAGATGGTGACTGCAGCCATGAAATTAAAAGACGCTTACTCCTTGGAAGGAAAGTTATGACCAACCTAGACAGCATATTCAAAAGCAGAGACATTACTTTGTCAACAAAGGTCTGTCTAGTTAAGGCTATATTTTTTCCAGTGGTCATGTATGGATGTGAGAGTTGGACTGTGAAGAAAGCTGAGTGCCGAAGAATTGATGCTTTTGAACTGTGGTGTTGGAGAAGACTCTTGAGAGTCCCTTGGACTGCAAGGAGATCCAACCAGTCCATTCTGAAGGAGATCAGCCCTGGGATTTCTTTGGAAGGAATGATGCTAAAGCTGAAACTCTAGTACTTTGGCTACCTCATGCGAAGAATTGACTCATTGGAAAAGACTTTGATGCTGGGAGGGATTGGGGGCAGGAGGAGAAGGGGACGACAGAGGATGAGATGGCTGGATGGCATCACTGACTCGATGGACATGAGTCTGAGTGAACTCCAGGAGTTGGTGATGGACAGGGAGGCCTGGCATGCTGCGATTCATGGGGTCGCAAAGAGTCGGACACAATTGAGCGACTGAACTAAACTGAAATAATTGCTTATGAATAGAATGCATCCTAGTTCTTTCATCTTCCAAGCTCTTCCATGATGGAGGGAGACCCTGAGGGCTCAGCGGTCAGAATTTCTTTTAGGTGATGTTGCACTTAGCTTTCCAGTTCAGGCATAGGTAAAGAACTCAAAATTTGCCATGAAACAGAACCAAGTCCTTTACCTCTGGTGGTATGAATTCAGGCCTCCATTTTTCTCGATAAGGGATAACACTAGTGTCTACTTCCATGGATTACTTTTAGGGTTAACTGAAATAATATATGTAAATCATTTATCTCTGAGCCTGGCACACTTGGATTGCTTGACAGACGCTAGCTTTTATCATTTGCTGACCTCTTTGCTCTGAACTTGCAGCACTTCACTTGGTGTGACCCTTCTCAGATATCACAGTACATCCTTTACCTCCTGGGGAGCCTCCGGAACACCGGGCTGGATAGACACCATGCCTTGCACTTTTATGTTATTGCATAGGTAGGCTGAGAGTGCTGCTTTGTGCCTCATAGTTGTTCAGTACTTAAATAAACCAGTGTATTCCTGCAGTTCCTGTAAGAGAAGTCCATGTCACCAGATTCTGTGATGACTCCATGAAAGTCCGAGGCAGGTTTCAGCTGATGACCTTGGGAATTTTTGTCTACACCAGTACCCTAGGGAATTTTGAATCTGATGACAGTAGTTTGGGTGCCGTGAAAACAGATTACAAATTTATGTCTTAGCGCATCCCTTCGAGTCCTGCCAGCCATTTCTTTTTATCCAGGAGAAGAATCATAGTAATGTGGATGTCAAACAAAAATACTGAAAAATTTTGCTTTGACCTTAATTTCTAAACACTTGAATTTAAAAACAGAGCACCTAAAATTCCAAAGGAATCTAGGTCATAACATAAACCAAGTGATGTGGGTAAGGAGTCAGGAGAAATAGGAGACAAATACTGGATAACATGGGCATGGAAGGACATATTTGAGCAGAGTTCTGAATGACAGGAGAAACCAAGCCTTGCACATCTATGGGGGAGATGAGCAACCAGGCAGAAGGAACAGCGGATGCAAAGGAGCTGAGGCATAGAGTGTTAAGTGTGTGTGAGGAACAGCAAAGAGACCAGTGTGATAGGAGCTCAGTGAGTGAAGGGAAGAGGTTGGAGATGAGGAAGCGGAGCAATCAGGGGGGTGGTTCATCCAGAGCTTGATGAACAGGCTGTGACAGGGGATTTGGCTTACACAGTGAGTGAGGTGGGCAGCCCCAAGGGGTTCCAAAGAGAAGAAAGACATCATGGAATTTACATGATTTACTTTTCTAAAAGATCGCTCTGACTGCTTGGTGGCTTGCAGGAGGACAAGGGCAAAAGTAGGCAGACCAATTGGAAAGCTGTTAAGTTTGAGTGAGAGTATGGTAGCCCTCACAAGTGGGGGTAAATAGAAGTGGTTTATTTTGAGACGTATTTTGAAGGTAGATCCCATAGAATTAGTGGATGGATTAGAAGTGTTTAGAAGTGTTTGAAATGATATATAGGATAAAAGAGATTTAAAAAAATTTTTTTTTTCTGGAGCAACTTATCAAATAATTTGATATGTTGAAATGAAGAGTATATAATAAGGAAATAGCTTTGGGGGGACAATTGTGGAAATTAATCAGTTTTGGATATGTTAAATTTATATATCCCAGTGGAGATTTGGATAGAAAATTAGATGGAGAGGGCGGAAGTTCAAGGGGGAGAACAAAGCTCATGGTGTACTTTTTGAAATCATCAACAAAAAATGGGATTTATTTCTGTCTTTTTCCCTTTATTAATTGAAATATAGTTGACATAATATTTCGTGTATACAGCATAGTGACTCAGTGTTTTTATAGATTATATTCCCAATAAAGTTATTACAAAACAAAGGCTACATTTTCCTGAGCTGTGCAGTATACCCCTGTTGCTTGCCTATTTTATATGTAGTAATTTGTGTCACTTAATCTCATACTCTTATCTTGCTCCTCTCCTATCCTCTCCCTACTGCTAACCATTAGTTTGCTTTCTATATCTGTGGGTCTGTTTCTATTTTTGCTATATACACTTATTTGCTTTTATTTTTTAGCTTCCATATGCAAGTGATCAGTTCGGTTCAGTCGCTTAGTTGTGTCCGACTCTTTGCGACCCCATGAATCGCAGCATGCCAGGCCTCCCTGTCCTTCACCAACTCCCGGAGTTCACTCAAACTCATGTCCATCGAGTCAGTGATGCCATCCAGCCATCTCATCCTCTGTTGTCCCCTTCTCCTCCTGCCCCCAATCCCTCCCAGCATCAGAGTCTTTTCCAATGAGTCAACTCTTCGCATGAGGTGGCCAAAGTATTGAAGTTTCAGCTTTAGCATCTGCTACTGCTAAGTCGCTTCAGTTGTGTCTGACTCTGTGCAACCCCAGAGATGGCAGCCCACCAGGCTCCCCCGTCCCTGGGATTCTCCAGGCAAGAACACTGGAGTGGATTGCCATTTCCTTCTCCAATGCATGAAAGTGAAAAGTGAAAGTGAAGTCGCTCAGTCGTGTCCAACTCTTCGCGACCCCATGGATTGCAGCCTACCAGGCTCCTCCGTCCATGGGATTTTCCAGGCAAGAGTACTGGAGTGGGTTGCCACTGCCTTCTCCCCAGAATGCTAGTTACTCCTAAAGGAAATGTACAACGTCTTAAGAGTCAGGTACTTAACTTCTAGTTCAAGAACTGCCATCACTGATTTAACTTTCTTTCAAAAGGTATGATTCTGATTTGTTCTTACAAAGTTGGTCATTGATTGAGGGCAGAATTTGACATACGGTAGAAATTGCTTTCAACTCAGCAACTAACACCTGAAGAACACCCAGGACTGATCCCCTTTAGAATGGACTGGTTGGATCTCCTTGCAGTCCAAGGGACTCTCAAGAGTCTTCTCCAACACCACAGTTCAAAAGCATCAATTCTTTGGCGCTCAGCTTTCTTCACAGTCCAACTCTCACATTCATACATGATCACTGGAAAACCATAGCCTTGACTAGATGGACCTTTGTTGGCAAAGTAATGTCTCTGCTTTTGAATATGCTATCTAGGTTGGTCATAACTTTCCTTCCAAGGAGTAAGCGTCTTTTAATTTCATGGCTGCAGTCACCATCTGCAGTAATTTTGGAGCGCCAAAAAATAAAGTCTGACACTGTTTCCACTGTTTCCCCATCGATTTCCCATGAAGTGGTGGGACCAGATGCCATGATCTTCGTTTTCTGAATGTTGAGCTTTAAGCCAACTTTTTCACTCTCCACTTTCTCTTTCATCAAGAGGCTTTTGAGTTCCTCTTCACTTTCTGCCATAAGGGTGGTGTCATCTGCATATCTGAGGTTATTGATATTTCTCCTGGCAATTTTGATTCCAGCTTGTGCTTCTTCCAGCCCAGCGTTTCTCATGATGTACTCTGCATATAAGTTAAATAAACAGGGTGACAATATACAGCCTTGACGTACTCCTTTTCCTATTTGGAACCAGTCTGTTGTTCCATGTCCAGTTCTAACTGTTGCTTCCTGACCTGCATATAGATTTCTCAAGAGGCAGGTCAGGTGGTCTGGTATTCCCATCTCTTTCAGAATTTTCCACAGTTTATTGTGATCCACACAGTCAAAGGCTTTGGCATAGTCAAGAAAGCAGAAATAGATGCTTTTCTGGAACTCTTGCTTTTTCGATGATCCAGCGGATGTTGGTAATTTGATCTCTGGTTCCTCTGCCTTTTCTAAAACCAGATTGAACATCTGGAAGTTCATGGTTCACGTATTGCTGGAGCCTGGCTTGGAGAATTTTGAGCATTACTTTACTAGCGTGTGAGATGAGTGCAATTGTGTGGTAATTTGAGCATTCTTTGGCATTGCCTTTCTTTGGGATTGGAATGAAAACTGGCCTTTTCCAGTCCTGTGGCCACTGCTGAGTTTTCCAAATTTTCTGGCATATTGAGTGCAGCACTTTCATAGAATCATCTTTTTGGGATTTGAAATAGTTCAACTGGATTCTATCATCTCCACTAGCTTTGTTTGTAGTGATGCTTCCCAAGACCCACTTGACTTCACATTCCAGGATGTCTTAGTATCTCTAATTTTGTTGAAGAGATCTCTAGTCTTTCCTATTCTATGTTTTCCTCTATTTCTTTGCATTGGTCACTAAGAGAGGCTTTCTTATCTCTCCTTGCAATTCTTTGGAACTCTACAGTCAAATGGGTATATCTTTCCTTTTCTCCTTTGCCTTTAGCTTCTTTTCTCAGCTATTTGTAAGCCCTCCTCAGACAATCATTTTGCCTTTTTGCATTTCTTTTTCTTGGATATTGTTTTGATCCCTGCCTCCTGTACAGTGTCCTCCTGTACAGAACCCCCATCCATAGTTCTTAAGACACTCTATCAGATCTAATCTCTTGAATCTATTTGTCACTTCCACTGTATCATTATAAGGGATTTGATTTAGGTCATACCTGAATGGTCTAGTGGTTTTCCCTACTTTCTTCAATTTAAGTCTGAATTTGGCAATAAGGAGTTCATGATCTAAGCCACAGTCAGCTCCTGGTCTTGTTTTTACTGACTGTATAGAGCTTCTCCATCTTTGGCTGCAAAGAATATAATCAACCTGGTTTCGATGTTGACCATCTGGTGATGTCCATGTGTAGAGTCTTCTCTTGTGTTGTTGGAAGCGGGTGTTTACTATGACCAGTGCATTCGCTTGGCAAAACTCTGTTAGCCTATGCCCCCTCTTCATTTTGTACTCCACGGCCAAATTTGTCTGTTACTCCAGGTATTTCTTGACTTCCTACTTTGCATTCCGGTCTCCTATGATGAAAGGACATCTTTTTTGGGTGTTAGTTCTAGCAGGCCTTGTAAGTCTTCATAGAACTGTTCAACTTCAGCTTCTTCAGTATTACTGGTTGGGGCCTAGACTTGGATTACTGTGATATTGAATGATTTGCCTTGAAAACAAACAGAGATCATTCTGTCATTTTTTAAATTGCACCCAAGTACTGTATTTCTTTTGTTGTCTATGAGGGCTACTTCATTTCTTTTAAGGGATTCTTGCCCACAGTAGTAGATATAATGGTCATCTGAATTAAATTCAACCGTTCTAGTGCATTTTAGTTCACTGATTCCTCAAATGTTGATGTTCACTCTTTTCATCTCTTGTTTGACCACTTCTAAGTGATAACAAACTATATTTGTGTTTCTCTATATGACTTATTATTTGGGCTTCCCTGGTGGCTCAATTGTTAAAAGAATTCACCTGCAATGTGGAAGACCTAAGTTCAATCCCTGGGTTGGGAAGATTGCCTGAAGGAGGACATGGCAACCCACTCCACCATTCTTGCCTGGAGAATCCCCATGAACAGAGGAGCCTAGTGGGCTATAGTCCACCAGGTCTCAAAGAGTTGGACATGACTGAGGAACTAAGCACATATGACTTATTTCACTAAGCGTAGTACTCTAGGTGCATCCACATTGTTGCAGATGGTAGAATTTCATTATTTTTTATGGCTGAGTATTATTCCTATGTATGTCTGTGTGTATACACCATATCATCTTAGTCCACTCATGTGTTGGTGGACATTTGGGTTGCTTCCATATCTTAGCTATTGTGAATAATGCTGCTATGAGCATTAGGGTATATTTATCTTTTTGAACTAGTATTTTCATTTTCTTTGGATATATACCCAGCAGTGGAATATCTAGATCATATGGGACTTATATTTTTAGTTAAATGAGAGTTAAAGCCATAGGAGAAAATGAGATTATCTGGGAGTGAAAACAGGGAAGGGAGGAATGACAAAGTCTGTCTTGGGGTAATTCAGTACTTAGAGGCTGGAAGAGAAGCCACAAAGGAGACCGAGAAGTAGCAGTGATATTGAAATAAAAAGAAAACATGAAGAATGTGGTGTCCCTAAATCAAGTTAAGAGTCCATTTTAAGGAGAGAACGATTACCCATGTCAAATGTCTCCAGGAGGTAAAGGTAGACATTGAGAATTGACCCCTGGAGTCCATACAAGATACATACTGAATGCTATTAGAAGCACTGTTTATTTTTAGCAAAAATATCAGAAGCATTCCTAAATGTCTATCAGTAGGAGAATGGGTAAATATGTGGTGCTATGTTTGCATGATGGGATTCTGTTCACCTGACAAAAATTAATGAGAGTCACATGGATGAATCTCACAAATTCGGTAGTAAGAGCGAAAATGGAAGAATCTTTATAGTTGAATACCATTTATGAAGTTGAAGAATGCAAAACAAGCATATTGCTTAGAGAAACCTACGTACTAAAAGTGTAAAGAGATACGTGGAAATTAAATATACTAAATTCAGGATACTAGTTACTTGAAGACTGGAAGAAGAGGAAGCCATCCAGGAAGGACACACAGGAGATGTCTGACAATGTTGGTGATGCTCTGCGCTTTAAGCTTGGCGGTGGGAATGCAGATAACCACTGAATTATTTATACTTTTCATATAATCTAAATATTGCCTAAGAAATTCTAAATGAAAAGGAAAACAATAATTTAACCGCTGAACTTGTCAATGAGGAAGTCATTTGTGACCTGGATAAAAGCAGTGTTGGTGAAGTGTTTATGAACAAGCTGATTGAAGTGGATTTGAGAGAGAAAGGGAGGGAGGAAGTGAAAATGAGGCAGACAGACAACTGTTTAACGAAGTTTAAAAAGAAGCACAGAAATAGAGTGCTGGCTGAAGCGGACTTCGGATAAAGGAGGAAATGATTGACAGAGTGACTCCAAATGTAAAAATTCCCAAGGCCAAGTAATGGAACAAATGAAAACATAGTTTGTTTATTTAGCATTAGCAGATAATCAAAATCTCTTGGTTTCCCTTTGGTGTTTTGGCATTTGATTTGTTCATTAGCATCTTCACCGGAGAAGGAAGAACTCAGATCAGTTTTTTTTTTTAATTAAAAAAATTTTTAAATAAATCAATTACTTTGGATTCTGGTGAAAATAATTTAGTAAAAACCAACTGGGAAGGCATTGGAAACAACTTGTATCAATGAGGTTTGTAATTACTGGTGGATTAATAGAGATGGAACATTGAATAAAAGCATTGCACAGACTGCAGAAATTATTTCAGGTGTTTTAGAGTGTGTGGTTTCTGGAATTAGGAAGGTTGTTCAGACTGGTGCTCAAAGGCCACTTAGAACTGTAGCTTTCAAGAAAATTTCTTGAAGGTGGAGAGGCTTTTCAAGTAATTATTGTTCTGTATACAAGACCTGTTGCCATAAGGGATGGGACTTGTATTGCTGTGCTGGTTATTGTTGTTTTTCTAGTAGCTGGTGTGGATCTGTGAGCATCCTCTTACCCTATCTACTGAAGCTCATTTAGACCAGGCATACCTATGAGCAAGATAATGCACATAATAATATAATACGGATTATACTGAGTATCATTTACAAAGAATCTGTTCTGTGTCATGCACTTTCCTAGGCATTATGGCCCATTTCATTAAACTCTTACAACCTCCATGCAAAATAGGTTTTATTATTTCCATTTCAGGTGGGGAAACTGAGGCAGTACTGAGTTCCATAGATATTAAGTTCCAGGGCTGGAACTGGAACCAGGCTAACTCTGTCCTGCTCTAGTTTTCTGGGCAGCCTGTAAGGATGGCTGTGATCAAGCCTGTGACATAGACTCAGTCTCACCCCCTCCATGGGACTGCAGTTTCTCACTAGGAAGGCCAGTCTTCTTATTTCATGGTATTTGTGTTGCTACTGGACATGAGGCAGTCTGGATAGGAGTGGTCGTTGTGGGAAATAGAGCAGCACGTCAGTCAGAAGTTTTGAAGCTCTATGATGAATTGGGAATAAAACTGTAACAGCACGTTATGAGCCCTTTGACTTTATAAAACATCCTGTGTTTCTAAAACATCCACAGCAACTGTTGTTGTTCCATATTATTTAAATGAGCAAGTGTCCTAGTTTCAGGAGGAAGAGATTTTTTTTTCATCAAATTTACCGTACATCTGTTTAAAGGATGTGGCAACAGTATGTATAAATCTTCAATCAAAATATTACAGAACAGCCAATTTTATGATATTAAAAATGTATGGCCAGATACAATGTGCTGGAAATATGAAATAATCATGTGATGCCTTTTCTGCTCTGTTTATATTGGACTGTTTATTCCCAAATTAAATCTTGTGTAAAAAATATACCAGACAAAAAAGGAGTTAAGCTTGGCACTGAACAATTAAACTGATGCTATAAAAGTGTGTCTGTATAATATGCCAACGTGGCAGATATAATTTAATAGCTATAGAAATTTTTGTAATATCTTAAATAGATTTTGAAACATTCAAATTATATATGCCATTACATATAATGACGTTTTATGGGTATTCTATAATATAATATAGAAGAATTTTAAAGCTCCTCTAGTAGGAAAATCTTCAAATGTTTTATAAGTAACAGGGGACCTGCCTTTGAAGGACATCTAGTGCTAATTGATATTTTGTTTTCCTTGGGGTTAAGATCCAGCTGGACTTCTATATAAGCAGACTAATACCTTCAGATTTTCAAAATAGAGATAACATCTTCTTTCATGGAATACCATCACCACCACCACCATCAGACCAACACTGAGATTTACGATTGCCTTCTACATGAGTAAAGCATTAGTCAAGTTCCGTATAATATTTAATCCTCAAAGTGGACTGTGAGGTGATTCTTGTTAATTCATCTTATAGATGGAGAAACTGAGGTTTAGAAGGTTAATTAACCTTGCTCTAGGTCACACACCAAGATCTCTGCCCCGAGAAGCTTGATGTATGTAGCATTGATAATTCACAGCACGGTTTTAGCAGTATCACGTTGGATGGTTCTCACAACCTCTCTGCTGTAGAGGAGGCAGATAGGCGTGCTACTCGGAACAGTTAAGTGGCTCTCTCAGGGTCACCAGTGGCGAAGCTTGGCCTTTGGATTACTGACTAGTGTTTTCCATCAAACTTCACAGAAAGCTTCCATGTGAAAGGAAAGCCCTTTATTGATTGGGCCTGTGATGCAGCTGCAGGAGACAGATGGGGTTGGAGATGGGGAGTGGGGGATGGACGGGAATTCAGAGAAAATCAGTTTTGTTTTCACTTTTCTCACAGAGATTTTCTCTGCCAGTCTGAGGCCTTGCATCTGATTCTTGGGAAGCGAGAGATTGTAAGCAGGAACCCAGAATGTAGATTTCATACAAACCCTTTGTGATGCATTGGGAATACCCTAAAGCACACTTTAGGATGAAAATTTTAGACCGAGGTCCCCTGGGGTGTGGGAGATGAGGGAAGTCTCCCCTCTTCATGGACCAGACTGCAGTTCAGAATGATGCTGGCACAGGAAGACTTGGGGTGGGACTATGCTCAGGAAATGGCTCTGTTACTGGGGGGAGGGTCAGCACGTGGGGCGTGTTGGACAATGTTGCTGCCAGGAGTGGAGAGGGGAGGAGACACAGTGCTGGCTGCAACAGGTGATGAAGGTGCTTTGTGGTATCCTGGGCCCTTTCAGAAAAACCTGGGAAAGTTTTGGCAGGGTATGGCCTTACAACAATAATTCAAGACGTACAAGTATACACACAGGCTTCTCAGGTAGCTCAGTGGTAAAGAATCCACCTGCCAGTGCAGGAGACATAGGTTCAATCCCTGGGCTGGAAGAGCCCTTGGAAGAGGAAATGACAACCCACTCTAGTATTCTTGCCTGATAAATCTCACCTACAGAGGAGTCTGGCAGGCTACAGTCCATGGGGTCACGACTGAGCAACTGAATATGCACGCAAATGCATGCACACACAAGCATACACACACACACACACACACACACACCTTCCTACCTTGAGAGAAAGAAAAAAACGTGTTGGAAACATAGATGGGAAGTAAGTTCAGGGTGACAGAGGATATTAGAAACAGACAGGAGCAACATAAGGTCAGAGAGGTGGGTTGGTTCTGGAATATAAATCTCAGATGGGTAAAATTATTTTGATAGGCCATTGGCATTACTTGAAAGTTTGTGAGCAGGGTAGAAGGGGGATCAGAACTCAGCTTTAGGAGGATGAATCAGGAGGTGATGTAATAGATGTTTTAGAGTGGAAAGAATCTAACACACAAAGAGCTTGGTGAGGAGCCTTTGGGTAATACTGGGATATCCCATTTAGCACAGGGCATAGGTTTCTGAAAACGGGAGTGCTAATTGGATTGGTGCTGTAAAGACTCTATATAGCAAAAGAGTGATTCAAACAAAGGGTCATGGAGTATGAGAACCACTGGAGAGAAGAGGGAGCTGAAGAGAAATGGGTGACCTGGGGGTCTCGGTAATGGGGAAGGGCTGGTATGATGGGAGAAACTGGGGCAGCTGGAAGGAAGGAGGGACTGTGTGTGGTTATGAAGCACACTCCTGGGAGTGAAAGAGTTGCAGGTGATGATAAAGAACTGGAGAGAGAAACCCTTTAGAGGTTAGAGAGTCAAAGAACTCAAGAATCAGGGTGTTTGGGGCCAATCACGATGGTGGCAGGACAAAGTACAGATCCTGAAGATTTCAGGGAATGAAGAACAGTGTCCTTGAGGGCAATAGATCACAGAGCTGAAGATGGTGCCATGTGCCTCAGGGAGAGGGTGCTGGGCTTTTTTATCCATCTTTTTTAAAAATTTTATTTTTATTGGTGCATAGTTGCTTTGCAAAGTTGCATTAGTTTCTATTGTACAGCAAAGTGAATCAGCTACGCTTATAGATACACATCAGTTCAGTCGCTCAGTCGTATCTGACTCTTTGCAACCCCATGGACTGCAGCATGCCAGGCCTCCCTGTCCATCACCAACTGCCGGAGTTTACTCAAACTCATGTCCGTTGAGTCAGTGATGCCATCCAACCATCTCAACCTCTGTCATCCCCTCTCCTCCTTCCCTCGATCTTTCCCAGCACTAGGGTCTTTTCCAATGAGTTGGCTCTTTGCATCAGTTGGCCAAAGTATTGGATATACATGTCCCTTCTTTTTTTGGACTTCTTCCTATTTAGATCACCACAGAGCGCTGAATAGAGTTCCCCGAGCTCTATTAGTTGTTTATTTTATACACAGTAATGTTGTTGTTCAGTCGCCAAGTCCTGTCTGACTCTTTGCGACCCATAGACTGCAGCAAGCCAGGATTCCATCCTTCACTATCTCCCAGAGTTTGCTCAAATTTATGTCCACTGAGTTGGTGGTGCCATCCAACCATCTCATCCTCTGTTGCCCCATTCTCCTCCTTCCCTCAATCTTTCCCAGCGCTAAGGTCTTTTCCAATAAGTTGGCTCTTTGCATCAGTTGGCCAAAGTATTTGGAGCTTCAGCTTCCAATCAGTATCAGTCCTTCAATGAATATTCAGGGTTGAATATTCAGGAGTGTACGTATGTCAGTCCCAATTTCCCAATTTATCCCACCACCCCTTCCCGCCTTGATGTCCATAGTTTTTTTCTTTATGTCTGTGTCTGTATTTCTGTTTTGCAAATAGTATCACCTGTACTATTTTTCTGGATTGTACATACGTGTGTTAATATATGGTATTTGTAGAGACATGGATGGACCTAGACACTGTCTTATGGAGTGAAGTCAGAAAGGGAGCTGGGCTGTTCATATAAGAAGGTGCAATAATGTCTGAGAGGTGCAGGAAGGATGATTCTAGACCTGACTCCCACTCCTGAATGACAGGGGTGTTGGGAGATTGGGGAGCTTCCACTTGTGATGTTACAGGGGAAGTAGGGTCCTCAGGGGACAGCCGTGCCAGGATAAGGGAGTAAAGGGACATTCAGTGGAGAAGATAAGGATGTGAGGAATTTGTTGGAGATTCCAGACAACAGGTGCAAGGACTGAGGAGAAATGTGAGTGCTAGAAATTGGATCAGGGTGATGAAACATCAAGCTATTGGGGAACAGAGGAAACAAAGAGGATAAACCACTAGACAGGCCTCAGGTTAGGAAGGCAGAGTCATGAGGCTGCATGTTTGCCAAGACAGCAGGTCCTGAGAGTCTGCTGAGGGTGAGGTGCTGGTGGCCCCCAGGGCTCATCTGCAACCTTATAGGGGGCCTGGGCTCTGGGTAGCAGTAGAATGGAGGGGTATCCTGCAGGCTCGCATGCTCTGAGTGCAGAGACAAAGTTGGGTGGGCAACGTGCTTTGAGCAATTGAGCCTGGATACCCAGCTCTGACAAGGCAATTTCGCTAAAAAACAATCTGTCACCTCCACCATAAACCCACTCACGTGGCTCCACCTCCCCTTCATCCCAAAGTAAAAGTGCTGGACATAGTTTACAACCCCCTCCCCCAAACTGTGCTTCTGGCTCCCCCTTGAGACTTCCTTTACAAATCATGTTCCAGCCATCCTGAGATGCTCGTAATTTCCTCAACATATTCTGCAGCTTTTGATTAGAATTCTTTCCTTCCTATGTATCTTTCTCTGACCTCTATAGACCAGTGGCCTCACTGTGGCCTCCAGCTCAGGAATCTGCTCCTCCAGGAGGCCTTTCCTGACCATCTAATGTTGGATCAGATGCCTCATTTCTCATAGAACCTCTGCTATTATCAATACCCTCTTATTACCTCTATTATGGGATGTGATCTCCTTTCTATAGAAAGCCTTCACTAACAGCACTTGCCTCTGAGAACTTTTCTAGGCAGACTCATATCTTATTCACCATCACATCCTCAGCATCTTTCATGATACCTTACAATAGAAGACTGCCCATTAAGTATTCAGAGAGAGATTGAGATAACAGGAGCTGAATTAGGTCAGTGCTGGAGGGAAGAAAAGGAAAGCATGGATTTTAGAGTCATAGAATTAGAGAACTGGCAAGAATTAGCAAATTTGTAATGTGTGTGCATGTGTATATGTACACTTGTGAGTTTAGTGGGGAAGAAAGGAAGGTCTCAAAGTCTGACTTGGGGTTTTGAACCTGGGTCAGAGATAAGATTGGAGTATCATTAACAGAAACAGAGGGGGCAAGTGGAGACGCAGTGTTGGAAACAAAACTGTCGCCTTCAGGATTGAGGCTCAGGTAAGATACACAGATATAGAGAGACAACTGAAAGTGGTAACCTTGGGTGGAAGGTGATAAATTCAAATTAATGAAAATCTAGAGAGGAGAGAGACAGAAGTGACTGGCTAGGTTGTAATGGAAGACCAATCACTGGAGATTCACGCTCTTCTCTTCAGGCATTTAGTAGAAAGAGCAACAGCAACAATAACATCATCATCATACTATTATTATCCTCCTCAATACATGAATACTACAGATTTAGGCTTATTTTTAAAAAAAATACTTATTTGGTCATGCCGGGTCTTAGTTGTGGCATGTGTGATCTAGTTCCCTGACCAGGGATTGAACCTGGTCAATCTAGCTTGAAGTGCTAGTCACTGGACCACCAGGGAAGCCGCCCTAGGCATTTGTGTGTGTGTGTGTGTGTGTGTGTATAAACATGGAATCTAAAAAAAAGATACAAATAAACTTACTTATGAAACAGAAAGAGACTCAGAGACATAGAAGACAAACTTATTGTTACCCAAAGGCGGAAAATTTAGCAGTTTGGGATTAACATATACACACTACTATTCTTCAAGAGATGGGAATAGCAGACCACCTGACCTGCCTCTTGAGAAACCTGTATGCAGGTCAGGAAGCAACAGTTAGAACTGGACATGAAACAACAGACTGGTTCCAAATAGGAAAAGGAGTCTGTCAAGGCTGTATATTGTCACCCTGCTTATTTAACTTGTATGCAGAGTACATCATGAGAAATGCTGGGCTGGAAGAAGCACACGCTGGAATCAAGATTGCCGGGAGAAATATCAGTAACCTCAGGTATGCAGATGACACCACCCTTATAGCAGAAAGTGAAGAGGAACTCAAAAGCCTCTTGATGAGAGTGAAAGAGGAGAGTGAAAAAGTTGGCTTAAAGCTCAACATTCAGAAAACTAAGATCATGGCATCTGGTCCCATCACTTCATGGCAGATAGATGGGGAAACAGTGGAAATAGCATCAGACTTTATTTTTTTCGGCTCCAAAATCACTGCAGATGGTGACTGCAGCCATGAAATTAAAGGACGCTTATTCCTTGGAAGGAAAGTTATGACCAACCTAGATAGCATATTCAAAAGCAGAGACATTACTTTGCCAACAAAGGTCCATCTAGTCAAGGCTATGGTTTTTCCAGTAGTCACGTATGGATGTGAGAGTTGGACTGTGAAGAAAGCTGAGCGCCGAAGAATTGATGCTTTTGAACTGTGGTATTGGAGAAGACTCTTGAGAGTCCCTTGGACTGCAAGGAGATCCAACCAGTCCATTCTAAAGGAGATCAGCCCTGGGATTTCTTTGGAAGGAATGATGCTAAAGCTGAAACTCCAGTACTTTGGCCACCTCATGTGAAGAGTTGATTCATTGGAAAAGACTCTGATGCTGGGAGGGATTGGGGGCAGGAGGAGAAGGGGACGACAGACGATGAGATGGCTGGATGGCATCACTGACTCAATGGACGTGAATTTGAGTGAACTCCGGGAGTTGGTGATGGACAGGGAGGCCTGGTGTGCTGCGATTCATGGGGTTGCAGAGTCAGACATGACTGAGTAACTGAACTGAACTGATATATAAAATGCTTCCCTGGTGGTGCAGTGGTAAAGAATCTGCTGTCAATACAGGAGAAGTGGATTCAGTCCCTGCGTTGGGAAGATCCCCTGGAGGGGGAAATGTCAATTCACTGCAGTATTCTTGCCTGGGAAATCCCATGAACAGAGGAGCCTGGTGGGCTATCGTTTATGGGGTTGCAAAGAGTCATACATGACTTAGCAACTAAGCAATATCATGTATGAAATAGTTGACAAGGACCTACTTTATAGCACAAGGACCTGTGCTCAATATTTTGTGATAACCTATAAGGGGAAAGAATCTGAGAAAAAAAAAAGACATATAAAACTAGGACTTCCTTGATGGCTCAGATGGTAGAGAGTCTGCCTGCCAGTGCAGGAGACTCAGGTTTGATCCCTGGATTGGGAAGAGCCCCTGGAGAAGGGAATGGCAGTCCACTCCAGCATTCTTGCCTGGAGAATCTGATTGGACAGAGGAGCCTGGCAGGCTACAGTCCATGGGGTTGCATAGAATCAGACATGACTGAGCGACTAACACTTTATGTATATAACTGAATCACTGTGCTGTATACCTGAAACTAATTTGACACTGTTAATCATCTATAACTCAATTTAAAAAAATTAGTAATCTCTGTTACCTCCTCTCAGCCTCCTCAAAATTTTATGAAGTTTGTAGGGTAGATATTTTCATTTTGTGAGTGAGAATGAGACATGGTGATTATGCTGTCAATAGGGGCAAAATAGACTTCAGAGTGGGGCTCTTAGTTTCCAGCTATTGCTCATTCCCCTGACTACCCTGCTTCCCTCAGAGAGGGAGGGATTAGATTTCTCAAGGGTATAGTAGATCTCCACTTTATTCTAGTTTTTAGCATACTGGTGTTGGAAGTAACATCCGTGTGTCTGTGGCTCTCAGGTCTCCTCTGCAGCCCATGTCATAGAGAGAAGTCACTCTGGCAGTCTGCCACTCTGATGGCATGTGGCCATTTGTAACTGCAAGGTTGCAACTTGGCCAGCAGCCTCACAATTTCATCCTTGAGTTCCTTCAGACCCTTGGGTTGGTGCCATCTACTCCTGGTAATTTATTTGTTTCTAAATTTGTCAATTAGATCTAAAGCATCTACTGCTTTACCACCACATTTTCTTTTCCCTTAATCCCTATGTTCTGAAAGATAATTTGTGACTAAGAATTTCTTTAGCATATTTCTCAGTAAGTACTTTATAAGTATAGTTGGAGTTTAAGTAGGACCAAGACTGATTTATATTGGCTGAAGACTCAGAATATTTATCTGTTGAAATTTATATCCTATAGAAAGTAGGGAGAAATATTCCTCTTCTCTCATCAAGAGTTGTGGTTGAGGTTGGGATTGCATAGAAAAACAGTGATCTCTTACTCATGGTTGATATTTACCACCCTTCCCTCCCCTCTCTCTAGCATCTCCTTATCCCTGTTATTCTCATCCTCCTAAAGAAACTGTTATGAAAAATGTCTACAAATGGTCTCCTGAATATCAAACCTAAATAGCTGGCATCTCTTTTGTTCTACTGGGATTTTTGGAAATGTTGGACGCATATTTCCAGGCCCAGATCCTAGGATTCATTCTTGATTCTTTTTTAACTCTTATTTTCCTTATACTGTTGATGATCACATGTATATTTTCTTTTTTAGCTTGTTAATATGGTTAGTTACATCGACTGATTTCTTTTTTTGGATGTTGAATCATCATCGCATTACAGGAATAAATTCTTCTTGGCCATAGTTTACTATCCTTTGTATATATTGTTGAGTTGTTAAAATTTTGTTTAGAAATTTCAGGAGAAATTTCATCTGTTTTCATGAGAAATTTTGTTTGGCCATGTTCTACATGTACTTTCTTTGTTTTGGGTATCAGGATAACACTGGTCTCATAGCCTCAGTTGAGAAGTATTTCCTCCTCTGAAATTTTGCGGAATTTGGTTTAGAATGAAACCAAATTATTTCTTTAGCATCTATTAGAATTCACCAGTGAAGCCATCTGGACCTGGGTGTTTTCTTTTTGGGAAGACTTTTAAGTATAAATTCAATTTCTTTAATAGAGATAAGTCTAATCAAGGGTACATTTTATTGTTATTATTTTTAAGAGATTCTTTTTTTTTTTTTTCAAAATTGAATGCAGTTGATTTACAATGTTAGTTTTTGGTATACAGTTGAGTGGTTAAGATTATATATAGATAAGTATATAGATATGTGCTTGTGCATAGTCACTTCAGTCTTGTCTGACTTTGCAATCTATGGACTGCAGCCCACTGGGCTCCTCTGTCCATGGGATTCTCTAGGCAAGAATACTGGAGTAGGTTGCCATGCCCTCTTTCAGGGGATCTTCCCGACTCAGGGATTGAACTTGTATCTTCTGTATTGCAGGTGGATTCTTTACCACTGAGACACCAGAGAAGCCATATATATAAATATATAAATCCACTTTCATGCATTGGAGAAGGAAATGGCAACCCACTCCAATGTTCTTGCCTGGAGAATCCCAGGGACGGGGGAGCCTGGTGGGCTGCCGTCTATGGGGTCGCACAGAGTCAGACATGACTGAAGTGACTTAGCAGTAGCAGCATGTGTGTGTGTGTATGTGTGTGTGTGTGTGTATGTGTGTGTGTATATATATATATATATATTTCCAGATTCTTTCCCATGATAGGTTATTGTAAGATAGTAAATATAGTAGGTTCTATACAGTAGGTCCTTGTTGGCTATTTAATATATAGTAATGTGTATATCAGATCAGATCAGATCAGTCGCTCAGTCGTGTCCGACTCTTTGCGACCCCATGAATCGCAGCATGCCAGGCCTCCCTGTTCATCACCAACTCCCGGAGTTCACCCAGACTCACGTCCATTGAGTCAGTGATGCCATCCAGCCATCTCATCCTCTGTCGTCCCCTTCTCCTCTTGCCCCCAATCCCTCCCAGCATCAGAGTCTTTTCCAATGAATCAACTCTTCACATGAGGTGGCCAAAGTACTGGAGTTTCAGCTTTAGAATCATTCCTTCCAAAGAAATCCCAGGGCTGATCTCCTTCAGAATGGACTGGTTGGATCTCCTTGCAGTCCAAGGGACTCTCAAGAGTCTTCTTCAACACCCCAGTTCAAAAGCATCAATTCTTCGGTGCTCAGTCCAACTCTCACATCCATACATGATCACAGGAAAAACCATAGCCTTGACTGGATGAACCTTTGTTGGCAAAGTAATGTCTCTGCTTTTGAATATGCTATCTAGGTTGGTCATAACTTTCCTTCCAAGGAGTAAGCATCTTTTAATTTCATGGCTGCAGTCACCATCTGCAACCCAAACTCCTAATTTATCCCTTCTCCACCCCTTTGCTCTTTGGTAACCGTAAGTTTGTTTTCTATGTCTCTGTGTCTGTTTCACAAATAAGTTCATGTGTGTCATATTTTAGATTCCACATATAAGTGATGTAGTATGGAATTTGCCTTTCTCTGACTTACTTCACTTAATGTGATGATCTCTAGGCTCACCCATGCTATTGCAAATAGCATTCCTTCATTCCGCATGTTCTTTATCCACTCATCTGTCCATGGACATTTAGGTTGTTTCCGTGTCTTGGTTAGGGCTCAGTAGTAAAGAATCTGCCTACCAATGCAAGAGACATGGGTTCTATCCCAGGGTCAAGAAGATCACTTGGAGAAGGAAGTGGCAACCTACTCCAGTATTCTTGCCTGGGAAATCCCATGGACAGAGGAGCCTGGGGGGCTACAGTCCATGGGGTCACAAAAGAGTTGGACATGACTTAGTGACTGAACAATACCAGCAACAACAACATATCTTGGCTATTATAAATAGTGTTGCTGTGAACATTGGGGTGAATGTTTCTTTTGAATTAGAGTTTTTGTCCTTTCCAGATATGTGCCTAGGAGTGGGATTCCTGGATCTTATGGCTGGATCATAAGGAACCTCCATACGGTTCTCAGTAGTGTCTGTACCTATTTACATTCCCACCAACAGTGTAGGAGAATTCCCCTTTCTTTACACTCTCTCCAGGATTTATTTGTAGACTTTATTATGATGGCCGTTCTGACTGGTATGAGGTGACATCTCATTGTAGCTTTGATTTGTGTTTCTCTGATAATTACCGATGTTGAGGGTCTTTTTTTAATGCCTGTTGGCCATCAAGGCTGCATATTTATTGTTGAGTAAGGTTGATAGTTTGTGTCTTTCAAGATGTTTGTCTATTTCTTCTATGTTGTTGATTTTCTATGTATAAAATTATTATTATCCTTTATTACATATAGAATCTGTAATAATGTCTCCTCTTAGACCCTATATTGGTATTCATGTTTTCTTTTTTTTCATTCCCTCTGCTCAGTGTTACTGGAGGGTTATCAATTTTATTACTTTTTTCAAATAACCAGCTTTTGGTTTCATATTTTTTACATTTTTTTATTTCCTTGATTCCTGTTTTGACCTTTATTATTCCTTGCTTGTGCTTATTTTGGGCTTAACTTGCTCTCTTTCTAGTTTGCTAAGTTTAAAACTGATGTGATTTGTGACTTTTCTTCCTTTCTAACATAGGTCTTTAGTGCTATAGATATCCCCTTAAGTACTATGTTAGCAGTATCCCATGATTCTGGTTTGCTGTGTTTTCATTTTCATTCAGTTCAAAATTCTTTCTAATTTTCCTTTTGACTTCTTATTTGACACATGTGTTTTTTTAAGAACTGTGTTATATACTGAGAAATACTTGGGGGATATTTTCCATATAACTTTCTATTATTGATTTGTTACTCCATCGTGGCCACAGACATATTTTGTATAATTTGAATCCTTTAAAATTTATTGAGATGTATTTTATAGCACAGAATGCTTTTTTAAAATCAGAGGGATTAAACTTTTGGGGATCACATTTATGATGGTCAGCCAACAATGCCCTGGTTAGCAATTTACCACTTTTCAGCAGCGACATCCAAGCAGCCCTCTCCTTATAAAACTCCCTTACTTCCTCTCTTCATCCTCCTAACCTTTTATATGCCTCAACTCAGAAAGGCCTTTCCCAGGGCAAGCCTGAAATTCACTTGCTTTATTTGATAGAATGGAAGGCAGGAGTGTGGAGTTAGGCTGAATAAAGTCAGAAGAAAGGACACAAGGGCAAATAAAGAGGTAGCCCGAGGAAAGCTGAATTGTGACTGTAAGAGACATTTCATTCTACAGCTCACAAACTGACTCAAGGCAATTCCAAAAAATATTTTGAGCAATGGCAGCATTACTGGTTGAAGAGTTGTAACCTTGGAGATTGCTTTGAATGACAGTACTCATTTGGATGTGTGAGGTCCCTGAGTGCTTTAGAAAAACATTAATCATTATTTTTTGCTAAACATGTAATTATTTTAGTGAACATTCCAAACTGAATGCAGTACAAGCATGAAACAATTTTCCTCTCTCTGATTATTGCTTTCCACCAAATTTCATCCAACCTTCCTTCCTTAGAATAGTATCATAGATATTTTCCCAGAGCTTTGTGATCATTTTCAATTATTAAAAGTCCAGTACAAAGAATCCACCTGCCAATGCAAAAGATACTGATTTGATCCCTGTGTTGGGAAGCTCCCCTGGAGAAGAAAATGGCAACCCACTCTAGTATTCTTGTCTGGGAAATCCCATGGACAGAGGAGTCTGGTGGGCTACACAGTTCAGGGGTTGCAAAGAGTCAGACATGACTGGGCAACTAAACAACAACAGACTTATTTAAATTCCTGTCCCATTTCCTAGACTGACCATGGTGGAGGGATCTACTGTGAGGATGAGACCAAGACCCTCCTTTGTAGTCTTTTTATCCTCAAGCCTGTTGGAAAGAGGGACTGAGATGAACAGACAGACACACAGCACATATTCAACTATTGCTTATCATCCTGCTCAGTCCAGTGAGGTGTGTGTGGGTGGTGACAGTGAAGCGGGGGGAACCCAGAGAATCCTGTAGAGAAACTGGAATAGCCTGCCTACAGGGAAGCTTGGCATTATGCTTCCCAGGTGAACATCTGCTTCTCCAGTGGTGGTGATGATCTGCATGCGGATAGAATTAACCAAGGTGACCTGCAAGGTTTCTCCTTTTGACCTACAGGGCTCTCTCATATTCTTAAATACGACAGTGGATGTTTAGTCAGCTGAACTTGTATTTGTTTCTTTGCCTTGCTGTCTCCCTCTCGTTCATTTTTTACTTGCTCAAAATAGTCATCAGTAAGCAGATATTCAACAGGGGAAGAAAGGGCATTTTCCTTTTTTTTTTTTACTGAGTAGTTTTTTTTTTTAATTATTTAATTTTTGGCTGCACAGTTTCTTTGTTGCTGTGTGAAGGCATTCTCCAGTTACAGAGAGCAGGGGCTACTCCTTGTTGCAGTGTGTGGGCTCATTGCAGAGTACAGGCTCTAGGGTACGGGCTCAGTAATTGAAGCACTCGGGCTTAGTTGCTCCCAGGTATACGTGATCTTCCCTGACCAGGGATTGAACCCATGTCCCCTACATTGGCAGGGAGATTCTCAACCATGGGACCAGCAGGAAAGTCCCTACTTTCCCTTTTTTGCTGGTATCCTCAGTCTCTAAAAATACTTCCCTTCCAGTCCCTACATTTGTCATGGAAGATGATAAGGGAAGGGGAAGACCATGTACTCTCTCCTTTAATGTAACAATCTGTATGGGCTAAGTTCTGTCATGGTAACAAACTCCCCAAGGTCTTAGGAGCTAAACACAACCAAGAAAAACCTCTCAAGTTACTAGTTCATCCTAGTTGGTAGGGAGGCTCTGATCATCACTGCTGACATAGAAGCTACCATTTGAATGGTGCCAGCCACTGTGTTAGGGAGGAAGAAGAGCTCTGGAAGGTCTCACACTGACCATTTGCTATTCTTGCTGAGAATGACTCACGGTCTATAACTAGTCATATGGTCCTATCTTAACAAAAGGGTTAGGATGTGCAGCTCTACTGTGTGCCCCAAAGGGAAAAGAACCAGAAAATTCCACTGACAGCACTAGTCACCACCATGTTGGTCTCCATGGAATGTCGTCCAGTGGGTCTCTCTCTCCGCTCACATATCCCCAGTCTCCTGCTCTCATAGGCAGTTGGGAGGTAGGGGTGGCACACAGGCGGATGAGGCCATGGCTAAGGCAGGCTGATTCTTATTCCACCTATTGTCATATACACATTTATGGGCATATGAATGACACCTGCTATAGCAAGTAAAGTTCAAGAATACTTGTAGGGATGGAAAACCTTGGGTTTGTAGATTCACCCCAACACAGGGCTATTTAAATACAGCCTCCGTTATACATTATAGTTATTTGAAGAACATTGTATGAAAAACTATGTGGCAGAGACTAAATGGATGAGCTTCAGTGTAGACAAGATCTGGTTTATACATGTTAAGACCCAGGTACGTTCCATATGCTTCCCTGGTGGCTCAGTGGTAAAGAATCCACCTGCCAATGCAGGAGACACGGGTTCAATCCCTGGGTCAGGAAGATCCTCTGGAGAAGGAAATGGCAACCCACTTCAGTGTTCTTGCCTGGGAAATCCCATGGACAAAAGAACCTGGCAATTTCAGTTCATGGGGTCGCAAAGAGTCAGACATGATTTAGTGACATGTTATTTAGTCGGACATGACTAAATAACAACAAAATGTTCCATATAAGCTAAGAGTCAATGTGAATCCAAGGGCTGTGTTAGAACTATAAAACTTGGTGAAATGGTAGTTTAAGAAAGCTGAAATTCTTTATACTTTACAAACACCTGACTGGTAAATAGTATGATTGCAGTGTCTAGACTTGTGACAGGGATTTCTATTGAGAAAAGTGGATAAGAGCAAAAGTTAGCAAGCAACGACTGAAAAATCCTTAAGCCTTTCAAAGTTTTACCACCTGAACATGGTGCTTTTGCAGCTTTTAATTTGTTGTTAACATAGAGCCATTATGTCACTTCTCCCTGCCAGGCATCTCCTTATCTTTTGATATCTTTGTTCCAGGATGTTTTCTATGTAAAAAATGGGCCCATTTCTTGAATCTCCCCAAACCAGTATAGCCCACAGTCATTTCTCCCCTGTTTGAACCACTGCCATCAGACTCACTGCCACACAGCTGTTCCTTCTCTGAGCCCCAGTGGCTGAACTGGGTGGTAATTCGAGAGCAGGGGCGCACACTGTGGTTGAAACCCTACCTTATAAGGACCTCACTGATGTTAGAACAAGTGAAGGACAAAAGAGGCTCTATTAGAGGTGTTTGGGAGGTAACAGGATTGTGTGAAGGACCGTTGTTCTGCTCTCTTAGGCATATTTTTACTATAAATGAGACATTTCAGTAACATTTTCATTTTTGGTTGTAGAGGGAGAATGATATGTTGAATTTGGAATCTGGGTCTTAGACACATGGATTTCAGCTTCTGGGCTGCACAAGTCAGCTCGGGGAAGATAGGTGTGGGGGAGGAGAAACCGAACAAGCCTTAATCCCTTCCAATTCCTACATTACAGTGTTTCAGCAAATATTTTGCAAAAGGATTTTCTGGATGAACTTCAAACTGAAAGAGGTTCACTTTTGTGGCTCAGAGAGCTGTGCAAATGATTCTTTTTTCTTTAAAGGAAATGAACATTGTTTCAAGCTGACATTTAAACCTCTATTCTCTTACTAGTCTGTCACATTGCTTCATATGTTTTGGTCAGACACACTTCCCAGAAGAAAAGGATATTTATAGGATTGTAGGAATGTGGAGTCCTGGTTTTTGTCATTTTCTGCTTATATAAAAATTCTAATAATAGGGCTCAGAACCCTGACCAGCTTCTGCCTCTCTTATGGATTTGGTAGCTCCCATGGAAATAGCAATTTAAAGGATGAATAGAGTTTCAATAAGAATAACTCTACCTAGAGATCTTTTCAACTCTGTCTCCTCTTTTTGCCTGGAGTCTGAGACACTAAACCCAAGGGTTGTTTGAAAGAGTTTTGGATTTTTATTCCATTCTATTGCTCACAAAAATACATTGGCTTTTTTCAGGCTACATTGAGAAATTTTCAGGCTACATAGCCAGATTAAAAAAAAATACTTTATTATTCTTATTGTTGTTTAAAAAATATTTTTGGCTGTGTCATGTGGAATCTTAGTTCCCTGACTAGGGATTGAACCACTGCCCCTGCATTGGAAATGCAAGAGTCTTAACCAGTGGACCACCAGGCAAGGCCCATAACCAGAGTTTTGGATCTGGTTGAAGAAGATCCAATATGAAGAAGTGCAGTCTTCATAATAAGGAGTCCTTTAGTGTACCTGTTATAATCTCAGGAGTCTAACTCAGTAGTCAGCAGACTACAGACTGTGGACTACATCAGCCCACCAACTTTTGGTGAATAAACCAGGAACATAGCCCTACTTGTTCTTTACATACTGCCTTCAGTTGCCTTCTTGCTATAATGGCAGAGTTGGATAGTTGCAACAGAAAATATTTTGGCTCAGAATCTTCAGGAGGAGACTGCTGAATTAATTATTCTCCTGACTTCATGAGTGTTATTACATGAGTCTGAGAAGGGCCCTCTTAGGTTTTACTTTATCCCCACCTCCTACCTCCATTCCCTTCTTTCCCAGAGGCAATTATCTCCCTTTAAAATGTGTATCATTCTGTTTAAGCATGTTCTTAGAAACTGTTTTTGTTTTGTGTACATGTAGTCTTGGTTTTTGAAAAGCATGTATATTTTGTACTCTCATTTTATTTATGACTTTTCCACTATGCTGTAAGATCTCTTCTTGTTGGCGCGTGTATATGTATCTGTTGCCTCTAGCACACAGTGCGTATCTGCCGCATTTAACTTACTCCCTGACCCAGTGATGGACGACCAGGTTCAGGCCACTGTGCACAGCCTACTAGGTTGGCACCTGCACAACTCCACAGCTGCCACTGACATACCCTGCAAATAATTTACAGTGAACATCTTGAACACACCCTTTGGACCTGTGTGAAAATTCCTTTTAGCTATATAATCTAGGAACAGATTTGCCAGCTCATAAGGTATGTGCGCTTCATTTTGTAAGTAATGCAAGACTGTTTCCCCTGAAAATACCATTGGTCTCTATTCCCCCCAGCAATATAAAGGAAGTCCAGTATACATGTATTCTCTGCCCCAATACCTGGCATCATCCAGTTTTCTAATGTTTGTCAGTCTAATTGGTATAGAGTGAAATCTCAGTGTTGTTTTAATTTGCCTGCTTCTGACTACTGATGAGGTGGAGTATCTCTTGATATGCTTCTCAGGTTTTTGATTTCCTCTTTTACAAATTGTCTGTTTATATTAGTTGCCCATTTTTCTAATGGAGATGCTCTCTTCTTGAATTTACTTTGCAGCTCTACTTTCTAGATATTAGTTCCTTAGAGTTTTAAGTATTGAGCATGTCTGTCTTCTAGCTTAGTTCCTGATGTCATTCAGTGCATGTGTTGCTATTTGGCAGAAACAAACACAATATTGTAAAGCAGTTATCCTCCAATTAAAAATAAATAAATTTAAAAAAGAAATAATTTTGTTGCCATATAATTCATTGAGTTATTGTTTTAGGATTCAGACTTGGAAAGTTTATTTAGACAGTTCTATACTCTTACAGACCACCTGACCGGCCTCTTGAGAAACCTGTATGCAGGTCAGGAAGCAACAGTTAGAACTGGACATGGAACAACAGACTGGTTCCAAATAGGAAAAGGAGTACGTCCAGGCTGTATATTGTCACCTTGCTTATTTAACTTATATGCAGAGTACATCATGAGAAATTCTGGGCTGGAAGAAGCACAAGCTGGAATCAAGATTGCCAGGAAAAATATCAATAACCTCAGATATGCAGATGACATCACCCTTATGGCAGAAAGTGAAGAGGAATTCAAAAGCCTCTTGATGAAAGTGAAAGAGGAGAGGGAAAAAGTTGGCTTAAAGCTCAACATTCAGAAAACTAAGATCATGGCATCTGGTCCCATCACTTCATGGCAAATAGATGGGGAAACAGTGGAAACAGTGGCTATTTTTTTGGGCTCCAAAATCACTGCAGATGGTGATTCCAGCCATGAAATTAAAAGACGCTTACTCTTTGGAAGGAAAGTTATGACCAATCTAGATGGCATATTGAAAAGCAGAGACATTACTTTGCCAACAAAGGTCCATCTAGTCAAGGCTATGGTTTTTCCAGTAGCCATGTATGGATGTGAGAGTTGGACTGTGAAGAAAGCTGAGAGCCAAAGAATTGATGCTTTTGAACTGTGGTGTTGGAGAAGACTCTTGAGAGTCCCTTGGACTGCAAGGAGATCCAACCAGTCCATTCTAAAGGAGATCAGTCCTGGGTGTTCTTTGGAAGGACTGATGCTGAAGCTGAAACTCCAGTACTTTGGCCACCTCATGCGAAGAGTTGACTCATTGGAAAAGACCCTGATGCTGGGAGGGATTGAGGGCAGGAGGAGAAGGGGACGACAGAGGCTGAGATGGCTGGATGGCATCACTGACTCGATGGACATGAGTCTGAGTGAACTCCGGGAGCTGGTGATGGACAGGGAGGCCTGGCATGCTGCGATTCATGGGGTCGCAAAGAGTCGGACACGACTGAGTGACTGAACTGAACTGATACAGAAGAATGTTTCATGATGTAAGAGTATTTCTTCTATGTGATATTAATTAGGGATTCCATTTTATTTCTCTCTAGCAAATCAATTTCAGCCAAATGACTAATTCTTTCTTCACTGATTTATAGAACTATTTTAGTGTGTATAATGGCTTCCCCGGTGCCTCAGCAGTAAAGAATCTGCCTGCATGCAGGACACGTGGGTTTGATTCCTGGGAGATCCCCTGGAGAAGGAAATGGCAACCCACTTCAGTGTTCTTGCCTGGGAGATCCCATGCAGAGAGGAGCCTGGTGGACTACAGTCCATGGGGTCACAAAAGAGTTGGATACAACTTGGCAACTAAATAACAAAACATGGTCGTATGATGTCACAGATCTCTGAGTTTTCTCTTCAGTTCCTTGGTCTATTTACCTGTTTTTATTTTAATGCCAGAGTTATTAAAAAACTGTCATCTTACAATGATATTTTGCAGGACAAGTCCTTTCTATTTAGTCTTCTCTTTTAACAACAACTTGCACATTAATAGAGACAGTTTTCCTTATACATGTTGTTGTTCAGTTGCCAAGTTGTGTCTGACTTTTCGTGACCCCATGGACTGCAGCATGCCAGGCTTCCCTGTCCCTCACCATCTCCAGGAGTTTGCCCAAGTTCATGTCCATTGAATCGGTGATGCCATCCAACACCTCATCCTCTGTCTCCCTATTCTTCTTCTACCTTCAACGTTTCCCAGCATCAGGGTCTTTTCCACTGATTCAGCTGTTCACATCAGGTGGCCAAAGTGTTGGAACTTCAGCATCAGTCCTTCCAAAGAGTATTCAGGGTTGATTTCCTTTAAGCTTAACTGGTTTGATCTCCTTGATTTCCAAGGCACTCTCAGTGTCGTCTCCAGCACCACAGTTCGAAAGCATCAATTCTGCACCGCACAGTCAAAGGCTTTAGTGTAGTCAATGAAACAGAGGTGGATGTTTTTCTGGCATTCCCTTGCTTTCTCTATGATCCAGTGAATTTTGGCAATTATCTCTGGTTCCTCTGCTTTTTCTAAACCCAGCTTGAACATCTGAGTTCTCAGTTCATGTAATGCTGCAGCCTAGCTTGGACAATTTTGAGCATAACCTTACTGGCATGGGAGATTAGTGCAGTTATTTGGTGGTTTGAACATTCTTTAGTATTGTCCTTCTTAGAAATTAGGGTATGTTTATTATGTTTCATGGAAATTTGAGTTAAGGTTTTATTTTGATTGCTTTAATTTAAATATTAATTTGGAAGTAATCCACATTTTAGACTATTAAATCATCCTATCTAAGACCATGGGATCTCTTCACTTATTTATTACATGCACATTACCCTCCTGTATGTCTTTTATTTGTATTTTATGTTATTTTTATAGAGGTCTTGTATGCTTAAAGCTCAACATTAAGAAAACTAAGATCATGGCATCTGGTCCCATCACTTCATGGGAAGTAGGTGGGGAAACAGTGGAAACAGTGTCAGACTTTATTTTTTGTGGGCTCCAAAATCTCTGCAGATGGTGATTGCAGCCATGAAATTAAAAGGCGCTTACTCCTTGGAAGAAAAGTTATGACCAACCTAGACAGCATATTCAAAAGCAGAGACATTATTTTGCCAAGAAAGGTCTGTCTAGTCAAGGCTATGGTTTTTTCAGTAGTCATGTATGGATGTGAGAGTTGGACTGTGAAGAAAGCTGAGCACCGAGGAACTGATGCTTTTGAACTGTGGTGTTGGAGAAGACTCTTGAGAATCTCTTGGACTCCAACCAGTCCATTCTAAAGGAGACCAGTCCTGAGATTTCTTTGGAAGGACTGATGCTAAAGCTAAAAGTTTAGTACTTTGGCCACCTCATGGGAAGAGCTGACTCATTGGAAAAGACTCTGATGCTGGGAGGGATTGGGGGCAGGAGGAGAAGGGGACGACAGAGGATGAGATGGCTGGATGGCATCACTGACTTGATGGACATGAGTTTGAGTGAATTCCGGGAGTTGGTGATGGACAGGGAGGCCTGGCATGCTGCGATTCATGGGGTTGCAAAGAGTCGGACACGACTGAGCGACTGAACTGAACTGCACTGTATACTTTCAGTGATGTTGACTTTTACTTTGTTGCTGTTGATATTGCAATCAGTATTTTTCACTCTTTAAAATGAGATTTTCAGTTGGGTTTTACTAGTCTAGGGACATTGACTTTTGTAGGTTGATCTAGTATCTGGCAGCTGTTGATTGTGCTGATTTTTCTAGGTAGATTATCACATTTACATAGAAGACAATTTACCATCTTCCAATCTTTACACCTATTATTTTCTTTCACTTTTTTTTTTGCAACATTGACCTCTTATACTAAGTTAAATTAGTAGAGATGATAGAATACAGCACCATAGGAGTAATACCTTATCAACTGCTTTTTCTGAATCAATAGATATTATTATACAATTATTGTTCATTGATATTTTATAATTTATATATAGCTATATATACACTATGCTAAGTCACTTCAGTCGTGTCTGACTCTGTGTGACCCCATAGACGGTAGCCTACCAGGCTCCCTGTCCCTGGGATTCTCCAGGCAAGAACACTGGAGTGGGTTGCCATTTCCTTCTCCAATGCATGAAAGTGAAAAGTGAAAGTGAAGTCGCTCAGTCGTGTCTGACTCTTAGCGACCCCATGGACTGTAGCCTATCAGGCTCCTCCGTCCATGGGATTTTCCAGGCAAGAGTACTGGAGTGGGGTGCCATTGCCTTCTCCAATAGCTATATATATTTAACTACAATATAGTGGATTTACAATGTTAGTTTCAGGTATACAGCAGAGTAATTCAGTTATACATATCTATGTATTTTCAGATTCTTTTCATTACAAGTTATTATAAGTTGTTATAGGATATTGAATGTAGTTCCCTGTGCTAATCAGTAGGTTCTTGTTATTTATCTATTTTTATATAGTAGTGCGCATCTGTTAACTCAAACTCCTAGTTTATTTCCCCCTTTCCCCTTTGATAACCATAATCTATGTCTGTGAGTCTATTTTATAAATAAGTTCATTTGCATCATTTTTAAAGATTCCACAAATAAGTAATACCATGTGATAATTGTGTTTCTCAGTCTGGCTTACTTTGCTTAGTATGGTAATTTCTGGGTCCATCCATGTTGCTGTACCTGTCATTATTTCATTCTTTTTTATGGCTGAGTAGTATTCTATTGTGTGTGTGTATATATAATACACTATATATATATATATACACACACACACACACACACACACACAAACACCACATCCTCCATGTCTTGGCTCTTGTAAATAGTGCTGCTATGAACATTGGGGTGCATGTATCTTTTTGAATTAGAGCTTTGGCATTTCCAGATACATGCCCTGGAGCGAGATTGCAAGATCATATGGTAACTCTATGCTTAGTTTTTAAGGGAACCTCCTTATTGTTGTTCTGTATTTTTCTTCATTTTGATCATGATAAATTATGTTGTTAGATTTTTGATGCATCCCTGGTTAATTTCACTTGAGCTTGATACACATAAATCATTGTTGATTCTGCTAGCTTCTATTTTATTTTGTATCTTTGTATTGAAATTTATAAGTGAAATGACTCTAGAATTGTCTTTGCTTATGTTTATCTAGTTTCAGAATCAAAAGTACATTTTCTCCTAAGATGAGCTAGGTGAAGTTTCCCTCTTTTGCTATTTTTTAGAAGCAGTGCTTAAAACTGGAATTCATCATCCCTTGAGAATTTTATAGAACTCTTCCATAAACTATCATGCTAGTTTTGGGATAGGAAATTCATTGAATTTCTTTTATAGCTCTTAACTGGTTTCTTTAAGGTCCCCAAATCTTGTTGCTATAATTTTGACAGTTACAAATTTTTAGTCTTCTATTCATTTCATCAGTGTTTTCAAATATACTCACCAACAGCTGTTTCTTAATGTCTTCCTTCCTTACTCCCATCCATCCATCCTAATTTCATGAGGAGGGCATGCAACTTTCCTCTTTTTTCCCCTTGATCAGTATTGCAAGAGATTTATATTTTATTTTCCTTATGAGACAAGAAAATTGTCTTTTGAATTTGGTAATCTTTTGTTGTGTGTGTTCTCTATTTCTTTGATTTTTGCCCTATTATTATTTCCTTAGTTTTCATTTCCTTGGGTTTGCTCTAAGGCTCTTTCCCCAACTTATTTAGTTACATGCTTAGCTAATTTACTTCTAACTTTTCTTATTTCCTGATCATTTATTTAAACCTATAAATTTTTCTCTAAGCATGACCTTACTAGTGTCCTGCAGAATTTGACAAGTGGTATTTAAATTATCATTCAGTCCTGAATATTTCTAAATTTCCTTTACCACTTCCTGCTTAACTGAACAATTATTTGATAAAATGTGACTTCATGTATATAAAAATGTAAGTTATCCTTTTGCAGATAATTTCTGTTTCATTGTTGTTGAAGTCTGATATTGTTCTTCAGTAATATATTGAGATTACTTTAATGATCCGACATGTGGCCTATTTTTGTAACCAGGGTGTGATAAAAGCTATATTCTTTATTTATTGTTCCCATATATATTCTGTATATACTTAGTGTGTTCTCAGTTGCTAAGTTGTGTCTGACTCTTTGTGATCCCAGAGGCTGTAGCCCTCCAGGCTTCTCTGTGCATGCGATTTCCCGGGCAAGAATTTTTCTATCCCTGACTCTTCCCTCTAATAACACACAATACATCAGCATGCTCTTATGTTCTTATCTTTGTCTCCCTACCTTCTTGGCTGTTAATTAGGATTGACAACAGGTTTCTGTGATGTGTAAATATCCATCACAATTCAAGACACAAAATAAGTATCTGATGACATTGTTCCTTTTTCTCCTTTAAAGGAAGTTTGTTTCTTTTAAAAGAAAAAGTTTGTCTACTGTCATCCCCAAACTAATGTCATTAACGGAAAGTTTTTCTGCTAAAATAATCAGTATCAATTGATTCATTTATTGAACTCCTATAAGGTGTTATAGCACATAAAAAAGAAAATGACACATGTACATCTGAAGAAAAGTACCTCTATGCTGTTATTTAACTGTGACAGATAAAGAAGTTTGTGGCAGTCTATATGAATTGGGTTGGGGCTTCCCAGGTGGTAACAGTGGTTAAAGAACCCATCTGCCAAGGCAGGAGAGGTAAGAGACACAGGTTCAATCCCTGGGTTGGGAAGATCCCCTGGAGGAGGGTATGGCAACACACTCCAGTATTCTTGCTTGGGAAATCCCATGGGCAGAGGAAACTGGTGGGCTACAGTCCATGGGGTCTCAAAGAGTCGGACACAGCTAAGTGACAGCATGCAGATGACTTGATATATGTAAAGTATGGGTATGAAGACATAGAAGACACTGACCAAGCTTTAATTCCTCTTTCTCTTGTCCATAGGGTCTTCCTTTGCTTACTCAACAACGGTCAGATAGAAATCTTTAAAATCCCTCATCATGACATCTAATTATGGTTGAGATTTAAAATCAAGTGACTGCTATCTATTTTAATAAATACATTTTCTGTGAAAGATGTCTAAGATAAGTTTATTCTTGTAGCCTCAGGATCCTGATAGATACAGGGATTATACACCACATATTGGGTTTTATAACTCAGACTCTTCTGGGATTTTTAACACAGGTTGGAACTGTCACTCATACTCAGTGGAGTAGCTCCCTGGAGTTTTTTAGTAACAAGGTGCTAATTTAGTAATAGCCCTGAGCATTTGTGAATATCCTGTTATAGATATTTTATAAGCATTAACCATTTAATCCTTTACAACTGGAAAGGTCGATGCATAATCCCAATAATTCACTTGGGGAAACTGAGGATCTTCAATAACTCACCAAAGTCAGGTAACTAGCACAGGACAGAGCTGGGGTTTGAACTTGTCTGTGCTGACTCTGGTGCTTTTCTTCCTTCCACTGTACCGCAGCTGCTCCAATATGACTTCAAACTGGAAAACTCCATACACACGTCTGAATCTCTTTTATTTCAACCTATTGTAAGGGGCTCACTTACACACCTTACCAAGCACACACATACATGGTTAAAAAGGATCAGCACCCATCAAAATCATTTCACTTGTGATCTGAAATCCTATTGAAACGCTGATCTCCTGAGAGAGGTAATGCTGGAGGGTTATGGCATTTCTTGGTTTCTTGATTACAGTAATTTGGCCTATATTTCCTTATTTGTTTTTCTTTCCCTAGTGCTCAGGTAGAGGATGGGGCTGGGGGTAGGAGCTAGGCAGGGGAGGCAGGTCTGGCTTTACTTTTATTGGCTCTGAGGACCATGAAAAGCTTAAGGGGAGCAGGCTTCCTTGCTAAAGTTTGTTCCTAGCACTGCCTCTCGGGAGGTGGTGGGTGGGATGCAGGGAGGCCTGGGTTTGGACAGCCTTGATGGGCAAGGAGAAGATGCTGGGGCAAATGATGAGAGAGGCCTCTCTGTTTCTGTTTATTATGAATAATTTCAAAAAGGTAAAGGCAAGAGACTGAGACTATAATGGTGAAAAGGAGATAGCACAGCCCGGAGCCCAGGCTCAGCTTCCCAGGGCGTCTTCATCTGTCCCAGGGAGGCTGGTGCCTGCTGTCACTGACTCTTGCTCCTGAAGCCAATCTCTCTCTTAGGAGGCTCCGAATCTCCCAAGAACCAAGGAGTGCAGTACATATTCCTGAAAGTCACAGTGACAGGTGGGAATGTAGCCAAATGCCCCACACCATCCATTTATCATTTCATGTAACGGGCTGCTGCTGTGCAAGGTTCCTGTGGGCCAACTCTTGCAGCCAGTTCCTTAGTATCCCCTCCTTCTTCAGGAAGCTGACAGTTTTACCTTGACCGACCTTGGGGTGGGGTTGTGAACAGTTTCCGAGAAGTGGATCAACTGTGTCAGAGACTCTGCCTAGTGTTTTATTTTGTGCTACACATACAGAATAAACTCATTTCATTTCCACGATAACTCTTTACTGAACGTTAGATATAATTTTCCCTATTTTACAAGAACTGAGGTCTAGGAAGTTAAGTGAGTTCCCTAAGACTCCTCAGGATGAGTAAGTAGTAAGAGTGGGATTCAAACTCATCTTTGGCTCCTTGTCTTCTTTCTGGTGACATGGATCTCTCTCAGCTGTGCTGTTCACCCCATTGAGAGGACAGCCCCTCCCTAGCCCTTTAGAAATGTGAACAATAATGATAATGATGAACAAGGATGGTGATCATCCCAGCAAGAATGAATAAACCTTCCATTGAAAGCTCTTGGAATTTGTTTGAATTTCCTCTTGTCAGAGTTATAGAAATTAATGAGCTGCTAGATCTGGACCTGGTGTGCCTTGATAAAAGGACTTATTTTTAGTGCTTTAGCATTTAAAAGGATCTGTTATAATTTCATGCTTATAATAACACTAAATAAGGGCCTGTATTTGTCTAGCATAATTGGAAGAAGCAAAGGAAAGGGGAAACAGTTACTTCCAAACAAATGGCATGACTGCTTCTTGCGAGAAATTGGAAGACAGAGAAACCCCCCAATGAAACAAACACCCGGGCTTTAATTATCCTCCATGGAGAGCATTTCCCACAGACCAGAGATGGCCTTTAGGAACACAAAGTCCCACCCAGCTAGGCTGGGAGTGTGTGGGTGGCTATGGGGGTTAGAAGGCGGGGCAGGGTTGTTTCAGTTAAGGAGTGATGCTGTCCATGAACAGCTTACTTGAGTTGCTTTAGGACCAGAGAGAAGGCACAGGCGTGCCGGTCCTTCCCTTTTTTTGACTGTCTCAGGGATGATTTATTGACCTGTCCTTTTGTCTTTAACCTCACTGTCTTTGAGGCCTCTGAGAACATGGTGGCTGAAATAAAGAAGGATGAGAGAGGGTTAAAGCCTAGGATGTAGTAAATGGACTACTCTCCCAGACTTCCAGATCAGCCCAGGGTCACTAAGTCTCATCCCTCCCTTGCTCTCTGCCCGGAACCCTTTTGTTGAGCACCCTCCTTACACGCAGCACCTGGGGCCCCGCCCCTCTCATGGCCACACCCCTTTCGTGGCCACACCCTCTCCCCATAATCTGCACCCAGTCCTTCATCTGCCAGTCTCTTTCTCCCACAGTAAAATTTTTTGCTCTCTTTGTGCATTTGCATTTCTGCTGACTGCTAAGATCAGTTTAATTTCATGGGTGTCATTTCCTTCAAGAAATCTCTCTCTGAGCAGCAGCCCATCGAATCCCCGATAAAACATATTTTCCTATGGTAATGATTTTATGGGCCCATAAGTCATGAATTTATTATGATCTCAGCTCCTGCTGCTGATTGCTGTAAAATGCAAAGTAATTAACAGCGAGCGGTAGCAGTTATTCCCACCTGGTAACGTGTTCCTTCGTTCACTGATGGGTTTGATTAAAGTAATGACTAAAGAGTAAAGCCCCGCTGTAAAATATTAGCATGATTAATACTGTATCCTAAATAAGAAACAAAACTAACGGGCACGGTCGGAGAAATTAAAAAAAAATGTATACACATAATCCTTCCTCTTCCACCCTCTCCCCCTCCCTCAAGCAATTGTTCTGGCTCATTTAGGGTAAGTCTTGCTTCCATTAAATAATGTATGGCTTCCAAGGCTAGGGGCTGGCTAACAGAGCATGTTGCACACTTTCCATAACATCTTAAGTGCTGGTGTTAATTTTTTCCCCTTTCCTCTTTGATGTGCAGAATGGAGATTAGATGGCAATGTACTTCGGACTACAGCCTAGATATCAGTGACAGGGTCCCCTTCATTTCTGTGTGGGGAATGGGTCTTCATGGGCCATCTGGGACAAGAGCAAAAGGAGCTTTGGTGACTTTGCTTCTCTCCTTGACTAGCTGGAGCCTGGAGAAAGCTCTGTGGGAGTTCAGGGAAAGTATTACTCGGGCGATCCCCAACCAGAGAGCTACAACTGAAGCTGATGACCTTCAACTTTACCTTTCGTAATGTTAGAAAAAACTTGTAGTGTTGGACTGTTCTGTGGAGAAACATATATGCCTCCTCGGTGCCTGAACACTTCATTGTCCTTATTCGTGGTGCTATAAAGAGGTACAACTTTCTTGAAGCCTCACTTTTCCTGAAGATGGAGTTGGAGGCCCTCTTCACTGTGGGGTTGGAGGCAGTTCTGTGTGTGGAACTCCAGAGCATCTATACCTCTCAACTCTGAGGAGAACTGCTGCTACTGCTAAGTCACTTCAGTCGTGTCCGACTCTGTGCGATCCCATAGACGGCAGCCCACCAGGCTCTCCTGTCCCTGGGGAGTTCTTGCCTGGGATTCTCCAGGCAAGAACACTGGAGTGGGTTGCCATTTCCTTCTTCAATGCATGAAAGTGAAAAGTGAAAGTGAAGTTGCTCAATGGTGTCTGACTCGTAGCGACCCCATGGACTGTAGCCCACCAGGCTCCTCCATCCATGGGAGTTTCCAGGCAAGAGTACTGGAGTGGGGTGCCATTGCCTTCTCTGCAACCAGGCACAGCCCTCCTGAAGTGGCTGTGGGCAGGTAGAGGTTGACCGGGGGCTGAGGGTGAGCTGGAAGAGATGGCCTGCTGAGAGAGGTCTTGGAGAAAGGGGAGAGATATGCCTTTGTCTTCCTCCAGTTACTCTGAAATTAATTTCACACCTACCTCTGTGGGCTGGGGGAGAGAGAGACAGAGAAATATAGGAATATGTGTGCAGTAGGAGGACTCTCAAGCATTTGACCCAGGAAAAATTTAGGAGCGTCTTTCTTATGAGAGAATTGCTTGGCCAAGTGTTGAAAGACGGTCTATGGGAAGACAAGAGCCCACTTCTTTAACTCTTTGTGTGTGCATGCTAAGTCTCTTCAGTTGTGTCCAATTCTTTGCCTCCCCTATGGACTGTAGCCTGCCAGACTCCTCTGTCCATGGGGATTCTCCAGGCAAGAATACTGGAGTGGGTTGTCATGCCCTCCTCCAGGGGCTCTTCCCAACCCAGGGATCGAACCCATGTCTCTTACGTCTCCTCCATTGGCAGGTGGGTTCTTTACCACTTGGGAAGTCCCTGGATGCCTATTATATGCCAGCCACGGGACTATAGTCTCTGTCATTAAGAAACTCCCAGGCTAAAAACTCAACTAAGAGAGAAGATGATAAAGAAAACCTCATGGGCAAAAGCATGAGTAAAAGAAGAAATGGGGACCTTGGGACTCTTGGTCTTCACTGCCTTGTGTGTCTGAGGGGCTGGAGAGAGAAAGCCACACTGCTAGGTAGGAGACAGAAGTGGATGACATAGGTGGTCCACTTCGTGAATTTGGAAGGGAAGAGACCATCTTTTATGGGAGCAGTGGGCATCCTTTTTCTGACCCATAGCCACAGAGAGCATGGAGAAGAGTGCCATCAGTTTACACCTCTCCTTGATTTAGGGAACTTTCTTGGTGGTTCAGATGGTAAAGAATCTGCCCCCAAAACAGGAGACCTGGTTTTCATCCCTGGGTCAGGAAGATCCCCTGGAGAAAGAAATGGCAGCCCATTCCAGTATTCTTGCCCGTGAAATCCCTTGGACAGAAGAGCCTGGAGGGCTACAGTCCATGGGGTTGCATAGAGTCGGACACAACTGAGTGACTTTCACTTCAGTTCGATCCTTGGTTTAGAAGAGCTCAAAGCACTTCAAAGTACAAGATCCTTGTTGGGGGAGAAGTGAAGGACAGATATAAGTGGAGGCTTCTTAATGATTTGGGGCCCTAATTCTGAAGAAGGAAATGATTTGTTCAAAGCTGCTCTTAGTAAGGGGCTGGTGTGAGATCAGACCCCATGTCTTCCCCATTAACCAGTCATGCCTATTTGCTTAATGGATTATGCTTCAGATGCCAGGTTTCTGGAGGCCATGCTGACAGGCCACCCAACTGGGTTTGAGCAAACTACAAACAATGGCAATTTGCACAGCTCTGTTGTGAGTCCCTGGAATAATATCACATGGGCTGCCTGGGAAAGAATCTGACAGAAAGGCATCAGGTGGGTTTTTTTTTTCTTTTCTTTTTTTTTCCTGTACTAAAAATGACAGCTGCTTCCAAAGTGCAAGGTATTTTCCTAATCAAGGATGAAGCTGCGATGAGGTGAGGTTGGGGGTTAGGTGAGAGTAAATCGATCTCTAAAAATACTTTTTCCTCTTCTCTTCCCTTCTTAACAAATTAGGGAGAAACCCCTTGTTGCATGATATTTCAGAAATAATACAATAGACATGTGCCTTTCTGCCTTTACTCCTGGAGCCCTTGCTTCCCAGGGGTAGAGGAAGGAAGAGTTATGGGGATCGAGGTGCTGGCAACCAGGAAGATAAACGCAAGGCCCTCCCTCTCTCCACCGCTGAGCAGGTCAAAAAATGATTGCGTTGGGTGTGAAGGATTTATGTCTGCCGTGAGTCAGTCAGAGTGTCGGGGTAAATCAAGGCTGACATTTTTAGCATCTGGGGAAAAAAAAGCAATTGCATTTTATGTCTACATTTTGCTCGGCTAATCAAGGTGCGGAAGAGACAGTCTGCCTGGGGAAGCTTTTCCACTTTTTATTATTTAGGTAGGGTTTGGTTCGCCCCATAGAAACATGGAGCAAATCTATAAAGGCCTCAGTTTAGAGTCAGGAAGAAAGGAAAAGGCCCTCCCTGTCACATTTGATTTGGAGAGAGAAGTTGGCAAAATGTATCAACAGCTGAGGAAGGGGATTTGGGGAGGAGCTGGACATGGGGGGTTTCTGAACAATCTTATGAACAAAGAAGTGAAAAGTCATCTTTGCAAAGAGTTTTTCTCTCACTGAGTCTCCAACAGGACCTAGGATATACTAGAACTTTTAGAAAACAACTAGCTTGATGTTTTTAACTAAATTAGCCAGCTGCTAATTGACCATTTGTTAGTCCTTGAGCTGAAGCAACCAGCGAAATAACTAAGTAGATGAGATGGAGCTGTTAAAGCAGCTGATGTATACTGACATGGTTCAAAATCAAGCCACAGTTAATGTGTGCAAGGGGAAAAGAAAAATGAACAAATGCACTAGTCATATTTCTTTTTAGCTTTCTGTTTTCAAGGCTAATTATTGGTTTATCTAAGTGCTTTGCTTTCATAAATGAGAATGTATTTGGATTTCAAAAATCTTCTATTTTACACCAGGGACTAGATTCAGCAAATATACTTTCATATGTTAGTGGATAGTAATCATGATAGCTAACTTTTCTTGAGAGGGAGGGGATTTCTTATTAAATCACCAATGCCTCAGGAGAGGGTTGCAATCTCTGTTTTACAGAAGGGGAAACTGAAGCTTAGAGAGGTTGACTCCTATATTTGAGGTTGTATCTGGCTCTTCCTAGCTGGTAATAACTAAAAAGTTCTTTGAACAGAGACAATTCTGCCTCCACAACCCTCATGCCTAACTTCTTTGTGGGCTGCATCAGAGTTGATCTCAGCAGAGATGCACAGTTACACTAATAATGTTAGGATCAAGAGCTTTTATGAAAACACATTTTGTTAATAACTAGATTTTCCTTTTCATGGCCCTGAAAAAACTTGGGAACCAGCCACAGGTCCTGAAAGTGTGAGATGATGATGGTAATAGCTAAAATGTGTTACTTACGTGGGCTTCCCTGGTAGATCAGTGGTAAAGAATCTGCCAATGCAGGGGATGTGGGTTCAATCCTTGGGTTGGGAAAATCCCCTGGAAAAGGAAATGGCAATCCATCCCAGTATTCTTGTCTGGAAATCCTTATGGACAGAGGGGCCTGGTGGGCTACAGTCCATAGGGTCGCAAAGAATCACACATGACTTAGCAACTGAACAACAACAAATTGCTGACTTGTCATATGCCAGACACCATGTTAAGTTCCTTATACTTACTTACTCACAGTATCCATAGTCCTAAAAAATGAGCCAGTTAGGAACCCAAGCTTCAGATGAAGAAATGGAGGGCCCAAGAAGTTCAGAAAATTTCCATGCTTTTAACTAAGAAGCCAGGATAGGAAGCCAAGAAAATGAGATGGTGTCAGAGCCCAGTACTGCTAGTAATGGCTTGGCCAGGCCAGGACGTGTTTGGGTGGGACAAGAGTATTGCAATAGTTTGTTCATTACCTTCTTGTGTATGTGTGGCCTCAAATGATTACTTTGTGGTGTCTGATTTAAGAGACTTCCAAGTTTTCTTACAAGCAATTAATACTCTTGGGACTTCTCTTGTGGCTCAGATGGTAAAGAATCTGCCTGCAATGTGGGAGACCAGGGTTTGATCATTGGGTCAGGAAGATCATCTGGAGAAGGGAATGGCTACCCGCTCCAGTAGACAGTTTTCTTGCAAACAATTAAAGCTCTTCCTCTATTAGCACATATTTAGTTTAAAAAGAAAGGGTCAATAAAACTGGAAGAAAAATAAGGAAAAAAAGTTGCCAACAAAAAGACAAAGAAGAAAATACTTGTCCCTCCTAAAGGAAATCAGTCCTGAATATTCACTGGAAGGACTGATGCTGAAGCTGAAACTCCAGTACTTTGGCCACCTGATCTGAAGAGCTGACTCATTTGAAAAGACCTGGATGCTGGTAAAGATCGAATGTGGAAAGAGAAGGGGACGACAAAGGATGAGATGGTTGGATGGCATCACCGACTCAATGGACATGAGTTTGAGGAAGCTCTGGGAGTTGGTGATGGACAGGGCGACCTGGCATGCTGCAGTCCATGGGGTCGCAAAGAGTAGGACACGACTGAGTGACTGAACTGAACTGAAGAATCTTTTATCTGAGATTTCAAACACTGCTTCCCTTCTTAGGGCCCTAGGACCCCTCCCTAGATGTCCTAGAAGGGGGTACAGGGACCTTAAAGTTATCTTCAGTATATCAAAAAGTCAAACTAAAATTGATTTACAGATAATAAGGCATCTTAGTGTAAGTCAAACAGCATGTTCATGGAGTTATATTTGCTCAGTGAGGTAATGCTGATTACTGCATACTGATTGATCTTTGATGAATAAAGATAGGGGAATATTCTTTAATAAAGGTCGTCAATTAGACAAAAAATATATTAAAAAAAAAGAAACCTCATAAGGAAAAGAATAAAAGGTCTTTGGTGACAGAAAGCCTAGAAGCCCCTGATAAGAAGAAGGTTATTTTTTCTTTTTGTTCTTTGTGGCTCGGCTATTTGTTGGAAATGTTAGCAAAATAGCTTTCAAAGCCCAATGAGATAATTTATGTAAAGTGTTATGCAAATACTAGCTTTTTTGTTATTAATATTAACAGTAATAGTCATGATAATGATTTTGCTGTGGAGCAGGTGAAATTGCATCAAGAACCTTAATTTTAAAACTTTTCCTCAGTAGAGATTTGTTCTCTTCTGCACCAAATCTTGTGTTAGTGTAGGTGTATCCTGTATGGTGTGTGCTGTGTGCTCCCGCGTGTGTCCACTGCGTGTGTCACGCTGTATGTGCATGTGCGGTGTGTACACACACACGTGCCATGGTTTTGTGAAAATACCGTAGCCCCCACCCGCTGTGGCTCATCGTGCAGCTGCACATTACACAATTCTTTGCTCTGAAAACTTATTTGAAAGGGTGATGAAGCATTTGGGTTGTGCTGTGGGTTTTCACTCCCCAATTTTTGCCATTAATTAGACAAACCTCCCCACCAAATCCTCCCAAGGAGGCTGAAGGGTCTGGGAGAAGCTGGACCTGAGAATCTGGCCGTCTTTATCTTGGGCCTGTGCCTCTGAACACAAGGTGGTTTGAATGTCACAATGAGGCTGTGAAATCGGTGTCTCAGGTACGCCTCCAACACTATGGACTTGACTTAATGCTTCCTTTTTAACTAGTTGTTTTGATGCGCTGTGGAGACAGTGTGAGTCACACTATTAATTGGGCAGAGATTAGCACATAATCAAATCACATCTGCTTAAAAAAATAGTCAGAGCTCTCTTTATTAAAATGGAATAAAGTGTAAATTGATCTATAGCAATTTGACTCTGCACTCCTGGTTAAGAAAAGGCTATTGAGTGGAATGAGATCGGTACCTACTCTAATCTTTGTTATCAATCTCTTGTTGGTCTGTCTCTGTACTTCTTTAGTCTTATTTCAGAGAAAGCCTTGGTAGTCTCCACATGGCTCTCTGAGGTTCAGTCTGTCCACACCTTCTCTGCCTGCCTCATCAGCTCCTTCTACTGCTGCCTCACTCCAGCTCCAATTGAGGCTCATATTTACCATCAGCAGGCAAAGGTGCCTCCTGAACACCCCAGTTTACTCTGCATGTCCACTTACTCTAGATCTCTCCTCTGCTTCTCTCTTTTTAAATTTAATTGTTAATTCTTGGCCACTCTGTGTGGGATCTTTGTTCCCAGACCAGGGATCAGGCCTGCATTGGAAGCAGGAAGTCTTAACCACTGGACCACCAGGGAATTCCTTGCTTATCTCTTTGCATGAAGTTAGCTGTCCTCTTGATCTGGCGTGGGTACTACTGGTCTCTTTCCAGTATCTGAAGCCATAGGCCATCCCTCCCCATCACCTGCGTGCACACACGAGCAGGTGTGTTCTAACCTGTGAGGGCCCGCTTACCAAGCATTGTTGTTTCTTTTTTGTTCTTAAGCTCATTATTTATTACTCATCTCTACATAGACTAGGCCTCTTCAACATCATTTTTCACAGTGTACCAAAGACTTTGCCAGGGACTTAATTCCACCCCCCGCCCCATCTTATTATTTCTATTATTTAGATTGACCAGTGTGGTCAAAGACAGTGTGTAGTGGTTTCTCACAAAGAGGAAGCACTACCATGGCCTCCAGGGGCTACAGGTTCACTGGGTTAGGCATTGAGTTAATAGGGGATATGAGTTGATTTGAATTACTGTTTTTCTTCACAGCAATCTCGGCAGCTTTAGGGAGCTGGAACATGGAATAAAATGGTGGCTGAAAAGACATTCCAAGTGACCACTGCTATCCACTTCACAGCATGGCAAAAGTGGGAAGGTTTTAGGCTTTTGAGTGTGACATGTATGCAAATCCCAACTCCTGTTATTTTGCCTATGTGACCTCTAAGTCTCAGTTTCCTAACCCATAAACTAGGAATGATGATACCTTCCTCACAGGTGGTTGTTAGGGAAAAAATGAGATGATATATTTAAAACAGATCACAGAACACACTATAGGTCCACAAATGTCATGGGCTAAAGTACATTATCAGAGAGGTGGATATCCTTGAAGTGAAAGTGTTACTTTTACTCTCAGTCATGTCCAACTCTTTTTGACCCCATGAACTGTAGCCTACCAATTTCCTCTGTCTATGGAATTCTCCAGGCAAGAATACTAGAGTGGGTAGCCATTCCTTTCTCCAGGGGATCTTCCCAACCCAGGGATCAAACCTGGGTCTCCCGCATTGCAGGCAGATTCTTTACTGTCTGAACCACCGGGGAAGCCCCTGGGGGCAATGTAAAACTTAAATTATTAACACAGCCATTCCTCAAGTGAATTCTGAACACTGAAAATAAATGAGCATAGAACTGCCAGAGATGAAGTTCCTAAGGAAAGCATATCCTTTACTGCAAGCTGAGCCCTGCACTTCCTGGGATGCTTGGGGTATGTTGCCCGTTTGGTGGCAGGGAGGCAGAAGACGATGAGCTGTCTCAGCTCAGTTCTCAGCCTTAGGGCAGTGCCTTGGGTGGTAAAAAGATGCAACTCAAATCTTTAGAAATTGAGAGAAGGAACAGGAGAGAAGTCTCTACAAAGAACTGAGAGTCAGAAAGAGACTTAGGAGAGCCCCAGCAGGGTTACTTAAGAGAAAATCAGGTGCCAAGGTCTGAAGGTTGAAACATGGAGGGAAAAGGATGCAGACTTTGAGATGCTAGAAGAAAGATTCAAAATATCTGTACAAATTAGAATTCTGTTTGGATTTTGGTCTAAATCAATAAGGTAATATGGATACATGAAGAGTCTTGAAATTCCGATGCCAGTTACAGAGGTATAGTGGTGTGTGTGTGTGTGTGTGTGTTTATATGCATGTGCACATACATGCAAAGGATGATAATCCTCCTCATAACAAACACTGGTTCCTTCAAGTGTGCCCTGGGTCCCATTTCTTTCTTGCTTCCATCTTCAGGTTTTTGGTTTTTTCCTCTCTCCAGCGTCATCAGTTTTTCCTTTTCTTACTGCATTGTATGTATTTTCCAAGGTAAATCAAAATGAAGTCCTCTTTTGATTGCTTATTTTCTCTAACCAAAGCCTCAATTCTCTGCTATCCTTTAAGATCAGATTTCTTCTAAAAGTTGTTAAATTGTGTTTTAATTATGTCCATTCATTCTTCAGTTCCCTCCTCTATCCTGAAGGTGGCTCAAGGCACTGCCAGCTTATTCATTGTGCCATCCAAGGGTCAGCTTTTCAGTCTTCATCTTCATCAGTCTCCTAGCCACCTTATCCAGGGCTGGTCACACTCTTCTTGGCATAGTTCTCTCCTTCCTTCCATGACATCACATGTTTCCTGGTTGTCCTTTCCCCCTCTAGTTCCTCCCTTCAGTATAGGCTCTCTGAGTGTGGTTATGCTCTAAGGCTTGGTTTTCCCTCTTCTCTCCATGTACTTATTTCCTATGTGATCTCTTCTATCCTTATAGCCCCAAATTTCCTCTATATGCTAATGAGATAAATAAATAAATAAATAAATATATATTTATGTCTCCAGGCCAAAAATCTCTTCTGAGACTCAGACTCATATATCTACCTGGCTACCTGACATCTCTACCTGGATATCTCAGTTAAGTTCAGTCCCTCAGTCGTGTCCAACTCTTTGCAACCCCATGGACTGCAGCACGCCAGGCCTCCTTGTCCATAACCAACTCCCAGAGTTTACTCAAACTCATGTCCATTGAGTCGGTGATACCATCCAACCATCTCATCCTCTGTTGTTGCCTTCTCCTCCCACCTTCAATCTTTCCCAGCATCAGGGTCTTTTCAAATGAGTCAGCTCTCCACATCAGGTGGCCAAAGTATTGGAGTTTCAGCTTCAACATCAGACCTTCCAATGAATATTCAGGACTGATTTCTTTTAGGATGGACTGGTTGGATCTCCTTGCAGTCCAAGGGACTCTCAAGAGTCTTATCCAACACCACAGTTCAAAAGCATCAATTCTTCAGCACTCAGCTTTCTTTATAGTCCAACTCTCACATACATACATGACTACTGGAAAAACCATAGCTTTGACTAGACAGACCTTTGTTGGCAAAGTAATGTCTCGGCTTTTTAATATGCTGTCTAGGTTGGTCATAGCTTTTCTTCCAGTAACAAGCGTCTTTTAATTTCATGGCTGCAGTCACCATCTGCAGTGATTTTGGAGCCCCCCAAAATAAAGTCTGTCACTGTTTCCACTGTTTCCCCATATCTCACAGACATCTCAAAAGAAAGATGTGAAAATGGAATTTTGCATTTTCCTTGCACACCTGTTCCCTTTTTAGACTATCCTCTCCCCATTAATGATGCCACCATCAGTGTAATTGTTCAAGCCTACAGCCCTCAAATTATGAATAGGTACTGCCGTATCTATTGCATTCATTTGTTCAGTTAGCATTTACAGTTGATTCTCATTATTTGAGGCAGTTATGTGCTATGAAGTTGCTGAGAATACCAGTATAGTGAATGCTGAACCATTGCTCCTAGGGAGATTACAGGCTTAGGTTCCTCTAAGCATCTGGTCAAGCATTTTTGCCAACTGCTGAATACATTCCATGTGTGTTTCTGTTCACAGACAACTTCTTTTATGTATATTGTTGATTTGTCAACACTGTACTCACGGCCAACAGCACCATCACTCTTGCCTGAATGAAGTTTATCTGACACACGTATTTTCTCCATAAGGTATATGACAGCCTTCTTGCACTCAGGAACACTGGAAAGCACTTGAGCAATATACTTGGGGACCATATTAAGCTCAAAAGTGCCAACGAAAAGCACACAAATGCAAGAAAGTGGCACAGAGTAGACAAGGAAAAAGATACCTCTGTACAGCATGAGAGCTGGAACAAGAGGGTGGAGCATGGCTTTATGGGCCATCAGCTAGGAACACACGCGTCAGGCAAATCAAAATTTTCACCTGTCTGCAAATGTCTGTGAATGAGGGCAAAAGTACCACAAGTATCAATTTGGGCATTTCATTTAGAGAGTAGATGAATTCGCACATGTGGAATCTGTAAATAATGGAGTCCAGTATATTAATATTTATGTACTAGATGTACTATGATGTACTAGATGCTATGTTTTTGAAGATAGACTACTAAGACCAAAACACGCATGGTCTCTTCCATGGAAGGTATTCATTCTGACTCTGGAGTATGTATTTTGAACCCATCTGCTTTTCTCCACTCCCTCCCTCAACTACTCTGGTTCTTACCACTGATATTTCTCATTTGGGCCATTACTTATTAAGTAACCTCCTTCAGTTTTGCCTCTTCCAATCCCTTCTCCCAGCATGACCAGAGTTGTCCTTTCAAACATGAATTATGCCACTGTTAGCATTTTATCCATTAATGACTTCCTACTCACCTATCTACTGAGGCAGCAGTCTAGCTTAGCTCTACAGTCTCATCTCGAACCACAGCCTCCCTTTACTCATGTTCCCACCACACTGACATCCTTTCAGATACTGTGTGGCCAGGTTCTTTCCTGCCTCTGAGATTCTGTCCATATCTTTCTCTGTCTGTGCCCAGATCACTCAGCACACTTTGGTTCATCCTCAGGTCGAATACTAACTCTCTCCTCGAAGAAAAACCTTCCTTGAACATAAGGTCTGCCTTGTTATTCTCCATACAGATATACCTTATTTTTTTAAACTCCTTGTAACATATTTATATTTTTCTTTCTTACTAGTTTACTGTGTCATCCCTACTAAACTAATTCCATGAGTTCATATACTATCTTTGCTCTGCTTAGTACTCATTCCTTGTATCTAGCACAGTGCCTGATTATATTAATCACATAATCAGTATTATGAATGAATGAATTTAATGAATTACTAAATGAATAGCTTAGAGTGTCAAAGGACCACTGTATATAGGCTTATACCAGCTGAGGTAGAGAAGCCCTGGTATTGTCTTCATCCAAATTTCTCTTGCTATTTCCAGTCCTCCTAGGCAGCTATATTCTATATTCTAATTCCTTACTTTGGATTTATAATTCAGCATTTTTGTTAGCTCCAGTAGTCCATCCTCTAATAAGCAGAACCAGATATTTGCCATAGCAGCCTACCTTCTTGGAGCAGGTTCCTAGTGCTCACTGTATCACCATGGTCCTAGAGAGGATTCCTGGTGCTCTCCTAGACAATCAGTGCCACTGTGGTCCTTGCATACTCACCAATGTATCTGGTTTACATTAGGTCCTCTCACAGGTGGGCAAGAGCTGTCAAGGTGACCAAATCTTCTGAACCATCACCTGAATCTAAACTGCCCTGTTGATCATCTGTGACCTTAAAATACTGCGAATTGCACAAAGGAGAACTGATGCCAAAGGTCAGAAATTTCAGAAAGTCCTCTTTGGACCCAATATAAGGAAGAACTTCTAAAGCTGGCTGATTGAGTAGGTAGTGAGCACTCAGTCCTTCAAGGTGCGGAATGAGGATGATTGTATCTGATGAGTCAATAATCTTAGAGACTTCAGATTCTGGTCTGTGGACCACCCATGCCAGAATCATCTGTGGATGGTTGCAGGGCAGTGGGGTTGAGTAGTGTCCGGGACAAGTTGCACATCCACGCATGGTGGCCCTGGTATGTTTGTTAATAATCATTTTCTGGACTCAACCCCAAACTTTGACATAGGTGCTAGGATGCAACATGGAGAGATCTCTGAAGCTTGAGCATTCTGGCCTAGATAGTCTCTAAGGCTATCTCCCACCTTCAGATTGTGGCCTTGTAATCTCATGTATTGAACATCCATTCAACAACTGTTGATGGAAAGCTTCTGAGTGTCGGTCACGGTTCTTGGCTTTAGATATTGTGATGATTAACTTTCTGTGTCAACCTGGTTAGGCTATGGTACCTAGTTATTTAACTAAACACTTATCTAGATGTTCCTGTGGATGTATTTTGTAGATGTGGTTAACATCTATAATCAGTTTAAGTAAAGATAATGTAGGTGGGCCTCATCTAATCAGTTAAAATCTTTAATTGCAAAATAGCCTTTTTGCAGAAGAAATTCTACTTCAAGGCTAAAGACAAGAGACCAAAGACTTCAAGACAAAACCCTTGCTTGAGCGTCCAGTCTGCTGGTCTGCCTTACAGATTGTGGACTTGCCAGGCCTCACAACTGCATTGGCCAGTACCTTAAAATAAATCTCTCAAATATATGTCAGTTCAGTTTAGTCATTCAGTCGTGTCCAACTCTTTGCGACCCCATGAATCGTAGCACGCCAGGCCTCCCTGTCCATCACCATCTCCCAGAGTTCACGTAAACTCACGTCCATCGAGTCAGTGATGCCATCCAGCCATCTCATCCTCTGTCATCCCTTTCTCTTCCTGCCCCCAATCCCTCCCAGCATCAAAGTCTTTTCCAATGAGTCAACTCTTCACATGAGGTGGCCAAAGTACTGGAGTTTCAGCTTTAGCATCATTCCTTCCAAAGAACACCCTGGCTGATCTCCTTCAGAGTGGAGTGGTTGGCTCTCCTTGCAGTCCAAGGGACTCTCAAGAGTCTTCTCCAACACCACAGTTCAAAAGCATTAAATATGTGTAGGGCTGGCCAAACTGTTTATTCGTTTTGTTCCATAAGATGGCTCTAGTAGCGCTTAGTTGTCTTTAACTTCATTCAAAACCATTTTGTTAGACGGTATTGTGACAGCTGTCCTATCAGCTTGCATTTTAAAAACCTTATCAAAGTTGGTGAAGTTTTGTGTAGCATTTTAATGAAGATGGAAGAAAAAAGTGACATTTTTAGCATAATATGCTTTATTACTTCAAGAAAGGTAAAATGCAACTGAAATGCCAAAAAAAAAAAAAAAAAAAACCACATGTGTAGTATATGGAGAATGTGCTGTGACTGATAGAATGTGTCAAAAAGTAGTTTGCAAAGTTTTGTGCTGGAGATTTCTTGCTGGATGTTGCTACAACGTTTGGGTAGACCAGTTGAAGTTGATAGTGATCAAATTGAGACATTAAGTGAGAACAATAAATCGTTAAACCTCTCGGGAGATAGCTGACATACTCAAAATATCCAAGTCAAGTACTGACAATCATTTGCACCAGCTGGGTTATATTCCTCACTTCATGTTTGGGTTCCACATCAGGCAGTCGTGTCTGACTCTTTGTGACCCCATGGACTGCAGCACACCAGGCCTCCCTGTCCATCACCAACTCCCGGGTTCCACATAAGTTAAGCTAAAAAAACCTTTTTGACCTTATTTCTACATATGATTATCTACTTAAATATAGTGAAAATGTTCCATTTAAAACAACTTAGGATGGGGAATGAAAAGCAAATACTGTACAATAATGTGGAATGGAATAGATTGTGGGGCAAGCAACATAAAGCACCAGCAACCATGCCAAAGGCTGTTCTTCATCCAAAGAACGTGATATTGTGTATATGGTGGATTGGAAGGGAGTCGTCTATTATGAGCTCCTTTTGGAAAACCAAATGATTAATTCCAACAAGTACTGCTCCCAGTTAGACCAACTAAAAGCAGCACTTGACAAACATTCGGAAGATGCATAATCTTCCATCAGAATACTGCAAGACCACATTTTTCTTTCACCAGGCAAAAACTGTTGCAGTTTGGGAAAAAAAAAAAAAACCAACCAAAAAACTGTTACAACTTGACTGGAAAGTTCTGATTCATCGTATGTATTCACCAGACACTGCACTTTCAAATTTCCATTTATTTAAATATTTTTAAAATTCTCTTAATGGAAAAATATTTCAGTTCCCTAGAAGACTATAAAAAGCACCGGTAAGAGACTGTAAAAGGTACCTTTTGCTCAAAAAGATAAAGTTAGGGGAAGATGGAGTTATGCAGTTGCCTGAAAGGTGGCAGAAGGCAGTGGAACAAAATGGTAAATATGTTCAATAAAGTTCTTGGTTAAAATAAAAAATATATCTTTTAATTTTTACTTAAGAACCAAAGGAACTTTTTGGTTAACCCAAAACTTCACAATAAAAACGTACCTTCTTTCTATCTTTTTCTCTCTCTTTCTCTCTCTCTCTCTGCTTGATCCAGACATAGAGCAAAGAATGAAACAAAATCTTTTATCTCATCAAGCTTAAATATTAGGTTCCACAGAGGACTATTATGTTTTCAGTGGTTTAAAATTTATTTAAACTTCTTTATGAATCAGGATTTATGGAGAAGGAAATGGCAACCCACTCCAGTACTCTTGCCTGGAAAATCCCATGGACGGAGGAGCCTGGTAGGCTACCGTCCATGGGGTGGTGAAGAGTCGGACACGACTGAGTGACTTCACTTTCACTTTTCACTTTCATGCATTGGAGAAGGAAATGGCAATCCACTCCAGTGTTCTTGCCTGGAGAATGCCAGGGACGGGGGAGCCTGGTGGGCTGCCGTCTATTGCGTCGCACAGAGTCGGACGTGACTGAAGTGACTTAGCAACAGCAGCAGCATGACTCAGCATATGGTCTATTTTGATAAACTTACCCCATGCTTGCAAAGACTATGTATTGTGATGTATTATGCAGCTGTAAGGTCAAGGAGGTTGAATGTCTGGTTTACATCATCTATGTCTCTCCTGATTTTTTGTCTAAGAGTTTTATTAATTGTTGAGAGATGTGTGTTAAACTCTCCTCTATGTAGTGGAATTGTCTATTTCTCCTTTAATTCTATACATTTTTGGGTTTTGTGTTTTGTAGCTCTGCTATTAGGCACATGCCATATTGATGATTGTGAAATCTTTTTGATGATACAAACAAATCACTCCATTTGTTATTTTGAAATGTCCTTTATCTTTAATGTTACTTTTTGTCTTGAAATCTATTTTATCACATACTAAAATAGCCACTCTGGACTTCTTTTTACTATTTGCTTGTATATTTTTTCCATTTACTTTCAACCTATCTATAATATTTATTTCTGTTTCAAGTGGAGTCTCTTATAGACAGCATGTAGTTGAGTGTTGACTATTTTAATTATTCTTTCAATTTCTGACTTATATTGAAAGATTTAGTCCATTAAATTTAATGTAATTATTAATATTGTTTGGATTTGGGTCTGCCTTTTATTATTTGTCCTTTTCTACACTGTTTTTTGTTCCTTTGTTTTAAGTTTTAGAATTCCATATTAACTTATCTACTAAACTCCATTTTAAGAACATTTTTTGTAGTGGTTCTAGGAACTATAATGTAAATTCTTAACTTTTCACAATTAAGTAAGAATTATTATTTTACCAATTCAAGTAAAGTGTGGAAAATTTGCAACAGTATGGGTGCATTTACCTCCCACTACCATGCCTTTATGCTATAGTTGTCATATGTATTAAATCTATATAAACCCTAAAAGGCTGTGTTATAGTTATATAAGTCTGTATATTGTTTTTTAATTAAGAGGAAAATAGTATTATATATATATATATATATATATATATAAATCAGTTCAGTTCAGTCACTCAGTCATGTCTGACTCTTTGGCACCCCATGAATCGCAGCACGCCAGGCCTCCCTGTCCATCACCAACTTCCGGAGTTCACCCAGACTCACGTTCATCGAGTCAGTGATGCTATCCAGCCATCTCATCCTCTGTCGTCCCCTTCTCCTCCTGCCCCCAATCCCTCCCAGCATCAGAGTGTTTTCCAATGAGTCAACTCTTTGCATGAGGTGGCCAAAGTACTGGAGTTTCAGCTTTAGCATCATTCCTTCCAAAGAAATCCCAGGGGTGATCTCCTTCAGAATGGACTGGTTGGATCTCCTTGCAGTCCAAGGGACTCTCAAGAGTCTTCTCCAACACCACAGTTCAAAAGCATCAATTCTTCGGCACTCAGCTTTCTTCACAGTCCAACTCTCACATCCATACACGACCACTGGAAAAACCATAGGCTTGACTAGATGGACCTTTGTTGGCAAAGTAATGTCTTTGCTTTTGAATACGCTATCTAGGTTGGACATAACTTTTCTTCCAAGGAGTAAGCGGCTTTTAATTTCATGGCTGCAGTCACCATCTGCAGTGATTTTGAAGCCCAAAAAATAAAGTCTGACACTGTTTCCCCATCTATTTCCCATGAAGTGATGGGACCGGATGCCATGATCTTCGTTTTCTGAATGTTGAGCTTTAAGCCAACTTTTTCACTCCCCACTTTCACTTGCATCAAGAGGCTTTTGAGTTCCTCTTCATTTTCTGCCATAAGGGTGGTGTCAGTCATATAGCATGGTGATTTGGTTTTATATATATATATATATTTGGTTGTATATATATATATGCACATGTGTGTGTGTATAGAAACACACATATACATATATATTCTTTTTCAGATTCTTTTCCTTTATAGTTTATTACAAGATATTAAGTATTATTCCCTGTGCTATACAGTAGGCCCTTGTTGGTTATCTGGTTTATAATAGTAGTGTCTATATGTTAATCCCAAAGTCCTAATTTATCCCTCCCTCTGCCCTTTTCCCTTTGGTAACTATAAGTTTGTTTTCTATGTCTGTGGGTCTATTTTTGTTTCATAAATAAGTCATTTGTATAATTTTGCTTAGATTCCACATATAAGTAATATCATATGTTGCCTTTGTCTGGCTTATTTCACCTAGTACGATAATGTCTAGGTTCATCATGTTGTTGCAAATATTTCACTCTTTTTTATGTCTGAGTAATATTCCATTATATGTATGTACCACATCTTCTTTATCCATTCATCTGTTGATGGACATTTAAATTGCTTCCATGTTGTGACTATTGTAAATATGTGCTGTAATGAATACTGGAATGCAAGTATTTTTCTGGATTATATTTTCTCTGGCTATATCTAGTTCATTTTTAAAGTTGTAAAAAAGGGAAACTCACTTCATGTAACTTCCTTCTTCAAAGTCTTGTTGTCCCTCTGAATCTGACTAGTCTAGTCTTCAGGTTATTATTTTTTTTTCTTTTTGGATTTTATCCAGAGTTTATAGTTGTTATCTGAGGGAAACTTGGTGTGATTGGCGCATAATGTTACCTGGCCATAGTGGAAGTAACACTGAAAATTACCTTGACTTTTGGACAGACATATCTCCGTGCCCTTGTGAAGTGTGTGCCTCTTAGAACAGATGGAAACAAAGAATGGAGCCAAAGTTATGGTGGGTCCATCTCAGAAGAACATCTTAGAGGCATTGTCTAGTAACATGTTGCTGACCTTGGTGTCAGATATTTAATGTAAATTAATGAAGAGGGAAGCATCTCTGCCATCTCTGTGTGGTAGTAGTTGAGGTTAGAAGAAAGAAAATGCTTGGGCTTGGTAGACAGAGTGACAAGGATCAACTCTGCGTACAACTCACATGGTTTGTGACAGTGGGTCCAAGTTACCTAAAATTCCTCATTGGAAAAATAGATGTAATGATTCCTATCCTGCCCAGTTGGTTGTGTAGGTTCAACAGGATAAAGTGTTCAGGGGCCCACTGACAAGGTCCTTAAACCGTTTCCTCCTCTTTGAACTTTGGGAAATGGCCTGCCTTTGCCTTGAAGTACACGTCTCCTTGTGATCTTGGGGAGAATTGAAATTAGGTCTGCCTCCCAGGTATATATATACAAGGGATAGCAGGATTTCACTAGGTTCTAGAATGAATTTTTTTTTTTTTTAATTGTGCTGCTTTTAACTGTGTCTGACTCTTTGCGACCCCATGGACTGTAGCCCACAAGGCTCCCCTGTCGTTGGGATTTTGCAGGTAAGAATACTAGAATGGTTGCCATTTCCTCCTCCAGGGGATCTTCTTGATTCAGAGATAGAACCCACACCTCCCAGATCTCCTGCACTGGCAGGCGGATTCTTTACTACATTACAGAGAACCATACAGAAGATAAGCATTGTCTTTGAAGTCAGTGATCTGGTTTGAATCCCAGCTTTGTCAGTTCCACCCAATGTAATTTGGGCCAATTGATCTCTCTGAGCCTCAGTTGTTTAAAACATTTTTCATGGAGTTTTATGAAGGTTGTATGAGACCACATACATAAGGCTCCTATATCATCCATCAGGGCCTTGTGCAGAGGAAGTATTCAGTAGATGTTAGTTATTGTCGTTATCACTGTTGTTTTCTAAAAATGGGGGCCAATGTAAAACCATTGGCTTATTTATTTATTTATCTTTGGCTGCACTGGGTCTTCATTGATGTGTGTGGGTTTCTCTAGCTTTGGTGAGTAGGGGCTACTCTCGAGTTGTGGTGTGTAGAATTCTCATTGCCATAGATTTTCTTGTTGCAGAGCTTGGGCTCTAGGGAGTGCAGGCTTCCATAGTTGTGGCACACGGGCTCAGTAGTTGCAACTCCTGGGCCCTAGAGCACAGGCTCAGTAGTCGTGGCTCATGGGCTTAGATGCTCTGCGGCGTGTGGAATCTCCCTGAACTAGGGATTGAACTCTGTCTCCTGCACTGGCAGGTGAATTCTTAACCACTGGAACACCAGGGAAGTCCAATCACTGGGTTTTAAAACTGGGAAAGAGTCACTGGGAAGAAAGAGGAGCCAAAGAGGGTAGTGGGTAAGTGCTGGAGCAAGTCTATTAAATATTTTTTATAAGCGGGGAGTGTGTTTTGACAGTTGGGGAAGGAAACGGCAACCCACTCCAGTATTCATGCCTGGAAAATCCCATGGACCGAGGAGCCTGGTGGGCTACAATCCATGGGGTCGCAAAGAGTCAGATATGACTGAGCGACTTCTGTGTGTGTGTGTGTATGTGTTTTGACAGTAAGGCTAAACTTCCCATGGGGAAAGATTAACATGGGAAAACTGGAGTTTTGCCCTTGGAACAAGTCAGGCCCACTGTGGGCCTCTGCCTCGAGGACTAAAGATGAGATTAAATATTTAATGTTCATTTGTAATTAGGTCCTTAGGGGTCCTATGGAGCGTTTCACTGACACAGACATTTTTATCTATTTACATTTCCAGTTGTATGGGTAAAAGCATTGATCTTACAGTCCAATGTACCTGTGTGGAATGATAGTTTATGAGCAAAATCATAGCTCAGTTATCCAGCATTTGCAGGTTTAAGGGGTGGAGGGTGGCCATAGAATCCTAGAGGATCGGATTGTAGCCCTCACCTAGGACTGGGGTTGAAGGAGGCAGAGCATATTTTCAGGTTGTTGAGGAAGTGGATAGCATGTGGAAGCAGAAGTCATCCACCTTATCTTGAACTCTATAAAACTCTCATTTGGATGAGCATCCCTCTAACTGCTTAATTACTATTTGCCATAGATCTCCTGTTTGCTTTCCAATACTGCAACTTCACATCATTCTCCACAATGTTCCTTAGATCTGCACCTAAATGCATATTCAGATTTACTGTTTCCTGAATTGTTTTGGTAAGAGAAACAGGAGTGGTCAGAAGAGTAAGATCACATCTAGAGGAGGAACCAACCCTGAGAGCTGGAGGAGACATTCAGAGGGCCAGGACGGCTCTGCATCCTCAGCAGGAGGAGCAAGGGACAGAGGCAGTGGTAGGTGAGCCCAGCGCAGCCTCCAGGGCCTGTGAGTGGGAGGAACCAGCCTTCAGCTGCCCCATCTTCCTAAGCAAGGGGAGTCACTGGCAAATATCAAGCCTGAAGGTAACAAGCTGGACTCAGTAGCCTCAGTCCAATCACATGATTTACTGATTTATTTGACTTATTTTAAAATATGTCTCCAGCTCTAGGGCCTCTAGATCTACTCCAAACCACTACCTGACATTTAATGGAAATCAGAGATTCTCTTTTCAAGGACACCAGGTCAGAAGGTTGGTCCTTAGGGGTCAAAGGGAGGAGAGGTCCTATGGTCCTTCAGATTGGAAATTGGGGATCAAACCATGAACTTACTGTGAGTCCTTGGGGAAAATTCCCTTTTCATGTCATGCCTCAGCTTTTCCATTTTGTAATATTCTTCTTGGCACCCACCTGCTTGCAGATGAGGATGGGTGCAGGGTTTCTGGAAGATACCTGACCTCCCTACCTCCCTCCCTTTCTCCAGGTAACCAAGTTGGTAATAGAAAACTTTGGTCCCCACTCTGGGCTTTTGTCCCCTCTTATGTTTCCTGTCTTATCAAAGCGCCTCACCATTCCCTTAGTGAAAGCATCTTCTGAGGTCCCATCTCTCCCTTCTGAACCTCTGTCCTCAGTCACTCATTTACTCTTGTCAAGTCTACCTCATGTATATTTCTAAAATATATCTACTTCTCCAAAACTCTACGGCCATTCACTTGGTTCATACTAGAGTCATTTCTTGCTTCGGTGACAATAATCTTAATTCTTTCCCTTATTTCCAACCTTGTTCCCTGTACCCCTTACTCTCTCAACCTGAATGATCTTCTGAAATGTGAACTGCATCCTGTTGGTTCCTGCTTAAAACCTTTGAGTGGTACCCTGCTGTTGCCAGGTTAAGATCCCAACACTTTGGATTTTCAAAAAATTTTATCTTACATTGGACAACACATGCTTTATTGTGTTGCTTTCTTTCATACATCAGCATGAATTGGCCGTAGCTATACATGTGTCCCCTCCCTCTTGAACCTCTTTCCTATCTCCTACCCCAACCCACCCCTCTAGGTTGTCACCGAGCACCAGGTTGAGCTCCCTGTGTTATACGCCAACTTTCCTCTATCTATTTTACATATCCACAGCTGGGAATTATTTTTGCTTTGGCTCCATCCCTTCATTCTTTATGGAGTTATTTCTCCACTGATCTCCCGTAGCATATTGGGCCCCTACTGACCTGGGGAGTTCCCCTTTCAGTATCCTATCATTTTGCCTTTTCATACTGTTCATGGGGTTCTCAAGGCAAGAATACTGGTTTGCCATTCTCTTCTCCAGTGGACCACATTCTGTCAGATCTCTCCACCATGACCTGCCCATCATGGGTTGCCCCACGGGCATGGCTTAGTTTCATTGAGTTAGACAAGGCTGTGGTCCTAGTGTGATTAGATTGATTAGTTTTCTGTGAGTATGGTTTCAGTGTGTCTGCCCTGTGATGCCCTCTTGCAACACCTACCATCTTACTTGGGTTTCTCTTACCTTGGGCATGGGGTATCTCTTCAAGGCTGCTCCAGCAAAGCGCAGCCGCTGCTCCTTACCTTGGATGAGGGGTATCTCCTCACCGCTGCCCTTCCTGATCTTCAACGTGTGATAGCTCCTCTAGGCCCTCCTGTGCCCGCGCAGCCACGGCTCCTTGGACCTGGGGTTGGTCCTCCCGGCCACAGCCCCTGGCCTCGGACGCTGGGTATCTCCTCTAGGCTGCGCCCCCTGACCTCGGACGCGGGGTAGCTCCTCTCGGCCGTTCCTGCACGGTCACAGTCTGGCACTCTTGGCCGCTGCCCCTGACCTCGGACGTGGGGTAACTCCTCTTGGCCGCCACCCTTCGGGCATGGGGTCCTCCCGGCTTCTGCCCCGACCTCGGACATGGGGTAGCTCCTCTCGGCCGCACTTAGCGCACTGGTCGCAGCATCCTGGAATGTGAAGTCAAGTGGCCCTTAGAAAACATCACTATGAACAAAGCTAGTGGAGGTGATAGAATTCCAGTTGAGCTATTTCAAATCCTGAAAGCTGATGCTATGAAAGTGCTGCACTCAATATGCCAGCAAATTTGGAAAACTCAGCAGTGGACACAGAACTGGAAAAGGTCAGTTTTCATTCCAATCCCAAAGAAAGGCAATGCCAAAGAATACTCAAACTACCACACAATTGCACTCATCTCACACGCTAGTAAAGTGATGCTTAAAATTCTCCAAGCCAGGCTTCAGCAATATGTGAACCGTGAACTTCCTGATGTTCAAGCTGGTTTTAGAAAAGACAGAGGAACCAGAGATCAAATTGTCAACATCCACTGGATCATGGAAAAAGCAAGAGAGTTCCAGAAAAACATCTATTTCTACTTTCTTGACTATGCCAAAGCCTTTGACTGTGTGGATCACAATAAACTGTGGAAAATTCTGAAAGAGATGGGAATACCAGACCTGCCTCTGATCTGCCTTTTGAGAAATTTGTATGCAGGTCAGGAAGCAACAGTTAGAACTGGACACAGAACAACAGACTGGTTCCAAATAGGAAAAGGAGTATGTCAGGCTGTATATTATCACCCTGTTTATTTAACTTATATGCAGAGTACATCATGAGAAACGCTGGACTGGAAGAAACACAAGCTGGAATCAAGATTGCTGGGAGAAACATCAATAACCTCAGATGTGCAGATGACACCACCCTTATGGCAGAAAGTGAAGAAGAACACAAAAGCCTCTTGATGAAAGTGAAAGTGGAGAGTGAAAAAGTTGGCTTAAAGCTCAACATTCAGAAAACGAAGATCATGGCATCCGGTCCCATCACTTCATGGGAAATAGATGGGGAAACAGTGTCAGACTTTATTTTCTTGGGCTCCAAAATCACTGCAGATGGTGACTGCAGCCATGAAATTAGAAGACGCTTACTCCTTGGAAGAAAAGTTATGTCCAACCTAGATAACATATTCAAAAGCAGAGATATTACTTTGCCAACAAAGGTCCTTCTAGTCAAGGCTATGGTTTTTCCTGTGGTCAGGTATGGATGTGAGAGTTGGACTGTGAAGAAGCTGAGCACCTGAGAATTGATGCTTTTGAACTGTGGTGTTGGAGAAGACTCTCGAGAGTCCCTTGGACTGCAAGGAGATCCAACCAGTCCATTCTGAAGGAGATCAGCCCTGGGATTTCTTTGGAAGGAATGATGCTAAAGCTGAAACTCCAGGACTTTGGCCACCTCATGCAAAGAGCTGACTCATTGGAAAAGACTCTGATGGTGGGAGGGATTTGGGGCAAGAGGAGAAGGGGACGACAGAGGATGAGATGGCTGGATGGCATCACTGACTCGATGGACATGAGTCTCAGTGAACTCCAGGAGTTGGTGATGGACAGGGAGGCCTGGCATGCTGAGATTCATGGGGTCGCAAAGAGTTGGACACGACTGAGTGACTGATCTGATCTGATCTGATCTGATTTTACATATGGCAAGGCATATGTTTCAGTGCTCTTCTCTCAATTTGTCTCACTGTCTCCTGCCTCATTGCAAACACTTTGGATTTTAAAATCCCGAAGCATTGGACCAGTCTCTGTTGATGCCCCTTCCTTGTTTCTTGATGTTCCCTCTGCCTCTGGGTACTCGACTCCTCTATCTCTCCCACTCCATTTTCCTTACTCTGCAGTTTCCCTTATCTTACAGGTTTTACTTTTGATATGACCTCCTCAGGGATGTCTTCCTTGAACTTTCAAAGCCTGGACACAGTGCCCCTCTCATGTGTGTTTATATCCTATGCTCCTCCTCTCATATAGCCCTTCATCATTACAGCAAGTGCTTTTGACTCATCTGAATTCTTCAACAAACCATGAGCCCTGTGAAGGCTGGGCCACACCAGCCTGGATTCACCTGCATATGTCCACCTCCTAACACCTGCCTGCCTCAGAACATATTTGTTAAATGAATAAATAGAGTTACTCAAATGTAAGTTCTGTTTTTTTGAGTGGAGGAAATTTGTTATTCATTTAAAGAAGAACCATGTAAGGACATTTTTATTCCAAAAGGTCATTGACTTTTCTCCAACACCTTGTGTACTTTTACAGGGATAGGAAGGAGATGAGATTGGTCATTTACCCCTGCAAATGTTGTCTGGAAGGTCTTCCTTGTAAGATTGGCTGCTAATTTGTGAGGGTCCAAACTTGCAGGCAGAAAATGGCTTTCAAGAAAATTCAAAGTCTTACAACTCCTCACTTGCTTATCTGGTAGGCCCAAGAAGAGAGAGTGTAGAAGAAATGGGCCCTCAGTGGGCAAGGTGACCTTTTAATGTCTCTGGGCCACTGAGTTCAGAAAGAGTCTGGCTGATCCTGCTTGCCCTGACAATAATGCACAGGGAGTGAGTGTTGAGCCTCAGAAGAAGCCAGCAGCTTGGTTCCCTCTGTTTCTGGATGATGAGGCTGGGCCCTCGGGCTCCTGACAGGCTGCCAGCATGGGTCTCATCCACAGTGTTTGATTGCTGCCCTGCTGCTGGGAGAACAGAAAACAGTGGCATGTCAGCATGGAGGAGAGGCCCACTGGGAAGACAGGATTGGAACAGAAAACGTTTTATTCTGTCACCTGATTTAAAATCAAGGGGACATGGTGAGATCACAGGAACTAGACTAAAGGAAATATCTCTGCCTCTGTTGTGTACTAGAGAGCTGGTATAACTGTGGCAACAATATTTTGGGTTTTTAATAGATCTTTCTTCCCTAGGGTGTGGGGTGCTTTATTGTCTATTAACAGACTTTGAGTTGAATGGGTTCTCCTAGGACCTCAGTTCTGATAACTGTAGCACTCATTTTTTTTTAAGAATTATTACTATGGTGCCTGAAATATGAGTTGGGAAGTCATCTGTATTGATATGAACAGAGGGCTAGATAGGGGTGTGTGTGTGTGTGTGTGTTTTAAATTACACCATTAAATATTAGATGAAATAGGAGGGTGAGCAATGAATAGATGGGAGCTAAAGAGGAAACAATTTTGCACAAATCATTACAATTCAGTTGTGGCATTGCTTGCAAATCAAGGCCAGATCAGGCTTCGAAAAAAGGGGATAATTAGGAGAGGAAGTTTCTCTCTTATGCACAAAGACACATTTCTTTTCAGAAGAAAATCTTCCCTTGTTCTTGAAAGCCATCACCAATCAGTAAATATGAAACATGTAAAATAGTTTCATATGAGGCCATCAAAATGACTGAACCTTTGTTTCTTGGTTCTTGGCACTGACGAAATTGTCTCTACTTTGTGGTTGTTCAGTTGCTAAGTCACATCTGACTGTTTGCAACTCCACAAACTGCAGCACGACAGGCTTCCCTGTCCTTTGCTATCTTCCAGAGTTTGCTCAAACTCATGTCCATTGAGTCCGTGTTGTTATCCAACCATCTCATCCTCTGCTGTCCCCTTCTTCTCTTTCCCTCAATCTTTCTCAGCATCAGGGTCTTTACCAATGGGTCTGTATCCCCATCAGGTGACCAAAGTATTGGAGCTTCAGCATCAGTTCTTCCAATGAACATTCAGGATTGATTTCCTTTAGGATTGACTGGTTGTTCTCCTTGCAGTCCAAGGGACTCAAGAGTCTTCTTCAGCACCACAGTTAGAAAACATTAGTTTTTGGCACTCAGCCTTCTTTATGGTCCAACTCTCATATCTATACATGACTGCTCAAAAAATCATAGCTTTGACTATATGGACCTTTGTCAGCAAAGTGAGGTCTCTGCTTTTTAATACACTGTCTAGGTTTGTCATAGCTTTCCTTCTAAGGAGCAAATGTCTTTTAATTTCATGGCTACAGTCACTGACTGCAGTGATTTTGGAGCCCAAGAAAAATTCTATCACTGTTTCCACTTTTTCCCCATCTGTTTGCCATGAAGTGATGGGACCAGATGCCATGATCTTTGTTTTTTGAATGTTGAGTTTTAAGCCAGCTTTTTCACGCTCCTCTTTCACCCTCATCAAGAGGCTCTTTAGTTCCTCTTTGCTTTCTGCCATAAGGGTGGTGTTATCAGCATCCTGAGGCTGTCCATATTTCTCCTGGGAATCTTGATTCCAGCTTGTGATTCACCCAACCTAGCATTTCATATGATATATTCTTCATATAAGTTAAATAAGCAGGGTGACAATATACAGCCTTGACATATTACTTTCCCAATTTTGAACCAGTCTGTTGTTCCATGTCTGGTTCTAATTATTGCCTCTTGACCTGCATACAGGTTTCTCAGGAGACAGGTAAGGTGGTCTGGCATTCCCATATCTTTAAGAATTTTCCACAGTTTGTTGCTATCCACAGCAACAAAGGTCCGTCTAGTCAAGGCTATGGTTTTTTCAGTGGTCATGTGTGGATGTGAGAGTTGGACTATAAAGGAAGCTGAGCACAGAAGAATTGATGCTTTTGAACTGTGGTGTTGGAGAAGACTCTTGAGAGTCCCTTGGACTGCAAGGAGATCCAACCAGTCCATTCTAAAGGAGATCAGTCCTGGGTGTTCATTGGAGGGACTGATGTTGAAGCTGAAACTCCAATACTTTGGCCACCTGATGCGGAGAGCTGACTCATTTGAAAAGACCCTGATGCTGGGAAAGATTGAGGGCAGGAGGAGAAGGGGACGACAGAGGATGAGATGGTTGGATGGCATCAACAACACAATAGACATGAATTTGGGTGGACTCCGGAAGTTGGTGAGGGACAGGGAGGCCTGGTGTACTGCGGTTCATGGGGTTGCAAAGAGTTGGACATAACTGAGCGACTGAATTGAACAGTCAAAGGTTTTTGCATATTCAGTGAAGGAGAAGTAAACATTTTTCTGGAATTCTCTTGCCTTTCCTATGATTCAACGGATGTTGGCAATTTGATCTCTGATCCCTCTGCCTTTTCTAAATCCAGCCTGTACATCTTAAAATTCTCAGTTCTCATATTGTTGAAGCCTAGCTTGAAGGATTTTGAGCATTACCTTGCTAGCATGTGAAATGAACACAACTGTAGAGTAGTTTGAATATTCTTTCGCATTGTCCTTGTTTGGGCTTAGAATGAAAACTGATCTTTTTTTTTTTTAATTTTAATAACTGACATGTTCAGTGCAGCATTTTAACAGCATCATCTTTTAGGATTTGAAATAGCTCAACTGGAATTCCATCACCTCCACTAGCTTTATTCATAGAAATGCTTCCTAAGGCCCACTTGACTTCACACTCCAGGATGTCTGGCTCTAGGTGAGTGACAACACCATCGTGGTTATCCGGGTTGTTAGGACCTTTTTTGTACAGCTCTTTTGTGTATTCTTGCCACTGCTGCTTAATCTCTTATGCTTCTGTTAGGTCCTCACCATTTATGTCCTTTATTCACCAGGGAAGTCCTTGTCTCTACTTAGACTTCTGTATCTAGTGTGATTACAAGTAGTGGGAACCAAGGTAGAAAAAAAGGCAATAAGAATTCATAATGTTTCAGTGAAACTGTTTACTGTAGAAAACAGAAAACAATTAATGAAACAGTAAACCTAAATATATATTTATATGCAGAGCTAAGGAACATCCTTGAGAATGGCTAAGTTGTAATACTGGAAGGCACATAGGTGATCTCCTTGATTGAGGAGAGAGAGAGCTGGGAGTACAGGGAGGCCAATGTGATTAGATTTTGCAGGACAGTGTTTTAAGGAGAGACTTGCATAGAGCACTTTGGAGATCTGCTTTGTGGAGCACTTTGGAGAATCTCTTTGTGTCTTCAGGTATTAATAGATACTGGTCAGCACATACTTTTAAGGAAACTACCTGAAGCTTAGAGAAGAATAACTTAAGGGGATTAGAGGGGACAGTATCCAAAACTCACACAAACTGGAAATATATTCAGCTCCCAATAGAGTGGAAAATCTCATAAGTCATGGGATATCAGTAAGAGAAGTCTGAAGGGTCCTGCTCCAGTAGTGGGTTGAAATTAGCACTAAACTAAGCACTGCTCTGGTTCTACCTAGCAAAATTATATATATATATATATACACACACATATATATATACACACACACATATACATATATACATATACACACACACATAAAAGACCAGAAAGAATCAAACTGTCTCCAAGTAAATCAATGGTGAAGCAGAACAAAACTCAAGAATATTAATAGAAGTACAACAATATCTAGCACCCAATAAGATAAAAACCGTAACTCTAGCACTCAATAAGAAATTAAACAGGTCTGCAAAGAAGAAAAGGTGATTTATAATCAGAAAAATCAGTCAAAACCAACTGAGAAATGGTATAGATGACAAAATTATTAGATAATACATTCTATATGCTCAAGCTAGAGACAAGATTGAGTGTATTAAGGATTGTATAATGGAAAATATAAAAAGAACTTCTAGAGATAAAAACCACAATTTCTGAGATTAAAAATACACTAATGGCAAATTAGATAATGCAAAAGAAAAGGTTACTGAACATGAAGAGACAGAGTAGAAACTATCCAAAATGAAACAGAAAAAAAAGACTGGAAAAAGTAATGGACAGAGCATCCATTAATGTGGTATACTTCCAATATCCTGGGATACATGTAATTGGAGTCCTTAAAAAAAGAACAAATCACCAAATAATCTGAAGGCTTAATGGCCAAAGTCTGTAAAAGTTTGATGACAACTATACACTCGTAATTCCAAGGCTCAACAAAAGCCCAATAAATGTCAAGAAAAATATACCAAAGCAGATTATAATCAAATTGTTCATAAATAAGTGATAAAAAGAAAAATCCTAACAGCAGCCAGAGAAAAAGATACCTTATGTGTAGGAACAAAGTTAAAAATGATAATAGATTTCTTACTAAGCAATACAAGAGGAAAGGCAAGCAGCATTTAAAGAACTGATGGAAAACAACTGTCAACTTATAATTTTATACCCAGAAAAAAAGTTTTAAAAGCTAATGTTAAATAAAGATTGGTCAGATATACTTAAACTGAAAAAACTGGCTACCAACATATTCTTATTACATTGAAGAAATTCTTCAGGCACAAGGGAAATGATACGATGGAAATGTGGATCTACACATAGGACTGAGGAGTATTGGACAAGGTCAATATGTGAATAAATGTAAGACTTTAAAAATTGTTTTAATTTATTTAAAAGAAAATGATCATTTAGAGCAAAAATAACAACGTTTGTTGGACTTTATACCATAAAGCAAAATGTATGACAACAATATTATAAAGACTAGGATAAAAATGAAATGTGGTTGTTAAGTTCCTTTACTATAGGTGAAGTGATATAATATTACTTGAAGATAAATGGTGATAAGTTAGAGATATATTTTACATGAACCTTAGAGTCACCACTGAAATAATACTGCAAATAATTCTAGCAATTATAGAAATCCAACAAGGCAGATTATATGAAATCATAAGGGATGCTCAACTAATCTCAAAGTAGGGGTGATGGATATTGTCTTGTTTGTATAAGGTACAAACAAGGCAAGATATATCAAATTATAGATTTTAATAAGTGCATTTTATGATGTTTTATCCTAATAAAACTGTTAAAAAAGATAAGATGAATTTAATTACTTAATATATCTATAAATATTTATTTTTAAGTAATAAAGTATTACATAGTTCAGATGAAAGTTCTAGAAACACCTACACCTACATGATTTGGTGAGAGTAAATTAGAATTATAGAAGTTGTGGCATTTACAAGAGTGAGAAAGTATCCTTGTTGTTTAGTTGCTCAGTTGTATCCTACTCTTTGTGACCCCATGGACTGTAGCACTAAAGTTCCCCTGTATATGGGATTTCCCAGACAAGAATACTGGAGTGGGTTGCCATTTCCTTCTCCCGGTGATGTCCCCAACCCAGGGATTGAATTGGATCAATCTCCCTGCATTGCAGACAGGTTCTTACCACTGTGCTACCAGAGAAGGCCTTCTAATTCTAGTTGTGGTTGTTAGGTTCTTTAACTATATATGAAGTGGTATAATATTACTTGAAGATAGATGGTGATAAGTTAGAGATATATATTACATTAACCTTAGAAACCATCTAATTCTCCTTCCCTATTTCACTTATATAGAAATGAAGGTTGAGATACATAATATGAATTACTCCAACATATCACCAGTCATCCAGGATGAGAGTGAACAATAATAATAAGAAGAAAGAAGCCAGTCCTTCCTCAATTTGTTTTCCTTTGACACTCCCCAGGTGTAGATCTCCATGGATTATAGGCAAAAGTGTATCCATCATTGTGTCCCAGGAGAGGGAGAGGACAGTGTTTTGACTAAAATGTTAGCAACTCAAGCTAAGAGTGGAACAGGACTAGAGCTCCTGGGACTAGCAACTGCTGCATTATATAGTTAAAGCCAGAAAGCTGCCTTGTTAGTAGTAATCATGATCTTCTGGAATTCTTTAAGTAAGCAGTGGCTTCAAAGACCTAGGGTATTAAACTTCAAAAAAAAAAAAAAAAGCACATTTAGAGAATTAATCTAATAAGTATGATGCAGAGGGAAGGAGGAAGAAGTATTAAAGTCTATAACTAGATGGCATTTTGAACATCTGAATAGACACTGTAATTAAAGCATAGTGGATTACAATTGCTTTGGAAAAGAAGATTGGAGATTGCTTGCTCTTTGCAAAGTGGATTTACAAAGGGTGGCTTAAAAACCTGTGAGCAAAGAAAAATCTGACTTGGAAAGGAAAGGGACAGGAGGGAATCAAATGAGGGTGTGCAACTCAAGTTAGGGCAGCCAAAGAGCAGGGTGAATTAATGTGAGCAAATGAGAATGAGAAAGGCTTTTCTGAATAACCAAGAAAAAAATGGAGGCAAGGGAAAAGAGAGGCTGGCTGATGAAGATGATTATAAGATTAAAAAGGACTTTGAAGGTTGCTGAGGTACCCCTACATTCCCCCTCATCCCCTCTGCCAACTCCGCTTTAGTAAGAGGAATGAAAATAAACTTGGACAATTAAAAGACAATGAAGACTCCCCTAAGGAAGCATTTGATAAAAAGCAGGGAAGGAAACATGTTACAACTTTAGCCTTCCATTTGGAAAGCGCCCTGCTAATCAAAACTGGAAGGCAGTTCAGGATGGAGCTCACCTTTAGAGAGTTTTTGGTGTTTGTGTAGAATTGAAATAAACTGAGAAAAATATCAACCTTTGGAAAAACTAGGAACATCTTTGTAACGTCTGCCAAACCTGATGTCAGTGTTTACAGAATAGTGGAATTGATTTGGACATTAAAAAAAAAACTATAAAATTCTGAAGAATAAATGTTACTGTAGTTGTCAAATGGGACTTCCCTGGTGGCTCAGAGGGCAAAGTGTCTGCCTGCAATGCAGGAGACCTGGGTTTGATCCCTGGGTCAGGAAGATCCCCTGGAGAAGGAAATGGCAGCCCACTCCAGTACTCTTGCCTGGAAAATCCCATGGACAGAAAAGCCTGGTAGACTACAGTAATAGCCCATGTGTTTAGGTATTTAAATTAAGCAGGTCATGCTTTAACTCTTTTAATCAAAATTACAAAGGCATGGACTATACGGTGTGAAAAGGAGAAAATAAAGTGCTCGTAACTCCCTTTTCTAATAGAGCTGTGGAAATAAGTCCTGGTTGTCAATTTCTAGGCTTAGGGCTTTAACGAATTTGAACAATAAGCCCAAATCTTTCTCCACATGTTGAAACAATAGACATCTACCTGCTTCACTTGATATCAGGAAATCTATGAATCCTGTTCACTTGATGCGCTTGTCCTTTACATATCCCAGGAGTTTGGGATTCTCCAGGTATCGCCCTCATTGGATGAAAACATCCTTTCAGGCTAAACGCAGTTATCTTACCTGGAGGAGGTAAAAATGCATTGTCCTTCAATACTACTTAATAGAGGGATTGATTTGGACTGATTATCTTAAAAAAATAACCAAGATATAAAGGTTTAATGAAATAATAAGAGCTAACACTTATTGAGTGCCAGTTTCCATGCTACTTATTCACATAAGATTATCTCATTAATCTTCTGGCCAATCCCTTGAAAAAGGTACAATATATTAATAATCCCACTTTGCTGATAAGAAAACAAAGGCACAAAGAGATTTAGATAGTTGCCCAGGATCAAAGAGCTCATGAAGCGTGGAGCTACTGTTTAGAAGGGTGCAGGGGACAGGGTGCTATAGAGAAGAGAAGGGGGACTTGTCAATAGCAAGGGGATCCAAAAACCCCTTATCCCCCCACTTCTTATAAGAAGCATCCTCTGACTTTTTCACACTTTGGTTGATATCTTTATGCTCCCATTTTATGATTAGATTGTTTATACCTCAAATTCTGTGATTTTATAGTTACATTAGAGAGTAGGGTCCTAGGAGGAAATATTAAGGATGTGTGAATATTGATGGGAGATGGGGAGAAAATTGAGAAAGCAATACAAGAGGGAATGCAAGTGAAACAATGGGAAAAACTGTGAAGTTCAGAGCAGCTCAAGGGCTTCTCTTGGTGGCCTCACTTCCTTACCCATTCTGGCAGTGAATTTTCTACTGCTAAGTGAAATCCTTTCTCAGAAACACAGGAAAGATCCTGTTATCACACACGTTTGCCTGAACCACACTAATTATCATCTCCAAATCTCTGTGCATTTGTAAACCTTTTACCTTGCTGGGGCTCAGGGAGAAAGCAGATTGTGGATATCTGTGAAGTCGCTCAGTTGTGTCAGACTCTTTGCGACCCCATGGACTGTAGCCTACCAGGCTCGTCTGTCCATGGGATTTTCCAGGCAATAGTACTGGAATGGATTGCCATTTCCTTCTCCAGGGGATCTTCCTGACCCAGGGATCGAACCCGGGTCTCCGGCATTGTAGACAGACGCTTTACCGTCTGAGCCACCAGGGAACAGAAGTTGTGGATATCTGTGTGAGGGCTGCAAATAGGTTGTGTGACCAAGACTGGGGACTAGGGATGGGGGTTATCAGTGAGTCAGGCATGAAGAGGAGGCTTGAAGGGTAGCCTGGAGGCTCATGTCCTCACTGCTTTTAGTAGCTTAGCCAGAAGCTGATTAGCTGAATTAGTTCCCTGGGAGGACTGATTGATAGCAGCAGCTGATCCCTTTAGTCCTAAAGTTCTTGTCAGGCAGTCAGCTAGATGTTCCTCAGCGCCCCTGCCTCTTCTACTTCGTATACAGTTTTTAATAGTTTGACTTTTTTAATTTAAATTTTAAAATTTGCATCCTCCTTAAAAATTTTTTTTAATTAGAGTATAGTTGATTTACAATGGTGTGTTAGTTTCAGATGTACAACAAAGTGAATCAATTATATATATATATATATACATATATATATATATATATTATATATATATTCCCTGGTGGCTCAGATGGTAAAGGGTCTGCCTGCAATGTGGGAGACCCAGGTTCAATCCCTGGGGCTGGGAAGATCCTCTGTAGAAGGACATGGCAACCCACTCCAGTATGGTTGCCTGGAAACCTCCACGGTCAGAGGAACAAGGTAGGCTACGGTCCATGAGGACGCAAAGAGTCAGACATGACCAAGCGACTTCACTTTCTTCTTTTTAGATTCTTACCCATATAGGGCACTATGTAGTATTGAGTAGAGGTCCCTGTGCTGTACAGCATGTTCTTGTTGCATGCCAAGTTACTTCAGTCATGTCGGACTCTTTGTGATCCTGTGGACTGCAGCCTATCAGGCTCCTCTGTCCATGGGATTCTCCAGGCAAGAATACTGGAGTGGGTTGCTGTGCCCTTCTCCAGGGGATCTTCCTGACCCAGGGATGGAACCTGCATTGGTTATGTCTAACCTCCATTGACAGGTAGGTTCTTTACCACTAGCACTGCCTTGGAAGCCCATGTTCTTATTAGTTACCTATTTTTCTTTGGCTGTGCTACATGGCAAGTGGGTTCTTAGTTCTCTGATCAGAGATGGCACCCATGCTCCCTGCAGTGGAAATTCAGAGTGTTAAGCACTGGACCACCAAGGACATCCCTATTTTATATTTAGTTATATATATACACACATATATACACATATACATGTCAATCCCAATCTCCAAATTTATCCCTCCCCACTTATCCTTGGTAATCATATTTGTTTTCTACATCTATGACTATACCTCATTTATATTATGTAAATAAATTCATTTATACATTTTTTAGATTACACATATAAGTGATATCATGTATTTGTCTTTCTGTGTTTGACTTACTTCACTCAGTATGACAATCTCCAAGTCCATCCATGTTGCTGCAAATGGCATTATTTTGCTCTTTTCTATGACTAAGTAATATTCCATTGAATATATGTACCACATCTTCTTTTTTTAAATTTTTTTTTAATATTTAATTTTTTAATAACCTTGGATGGCAAGGCTTTTACAAGAAGATACAGTGGAAACAATTTAAAATTGACTACAATTTATTTTTCAATTCTGTACAATAAAAATGTCATACACAAAGCAAGAATCCAAATTGTGTTCAGGAAATAATATTTTCTTTTTTTTTTCTTTTTTAACTTTACAATATTGTATTCATTTTGCCATATATCAACATGAATCTGCCAAAGGTATACACATGTTCCCCATCCTGAACCCTCCTCCCTCCCCGTACCATCCCTCTGGGTCGTCACAGTGCATCAGCCCCAAGCATCCAGTATCATGCATCGAACCTGGACTGGCGACTCGTTTCATATATGATACTATTCATGTTTCAATGCCGTTCTCCCAAATCATCCCACCCTCTCCCTCTCCCACAGAGTTCAAAAGACTGTTCTATACATCAGTGTCTCTTTTGCTGTCTCGTATACAGGGTTATTGTTACCATCTTTCTAAATTCCATATATATGTGTTAGTATACTGTATTGGTGTTGTTCTTTCTGGCTTACTTCACTCTGTATAATAGGCTCCAGTTTCATCCACCTCATTAGAACTGATTCAAATGTATTCTTTTTAATGGCTGAGTAATACTCCATTGTGTATATGTACCACAGCTTTCTAATCCATTCATCTGCTGATGGGCATCTAGGTTGCTTCCATGTCCTGGCTATTATAAACAGTGCTGCGACGAACAGTGGGGTACACGTCTCTTTCAATTCTGGTTTCCTCAGTGTGTATGCCCAGCAGTGGGCTTGCTGGGTCATAAGGCAGTTCTATTTCCAGTTTTTTAAGGAATCTCCACACTGTTCTCCACAGTGGCTGTACTAGTTTGCATTCCCACCAACAGTGTAAGAGGGTTCTCTTTTCTCCACACCCTCTCCAGCATTTATTGCTTGTAGACTTTTGGATCGCAGCCATTCTGACTGGTGTGAAATGGTACCTCATTGTGGTTTTGATTTGCATTTCTTTGATAATGAGTGATGTTGAGCATTTTTTCATGTGTTTTTTAGCCATCTGAATGTCTTCTTTGGAGAAATGTCTATTTAGTTCTTTGGCCCATTTTTTGATTGGGTCATTTATTTTTCTGGAATTGAGCTGTAGGGGTTGCTTGTATATTTTTGAGATTAGTTGTTTATCAGTTGCTTCATTTGCTATTATTTTCTCCCATTCTGAAGGCTGTCTTTTTACCTTGCTTATAGTTTCCTTTGTTGTGCAGAAGCTTTTAAGTTTAATTAGGTCCCATTTGTTTATTTTTGCTTTTATTTCCAATATTCTGGGAGGTGGGTCATAGAGGATCCTGCTGTGATGTATGTCAGAGAGTGTTTTGCCTATGTTCTGCTCTAGGAGTTTTACAGTTTCTGGTCTTCCGTTTAGATCTTATCCATTTTGGGTTTATTTTTGTTTATGGTGTTAGAAAGTGTTCTAGTTTCATTCTTTTACAAGTGGTTGACCAGTTTTCCCAGCACCACTTGTTAAAGAGATTGTCTTTTCTCCATTGTATATTCTTGCCTCCTTTCTCAAAGATAAGGGGTGTCCATAGGTGCGTGGATTTATCTCTGGGCTTTCTATTTTGCTCCATTGATCAATATTTCTGTCTTTGTGCCAGTACCATACTGTCTTGATGACTGTGGCTTTGTAGTAGAGCCTGAAGTCAGGCAGGTTGATTCCTCCAGTTTCATTCTTCTTTCTCAAGATTGCTTTGGCTATTCCAGGTTTTTTGTATTTCCATACAAATTGTGAAATTATTTGTTCTAGCTCTGTGAAGAATACCATTGGTAGCTTGATAGGGATTGCATTGAATCTATAAATTGCTTTTGGTAGTATACTCATTTTCACTATATTGATTCTTCCAATCCATGAACATGGTATATTTCTCCATCTATTAATGTCCTCTTTGATTTCTTTCACCAGTGTTTTATAGTTTTCTATATATAGGTCTTTAGTTTCTTTAGGTAGATGTATTCCTAAGTATTTTATTCTTTTTGTTGCAATGGTGAATGGAATTGTTTCCTTAATTTCTCTTTCTATTTTCTTATTAGCTTGGGGGTCGCGTAACTAGTTAGCAGGCCAGAGACTCATTCGTTATCGGAATTAACCAGACAAATCGCTCCACCAACTAAGAACGGCCATGCACCACCACCCACGGAATCATGTACCACATCTTCTTTATCCATTCCTCTTTTGAAGAACATTTAGGCTGCTTACATGTCCTAGCTACTGTAAATAGTGTTGCCATGAACATTGGGGAGCATTTATCTTTTTATTAACTTTTTCTTTTTTATTGGTGTATAATTGCTTTACAATGTTGTTTTAGTTTCTGCTATATAACAAAGTGAGTCAGATATATGTATACATATCTGAGCTGCCTGTACTATACAGCAGCTTCCCATTAGCTATCTATTTTACACATGGTAGTGCAGCAGCAGCAGCAGTGTATATATGTCAGTCTTACTCAATGGAAGGACTGATGCTGAAGTTCCAATACTTTGGCCACCTGATGTAAACAGCCAACTCATTAGAAAGGACCCTGATGCTGGGAAAGATTGAAGGCAAAAGGAGAAGGCGGCAGAGGATGAGATGGTTAGATAGCACCACCAACTCAATAAACATGAATCTGAACAAATTCTGGGAGATAGTGAAGGACTAGAAAGCCTGATGTCCTGCAGTCCATGGAATCACAAAGAGTCAGACATGGCTTAGTGACTGAACAACAACAAATATTTCAATCTTACTTTCCCAGTTTGTCTCATTCTCCCCTTCCCCTGCTGTGCCCACATGTCTGTTCTCTACATCTGCATCTCTATTTCTGCCCTACAGATAGGTTCATCTGTACCATTGCTCTAGATTTCACATTTATGCATTAATATATCATATTTGTTTTTCTCTTTATGACTTCACTCTGTATGATAGACTCTAGTTCCATCCACATCACTGCAAATGACCCCATTTAGCTCCTTTTATGTCTGAGTAATATTTCATTGTTTATATGTACCATGTCTTTATCCATTAACCTGTCGACAGACATTCAGGTTGCTTCCATATCCTGGTAATTGTAAATAGCACTGCAATGAACATTGGGGTACATGTGTCTTTTTGAATTATGGTTTTCTCAGGATATATGCCCAGTAGTGAGATTTCTGGGTCATATGGTGTTCTATTTTTACTTTTTAAAGGAATCTCCATAATGTGCATGCATGCTCAGTCATGTCTGACTCCTTGTGACCCCATGGACTGTAGCCTGCCAGGCTCTTCTATCCATGGGATTATCTGGGTAAGAATACTTTAGTTGGTTGCTATTCCCTTGTCCAGGGGGATCTTTCTGACCCAGGGATTGAACCCATGTCTCCTGAATTGGCAGGCAAATTCTTTACCACTTAGCCATCTGGGAAACCCACTGTTCTCCATAAAGGCTGTACCAATTTACATTCCCACCAAGAGTGTAAGATGATTCCTTTTTCTCCAAATTCTCTCTAGTGTTTATTGTTTGTAGATTTTTTGATGGCCATTCTGACTGGTGTGAGGTGATACCTCATTGTTGTTTTGATTTGCATTTCTCTAATAATTAATGATGTTGAGCATCTTTTCATGTGCATTTTGGCCATTTGTATGTCTTGGGAGAAATGTCTATTTAGATCTTCCCATTTTTTGATTGGATTGTTTGTTTGATATTGAGCTGTATGAGCTGTTTGTATATTTTGAAGGTGAATCTCTCATTGGTTGCTTCGTTTGCAAATATTTTCTCCCATTCTGAGAATCGTCTTTTCATTTTGTTTATGGTTTCCTTTACTGTGCAAAAGCTTTTCAGTTTAGTTAGGTCCCATTTGTTTATTTTTGTTTTTATTTTCATTACTCTAGTTCAGTTCAGTTCAGCCACTCAGTCATGTCCAAATCTCTGCAACCACATGGAGTGCAGCATGCCAGGCCTCCCTGTCCATCACCAACTCCTGGAGTTTACTCAAACTCATGTCCATTGAGTTGGTGATGCCATCCAGCCATCTCATCCTCTGTCATCTCCTTCTCCTCCCACCTTCAATCTTACTCAGCATCAGGGTCTTTTCATTACTCTAGGAGGTGGGTCAAAAAGATCTTGCTGTGATTTATGTCAAAGATTATTCTGCCTATGTTGTCCTCTAAGAGTTTTATAGTATCTGGCTTACATGTAGGTCTTTAATCCATTATGAGTGTATTTTTGTGTATGGTATTAGGGAGTGTTCTAATTTCATTGTTTATATGTAGCTATCTAGTTTTCCCAACACCACATAATGAAGAGACTTTTCTCCATTGTATGTTCTTGCCTCTTTTGTCATAGATTGCGTGACCATGGGTTTATCTCTGGGCTTCCTATCCTGTTTCATTTATCTGCATTTCCATTTTTGTGTCAGTACAATACTGTTTTGATTACTTTGTAGCTTTGTAATATAGTCTGAATTTAGGGAGCCTGATTCCTGCACTTCTAATTCTCTTTTTCAAGATTGCTCTGGCTATTTGAGGTCTTTTGTGTTTTCATATAAATTATAATTTTTTTAATTTTAATTCTGTGAAAAGATACTATTGGTAATTTAATAGGAATTGCATTGAATCTGTAGATTGCTCTGAATAGTATGTTCATTTTCACAATAATCAATAATATTGATTATTCCAATCCAAGAACATGGTATATCTCTTCATCTGTTTGTGCTATTTTTGATTTTCATCAGTGTCTTATAGTTTTCTGAGTACAGATATTTTGCCTCCTTAGTTAGGTTTATTCCTAGATATTATACACAAACACACTCACACACACACACACACACATATATATATTCCCCCCCCCCCCCCCCCGCCAGTGGTAAATAGGGTTGTTCCTTAATTTCTTTCTTTGTTAGTATATGGGAATGCAAGAGATTTCTGTGTGTTAATTTTGTATCCTGAAACTTTGAGCTCTAGTAGTTTTCTGGTAGCATCTTTAGTGTTTTCTACATATCATGTTATGTCATCTGCAATCCATGACAGTTTTCTTTTCCAGTTTGTATTCTTTTTATTTCATTTTCTTCTCTGATTGATATGGCTAGAGCTTCCAAAACTATGTTGAATAGTAATGGCAAGTGTGAGCATTCTTGTCATGTTCCTGATCTTAGAGGAAATGCTTTCAGTTTTTCACTATTGAGAATGATGTTTGCTATGAGTTTGTCTTCAGTTCAGTTCAGTCGCTCAGTCGTGTCCGACTCTTTGTGACCCCATGAATCGCAGCACGCCAGGCCTCCCTGTCCATCACCAACTCCTAGAGTTCATTGAGACTCACGTCCATCGAGTCAGTGATGCCATCCAGCCATCTCATCCTCTGTTGTCCCCTTCTCCTCCTGCCCCCAATCCCTCCCAGCATCAGTGTTTTCCAATGAGTCAACTCTTCGCATGAGGTGGTCAAAGTACTGGAGTTTCAGCTTTAACATCATTCCTTCCAAAGAAATCCCAGGGCTGATCTCCTTCAGAATGGACTGGTTGGATCTCCTTGCAGTCCAAGGGATTCTCAAGAGTCTTCTCCAATGCCACAGTTCAAAAACATCAATTCTTCGGCGCTCAGCCTTCTTCACAGTCCAACTCTCACATCCATACATGACCACAGGAAAAGCCATAGCCTTGACTATATGGACCTTTGTTGGCAAAGTAATGTCTCTGCTTTTGAATATCCTATCCAGGTTGGTCATAACTTTCCTTCCAAGGAGTAAGCGTCTTCTAATTTCATGGCTGCAGTCACTATCTGCAGTGATTTTGGAGCCCAGAAAAATAAAGTCTGACACTGTTTCCACTGTTTCCCCATCTATTTCCCATGAAGTGATGGGACCGGAGGCCATGATCTTCATTTTCTGAATGTTGAGCTTTAAGTCAACTTTTTCACTCTCCTCTTTCACTTTCATCAAGAGGCTTCATCAAGAGTTCTTCTTTACTTTCTGCCATAAGGGTGGTGTCATCTGCATATCTGAGGTTATTGATATTTCTCCCAGCAATCTTGAATCCAGCTTGTGTTTCTTCAAGTCCAGCATTTCTCATGATGTACTCTGCATATAAGTTAAATAAGCAGGGTGACAATATACAGCCTTGACGTACTCCTGTTTCTATTTGGAACCAGTCTGTTGCTCCATGTCCAGTTCTAAATGTTGCTTCCTGACCTGCATATAAATTTCTCAAGAAGCAGGTCAGGTGGTCTGGTATTCCCATGTCTTTCAGAATTTTCCACAGTTTATTGTGATCCACAGAGTCAAAGGCTTTGGCATAGTCAATAAAGCAGAAATAGATGTTTTTCTGGAACTCTCTTGCTTTTTCCATGATCCAGCAGATGTTGGCAATTGATCTCTGGTTCCTTTGCCTTTTCTAAAACCAGCTTGAACATCAGGAAGTTCACGGTTCACGTATTGCTGAAGCCTGGCTTGGAGAACTTTGAGCATTACTTTACTAGCATGTGAGTTTGTCTTACATGGCCTTTATTATGTTGAAGTAGGTTCCTTTTATGCCCTCTTTCTGAAGAACTTTTATCATACACTTGATCATGGTGTATGATCTTTTTAATGTGTTGTTGGATTTTGTTTGCTAGTATTTTGTTTAGGATTTTTGCCTCTATGTTGATATTGGCTTGTGATTTTCTTTTTAAAAATATCTTTGCTTTTGGTATCTGGGTGATAGTTGCCTAAAGAATGAGCTTGGGATTGTTCCTTCCTCTTCAAGTTTTTGGAAGGATAGGTGTTAGTTCTTCTCTAAATATTTATAGAATGTGCCTATGAAGCCATCTGGTCCTAGATTTTTGTTTATTGGAAGATTCTTAATCACAGTTTCAATTTCATTACTTGTGATTGGTCTATTCATATTTTCTGTTTCTTCTTTGCTCAGTCTTGGAAGTTTGTACCTTTCCAAGAATTTGTCCATTTTATTGTCATATAATTGCTTTTCAGATCAGTCGCTCAGTCGTGTCCGACTCTTTGCGACCCCATGAATTGCAGCACGCCAGGCCTCCCTGTCCATCACCAACTCCCAGAGTTCACTCAGACTCACGTCCATCGAGTCAGTGATGCCATCCAGCCATCTCATCCTTCTCCTCCTGCCCTCAATCCCTCCCAACATCAGAGTCTTTTCGAATGAGTCAACTCCTCGCATGAGGTGGCCAAAGTACTGGAGTTTCAGCTTCAGCATCATTCCTTCCAAAGAAATCCCAGGGCTGATCTCCTTCAGAATGGACTGGTTGGATCTCCTTGCAGTCCAAGGGACTCTCAAGCATCTTCTCCAACACCACAGTTCAAAAGCATCAATTCTTTGGTGCTCAGCCTTCTTCACAGTCCAACTCTCACATCCATACATGACCACAGGAAAAACCATAGCCTTGACTAGACGGACCTTTGTTGGCAAAGTAATATCTCTGCTTTTGAATATGCTTTTAGCAGTCTCTTATGATCCTTTGTACTTCTGTGGTATCAGTCGTAACTTCTCCTTTTTCATTTCTAATTTCCTTGGTTTGAGTTCTCCCTCTTTTTCTTTTCTTGATGAGTCTGGATAAATGTTTATCAATTTTGTTTAACTTCTAAAAGAACCATCTTTTAGTTCCATTGATCTTTGCCATTGTTTTCTTCACTTCTATTTCACTTCCTTCTGATCTTAAAAATTTCTCTCCTTCTACTAACTTTGAGCTTTGTTTGTTCTTCTTTCTGTAGTTGCTTTAGCCATTTTCTACACAGTTTTAGAACCTAATGGGAATGAGTTCTTCATATTGAAGCCCTTTCTATGGTATACTAAGTTGTATTCCACTCAGAAAACACTTTCTATTATGGGAAAAGGATGGAAATCCATGCACTTGGCTGTTTTCCCAATGAGCTTCTTGAAAGAAATATTTTGTGTGGCACAAGTGGTGGTTCTTCTATGCCCTTTGCATGCCTGGACAATGATGAATCAGGTGAGCAGTGCTGGGAGGGTACCCATGGAAATAAAAGAGTGGAGTGTGCAGTGGAGAGGGTGCTCAGGCACGATTTGAGGGTGTCTTCAGTCATATCTATAGGCGCAGGGCTCAGTCCTGATTTCTGAGAGGTAGCTGGATGATTTCTAGGAGAAATGATCACTGAGTAACCAGGAAGTAGAACCCAAGCCAATGCTAGGATAATGGGAGTCTAGAAACCCAAGTTAAAGCACAGGGCAACAGCAATTTGCAAACAGAAGTAAGCAGGTGGGATGCATACAGTGCTTCAGTCAAGAAGAAACTCGAATAGCAATCCCTAGTGTGTGATACCTGTGCACAGACCTGGGCAAAAAGAGCTGACAGTGTACAGGGCAGTTTCCAACATGGGAAGCCAAGGATCTTTGGTCAGGGCTTGAGTCTATTTACAGAATGTGGGGCAAGGGATGAGGAAATGCATGTTTGCACACGGTGTCAAAGTAGCGTGAACCCAGGGTCAGGCTGAACTTGCCAAGAAGGCCAGAAAAGAGGTCAGCTCTTGTGGTGGTCTGGGCAGAGCCTGCATCATCTAGACAGGACTCAGACCCACAGAAGAGGGTCCCAGGAACAGAGAGCAGAATGTGGTGTTATCTGAGGTCAGCTAAAGGAAGATTGACAGCTCAGCAAACTTTCAAGAAGATAAAGAGGTTCTAGTGAGATGAATCATAAAATACCTACGAGAGCATTCGAGGCGCTTGGCTCAGACAGAGTCCCCTGCCCCATGAGATCTTTTCTTCTGAACAGTTTCTAGAAACCCAATTGCCCCTTCCTCAGGGTTTAGCCCAGAGGCACTAGAGAATCTCTTCTGGCTTGGGAAGCTCTGTGTCTCTTGGGGAGGAGAAAGGAGGCATTCTCCCCATTTGCCTTGGTATATTGGAATCTGAATTTGGAGGGAAGTCGTGGTCTTTGAGTGAAGTTCTGTTGGGGTGCTTATTTCTGGACCTTTGAGGGTTGGATGCTGCAAGAGTGATGATCATCCTGCAGTAGCTTATCTTCCCAGTCTGAATCTTCTTTAATATTCAGTTCCTTTCACTTTTCTGTGAAGAGGTAGAGATCCAGTCATGTAAGCCCTGAGGAAAAAAATAACATTAGTTTACTGATTTATTGACTCCTTTGCTCATTCATCCAGTGAAGGCTTATTAAAAACATATGAAGCATGGTGCTCTGGATACAATGGCAAACTTGTTACATGTAACCTCTGCCCTCCAAGCTCCCAAGCCCTTTCTTGGAGGACTTTCTTACCCCCCAAGAAAGCAAGATAGAGAAGTAAACAACAATCGTGACTATGTAATCAGTGGGATATGACACATGAGTGCAGTGGTGCTGCAGGCAAGAGGCATCTGAGTTTGACCTGGAAGGTCAGGGAAAGTTCTAGGAGATGGTTAGTCTTGGTTTCTGAAACCCTCCTTAGTGACTGCACTTCCTCACACATCCTGGTACTGAATTCTCTACCCCTTTCTACATGAAACTCACCCCATAAACAGGCAAGACTGTTGTCATTATACACATTTACCTGAAACACACTAACATATTATTTCTAAGGCCCTGTACATTTGTAAACCTTTTATCTCTATTTGTGGAATGAAAGATTACTTTCTGTTCAAAGGAATTTCAGCCTTCAGCAAATGGATATAATGGGTACTATTTCTACATTTTAAAAAAAATTGTGAGCAGGCCAGTATACTGCTAAGAAAGTAAGCACATGGATTTAATCAGACCAATTTTCTTCTATGTACTCTAATATGCCATTGAAGTTAAAATTCCAAACTGGAAAAAATATTTGCAGCACATGTGATACATAAAAGAATTCTCTCCTCAATGCATAAAGACTATTTAAAAACCATTAAGGAAAAAGACAAACAGCCATCTAGAAATATGGGCAGAGGACTTGAAAAGACAGTGTAGTTCTGTTAATTTACAGTCCTTTTCCTTGCAGAACTCTAGTACATGAAGAAAGCTCAGAATTGTTCCGGTAAATTTACAAGAAAGTTAATCTGACACATTAGAGTGATAGACATATTATTATTGTGTTGCATGATAATTAGACTTAATTTGCATAAAGGCTGTAATTAGTATTACTCTTAGCTAGCCAAAGCTTCAGTTCTTTCTCTCACTTTTAAAGTTTCTTGGTAACTATAATTATTGTCAAAGATGTCGATTTTCCCTCAGCACACTCATGTTCTCTCTCTCTCTCTCACATATGCACACACAAGGTCTTGCACAGGCAGGGAAAGTAGTAAGTATCCTAGATCATGTTCTGTGTCTCTACTTGCCCTTCCGTGGCTGAAGCTCCCTCTGTGATGCCCCTAGGCACTCCTCTGTCTCCGGAGCCAATATTTGTTGGGCAATAACAAATTTTGAGCTCATTCTCCCTTCCCACATTCACAGGGGTCCCTTTTCAAGGCAGAGAACTCTGCACTGAGGGAGTGGCCTGTCTTCTAGAGGGAAAGGGGCAGCAGGGTGTAGGGCTGGGAGATGAACTTGGGGAGGGAGCACAAACAGGTCAGTGATGGTGGCTCAGGGGAAGTAAGAGGAAAGAGACAGAAAGACTGTGCAGTCCCAGGCCCTGGAAAGAAGCTGGGAAGACCAAAGGAGGGAAGACGGCTCAGATATCTCTGGCTCCAGGCCCAGGGGCCACAGTGCAAGAAACCAGCTATTTCAAGACCTTTCCCTTCACAACCACTGCAGAAAATAGCATTTTAGGGAGCAGCCTAGATATGTGCCATGAGGACAGCCAAGTGAGCAGGAGAACAGAGAAGTCACGGAGTGAGTGCTCCTTGATGTGGGCCATCTTCTCTGAGTTCTGTCTGTCCTTCTGTTCTTGACGCAGCATCTGTTCTGGCCCCTCCCCAAGGCTGGGCATGGTTTTTAGGAGCCTGGGGAGGCTCCCTTTCATCTCTAACCTGCACACTGCTTAGTTGGTGCATGAAATTCCTTGCATGGGAGATAAAACCCTTAATTCCCACAATTAAAGATAAGAGTCTTAAAATTACCTAGGGAAACTAATGCATTATTATGAAGGTGGTTTTGTTAAATTGTAAAAGACTTAAAAGGTCATATATCCTGTTCTGTTTTGATGGGAGCAATGAGAAGAACCAAGAGATCAAGACTGGGCTGACTATGTTGGAAAGAACCACCTCAGCTTGACTGATACCTGGAATCTTGATGACCTTTCATGAAATATCTTTTAGAAATGAAACTGCACAAAGCCTAGTGTTCCTCTGGCTCATATTATAGAAATGATGCAATGAGCCCGAGCCAGAGCACTGGGTGAGGAGAGGTGGAGATGGCAGGTGACAGACAGACTATACTTTCTAATAACAAGCATTTGTCCCCACCTGAGCCTCCCAGTTTTCGCAGGGTCCATTTGCTCTTTCCAGGGCAACTGGAAACTCTGAAGGTCAGAAGTTTGCAAGGTTGTGAGACCTGGTTCTCCTGATTTTTGGTCCTTCCCCCAGTACAGTTCTTCGCTTTCTCTGAAGACAGCTGGGAGGGAGTAAACAAAGAGGTCTTGGAGTGAGCAACCAGCTGCCAGATACAATGACCAAGATGAGTTTTGCTCAGACTTGTGTTTTCATCCATAGAGCCCCTCTTTATCTTATGGTCCACTCTGGATGTTTCATAGTTCTAGAGCTATGCAGGGACTGACCGGCTGTTTGTGTGTGTGTGAGGACATGCCATTCTGTTATTTCAGTCTATACAATAGTTTGTATCAACATTATTAAGTAGAACTGACCAGACCCAGGAAACAGGAATTGGAAGGTTGAAGAGGTTAATGAGAGAGTCATAAAGAAGCTGGTAGACTCTAGGCAAACATTACTTCACACTGAGGTTGTTTAGAAATTTGGAACTTACGTGAGTCCCCGGAGGGAAAAGGGGATATTACATACACAGATATTTTATTTATTGTCTTCTCCCCAAACAGCAAGTAATAAACAGATGAAACCACAGGGTTATAGAATTGTATTACCTTTTGGCTTTGACCAAGTAGAACTTTAATTTTCCAGCTGGCGATAACAGACAGCTCCTATTACTCTGAGGAGGGGAAGGGCTACTGCAAGAGCTTCCCATAAGGGGATTTGTTCTGGGCTTTAGTGGCTCCTGGAGGGAAGTGCACAGGAAGCTGGATGATCCTGGGAAGAGTGTCATGGATTAGGGTAATCTCCCTTCACAGCAGGCCAGTCAGATGTACGGTGATTCATGAACTGAGTTTTCTGAATTCTGGTAGTAGATCATGGTTTATTTTCCCTGCCCAGCTGCTCTTCACACCAGTCTCTAACTTCACATTAAAAGCTCAAAAGGCCAGTAGGTCAGTGCTGGAATCTTCCTAGCATTCATATTCTTCAGGATCTGGGGGTCAACCATTCCTAGCTGTTTGAAAAAGGATACTAATGATTAGTACATATGAATAAATCAGTTAGATTAAAGCATGCTGCAGTTATAGACAACCTCAAATCTCATTAGCAACAGAAGTTTATTTTTGCTTCTGTAAAATCTGCGAGTCTAAGCCACTATCCAGGAAACTATTCCCATCTGTCCATCCATCCATCCATCCAGGCTGTTCCCATCTTTAGGCCCCTGTCATGTCAACCCATGATCTCTAAACTGTCCACCGAAAGGAAAGAGGGAAGCTGGAGGATTTGAGACTTTTTTTTTTATTCTGAGTCACTTACCATATGATATGATCTTGTAAACTTAAACGTGGCTGAAATGTATAATCTCCCATGTGCCTAGGAAGGAAAAGATAACTGCATATTGGCGAGAATTGGTGCCATCTACCCTAACATCCTTCCCATGTGTCATACTTTTGAAAATGAATGATGTGGCCGTCCATGTTATTATCGGTGTTTCAGAGCAAACATTGGGTTTCAGAAAAGTTGAGGACTTGCCAACATTCAAGACAGGTCTGCTCGACTGTCATAGAGAGGTTATATGTTTGTTTGATTTTTACCTTGGGTACAAAGGGTTGTTTTCATTATATACATTATTATCATCAATCCAAACCAAGTTTTAGTGGTTTCATTTATGTATGTATTCCCTTTTATTTCCTTTACTCAGGCCCAACTATTCCCTTAGGGAATTATTCAAATCTATTCATAGATACGTATTTTTATATTTATATACTTTCTGTGTTCTTGCAAAATGTGTGTTCCTTTGAATGGTCTATGTGCTTTCAACCCTGGCATACCATCTCTCAAAAAGTGCATTAATGATCTCTGGCAAGACCTTATAAGCATAGTGACAGGGAGAGGGAAATAATTATTGGGTATATGTAGTCAATGTATATAGTCCAGGCAGAAATCCTTCATTTTCCCTGCGGTAGTCTCTGTTGTGTGTGTGTTTGTTTCCCTTTTAATAATGTACACAATTGCCCCTATGTTTTGCCTCTGCTAGTCATATTTAACCTTTGATAAGGTAGTAAAGAATCCACCTGTCAATGCAGGAGACATAAGAGACATGGTTTCGATCCCTGGGTTGGGAAGATCCCTTGGAGGAGGGCATGGCAACCCACTCCAGTATTCTTGCCTGGAAAGTACCATGCACAGAGGAGCCTGGAAGGCTGTAATCCATGGGGCCGCAAAGAGTTGGACATCACTGAGTACAAGGCAGTTAATGAGTGTCTCCAGGTCTCAGTTGTACCATCTATGATTTGAAGCCAAGGAGAGTTTCCCTGTACACCCAAAGGATGTCTTGATGTTTAATTCAGAAAGCAGTCTGAAAAGGAAATCACCAGGGTTTCCTGGGAGGCTAGAGCTTTGCAGATAAAGGTATCCCCCACTTTTGCAGTTCTTTTTATGCCATTCTTTGCTTTATGAAGGAGCTCCATTAGGACCAGTTTTCATTAACAGAAAGAAATCCAAAGAGGATTTTCACTTTTATGAAAAAAGATGAAAAAGCAAAAATAGTGTTCAAGGCTTGTTTTTCAGTGAGCTGTTATAGGCAAGGTACACCCCAAGCATAGAGAGTGGCACCACCAAGCTCCTTTGCCAGGAACTACATTCAGCATGTCAACATCAAGACGTCAAGCTTTTTAAATCTTATTTATTTATATTGAAATATAGCTGATTTACAAGGTTGATTCCTGTTGTACATCAAAGTGATTTGGTTTTATATATATATACACACACACACATACACACACAATTCTTTTTAAAATATTCTTTTCCATTAAGTTTTATCATAGGATTTCTTTTAATTGGGGGATAGTTGCTTTACACTGTTGTGTTAGTTTCTGCTGTACAACAATGTGAATCAGCTATAAGTATATACATATTGCCAAACTTTAAACTGTGTCTGTGAGCACCTGTGTTTCATCTCAGTTTCTTCTGTGTATCCCTTAATAAGATATGTCCTAAGGTAATTACTTTGTTTTACACCATTTTGACTTAACGAAAACTTTCCCAGAAACACTCTACTTTTGGATAGGGGGATAAGTGTGTAAACTCTTACCATCCTTAACTTCCTTGTGACAGGTTTATAGCCTGTTGGATTCACTTGGTACCTGTCACTTACCTTCTTCTTAATCCCTTGCAGAGCTTTATCTGTTGTACATCTCAGGATCAAAAGAATATATAGAAAATTGAGCTCATGGGGGATGGTGCTGACAACACACTGCTTTCTCTAAGGCACAATAGATGCTAGGCTGCCTTCTGCAGTAACAGGAGGTATTTTAAGAGAGGTTGAAATCTGGTCTACTTGTGGTTACTCAGTTTACACTGCTGCTGCTGCTGCTAAGTCACTTCAGTCATGTTCGACTCTGTGTGACCCCATAGATGGCAGCCCACCAGGCACCGCCGTCCCTGGGATTCTCCAGGCAAGAACACTGGAGTGGGTTGCCATTTCCTTCTCCAATGCATGAAAGTGAAAAGTGAAAGTGAAGTGGCTCAGTCGTGTCTGACGCTTAGCGACCCCATGGACTGCAGCCTACCAGGCTCCTCCATCCATGGGATTCTCCAGGCAAGAGTACTGGAGTGGGTTGCTATTGCCTTCTCCACAGTCTATACTAACTAGCCCCAAATATATTAAGAAATGTGAATACTTTCCTTGGGATAGAGGAACATGTCTTTATTTATCTGTCTTTTCTAACTACTGGCTTTCTGGTCCAAATTTTCTGCAATGACATCCTCCATTATTCCCAGTTGGCTCATTTTTTTCCCCCCTTAACCCTTTGTGCTACCTCACATTTTGTATGTTTGTTTATTATTTACCATCTTCACCTCACTCAACAACATAGACAACTGGAATATAAGCTTCATGAGAGCAGGAACTCTGTTGTATTTACTGTTCCTTTCTCAGTGCCCAGGTGGTTCCAGGAATGTAGCAGGACACATTTGTTGAATGAATGGCCCATATGTACCCTTGAACACTGCCTTTTCTATGTATCTGTACCACAAATGTGTGTCCCTGAGCTGTGTATACAGTGATAAGAGTGTATATTTAAAAGTAACACCTAGTACTTTGCCATAAGTTACAGTGTAGTTAGGAGGCAAGGTTAAGTTGTGTGAGATGAAATACCACAGCTCTCTTGAGTGATTCTAATTATACTCATTGTACTGCATCTTCTAAGCTTCTCTTGGGCAGGACTTGTGGGCAGGCAGTTTTTCTTTATTCCCTTTCTTAAATTGAGACTCTTTGCTCTAAAAGTTAACAGCTGTGGTATTTCACCTCCAAGTTGTCTGGTGCTCAGTCATGTGTTAGCTGATCCATATCCATTTGGTACATCTGTCTTGGAGACTAGCTCCTTCTCAGCCTGCCCTTTAACCCTGTGAAGTCATTTTAATCTGAGATGCTCTGCAGATGAAAGTTATATTGCACATGCCATATAAATTAATATTATGATGCTGAGACCGTTCCATTTGTCTAGAGATTTTCAGTGATTTACTTTTTATAGGTAAAGTTGTATTCAACTCTTAACAATGAAACATAAAACTGTTACAATTGTAATGAAACTTATAAAAGCACAGAGGGTAAAGTGAAGTCACTCAGTCCTGTCTGACTCTCTGCGACCTCATGGACTGTAGCCTACCAAGCTCCTCCATGGGATTTTCCGGGCAAGAATACTGGAGTGGGTTGCCATTGCCTTCTCCAGGGGATCTTCCCAATCCAGGGATTGAAGCTGGGTCTCCTGCATTGCAGGCAGACGCTTTACCCTCTGAGCCAATAAAAGTCTCAGGTAAAATGTCCCTTAGGGGAATGATGATACCTCTGAGGACAAATTGAGGAAAGCTTTAGTCAGTCGTTCACAAAGATGCCCTCAGTATATTTAGGATGATCCCAGACCAGGGCCCTGAACCAGTCTTGTTTATAACTGGCTCGAAGCCTCTAATCAACATCAAAATTAGAAACTCCAAGTGTTTACAGAATCTGAAAAGTGTCCTTAAAGAAAGGTGAACTTATTTTTAACCCTTCTGGAGCAGGTTGGCTATAGTAAGGAATCAATGGAAGGATTATATTAGACTCATTTTAGGAGATTTTTATAAAAGAAACCATTTTTAAAGGGATAGCAGTAGGAAACTCACATGTGATGATGCAGTACCTTGAAGCTAGCAGCAGAGGGGCTTCAGTACCACCCCTCCGTCTGCAGGAGTTGGGGGAACAAGTGGTTCCTGGAGCCCTGGGACAAACAAGGTTTCTGGAGGGCTTTCGACTATAGCTGAGATCTTTGAAAACACAGCCTATAGCAGTCTATAGCAACACAGTCTATAGCAACCTTTCAGGAGGGAAACTGGGGGAATTCTTTCCTCCCTCTATTCTTTTGTCATTGTTCCTGTTGGGCCAGATTCAACTGGAAGTCACAGGACAAGGGGACTCAGGTAATCTATGCAGGTTAGACTTGTGGGGAACAGAGCTGTGTGGTACATAATCAAGATCAGATCAGCAAGGGTGGAAAGGCTTCCTTTATGGGAAGGAAAATAGCCATGGGGAAAAGGTCAATGCCAGGATTTCGGCCATCATAGCAGTGGAGATGATAGCTCTCAGCTCAAGTACCGTGAAAATCCTGGCAATGCACAAGTCCACTGGAAGCTCTTCTTAGGCAAAAACCAATCACATGGTTTTTGCTTCCTTCTCAGTTTTCTGAAAGTGTCAGAGTATGGCAGAAGGGAACAGGAAAGAGAAGTAAGAGTCTGGAAAGTTGGGCTCCAAACCTAAGGAGAAGGCTTTTGATATTGTAATAATTATTCATGTACAAATTTCACCATTAAATTACCTCTTTTACTTTCCCTTTAGACTTTAGGATTTCAAAGCTTTATTTTATAATTTAGGGTAAAGGTGGGAAATGTTTCAGGATCAAGGCAGGTATTTATAATGCTACCAACATGAAGCAATATTTGCGTGTGTAGTCTTCATCAGCCTCTCCTGAAAAGCTGTGCTAATCTTGCTAGTCTCTCAGAAAGGATTTAGAGTGATGAGAATAAGCAGAAGTGGCTGAGACTAGCCTTGACAAAGAAAGTGGTTTGGGACCAGAGAACTGATGCTGAAGCTGAAACTTCAACACTTTGGCCACCTGATGCGAATAACTGACTCATTTGAAAAGATCCTGATGCTGGGAAAGATTGAAGGCAGGAAGAGAAGGGGATGACAGAGGATGAGATGGTTGGATGGCATCACTGACTCGAGGGACATGAGTTTGGGTAACTCCCGGAGTTGGCGATGGACATGGAGGTCTGGCGTGTTGCAGTCTATGGGATCGCAAAGAGTTGGACACAGTCGTCTGAACTGAAGTTTGAACCATAAATCAAAGCTATAGTTTTTCAACCTTTTTTTTTTCCACACACAGTTGATTTTGCCTTGCATGTTTAACTTCTCAGCTTTATCTCTTCACTGTTTTTCTATCTTAAGAATGCTGTCTAACAAAGGTACTTAAGGATTCTAAATTAAGAAATTTGTTGATGAATGTTAACGTAATCATACCTTTCCATTTATGGTAAGTTTTTATTGGTCCACATAAGGTTATTTATTTTTCATTCCCTCCTACCCTATTTCCTCTCCATGCTCATAGGTAGCCATTCTAATGTGCATCTTTTGGTTGGATGTCTCTTAAAATGTATATTATTACTTTGTACACATATATTTTAAACTTACATAAATGGTATTATGTTGTATATGTAGATGCACTGCGTTTGCAGATCCATTGATGTTATATACATATATATATATGTATATAAACACTATTGCTTCTAACTTATTGCATGAAATGCATTCATCTGGGCAAAGAATATCATACTAATGATATTCAGTTCAGTTCAGTAGCTCAGTCGTGTCCGACTCTTTGTGACCCCATCAATCGCAGCACGCCAGGCCTCCCTGTCCATCACCTACTCCCAGAGTTCACTCAAACTCACGTCCATCAAGTCGGTGATGCCATCCAGCCATCTCATCCTCTGTCGTCCCCTTCTCCTCCTGCCCCCGATCCATCCCAGCATGAGTCTTTTCCAAAGAGTCAACTCTTCGCATGAAGTGGCCAAAGTACTGGAGTTTCAGCTTTAGCATCATTCCTTCCAAAGAACACCCAGGACCTATCTCCTATAGAATGGACTGGTTGGATCTCCTTGCAGTCCAAGGGACTCTCAAGAGTCTTCTCCAACACCACAGTTCAAAAGCATCAATTCTTCGGTGCTCAGCTTTCTTCACAGTCCAACTCTCACATCCATACACGACCACTGGTAAAACCATAGCCTTAACTAGACGGACATTTGTTGGCAAAGTAATGTCTCTGCTTTTGAATATGCTGTCTAGGTTGGTCATAACTTTCCTTCCAAGGAGTAAGCGTCTTTTAATTTCATGGCTGCAGTCACCATCTGCAGTGATTCTGGAACCAAAAAAAAATAAAGTCTGCCACTGTTTCCACTGTTTCCCCATCTATTTCCCATGAAGTGGTGGGACCAGATGCCATAATCTCAGTTTTCTGAATGTTGAGCTTTAAGCCAACTTTTTCACTCCCCTCTTTCACTTTCATCAAGAGGCTTTTGAGTTCCTCTTCACTTTCTGCCATAAGGGTGGTGTCATCTGCATACCTGAGGTTAAATTAATATTTCTCCCAGCAATCTTGATTCCAGCTTGTGCTTCTTCCAGCCCAGTGTTTCTCATGATGTACTCTGCATATAAGTTAAATAAGCAGGGTGACAATATACAGCCTTGATGTACTCCTTTTCCTATTTGAAACCAGTCTGTTGTTCCATGTCCAGTTCTAACTGTTTCCTGACCTGCATACAGGTTTCTCAAGAGGCAGGTCAGGTGGTCTGGTATTCCCATCTCTTGAAGAATTTTCCACACTTTATTGAGATCCACAGAGTCAAAGGCTTTGGCATAGTCAATAAAGCAGAAATAGATGTTTTTCTGGAACTCTCTTCCTTTTTCAATGATCCAGTGGGTGTTGGCAATTTGATCTCTGGTTCCTCTTCCTTTTCTAAAACCAGCTTGAACATCTGGAAGTTCATGGTTCACGTATTGCTGAGGCCTGGCTTGGAGAATTTTGAGCATTTCTTTACTAGCATATGAGATAAGTGCAATTGTGCAGTAGTTTGAGCATTCTTTGGCATTGCCTTTCTTTGGGATTGGAATGAAAACTGACATTTTAAATTGAAGAAAGTAGGGAAAACCACTAGACCATTCAGGTAAGACCTAAATCAAATCCCTTATGATTATACAATGGAAGTGAGAAATAGATTTAAGGGACTAGATCTGATAGATAGAGTGCCTGATGAACTATGGACAGAGTTTCATGACATTCTACAGGAGACAGGGATGAAGACCATCCCCATGGAAAAGAAATGCAAAAAAGCAAAATGGCTGTCTGGCTACAAATAGCTGTGAAAAGACGAGAAGCGAAAAGCAAAGGAGAAAAGGAAAGATATAAGCATCTGAATGCAGAGTTCCAAAGAATAGCAAGAAGAGATAAGAAAGCCTTCCTCATTGATGCAAAGAAATAGAGGAAAACAGCAGAATGGGAAAGACTAGAGATCTCTTCAAGAAAATTAGAGATACCAAGGGAACATTTCATGCAAAGATGGGCTCAATAAAGAACAGAAATGGTATGGACCTAACAGAACTAGAAGATATTAAGAAGAGGTGGCAAGAATACACAGAAGAACTATACAAAAAAGATCTTCACAACCCAGATAATCACGATGGTGTGATCAGGTCCCTAGAGCCAGACATCCTGGAATGTGAAGTCAAGCGTGCCTTAGAAAGCATCACTACAAAAAAACAAAAAAACAAACAAAAAAAAAAACAAAGCATCACTGCAAAGCTAGTGGAGGTGATGGAATTCCAGTTGAGCTATTTCAAATCCTACAAGATGATGCTGTGAAAGTGCTGCACTCAATATGACAGCAAATTTGGAAAACTCAGCAGTGGCCACAGGACTGGAAAAGGTCAGTTCTCATTCCAATACCAAAGAAAGGCAATGATATTAGCCCCTTAATAAATAAATATCATACTACAGTTTACATATCCTCTGTCCCATTGATGGGCGCTTGGATGACTTTCAATTGCTTACCATCTCAAGCCATGTTTTCCTGAATGATCTTGCACAGGGATCATTCTACTATTCTATAATTAAATGATTATAACCATTAATTTATGGCTTTCTGATTGCTACAGTTTTGAGCATGCCTTCGTATATTTGGTGGTCACTTAGGTTTTCCTCTGAGAATTGTGATTCGTATCCTTTGCCATTTGCAAATTGATCTTCCTGTGTGTGTATGTTTGTGTGTATTTTAATGTCTTAACGTATTTTAAGTTGCAGAAGTTCCTTATCTATTCCAGATGGAATTTTTTGGAGGGGTTTGAACTGTTGTATGTATATTCTCCTAGTCTGTTATCTCATTATTACCCTTTGTTGAATAGAAAGAAGTTTAATTTCATGTCAGACTTTTTTTTTGTCATGATTTGTGCTTTGTAGGTTTTAAGAAATCTTTCTTTACACTTAGTCTATCTACATAGATATTCTCCTACAGTTTTTTAACTTTTATAAAAAGTTTATATTGAAATCTTTAATCCATCTACTTTGAAGTTCTGTATGAGATATTAATTAGAGATCCAGTTCTAGTTTTCTCTGTGTAACGAGTTAGTTGCCCAAATCTCATTCAATAAGAAAGCATTCTTTCCACTTTCATTTGGGTTGCCATCTTGATCACACATTAAGTTCTCACACATGCATGGCTCCTGTCTCTCAACTACCATTGTTTTTTATGGAACGATGCCGTTCCATTGCCCATATTTTGTTCTTGTGCCAGTATCACCTCGTTTTTATTGTTATGGTTTTATGACTATTTTTACTATCTGATAGAATAACTTTCTCCTTCTTGTCTTCTTTTTTTCAGGGTTGCTTTAAACATTTGTGCACCTTTAACTTTTCATATAAGATTTCAAATGTTTATAGAGCTTCTCAAAATTCCAGCTGATATTTTGAATGAGATTATATTGAATTTATAGATTAATATGGGGGAGAACTGACATCTTTATGAATTAAAATTCTATGGATTTTTATTATTGATCTTGTAACCTCCAAACTTGCTGAATTCTTTTTCATCTGTATGAAAATTGTGAGTTTTTATCTCTTTTTCAGAAAATCTTATTTCTCTTATTTCTTCATTTTATTCCTTATTGTGTTGGCTAGGACTTCTAGTATTATGTTAAAAAGTTGTAGTGCTAACAGTGACTTCCTTTTTTTGCTCCCAATTTTATAGCAAAAATACTTAAAATACTCTATTAAATGGAATGTTGCTATAGGTTATTATATTGCTGTTAAAATTTGAAATTGGCTGGATTACTTTTTGATAAGAATATTTTAAAGAATTTATCATAATGGAGATCAAATACTATTTCTACATCAATTGAGAGAATCATATTTTTATGTTTAAGTTTACTACTGCTGTGAATTACATTTATAGACTTCTATGCTTTTTTTTTCTTTCCAGTTTTATCAAGATATAATTGACACACAGCACTATGTAAGTTTCAGGTAAATGCATAATGATTTGATTTACATGTGTTCATGGAAGTAAAATCATTACCCATTATTGTGTGAAATCATTAGCATAATAATGGGTATTGGGGAAGGAAATGGCAACCCACTCCAGTTTTCTTGCCTGGAGAATCCCAGGGACAGGGAAGCCTGGTGGGCTGCCCTCTCTGGGGTCGCACAGAGTTGGACACGACTGAAGCAACTTACAGCAGCAGCAGCAAGGAGCATCTATCATCTCATATAGACACAAAATAAAGAAAAGGAAAACATGCTTTTTCCTTGTGAAGAGAAATCTTAAGATTTGCTCTCTTACTTTCTTATGTAACACAGCAGTGTTATATTTATCATGTTGTACATTGTATCCCCGACACTTATTTATCTAATTGGAAGTTTGTACCTTTTGACCACCTCTATCAAGTCTCCCTCCCTGACTTATGACATGGCGATTTGGTATTTCTATATGTTACATTTTTCTGATTATATACATTTCTCTGATTTTTGAAACCACTGTTTTAATAGTGAAATGACCTACATATAATCATTTTCTTTATTTTTTATGCAAAATTAAAAATAACAGTTGAGAGAATAGTATAACTACCTCTTACATACACATCACCAAACTTCAGTAATTATTAACTCATAGTCTATGCCCTGTCTTCACATCCCTCAAACTGATCATTTCAAGAAAATTCCAGACATTTTATTATTTCATTAAAATATACTTCATTAAAATATTTTTCAAAGAAAAGATCTTTAAAACTGCATAATCACTGTCATCATGATGCATTTATTTTTTAATCATTTTGCTAAAATTTTAGATTTTTCTTCTGCATTTCATATTAACTTTAATTTCTTACTATCTTAATTTAGTTTTAAAGAAAATATTGATTATTATTGCCTCATGAAATTATCCCGGTGATTTTTGCTTTTCCTCTTCCTCTTGAAAAATTGGTACAATTTAAAAAATAGCTAATTCTTATAATTTTGGTAGAATTCATCTCTAAAACAGTCTGAATATGGGAGTATAATTTTAATTGAAAGGAAGGTTTTTAGCTTCAACTTTGCCTTTTAAAAGTATTTATTTGCCTATTTCTTTTTTTCTTCTTGAACTAATTTTGGCATGTCACATTGTCTATTTATTCTAGGTCTCAAAGTTATTAATATGTAGGTGCTCACAATATCATTTAAATCTGTTATATTTGTAGTTGTTTGCTATTGCCCCCTGTGTTTATTTGTGTAGTTCCTTTTTCTCTTTAATCTGTATTACTGGTCTCTTGCCTGTGATCTTTTCAAAGTACCTGTTTGAACAATGAACACTATATATTACCAAGATATTAAAAAACTATTGAAGTATAGTTGATGTACAGTATTATGTTAGGTTCAGGTATACAACATATTGGTTTGACACTTAAATCCAATGCAAAATGATCACCTTAAGTCTAGTAAACATTTGTCACCATGCAAAGTTCTTGCAGTATTATTTATATGTTCCTTATGCTGTATATTACCTGCCCATGTACCTCTTAATTCTCTCCACCTATTTCACCCAATTCTTGACCCTTCTCCCACCCCCTTACAACTATCAGCCTGTTCTCTACATCTATGAGTATGTTTTGCTTTATTTGCTTATTTGATTTCGTTTTTTAGATTCCACATATAAGTGAAATCATATGGTATTTGTCTTCTCTATCTGACTTATTTCACTTAGCATAATACTGTTTAGATTTGTCCAAGATGTCCCGAATGACAAGCTTTCATTTTTAATGGCTGAGTGATATTCCATTCTGTTTAGATACATACATTTTCTTTATCCATTTGTCTATTGATGGACAGTTTCCACAATATGGATATTGTAAATGCTACAATAAACATAAGGGTGCATATGTATGAATTATTTTTGTTTTCTTTGGGTAAATACTCAGAAGTGGAATTTCTGGATTGTATGGTAGTTCTTGTTTTAATTTTTTGAGGAACCTCCATAGGGTTTTCCATAGTGGCTCTACCAATTTGCATTACCATTAGCAATGCATGATGGTTCCCTTTTCTCCACATCTTCACCAACACCTGTTATTTATTGTATTTTTGATGATAGTCCTTCTAAGAGGTTTTAGGCACTATATCATTGTGGTTTTGATTTGTGTTTCCTTGATGATTAGCACTGGGGAGCGTCTCTTCATTTGCCTCTGTTGGCCCTCCATATCTCTTCTGAAGACGGATGGGATGGGGAGGGAGGTGGAAGAGGGGTTCAGGATGGGGAACACATGTACACCCGTAGTGGATTCATGTCAGTGTATGGCAAAACCGATACAATATTGTAAAGTACTTAGCCTCCAATTAAAATAAATAAATTTATATTAAAAAAAAAAAAGAAATGAAGAGCATGGAAAAAAAAACCAAGTTCTCAAGTCTTTTTCTTTTAATTGGATTCCTTTTTTTATATTGAGTTGTTTGAGTTCTTTATTTTGCACATTATCTGATATGTCATTGGCAAATATCTTCTCCTGTTCAGTAGGTTGTCTTTTCATTTTGTTGATGGTTTATTTTCACTGTGCAAAAGACTTTTAGGTTGTCCCATTTGTTCGTTTTTGTTTTGTTGTCCTTGCCTAAAGAGACAAATCCAAAAAAGTATATTGATAAGATTGATAAAAAGTTTACTTCCCTTTTCTTCTAGGAGTTCTATGGAGTCAAGTATAATATATAATAAGTTTTGAGTTTATTTTTGTATATGGTATAAGAAAGTTTTCCAGTTTCCTTCTTTTGCATGCAGCTATCCAGTTTTCTTCACACCATTTATTGAACAGGCTGTCTTTTATCCATTGTATATTGTTGCTCCTGTGTCAGATTAATTGACCATATGTGCATGGGTTTATTTCTGGACTCTCTATTCTGTTACATTGATCTGCTTTTGTGCCAGTAATATATTGCTTTGAAAATTATAGCTTTGTAGTATGGTTTGAAATCAGGAATGTGATATTGTCAGCTTCATTCTTTCTCAAGATTTCTTTGCCTATTTGGTCTTTTGTGATTCCTTGCAAACTATAGGAATATTTCTTCTAGTTCTTGGTATACTTGTGTTCCTTTCTGTTTTTTTTTTTTTGTATATCTATTACAGATTTTTGATTTGTGGTTACTATGGAGTTCATATAAGCTTCCCAGGTGGTGCTACAGGTAAAGAGCCTGCCTGCCAATTCAGGAGATATAAGAGACGCTGATTCATTCCCTGGGTCAGGAAGATCCCCTGGAGGAGGAAATGGCAACCCACTCCAGTATTCTTGCCTGGAGAATCCTGTGGACAGAGGAGCCTGGAAGGCTACAGTCCATGGGGTTGCAGAGAGTTGGACACGACTGAAGTAACTGAGAACACATGGGATTTATATATGTTGATCTATAACAATATTTATTTATTTTAGGCCATAGTAGTCGTTTAATTTCAAGCACATTCTAAAAGACCTATTTCTGTTTAAGTTCCCATTCTGTTCCTCCATTCTTGAGTTTGGTGAGTACTTTTATGAACATTGCTTTGAACTCTTCATCTGGAAGATTGCTTATCTCTGTTTCATTTAGTTCTTTTTCTGAACTTTTGTCTTGTGTGAGAAATAGATTTAAGTGACTAGATCTGATAGAGTGCCTGATGACTTATGGATGGAGGTTTGTGACATTGTACAGGAGACAGGGATCAAGGCCATCCCCAAGAAAAAGAAATGCAAAAAGGTAAAATGGCTGTCTAAGGAGGCCTTACAAATAGCTGTGAAAAGAAGAGAAGTGAAAAGCAAAGGAGAAAAGGAAAGATATACCCATTTGAATGCAGAGTTCCAAAGAATAGCAAGGAGAGATAAGAAAGCCTTTCTCAGTGATCAGTGCAAAGAAATAGAGGAAAACAACAGAATGGGAAAGACTAGAGATCGCTTCAAGAAAATTAGAGATACCAAGGGAACATTTTATGCAAAGACGGGCTCAATAAAGGACAGAAATTGTATGAACCTAACAGAAGCAGAAGATATTAAGAAGAGGTGGCAAGAATACACAGAAGAACTATACAACAAAGATCTTCATGACCCAGATAATCATGATAGTGTGATCACTCACCTGGAGCCAGACATCCTGGAATGTGAAGTCAAGTGTGCCTTAGGAAGCATCACTACAAACAAAGCTAGTGGAGGTGATGGAATTCCAGTTGAGCTATTTCAAATCCTACAAGATGATGCTGTGAAGGTGCTGCACTCAATATGCCAGCAAGTTTGGAAAACTCAGCAGTGGCCACAGGACTGGAAAAGGCCAGTTTTCATTCCAATCCCAAAGAAAGGCAATGCCAAAGAATGCTCAAACTACCACACAATTGCACTCATCTCACACGCTAGTAAAGTAGTGCTCAAAATTCTCCAAGCCAGGCTTCAACAATATATGAACCTTGAACTTCCAGATGTTCAAGCTGGATTTAGAAAAGGCAGAGGAACCAGAGATCAAATTACCAACATCCACTGGATCATCGTGGAGAAGGCAATGGCACCCCACTCCAGTACTCTTGCCTGGAAAATCCCATGGATGAAGGAGCCTGGTAGGCTGCAGTCCATGGGGTCACTAAGAGTCGGACATGACTGAGAGACTTCACTTTCAACTTTTCACTTTCATGCATTGGAGAAGGAAATAGCAACCCACTCCAGTGTTCTTGCCTGGAGAATCCCAGGGATGGGGGAGCCTGGTGGGCTGCCATCTATGGGGTCGCACAGAGTCAGACACGACTGAAGTGACTTAGCAGCAGCAGGAGCAGCAGCTGGATCATCGAAAAAGGAAGAGAGTTCCAGAAAAACATCTATTTCTGCCTTATTGACTATTCCAAAGCCTTTGACTGTGTGGATGACAATAAACTGTGGAAAATTCTGAAAGAGATGGGAATACCAGACCACCTGACCTGCCTTTTGAGAAATTTGTATGCAGGTCAGGAAGTAACAGTTAGAACTGGACATTGAACAACAGACTGATTCCAAATAGGAAAAAGAGTACATTAAGGCTGTATATTGTCACCCTGCTTATTTAAGTTATATGCAGAGTATATCATGCAAAATGCTGGGCTAGATGAAGCACAAGTGGAATCAAGATTGCCGGGAGAAATATTAATAACCTCAGATGATACCACCCTTATGGAAGAAAGTGAAGAAGAACCAAAGAGAGTCTTGATGAAAGTGAAAAAGGAGAGTGTAAAAGTTGGCTTAAAGCTCAACTTCAGAAAACTAAGATCATGGCATCAGGTCCCATCACTTCATGGCAAATAGGTGGGGAATCAGTGGAAACAGTGGCTGACTTTATTTTTGGGGGCTCCAAAATCACTGCAGATGGTGACTGCAGCCATGAAATTAAAAGATGCTTGCTCCTTGGAAGGAAAGTTATGACCAACCTGCTGCTGCTACTGCTGCTAAGTCGCTTCAGTCGTGTCCGACTCTGTGCGACCCCATAGACGGCAGCCCACCAGGCTCCCTCGTCCCTGGCATTCTCCAGGCAAGAACACTAGAGTGGGTTGCCATTTCCTTCTCCAGTGCATGAAAGTGAAAAGTGAAAGTGAAGTCTCTCAGTCGTGTCCGACTCCTAGCGGCCCCATGGACTGCAGCCCACCAGGTCCCTCCATCCATGGGATTTTCCAGGCAAGGGTACTGGAGTAGGGTGCCATTGCTTTCTCCAACGACCAACCTAGACAACATCAAAAAGCAGAGACATTACTTTGCCAACAGAGGTCCATCTAATAAAGGCTGTGGTTTTTCCAGTAGTCATGTATGGATGTGAGAGTTGTACTATAAAGAAAGCTGAGCACCACCGAATTGATGCTTTTGAACTGTGGTGTTGGAGAAGACTCTTGAGAGTCCTTTGGACAGCAAGAAGGAGATCCAACCAGTCCATCCTAAAGGAGATCAGTCCTGAGTGTTCATTGGAGGGACTGATGTTGAAGCTGAAACTCTAATACTTTGGCCACCTGATGTGAAGAACTGCCTCATTTAAAAAGAACCTGATGTTGGGAAAATTGAAGGCAGGAGAGGGGGACCACAGCGGATGAGATGGTTGGATGGCATCACCGACTCAATGGACATGAGTTTGGGTAAACTCCAGGAGTTGGTGATGGACAGGGAGGCCTGGCGTGCTACAGTCCATGGGGTTGCAAAGAGTTGGACACGACTGAGCGACTCAACTGAACTGAACTGTCCTGTTCTTTTACTTTGAATATTTTCTTTTGTCTCTGCATTTTGCCTGATTTTCTGTGTTGTGTTTATGTATTAGGTAGATTAGGTACATTTCCTGGTCTGAGAGGAGTAGCTTTATGTAGAAGGTATGCTATAGAGTCCAGCAGTGTAGTCTTCCCTGGCCATCAGAGCCAGGTGTTCCAGAAATGTCCCCTCTGTGGGCTTCCACCTGTTGCTGCTGAGCTGCAGTTGCTGTAGGCATGTCAGTATGCTAGGCCTGGACCTTGTGCTGCTGGCCATAAGTCCTGGTTCTGACTACTTGGGGTGCTCTGGTGCACTAGTTCAGTCACTGGGACAGGAGCTTCTTTGGAGTGACTGTGGTGCCAGCCGAGGGCACTTGCCTGAGTGATGAGTGGGGCATTGCGTTGGAGAGGCCCTGGTTCCAACTGAGGGCATCTGCCAGTGTGGTGGAGTGGAAGACCTCTTTGGAGGAGTGCCAGCTAGGGCAGGTCCCCCAAGGTGGGGACTATTGTGCTAGTTAGGTAGATGGGGAGAATAAACAATGGCACCTTTCGGTGCTGGGTCAGCTAGGTAGAAGGTGAGCAAAAGTAACTGTCCCTGCCAGGGCCTCTGAACCTGAAGACAGTTCCAGCAGATCTGCCTTGCTGGCACATGCCCTAAAATTATTAACTTTCTTCACATATGACAAAGGCACTTTTCAAACTGATGCCTCTGTGATGAGACTTGAAGTGAGGGACTTTTTGTGTGTGCCCTTTAAGAAAAGAGTCTCAATTTCCTACAGCCCTTTCCCAGACATAAGCCTGGTTAGTATTCAAAGCTAGATGTTATGGGGGCTGGCCTCCCCGGTACAGGCCCTCTGGGCTGGGAGCCTGATGTAGGCTTCGGGCTTTCTGCTCCTCGGAGAGCACCTCTGTGGCTGTGGTACTCCTCCCACCTGTGGACTTCGCAGTTGAGGGTATGAAACTAGCCAGACTGCAACTGCCCTCCCCTCTGTTTCAATGTGGACTTTCCTTTTCACTTTTAGATGTGAAAATCTTTTCTTCTAGTCTGTGGGTCATTCTCAGAGATGGTTGCTCCATGTGTGGTAGTTCCGGTGTGTCCATGAGAATAGAGAAGCCACGATCTTTCTGCTCTGGCCTTTTGTCCTCCTCCCTGATATATTGAGCTATGTTTATTTTGTCTATCTCCTACAGCATGTCAATTTTTTTTTTCTTATTTGAATATCCTGAAAGAGTGTTTAAGTTGGGGTTTTTTGCATGTGAAACCTCCCGAGGTCTTATATAGTCGTAAAGGGTTTTGTTGTGCCCTCATATTTGAATGATACCTTTCTAGATTTGAAAGTGTTTTCCTTTCAGTGCTTAAAAATTATGCTCTGTCTTCATAAAATATTCCATTTTCATCTGTTTTCAGTGTTCTTGGAAATTCTAGTATTAGCCTGATTTTGCGTATTTAGAATGACTTTTACCTTCCATTTAATATATTTTTCTTTGCTTTAATATTCTTTAATATAAAGTGACTAGGTATGAGTTTTTTTTTCCTTAGCTGTTCTATTTGGTTCTCTAAAAGTCCTTTTGTTCTGAAGAATTCTATCATTCATGAAACCTGGAATATTTATCTTCATTATTTCTTTAAGTAGTTTCTCCTTTCCATTTCTCCACCCTGTTCCTCTGAGATCCTATTATCCTTCATATTTCTCAGCTTTAAATTTTTTCTCTATATTTTCTGTCTGTCCTTAAAGAATATTTATATGGACCTTTTTAAAGTCTTTATTGAACTTGTTACAATATTGTTTCTGTTTTATGTATTGATTTTTTGACTGTGAGACATGTGGGATCTTAGTTCTCTGACCAGGGATCAAACCCACACCCTCTGCATTGAAAGGCAAAGTCTTAACCTCTGGATCTCCAGGGAAGTCCCACTACTCTTTCCTACTGCTTTTAGGAAATATTTCTCATTGTGATCCTCCAATTCAGTATTTCTTTCTTTAGCTCGATTCCATCCTATTATTTATTTCATTTCAGCTATATGTTTTGCATCATATCTTTCTTGGTTGCTTTTAAGATTTCCTACTCTTGCTTTATTGGTCTCTCCCCACATCCCCTTAAGCATTAGAGTAATGTTATGGTCTTCTACTTGTTCAAAAGATTCTGCTTCAGATAGTGTATGCTGTCTGTTTTTGTCTTTCTTTACTGGATCTTGGCTATTCAGCTGTGTAAGCTCATGCTCTACTGTGGATATCAGCTATGTTTGTTGGGAAAGGCAAAATATTAGATTCTAGTCTCCATCTGGTTAGACATGTTTAAAATAATGAGATATGTGGAGCCCCAGGGCATGATACCGTAGGAGCCATAACGCTCTTTGTGTCGTTCTCTTCCACTGACTCTCCCCTGGGCAGAGTTTCTCCTCTAAAATGAATTACTGGGGAGATGCAGAACTGAGCTGAGTCAGTCTCCATTCCACAGTTTGTAATTCTCGCAGGCATGGGAGTCTGGAGGAGGAGTGGGGATCAGGATACTGAAGGGCAGGGCTGCTGCTCATAATTAAGCAGGTGGCCTCGACTAGAGGAGGCTTCCCTGGTGGCTCTGATGGTAAAGCATCTGCCTGCAACGTGGGAGACCCGGGTTTGATCCCTGGGTTGGGAAGATCCTCTGGAGAAGGGAAATGGCAACCCACCCCAATACCCTTGCCTGGAAAATCCCATGGACAGAGGAGCCTTGTATGCTACAGTCCACGGGGTCACAAAGAGTCAGACACGACTGAGCGACTTCACTTTCCTTCTTTCCTTTTTCCCCACTATAGGAGAGAGGGGACAGGAACTGCCATACACCTTCTCTCCCAGGCTGTTTACCCTGCTATGAGGCCTGCCCATCTGGAGGCAGGAGTGCCTTTTCCTAATGCACACAGTGTTACCACATGTTCTATCAGTGGCCTTTCAAGAGTTCCTGGTCAGCTGCCCCTGCTTTCAGCGTCTCCTCACCCCAGTATCCACCTGCACTTCCTTGACTTTACTGCCAACACCAGTGATCTGGAATCTGTAAAAGGATTTATCCAAGGAGGTAGTTGGTGAGAATTGTCTCTAAACAATGAAGGGTAGAAGTCAAGAGCAGTAGTAAAAAGCTTTTCTCCAATATACCTTCTCACTGCTACCTCTCATAGCCTTTTGTCTTTAATTGTAATATACTCCCCATGTATAGTTCAAACGAGCTTCCCAGGTGCTTCTGGTGGTAAAGAACCCGCCTGCTAATGCAGGAGACATAAGAGATGTGGGTTCGATCCCTGAATTGGGAAGATCCCCTGGAGGAGGACATGGCAACCCACTCCAATATTCTTGCTTGGAGAATCCCATGGATAGAGGAGCCTGGCAGGCTACAGTCCATAGAGTCGCAAAGAGTCAGACATGATTGAGGTGACTTAGCATGCGCACACACCAGTTCAAAACATCCTTCAGTCTCCTATGAGAGTTACATGCTTTTTATTAGCTCCAAATATTCATATTTCCCTCCTACTTCTTCATATACTCCAGGGCTGAATTTGAAGGAGGAGTCAGCAGGTACTAACTCTTCATTTTCATTAGATCTGGAAGCTTAAATGTATATCTTTAAAAATATTGCTTTACTTGACTTTTATTTTGGAAATAATTGTTTTGACCTATTTCTTGAAGACCTTTAAGGCAAATGAAAGAGAACTTGGGTGTCCCCAAATGAGGGTGGGTTGCTACATTATCAGAGTTCTCCAAAGAAATAGAAGTAGATATTTATAGAAAAAGGTTTATTGTGAGGAATTGGCTCATGCGATTATGGAGGCTGAGAAGTCCTACCATCTCCTCTTTGCAAGCTAGAGACCCAGGAAACTTGGGGTGTAATTCCTATCTAAGCCTGATAACCTGACCACTGAGGGAACCACTGTGCAAACCCCAGTGCAAGGACAGGAAAAGACTGATGTTTCAGCTTAAGCAAGCACACAGGAAAGAAAAGGAGTAAACTCCTCCTTCTTTCCCCTTTTTGTTTTATCCAGACCCTGAACAGATTGGGTAAAGCCCACCCTCACTAGGGAGGGCCATTTATTTTACTGAGCCCATCAACTCAAATCCTAATCTCATCCAGAGTCACACTCACAGACACACACACCCAGAAATAATATTCAATTTGGGTGCCCCTTGGTCCAATCAAATTTACACATAAAATTAATCACCATAGTTGGGAATCATAGATGAAAGTCAGGTAAAGAAGAAAAGACAGCACTGCCCAGAAGACAAGACTCAGAAGACCATGACTGCATCCTTATTCAATCAGTTACCTTCTCTATCCTCAAGTTTCCTTGCCTGTAAATTGGGAATAAGAATAAATGTTCCGTTTTCATCCCAGGGTTATTTTGCTGCTCAGTAGGATAATATCTGTGGAAGGCACTCTACACGCCACTACCAAGGGAAAGCAGCACTGTTTAGCATGAACCAAAGAGCATTTGAAATGATATTAACTCTCGGGGGACAGGATGTTCTTTGGCTGGAAAGGTGGTAATCCCTCCCCTCTGCGACCTCAGTGAATTTCAGACAGATCTTCAAAGCAGATCAGGTCTCTGCAGCCCAGAGTGGTGAAAATAGTCCAAGTTCTCTGACCTCTCTAAGCTGGGGAAGGTTGGCATCAAGGACAAAAGCTTTCAATTGCATTGAACATGGCCTGGACAGGTTCCAAGTGGGTAATTACTTTATGCTTACTTACAATTTCCCCTTCAGCTTCGAAGGGCTAGAGCATCCCTCATTTCCTAGACTAGCAGGGCCGTTCAGTGTTGCTAGGCATATGTTGAACAGCTGCCCCAGTCACCTACCTCAGCAGCCACCGTATTTTAGTAATGAAGTCAGGGCTCAAATTGGGCAAGATGGTAACACATTTCTTTGATTAGTGTGTAGGACAAATGTGGCCTCTCTTTGAACAGAAGGGGAGGGCATTTGATTATGTTTTTTTTCTCACTTGCATCAGAAGCAGGAATAAACTGAGCAGGTTCTCTATGAGCCAGCTTTGAGAGGTTCTCTGAGATGAATCTTACTAAGAAAAATAGATTAATTTTATCGTCAATAGTTACATCAGACTCTTCAATTATGAAAAATACATGCTCATGAAAAGTAGGATGGCAGCAAAATTTCATCTAAGGAACTGCATCCTCTGAACATCTTGTTTTAAAACTGAGAATGTTTGTGGGCAAAGAAATATTTCCAGTCTATAGGGTGAAGGCAGGATCTAGGCAATGAGGGATTTCATGTAACTGCAGATCAGAAACTTGAGTGTTCTTTGATGTGCTGATCCATTTGCCTCTCTCCCACCCTTCATTTTTCCCATTGTCTAATTAGCATAGTGATTTGGGTCTAGGCCCTTAACTTTTCTGAGCAGCAGGTACTTTTATCCACAAAATAGGGGTAATAGTGGTGCCTGTCTCCTCGAACTCTTGTAAGGAACAAAGGAGGTAATATACTTGGCATATAGAAAGAGCTCAATAATTGTTAGTCATTATCACTATCGTTGTTATTATCTCTCAGGTCTTATTTTAAATATCCCTTTTTTTGTTAACAATAATTTCCATCCCTATTTTAAGACTAGGTTAGGTAAATGACTTGGTGCTTCCATAGAACAGCTTACAACATTATTGTAAAGTAATTAGCCTCCAATTAAAATAAATAAATTTTTTTAAAAAAAGAAATTCCATTGTTTTGAGTACATACCAGATTTTCTACACTATTTGAGCTGTTTTCCATGTATGCATTATTAATTATCCCACTTTACAAACAAAGAAACTTAAAGAATTCATGTAGCTGACAAGGGTGAGATTTGAACGTAGATATTTAAACTCCAAAGTTCATATTCTTAATGATAACACATCATGTTTTATGGTGATTATTCATGTAATTTTCCTTGCCAGACAATGAACTCTGTATATTCCCAGACCCTCAATCTTTTTGAAGCTCCCCTAATTTACACATGGTCTCACCCTCTCCAAAACCCATTGATGCGAGCAGCTTTCTTAGCTTGTGACTCCTTGGCTTCACCTCAGCTAGAAACATCCTTCTCTGTGTTCTTGACTTTGAGTCTAATGTCTACTATTTCAGGATCAGTTACATCAGTATTGCCCTTGCTTTCATCCTTCTGACCACCACACTATGTTTCAGTTAGGGGTTTTGGTTGCATGTGAGAGAAACTGTCTCTGGTAGTTACAAGCAGAAAGGACTTACATTGGAAGAACATAAAGTGCTCAGAGCGTTGATGAGATCAGGACTAGGCTTAGAAAATTCGAAGGAGTCAAGGCCCTTATCAGAGCCTCTACCCTTCCTGGCTCCTTGTCTTATTTGTTCAGGATTCAAAGTCCTGGAGTCTGGATAGCTGAGCACAAGGTCAGTGCCCACTTCCTAGAATGGCAAGATGTGGGAGGATCCAGGATCTGGCTCCTCTTAGCTTCTGTAATAGCAGATGTAGGAAGGCACCGTGAATCGCCTGTGCTTGACCATAAACACACAGGTGGAAGGATATTTCCTCACAAGGAAAGATAATGAACAGTTGATAACAAAAAAATTACATTTGTCTACTGCACACTTGAATGGTTAGCTCTGGTCATCCTGCCAAGCTATTTCCCAATGCCAATTTCAAAATTCAAAAAGTCTCTCCAAAATATAGCCCAGGTCCACTAATATACTGCATGACCTCACCTAAGAAACTTCTTGTGCTGAATCCTTTATGTCCTCCTGATTCCTACACCATATACTCCTATGGAGGTATCTTCAGGCTTGGCACAGGCCTTAAAAACTGGGGACAGACCAAGACTACTTCATGGATAGTCACAGTCATCCCATCTTATTTACAGCATAATGTCCTGGCTCTGGGCAAGTATATTTCCCCAGATGACTCCTTTGAAATATCTTTCCAGGCCTGCTCTTGTGTTCCAGACCCTTGGCCATATAAATGCATGTACCTCCCTTTCAACTCCTGCTCTGTACTTCAATTTTAAAATGGACTGATTTTCATGTCTCTCATTGCTATAGCCTACAGTTCCTATAGGCTATATATAGGACGTGCACCTAATTTTGACCAGTGGCTTTCACTTCTGCATAGCTTGTGCTGGTTATGTCCACTCCCCTGGCTTTATGGTTCTAGGTCTAGTTCATGTATGCGGCCTCACCCTGGCCAATAGGTCTTCTGGGATGCTGTATCCAAACCCATCTGCACCATATCATGAGCTTTTACATGGTCACCTCTGGTTCAGTCCTTCTATGTCCAGAACTCATGTTAATAGTGGTAGGAGAAATTAATGTAATCTGACCTTTGCGACTAGTTAGAAGAGAGGCCCAAAATTTGTCACATTTTAAAATTCTAGTCCTTTACCTCTCAGTCTCATATTCTAATAAATGGCCACTCTACCTTTTCCTCATGAACTAATTGTCAAAGCGAGTCTCAATTCTAGTGTAAAGCCTTAGACTTCTTCCCTTTGGGGGCTTCCCTGGTATCTCAGTTGGTAAAGAATCTACCTGCAATGAAGGAGACCACGGTTTGATTTCTGGGTCGTGAAGATTCCCTGGAGAAGGGATAGGCTACTCACTCCATTATTCTTGGACTTCCCTGGTGGCTCAGCTGGTAAAGAATCCACCTGCAATGTGGGAGACCTGGGTTCAATCCCTGGGTTGGGAAGATCCCCTGGAGAAGGGAAAGGCTACTCACTCCAGTATTCTGGCCTGGAGAATTCCATAACTATACAGGACTGTAGTCTTTCCTCTGTACCAGTCTTGCTTTGGTAATACCTCAGTGCTCTAGTCTGTTGCAGGATTTTAATGTGTCTTATGCTAGAGTCCTGACGCTGACGTTGAACCCTGCTGGTTGTGACACATCTCTCTGGTGCCATCTGCTTGTTTATTGATGCTAAAGGCCAAGGACACCTTTAAAATGCACTAAAAAGAAAGTGACTACAATTGTGGACAGCTTGATAGAATGTAGCCAAACAGCCTTGGATGTTGTGAAATAGTAGAGTTTCCTGAACTGCACTGGTTGGAATTCTGATGGATACTTATCTTTCCTCTGTTTGCTTCTGAGCTCCTGTGTCAGTCTTCACTACTCAGTTTGGTCTTTACCTTTTTGAACAGGTATGTGATCTCTCTTTTTTGATCTCCTGTGTCCTAGGATCTGACGCAACACTTCTCTGGGTTTCATTTCCCTTCCTTTCTCCACTACTCTGCTATAGGATGCACTTGAGCATGACTTTGCCTTTCCTGAAAGTGGTCTACACCAGCCTGCCTGGAAGAAAGCAGCCTCATCACAGTGGAAGGTCTTATGTCAGGTGTTCCTCATACATCTGCTCTGTTTGCTGAATATAAGACATCTGACAGAGACCACGTTCTCAGAAAGGCTGCTTCTGCATATGAGCTCTTCTACACCCTCTTCAGGAGAAGGCAATGGCACCCCAATCCAGTACTCTTGCCTGGAAAATCCCATGGACGGAGGAGCCTGGTAGGCTGCAGTCCACGGGGTCGCTAAGAGTCGGCCATGACTGAGTGACTTCACTTTCACACCTTCTTCAGCTTCCCTTGGTGGCTCAGTGGTTAAGAATCCACCTGCAATGCAGGAGATACAGGTTTGATCCCAGGGTCAGGAAGATCCCCTGGAGGAGGGTGTGGCTACTCACTCCAGTATTCTTGCCTGGAAAATCGCATGGAGAGAGGAGTCTGGTGGGCTACAGCCCATAGGGTTGCAAAGAAGTTGGACATGACCGAAGCAACTGAGCATGTGTGCATACACACCCCATCTACTGTCCTTAAGTTTCCCTCATTAGCAGTCCTCTTGCCCTTTCATCAAATGGTCTTGCTTTGTGCATTTCTGGGGCTATGGAAACCATCTGGCACGTTCTTCTCCTCCACCTGCTTCCTCAGAGTCTCTGCCCTCCTTCTCCTATCTTGGAGAAGGAGGTGTCTCTCTTTCCTAGGCTTACCCCTGGCCCCAGGAGGTAGTGTTGGTCCCTGTCTCCTCTTTCAGAATGATGTTCTCTCAGGTGTTCTGCCTTCCCTGGGTATTTGAAAACTGTTCCTCTCTGTGGGATCCTTCCCATCTGCCTTTAAAGCAGCTTGATCGATTGCCTCCAAAGAATGGTCCTCTGTTCTCTTCTTGCCAAACTTCTTGAATATGTGAGTGCCACCCACGGACTGGGCTTCTTCACTATTTCACTCCAAATGCCCTGCAATCTGGCTTCTATTGTCACTAAATTCTGGAGATCCTCTCTCAAAGTTTACTGTTAACCTCTTAATTGCCAAACATAAAGGCTTGTTCTCAGATTTTGTGTCCTTCGTTCTATCAGCCACTTTGCAGTGTTAAAATATTTGATCTTACCTTTCATGATTGAAATTTCCTTTTCTATATTACCATCTTTTTCATTGACTATTTGAATGTTATTTAGCTTTTCCTATGTGTTTCTCTGTTCTTACCAGCTAGATGTAAATTCCTTGAGGCTGGGAGCTGTGCATTTATAAACATTGTTTCACAATGCTATGTGCCTAATAGGTGTTATGACAAATACTTTTTAAGTGAAGAAATAGAACTATTCAGAGTGAATTATTCATTCGGTCATTTATTCATTGAAGAACAAATGCTTCTTATGTACCCCAATATACGATTATTATAGTCTGTGAAACAGTGATTCATAAGACTTGCTTGGGTTTCCCTGGTGGCTCAGCGGTAAACAATCTGCCTGCAGTGCAGGAGATGCAGAAGACACGGGTTCGATCCCTGGGTCAGAAAGATCTCTTGGAGGAGGAAATGGAAACCCACTCCAGTATTCTTGCCTGGAGAATCCCATGGACAGAGGAGCCTGGCGGACTACAGTCCATAGGGCCGCAAAGAGACTCGACGGAAGCGATTGAGTGAGTGGAGACACACTTAGTTCCTGCTTTCAGAGACCTTATAGTCCAGTGAGGAATGTATACATGATAATATACACTCATAGTACAAAACGATAAATACCACGATGAGGAGACATTTAACTGGGGGTGGAGGGGATCAGGGAAGGTTTTCTGGGAGAAATAATATTTAAACGAAGTGGTAGCAAGGTAAAAAGAGGAAAGAGGAAGCGTGAGTTCCTAGCAAAGGGAGTAGTGTCTTCAGAGGCTACACAGTGTGACACTTTTGAGAAACTGACTGAAAAACTGTCAGAGACGTGAATATGGTGAAAAAGGGAGATGGGGCAAACAAGCAGGTGGGCTGTGCCTAACGCAGAACAGGCATTTCACCCCTTCCCATTTCTAAGCAATTCCCTGTTTACTATGTAATCCTCACAGCCTTTGAGTGGTAGGTGGCAGCTGTCTTACAGAGGGAGAAAGTGAGTTTTGTAAAATTGAAACTCACTAAGTCAATAGTAAGCCTGAAAATATCATCACTTCTTGATGCAGCTTCCTTTTTGAAAACAGTAATTTTATTGGAGTGTAGTTGATTTGCAATGTGTTTGTTTTAAGCGTACACCGAAGTGATTCAGTTACACATATTCATATATTCATTCTTTTCAAGATTCTTTTCTCATATAGGTTATCACAGAATATTGGGTAGAGTTTCCTGTGCTATACGGTAGGTTCTTGTCGGTCATCTATTTTATAAGAAGTAGTGTGTGTGTGTTCGGGCTTCCCTGATGGCTCAGACGGTAAAGCGTCTGCCTGCAATGCGGGAGACCTGGGTTCCATCCCTGGGTCAGGAAGATCCCCTGGAGAAGGAAATGGCAACCCACTCCAGTATTCTTGCCTGGAAAATCCCATGGACGGAGGAGCCTGGTGGGCTACAGTCCATGGGATCGCAAAGAATTGGACACGACTGAGCAACTTCACTTCACTTCACTTCTTCAGTGTGTGTGTTCATCCCTAGCTTCTGATTTATCCCTCTCTGTGACATTTCCCCGTTCATAATCATGTTTGTTTTCAGACTGTAAGCCTGCTTCTGTTTTATAAATAAGTTCACTTGTAGATTCCACATATGAGTGATATCATACTATATTTGTCTTTCTCTGTCTGACTTACTTTACTTAGTATGATCATCTCTAGTTCCATCCATGTTCAGATACAGCTTCCTTTTTCATTGACTATCTAAGCACCCAGAACAGACTGAGGAAAATATAAACTGTAATTTTAAAAAAACCCATCAGAGAGCTGAAGATGAAAAGAAACCTCAAGGAGTTATATTTGAGGAGAAAGGAGACACATGGCTGTGTTCATCACTGGAAGAACAGTGGGAAAGGGAAGAATCCACCACAGACAAGGGTAAAGAAAACTCAAGCTAACTGTTAATGAATTTGAATGACTGCGTGGGTGCTGGTGGGATGGTATCCTTAATCACAGAGCGTGTTGGTACCCACCTGCCAACTCTGTTCTGAGTCTTCACCTAGGACACAGGGAAAGGATGTCAAAGGTGGGGGATCAGGCAAAGGTGATAAGAGAAAGTCCCCTGAGAAATATAGGGTCTGCCTAAATGAAAGGCAGGGATATTCTCAAATACAATATAGTTGCTGATGAGGGGTGGTGGAAAGCAAATAAACTGAACACATCCTGTACCCACGCTGGGCCTTTCCTGAGTGCAAGGCAGTGTCTCACTGAAGGCTGGCATTAGGGCAGAAGAATTTATGAAACTTCTTCTAAGGCCCACTAAATCTCTCATGGCTCTTTACCAAATGCACGGAAGGCTGGGGAAAAAGAAGCAAAATTGGAAAAAACCTCTCCTAGACACTTCAGGTCTTTACTGAATCCATTGCTACAGCCCTCCAGAAACTGGGGACAGAGCATCAGTACAGGTAGTTCTCCTGAGCTAAGACAGTCAGAACTAGGGCTGAAAAGTCAGAACTGATCACTCCCCAGTGACCCCTAAAGCATCTTTCATGGTCCAGAAAGTTAGGAACTGGGAGACAAAGCATAATTTTTTTTTTTTTTGAAGCCTCCCTGGCGCTCATATCCTATGTTATGCTAAAGGAAAATTCTAATCCTATCCCCAAAATATTTAAATACAGTTGTAAACTGAATATAATTAAAGATACAACATAGGCCAGTTTAATACAGATTAGATGGAAACACATCTTTACCATAGTGGACTGACAGAAAAAGGGATGTACTGTTTTTTGAGTAAATATTTACTTTTCGGTCTAATTTTTAAAAAGTACACAATGTCTGACATAGGAAAAATTATGACAATGAAAGAAGCACAAATGTAATACATAATAAAGAATAAATAAAAATAGACCCTCAGATAGCCAGAATGTTGAAATGGTCAGATGAGGAACTTTAGAATGACTATAATAGATACATTAAAGGACACTGTGAAAAGTGAACAACACACATGACTATGTGGGGAATTCAAGGAGCAATGGTATTTGTTTTTTTTTTTTAAAGAAAAAAGTGGACATGCTAGAAAAAATATATACAGTGATGAGCTTATTCAATCTTCATTTTAGTTATCTATTGCTGCTTGGTAAGTTTCACAAGCAGAGGATTTAAAGAGTTAAAACTTATTTTTCCTTTCTGCTATCTGGGCTGGGCTCAGTTGAATAGTTCTGTTTCAAGTGGAGTCTGCTGGGCTTTGAATGTTCAAAATGGCTTCCTTACTCCTATATTTGGTGCTCAAAACTGCAGTGCTTTCACCAGTGTGATTTGCCAGAAAAGTTGGAGGTTGACTGATCTTTCTTTCATTCTATGGGCACTCTCCAAATTGCTAACCTAGGCTTCTTCACAGAGTAATGATCTTAGGGTAGTCGGGTTTTTAACCTATGGTGTCTGATTTCCAACAGAGAAGTGGAAACTGAAAGTTCTCTAAAGATATGGACTCATAAATCCTAGACCATAATTTCTCTTTTTATTTTCTTCTTTTCCTCTTTTCTTTGGCCATGATGTGTGACTTGAGGGGTATTAATTCCGCAACCAGGGATTGAATCTCTTGACAGTGAATGCATGAAGTCCTAACCATTGAAATGCCAGAGAATTCCCTAGACTGTAATTTTCAATGCATTGTATTTTTCAAAGTAAGTCACAAGTTCAGCCTAGATATCACCACTGAGTATGTGGAATAGTATATATGTGCAGGAGAAGAAGAATTGATGGTGGCAATCTTGGAGACTACATCCCTCTTCCCCCTGGCCACCACAATTCACATCCATCCTATGTGAAAACTACACCACACACCCCCACCATGGTCACCAAAGTCTTTTTAATTATGGCATCATGTGCAACTCTTGCATCTCAAGACCCACATCAAGTCGAGATGTGGATGAAGCTTCTCAAGCGCATCTCTTCTCAGTCTGAAGAGAAGGTTACTCCCCCGCCCCACAGCCATCCAGTGTAAAACAATGAGACAGTGATAGAATAGCTCCAGTAGTTGCTGCTGCTGCTAAGTCGCTTCAGTTGTGTCCGACTCTGTGCGACCCCAGACGGCAGTCTATCAGGCTGTCCCATCCCTGGGATTCTCCAGGCAAGAACACTGGAGTGGGTTGCCATTTCCTTCTCCAATGCATGGAGGTGAAAAGTGAAAGTGAAGTCGCTCAGTCATATCCGACTCTTAGCAATCCCATGGACTGCAGCCCACCAGGCTCCTCCGCTCATGGCATTTTCCAGGCAAGAGGACTGGAGTGGAGTGCCATTGCCTTCTCCGAGCTCCAGTAGTTACTCCCATTTAAATAGGAAAATGGAAAGGACATAGCAGTCAATGGTCCACAGTCATTCTAAAATACAGTTGGCCATATATCCAAGTACTACCAACTCTGAGGAAGTATGGAACATTCCATGATTTATCCCAATTCTCCTTTTTGAGATTAATTCTTTGGAGATTTTGACTATGTTGTTTGGGATCTGGGCTATGATCTCTGAGGTATTCTTAGGAAATGGTCTTATTTTTAACTGAATTTTTTTTCTTAGCCTTCTTTATGCCCATGGAAGTTTTATGAGCTCTCTCTAGGCATTTTAGTTAAAACTTGTGGTGCTTTTATTAGGAAAGTTATCTTAAAAACTTTATAAGTTTTCTATGAAGCATACTGGGGGTTACATTTTACAAAGCCACACCTGCAAATCTCTTTGAGATAGGCCTCTTTCCACTTTTAGCTGCTTTTGTACAATGCCTGAAAGATCCTTAGAAGATTTTATGTTTAGCTAAAGGTGTCTATGAGACACCATCATAAATCTTTCTGAAGTCTTAAAAGAAGTCTTGTAACCATGTTCTTAATTTGATCTTTAACTTGAGCCTACATTGTACTGTCAGTGCCCTGAATTTGGTCTTTGCTATAACCCTAATATTCTTTTTTTTTAATTTAAGTATAGTTTCTGTACAATATTACATGTTACAGATGTATAATATAGTGATTCATGATTTTTAAAGGTTATACTCCACTGATTGTTAAAAAGCATTAGCTATATTCCCTGTGTTCTACAATAAGTTCTTGTAGGTTTTTTTTTTTTTTTTAATATATACCTAAAGGAGGGCAAAGGCTAATAGAGTTTTGCCAAGAGAATGCACTGGTCATAGCAAACACCTTCTTCCCACAACACAAAAGAAGACTCTATACATGGACATCACCAGATGGTCAATACCGATATCAGATTGATTGTATTTTTGCAGCCAAAGATGGAAAAGCTCTATACAGTCAGCAAAAACAAGACCAGGAGCTGACTATGGCTCAGATCATGAACTCCTTATTGCCAAATTCAGACTTAAATTGAAAAAAGTAGGGAAAAACACTAGACCATTCAGGTATGACCTAAAACAAATCCCTTATGATTATACAGTGGAAGTGAGAAGATTCAAGGGATTAGATCTGATAGACAGAGTGCCTGGTGAACTACGGATGGAGGTTCAAGATATTGTACAGGAGACAGGGATCAAGACCATACCCAAGAAAAAGAAATGCAAAAAAGCAAAATGGCTGTCTGAGGAGGTCTTACAAAGAGCTGTGAAAAGAATGGAAGTGAAAAGCAAAGGAGAAAAGGAAAAATATAAGCATCTGAATGCAGAGTTCCAAAGAAAAGCAAGGAGAGATAAGAAAGCCTTTCTCAGTGATCAGAGCAAAGAAATAGAGGGAAACAATATAATGGGAAAGACTAGAGATTTCTTCAAGGAAATTAGAGATACCAAGGGAACATTTCATGCAAAGATGGGCACAGTAAAGGACAGGAATGGTATGGACCTAACAGAAGCAGAAGATATTAAGAAGAGGTGGCAGGAATACACAGAAGAACTGTACAAAAAAGATCTTCACAACCCAGATAATCACGATGGTGTGATCACTGACCTAGAGCCAGACATCCTGGAATGTGAAGTCAAGTGTGCCTTAGAAAGCATCACTACGAACAAAGCTAGTGGAGGTGATGGAATTCCAATTGAGCTATTTCAAATCCCAAAAAGATGATTCTGTGAAGGTGCTGCATTCAATATGCCAGCAAATTTGGAAAACTCAGCAGTGGCCACAGGACTAAAAAAGATCAATGTTCATTCTAATCCCAAAGAAAGGCAATGCCAAAGAATTCTCAAACTACGGCACAACTGCACTCATCTCACATGCTAGTAAAGTAATGCTCAAAGTTCTCCAAGCCAGGCTTCAGCAATATGTTAACCGTGAACTTCCTGATGTTCAAGCTGGTTTTAGAAAAGGCAGAGGAACCAGAGATCAAATTGCCAACATCCGCTGGATCATGGAAAAAGCAAGAGAGTTCCAGAAAAACATCTATTTCTGCTTTCTTGACTATGCCAAAGCCTTTGACTGTGTGGATCACAATAAACTGTGGGAAATTCTTCAAGAGATGGGAATCCCAGACCACCTGACCTGCCTCTTGAGATATCTGTATGCAGGTCAGGAAGCAACAGTTAGAACTGGACATGGAACAACAGACTGGTTCCAAATAAGGAAAGGAGTACATCAAGGCTGTATATTGTCACCCTGCTTATTTAACTTATATGCAGAGTACATCATGAAAAACGCTGGACTGGAAGAAACACAAGCTGGAATCAAGATTCCCGGGAGATATATCAATAACCTCAGATATGCAGATGACATCACCCTTATGGCAGAAAATGAAGAGGAACTAAAAAGCCTCTTGATGAAAGTGAAAGAGGATAGTGAAAAAGTTGACTTAAAGCTCAACATTCAGAAAACGAAGATCATGGCATCTGGTCCCACCACTTCATGGGAAATAGATGCAGAAACAGTGGAAACAGTGTCAGACTTTATTTTTGGGGGCTCCAAAATCACTGCAGATGGTGACTGCAGCCATGAAATTAGAAGATGCTTACTTCTTGGAAGGAAAGTTATGACCAACCTAGATAGCATATTCAAAAGCAGAGACATTACTTTGCCAACAAAGGTCTGTCTAGTCAAGGCTATGGTTTTTCCTGTGGTCATGTATGGATGTGAGAGTTGGACTGTGAAGAAGGCTGAGCGTTGAAGAATTGATGCTTTTCAACTGTGGTGTTGGAGAAGGCTCTTGAGAGTCCCTTGGACTGCAAGGAGATCCAACCAGTCCATTCTGAAGGAGATCAGCCCTGGGATTTCTTTGGAAGGAATGATGCTAAAGCTGAAACTCCAGTACTTTGGCCACCTCATGCGAAGAGTTGACTCATTGGAAAAGACTTTGATGCTGGGAGGGATTGGGGGCAGGAGGAGAAGGGGACGACAGAGGATGAGATAGATGGCTGGATGGCATCACTGACTCGATGGACGTGAGTCTGAGTGAAGTCTGGGAGTTGGTGATGGACAGGGAGGCCTGGCATGCTGCGATTCATGGGGTCGCAAAGAGTCGGACACAACTGAGCAACTGAACTGAACTGAATGATATATGTGGAATTTAGAAAGATGGTAAAAATGACCCTATATGTGAGACAGCAAAAGAGACACAAATGTATAGAACAGTCTTTTGGACTCTGTGGGAGAAGGCGAGGGTGGGATGATTTGAGAAAATATCACTGACACATGTATATTATCATGTGAAACATATCACCAGTGCAGGTTTGATTCATGAGATAGGGTACTCAGGCCTGGTGTACTGGGACAACCCAGAGGGATGGGATGGGGAGGAAGGTTGGAGGGGGGTTCAGGATGGGGAACATATGTATACCCATTGCTGATTCATGCCAATGTATGGCAACAACCACTACAAGATTGTAAAGTAATTAGCCTCCAATTAAAATACATAAATTTTAAAAAATAAAAATGAAAAAAAATAAAATAAATGTCCATCCACAGAGAAAGAAAGTATAGAGGAAATACAGAATGTTTATACACACATACACACAGATTGGAATACTAATCAGCTATTAAGAAAAAAACAATTTTGCCATTTGCAACAAGGTAGATGGACTTGGATGGTCCTAAAAGCGAAAGTGCTAGTCGCTCAGTCATGTCTGACTCTGTACAGCCACATGGACCATAGGCCACCAGGCTCCCCCGTCCCTGGGACTCTCCAGGCAAGAATTCTGAAGTGGGTTGCCACTTCCTTCTCCAGGGAATCTTCCCAACCCAGGGATCGAACCTGAATCTCTTTATGTCTCCTACATTGCAGGAATATTCCTTACCATCTGAGCCACCAGAGAAGCCCCGCACAGCATTATGGTCCTTGAAATAAGTCAGGCAGAGAAAGACAAACATTGTACGGTATCACTTACATGTGGAATCTAAAAACGACAGCAAAGTAGTGACTGTAACAGAAAGGAAGCAGACTCAAAGGAAGAACAAACTAGTGTTTACCAGTGGGGATAGGAAACAGAGGCAATATACGAGTAGGGGAATAAGAGCTACAAACTATTCAGTTCAGTTGAGTCGCTAGTCGTGTCCGACACTTTGTGACCCCGTGGACTGCAGCACGAGAGGCTTCCCTGTCCATCAACAACTCCAAGAGTTTACTCAAACTCATGCCCATTGAGTCAGTGATGCCATCCAACCACTTCATCCTCCATCGTCCCCTTCTCCTCCCACCTTCAATCTTTCCAAGCATCACAGTCTTTTCAAACGAGTCAGTTTTTCTCATCAGATGGCCAAAGTATTGGAGTTTCAGCTTCAATATCAGTCCTTCCAATGAATATTCAGGACTGATTTCCTTTAGAATGGACTGGTTGGATCTCTGTGCAGTCCAAGAGATTCTCAAGAGTCTTCTTCAACACCACAGTTCAAAGCATCAATTCTTCAGCACTCAACTTTCTTTATAGTCCAACTCTCACATCCATATGTGACTACTGGAAAAAACATAGCTTTGACTAGACAGATCTTTGTTGGCAAAGTAATGTCTCTGCTTTTTAATATGTTGTCTAGGTTGGTCATAGCTTATCTTCCAAGGAGTAAGCGTCTTTTAATTTCATGGGTACAGTCACCATCTGCAGTGATTTTGGAGCCACAAAATACAAATTCTGCCACTGTTTCAACTGTTTCCCCATCTATTTGCCGTGAAGTGATGGGACCAGATGCCATGATCTTAATTTTCTGAATGTTAAGTTTTAAACCAACTTTTTCACTATCCTCTTTCACTTTCAACAAAAGGCTCTTAAGTTCTTCTCTTTCTGCCATAAGGGTGGTGTCATTTGCATATCTGAGGTTACTGATATTTCTCCAAGTAATCTTGATTCCACTTGTGCTTCCTCCAGCCCAGCATTTCTGATGATAACTTATATACTCTGCATATAAGTTAAATAAGCAGGGTGACAATATACAGCCTTGATGTATTCCTTTTCCTATTTGGAACCAGTCTGTTGTTCCGTGTTCAGTTCTAACTGTTGCTTCTTGACCTGCATACAGATCTCTCAGGAGGCAGGTCAGTTCAGTTCAGTTCAGTCGCTCAGTCATGTCTGACTCCTTGTGACCCCATAAATCGCAGTATGCCAGGCCTCCCTATCCATCACAAACTCGCGGAGTTCACTCAGACTCACGACCATCAAGTCAGTGATGCCATCCAGCCATCTCAGCCTCTGTTGTCCCCTTCTCCTCCTGCCCCTAATCCCTCCCAGCATCAGAGTCTTTTGCAATGAGTCAACTCTTCGCATGAGGTGGCCAAAGTACTAGAGTTTCAGCTTTAGCATCATTCCTTCTAAAGAAATCCCAGGGCTGATCTCCTTCAGAATGGACTGGTTGGATCTCCTTGCAGTCCAAGAGACTCTGAAGAGCCTTCTCCAACACCACAGTTGAAAAGCATCAATTCTTCAACGCTCAGCCTTCTTCACAGTCCAACTCTCACATCCATACATGACCACAGGAAAAACCATAGCCTTGACTAGACAGACCTTTGTTGGCAATGTCTCTGCTTTTGAATATGCTATCTAGGTTGGACATAACTATCCTTCCAAGGAGTAAGCGTCTTCTAATTTCATGGCTGCAGTCACCATCTGCAGTGATTTTGGAGCCCCCAAAAATAAAGTCTGACACTGTTTCCACTGTTTCTGCATCTATTTCCCATGAAGTGGTGGGACCAGATGCCATGATCTTCGTTTTCTGAATGTTGAGCTTTAAGCCAACTTTTTCACTCTCCACTTTCACTTTCATCAAGAGGCTTTTTAGTTCCTCTTCATTTTCTGCCATAAGGGTGGTGTCATCTGCATATCTGAGGCTATTGATATTTCTCCCGGCAATCTTGATTCCAGCTTGTGTTTCTTCCAGTCCAGCGTTTCTCATGATGTACTCTGCATATAAGTTAAATAAGCAGAGTGACAATACACAGCCTTGATATACTCCTTTTCCTATTTGGAACCAGTCTGTTGTTCCATGTCCAGTTCTAACTGTTGCTTCCTGACCTGCATACAGATATCTCAAGAGGCAGGTCAGGTGGTCTGGGATTCCCATCTCTTGAAGAATTTCCCACAGTTTATTGTGATCCACACAGTCAAAGGCTTTGGCATAGTCAAGAAAGCAGAAATAGATGTTTTTCTGGAACTCTCTTGCTTTTTCCATGATCCAGCAGATGTTGGCAATTTGATCTCTGGTTCCTCTGCCTTTTCTAAAACCAGCTTGAACATCAGGAAGTTCACGGTTAACATATTGCTGAAGCCTGGCTTGGAGAACTTTGAGCATTACTTTACTAGCATGTGAGATGAGTGCAGTTGTGTGGTAGTTTGAGAATTCTTTGACATTGCCTTTCTTTGGGATTGGAATAAAAACTGACCTTTTCTAGTCCTGTGGCCACTGCTGAGTTTTCCAAATTTGCTGTCATATTGAGTGCAGCACTTTCACAGCATCATCTTTTAGGATTTTAAATAGCTCAACTGGAATTCCATCACCTCCACTAGCTTTGTTCGTAGTGATGCTTTCTAAGGCACACTTGACTTCACATTCCAGGATGTCTGGCTCTAGGTCAGTTATCACATCATTGTGATTATCTGGGTCATGAAGATCTTTTTTGTACAGTTCTTCTGTGTATTCTTGCCACCTCTTCTTAATATCTTCTGCTTCTGTTAGGTCCATACCATTTCTGTCCTTTATTGAGCCCATCTGCATGAAATGTTCCCTTGGTATCTCTAATTTTCTTGAAGAGATCTCTAGTCTTTCCCATTCTGTTGTTTTCCTCTAGTTCTTTGCATTGATTGCTGAAGAAGGCTTTCCTATCTCTCCTTGCTATTCTTTGGAACTCTGCATTCAGATGCTTATATCTTTCCTTTTCTCCTTTGCTTTTTGCTTCTCTTCTTTTCACAGCTATTTGCAAGGCCTCCCTAGACAGCCATTTTGCTTTTTGCATTTCTTTTCCATGGGTATGGTCTTGATCCCTGTCTCCTTACAATGTCATGAACCTCATTCCATAGTTCATCAGGCACTTTATCTATCAGATCTAGGCCCTTACATCTATTTCTCACTTCCACTATATAATGATAAGGGATTTGATTTAGGTCATACCTGAATGGTCTAGTGGTTTTCCCTACTTTCTTCAATTTAAGTGTGAATTTGGTAATAAGGGGTTCATGATCTGAGCCACAGTCAGCTCCTGGTCTTGTTTTTGTTGGCTGTATAGAGCTTCTCCATCTTTGGCTGCAAAGAATGTAATCAATCTGATTTCAGTGTTGACCATCTGGTGATGTCCATGTAGAGAGTCCTCTCTTGTGTTGTTGGAAGAGGGTGTTTGCTATGACCAGTGCATTTTCTTGGCAAAACTCTATTGGTCTTTGCCCTGCTTCATTCCGTATTCCAAGGCCAAATTTGCCTGTTACTCCAGGTGTTTCTTGACTTCCTACTTTTGCATTCCAGTCCCCTATAATGAAAAGGACATCTTTTTTGGGTGTTAGTTCTAAAAGGTCTTGTAGGTCTTCATAGAACCGTTCAGCTTCTTCAGCATTACTGGTTGGGGCATAGACTTGGATTACTGTGATATTGAATGGTTTGGCTTGGAAACAAACAGATCATTCTGTCATTTTTGAGATTGCATCCAAGTACTGCATTTCGGACTCTCTTGTTGACCATGATGGCTACTCCATTTCTTCTGAGGGATTCCTGCCCGCAGTACTAGATATAATGGTCATCTGATTTAAATTCACCCATTCCAGTCCATTTGAGTTCTCTGATTCCTAGAATGTCAACATTCACTCTCACCATCTCTTGTTTGACCACTTCCAATTTGCCTTGGTTCATGGACCTGACATTCCAGGTTCCTATGCAATATTGCTATTTACAGCATCGGACCTTGCTTCTATCACCAGTCACATCCACAACTGGGTGTTGTTTTTGCTTTGGCTCCATCCCTTCCTTCTTTCTGGAGTTATTTCTCCACTGATCTCCAGTAGCATATTGGGCACCTACTGACCTGGGGAGTTCCTCTTTCAGTATCCTATCATTTTGCCTCTTCATACTGTTCATGGGGTTCTCATGTGTTAGTATATGTATCAGTGTTTTTCTTTATGACTTACTTCATTCTGTATAATAGGCTCCAGTTTCATCCACCTCATTAGAACTGATTCAAATGTATTCTTTTTAATGGCTGAGTAATACTCCATTGGGCATATGTACCACAGCTTTCTTATCCATTCATCTGCTGATGGACATCTAGGTTGCTTCCATGTCCTGGCTATTATAAACAGTGCTGCAATGAACATTGGGGTACTAGCGTCTCTTTCAATTCTGGTGTCCTTGGTGTGTATGTCCAACAGTGGGATTGCTGGGTCATAAGGCAGTTTTATTTCCAGTTTTATTAAGGAATCTCCACGCTGTTCTCCGTAGTGGCTGTACTAGTTTGCATTCTGTGGATGGACATTTAGATTGCTTTCATTTCTTGGCAACTGTAAATAAGGCTGCTATAAACATTGGGTCACATGTTATTTTCAAATTAGTTTTTTTTTTTTTTCTTCCCAGAAAAGACCTGCTGGACCATGTGGTAGTTTTATGTTTAGTTTTCTGAGAATCCATACCATTTTCCATAGTGGCTGCATTAATTTACATTTCCACCAACAGTGGAAAAGTTTCCCTTTTCTCCACATCTTTGCCAATACTTGTTATTTCTGTTTCTTTCTGATCATAGCTATTCTGACAGGTGTGTGGTGATAGTTCATTGTGGTTCTGATTTACATTTCCCTGATGATTAATGATGTTAAATGTCTTTTTGTGTGCCTGTTGACCACCTGTATGTCTTTAGAGAAATGTCTATTCACTTCTTATGCCCATTTTTTTTTAACTGGGTTGTTTGTTTCTTGTTGTTGAATTGTATGAGCTGTTCCTATATGCTTTGCATTAATCCCTATTGGTCATATCATTTGCAAATATTTTTCTCTCATTCAGTAGTTTTTCTTTTCATTTTGTTTTATGATTACCTTTGCTGTGCAGAAGTTTTTAAGATTAATTAGGTACCATTTGTTTATTTTTTGGTTTTATTTACTTTAGGAGATGATCCAAGAAAAGTTGCTGTGATTCATGTCAAACAGTGTTCTGCCTATGTTTTCCTCTAAGAATATTATAACATCTGGTCTGATATTTAGGACTTTAATACATTTTGAGCTTATTTTAGTATACGGTGTTAGAGCATGTTCTAATTTCATTCTTTTACATATAGCTGTCCAGTTTTCCCAGCACCATGTATTGAAGAGACTTTCTTTTTTCCACTGTATATAATAGCCTCATTTGTCATAGATGAATTGATCATAAGTGCTTGGGTTTATGGGCTTTCTATCCTGTTTTGTTGGTATTTGTATCAGTTTTTGTACTTGTACCATACACTTTTGATGACTGTAGCTTTGTAATGTAGCCTAAAGCCTGTGCATATAATCCCTCCAGCTCTGTTTTTCTTTCTCAAGATTGTTTGGCTACTTGGGCAGTAATAAAGGACTTATATGACAAACTCACAGCTAACATCATACTCAACAATGAAAAGCTGAAAGCATTTCTTCTAGGGTTGAGAATAGGACAAGGATCCCACAGTTACCACTTTTTTTTTTCAGCATAATTTTGGAAGTCATAAGCCACAACAATTAGAGAAGGAAAAAAATTCAAATTGGAAAAGTAAAACTGTCACTGTTTACAGATGACATGATACTATGCATAGAAAATCCTAAAGATGCTACCATGAAACTGCTAGAGCTCATCAATGACTTTGGTAAAGTTGCAGAATACAAAATTATTACACAGAAGTCTCTTGCTTTCCTATACTCCAGCAAAAGAAGAACAGAAAGAAATTAAAGAAACAATTTCACGTATCATCACATCAAAAAGAATACCTAGGAATAAAGTTATCTAAGGAGGGAAAAGACTTGTACTTGGATAAATATAAGACACTGATGAAAGAAACTGAAGACAACACAAACAGAAAGATATACTGTGTTCTTGGATTGGAAAAATCAATATTGTTAAACATGACCATACTACCCAAGGCAATCTACAAATTCAGTTCCATCTCTGTCAAAATACCAATGACATTTTTCACAGAACTAGAAATAATTTAAAAATTTTTATGGAAACAGAAAAAAAAAAGCCAACCCCAAATAGTTATGATCCTAGTCTTGCTTTTTTAAAACAAACAAACAAACAAAAAAAAACTGCCAGCTGGAAAATCTCAAAATTAAAGGAGCACCAGTAGGGTAAATATCAGGCTTCCCTGGCTGCTCAGTGGTAAAGAATCTGCTTGCCAGAGCAGGAGATGTGGGTTTGATCCCTGGGTTAGGAAGATCACCTGGAGAAGGAAATGGCAACCCACTCCAGTATTCTTGCCTGGGAAATCCCATGGGCAGAGGAGTCTGGTGGGCTACAGTCCATGGAATCATGAAAGATTAGAACATGACTTAGCACCTAAACAATATCTCTGTTAATTGAATAATCTCTGTTAATAATGTAAATATCTCTGTTAATTGAAATGACCCAGGAGCAACAATAACACAGCATCTCTGAGCACCCCAGTATCCAGTCTGTGTTCTTTAAATACTATTCTCAACTTAAAGGAAGGAGAACTTCGTAGAGAAATGGTTGGTTTAAAGTTTAGAGCAATAAATGTGCAAGATGATTTTGAGCGTTATGTGTGCCAGAAAACTGGTAAGCTATTGAAGACTGATGAGTCGTGTTGAGAATATGGAGAAATTGGAGCCCTTATATATTGCTGGTGGGCATGTAAAAATGGCTCAACTGCTGTGAAAAACAATTTGGCAGCTCCTCAAAAAGTTAAATACAGAATTACCATGTAACCCAGGCATTCCACTCCTTGTTATATATGTTCGAAAGAATTGAAACAAGGGACTCAAACAGATATGTGTATGTCAGTGTTCATTGCAGCGGTATTCACAATAGTCAATAGGTGGAAACAATGAAGTGTACATTGACAGATGAATGGATAAACTGTGGTGTATACACAGCGTAAAATATTATTCAGTCATAAAAAGGAGTGAACATAGGTGAAACATAGATCAATATTGAAAACATTATGTTAAGTGAATTAAACCAAACACAAAAGGACAAATGTTTTTGATTTCACTTATATGAAATATCTAGAACTGACAAGTTCATACTGACATAAATAGATTTTAGTCCAGAAGCTGGGAGTGGAGATAGGGAATTATTGTTTAGTGTTAATTAATGTTTAATTCTGTTTGGAGTAGTGAAAATATTTTGGAAAGAGTGGTGATGGTTGCACAATACTGAAGTAGAATTAATACTACTGATTTGTACACTTAAAATGATTCAAGTGACAAATTTTATGCATACATTTTACCACAGTAAAAAGTATATTAAAAAAACCTAATGGTCATGTCAAAAGAACAATGAAGCCAACTCAAGGGTACTCCTAATTGGCTTATTCTTTACTGTCTGAGCCATCAGGGAAGCCTAAAAATACTGGAGTGGGTAGCCTGTGTCTTCTTCACTGGATCTTCCCAACTCAGGAATTGAACCAGCATTGCAGGAAGATTCTTTACCAGTTGAGCTACCAGGGAAGCCCAATTAATTGGGCCAAGTTTATCATTAAAAAAAAAAAACACAACACACTACGTTTTAGTTGAAACACATGAAACATATAAAAACTCATGACTTTAATGTTAAAAAAATAAAATTGGTCACTACTATGTCTTTCTAAGACATAACTTATTACTCTGAAGATTATCAAAGAATGGGAAAGAATTAAGCAATTATCTTGCCTTTCCTACAGGAACTGTATTTAGGGATATCACTGGCTGATAAAGACAGATTCTTCTTTACAAAATTCCCATTAATAGATGGGAATTACAAGGAGTAATGGGATTGAAAATTCCCATTCTCAACTGCTAATGATACAACAGATCATCAGCTGGTCAAGTGGTACATAATTTTTAGGTGAAAAAGAAAGGTGATATAATGGAGGGGTTCTCTGTTCCCACTGGAAGTCTTATCATCACGAAAGATAAGACTCCAAACATCATGTACCTTATGACATGATGTAGGAAGAACTATACAGCACATTCTATGAATGATTTTCACTTAAAGAAAATCTGAATTTGATCCTAATCAAATCTCCAGCTTTAACCTTTAGTTTATGGGAAACTTGAGAATAGAAGAACAAGTTCAATAACACTATGAGGAAGTGATCAGCCAAATTTGGAATACAGGATGTTTTAGCAAACAGAGGGCTCAGTTTTACTAACTTTTCTGGGAAAAAGGATGAGAGTGAGGAAAGGAAAGGAGCAGTTTATGGAATAAAATCTAACAATCAAGAGCAATGTGTGGAGCTTGTATAGATCCTGAATAGAAAAACCAATTATAATTTGACGTTTTTGAGATAATCAGGGAAATTTGAATATGTTCTCATTATTTGATGGTAATAATAAACACTTGTTAATTTCTGTTAGGCTTTCTAATGCCATAGTGGTCATACACACATGGATAAATGGGTAATGGCAACCCTACGGACTGTAGTCCTCCAGGCTCCTCTGTCCATGGAATTTTCCAGGCCAGAATACTGGAGTGGGTTGCTGTGCCCTCCTCCAGGGGCTCTTCCCGACCTAGGGATTGAACCTGTGTCTCTTATGTCTCCTGCATTGGCAGGTGGGTTCTTGACCACTAGTGCCACCTGGGAAGCTCCTTATCAGTTAGAGATCCATAATAAAGAATTTTTAAATGGAGTGAGATGATATTTAGGTTTTGCTTTAAAAAATTCCAGGAAAAACAAAAGCAACATATTTGGGGAGATAATGAGGCAAGACTGGTAGAAGGTTGATGATGATTGAAGAATGGTTTGTTCATCAAGGTTCATTGGTTATTCTACTTTTGTGTGTGTTTATACATAATAAAAAGTTACATTTGCTTTTCCTGAAGAGGAAAATTACAATCCAAAAATGAAGAGTAGGACTTTACTCTCACTTTGCCTAGATTTAAAGACATAGTAAAAGTAATTTGGAGAGGCATCAGCACATGCCATGGCAGGAAGGAACTGTGACACATGGAGGCTGCTTGGGAACACAGAAATATTTTGAGTGGCAGCTTTGAGGAGCTGAGATCGAGTTGAATTAAAAGACATGGCCTACATACGGTTGGATCATATCGATGAGGGACTTTCTGTTCCTTTTGTACTTCTGGCCTGCCAGTCCCCTCTTTGTGCCAGCAGCTCTGTCTCTCACAAGCTGGGGGCCGATTCTTCATTCAGTGAGTTAATTTTAAATGAAATGAAAACCCAAGTCATAACGTTTGGTTCACTACACAGGCAACAGGCACTGTCTGCCTCATTAATGATTAACATGGCAGCTGGTAATGTCTTGCAGCTGGTTGACCAGTTTAATGATGCCATATTTGGCTACATCCTCCTGATCTGACCAATGCAGGGATCAGCTTTGCTCACAGTGGATCAAGGTTGGTGCTGGGTAGACACCTTGTCCATCACTCCACATGGATTATCAAGAAGAAGGAAAAGTGTTTCCCCCACTGTGACCAACGCAGATGCAAAGGCTCCGGTGCTTTTTGCTGAGTTAGACACAAAGAATGGAGGACCTAGAATACATTAATCTCATGTGGGAAGCCACAGAATGTTAGCTATCCTGAGAGGCAAGGCTGCATCTCAGAAAGGATTAAGGGGCCACTGTTACTAGAGGCTAGCTCAAGGAGGCGGTCTTGGAGGTCCCAGATAACTAAGGAAAGCATTAAGGACTTGTTCTACCAAGAGGTGCATATAGGGTCCAGAATTGAAGGTTAAAGAGCACTTCAGGGCAGGTAAAAGTTTTGAAACCTAGGCTCGAGTAACCTGCCAAAAAGATACAACCTTCACAGCTTTGTGATATGAATATCAAAATTATTCCACTTATATTTCTGCAAAGACATGGATCTGAGAAAACCTCACCCCAGAAATGTGAGTGAGGAAATGCCTGCTTTTGACTGTTGTGGCCAACATGGGGAGGCAGGCAGAATGGAATGAAATGAACACGCAGGCTTTGAAGTCAACAGCCTGAAGTTTCAGTCATTCTATTTATACTAATATGACTTTGGACAATATTCTTAACCTCCTCATGTATATTATATAAATATGATAAGTAGTAGTATTAATAATGGAATATCTCAGATACTAACTTTGTTTTTTCTTTGTCAGGTATAGTTTTATGCATACTTCATCTCTTATTTACTTGGGAGAAAAATTCCTGTGGCATGGATGATGTTATCTTGATATATTATGGGTGAGGAATCTGAGGCTCAGGATCCACCCTGATCATTGGCCCAAAGTAGCAGAGTTGAAACTAAGCCAGTTCTGCCTTCTGAACTTCTTACTGCCTACTCTGCCACAGTTTAACAATTCCTTAACCTCTCCTAGTCTCAACTTACTATTTGCTCTAGAATCTTTGATGATCTTGAACAGACTCCCCCCACCGCCAACCCCACCACACTCAGACTGCTTTGCAGAGCAATTCATAATATACGACAGCATAAACTGACTTATTACAGAAGGTACCACACCACTGAGAACAGAACTCCAACTCTGAGGCCATCTCTGTTTCGGCTGCTTAACTTTCTTAAGGCTCTTGATTAAGATGCTGTTGATATTCTGGGCTGTGAAGGCTGATTCTGAGTTAAGTCCTTGTACACTTAGTTTGCTTTTCCCTGATGCGTGTTGTGACTGTTTTTTGTGCCCATTCTGTGACTTATGCTTTTTATTTTTCAGCATTAGAGGTTGAAGGACACCACAGGAGTGTGGAGGTTTAGGAATTACACCATCTCCCAGCCTTCTGTTCACACAGGCACTCCGGCACGTGCACACAGGCATATGCAAGCCTCTGAGTGCTCGTGTTGGAATGAAGCCTCCACGGTGCCAGAATAGACACTATTTCACTTGGAAGAAGTGTTTTATTTCTACCCTTCTCAAACCTTGTCAGGGTAAGAAAAACGGAAGCTGTGACTTTTCAATGCCATCTGGTAAGTTAGATTGAGCATCAGCATCAGGGTGCGTGTCTGTTGTGCTGAAACAGGCTTCTCTAGGATTGAATAGCTGACGTTCTCTAAGAGATCTCAAGGGAAAGAGGCATTTCTGAGGCCTGCCTCACTGAGAAGAGTGTAAGGAATTAGAGACCCTTCCCCCTCAACCATCACTGTCACCTTTTGGATGTGCTCCTCCTAGGGAGTCACGCACGTGCTCAGTCCCAGAACACCTGCCCGAGGTCCTGGCAAAGCCCCGGCTCAGTTAATGAGGAGTTTAATGATCTCTGTGCATGCCAACCTGGAGCTATAACATATAACTCCTTTCTATCCAACCCCAGGCAGTTTTCCTCCATTTTCATCATTGCATTAGTAGAACACAGCTAATTGTAAGTCCCTGCAATGAAAGTCATTATCAAAGTGAAAATTGAGGATGAGGAGAGCCTTCCTGTTGGCTTCCTCTGGCAGAGCTGAAGCCTCCGTCTATAGCAGTCAGTGCTGAATGATGAAATGACCAAGTCCCCAGCCCAGGCGGAGACAGGAGTATCTGCCAGTGGGCTTGGAGACATGGCAGTGCATGGTCACTTGACTAGTCCAAGTGGGGCTGGAAAAGAAGGCAGAGGCTGTGTCAGGCCAGGCCTCCCTCTCCATCACTGTTCCTTGACATGTTTGTGTTACTCTGGAAACTTCTACTCAGCTGTTCTTCGGTGTCCTTCCTCCAGTCCTGGCATGGGCCAGTGCCACAAGCCTAGAAATTCTGCTTGTGATGCCCTGACACTCAGCCTATTGGCAGAGGCTGAGCCCGGGACCTAATCCATCCCTGTTGAGAGAGAGACTTTTGAGAGCATGGTGCTTTTGTGATAAGTGGTAGACTGAACTGCATTCCCCAGACTTCCCTTTCCTCTATGTTTCCTGTTGGATAAGCCACAAGAGAGATTCCTGTATGGAAAGTGGAGGGTGTAAGTGAAGGAGCAGCCATTTGTGGCTCACACACCTTGTCACTGATTTACTGATTCACCTCATCAGCATGAAACAGCATTTTGGCCTTCAGTTGTCCTGCCTTCTTCTAGATCTATTGGTTTTACTGTTAGGCAAGATTCATGTTTTTAGCTCCATGACAGAGGGCCTTGGCTTCTGCAGGACAGTCACACCACCAAGGCCAGAGGGAAGAACTCATGCACATTTCACTCCATTTTGGTGAGTTTGTGGGCTTCTATTTGTTCTTCCTTTCCCTCTCTTTCTGCCTGTCTGCCCCATGGACTCCTAGCTCCAACAGCAGCTATATAGATACTTAGAAGAAACCTGCTTAACCAGGTTTCACAGTTGCATGAAGTCAAATCCCAATAAGTCTGTTTGCCTGCCTGCCTGTCAATGATCCTAGTGGTTCTGCTACTTTGACTGTTTGAAATAGAGATGAGAGCCCTATGAATCTCCTGAAGCTGAATTCCCTTAAGAATGCTGCCTGCAGACTTGAAGACTTGAAGTGTGCCTCATGGCTAGGCACACTCAAACATATTTTTCCATTTTCAGTTCTGGGAAATGGCCCCCTTCCCTTACAGGTGCCACATGTATAGGAAGTCATATTGGCCACATGAGTAGGTGTATTCATGTTGCAAAGGCCTCTTCTAGCTACCTTTAAGTGTCTCCTCTACTGATCACATATATATGATCACACACATATATATACAAATGCTGATCACATATATATGCATATGTTTTCCTCCTTCGAATCCTCATCTACACTTGAATCTTCGGGAAATTTGAAACTGTCTCGTCCTGAGTCATCCTAAGCCTAATAGACCAACTTCTCTGTAGGAGCCAGGAGGGTAGGAGACTTCAAGGAAAGGGCCCTGCAGGGAAGTCAGGTCAGCAGTCCCTGATTACAGCCCCTCCAGTGAGGGCAGACAGATGAAGGAAGAAGCATAATTTGTTTTTTTCTGACTGTAGTGTGGGAGCATCGTCTTCCTGTCGCTCAGTCAAAGATCAGAGAATACTCCAAACAGGAAGACAGCTTGGCCAGCTGTTACTCCTGCCCCCTGCTGACTGCTGGTAGCTGGCTGGGAGCTGAAACCTGACACTCCCTTCTCTAATCCCAGGCAGCAGAAACCTGGCCCTTCCTACTCCCACCACAAAAGACATGCCTGGAAACCCTGGTACCTCTGACTAATCTACCCCGAGTCCCTTGTCATAGGATGCTTAGTGTGTATTACATTTTGACGTTTGATAGGTGGGTCAATGCCTCTTGATAATTTCTCAGTACAAAATAATGACAGCTTGAATGAAATCCAAACATTACTATTTATTTTCCATATAATGTCTATTTCCCCTAATATATTACTTATTTATTGTTTTACACCAGCTCGTTACTTCCCCTAGTTGAAACTGGTAGCAAAAGCAGAAGGGGTGAAATACCACCAAGGGGGCTATTCCTTCCCTGTTCATAGCAGGTGGCTCCATTAGGCTTTTCCTCAGAGCCACATCCAGGTGTATCAAATTAGTTAAAAGGGCCATGGGTTCATTTGCTTGTGATCTGCATATGGTTTCTGAATACCTAGACAAACAGTGTCTGCCTGGCATGTTCCAGGCAATTTCAAATTTAAATTGTGTTGCTACTTCTTCAGTTTTTCCTTTTTCATCCTTTTCTTCTGTTTCCTACCTGTTTGTTGTTCAGTCTCAAAGTTGTGTCCGACTCTTTGTGACCTCATGGACTGCAGCCCACCAGGCTCCTCTCTCGTCCACTGTCTCCAGGAGTTTGCTCAAATTCACGTTCATTGAGCTTGTGATGCTATCTAGCCACCTCATCCTCTGCTGCCCTCTTCTCTTTTTGCCCTCAGGGTCTTTTCCAATGGGTCAGCTCTCTGTATCAGGTGTCCAAAGTATCAGCATTCGTCCTTCTGATAAGTATTCAGGGTTGATCTCCTTTAGGGTTGACTGATTTGATCTCCTTGCAGTCAAGGGACTATCAAGAGTCTTCTCCAAAACCAGTTCAATAGGTTTAAGTCTTCGGCACTCCGAAGAATTAAATTCTTCTTTAATTAAATTAAATTATTCTTTATGGTCCAACTCCCACATCTGTACATGCCTACTGGAAAAACCATAGCTTTGACTATATGCGTGTTTGTCAGCAAAGTGATGTCTCTGCTTTTTAATATGCTGACTAGTTTTGCCATAGCTTTCCTTCCAAGGGGCAAATGTCCTTTAAATTTCATGGCTGTAGTCACCATCCGCATGGATTTTGGAGCCCAAGAAAATCAAATCTGTCACTGCTTCCACATTTTCCCCTCCTATTTGCCGTGAAGTGATGGGACTAGATGCTATGATCTTAGTTTTTTTTTTTAATGTTGAGTTTCAAGCCAGCTTTTCTATGATATCTGGCTTCATACCAGAATGCATATAATCATATACATGGAAGAATGTTTAAGAGGTGGAGGAAAGAGGAGAGAGCTATGTGGGAAGAATTTCTGTGCTGCTGGGCCAAGGGGTCTGTTAATTAGAAGCCTTAGGGTGAGAAGGGAATTTTGAGATACAAGGAGCCTATTCTTAAAGGGTTTTCCCATCTAAAAGATCAAAATGGTGAAAGTGGTGTTGCTGCTGCTGCTGATACTGGTGACAGTAGTAACTAATCATTTAAGTCTAACATGCCATGAAGTTTCCCTATGGTTTCTCCAGGCTCAAGAGCCACCCATTCAAGAGCCACCCATTTGATTTCTACATTAGTGTACATGCTGGTATAAGTCACTGATCCAAAACCTTTGTGGCAAAATCAGTGAAGTCTATTGGTGTTGAGTATCGCTAAGTGAACCAACATTCTACATCCAAAGGACTCCTCTCCTAGTATCCTTTAAGGAAAAGCCAATCACCTCCCCCAACTCCCACCACCCCCACTCACCTGTCCTTATTTTTCCATTCATTCTTTCTTGCTGTCACTGGATTCAGGGTCTATTAGGAGGTTTATTTTCCTTGCCAACAGCCTGCAGGCTTAAAAATATAAGCTCAATCTTTCCTTTGGCTGAGTTAAGAGAACATCTGATTTCCTTAGGGACTCGATACCATTTTCTCTAACTTTCCCTGTCTTTTCCCTCTCTCTACCTGTCTTTTTTACATCTGTCTTTCCACTCCCCGTCTGTACTCTGCAGAGAATCACACAAAGCTTAGTCCTAGCATAAAGGCAGCGGTGGTGGCAGCAGAGGGCGGGCAGTGGGAAGCAGTGCATGTCACTGAGGAAGCTGGAGCCATGTAATGACGGGCACAGAGTCCTGCAATGACACACTCGGTAAAACCTGCCCTGCTGTAGCTGGATTCCATGCCAGGAGGATTAAGCGGGTTTTGTTAAGACCCTTAAAGAAGTAGTGAGTGGCAGCCGTTTACTGGGGCTGTAGGAGATTTGTCAGAGTAAAGTGAAACTAGGCAGCTGCCCTGGTCAGAGGGAGGAGAAGGCTTTTATCCAGATCTGCAGTAAGGCCTGGAGCATGGAGGGACATGAAAGCCAGGATGCCAGGGTGCAATGGGATCCACTGGCCTGCCTTTCAGCACCAGAGCGAAGCAGGCCTTATAGCAGACCCCAGCGAGTATGCAAAACAGCCTTTTTGTTGTGTTTCCTTCTTTTCTCTCCAAGGAGCTCAAAGGGTTTTTTACCTCCCACGGTTTCAATTGATCTGGTATTTCATCCCACACCTTGTGCTGAGAATGAGTGTGGTAGACGCCAGACATTCTGGATCATGATCAAAAAGCCCGTGTTTAATCCCCGTGAATTCATCGCTTATCCAGGCCAAGCCTAGGGTCTCTTAGAGGAGTAGACGTGACTGGCAATCTCAGTTTATTGATGTGCAAAATCACCAATGGGCAAAAGGGGTATTTGCAGAGCTTCTCACTAGGTGGCTCAGGTGGTAAAGAATCTGCCTGCAAAGCAGGGGACCTGGGTTCAATCCCTGGGTCAGGGAGACTCCCTGGAGAAGGGAATGGCTTCCCACTTCAGTATTCTTGCCTGGAGAATTCCATGGACAGAGGACCCTGGCAGGCTACAGCCTATGGTCGCAAAGAGTCAGACGTGACTGAGTAACTAACACTTTCACCAGTAGAGGCTTCTTCTATGGCATGGGGAGAGACCTGTTATACAGTCCCATGATTATGCATTTTGCATAGTAAAATTTTTTTAACCACAGTTGGTTAAGATCATTCTCTTTTATCTTCAGCTTCCACAGTATCTTACTTCCCTTTGTGTTGGGAGATGTTGAAATGCCTTGGGCAATTTGGAACCCAGCTAAGGAGAAGAAATGAGACATGTAGTCTGGGTATAGTGACTTTATTAATATAGGTCACTGTCCTTTCCATGCACAGTTAAGTTATTGCCAGCTGCCCCAATGTAGGAATGGCTTCTGGGAATATTTCTACATCCTAGTGTGCCCCTAAATCAGCGTCCAAAGTTGTAGGGCTGGAAGTTATAACAGGAGGGTGTGCTGTGATGGCTGCTACTGGATGGATGTGGCTAGTAGGGGAGAAACGAGATATGAGATATACGGAGTTACAAGCTTTCCAATAAAAAATTCTTAAATCATACAGCTCACATGAGAGAAACTTGACGGGAACTCTCCCAGATTTGTCAACAACTCTAAAAATTTACATGTCATTGCTAATTACAAGTTATGAAGTCAAAAGAAACTTCTCTAAATTATCAATGATAAAAAACAAATGCTCATCAATTATGTAGAGGAAAGACTAAATTATGTTTCTATTCTCTCTATTGAAACTGTTATAACTGCTGTCTGAGGAGGTGGTTATGCATTTAATAATGTATGGGAAATGAAGCAATGGAGAGATTTGTCAGACAATTAATAAAAGTACTAAGTTATTTTTAAAAGTTAAAAAACTGGTGTTTGTGATACGTCAGCTTTTTAAAAATATGTAATTTATTGTGATGTATTTTCTCATTCTAAACAAACATTCACTTTTCCACTTAAGTTTGAATTTGTCAACTTGTATTCTTTTCTGAGAGAGCGATTCCTAAATTATATAAGCTTAAGGCTACAAATCCTGAATCTACCCCTGGGTGTTTGACTTGCCTCTGGGAATCCAGGTTTCTGGTAGCTCTTGCTTTTCTGCTATCTGCCTATTAAGCTGGAGCTTAAGCTACAGGCAGATCCAATGAATGAATCCTCCCAATCACTTGTTAAACTTGCATGCGTAGAACTAACGTGCCCTGGACTGCCCTGCCTTTCTTAAGACTATGTTTTTCTCCAGGGTTACAACCTGTGAGACTTAATGGAAAGATCCCTGATTGTAGTTGAAAGTTGGACATGATCTAATTGTGTGAATTTGGTCTAGCCAGCACATCTTTTTGGAACCCCAATTTCCTCATGTCTCATCTGAGCATAACTATGATGGCCTACTCTCTGCCACGGGGTTATGGCAGGTACTATTGGGATTAAAGGAGAAGTGAAAGTTGTCTGAAAAGTACAGAGTGCTTTGCAAACAAAAGGGGTTATGTTTTATTTATAAAGCCAAAGCAACCATCTTTCAAACCCGAGCCTTTAGGTACTTACACTTGCTTTCCGTGTGAGTCAGAATTTTCTACATTTGTCTTTCTGACAATCACAACCACTTTGTGTGCAAAAACCCTTGGTACTTTGACTGTAGCACATGTTATGGGGCAGGCCACCATATCTCTTAGATGTCAGAGGTTATTAGAGGATCTGGAATATAAGAGGGGGCTTAATTCAACCCACATTTTCAGGAGCTGCTCCTTTGAGGTGACTTCCTCCTCTGTGCACAGAATCCTCTGATACTTCTAATTTACTTGAAAGCATCTTGTCTCTCCTTAGAAATGTCACCTAGCCCTTTTCCAAGTGCATTTCCAGGCAATCAGGATCAATATATCACTTAGGTTAACCATATGAGATAGCAATTGACAGCGCAAATGAGCTTACATTTTGACCCTCAGCATCAGTTCTGATATTAGGAGCTGCTAAAACCCATTCATATCTATGAGCAGAGATCAATGACCTAGAAAGACAATGTCTTGAGAACAGGTATAGCCTAGAGTAGAGTCTATCACAGCTGGCCTCTAGGTTCAAGCTGGTCAGAGGCCTCAGAATTCAAAGTCAATTCCAATTAAATAGTTACTTGCTGGGTCCTGTTTTGTTCCAGACATTGTGTTGCCATGAGATATAAGGAAGATCAAGCTTGTGCCTTCCCATAATGAGCTTACAGTATAGTAGGGGGTTAACACGCACGCACAATGTGCTCGTGTCTGTTGGACTAGGGCTGTAACAGCAGCAGAAAAAATAAAAACTTCCAAGATCCGACAAAGGAGAGATAATATCCTATCTATTTGGCCTTCATTTTTCTTTATTTGAACAGTGGGACAAGCCTGAGTAAAAATAGACTTAGCTTGAGAAATTGCAAAGTTAACCCTTTCACCAGCTTAGTCCAGAAACAACACTTATCAAGCACTTCTTTCCCATAATATATTAATCACGGCACTGGGTCCTGCTTAAATTAAAGAATATTCACTCTCTTATGAATAGAAAGATCCCTGGTTTTCTAAGGTTGTGCACAAGAATTTGACTGAACTATAAAAGGGCACAAGGGAACTTTTTTGGGTGATGGGAATGTTCTAAAACTAGATTGTAGAGCTGGTTGCCTAAGTCTTTAATTTTAATAAAATCATGGGAATGTACAATTAAAAAAAGAATATTCACTCTCTGACTTCAAGAAGAATATGGTCTGATACTATGATCTTTTATTCACAAAGACAGTACTGGGGGCTGTCAGGAGTAGGACGTGTGTTGTAATAGGGAGCATTTGTACTCATTAATGGCCACTTTCCCATCCATTTCTTGGTGGCCCCTTACTCTTGGCTGCAGGACAGCGAAACAACTTTATGGGGTGTGTCTGTGGACATAGACCACTGGGACCTGGCTCCCATGGGGACTAAACACACAATCTTGGCTTCATTTGTTGTGGCCCAGCCACCTGTCCAACCACAGCTTCCTGTAGTGTTCTGCCATTTTGGGGGCTTTTGTCCTTACAAGTTGAGGGGTGGCAGTAAACACCCATAAGATGTAGAGGGAAGAATCATGGACTTGGAGTTCAGAGACCTAGGTTCTAATCCCATCTCAGCCTGTTCCTGCCCTCCCTTGACTCTGCCTACATACTTTCAGTCCAGTCGGTATGTGTGTTTCTGGATGTTATTACCTTTACCTGCAGGTTGAAGGCTGAGAGCTCTCTTGGAATGAGTCAGTCCCAAGAGTTCTTGTGAACCTGGGACAGGGGGCCTCACTAGGGGTTCTTTTCTTGTTCCCAGGGCTGAGCCTCCTCTATTCTCCTTCCTGTTTGGCTCTGCTCCCTCAGGGTTTATTCTTGTAAATCTCCTCTTAGATGCCTGATCACCTGGCCCTCTGGCAGCTCCAGTGGCTCTCATTATTATTTATGTGGACATTGTGCCCTGCTAAGATCCTGGTTTCCCTGGTACCTGGATTTTCTGTGAGTTTATGCTTTCAGGCAACTCTTTCCATGTGAAACATGGAATGAGATAAACATCCTGAGAGAGAAAATCCTGGAACTTACAGAGACCAAGGGGCACTAGATTTGTTGTTCGGTCAGTAAGTTGTGTCTGACTCTGCAGCGCCATGGACTGTAGCACGCCAGACTCCTCTGTCTTCCAGTATGTCCTGGAGTTTGCTCTAATTCATGTCCATTGAGTTGGTGATACTATCTAGCCATCTCATTCTCTGTCATCTCCTTTTCCTTTTGCCTTCACTCTTTTGAACATCAGGGTCTTTTCCCGTGAGTCAGCTCTTCGTACCAGGTGGCCGAAGTATTGGAGCTACAACTTCAGCATCAGTCCTTCCAATGAATATTTATGGTTGATTTCCTTTAGGATTGACTGGTTTGATCTCCTTGCTGTCCAAGAGACTCTCAAGTCTTCTCCAACACCACAGTTCAAAAGCATCAGTTTTTCAGCACCCGGTCTTCTTTATGGTCCAGCTCTCATATCTGTACATAACTACAGGAAAAACCATAGCTTTGACTATGTGGGCCTTTGTCAGTGAAGTGATGCCTCCATTTTTGAATATGCTGTCTAAGTTGGTCATAGCTTTCCTTCCAAGGAGCAAGCGTCTTTTAATTTCACGGCTGCAGTCACCATTTGCAGTGATATTGGAGCCCAAGAAAATAAGATCTATCACTGCTCCCACTTTTCCCTTCTATTTGCTATAAGGTGATGGGACTAGATCCCATGATCTTAGTTTTTTGAATGCTGAGTTTTAAGCCATCTTTTTAACTCTCTTCTTTCACCTTCATCAAGAGGCTCTTTAGTTCCTCTTCACTTTCTGCCATTAGAGTGGTATCATCTGCATATCTGAGGTTGTTGATATTTCTCCCAGTAATCTTGATTCCAGCTTGTGATTCATCCAGCCTGCCATTTCACATTTCACATTCAGGAAAGTTAAATAAGCAGGGTGACAAGATACAACCTTGATGTACTCCTTTCCTTGTTTTGAACCAGTCCGTTGTTCAATGTTCAGTTCTAACTGTGGCTTCATGACTTGCATACAGGTTTCTCAGGAGACAGGTAAGGTGTTCTGGTACTCTCATCTCTTTAAGCATTTTCCACAGTTTTTTTGTGATTCACACAGTCAAAGGCTTTAGCATAGTCAATGAAGCTGAAGTAGATGTTTTTCTAGAACTCCCTTGCTTTCTCCACGATCCAACAAATGTTGGCAATTTGATCTCTGGTTCCTCTGCCTCTTTGAAATCTGACTTGTACATGTGGAAGTTCTTGATTCAAGCTAGCTAAAGCCTAGCTTGAAGGATTTTGAGCATAACCTTGCTAGCATGTGAAATGAGCACAATTCTGTGGTAATTTGAACATTCTTTGGCATTGCCCTTTTTTGGGGATGGGAATGAAAACTGACCTTTTCCAGTCCTGTGGCCACTGCTGAATTTTCCAAATTTGCTGGCATATTGAGTGCAGCACTTTCACAGCAGCATCTTCTAGAATTTTAAATAGCTCAGCTGGAATTCAGTCATCTCCAGTAGTTTTATTGATAAATACTAGAATAGGTACTAGTTAAAGGATCTAAGGAGTGGAAAACCCTTAGCATATTCTTTCGAGCAGTATAATCTCAATAAATCCTGTAATTCTTTTTATAATTACTTTTGGTTGCACTGGGTCTCGCTGCTGTGCATGGGCTTTCTTTAGCTGTGCAGAGCTGGGGCTCTCTTCCTTGTGGTGCACATGCATCTCGTTGCGGTGGCTCCTCTTGTTGCAGAGCACGGGCACATAGGATTCTGTAGTTGCAGCGTGCAGGTTAAGTAGTTGCGGCTCATGTGTTCAGTTGCTCCAAGGCATACAAAAGCTTCCCAGATCAGGGATCGAACCTGTGTCCCCTGCCTTGGCAGGCAGAGTCCTGTCTACTGCACGACCAGGGAAGTCCCTATTATTATTATTACTAGTAGCAATAATCATTCTGTTATTTGATTATTATTATCATTAGTTAACATTTACTATCCTGTCTTCACTCTGAAAGAGAAAGGGACCCCCAGCAGTGCTCTTTGAATTTCAACATGCAAACAAATCTCCTATCTTGTTAAAATAAAGATTTTCTTCAGAAGTTCTGAATAAATAACAAGTCTTCAGATGATGCTGGTGTTCCTGGTCCATGGACCACAGTTTCAAAACCCTTGGGGCAGGAGAAAAGGGCAGGAGACTGAAGGTGGGGGTTGGAGGAAAGAATAGAATTAGGGTGTTTGATCTCTGAGTACCTCTGAAGTCAAGAGCATCAGTGGGAGACAAGGCTGCTGGAGGCTTTGTAATTCCCCATTTTCATAATTTTTATAATTATGGTTAGATGATTGCTTTCCTGTGGAGATAGCAGAACAAATTATTAAATGAAAAAGGTGTGAGAACTTGTTTTTGCATCATATCCTGAGATGGGTCAAGAAGAGACTACCTGCTACCTAGCAGTCAGCACTAGGGAAGAGGACCCTTCGTCTTGCTTTGGGTGAGTCATGGCAGATTTATGGAAAGAGAAAGGGAAAGGTTGTGGGAAGCCTAGGACAGCAGTGACCCTCTACAGGTCACATTTTGTGTGACTTGTAGTTCATTCCTTTGAACTGCTGTTTCCCCTAATTTAGTAGATTAGAAACTTATTAGGGAAGATGAACTCCAAGCAGAAATAGTATCTGTTTCCTATTAGTGCTTTCTTAATAGTAATGCCAATTGCAATATTAGAGCTTGGTTAGGCCCAGATATTATTTAATATGCACAACTATTTTAAGAAATAGGTGCTGCTTAATTCTAAGACCCTTTTCACCCTTTAACATCCTTTATGTTTTGCCTATTTTATTCATTGTCTCTTCCAACTAGGCTGCACTCTTCATGCAACTTTGTTCATTTCTCCCCCACCCTGAGAATAGCATCTCACACATAGAAGTTGCTCAGTATGGGCATGGCGCTAGTGGTAAACAGCCCACCTGCCAATACAAGAGACATAAGAGACATGGGTTAGATCCCTGGTTTGGGAAAATCCCCTGGAGGAGGGCATTACAACCCATTCCAGTATTCTTGCCTGGAAAATCCCAAGGACAGAGAAGCCTGGCAGGCTGCAGTCCATAGGGTTGCATGACTGAAGTGACTTAGCATGCATGCACACATGCATTTGCCAAACAAATGAGTACATAGACAAAAAGATCAAGAATTAGTAAGGTCAAATAATTTGCCCTAGGTTACCCGGATGGTAAGTGCTATAATCAAAACCCAAATTCTGTGCACCTGGCTTTAAAGCTCTTCCTCACCTTGTTGTGCATGCTCCCTCTTATTTTTGCTGCACCCTAAACCCATTGCTGGCTCCCCAGGTGGCTTGGTGGTTAAGAATTCATCTGCAATGCAGGAGAGGCAAGAGATGAGGGTTCAATCCCTGGGTCAGGAAGAACCCCTGGAGAAGGAAAGGCAACCCACTCCAGTATTCTTGCCTGGAAAACCCCATGGACAGAGGGGCCTTGTGGGCTACAGTCCATGGGGTCACAAAGGAGTCCTATAGGACTTAGCGACCAAACAACAAAAACAAAGCCCATTGCTATAGGCTTAGGTAGAGCGTGTTTCCGTTCTGTTGAGTCTTTGGCTGGTGAGGACAAAGTGCTGTGGGTACCACCTGGGTACTTGCATGTTAGTTATCTATGATCTCTGGGAGGTAACAGGAGAGCTGACTGATGAGCTGGCTCCAAGGCATCCCATGTCATCTGCCCTCCCATATAAGTCAGGTGGAGATGCTTCTAGAGATCACTCACCCCAATATGCCTGGGTCAGCAGGCCAGCTTAGAGTGAAGTTTTCTGTACAATGCCCATATATATTTCTTTATGAGGATTGTCACCTACCGAGCCCCAGGAGAGGATTGTTTTATTTATTGTTGTTTTTGGCTCCCAAGGAAAACCTTGTAAGGTACATGTTTTAGTTGGAGGATCTGGGATCTCCAGGGGAAAACAGTACGGCAAGGCTCCCAAGCTGCAGACTCCATGGGCAGAGAGCCTCCTATTTTCCCTATTAGAGACAGCAGTGGGTGCTGACAACAGTCCTTCTGATGACCAATATACACTGCCTTAAAATACCATCAGAGACTCAGGATGGCAGCTTTGGCAGAACAGAGAAAAAGAAAGTCAACTGGTTTTCTAAAGATAAGTTCTTGAGTCAGAATTAGCATCTCTGAATCTCCTGACATAAAGATGAGATGTATACCCAGAGCTAGGTGACCCTTATTGAGTGAGGCAGTCACATCCTGCCACACCACAACCTTGGACCAAGGGTGCAGAAGATTGACACTGATTGATCCCCACCCAACCTCATGGGTGTAAAGTGCAAGTGATTACACCTGCCACTTAACACATTCCCAAATGTCCTTGAACATAACCAGGCCCAATGGGCATGAGGCCAGAAATGAGATTCAAGTTGAAAATAAAATGTGCTTCCTTTCCTGAGATAGTTATTACCAGGAAAAGACAGAAGAAAGGGATATTATTTTATGCCAGCAAACTGAAACTTCTCAGTTCTGGTTATTTTAAATAGCTTATTCTGAGATGGAAGCCACGATTCATGCAAAGTGAACATCAGAGGATTACCTAGACTTTCATCATGTAATCAAGACAGGATCTCTTCTAATTGGTTCACTGTGTATCTACAGTGGCCCCAAATGAAATGCTCAATTTTTAATGGCTTTATCCAATGAAAAATAAGATCTGTTGTTCCTATTATGTCACTTAAAAGCCTTTCAAATTATCCTTGTGAGAAATTTTTGTGTCTAACTGGCTTTATGAATCTCGAGGAAGGACTTCCATATTCCTGTAACCCAATCTAAAATGGAGTTTCCTGTGGCTTAATTGATGAAGGGGTTAATTTTTAGGGGCCTTCTATAATAAATTATAAATAAGGAAGCATGAGCAAGCAAACAAATCCTCTCAGATTTAGGATGATCAGTGACTCATACCTTCCCTTCAGCTCATGAGTTCATTTTGTAACAAAGAATTGAGGAATTTTCTGCTTGAGGTACATACATCACAGCAATCTCCAAACCCAAATGAGGGCCCGGCTCCATCAGGAATAACAAATGTCCAAGCTGTTTCAGACTATAATTTATTTCTGTTCCAGGAGTTCATCACATGATCTGCCACCACGGCTCATTTTCTGAAAATAATTTCTCTAGATGTCCATGGGTTTCTAGCTCTCATCAAACAGAGCAGTAAAGAATAGTCATCACCTTACATATTTTATCCCACTGTCCACAAATCTCTCTAGGTCTCCACAAACAAAAGCAGAGTGTAAAATGAAGAATACAATTGCTCATCAGTGCATGGGCATGTCTCCAAGTGCATTATAGAAACTGTGGACAAAGGAGGAAATTGTCTGCTTGGGACTTTTAGCCAGTGGCCCTGATTTTACCCTTGAGTGCATGCTCTGTCCCTCATTCGTGTCCAACTCCTTGTGACGCCATAGACTGTAGCCTGCCAGGCTCCTCGGTTTATGGGATTTCCCAGGCAAGAATACTGGAGAGGGTTGCCATTTCCTCCTCCAGATTTTACCCTTGCCTCCCTCTAAACTAAATGGGCTCCTGGCTACTGAGATTCCCATCATAGATGATCTAATGCAGTTTGCTCTAAAATCAATCTGGTATCTGTCTCCGTTGTCTGAGGAAATATCATAACTGGAAACAAAGCAAGCAAGAGTCAGGTTTCAGGCCAGAAGTAGGAAGTAGTTTAGACCTTCCAAGAAGAGCATGCCCAACACCATCTCCATATCTGTTTGCTTTAGAGCCATTAGTATTTGTGGTCAGTAGCAAAGTTACAGAAAAGAGATATAAGGCCAGGAATTCAGGGGTATCATGGCTTGAGTCAAGATGATTATATCTTTTCTTACAATTACATTCAGATAAATACTATGTTAGGAAAAGGTAGAGGGGAAAATTACAGCGAACAATTCACTGCAAGTAGCATTAAATTCAATAAAGCAAGTCCCATGAAAGATTCCAGTCGGATGCTGCTTTTATGTTTTGAGGAAGTAAATCAAATACAGCCAGGAAATACTAGGGAAATAACTACAATAATTATCTGGGAATTTGTTCAGCCAGGGTAAATCACTCACCTACTTCCTGCTGTACCATTTCTTTTCCCATTTCAAGCCAGTTGTATACTATAGAGTGACCATTGACTTTTTTGACTGCCTCCCCTCTCCTTTCAGCACCACTCCATTCTTCCACTGCACCTCTCTATCAGCAGGAGAATTTAATCATTGCCTGTATTCAGTAATTGTTTCTTAGTCTTACCATCATCCCCAAAGAGCTCACTGTTTTGTTATCATAAGTACCCAACTCTCTCCAGCATTTGACTATACAGCTGGCCCTTGAGCAGTGGAGGCGTGTCAGGGGCCCCAACCCTCTGAAATCCACATATATCTTTACATTTGACCCTTGTACCCACATTTTTGCACATGTGGATTCAACCAATCAACTGCAGTTGGTGTAGTGCTGTAGGATGTATTTATTTTTTAAAAAAATTCTGAATATAAGTAGACCTGCACGGTTCAAACCTATGTTGTTTTAAGGGTCAACTATGTCATAATCATCTTTGCAGCCCTGTGCCCAGCACCCTACTGGTCATATAGCAGGGCTTCATTTCAGTTATTGAATGAAAAAAGATTTGGAATAAAGAAGAAAATCCCATTTTCTCATATTTTGTGGGCTTACCTGGTGGCTCAGTTGTAAAGAATCTGCCTGCCAATGCAGGAGACCTGGGTTTGATCCCTGGGTCAGGAAGATCCCCTGGAGAAGGAAATGGCAACTCACTCCAGTATTCTTGCCTGGGAAATCCCGCAGACAGAGGAGTGTGATGGGCTACAATCCATGGGATCGCAAAGAGTTGGACGTAACTTAGTGACTGAACAACAAGAACAATACATGTGTATATGTAATATCTGAGCTATCTTTAATAAATTGAAATATATAAGAATCATTGTCTACATATCATACATAGGGCTCTTGGTTTGTTCTTGATTCTAAACTTGTTGCATTTAGACACAGTTTTAAACATTAAAAAATATTTTCTCATACCATGTTAGAAATACATGAATCAAAATGGAATTAAACTCAACAAAAAACAACCTTCCATCTGAAACAGTCAAACTCATAGAAGCAGAGTAGAATGATGGCTGCCAGGGCTTGGGAGAAAACAGGGAGATTTTGGCCAAAAGTATAACAAACTTTCAGTTACAAGATGAGTATGTTTTGAGGATCTAATGTATAGCATGATGATGATAGTTAACAATACAGAATTACATACTTGAAAGTTGCTAAGAGAATAGATCGAAAGTGTTCTCACCACACATACACACATACACATACACCAAGGTAAATATGTGAGGTGGTGGAAGTGTTAACCAACATGACTGTGTTAATCCTTTTGCAATATATAGAATATATATATATATATATATATATATAAAAACAAGTCACACATTATACCCCTTAAACACACATACTGTGTTATATGTCAATTATATCTCAATAAGACTAGAAGTAAAAGAAAAAAATAAAACAGTCTTCCATCTGAAAGTAAAGTTTGTCTTTTTTTTCTCTTCGAGTTGCATTGTCTCTTTTGAAGATATTTGAAATACCCTCTTGCATCCTAGAATGGGCCATTTGCTAAATAACGCCCTTTGCTGACAAATTCTAACTTTTCCTTTGAAAAGTATTGCATTTCCTTTCTGTCAGACGCTTCTGTGAAATTCTAAAAGTTCTAAAAATGTGCGAGATTAGTCATATCTTGTAACTGTCAGTAAGTGAGGAACTGTGGAAATTATTTGAATAATTAATTTGCACAACCAGTTGAGGCAAAGGGATTTATCTTCTGCCCAATTATCTACCAGTTTGCCCTAGTTCTTTTTGCATGAAGCCCTAACCTTGGTTGTCTAGAGGATCTCACATCTTCTTCCATGAAGGTCAGTACATTTTTTCATCATTGCTGTCTCTTAAGTCTCCTCGGGTCTCTTTTCTTTTTTTTCTGTTACTTCAGCTGCCCTAGAATAAAAAAAACAAATCCTTCCATCTTCCCTCTCTTTGACACAGTGGATCTGTTGTCTCCTGCTGCATATCTCTGAAATTAAGAGGTTATAAATGTACCTCTAAGTGGTAACTCCCGTGTTTCTATGATGAGTGGCAAATTAATTTCTTATCTGGTGGTATTGGACTATCCTTTTCTCCACACTCCAGACCTCAAAAAGCACCTATAATTCTCCAGATTGCCATGCTGCTAAGTTACCTTTGCCTTTCCCTTTCTTCCTTTATTTCTCTTTTTCTTCCCCTGACTTTGCGGTTGACCTTGAACAGAATGCTTTCTTGAGCATCTCTGGGTACATCGTGTGGCTTGCCATTGCTCATTGGATGACTTGACATCCCTAGTTCTTTTTCCATTATTCCTGCCCCTTTCTCATACCCAATCTATAAAATATTCTTTTGGCTTTGTTCTTGAAATGAATGAGGTAGATTGCATGTTAAGAATGGGTACTGACACATACGATTAGCTCTGGGGAGATTGCTTTAGTTATGAACAGTACTGATCCTCCTTCCTACTGTGTGACTGCGGGAGACTTTTGAACCTTATCCTTGGTCTATAAGGGTCTCTTGAGCCTCAGGAAGCTGTAGGTGGTGGTAGTAACAGAAAGTACAAGGGTAGAGACAGGGAATGAAGCCATACCAGGTGTTATACTTCCTACATAATAATCCAAGGCAATTTATCCCAATTATTTTATCGACTCTTATGTCCTTTAGAATATATCCAAATCTCCTCCCCCTCTTTTTTGCCTAAAACAATAATACAATTATAACTAATATTGATGATGCTTTGCAGTTTTCAGTGCAGGTCCAGAGATTCTACTTCATATGATTTTCAAAACAGCTCTGTAAGGTAGGCAAGGCTGGTAATATTTATTATTACCATGTGCACACTTCCTTGATCATGCTTTTGCTTTGTATATTGATATAGAACATGGACATCAAATGAACTCCGAGCTAGTTTTACATCCTGCTCCACAGGTAGGAAAACTGAAGCCCAGGGAGAGATGAAGTGATTTGCCTAAGGTCCATGGGTAAAAGTTAAAAGAAGTCAGGTCTTCAGTCCATATTGTCTTAACGCTTAAAAAATAGATTATTTTGAAATAAACATAGATTCACAAGAACTTGTTAGAAATAATACAGAGAGATCTGTATTACCCTGCACTCAGTTTTTCTCAGTGGTAGCATCTTCCAAAACTGTAGTACAATGTCACAACCAGGATATTGACAGCGGTTCAATCAAGATACAGAGCATGTCCATCACCACAAGGATCAGACTCACCTTCTGCTTCCACCCTGTCTTTAACTTCTGACAACCATTAATTGGTTCTCCACTTTTATTATTTTGTCATTTCATGAATATTATATGACAGAGTCATATAGTGTATAATCTTTAGGTATTGGTTTTTTTCACTTGGCATAATCCTCTGAAGATACATTCTGGTGGATGCATGTACCTGTAAGTTTTTTCCTCTTTTCATTGTTGAGTAGCATTTCATGATACACTATACCTCCACAGTTTGTTTAACCATTGATCCACTGAAGGATAGCTGAGTTGTGTATAGTTTGGGATATCACAGAAAAAAAGCTGCTGTAAACATTCCATAGGTTTTTGTGTGAACATCAGTTTTTGTTCTGCAGTTTCTGGGCTGTATGGTAGTTGCATATTTTTAGCTTTTTAAAGGAAGGGCCAAACTATTTTCCAGAGTGGATGTACCATCTTATTAATACATTCCCATCAATAATGCATGAATGATTCAGTTTTCCCACATCTTTGCAACCTTTTGTGTTGTGACTATTATTGGATTGTAGTCATTCTAATAGATATGTAATGATGTCGCTGTGATTTAAATATGCATTTCTCTAATGACTAATAATGTTGAACATCTTTTCATTTGCTTATTTGTCATCTGTATATCTGCATTAACAAAATGTCTCTTTATGACTTTTGCCTATTACTTAACTGCATTCCTTTTTTAAATGTGTGTTTTTTCCAATGTGTGTTTTTTCCTTCCTTCCTTCATTCTTTCCTTTCTTCTTTTGAACTGAGAGTACTTTATATATTGGATGTGTGATTTGCACATATTTTCTTCCAGTCTGTAACTTATCTTTTCATCTTTTTAACAAGATCTTTTGCAGAGCACAATTTTAAAATTTTGATGAAGTTCAATTTATCCATTTCCTTTTATGTATTATGTTTTTTGGTGTCAAGATCTAAGAAAACTTTGTCTAAACCCCTAGGTTCTGAAGATTTTCCTATGTTGTTTTCCAAAAACTTAATAGTTATAGAAGGAGTAAGACCTATGTTGATATTCTTTTTTTCTTTTTATTATGCCATTGGCTGTGCAATTGATTCAGTGCCATTTATTGAAGAACTTTCTTTCCTTCATTGGATTATTTTTGCATCTTTGTCAAAAATTAGTCTGGCTTATTTATGTGAATCTGTCTATCCTGTTCTATTGATCTGTCAGTTTCTCCACCATCACACAGTATTAATTATTGTGTTATATACTAATTACTAATACTAAGGCTAATTACTAATACTAAGTTATATACTAAGACTAATTACTAAGTTATATACTAAGACTAATTACTAATTATTAATACTAAGGCTAATTACTAAGTTATATGCTAAGACTAATTACTAATACTAAGGCTAATTACTAATACTAAGTTATATACTAAGACTAATTACTAATACTAAGTTATATACTAAGACTAATTACTAATACTAAGACTAATTACTAATATATACTAAGTACTAATTACTGTGTTATATACTAATAATCAAATAGAATGATTCCTCTCACTTTATTCTTACTCAGAATTGTTTTTAGCTATTCTAGTTCCTTAACTTTTACTTGTAACTTTTTGTATCTATAAAGTATTTTTGAAGATTTTATAGAAAATGTATTAAACTTTTTTTTATCAATTTGGGGGAAAATCAGCATCTTTACTATAGAGGTTATTACAATTCATTATCATGGTATTTCTCCTTACTTATTTAGATCTTCTTTGATTTCTTTCATCAGCATTTTGAGGTTTTTACATACAAATTTTGTTTGTTTTGTTAGTATTTTTTGTTATTGTAAATGGCGTTGTTTATATTTTGGTGTCCACATGTTCATTACTAGTACATAGAAATATAATTGATTTTTTAATGTTTATCCATATAATCCAACCTTGATGAATCAACTATTAGTTCTATGAGATAAAACTTTTTTTGGGGGGTATATTCCTTGGGAATTTCTGTAAATAGTCACAACACCTAAAATTAGACAGTTTATTTCTTCCTTCCAGTCAGGATGTGTTTAACTCCTTTTCTTGCCTTATTGCACTGGCTAGAGTCTCTCAAAACATGTTGAATAAGAATGATGAGAGTCAAAATTCGTTGGACATAGTTAAAGCATTGCTGAGAAGGGAGATTTATAATGCTAAACGCATACATGAGAAAAAGTCTCAAATCAGTTATCTAAACTCCTCAAGAGTAAGGAAAAAAGAAACCACTGAAACTCAAAGCAAAACAGAAAGGAAATAATAAAGACAAAAGCAGAAATCAGTGAAATGAAAAACAGAAAACAAATAAACCAGAAACTTTTTATTTGAGAATATGAATAACTGATACATCTCTAGCAATATTGTAAAGGAAAAAACCATAGAAGGCACAAAATTACTAATATCAAGAATGAAATAATTCTAAACACTATCTCCAGAAAATATGAGACAGAAACACTTTAAAATTAATTTGTAAAACCTATTATTACACTAATAATAGGGCTCCCTTGTGGCTTCAGCTTCAGCATCCCTGGGTTGGGAAGATCCAGTGGTTTCAGCTTCAGCATCAGTCCTTCCAATGAGTATTCAGGGTTGATGTCCCTTAAGATTGTCTGGTTTGATATCCTTGCTGTCCAAGGAACTTTCAAGAATCTTCTCCACCACCACAGTTTGAAGGCATCAATTCTTAGGTGTTCTGCCTTCTTTACCGTCCAGTTCTGTCAACTGTATGTGACCACAGCCTTGACTATGGAAGACCATAGCCTTGACTATACAGACCTTTGTCAACAGAGTAATGTCTCTACTTTTCAACACACTGTCTAGGTTTTTCATTGCTTTCCTGCCAAGAAGCAATCATCTAATTTAATGGCTGCAGTCCGCTGCAGTCACCATTAGCAGTGATTTTAGAGCCCAAGAAGAGGAAATCTGTCACTATTTCCACCTTTTCCCTTTCTATTTGCCATGAAGTAATGGGTGTAGTCAAGGCTATGGTTTTCCAGTGGTCAGGTATGGATGTGAGAGTTGGACTGTGAAGAAAGCTGAGTGCCGAAGAATTGATGCTTTTGAACTGTGGTGTTAGAGAAGACTCCTGAGAGTCCCTTGGACTGCAAGGAGATCCAACCAGTCCATTCTAAAGGAGATCAGCCCTGGGATTTCTTTGGAAGGAATGATGCTAAAGCTGAAACTCCAATACTTTGGCCACCTCATGCGAAGAGTTGACTCATTGGAAAAGACTCTGATGCTGGGAGGGATTGAGGGCAGGAGGAGAAGGGGACAACAGAGAATGAGATGGCTGGATGGCATCACTGACTCGATGGATGTGAGTCTGAGTGAACTCCGGGAGTTGGTGTTGGACAGGGAGGCCTGGCGTGCTGCGATTCATGGGGTTGCAAAGAGTCAGACACGACTGAGTGACTGATCTGAACTGAACTGAATGGGGCTGGATGCCATGATCTTAGTTTTTTTTGATATTTAGTTTTAAGCTGGATCTTTCACTCTCCTCCTTCACCCTCATCAAGAGGCTCTTTAGTTCCTCTTTGCTTTCTGCCATTAGAGTGGTATCATCCACATATCTGAGATTGTTGTTTCTCAGCGGATGTTTTTCCCACCTATCTATTTTTGCTTATCCTGTATTCCTTCCTGATATTTCAAAATTCTTTTCTTGTCGTTTCTTTTCTGTTTAGAGAACTTCTTTAGCTATTGCTTTTAGGGTAGATGTGCTGGTGACAAAATTTTCCTGCATCTGAAAATGCTACTATTTTTCCTTTATTCTAGATTAATGGCTCTGTTTTTTCAGCAGTTGAGAGATATTGTGCCACTTTCTTCTTACCTCCATAGGTTTTGAAAATATATATACTATCATATATAGGTTTTTCTACCTATAGGCGAGGTGCCATTATCCTCTGGCTGCTCTCAAGATTATTTCTTAGTCTCTGGTTTTAAAAATATGACTCTGCCATGTCTTAGTATAGATTTCTTTAGGTTCATTCTTTTGGGGATCTATTCAGATTCTTTATCATTGTAGTGAACGAGATACATATAGCATAAACTTTGCTGTTTTAACCACTTTTCAGTATACAATTTAGTGGCATTAATTACATTCACAGTGTTGAATGACCATAATTGCTACCTATTTACAAACTTTTTATCATCCCAAACATAAACTCTGAATTCACTTAAGCAATAATTTCTTTTCCCTTCCTTCTAGCCTTTAATAGCCTCTAATCTACTCTTGGTTACTATGAATTTGCCTATTCCAGATGCTTCATCTAAGTGGAATTGTACAGTGTTCGTTCTTCTATGTCAGGTTTAGTTCACTTACCACAATGTTTTCAAGGCTCATCCATGTTGCAGAGTATCAGAACTTCATTCAGTTTGGAAGACTGAATAATGTTCTAAGTAAAGTGAAAGAGTTAATTGCTCGGTTGTGTCCAACTCTTTGGGACTCCATGGACTGTAGCCCACCAGGCTCCTCTGTCAATGGAATTCTCTGGGGAAGAATACTGGAATGCATATTCCTACTCCAGGGGATCTTCCTGACCCAGGGATCAAATCCCAGCCTCTTGCATTACAGGGAGATTCTTTACCATCTCTGCCAATATTCTGCTGTATGACTGCCCTACATTTTGTTTAGCCATTTATCTGTTGATAGACACTTGGATTATGAACAGGTCTGCTACAAACATTGGTGTACACATACCTGCTTGTGTTCCTGCTGTCAGTTCTTTTGGGTATAAACCTAAAAGTGGAATTTCAGGGTCATATGGTAATTCTATGTTTAAGTTTTTAAAGAGTCACCAAACTGTATTCCACAATGAGTACTCCACTTTAAATCCACATAGAGTGTATATGAGGAGAAGGCAATGGCACCCCACTCCAGTACTCTTGCCTGGAAAATCCCATGGATGGAGGAGCCTGGTAGGCTGCAGTCCATGGGGTCGCTAAGACTCGGACACAACTGAGCGACTTCACTTTCACTTTTCACTTTCAAGTATTGGAGAAGGAAATGGCAACCCACTCCAGTGTTCTTGCCTGGAGAATCCCAGGGATGGGGGGGCCTGGTGGGCTGCCGTCTATGGGGTCACACAGAGTCGGACACGACTGAAGTGACTTAGCAGAGTGTATATGAGGGTTCCATTTCCCTATCTCCTCACAACACTTATTTTTCATTTTATTTATGTTATAGACATCATGGTAGGTATGAAATAGTGTGGTTTTGATATGTGTTTCCCTAAAAACTGATTATGTTGAGCATCTTTTCATGTGTTTATTAGCCATTTGTACATCTTTGAAGAAATGTCTATGCAAATACTTATGTCCTTTTAAAAAATTAGAATGTCTTTTTTTGTTGTTGAGTTGTAGGAGTTCTTTATTCTGGATAGTAAAGTCATATCAGAGGTATGATTTGCTAATATTTTATCTCATTATTTAATAGGATTCTTTTTAAAGATTTTAATAGGGCTTCTTTTTAGAATAGATACAGACTCATAGAAAAATTAAGAAGGTCCAGAAATTTCCCATAAACCTGCTATCCCCACATGTGCATAGGCCTTCATTATCAACATCTCTCACTAGATTGGTACCTTTGTTACAGTTGATTTACCTACTTTGACACATCAAGGGTTTATAGTTTACATTAAAGGCTCACTTTTGGTGTTGTACGGTCTATGGGTTTGGACACATGTGTAATGAAACATATCCACCACTGTAGTAGCACACAGAGGAGTTTCACTGCCCCCAAAACCCTCTGTGCTCTACCTATTCACACCTCTGTTCCCCCTAGTCCTTCAGAACCATTCATTGATCTTTTTACTTCTTCCATAGGTTTGTCTTTTCTAAAATGTAATATAGATGGAATTGTATAGTATATAAGCTTTTCAGATTGGCTTCTTTCATTTACTAAACTGAAGTATAGCTGATTTACAAAGTTGTGTTAGCTTCAGGTATTCAGAAAAGTGATTCAGTTGTGTGTGTGTGTGTGTGGTGTGTGTATATGTATATGTGTGTGTATGTGTATGTGTGTGTATATGTATATGTGTGTATGTGTATATGTGTGTATGTGTATATGTGTGTGTATATGTATATGTGTGTGTATATGTATATGTGTGTGTATATATGTGTATATGTATATGTGTATGTATATGTATATGTGTGTGTATATGTATATGTGTGTGTATATGTGTATATATATATGTGTGTATATGTGTGTATATGTATATGTGTGTGTATATGTATATGTGCGTGTATATGTGTGTATATGTATATGTGTGTGTGTATATGTATATGTGTGTGTGTGTGTGTGTGTGTATCTGTGTGTGTATGGGGGCTTCCCAGGTGGTGCAGTGGTAAAAAATTCACCTGTCAAGACAGGAGACTCAGGAGACACGAGTTAGATCCCTGGGTTGGGAAAGTCCCCTGGAGTAGGAAATGGCAACCCACTCCATTATTCTTGCCTGGGAAATTTCATGGACAGAGGAGCCTGGTTGGCTATAGTCCACTGGGTTACAAAGAGTTTGACACGACTGAGCATGCATGCGTGTACGTATGTGTCTATCTATATACATACATACATGCATGTGTGCGTGTGTGCTCAGTCATTTCAGTTGTGTCTGACTCTTTGCCACCCTATGGACTGTAGCCTGCCAGGCTCCTCTGTCTGTGGGATTGTCCAGGCAAGAATACTGGAGTGGGTAGCCATGCCCTCCTCCAGGGAATCTTCCTGATGCGGGGATCAAACCAATGTCCCCTGCATTGCAGGTGAATTCTTTACCACTGAGGCCCCTGGGAAGCCCTACACATGTACATATATTCATGTTATTTTTCAAGTTCTTTTCCATTATAGATTATTGTGATAGTGAATATAGTTCTCTGTGCTATACAGTACACCTTTGTTGTTTATCTGTTTTGTATATAGTAGTCTGTATCTGTTAATCACAACTCCTAATTTATCATTCCCTCTCTCTCTTTCCCCTTGGGTAATCATAAGTTTGTCTTCTATGTCTGTGAGTCTATTTCTGTTTTGTGAATAAGTTCAGCTGTATTATCTTTAAGCATTCCAAGTATAAGTGATATCATATATTTGTTTTTCTGTCTTCATTAGTTTGATAATCTCTGGGTCCATCCATGTTGCTGCAAATGGTATTATTTTATTCTTTTTATGGCTGAGTAATATTCCATTGTGTATATATACCACACCTTCTTTATCCATTCATCTCTTCATGGATGTTTAGGTTGGTTTCATGTCTTGGCTATTGTAAATAGTGCTCCTATGAACATTGGAGTGCATTTATCTTTTTAAATTAGAATTTTCATCTGTTCCAGATATGTGCACAAAAGTTGGATTGATGGATCATATGGTAGCTCTATTTTTAGTTTTTTAAAGGAAACACTGTACTGTTTTTCCACCAACAGTATATAAGGGTTCCCTTTTTTCCACAAGTGCTCTAGCGTTTATTATTTGTAGATTTTTAATGATGGCCATTCTGATGCATGAGATAATACATCATTGCAGTTTTCATTTGCATTTCTCTAGTAAGTACGGATATTGAGCATCTTTTCATGTGCCTGTTTCTATTTATATATCGTCTTTAGAGAAATGTGTATTCAAATCTTTTGCCCATTTTTTTTATTGGGTTATTTGGGGTTTTTTGATACTAAGTTTTATGAGCTGTGTGTATGTTTTATAAATTAAACCCTTGTATGTCACATCAATTGCAAATATTTTCTCCCATTCTGTAGATTGTCTTTTTGTTCTACTTATGATTTCCTTTGTTGGAGAAAAGACAGTCTCTTCAATAAGTAGAGCTCTGGACGCTCACATGTACAAGAATGAAATTAGAACATTCTCTAACACCATATGCACAAATAAACTCACAATGGGTTAGGTTAAAGACCTAAAGGTGTGACTAGATACTGTAAAACTTATAGAGGAAAACCTAGGCAGAACAGTATTTGACATAAATAACAGCAATATTTCTTTGACTCCACCTCCTAGAGTAATAAAAATAAGCAAATGGGACCTGATTAAGCTTTAAAGTTTTTACACAGCAAAATGGGAGAAAACATTTGCAAACAAAGTGACCAACAAGGGATTAATCTCCAAACTATACAAACAGTTCATGCAGCTCAACATAAAAGCAAACAGTCAAATCAGAAAATGGACAAAAGTTCTAAATAGACATTTCATCTAAAGATGATATACAGATGGTAAACACACACACACACGAAAAGATGCTAAACATCACTAACTATTAGAGAAATGCAAACCAAACTACAATGAGGTAGATCATCACACCATTCAGAATGGTCATCATAAAAAGTCATAAACATAAACAACAAAAGCTGGAGAGGGTGAAGAGAGAAGAGATCCCTCCTACACTGTTGGTGGGAGTGTATATTGGTAAAGCCACTATGCAGAGCAATATGGAGGTTCCAAAAAAATATATAGAACTACTATATGATTCACCAATCCCACTCAGTCAGTTCAGTCGCTCAGTCGTGTCCAACTCTTTGCAACTCCATGGACTGCAGCACACCAGGCTTCCCTGTCCATCACCAACTTCAGGAGCTTACTCAAACACATGTCCATTAGTCAGTGATGCCATCCAACCATCTCATCCTCTGTCGTCTCCTTCTCCTCCCACCTTCAATCTTTCCCAGCAACAGGGTCTTTTCCAATGAGTCAGTTCTTCACATCAGGTGGCCAGAGTATTGGAGTTTCAGTTTCAACATCAGTTCTTCCAATGAATATTCATGACTGATTTCCTTTAGGATGGACTGGTTGGATCTCCTTGCAGTCCTCTCAAGAGTCTTCCCTAACACCACAGTTCAAAAGCAACAATTCTTTGGCGCTCAGCTTTCTTTATAATCCAACTCTTACATCCATACATGACTACTGGAAAAACCATAGCTTTAACTAGATGGACCTTTGTTGGCAAAGTAATGTCTCTGCTTTTGAATATTCTGCCTAGGTTTATCATAGTTTTCCTTCCAAGGAGCAAGTGTCTTTTTAATTTCATGGCTACAGTCACCATCTGCAAGTGATTTTGGAGGCCCCCCAAAATAAAGTCTGTCACTGTTTCCATTATTTCCTCATCTGTTTGCTATGAAGTGATGGGACTGGATGCCATGATCTTAGTTTTCTGAATGTTGAGTTTTAAGCCAACTTTTTCACTTTTATCTTTCACTTTCAGGAAGAGGCTCTTTAGTTCTTCTTTGCTTTCTTCAAGAAGAAAGGGTGGTGTCATCTGCATATCTGAGGTTACTGAAATTTCATGATGTCCAATAAAGGACAGAAATGGTTTGGACCTAACAGAAGCAGATGTTAAGAAGAGGTGGCAAGAATACACAGAAGAACTATACAAAAAAGATCTTCATAACCCTGATAACCAAGCTGGTGTGATCAGTCACCTAGAGCCAGATATCCTGGAATGCAAAGTCAAGTGGGCATTAGGAAACATTGCTGTGAACAAAGCTAGGGGAGGTGATGGAATTCCAGTTGAGCTATTTCAAATCCTGGAAGATGATGCTGTGAAAGTGCTGCACTCAATATGCCAGCAAATTTGGAAAACTCAGCAGTGGCCACAGGACTGGAAAAGATCTGTGTTCATTTCAATCCCAAAGAAAGGCAATGGCAAAGAATTGCCTTTGCCAAAATTGTTTAAATTGCCAAAAATGTTCAAACTACTGCACAATTGCACTCATCTCACACACTACTAAAGTAATGCTCAAAATTCTCCAAGCCAGGTTTCAGTAGTACGTGAACTGAGAACTTCCAGAACTTCCAGAACTTCAAATTAGATTTAGAAAATGCAGAGGAACCAGAGATAAAATCGCCAATATCTGTTGGATCGTCAAAAAAGCAAGAGAGTTCCAGAAAAACATCTACCTCTGCTTTATTGACTATCCCAAAGCCTTTGACTGTGTGCATCACCACAAACTGTGGAAAATCCTTCAGGAGATGGGAGTACCAGACCACCTGACCTGGCTCCTGAGAAATCTGTATGCAGGTCAGGAAGCAGCAGTTAGAACCGGACATGGAACAACAGACTGGTTCCAAATCAGGAAGGAGTATGTCAAGGCTGTATATTGTCACCCGGCTTATTTAACTTATATGCAGAGCAATCCCACTGCCAGATATGTATTCTGCAAAAAGCCTGTTTCAAAAAGATACATGCACCCAGTGTTCATGGCAGGACTATTTACACTAGCCAAGACATGGAAGCAACCCAAATGCCCATCAACAGATGAGTGGATAAACAAGAAATTTACATTTGTACAAGGAATATTACTCAGCTATAAAAAAGAATGAAATAATGCCATTTGTAGCAATATGGATGGACCCAGAGATTATCATACGAAGTGGAATAAGTCAGACAGAAAAAGACAAATATCATATGATATCCCTTATATGTGGAATCTAAAAACATGGTATAAATGAACTTATTTACAAAATAGGAACAGACTCACAGACAACAAACTTATGATTATCAAAGGGGAAAGGTGAGGGGAAGGAATAAATTACGAGGTTTGCATTAGCATAAGCATATGTTCCAGTTCACTGATTCCTTCCTCTGACTCATTCATTCTGTTGTTGAATTTTAAATTTGGTGACTGTATTTTTCATTTCTAAAATTTCCTGTTGGTTCTTCTTTATATTGTCTATTTATTTTCTATTTGTTTCTGTTTTTGTATGGATTTTATATTTTTTTCATTTATTTCAAGTGTGCTTGTACTTGGTAATTGAGGCATGTTTATGATTACTGCTTTAAAATATTTGTCAGATAATAATTCTAAGATTTCTGTCATTTCTCCAACAGGCCTACTGCAGTGGAGAAGTGGAAATTTGTTTTGGTAGTACTGGGTGGAGATGGATGCCCAGGCTCCTCAGAGTGTCTCTGATAACATTATAGACAGGGGTGAGAGGAACTCATTACCATCCAACGGAGATGGAATTTCAGCTCCCTACTCATCCTTCTCTGACATCAGCATACTGGGTGGTTAGAGCGTCTCATTATAGCCTCATCTAGGCTTTCCACTTGGACTTGGCTGACATGGGTAGGGATGGGAGCCACGGTTTACCTGTTGTGTTTGGCATAGAGTGTTTATTGTCTATAATATATCTTTGTAGGCTTCCCCTTTATTTTTTCTTTGTTTAGAGAGTGTTGACTTCTACTGTACTTGTTGGCATTTCTAAGTTGCCAGCTTCTTCAGTTCCAAGTCTGAGACATGTGAGGCCAAAAGAAAAGCCACAAATTCAGCAGTACATCATTCCTTGGGTCCTCTAGTCCCTAGATTGTCTGACTTCTCTGCCTTAGCCTTTCAGAGTCTTCTTATGTTTATTTAAATATAATTCTTAGAGTTTTTAGTTTTACTTGGTAGGAGGAATAGGAGAAGGACATTGTTCTCTCTTAATAGAACTGTACATACACTTTTAACAGAATTTTTCTCCCATATCAAGTGTGAACTTCATTTACTGCTTTTCCAGACTAGTAGCTCCTTATTAAAAGTCTGGCTCCGTGTTTTTAAAACAATAGGCTGTGACTCATTAGTGAGTCATAAAATCCACTTTATGGGTCATAACTAGCATTAAAAAATGAAATATAATAGTGTGAAAATCAAGTACATAGTAAGGGCAAGAATTGTTGCATAACATTTTTAATAGTCTCCGTGTGTGTGTGTGTGTATGTGTGCATGCACACATATGTCTGAATACTGGGTTGCAAAGTTAAATGCATTTTTTAAACTGTGAATTACAGTCAACATAGTCTGAAAATCACTCACTTACATGGGGGAAGAATGGTGAGAGAGAGAAGGCAAGACTCATTCAAGCTTAGATGAAACCCCTGCCACCCAAAGGCATTAGTTGACTTAGGGTATTGTATGTTAGCTAGTTTCGCAGATTGGACTAAAGAGTCATGTTTAGTCCATTGCTTTTTTTTTTTTTTTTGCTTTTTAAAAATGCTTTTATATCCCCCCAGAATCACTTGCCTGTAGGTTGAAAGGGAGAGACCTCACTATCACAACTGGCCCTAAACCTGAGACTTCCATTCCAACTGTTGAGCTTAGAAGCAAGTAGATTCTTATAAGGAATGTTTGGAGGCAATTCCATTGTATTCCAGACATAGATTCCTCCAGGAAAATTCTCTTAGGAATAAAAATTAAATTAGTGCCATCCTCACCTCCGCCCCCAGTGCATTTCTGAGTTAAAAGCAAGCTTTTACTCAGTACATTTTGTGCTCTTTTGATATCGAGTGAGGAAGAAGCAGTAGTGGGTGACAGGAAGCCAGACTCTGGTGGGGAGTCCATAGGACTATTCCTTGGTGGAGAAGGTAAAAATAAAATGTTTCAAATATTGTAAAGCAATTATCCTCCAATAATGAGAGAGAGAGAGAAGAAATTAGCTGCAAGTTGAACTATAGGACCTGTATTACTAATGGATAAGACGAGGAGGTAGTAAATTAATCAAGTAAATCTTAAATGGCCAGAACACCTTAAATTGCCATGGAGTTCTTCATATTACTTCAACTTAGGAGACTCTGTGTAAATCACTAATTCTTGTGATCTCATTATAGATGGATTGTGTGTGTCTTGGAGATTCTGATAATGAATTTTGATGGTCTATTTTGGGCCCAGCTCAGTGATAGACACTTTCACATGGGTACTCTATTGACTTCTTAGAATAACCCTGTGGACAAGTAGTATGAGCCCCAGTTCACAGATGAGGATGATGAAGCTTATAGAAGGTAAGTGATTTGTCCCAAATTATAGAGTTGGCAAGTGGCAGAGTCAGAATTTAGACTCAGGTAAGCTGAGTAGTTTCCATATGCCTCCCACTTTACTACAACTGCTTTTGTGAAATGAGGCCATGAGAGAATACAGTTAACCTCTATGAAAATTAAGAGGCTCAAATATTTTTTAAAAAAGTTCTGTTGTTATACTATTATTTTTATAGCTTATTTTTAATTTTTGACCATGCTGGGTCTTCATTGCTTTCTGTGCACAGGCTTTCTCTAGTTGCAGTGAGTGCGGTTGTTGCTTTTCCTTGCAGTGCTCGGGTTTCTCCTTGCTCTGGCTTCTCTTGCTGTGGATCATAGGCTCTGGGTCCGCAGGCTTCAGTAGCTGTGGCACTCTGGTTTAGTTGCTCCTTAGCATGTGCAATCCCGGACCAGGAATCAAACCTCTGTCTCCTGCATTGGCAAGCAGATCCTTAACCACTGTGCCACCAGAGAAGTCTGAAAGTTCTGCTCTTTTAAAGTTCTGCTATATTTTAAAGTTCTGGTAAAAAGCAACCCACTGTTGCTATTTAGATCTGTGAAAAGATTTCATGATATAGGACTTTTTCTGCAACTTTACTGTTTAAAGAAAACTTGTCTTCTTTCCTGGGCTTCTTCAGTGGCTCAGCAGTAAAGAATCCACCAGCAGTGCAGGAGCTTCAGGAAATACAGGTTTGATCCCTGGGTTGGGAAGATCCCCTGGAACAGGGCATGGCAATCCACTCCAGTATTCTTGCCTGGTAGGGATCCCATGGAAAGAGGAGCCTAGTGGGCTGCAATCCATAGGTCCCAAAGAGTTGGACACAATTGTGAAGCAACTTAATACGCATGAATACATCTTCTTCCCTAAAAATATTTTACTGGTTAAAAAAGGATCATAGTGAAATCTACCAAAGCATAAAACAAAATGTGAAATATGGCAGGAGGCATAAGCTGTTTCACCAAACACTGAATGGTATGTTTTCAGAAATGGCTGTAAATTAAATAAAGCAGCAGCATTAGAAACTGTTTAAGCCCTTAACAAATATTTGGGATAGTGATGCTGTTAGAGAAACTTACTGCCAATGATTAAAAAAAAAAAAAATAACCAGTAGAGATAATAAGCCCTGGTTAATAAACCCTGTTATTTTATCAGTGAAGTAGAAAAAATACTTTCAGTACTTTCAGCAAGAGATTCATGATGCAGGAGGTGTTCCAGAGACCCTTTCTGCAGCATCTGCACTATGTGAATGAGTGACTGACTGACTGAAAGTTGCTCAGTTGTGTCTGATTCTTTGCGACACCGTGAACTGTAGCCCACCAGGCTCCTCTGTCCACAGAATTCTTCAGGCAAGAATACTGGAGTAGGTTGCCATTTTCCTCTTCAGGGGATCTTCCCAACACAGGGATCAAACCCGATCTCCTGCGTGGTAGAGAGGAAATTCTTTACCCCCATCTGAGCCACCAGGGGGACCACCAGGTGGCATGGTCTAAACCCAAACATCAGCTGAAAGCAACCAAATAAATTACAAACAGGCATCCGAACAACCCCTAACCAGCGTCAGAAATAGCAAATTGGTTCCTGAGTAGATTAATAGGGACAGTATTAGGGGGAAAGTGCAGTCTAAGCAATACAGGTACAAACCTTAATAATTGACTCTATGCTGGCTCTGAGTAGCTGCAAAGGATTCTTTGGGGACAGTATTTTAAAAGGCAACACTATTGCCTGAATCAGCTAGACTGGCTCTCTTAGCTGAGTTGGAGGGTTCTGGAAAGATTTGACTGTATGAATAAGATGCTTTATTCCTGGGCAGAGGTTTAATTAAAAAAGAAAAAAAAATCATATGTTGAGACCTTAGGTAGGCAAAATGTCTTTAAAAAAATATTCCAGTGACACCTGGATCATTACAGCAAAGAAGAATTTAGAATTTAATTACCTACAGGGTGTTTACATATGTTATCATCAGGAGCTTAGAGAGCAAATTAAGATAGACCTAGGCACTTTTTATTTAACCTGCAGTCAGTCTTGTCTTTCCTGTTCCTTAGATGCAAATACAGTATCATTAAAGAGGTGACTCAATTTCCATAGATGTATTCCTGAAAACCAGATGTGCTGTGAGCAAACCAAATTGTTGGGAAATCAAATTATGTTTTATATCCTAAGGGAACTTGTTATTTAAGCATCTGTGGTGTTTGTTATGGCTTAAAGGATTGGCATTTATAGGCCAAATGGTTACCTCTGCTAAGATGCTGTGTCTATGTTGTAGTCAGGGTCATGTTAGGCTATGCTGTAGGGAAAAAAAAAATATAAGTGTCAGTGACTTAATACAGTGATTTATTTCTTATTTTTGTCAGAATCTGATGCAGGTTTGGACAGCCCTCTGGTGTTCTTGTCTTCCAGGGACCTAGTGACTCAGGGACTCAGAGTATTCCCTTTTTGCATTTCTAACATTTCAGTGTCATATGACCCCAAACGACACACAGAGGCAGTAAAGGTAGTATGTGAGTGCCCCAGAAGTTGAAAATGGTTTGGTGACCACAGTCTGCCACCCTGGGGTTTATTTCTGTGTGATTATCTTTGTGGGTTTTAGAAGCATTGATGAGACTCTGCTACAGTGAAGTGATTTTCAGAGCCCTTGGTATATTACACATTTAATAATGCTTTTTGTATACAAATATAGCTTATCATTAAAGTAATGATAAAGGCATCTCTTAAAAAGGATACACTGGCCATCAGATTCAGGAACCAGAGGAAGAAAAGACATCCATGGGAAATTATCACAGACCCTGAAAATGGGTCTTCGCACAACAAAAAACACTTTGTGTTACATTATTGGTTCTACAGTTCAGGCTTTCAAGTTCTCTTTGCCTTGACTTTATGGTAATTTCCTGGATGTCATCTCAGACGGCTCCCCTGACTTTGGTCCTTCTGTTTTCTTGTGTTTCGCCTGCGTGTTCCTGACTTGGTCTGCAACCTCAACCTGCAGCCCTGATCCTTGCCTTCATTCTAAATCTTCGTTGGTAGCTTGCTTATGTGGCCTTCCCAGTATCTAACCACTCTCCGTATTCTGCCCATATTATTGCTTCTATGTAACTCATGCTACTGTATTTCCTAAAGCCTGCTCAGGGATACTACTCTGGCATTCACCCCCTCTCTGCCCTATCATTGTTCTTCCCCCATTCTACTGAATATTCCCTACTAAATATTCCTTTCTCTATTGCGTTCAAACAGTCTATTGTTTCTCCCACCCTGAAAGAAAGAAAGAAAACCTCTCTTGACCTTAATTCCCATTCCAGTTAACTCTATTATCTCCTTCTCTTTACTTCAAAATGTCTTAAATTTCTTTAATTGCTTTAATTTCTCTCCTCCACCCTCACTTGAATCTACTCCAATTAAGCCTTCACCAGCACTACTCTTCCGAAACTGCATTTGTCAAGGTCACCCTTGAGTTCCATGTTGCTAAATCCAGTGGTTATTCTCTGTCTTCATCTTACTTAAAATCTCAACAGCACTTGACACACAGCTGTTCACTCTCTTCTGTGTGAAAATTTTTTTCTTCTTTGCTTCCATAATACTACTCTTGCCTGGTTTTCCTCCTACCTTTTAAAATGCTTCTTCTAAATCTTTTTTCCCCCTGTTTTCTCATTTCCTCATCTCCTAAATATTAGAGTACCCCAGTGCCCTGCTCTTGGACCTCTTTTTTTTTTTTCTCTATCTATAATTCCTCTGTAGGTGATCTGATCTGGATTCATGGTTTTAAGTAGCATCTCTGTGCTGATATTATTCAAATTAATATCTCCAGTCTGGATGCCTTCCCTGATTCTGAACCTTCGTCACTTGATGGGCATCATCTCTTGGATGTCTAATAGGACCTGGAAACTTTAACATTTCCAAAGCTAAGTTCTAGGTTTTTCTCTAGATGAGCTTTTCTTATACGTTTCTCCATTTCAGTTAGTATAACTTCAGTCCTTAAATTGCTAGGATAAAAATGCATTGACCTCAGCCTTAACTCTTCTGTTTCTCTGACAACCTTTATTGATCCGTCAGAAAATCCCGACAAATTCTTCTAATTTGACCATTGCTTCTCACCTGATTATGTCTCACCTGTGTTACAGTAATTTCCCAATTAGTGTCTTGCTTCTGTCTTTGCCCCCCTTGCCTCCCGCAAACCTATCTTATCACAGCAACCAGAGGGATCCTCTAAAGATATGTTAGATCATATCAGTCTTCTTATCACTCTCATCTGAGTCTCATCTCATCAGCCTAAAGCCCAAAGTTCTCACACTTACCTACAAGGCTCTATGGGGCCTGGCTCCTGGTTGTGTTCCTTCTTCTCCCTGCTCTTCCCGCTTCAGCCACATTGCCTCACTGCTGCTCTTGGACAGTCTAGGCAGCCTTCCTCTTTTCATCCTTGACCTTGCTGTTTCCGTTCCCTGGCATTCTAGCTTCCTAGAATGGCTCACTTGCTCATGTCCTTCAGATTTGCACTCTGCTGCACCATTTCTGGGAAACCTTACCTCATCATTTATCTAAAAGTTGCAGCCATTTCCCCTGATATTTTCTACTCCATCTGCCAAGATTTATTTTTCCTTCTGCTATTGTCATTTTTCAACCTACCTAATTTTCAAACTTATTTTGTCTTTTTATTTTATCTTCCCCATTAGCATATAAGCTCCCTGAGGGCCATATATTTGACTGGTTGATTAACATTGTATCTCTTGTGACTCAAACAATGACTGACATATAGTAAATGTTCAAGAAACACTTGTTGAATGAAAGAACAGATCAATGATAGGATTGTGTTCTCAAAGTTAATTTAAAATTCTGCTATGTAGAACACTGTTTACGTTTCCTCACAGAGACAATACTATTCATGGTAGATAAGTCCTGAAATACTTGCTTAAAATCTAAATTCTACAATATGCCCAAAACTTAGGGCATCAGTTGAGTTATCATACAATGTTCCCAGGTCTCCCACATTGTAGGCAGATTCTTTACCAGCTAAGCCACAAGGGAAGCTCAAAAATACTGGAGTGGGTAGCCTATCCCTTCTCCAGTGGATCTTCCCAACCCAGGAATTGAACTGGGGTCTCTTGCATTGCAGGCACATTCTTTACCAACTGAGATATCAGGAAAGCCCCAAATAATTACTTATTTGGCTGTGCCAGTTTTTAGTTGCAGCATTCACTATTTAGTTCCCTGACCAGGGATCGAACCTGGGCCCTCTGCATTGGGAATGTGGAGTCTTAGCCACTGGACCACCAGGGAAATCTCAAAAGTGAAAGTTGCTCAGTTGTGTCCAACTCTTTGTGGCTCCATGGACTATACAGTCCATGGAATTCTCCAGGCCAGAATTCTGGAGTGGGTAGCCTTTCTCTTCTCCATGGGGTCTTCCTAACCAAGGGGTTGAACCCAGGTTTCCCGCATTGCAGGTGGATTCTTTACCAGCTGAGCCACCAGGGAAGCCTGATGTCCCCTATCTATCTACTTTCAGTAAGACACAGTTGATCACAATATAACTTTGTGAGGATTCTAAAAGGGGGATTAGAGAGTCCAGTGGGAAAACTCAGAAAAAGGAGCTATGGTTTTGGAATTTGAGTTAATTTCACAGAAGAAATTGTATTTGCATTAGGTCTCTAAAAATGAAATGGAAGTTTGCCACAGAGAGAAAAGGAAAGAAATGTTAATAGGCAGAAGGACTAGCATATCAGAAGATGTAAGTGTAAAGTAATATGGTTTGTTTGTGGAAAGAAGAACAATTTTTATGTGACTGGAATATTGGTGAGAGAGGCAGAGGGGTCAACGTTGTGAAAAATTCTATCAGCCATGTTGAGGGGCTGAGGTTTATTTTGTCATTGCTAAGAAAGTTTTCTGAATTGAATAGAGCCCTGGAGACTGGTAAAGAAGCAAAAAGCTCATTTCTTCTCTGAGAAATTTTCTTAATGCTTTGTGGCTTATAAATTGTGGTTCTCAAATGTGATTTGGTTTCTAAGCAATTTCAAAGTTGATTGGGCTGCCTCAAAGTATGCGTGTGTATATATACACACATGTATACATGCATGTATATGTATGTATGTATACACACACAATGTAATTTACTGTTTTACCCAAACATTACTTTTATGATATCCACATACACCCTGACTAAATCTTGCCATGTTATATCTTTAGCCATAACTGCTTAATAAAGTCAAATTTGATCTTTAGGAAGAGACTGGTGACTTGGAAGAAGGCATGGGAAGTTTGCTTATCAAAAAGGCAGGTGCTCAAGTCCTGGGAAAAGAAATTATAAGGAAAGAGATGAGGGAACCAAGATTCAAAAGTATCTGGAGCCTGAATCCTGAGTACTCAGTCCACATTAAGAAGGAAAACTTTAAATATAGAAAAGCTTAATGTCCTGAATTTAGGATCAACAATTTAATTATGTAACTCAAGACTGGGAATGCTTAGGCTGGCAGCTGATATGAGGCTAAGTATCAGATACTATTCTAAGGGCACTTTGCACAGCAAAATAAATGATCACCAAAAATACAAAATGAATGGGAGAAAATATTTGCAAATGATATGATCAACAAGGGATTGATATCCAGCATATATAAACAGCTTACACAATTCAACATCAAAAAAATAACTCAGTTGAAAAATGGCCATAAACAGTGAATAGATATTTTTCCAAAGAGCAAATGCAGATGGCCAACTAGCAAATGAAAAGATGCTTAATACTGCTAATCATCAGGGAAATGCAAATGAAAACCATAATGAGGTATCATCTCACACCTGTTGAAAGACATGATCAAAAAGAACACAAATGACAAACACTGGTGAGGATAAGGGGAAAAAGAAAACCTTGCACACCGCTGGTGGGAATGTAAATTGGAGCAACTGCTGTGGAAGACAGTATGGAGTTTTCTAAAAAAACTAGAATGAGAACTTTCATATTACCCAACAATCCCACTTCTGGGTATACATCTGAAAAAAACCAAAAACATTAATTAAAAAAATACATACATTCCAGTGTTCATAGCAGCATTATTTACAGTTGCCAAAACATGGAAGCAACCTAGGTGTCCATTCATAGGTGAATGGATAAAGAAGATACAGTGTGTGTGTGTGTATGTATATATGTATACACACAATGAAATACTATTAAGACATCGTTGGCCACCTGATGTGAAAAACTAACACATTAGATAAAACCCTTCACTTCTCTTCGTTTCACAGCTATTTGTAAGGCCTCCTCAGACAGCCATTTTGACTTTTTACATTTCTTTTTCTTGGGGATGGTCTTGCTCCCTGTCTCCTGTACAATGTCACAAACCTCCGTCCATTGTTCATCAGGCACTCTGTCTATCAGATCTAGTCCCTTAAATCTATTTCTCACTTCCACTGTATAATCATAAGGGATTTGATTTAGGTCATACCTGAATGGTCTAGTGGAAACATTTCATGCAAAGATGGGTCAGTTTTCATTCTAATCCCAAAGAAAGGCAATGCCAAAGAATGCTCAAACTTCCGCACAATAGGCTGCAGTCCATGAGGTCGCTAAGAGTCAGACATGACTGAGCGACTTCACTTTCACTTTTCACTTTCATGCATTGGAGAAGGAAATGGCAACCCACTCCAGTGTTCTTGCCTGGAGAATCCCAGGGACAGGGGAGCCTGGTGGGCTGCCATCTCTGGGGTCACACAGAGTCGGACATGACTGAAGCGACTTAGCAGCAGCAGCACTCATCTCACACGCTAGTAAAGTAATGCTTAAAATTCTCCAAGCCAGGCTTCAGCAACACATGAACCGTGAACTTCCAGATGTTCAAGCTGGTTTTAGAAAAGGAAGAGGAACCAGAGATCAAATTGCCAACATGCTCTGGACCATCGAAAGAGCAAGAGAGTTCCAGAAAAGCATCTATATCTGCTTTATTGACTATGCGAAAGCCTTTGACTCTGTGGATCTGGATAAAGTGTTGAAAATTCTGAAATAGATGGGAATACCAGACCACCTGACCTGCTGCTTGAGAAATCTGTATATGCAAGTTAGGAAGCAACAGTTAGAACTGAACATGGAACAACACACTGGTTCCAAACAGGAAAAGTAACACATCAAGGCTTTATATTATCACTGTGCTTTTTTGATTTATATGCAGAGTACATCATGACAAACGCTGGGCTGGAAAGCACAAGAAAGCATAAGCTGAAATCAAGATTGCTGGGAGAAATATCAATAACCTCACATATGCAGATGATACCACCCTTATGGCAGAAAGTGAAGAAGAACTAAAGAGCCTCTTGATGAAAGTGAAAGAGGATAGTGAAAAAGTTGGCTTAAAGCTCAACATTCAGAAAACAAAGATCATGGCATCTGGTCCCATCACTTCATGGCAAATAGATGGAGAAACAGTAGAAACAGTGGCAGACTTTATTTTTAGGGGCTCTAAAATCACTGCAGATGGTGACTGCAGCCATGAAATTAAAAGACGCTTACTCCTTGGAAGAAAGGTGTGACCAACCTAGACAGCATATTGAAAAGCAGAGACATTACTTTGCCAACAAATGTCCGTCTAGTCAAGGCTATGGTTTTTGCGGTAGTCATGTATGGATGTGAGAGTTGGACTGTGAAGAAAGCTGAGCGCTGAAGAATTGATGGTTTTGAACTGCAGTGTTGAAGAAGACTCTTGAGAGTCCCTTGGACTGCAAGGAGATCCAACCAGTCCATCCTAAAGAAAATCAGTACTGGATATTCTTTGGAAGGACAGATGCTGAAGCTGAAACTCCAATACTTTGGCCACCTGATGCAAAGAACTGACTCATTTGAAAAGACCCTGATGCTGGTAAAGACTGAGGGCAGGAGGAGAAGGGGACGACAGAGGATGAGATGGTTGGATGGCTTCACAGACTCAATTGACATGAGGTTGAGTAAACTCTGGGAATTGGTGATGGACAGGGAGGCCTTGTGTGCAGCAGTCCTTGGAGTCACAAAGGGTTAAACACGACTGAGCAATTGAACTGAACTGAACTGAATGCTAATTGAAAAAAGTCAGACAGAGAAAGACAAATACTAAATGTCATTTATATATGAAATCTAAAAAGTATAACAGACTAGTCAATAAAAAAGAAGCAAATTCCCGGATATAGAGAACAAACTAGAGGTTACCAGTGTGGGTAGTGGTGGGGGCAGTATAGGGGTGAGAAGGTGAGAGGGACAAGAGAGTGAGAGATGCAAACTCTTGGCTATAAAATAGGCTCAAGGATGCATTGTAGAAAATGGGAAATATTAGCCAATGTTTCTTAAAAATTGTAAACGGAAAGTAATTTTTAAAAGTTGTTTAAAATTTTTTTCAATTATTTTTTTCATTTTATTTTTTAACTTTACAATATTGTATTGGTTTTGCCATATGTCAACATGATGCGCCATAGGTATACACGTGTTCCCCATCCTGAACCCTCCTCCCTCCCCGTACCATCCCTCTGGGTCGTCCCAGTGCACCAGCCCCAAGCATCCAGTGATATTATACATGTTTCAATGCCATTCTCCCAAATCATCCCACCCTTTCTCTCTCCCAAAGAGTCCAAAAGACTGTTCTATACATCAGGGTCTCTCTTGCTATCTTGTATACAGGGTTATTGTTACTACCTTTCTAAATTCCATATATATGCGTTAAAAATTTTGATCTTTTAGCCTAGGCTTTTGTTTTGTTAATGAGGACACCATGGCCAAAGTTATGAGTATAATATGAGCCAATAGTGAAGTGGGGCTTCACATACATAAATTCTATTTTTCTTTGTATCATCCCATAAAAATTATTTTATTGTGGTAAGAGCAAAACATGAGATCTACTCTCTTCATAAATTTTTAAGTGTATAGTACATTATTATTGATGATAGGTAGAATGTTATACGGCATATCTTTAGAACTTATTCATCTTCCTTAACTGAAACTTTCTGCACATTATTTAGTAGCTCTCCATTTCCCTCTCCCTAGTCCTATTCCACTCTTTGATTCTATGAATTTGACTATTTTAGATGCCTCGTGAAAGTAGAATCGTGCAGTATTTGTTTTTCTATGACTGCCTTATTTTATTTAGCATAATATCCTCAAGGTTCATCTGTGTTGTCTCATATTGTAGAAGTTTCTTCTTTCAAACTAAATATGTATGTGTATACCACATTTTCTTTATCCATTCATCTGTCAATGGACATCTAGGTCATTTCTCTATCTTGGTGATTGCAAGCTGCAAAAAGCATGGGAATACTATCTTTTTTTTTTTTTGAGATCCTGATTTCAATTCTTTTGGTTAAATGTTCAAAAGTGGGAGTGCTGAGTCATATGATGGTTCTATTTTTAATTTTTAAAGGAAACTCCATACTGTTTACCAAAGTATCTGCACCATTTTGCATTCCCAATAGCAGTGCCAAAAGATTCCATTTTCTCCACTTTTTGGCCAACCCTTGTCTTTTTTTTTGGTAATAACCATCCTGATAGATGTTAAGTAATGTCTTATTGTGGTTTTGATTTGTGTTTCCCTGATGATTATGACAGTAAGCATTTTTCTATAAACCTGTTGGCCATTTGTATGTTGTCTTTGGAGAAAAGTCTATTTAATTTAGTCAAATGTTAGTCTTTGGTGGGATTAAAAAAGACATCATGTTCCATGAACTGGGGGTGAATATTTCCTCTTGCACCATATTTGAAGTACTGTGCTTAATTCAGGGGTTGTATTTTAACTGACCTACAAAGTGGCCCCAGAGAAGGAAGTCAGGATGTTGAGGGGTCCCGAAATGTGTACGGAGAATGGCTGAATTGATTAAATTTGTATAGCCTGAAAAAGAGATAAAGGTAACGCTTAACAGTGGCTTCAAATATGAAGGGCAATTGTGTTCAAGAAGGAAAAGTTGGAGGGTTCAGGATGGGGAACACATGTATACCTGTGGCGGATTCATTTTGATATTTGGCAAAACTAATACAATTATGTAAAGTTTAAAAATAAAATAGAAAAAAAAAAAGAAGGAAAAGTTGGGGCTTAAAAAAGTTTTGCCTTCTAAATTCTAAATTCTAAATAAATATGAGCAGTTTTATATTAGAATTCCAAAAGTGGAAAAGGTGTCTTGTGAGGCAGTGAGGTCCCTGTCATGAGGTGTATCCAAGTCAGGTTGTGAACCTTGTGGAAATACAGTAGAAGTCATTACTCCAGTGGTCAGAAGGTTTGAAAAACTGGCTTCTAAGACCCTTTTAAACTGTAAGAATATATCCGTCTAAGAGGTCCTCAGTCCAAAGGGTAAGCCATTAAATCTTTACAGTCCATCTGATGTTACAAAAACCATTTTAGATTATATTCTTTACTGAAGGTCATTTACCATAACCCTTTATATAAATCAACCGATGATATGATTTTAGCAATTCCCACCTGATCTAACAATACATCAATTCTAAACATAGAATACACATTAGATTTGGTTCACAGATCAAAGAGTTTTGGAGCTATGAGCTATGAGGTCCTTAGAGATTGTCTGGTTAAATCCTTTTATTGTAGAGGTGACAAAATTGAAGCTAAAAGTCACTGTATTTATTCCTGTCTTACCTAGCTCCTTACAGGAGCATAAGGAATTCCTTTCCCCTATAGGCTCAACTTTGTTAACTTTTGAGACAATACAGGTGAGGGCAGGCACTTAACAGCAGTCTTTGTTTCAGAAATGGTAATGCCTAGAATTTATTGAATAACAATAATTGCAATTTATTAAGCACCAACTCTCTACCAAACTCTGATATGGATGCCTCTCAGATGATATGAAACTTAGTTCTGTAAGAGCAGGATTATTATCTTTATTTTACAGGCTAGGAAAGTGATTTATCCAAGGTCACACAGCAAGTAAGAGAGCAGACGTTACCTTCAGATCCACAAAGGTTTGACCCCAGCACCTGTGCTTTTACCCACTTTACATTGCCACTCAGTCATAGCCTGTACTTGCCTATATCACCTGGAGCATTTCTTTTGCTCAATAGATTGAATCTGTCTGGCCTGAACATTCTCTTGGATCATACCTGTTTTTAGTACTCCTCTTGGACACAGAACATGGAATCATTGACCTCAGGGCCAGTCTGGCAGCCAGAGCATTGCCAAGTCTTTGAGACGGTAATTTCCACATAGTTTTCACTTTGAGTTGGGACAGGTGAGTAAGTCAGGACATCCTTACTTACTCAAGGATGCAGAGGGTAAAGGGGACATCTGGGACCTGGACCCCAGAATTCTAATACCCATTATAGCGCATATTCCTCTATACTTGATTTTATTTCCCCATAAAACTGTAAATGAGATATATAATTTAAAAAAATTTTAAAACTCAATCTTCACAGACTAATCCAAAGTAAAAAGCTTTGAGTTATGCTTGATTGTCTCCTGGATATCCAGGATAGAACGGGTTTCTAATCCCACTGTAGACAACTCAGTATTTTTCTCCTTGTGTAACATCCGTCTGCAGGTTCGAGTATTTCTCATTCATGAAGGACTTTTTAAAAGTATTTATTCTGGACCATTTGATGCATTCTATTCATTATGAGCACATATTATGTATATCTTGGATCTCATGTGTCTTCCATATCTGTCAGCTTCTTGTTAATCATTTTTATAAGGTTTCTATTCATTTTTCCTAGTTTATTTATATTTAGAAACTATTTAAAACTTAATTATATAGTGTTGAAGTTTCCAACTCTAATTGTTGGTTTGTTTATCTCTCAATTCTGTCAGTTATTCATGAATTTTGAAGCTCTGATATTAAGTACATGCAAGCTTAGACTGTTCTTTTTTAAAAAATTAATTTATTTAAATTGGAGGCTGATTACTCTACAATATTGTAGTGTTTTTGGCCATACATTGACATGAATCAGCCATGGGTGTACATGTGTCCCCCATCCTGAAACTCCCCCCCACCTCCCTTTCCATCCCATCCCTCAGGGTTGTCCCAGGGCACTGGCTTTGAGTACCCTGTTTCATGCATCGAACTTAGACTGGTGATCTATTTCAGTATGGTAATATACATGTTTCACTGCTATTCTCTCAAATCATCCCACCCTCACCTTCTCCCAGAGTCCAAAGGTGTGTTCTTTATATCTGTATCTCTTTTGCTGTCTCACATATAGGGTCATCGTTACTTTCTAAATTCCATATGTATGCATTAATATACTGTATTGGTGTTTTTCTTTCTGGCTTACTTCACTCGGTATAATAGGCTCCAGTTTCATCCACCTCATTAGAACTGATTCAAATGTATTCTTTTTAATGGCTGAGTAATACTCCACTGTGTATATGTACCACAGCTTTCTTATCCATTCATCTGCCGATGGACATCTAGGTTGCTTCCATGTCCTGGCCGTTGTAAACAGTGCTGTGATGAACATTAGGGTACATGTGTCACTTTTAATTTTGGTTTCCTCGGTGTGTATGCCCAGCAGTGGGATTGCTGGGTCGTATAGCAGTTCTATTTCCATTTTTCTGTCTTCTTGCAGTTATTATCATTAAAAAATGTCCCTCTTAATTCACAGTAATAGCCTTTGTTCTGAAGTTTGCTTTTCTGATATTAAGATAACTATTTTTGCTATTTTATCCTGAGTGATGCATATCTTTTTCATTGTTTTACATTTAACCCAAGTAACCCAGTTTCCTTTTTGGTTAACGTTGGCCTGATATATCTTTTTCTATTATCTTACTTTCAACTTACCTATGTTGCTGTTTGAAGTGAGTTTCCTATATGCAGCATGTAATTGGGTAATTCTGATTTTAATCTACCCTGCCCATTTCTGTTTTTTAATTAGTGTATTTGGACCACTTATATTTAAAACGATTTATAGGGCCACTGATATTTTCATGGTAGAGAATCCATATCTATGAACATGGTATGAATTTTCATTTACATAGTTCTTTATACTTTCTGTGTGTGTGTGCTGTGGTCACTTGGTTGTGTCTGACTCTTTGGACCCCTTGGACTGAAATCTGCCAGGCTCCTCTGCCCATGGAAATCTCCAGGCAAGAATACTGGAGTGGGTTGCCATTCTAGGGGATCTTCCCAATCCAGGGATTGAACCCAGGTCTCCCACACTGCAGGCAGATTCTTTACTGTCAGAGCCACCTGGGAAGCCCCCTTTTTTCTCATTGTAGCTTTATACCTTCCCCATGAAAATATGGCCTATGTTTTGATACATTTATGTCCAGGTACCTTTTATATTTTATTTAAAATGATATATTTAAAAATATTTTGCTTATTGATGTATAGAACAGTCTTATGGACTCTGTGGAAGAGGGAGAGGGTGGGAAGATTTGGGAGAATGACATTGAAACATGTAAAATATCATGTAAGAAACGAGCTGCCAGTCCAGGTTCAATGCATGATACTGGATGCTTGGGGCTAGTGCACTGGGACGACCCAGAGGGATGGTATGGGGAGGGAGGAGGGAGGAGGGTTCAGGATGGGGAACACACGTATACCTGTGGCGGATTCATTTTGATATTTGGCAAAACTAATACAATTATGTAAAGTTTAAAAATAAAATAAAATTAAAAAAAAGAGAAAGATATTATATAGAAGTACAATATTCTAGCTAGACTAGCATTTTAGTGTAACTGCTGCCAAATTTTCTGATTAATTCTAGTAATTTGGAAAATCATTTGGGTTTTCTATGTAGACAGTTAATATCACCTCTGAATAGTGATGGTTTTGTTTTTATCATTATCTTCACCGCTTCTATTTGCATTCTTGTATGTCATGTATTTCATATTTCTCTTTCTTGCTTTACCTTCTACTTTTGAAGCAACACTCTCTTTGATAATTTTCTGAGAAAGGGTATGTAGCAGGAAAAAGTTTTAGATTACTTATTTCTGAAAATACCTATACTTTCCCCCCTCTATTGGTGTTGGTATTGGGTGGGCATAGAAATCTAATTTAGAAAATATTCTTCTTTGTATTTTTGAAGTAACTGCTCAATTTTCTGCTAGTTTTCTGTACTGGTATAGAAATATCTGAAGCCATTGTGGTTCTTGATCTCATCTGTGTCACTTATTTTTCCCTCTGTTGTTTAAGGACTTTCTTTTGGTCCTCAGTGGTCAGAAATTTTACAGTAATATTCCTTAGAGTGGGCTTATTTTAATCCATTGTGCTATACACTTTTACTCTGAAAAAGATCGTGTCTTTCATTCCTGATAAATCTTGAATTATTTCATATGATATCCTCCTTTATTTTATCTGTTTTCATATTTTTGATGCTGGAGATAGTAAAGTCATTCTCTAGTTTGATTATCTTTTGTGATCAACTTATCTACTGTGATCAACTTACGCTCTTTTTACTTTTTAGTAAATTTATCTCATTAATTTTAAAAATTCTGCTATTATACATTTGATTTTTTTCCCCTATATATTTCTTTTATTGTTCTAGCATTCTGTTATTGCTTCCTTAAAACCTTGTCTTTCCTTATATCTCTAGGGATATTAATAACTTTTTCTGAAGCTTTTTCTTTTCCTTTCTGAGTAATCTCCTCTTTATCTGAATTGTTTTTCCATTCTCCTTCCCTCATTTGTACAGTTTTATTTGCCTTTTGTGTTAGAGACTTTCCTTGTATTTTTGATAATCTTTGGTTGAACATTAGTGATTGAGACCTAAACATTTATTTGGAAGCTCTGAGCACATAGACGTGTAGTTGTCAGTTTTGAGCATCCCTGTATTCAAAAGCAGAGACATTACTTTGCCAACAAAGGTCTGTCTAGTCAAGGCTATGGTTTTTCCGGTGGTCATGTATGGATGTGAGAGTTGGACTATGAAGAAAGCTGAGTGCCGAAGAATTGATGCTTTTGAACTGTGGTGTTGGAGAAGACTCTTGAGAGTCCCTTGGACTGCAAGGAGATCCAACCAGTCCATTCTAAAGGAGATCAGTCCTGGGTGTTCTTTGGAAGGACTGATGCTAAAGCTGAAACTCCAGTACTTTGGCCACCTCATGCGAAGAGTTGACTCATTGGAAAAGACTCTGATGCTGGGAGGGATTGGGGGGCAGGAGGAGAAGGGGACAACAGAGGATGACATGGCTGGATGGCATCACTGACTCAATGCACGAATTTGGGTGAACTCCAGGAGTTGGTGATGGACAAGGAAGCCTGGCGTGCTGTGATTCATGGTGTCGCAAGGAGTCGGACATGACTGAGTGACTGAACTGAACTGAACTGTGGGCCAAACTGTGAAACTCTTGTAAATAACTTAGTTTCAATTTTTACTACCCTTCTTTCTCCCTCTCTCTTTTTTTAAAATTTTATTTTATTTTTAAACTTTACAATATTGTATTAGTTTTGCCAAATATCAAAATGAATCTGCCACAGGTATACCTGTGTTCCCCATCCTGAACCCTCCTCCCTCCTCCCTCCCCAAACCCTCCCTCTGGGTCGTCCCAGTGCACCAGCCCCAAGCATCCAGTATCATGCATCGAACCTGGACCTCTCTCTTTTTAATTGCTTCCTATGCCATATTTGGATTTATTTTTTCTTCTTTTTTTTCTGGCCTGATAGGTGGTTTTCTGTTAAGTTTCACCTTTTCCACATTTCTGTCCTAAGTGTTTTAATATATTTTTTCTTTAAGCATTACCTTGCCTGATGGTGCTAAGTCACTTCAGTCATGTCTAACTGTCTGTGACCTCATGGACTGTAGCCTGCCAGGCTCCTCTGTTCATGGGATTCTCCAGGCAAAGATACTGGAGTGGGTTGCCATTTCCTCCTCCAGGGTACCTTGCCTATGTCCTGCAAGATTTGATTAAGAATTATCTTGCTTGTATCTTAGCAGTCCCGTTGCTAGTTAGTGCTAAATATGCTATGATTTCCATTAGGGTTCCTTCTTTCTCTACTCATGAATTATTTAAAAGTGTGTGTGTGTGTACATGGGTTCCCCAGGTGGCGCTAGTGGTAAAGAATCCACCTGCCAATGTAGGAGACATAAGAGACTCAGGTTTGATCCCTGGGTCAGGAAGATCCCCTGGAGGAGAAAGTGGCAACTCACCCCAGTATTCTTGACTGGAGAATCCCATGGACAGAGGAGCCTGGAAGCCTGTAGTCCCTAAGAACACAAAAAGCAGGACACAACTAAAGTGACTTAGCATGCACACATGCATGAGTGTGCATATGCATGTTCACCCCCTTGTTCTCCATTCACATGTGCTTTCTTAAATTGCATTGTGGTCAGAAATATCTGGTCTTTATGATAGTAATTCTTGAAAGTAGTTGGAATTTTGCATTATGGCTTAGGATGTGATGAATTTTCATAAATGTTGCCTGTGTATTGGTTAAAGACTATGTTACCAAACTTTTAATTGCATATTCTGTATATGTCTTGTATAACCCAAGTTTGTTCATGGTGTTGCCCAAATATTTCATACCTTTACTATTGATTTCTGAGAGAGATGTGTTAAAATTTCCCAGTAAAATGATGGATGTTTTTTCTCCTTGTAGTTCTTTTTATTTTCTTTATGAATTTTAAGTTATTCTATTGGGTATATTCAAATATAAAACTATAACTTTCTGGAGAAGTGAACATTTTTATCATAGTGAAATCGTTCTTTTTATTTCTGGTAATGCTTTGCTTTAAAGTTTATTTTTGCCTGATGTAGTTATACAAGTTTCTTTTTGTTAATGCTTGTATCTTTTTAAAATTTTCCAGTATTGCTTTCAATTTTTCTATGTCTTTATGCTTTAGGTGTATCTCTTATAAACCCCATACAGCTTAAAAAATCCTGTCTGACAATCTGTGACTTTTAACCAGATTTGTTGATGTTGTTGTTGCTAAGTCATGTCTGACTCTTTCCCACCCCATGAACTGCAGCATGCCAGGCGTCCCTTTCCTTCACTCTCTCCCTGAGTTTTCTTAAGCTCATGTCCATTGAGTCGGTAATGCCATCCAAACATCCTCTGTCACCCCCTTCTCCTCCTGCCCTCAATCTTTCCCACCATCAGGGTCTTTTCCAATGAGTCATTTCTTTGCAACAGGTGGACACAGTATTGGAGCTTCAGCTTCAGCATCAGTCCTTCTAATGAATATTCAGGACTGATTTCCTTATCCAACTGAAAGGTTGGATCTCCTTTCAGTCCAAGGGACTCTCAAGAGTCTTCTCCACCACCACAGTTCAAAAGGATCGATTCTTCGGCTCTCAGCTTTTTTATGGCCCAACTCTCATATCCATAAATGACAACCGGAAAAACCATGGCTTTGACTACAGGGACCTTTGTTGGCAAAATGATGTCTCTGCTTTTTAATACACTATCTAGGTTTGTCATAGTTTTTCTTCCAAGGAGCAAGCATCTTTTAATTTCATGGCTACAGTCACCATCCACAGTGATTTGGGAGCCCAAGAAAATGAAATCTGACACAGGTTCCACTTTTTCAGCATCTGTCATAAAGTGATGGGACCCGAGGTTGTGATTTTCGTTTCTTGAATACTGAATCTTAAGCCAGCTTTATCATTCTCCTTTTTCACATTCATCAAGAGGCTCTTCAGTTCTCCTTAATGTTCTGCCATTAAAGTGATTTCATCTGAATATCTTAGGTTATTGCTGTTTCTCCCAGCAATTTTATTCCATCTTGTGCTTCATCTAGCCCAGCATTTTATATGATGAACTCTGCATTTAGGTTAAATAAGCAGAGTGACAATATACAGCCTTGATGTACTTCTTTTCCAATTTTGAACCAGTGCGTTGTTCCATGTCCAGTTCTGTTGCTTCTTGACCTGCGTACAGGTTTCTCAGGAGGCAGGTAAGGTGGCCTGGTATTTCTATCTCTTCAAGAATTCTCCAGTTTGTTGTGATCCACACAAAGACTTTAGTGTAGTCAGTGAAGCAGAAGTAGATTTTTTTTTTTCCCAGAATTCTTTTGCTTGTTCTACGATCCAACAGATGTTGGCAGTTTGGTCTCTGGTTCCTCTGCCTTTTCTAAATTCAGCTTATACATCTGGAATTTCTAGATTCATGTACTGCTGAAGCCTAGTTTGAAGGATTTTGAGCATAATCTTGCTAGCATGTGAAATGAGTGAAACTGTGCAGTAATTTAAACATTCTTTGGCATTGCCTTTCTTTGGGATTGGAATGAAACTGACCTTTTCCAGCCCCGAGTGTTACAAATTTGCTGACATATTGCATGAAGCCCTTTAACAGCATCATCTTTTAGAATTTGAAATAGCACAACTGGAATTCTATCACCTCCACTAGCTTTGTTTGTAGCAAAGCTTCCTAAGGCCCGCTTGACTTCACACTCTAGGATGTCCGGCTCTAGGTGAGTGACCATACCACTGTGGTCATCTGGATCATTAAGAGCTTTTTTAACCAGAGAGGCTATTTTTTAATGTAATCACTGATATATTGAGCTTTATTCTGTGTCTCCTTTTCTTTTTTTCTTTTTTAGGTGTTAGAGATTGTGTCCTTTTCCCCCTATTTTCTTTCCTTTTTTTGAATTGATTCAAGTTTTCTTTCCCTTTATACTGGTTTTGAAGATATTAATTTTATTTCTTACAGTGGCTATCTTTGAATTTTTTAAAAATGTATTCTTTACACAATATAAAGTTTAGTAATATTTTTACCTTTCTTCCCTCCAAATTTAAGACCTTAAAATTGATTAATTCTTATTGCTTCTAACAGGTGTCTAAGTGACCATCCTTTTAGCTTTCTCTCTAGTAGATCATAAATTAGACACTTTATTATTGTTTTATAGAATCACTTTTATTTAAAAGTTACATATATATATATATATATACACACATATATATACACATATATATTTCACTTGTATTCCTTCTTGAATGTCAAAACTCCTTTCTGCTATTTTCTTTCTTTTGGAGATACATACTTTAAATTTTTTTTAGTACAAGTCTAAAAATGGTAAACGTTTTCAAATTTTTGTAGCTGAAAATATCTTTATCTCATCATTGTTCTTGAGATATAGCTTAATATGTGTACAAATTTAGATTGATGCAGTAAAATCCTAACATAATGCAATAAGCAGGTGCACAAATATTCATATTCATAAAATGAAATGACATATTATTTTAGGGTTAAAATGACTTGGTTGAACCTAACTGGCTGGTAGTTCCCAAGTTCTAGTTACATGATGCAAATCTATCCCTATCCCAGCATTAGTGAGGGACTGTCTTTTGGCCTTTGTGTGTATTTTAGTCTCAGTAGTGATGGGGACAATTCTGGGTTCCATGCCCAGCTGAGACTTCCAAGAGAGTAACTGTTTCTGAGGGTTTCCTAGTTAGTTAAGGAGATTGGGATTCATCTTTTTTCCACTCTCCCTACCTCTTTAACCTTTAATCTACAGAAGGTAAGAAACTGAGCCAGAGAAGGGGCCTGTCTTCCATTGTCTTGTATTTGTATTTTACTATATGAAGTAATGCATCACTACATGGGGTTTTACTATACTTATCCTTTGTCATTATTGAGGAAAACTAAAATATTATTTTCTGACTTCACAGCTGCTGCTGAGGTGTTAGCTCTCAACTTAATTATAATGATTCCTATCTCTAATTGCTTTTGAGGTTTATAATTTATCTTTGGTGTCCTGCAATTTTACTATGATGAATCTTGGAATTGTTGAGATTCCTAAAACAAAATTTCATGATTTTCAACAGTTCTAGAGAATTCTCATCCATTAAATTTTAAATATTGTTTTTATCTTCTAGTTTAAGTCCTCCTGAAACTTTGATTAAATCTATGTGTGTTGCTGTTCAGTCGCTCAGTTATGTTCAATTCTTTGCAACCCGATGGACTGTAGAATGCCAGGCTTCCCTGTCCTTCACCATCTCCCTGAGTTTGTTCAAACTCATGTCCATTGAGTCGGTGATGCCATTCAACCATCTCGTCCTCTATCATCCCATTCTCTTCCTGCCTTCTACATTTCACAGCATCAGGGTCTTTTCCAGAGAGTTGGCTCTTCACATCACATGGACAAAGTATTAGAGCTTCAGCATCAGTCCTTCCAATGAATACTCAGGATTGATTTCCTTTAGGATTTATTGGTTTGATCTCTTTGGTATTTAAGGGACTCTCGAGTCTTTTCCAACACCGCAGTTGGAAATCATCAGTTCTTTGGCCCTTAGCCTTCTTTATGGTCCAACTCTTAAATCCATACATGACTACTGGAAGAACCATAGCTTTGAAAAAGAAGGACCTTTGTTGGCAAAGTAATGTCTCTGCTTTTTAATACACTGTATAGGTTGGTCATAGCTTTTCTTCCAAGGTGCAAACATCTTTTAATTCCATGGTTGTAGTCACCATCTGCAGTGATACTGGAACCCAAGAAAATAAAGTCTTTCACTATTTCCATTGTTTCCCCAACTATTTGCCATGAAGTGATGGTATCAGATGCCATCCATGATATTCATTCTTCAAATGTTGAATTTTAAGTCAGATTTCTCACTCTCCTCTTTCACCTTCATCAAGAGGCTCTTTAGTTCCTCTTCACTTTCTGCCATAAGGGTGGTGTCATCTGCATATCTGAGGTTATTGATATTTCTCCCAGCAATCTTGATTCCAGCTTGTGCTTCTTCCAGCTCAGCATTTCTCATGATGTACTCTGCATATAAGTTAAATAAGTAGGGAGACAATATGCAGCCTTGACATACTGCTTTCCTAGTTTGGAACCAGTCTGTTGTTCCATGTCTAGTTATAACTGTTGCTTCTTGACCCACATACATGTTTCTCTGGAGGCAGATAAGGTAGTCTGGTATTGCCATCTCTTTAAGAATTTTCCACAGTTTATTGTGAACCACACAAAGGCTTTAGCACAGTCAAAGAAGCAGAAGTATATGTTTTCTGAAGTTCTCTCTTTTTTTTCTATGTTCCAGCAGGTGTTAGCAATTTGATCTGTTTCCTCTGCTTTTTCTAAATCCAGCTTGTACATCTGAAAGTTCTTGGTTCATGTACTGTTGAAGCCTAGCTTGGAGAATTCTGAGCATGACCTTGCTAGCATGTGAAATGAGTGCAATTGTGCAGTAGTTTGAACATTCTTCAAAATTGCCCTTCTTTGGTATTGGAATGAAAACTGACCTTTTCCAGTCCTATAGTCACTGACGGGTTTTCCAAATTTGGTGGCATTTTGAGTACAGCACTTTAACAGCATCATCTTTGAGACTTTGAAATAGCTCAGCTGGAATTCCATCTCCTCCACTAGCTTTGCTCATAGTGATTTTCCTAAGGCCCACTTGACTTCACTCTTCAGGATGTCTGGCTCTCGGTGAGTCATCACACAATCATGGTATCATGGTTATCCGAGTCATTAAGATCTTTTTTATATAGTTCTGTGTATTCTTGCCACCTCTTCTTGATATCTTCTGCTTCTGGTAGCTCTATACTGTTTCTGTCCTTTCTTTGTGCCATCTTTGCATGAAATGTTCTCTTGGTATCTCTAATTTTCTTGAAGAGATCTCTGGACTTTCCCCTCGTATTGTTTTCCTCTCTTTCTGTTGCTCACTTAGAAGGCTTCTTATCTGTCCTTGCTATTCCTTCAAACTCTGAATTCAGATGGGTATATCTTTCCTTTTCTCCTTTGCCTTTTGCTTCTCTTCTCAGTTATTTGTAAGGCCTCCTCATACAATCATTTTGCCTTTTTGCATTTCTTTTTCTTGGGGGTGGTTTTGATCACTGCCTCCTATATAATATCACAAACCTCCATCCACAGTTCTTCAGGCACTCTGTCTATCAGATCTAATTCCTTGAATCTATTTGTCAGTTCTACTGTATAGTCGTGAGGTATTTGATTTAGTTCATACCTGAATGGTCTAGTGGTTTGCCATACTTCCTTCAATTTAAGTCTGAATTTGGCAATAAGGAGTTCATGATCTGAGCCACAGTCAGCTCCTGGTCTTGTTTTTGCTGACGGTATAGAGTTTCTCCATCTTTGGCTGCAAAGAATATAATCAATCTGATTTTGGCATTGACCATCTGCTGATGTCCATGTGTGGAGTCTTCTCTTGTGTTGTTGGAAGAGGGTATTTGCTATGACCAGTGCATTCTCTTGGCAAAACTCTGTTAGCCTTTGCTCTGCTTCATTCTGTACTCCAAGGCCAAATTTTCCTGTTACTCCAGGTATTTCTTGACTTCCTATTTTTGCATTCCAGTCCCCTATAATGAAAAGGACATCTTTTTTGGGTGTTAGTTTTAGAAGGTCTTGTAGGTCTTCATAGAACCACTCAACTTCAGCTTCTTCCACATTACAGGTCAGGGCATAGGCTTGGATTACTGTGATAATGAATGGTTTGCCTTGGAAATGAACAGAGATCATTCTGCCGTTTTTGAGATTATATCCAAGTACTGTATCCAAGGTATCTCCTGAATTCCTACTTTTGCATTGCAGTCCACTATGATGAAAAGGACGTATGCTTTTTGGTGTTAGTTCTAGAAGATCTTGTCCATCTTCATAGAACTGCTTTTTCTGACTATTGTCTTGAGCTTATATCTCCCTAATATTTTCTATTTTTAAAATGTCTCTGAGAAGCATTCTCCATCTATCTTATTCTCTAAGATAAGATCTTAGAGATCTTATCTGACTTATCTGACTGTGGCTCAGACCATGAACTCCTTATTGCCAAATTCAGACTTAAATTGAAGAAAGTAGGGAAAACCACTAGACCATTCAGGTATGACCTAAATCAAATCCCTTATGATTATACAGTGGAAGTGAGAAATAGATTTAAGGGCCTGGATCTGATAGAGAGAGTGCCTGATGAACTATGGAATGAGATTTGTGACATTGTACAGGAGACAGGGATCAAGACCATCCCCATGGAAAAGAAATGCAAAAAAGCAAAATGGCTGTCTGGGGAGGCCTTACAAATAGCTGTGAAAAGAAGAGAAGTGAAAAGCAAAGGAGAAAAGGAAAGATATAAACATCTGAATGCAGAGTTCCAAAGAATAGCAAGAAGAGATAAGAAAGCCTTCTTCAGCGATCAATGCAAGGAAATAGAGGAAAACAACAGAATGGGAAAGACTAGAGATCTCTTCAAGAAAATCAGAGATACCAAAGGAACATTTCATGCAAAGATGGGCTCGATAAAGGACAGAAATGGTATGGACCTAACAGAAGCAGAAGATATTAAGAAGAGATGGCAAGAATACACAGAAGAACTGTACAAAAAAGATCTTCATGACCCAGATAATCATGATGGTGTGATCACTGACCTAGAGCCAGACATCCTGGAATGTGAAGTCAAGTCGGCCTTAGAAAGCATCACTATGAACAAAGCTAGTGGAGGTGATGGAATTCCAGTTGAGCTATTCCAAATCCTGAAAGATGATGCTGTGAAAGTGCTGCACTCAATATGCCAGCAAATTTGGAAAACTCAGCAGTGGACACAGGACTGGAAAAGGTCAGTTTTCATTCCAATCCCAAAGAAAGGCAATGCAAAGAATGCTCAAACTACCGCACAATTGCACTCATCTCACACACTAGTAAAGTAATGCTCAAAATTCTCCAAGCCAGGCTTCAGCAATATGTGAACTGTGAACTTCCTGATGTTCAAGCTGGTTTTAGAAAAGGCAGAGGAACCAGAGATCAAATTGCCAACATCCGCTGGATCATGGAAAAAGCAAGAGAGTTCCAGAAAAAACATATATTTCTGCTTTCTTGACTATGCCAAAGACTTTGACTGTGTGGATCACAATAAACTGTGGAAAATTCTGAAAGAGATGGGAATACTAGACCACCTGATCTGCCTCTTGAAAAATTTGTATGTAGGTCAGGAAGCAACAGTTAGAACTGGACATGGAACACCAGACTGGTTCCAAATAGGAAAAGGAGTACGTCAAGGCTGTATATTGTCACCCTGGTTATTTAACCTATATGCAGAGTACATCATGAGAAACGCTGGACCTGAAGAAACACAAGCTGGAATCAAGATTGCTGGGAGAATTATCAAGAACCTCAGATATGCAGATGACACCACCGTTATGGCAGAAAGTGAAGAGGAACTAAAAAGCCTCTTGATGAAAGTGAAAGTGGAGAGTGAAAAAGTTGGCTTAAAGCTCAACATTCAGAAACTCAAGATCATGGCATTCTGTCCCATCATTTCATGGGAAATAGATAGGGAAACAGTGGAAACAGTGTCAGACTTTATTTTGGGGGGCTCCAAAATCACTGCAGATGGTAACTGCAGCCATGAAATTAAAAGATGCTTACTCCTTGGAAGGAAAGTTATGTCCAACCTAGACAGCATATTCAAAAGCAGAGACATTACTTTGCCAACAAAGTTTCATCTAGTCAAGGCTATGGTTTTCCCTGTGGTCAAGTATGGATGTGAGAGTTGGACTGTGAAGAAGGCTGAGTGTTGAAGAATTGATGCTTTTGAACTGTGGTGTTGGAGAAGGCTCTTGAGAGCCTTGGACTGCAAGGAGATCCAAACAGTCCATTCTGAAGGAGATCAGCCCTGAGATTTCTTCGAAAGGAATGATGCTGAAGCTGAGACTCCAGTACTTTGGCCACCTCATGCGAAGGGTTGACTCATTGGAAAAGACTCTGATGCTGGGAGGGATTGGGGGCAGGAGGAGAAGGGGACGACAGAGGATGAGATAGATGGCTGGATGGCATCACTGACTCGATGGACGTGAGTCTGGGTGAACTCCGGGAGTTGATGATGGACAGGGAAGCCTGGCATGCTGCGATTCATGGGGTTGCAAAGAGTCGGACACGACTGAGCTACTGATCTGATCTGAGAAGCATTCTCCATCTATCTTATTCTCTAACTCTCTCTTGGATGTATAATATTCTGTTTAATTATTTCATTGACTTTTTTTTTTAAAATTGAGATATAGTTAACATAGTAGAGTGCACAATTCTTACATATTTAGCTTATGAGTTTAGGCAATTATTTATATAGCCACATACCAACCAAGCATAACGAATTAGAAAATATTACCGTTTCCCCCAGGAAGTTTCCTGGAACCTCTTTGTAGTCACTTATACTGAACTTTTCAGTTATTTGTTTATTTCAATAAATTATATTTGATCTTCAGATCTACCTGGTCAAGTTTGATAATATTGTGTCTTATTTTAGAAATTATTTTCTCCAAAAAAGGAGCTATTTAATACTCTTCTTTCTGATAATTCAAGCATCTGGGTTCTGTTTTATCATTGTCACTGTTGTTTCTAGCTGATTTTTATAAAAAATTTAACCCTGTGAACTCATTTATTGGAACACATTCTGTGGGAGGTTTATGTGGCCTGAATTGAAAGATCTTTTCCCCCCCACAGGATGCTCTCTGTTTTCTCTTATTGTTTTATAGTGTTCTCTTTGAACTCTTAATTTTCTCCTTTGAACATATACGTTGAAATTTTAATCATTATTTTTCAAGAGAGAGATTAGTTGTGTATAAGTAGAAGAATTACTTATTTAAAAGAGCATTTCCTCTCTTTTGGTTACTTCTCTTTGAATGTTTAATATAATCACATGTTTTTGTCCATATTCCCTTACTTAATTCCTTATTTTGCTCTTGGAATATTAGTTGCCCACAATTTTCAGCTTTTAAGATGTTGGTTAGGCTTAGAGTAGGTTCTCAGAAATCACAGGCTTTCTGCCTCATGATCTGGTGATCAAGATGTCATTTTCACCTTGTTTAACCCCTGTCGCCCCACCCTTAGCTAAGGGTTAAGATCAGAGACAATATAAGTCAGATGTCAGCATTGTTTTTTCGTACAGTTTTTCTCCCCTGAGTACTGTAACATTCATCTGCTTCTCCTCAAAATTTTTATTAACCAGCCTTCCCTGGGTATTTGCTTTTAAGGATCTTTTTTGAAGAACTGAGGAGCTATGTCAGTTTCTAGAATCTTCCTTCCCCTTTGTACAGATTTCTCAGTATTTGGAAATCTGCTTCATTGTTTATAGCTGTTTGCTTGTTTTATAGGCAAAGTTTTAAAAATGATTTTTTGTTATTCTTTTGTGACTTTAGAAAGAGGCTTTTGGAGTATAATTACCCTTACTGAATCAGCTTTACATGGAAGTCTCCATATAATGTTTAATAGCTCAAAAATTTATTAGAATGAAGTAACTAGTTTGGGAACAAGAATCATGGGAGAAGCCAAAGGATTAAAGTTTGTTGGATTGTTTTAATCTATGTTTTGCCTCTCCCCTGAAGTCACTTATCTCCTCTTCAATAACAAAAATAATTGATAACACATGTTGACCACTGTGTAGCCTGGCTGCATCTGATCCTCCTGGTTTGCTGTGGTGTGTATCTCTGAGGCAAAGATGGCAAACTTTAAACCAAAATTCATGCGTGTCCTCCTGTATTACTGAGTTGTTCTTGTAAAACAGTTGCACATTTAGGAATTCTATTTCCCAGTTCTTCTGCACCTAGGGAGGCCATATGGCTAGTTCTCACCAACTGGAATATAAACAAAAATAATAGTGCCAGCTCAAGGCCAAGGATATTAAGAAGTGTGACTTTTCTGCCTTATGTTTTTTCAGCCAGAGTAGAACATATGACTTCAAGGCTCTAAAGGAATAACAAAGGCACTAGAAGGGTCTTTCAGTCACCAACTGGAGAAAAGCAGCTTACCTACCAGGAACACCACTGGAATGCTCTTTAAGTGAGAAATACACCTCTAGTTTGTAAGGGTACTAAAATTTTGAAATAGGTTTGTTACAACTGCTTACATTACCTTAACTTATATAATCCAAGTATTCATTTGGAAAGATCTGTTCCTTTCTAAGAGGATCAGAAACAGTAGGAAATCACACTAGATACTCCATGCTAGGCATATCAAGCCCTTCCATCATCTTTAATGCTCATCCAATTTTGAGTCCTTGAATGAAGTTGCCTTCCACACGTGGGTTTGTATAATGACATGTACCTCTTTAAGGTTTTATTTTATTTATTTTAGTTTTTATATTGCCTGAGAGGTGTTTTCCTAATATAGTACTTAAGGAAGTACATTCCTATGCAGTCCACAAGATTTTTTATAAAACTAATTATCTGATTGTGTTGGGTGTTAGTGGGATCTTTCATTGTGGCATATGAACTCTCCAGTTGTGAGGCGTGGGCTCAGAAGTTGCAGTGTGTGGGCTTAGTTGCTCCGCAGCCTGTGGGATCTTAGATCTCTTACCAGGTATCAAACTCACATCCCTTGCATCGCAGGGCTGATTCTTAACCACTGGACCACCAGGAAAGTCCCAGTCCACAGCATTTTTATGTAAGGGCAGAAATGAATCTTATCTCCCTCTTGAGACATTTTGCAAAATGCTTTTTAAAAACCCCAGAACTTGTAGATATTTTATGTTTGCTCTGTTTCCCTGTAACAAAAGTCCTTTTTTTTTTTTTTCATTTCTTCTTGAGACTTGATACATGGTCTAGCGCTATGATTTTGAACCCTGCAATGTTCTCTTCCAAGTGTTTTGATGAAACGTGATGTTCTTACTTTCATCCCAAATCTAAAGTGAGTGCATTGTTGATCCTTGGCAGAGATCTTTCCACCCATATAATAATAGCTTATTGTGACAGTTTTAGGAGAGAATAATCTATTAGTCAGTTGTGGACTCTTACTAGTAATTGGATATAAGTAAAGAGTTTCATGGACTTCCCAGGTGACTCAATGGTAAAGAATCCACCTGCCAAGCAGAAGACATGGGTTTGATCCCTGGGTTGGGAAGATCCCCTAGAGGAGGAAATGGCAACCCACTCCCAGTATTCTTGCCTGGCAAATCCTATGGACAGAGGGCCCTGGTGGACTACAGTCCATGGGGTCACAAAAGAGCCTGACGTGGCTTAGCATCTAAACAGCAATAGCAGCAAAGAGTTTCATAGAGCTGGTCAGATCCCAGGCTTACAAATCAGTGCATGTAGGAAGGAAGAGGAGCTAGAAACTCAATAGTTGTTGGAGGTGGGAGGGCCATTAGACTCTGTCTCGTGTTCCAGACTTCCTGCAGTCACTGCTCATATCAGACTCAGTGTCCTGGAAGACAAAGCACAGAATGGGTTGAGTGACAGCAGCCAAGGATTTTCTTATATGCATTTATGAAGTGACTTGGTAGGCATGGGTTACTGCTCCTGGCACTAAGACTTCACAGGTGCAAATAGATGAAAGTGGGGACTTTGTCCTGAGAATGGCAGAGGGGACTGCCAGTCCTTGGCACAAACAGACTTAGGAGCATAGTGGTTGTGCTGTGTCCTGTCAGCTTGTCTTGATGGATGTCCTTGGAGCAGCCTACATGACGAATGTCCCCTAGGATGGCTGCAGAGGGACTCTATGCTCTCTCTTGCCTCCTTCAGGTTTATGGAGGGGCTACCCATCCCTTCATTTAAAAATCTCAACACTTTGACTTAGGAATCTCTTATCTCGAAGCATTTCCACTGGCTTCACTAAGCCCGGGGGTTAATAAAAGCTGCAGAAAGAGGCAGGCTATTTGGCTCTTCCTCACAGCTGGGTTGGGAGGCCACAGGCTGGCCAGTTTGAGTACAAACTTGGACAGACTCCCAACTGGAATGGAATCAAAGACTTCTGTGGCCTCAGGTTTGTTTACTTTGGTATTATCCAAGGTTTCCTGGCCCTCTGGTTGTTTGAGAGACAAGAGGCTCTGTACAGCTCTCATCCAGAGTCAGGTTCAATATTGGGAAGAATTACATGCAAGTGAGATGAGCAACATACTGGGTGTTTTCCCTGAAACACACATGGGGTGAGGGCTGGGCCAGCTGTCTGAGTCATCCCCTGAAACCCCCAGTGCAGCTGGATTTTCCCCTCCCTTGTGCCAAGCAGGCCTATCATTATTAGATCACACTGCTCTGGGCCATGTGACAAGCATACTTTGGGGCAAATAATACAGTAAAGAAGAATGGAAAAGGAACTGCATTTTCTTTTCTTTCATTCTCTTGCAGAAAGCCTGCAATGTTATGCTAAAATCTGCCTATTGATTTGAGTATAAATAGCCCCCTTTTTTATAATCCAGATGCAGCTATGTGCCCCTCTGTACAGGGTTGGAGATTCTCTGTTGTGTCTTGGGAGTAATAAGAAGATTCCACTGGAAAGAATGCAGGCAAATCAGCCCAGCTGAGATTACATAAAAGGAGAAGGAAAAGTGGAGAAAGTGTGTAATAAACCTCAATATCTAGTTGAGTGTGATTTTTAACAAAAGGCTCTTGCATTTAGCTCAATGACTTAAGATCTTTAGATAGTAGCTAAATGCATTTTATTCAAACTTTTCTAGCCCTGGGCAGGAGCCATTTCAGTAGGCAAGTTAATTCTTCTGGAAAGGCATAAGCCACTAAAATCAGAGGCTTAGGAGTGGATTTCAGCTCCTTGGTGATTTGTATTTAGAACTTCAGAGGCTTGGGCCCTGCTAATGAGCAACTAGCCATCTTATGGGAGATGGGCTAGATCTAGGAGTGAGGCCTCTTGTCTTGAAAGATCTGATGAATCTTTGATTCATCCTTATATTTTTACTATTCCATAACTCTACTATTCTTGGACTTCTATACCTACTTTTTTTTTTTTTTAATCTTGTCTCCTGCTTTTCTTCTTCAGTGCTACACATTCCCTCTTGCCCTTAGATATTTTGGCCCTGTAGGGAAGTATTTCCCAAACATGTTCTCATTAGATCTGTAGAATGTGGCACAATAAAATATTTCATGGTCAATTTAGATTGAGAAATGATGCATACAGTACACCTCTCTTGGAAATGTGTAATGAGATTTTTAAAAGACACTGAAGGAAAGTTATTTACATTTGTTTATGTAAATATATGCACACTTATTTATTTAATATCACAGTGTCCATTAGCCTCCCATAGAATTACTAGTTTTCAGCATTTTGCTTTAGGTATTGTTACTATCAATGCCCACAGGCTGAAAATTCAATATAGACTACTAGACATGAAAGTTACGAAGACATGGCCATGGATCATCAAACCCTTTGAAAAGGCTTACTTTTGAAGGCAAAGGATAAGCACTGGCTAATCATGTAAATAGAAGCCAAAGGAATCAAATGTTCAGTAAAGCATAGACTAACTAGAATAAACTGGGTTGGCTGCTGTCCATGTGCAGAGGTGCTGAAGCAGGGATATGCTGTGAAAAATGGATCCCTGAAGGAGTCCTTAAAAAAGAACTGTTGAGAGAGTGAGGTTTTGGGGCTACATTGAACACCTAGATACAAAACGTGTAGTAAAACTGCACAGAGACAGCATGGGAGAAAAGAGTCTTATACTGGGTAGGAAATTAACGGCCATGGTATTTGATCTCATTGTTCCAACTAATTGGATGTGTGAGCCTGGGCAAACCATCCAATCTCCCATGCCTTATTTTTCAAAGAAGATGATTGGACAGGATGTAAGTTCATTCCCAGTTCTAAAAGTTATAATATATAATGATTCTTCAAGTTGGTCTTTATGTGAGCATGGGAGAAATCAAACTGATGGGTACTTGCCCCAGGTTTCTGGGCTTCTCTAGGGAGAGGATGTGCTTCTGAACCATATGTGTTGCACTCATTGGTAAGAACATTCAGTCTTGAGTCAGTAACAGATCACAATTTGGGAAAGGAGAGAGTGCCTGAAACAAATGTTACAAGTTTCAGTTACCATTATTGAGAAGAAAATTTCTCTTCCTCCTGACTTCTAAAAGGAGACAGCTTTTAATAATGTGTTTAGCAAATGTTTAATTATGAAATAACTATTCATTACCAGACTCTGTTCCAGATGCTTGGGTTACTTTGTGTGTGTGTGTGAAAGTGTAGGGGAGACAAAATAGACAAAATTTCCTACCTTCAAGGAGTTTATATTTTAGTATAGGGAGACAGGTAATAAACAGTGCACCCAATAAATAACATAGATAGCAAAAGTAAATTATATAGAATGTTAGATGTTAAATTTTATGGACAAGGTAAGGGGGCATGAAGGGTTGTAATTATAAATAGAGTTGTTTGGGTGAGCCTTTTTGAGAAAGCCTTCCTTGGTGGCTCAGATGGTGAAGAATCTGCCTCAATTCAGGAGACCTGGGTTGGAATCCCTGGGTTGGGAAGATCCCCCTGGTGTAGGAAATGGCAACCCACTCCAGAATTCCTACCTGGAGAATTCCATGGACAGAGGAGCCTGGCGGGCTACAGTGCATGGGGTTACAAAGGGTCAGACATGACTGAGAGACTAACACATAAATTGAGTCAAGACCTGAAGGAGGTAATGGCGTGAAACTCGTGTCTTTCTGGAAGAAGGATGCAGACAGAGGAAACAGGGCAGAGGCAAGAGTGTGTCTGGCAGGTTGCAGGAATAGTAAAGCAGCCTGTGAAGCTGGAGTAGAGTGAGTAGGCAGCTGTGCTGTAAAGATGGAGTCTGGGCTGCTTTGTCTGGCGGGAAGAAAGACATTGAACCTGCGAGAGCAATTTGCACACCCAACAGCAGCATAGCCCGACCTCAAACTTCTTTTCCTTGTAGGAAGCCCTGTAGCAGTCCCGGAGTGATGGGACTCCCTGCCTGGCCTGAGATACCCAGTTAGCACCTGCGAATCAGAATTTCCTCTTCGCAGCAGTAAAGCATCCAGCCTTTGCATCTGTGACAGCCTCCCCTGTAATTTATGCATTCTATGGTGAGTTTAAACGCTGACTCTATCATTATCTGAGTTTATTACCATGGCCATTTGCATATGTTTGATGGGGACGGGGTGGGCAGGAATACCTCTGGATAGATTCCAAGTTGAAAGTCTGCATGTCTCTCCTCACCCTTACTTCCTCCCCAGTCCTACGCCTAGAGCAGAGCCTGGACCAAGGCCAAGTGTGCACAGTGCTAAGGAATGGCGAGTGTTCTCAGTAGCCTGCCGCCGTCTTCTGTCTCCTTTCTTGTCCCTATTGTGCGTCTCTCCCAACATTCTTGACGTCTCAGCACCCAGTACAGTACAGTGAACCTGCGTCCCTCCCTACAACCCTCAGTAGCCACCAACCCTGACTCCCAACCTGGAACTGATAAATTTGCTCAAATTAATATGAGCCTGATGGTTACCTCTTGGGGGGCAAGATTCTCCTTTTTGACAGAGAATAGGAGAACTCCTGTTTCATTGTGCCATTTCCTCTCTCATCAAGATTTAATGGGGAGGTGTTGAGGAGACTTCTTAGCATCCTGGAACCCTGAAAATGAGCACCAGATGGCAGGCAGCCTTAGATCCCACTGCCCACTTATCCCTAGCTCAGCTCTACCTGTTTTCCCTAAATCACTTTTCTGCACAGAAATTTGTTCACTTTTTTTTTTTTACAAGAAGCCTTCTATATATAGTAAATTTTCAGGCACACCTCATTTTATCAGATACTGTGTTGTTTTTTTGTTTTATAAATCTGAGATTTTCAGCAATCCTATATCAGGGCAAGCTTATGCGCACCAGTTTTTCAACATTATTTGTTAACTTCATGTTTCTGTGTCATATTTTGATAATCCTCACAGTATTTCAAGCTTATCATCATTATTATATTTATTATGGTGACCTGTGGTCAGTGATCTTTGATGTTACTATTGCCGAAAGATTAGCATTCATTGAAGTCATACATGATGGATAGCACTTTTTTTAACAAAGTATTTTTAAAAATAATTTTATTTATTCATTGGCTGTGCTGGGTCTTCATTGTTGAGCAGACTTTCTATAGCTGCGGCAAGCAGGGAATACTCTCTAGTTGTGGTTCATAGGTTTCTTCTTATGGTGGCTTCTCTTATCGCAGAGCGCAGGCTGTAGGACATGCAGGCTTCCGTAGTTGAGGTATATGGGGTCAGTAGTTGCAGCTCCCAGGCTCTAGAGCACAGGCTCAGCAGTTGCGGTGCACAGGCTTAGTTGTCCCATCGCATGTGCGATCCTCCCAAATCAGGGATTGAGCCTGTATCTCTTGCATTGGCAGGTAGATTCTTTACCACTGGGCAACAAGGTGTTTGGTATTAAAAATACCAATAAGGTATTTTTAATTAATGTATGGACATTGCTTTTGGGGGCTTGCCAGGTGGCATTAGTGGCAAAGAGCCTGCCTGCAAATGCAGGAGGCTTTAGAGATGCAGGTTCAATCCCTGGGTCAGAAAGATCCTCTGGGAGAGGGCACGGCAACTCATTCCAATATTCTTGCCAGGAGAATTCCATGGACAGAGGAGCTTGGTGGGCTAAGGTCCATAGGGTGGCAAAGGTTGGACATGACTAAAGTGACTTAGCAGAGCACAGCACATTGCTTTTTAGACTTAATGCTGTTGCACACTTAATAGGTTACAGTGCAATATAAACATATTTTTTATATGCAGTTTGATCTGCTTTTGGTGGTGGTCTGGATCCAAATGTATAATGTCTCCCAGGTGTGTCCATAGAGTGAAATGTTTGTGTGAGCCTCTGAATAGCTCTTAGGAGCCAAGAAGCAACTCAAGCCCTAAGGAGAGGGTGGAAGGAATTGCTGCCCAATGGCAAGCAACTGGGTTTATTTCACAAGATTGTGTTTTTCATGTTGCTTGCATTGTGAAATAGTGTGCACAGGTGCCCCTGTTTGATTCAATTTCAACTCTCATCATGATTGATAGTCCCACCTGGTCATAGCCAGCTCACTTTGCTGTTTGCCCTTGTCTGCTGGGCTGCAGTCTATGAGTGGGGAGCCAGAGCCAGACATTTTAAGGACTCAGAATGAACAAGCATGTCTGTCCCTCTTCTTCCCAGATTTTCACCCTTTTAGATCTTTTTAATCCATCAAAAAAATCTAATCCACATTTTTTGTAAAGAGACACTACCAGCCTATAGACAATATTAAACTGAATGAAGGAATTATAAATATTGGAAACGCGAAACCCTTGAAAGAGCTAAAAGGAGAAAGAGGACATTTTAAGACTCATTTATGACCTTGTGTTCCTGCCATTGCCATCATCAGTATCATCATCATATCACTGGCATCATTGTCAAGTTAACACAATAACCATCACCCAGGTGGCACTAGTGGTAAAGAGCCCACCTTCAATACAGGAGACATAAGAGATGCGGTTTCAATCCCTGGGTCAGGAAGATCCTCTGGAGGAGGAAATGGTAAGCCACTCCAGTATTCTTGCCTGGAGAATCCCATGGACTGAGAAGCCTGGTGGGCTATGGTCCATGGCATCGCAAAGAGTCGGACATGACTTGAAGCGGCTTAGCACACAATGAATATGTATTGTTACTTTGACAAGTATTCTAATGAGTTTTTTAACCTAGGAATCTTTCCTGGTGATTCAAGATAGGACTCTGTCACATGTGCTGCCAGGACCCTTTGTCTCAGGACCAAGAGAAAGAGACAGGGAAGGTAATGTAGAACAAGCCCTGTCTGACCCAGACCTTCTCTCTTCTCGTCCATTTGCTTCTAGGCACAAGCCCTGAATTTTCCCTACGCAGACTGCCTTTATCTCACCCTCCTTTCTTCTCTCAGCTAGATCTCCGTCGTAGCTCCAGTCACACCTCATCACAACAGTCTATGCATGTCTGTCTCCCCTCCCTCCCTGCTACCCTGAGAGTAAGAAACATGAGGGGATGACCTTGTCTTCATCATCTGGTGGACCAGAGGGACTGGCCTACCAGACTTCCCCAAGCCATGTTTCTTAAAGGATGCTTAGCCATTGCTAGACCTGGTCCAGGTGGGCAAAGAAAGTATGGGAAGGAATTGTTTAGCATTTGAAAACCAAAACAGAACAAAACGAAACACAAAATAAGACTGTAATCTTTGGCCCAAGGAACTGAGAATTATTTGAAACTTGTTTCTCATCCTCTTCCCTCTCTATTTCGCTCTGGCTCTTGTCATTTGGTAAGTGATGCAGACATATTCTTTTCTCAGGATTGGTTTAGAGAGTCTGAAAAGGTAGCTGGACGGGGTGGGGGTAGGGAGTCAGAGGAAGCATAAAACAATAAAGATGATTTAATTTATATCTGATTGCAGCAACCAGCTGGCTATGCCATCAATTATTACACCCTCAAAGTTGTTAAAGAGCACCTCTGTCATAGGTACCTTATTAGCTAGGGATTTATGGAGCACAGAGCCATGGCAGGAAATATTGATATTTCACTCACAACATCACCCGTGAATGTCTGGGTTGTCTGTCTCATAGCCTTATCTCTTCTCCTATATCTTCATTTGTAGGTCCCATCACCTCAGGCTCGACTCCCACAATGTTTTGCTCCTAAAGTATGCATGATGGTAAACAGTCTCACTCACTTGTGTTTCAATTCATTTTGTGTCTGTTTCACACCTATGGCTATAATATTTCTACTTTCTAGGCAGAAAGTGTTCTGGGCTCTATCAAATATTTGATTTGAACAATTTCTGTGTTGTAAATCACCTCCTGTTATAGGACTTCTGGTTTCAATTTACTTTGTAAGAGAAAAAGCTAGACATTGGATTTCATTTATCCAGGTCACATGCTGTGGCTTGAGTCCCAGAACCCAAGCCCTTAGTTTCCTTGGCCTCTGTTTTCCCTCAAAGCCCCAGTGCCCATGAGTCTTAAATTTTATCCAACGTGGCTTCCAGGTTTCTTACAAAAGTCTCCGGGCAAGGTAAATAAGTTGCTTTGACATTCAAGGTACACTTTAAACACCATTAGATACTGTACTCATTCCTAGAAGCAATTATTCCTAATTATAACCAATTATTATGTGTGATATCAGAAAAAAACACCAAACTGCAGTTTAAAATTGGAAATCTGTATGGGGAAGAAGAGTGATACAGAGCTATTCGTGTCAACTCAGAGAATTTCTCCTTTGAAGGTAGCATTTTTAAGAACTAAAAGAATTTCCACATTTTGATTCTTTGAAGTACCAAAGTGACAACACAGGAAGAGATGACACAAGAAAAGTGGCAATTTAGATATTTACCCAGAAATGCAGAATTAGGTGTTATTAATGAGTGGCTAGATCACACCTGACGTTTTACAAAGTGATATGCAATTGCATCTGTGTGAGCGGTTGCACACACACACACACACACACACACGCACACACGTGAATACATACTCCATGTGGAATAGAATGAAAGAAGAGGACAATTAGGTCTCATCCTTAGAGGCAGAATCTACTGTAAATGGTGCCTGTCTTAGCAAGATGGAATAAAAAATTATAAGCAGGAGATAGAGAGGGAAGGAGTTAAATCCATGAATGATGAACACTAGCTGGATGAGGATTATGATGTATCCACATAAGTCAGACCACTCTATTCACACATGCACATGCACTTATGGTTTGTTATAACTCCTCAGAGGCTTCCCTGATAGCTCAGTTGGTAAAGAATCCACCTGCAACGCAAGAGACTCTGGTTCAATCCCGGGGTTGGGAAGATCTGCTGGAGAAGGGATAAAGCTACCCACTCCAGTATTCTGGCCTGGAGAAGTCCATGGCTTCCCTGGTGGCTCAGATGGTAAAGTATCTGCCTGCAATGCGGAAGACCCAGGTTCAACCCCTGGATTGGGAAGATCCCCTGGAAAAGGAAATGGCAACCCACTCCAGTACTCTTGCTGGAAAATTCCATGGACAGAGGAGCCTGGTAGGCTACAGTCCATGGGGTCACAAAGAGTCGGACAGGACTGAGTGACTTCACTTTCACTTTTTTAACTCCTCAATGAGTCTAGATTGCCACTACTGCTCTGAACTTACAGGTTGAGGAAATCAGCCTTTGGGATTGTCTATGGGAATAATGTCCAGCGTTGCATTACATCATGGAGTTTCAGATAATTACACTCTTACTTTGTTGCTGACCTTTTGGTGTCTCAAATAGTAGCTAGGAGAGACGGGTGGTGGGTTGAACTCTTAATTTATTTATTGTATGTTGATGCATTTTTCCAGCTTTATTGAGGTATAATTGACAGAAATATTATATATATTTAAGCTGTATGATGTGATGACTTGATATGTGTATATATTGTGAAATGATTGCCACAATCAAGCTAATTAACACATGTATCATCTCACATAATTATCTTTATTTATGTATTTTTTTGATGAGAGTACTTAAGATCTACTCTTTTTGTAAGTTTCAAGTATATAATACAGTATTGACTAGAATAAGCATACTTTACATTAGACCCCACAACTTAGTCAATTTATAACTGAAAGTTTATACCCTTTGACCAACATTTCCCCATTTGCCCCAATCCCCAGCCCATGACAACCACCCTTCTTTGTTGCTTCTGATTTTGACTTCATATTCTACACATGAACGAGATTATGCAGTATCTGTATTTCTGTGTCTGATAATGTACATGTCCATTCATCCATCAACAGACACTTAAGTTGTTTCCACATCTTGGATGTTGTGAATAATGCTTCAATGACCATGGGAGTGCAGATATCTCTTCCAGATACTGATTTAATTTCCTTCCTGTGGTTATCCAGAAGCAGAATATCTTGATCACATAAAGAGTCCTATTTTTGTTTGAGGAATGTCCATAATATTTTCCATTACAGCTATGAAAATTTATATTCTCACCAACATGTACAAGAGTACCCTTTCCTCCATCAGATAGATGGCATCACTGATGAAAGGGACATGAATTTGAGCAAACTCCAAGAGATAGTAGAAGACAGAGGAGCCTGGCATGCTGCAGTTCATGGGGTCACACAGAGTCGAACACGACTTAACGACTCAACAGCAACCCTTTTCTCCATACCCTTGTCAATGCTTCTTATCTTTTGACTCTTTGATAATAGCCATTCTGATATGAAGTGATGTATCATTGTCGTCTTGATTTACATTTCCCTGATAATTAATGACATCGAGCACCTCTTTCTACATGTTTTGGCCACTTGTCTGTCTTCTTTGAAAAATGTCTATTCAGGTTCTTTGCCCATTTGTAAATGGAGTTCTTTGGTTGTTATTATTGTTTGCTATTGAGTTCTATGAGTTTGTTTCATATGTTATTAACCTATTATCAGATATTTGAAAGATTTGAAAATATTTCTGGTCATTCATACATTGTCTTTTCTTTTTGTTGTTTCCTCTGTCATGTAAAAGTGCTTTAGTTTGATGTAGTCACAATATTTTATTTTTACTTTTGTTGTCTTTGTTTTTGGTTTCATACCAAAAAGTCATTGCCAAAGCTAATGTCAAGGAGCCTTTTCTCTGTTCTGGAGGTTTATGGTTTCAGGTATTACTCTTATATCCTTATACCATTTGTAATTAATATTTGTGTGTGGTATAAGTTTCAAGTGCTATTCTTTTGCATGCAGATATCCAGTTTTTCCCATACCATTTATTGAGGAGACTATCCTTGTCCCATTCTTGTCACCCTTATCAAAGATGAGGTGCTTATGTATGTGTGGGTTTATTTCTGTACTCTCTAGTCTGTTCCATTGGTTTATGTGTTCATTTTATTGGCAGTACCACACTATTTTGGTTACTACGGCTTTGCAGCATAATTTGAAATCAGGAAGTATGATGGCTCTAGCTTTGTTCTTTCTCAAACTGCATTGTGATATGGGATTTTTTAATTGGTTCCTTACACAGTTGGGGGATTTTTTCTATTTTTGTGAAAAATGCTATTGGGATTTTGATAAGGGTTGCATTGAATCTGTAGATTGCTTTGGGTATTATGGAGATTTTAAAAATATTAATCCTTCTAATCCATGAGCATGGGATATTTTCCATTTATTTGTGTCTTTAATTTCCTTCATCAATGCTTATAATTTCAGGGCACAGATCTCTCACCTTTACCTTCTTGGCTAAGTTTATTTTTTAGTATTTTTGATGATGTCATAAATTGAATTGCTTTCTTAATCTTGGTGGGAAGGGGACCATTTTCTGTTAGTGTATAAAAATGCAACTGATTTCTGCAAAAATGCAATTGTATCCTGCTGCTGCTGTGGCTAAGTTGCTTCAGTCGTGTTCGACTCTGTGTGACCCCATAGATGGCAGCCCACCAGGCTCCTCTGTCCCTGGGATTCTCCAGGCAAGAACACTGAAGTGGGTTGCCATTTCCTTCTCTAATGCATGCATGCATGCTAAGTCGCTTCAGTTGTATTTGACTCTGTGCGACCCTATGGACAGCAGGTTCCTCTGTCCATGGGATTCTCTAGGCAAGAATACAGGAGTGGGTTGCCATTTCCTTCTCCATTGTATCTTGCAACTTTACTGAATTAGTTTATTAGCTTCAAGAATTTTTGGTTAAGTCTTTAGGGTTTTCTGTATATAAATAAGATTATGTTATCTGCAAACAGTTTTACTTCTTCCTTTCAGATTAGGATGCCTTTTATTTATTTATTTTTACCTAATTGCTGGGGCTAAGATTTTTAGTGCTATGTTGAATATAAGTGGCAAAAGTGGGCATCCTTGTTTTGTTCCTGATCTTGGAGGAAAAGCCTTCAACTTTTCACCATTGAGTATGTTAGCTGTTGGCATTTTCTATATGGCCTTTATTATGTTGAGGTACATTTATTCTATACCTAATTTGTTGAGAGTTTTTCACCATGAAAAGATGTTGAATTTTGTTGAATGTTCTTTCTGCAACTATTGAGGTTATTATACGATTTTTATCTTTCATTATGTTAATATGGTTTATCACATCTATTGATCTGTGTATTTTAGCCATCCTTACATGCAAGGAATAAATCCAACTAGATCATGGTGTATGATCCTTTTAAAATGCTGTTGAATCCAGTTAGTATTTTGCTGAAAACTTTTGCCTCCATGTTCATCAGGTATATTGACCTACAGTTTTCTTTTCTCATGATGTCCTTATCTGACTTTCCTAGGAGGGTAATGCTGGTCTCGTAAAGTGAGTTTGGAAGTGTTCCCTGCTCTTGCATATGTTGAAGATTTTGAGAAGGATTGGCATCAGTTCTTTAAATGTTCAATAGAATTCACCAGTGAAGCCATCTGGTCCTGGATTTTTCTTTGTTGGGAAGTTTTTCATTATTTATTCCATCTCTTCACTAGTAATTGGTCTTTTTAGATTTTCTATTTCTTTATGATTCAGTCTTGATAGATTGTATGTTTCTAGACATTGATCCATTTCTTCTAAGTTGTCCAGTTTCTTGCATAATTGTTCATAGTAGTTTCTCATGCATTTCTATGACATCACTTGACTCTATTAATGACCTTTGGGATTCCTAGATGTGTACATTTCCCATAGTAGTCAAAGAGACCTAATCCCCTCCTTTTAAAGAGACGGAAACTATATCAGAGAGGGGCCAGATCTGTTTAAGGTCCTATAACCTTTTGGTGGGCTTCCCTGGTTGCTCAGACGGTAAAGTATCTGCCTGTAATGCAGAAGACCCAGGTTTAATACCTGAGTCAGGAAGATCTCCTGGAGAAGGAGATGGCTACTCATCTAGTATTCTTGCCTGGAGAATTCCATGGACAGAAGAATCTGGTGCCCTACGGTCCATGGGATGGCAAAGAGTCAGATATGACTCAGCAACTAACAGTTTCACTTCACAACTTTTTAGTGTCTGAAGTCAGACTTTCCTACTAAAAGCTCTTCCTATCATTGAATGGTCCTTTCTAGGCTAGTAGGGTACCTGGCTAGCAACACTGGTACCAGTGATAAAGGTCATAAGTATGAACTACTTTCCATCATTCTCTTTACTCTGGATGTGTCCCTCAAGTTGAAATGAAGTGCCCTGTGGTTGAAATCTATCTCTACACAGTTCCCTTATTCCAGAGCAATCAGATGTATTGCATTCCTTTAAGAGAACAAGGACTATCTTTAGACTAAAGATAGAATACACTGTAGAGCTTCCAAAATGGAAGTTTCATTCATTCAGAAAATATTTATTTAGTGTCTCCTATGTGTCAGGCCCTCTTCGTGCATTGGAAATACAACAGGGCATGTGACAAAGTCCTCATGCTCATAGAACTTATTGTCAGAGAAACAGAATCCACAGCCTCAACTGGATGTTGATGAGGAGCAGCTGCTCTTTTTAGGGTGATATGTGGTTCCTGTGGTTTACTAGTTCCCCACATTCATTTGAAATACCAGTATGTCCTAAGGTCTACCAACTTTCTTGCTTCAGTTTTCTGCCTGGCCTCTGTGAGAAGTTTAAACCCTCCAAGTTGCAACTTTACCATCATAGAATAAGTACCTGCTGACTACCAAATGTAAGCACAAGCACAATTTCAGGCTCTCAACCCCATCCAGTTGGGTACAGTCTCTGGCTATTAAAGAATGAAGTAAGTCAGGCTTTGTGATCAGGACATATGCGTGAGGAGACAAATTTAGACTGAGCAGAGGATACTGCACATCACAATGGAGGGATGTCAAGAGAGATAGAAGTTGGTGCAGGAGGAAGTGCAAGGTTAATCGGAGAGAGTGATTATGGAATCTAATTAGCCTCTCATTTTCATTTGCTGAAGGAACATTCAATTCACTTAACACCACTCTAAAGATCCTTCTACGCTCATCTGTACCCAGGGGAAAACAAATTCCAGTGTAATAGACCATTTGGACAGCAGCAGACTTTAGCAGGGAAAGCATGTAGCTGAAAATGTGGAGTCCTGGGTCCCAGTCTTGGCTCTATGTTACTAGCTCTGTGACCCTGGGCACAGTGCCTGCCTCTAAGGGGACTAAGGGCCCATCTGCTGAGTATGGAGATTGGATTAAAGCATTTTAAAGGTCTTTTTAACTCCAAAATGCTATGTTTGTTTTTCAGTGCATATCTCCATGCTATGGCTTAGTAAGGCATGTGGTTACAATTTTGTAATCACTTACTATGGTTCGGTCAATAAAAGTTTGAGCTTTGAAATCAGAGAAACCTGAATTCCAATGGAGGAGACCCTAGTCATTTAACTGTGGGCCAATTACTTAAGCTTTCTAATCCTCAATTTATAAAAACAGGGCAATAATAATTGTATTTATTTCATAGATGTTTTTGTGTGTATGTGTATTAAATGGATGAATGCATTTGAAGCACTTTGTACAGTGTTTGGGACATAGTAAGACTCAAATGTTTAGCTGTTACCTATTTTCAGAGTACTTGGATATATTATCTCAGTTTTTAAAAATATGGGCTGGGTCTCTCTTTTAAAAGAAACCGCTTGATGACATGGTGGGTAAGTTAAGTAATGGAGTGAGACTGAAATAGCTCCACAGAAATAAAGCATTTAATGTGGGAATAAATGAAGTTGCCACCCAGAACTAACAGCCAGAGTCTTGGTTGGGCTGTAATTGATGAATACGATGGCCAAGATTTATAAGGATATTTTAAGAAGTACCCACACTGCATGGAGCCCTGAGTTTTACGCCTGGGCTGAAGGAAGATCAATGAGAAATTCATTAGATCCAAGATTTAATGGGGGATGAGGTTTTGTTCCCTGTGTTGGGGCTTTCTGCATGACAGCTACTTGGGATGTTTTCTCTGAGATGGAGGGCAAGGGGATGAGAAAATTTGTTGATCACTTAGAACTAAAGGAGAAAGAAAGATGTTGGAAAATGCAGAGAAGAGACTCACAACCCAAACTTTTTTGAAGACTTTCTTTTTTTTAGTACCTTAGACACAGCCCAGCTAGTTGGTGGGAGGTGTCCTCAGTCTTCCATTCTGAGGAAGCCTTTGGACAGAGCTGCCCTGAGAACAGGGGACACGCTGCTGCCAGAAGCTTGGGCACCCTGAGGATGTGGGTGCCTGAATTAGCAGTCAGCACTGCTAAAGCATCTTTAGACAGGCCTCTAAAGATGGCTTTGCTGTCAACAGGGACATCTTATGCTGGTCCAGTGGGTTCCAGGTGGCCCCTTATACCCTGAGGCCAGGTAGTAAGCTGGAATTTGTGGCTTGCTTCTTTTTTATCAGTAGCAGAGAGAGGTGGCTTGTAATGTCCTGCTAAGAGTTCTGTTCTGCCCTGGAATTTGGGGATCAAAAGCACATATATGTTTTCAGTTCCCCTTTTAATGTGTGCTCAAGGAAGACCAAAAATCAGAGCACAATTTGCCAAGTCTCCCTGGACTTTACTTCTGAGTACATGAGGCAGGGAAACATCTAATTTAGGCTCACCCTTGGGGAAGGAGATTTTCCATTTTCCCTTGATTCGTGTACAATGCTTTTATGCTGCACCAGTTTTGTGCTCCTTCTGCCTGCATGTTCTTCTCTCAGGAGCCCAACTTAGCTCCTTTAAGGGTCCTCTCCTGGGATAGCAGTGACCTTGCCTGAATATAAATCTGGCACATTTTGTTCTCATTGTTCATGGATTTAATACATGGCCCCTTCCATTTCACTTGCTCGTACTTTATGTAGCTGCTCAGCTCTTTCTTTTTCATAGTTCACCCATTTTTAAATCCTGCCTTCTATTAATCCTTCTTATAAGTACTCATCTTCAGTTGTAGAAATTTTGCTGTATTTTCTCGATATGATTCTTATATTTCTCCCTTAATAATGTTCTATTCTGTGGGCAGAGTCCCTGGTGGTGAGATCTATCCCTCCATCAGTCTCAAAGATATATTTCATGCATTTGTATGAAATTTGATCTTTTGCAAATAATTGTAAAACAGTTATCATTCATTGTGTTTAGTTTTATCAGGTGCTGTGCTGAATGCTTTGTATACACCATCTCATTTTATCAAGAGTCACACCCTTATTCCCACTTACTTAATTTGGTTTTTTAAAAACTATTATTCTTTCCAGTTTTATTGAGATATAATTGACATACAGTGCCATATAACATTAATGTGTACAGCATAATGATTTGGATTATATACATTATGAAGTGATTATCAAAGTGTATTTAGTAAACATCTATCATCTCATATAGATGCAAAGTAAGAGGAAAAAAACCTCTTTTTGTGATAAGAACTCCTAGGATTTACTCTAATAACTTTCATATATATCACACAGCAGTGTATATCATGTTGCACAACACTCCCCTAGTACTTATTTATCTTGTGACTGGAAGTTTGTACCTTTTAAGTATTGACTAATTGATTATCTTCCAGGTTTATTGATCTCTAATTGACATAAGGCACTGTATAAATTTAAGGTACAGAGTATAATGATCCAACTTACATACATAATGAAATTATCATCAGAATAAGTTTAGTTAATATCCATCATCTCATACAGATACAAAGTTAAGAAAATAGAAAAAAAAGATTTCCTTGTGATAAAAACTCTTAGGACTTGCTTTCTAAACAACTTTCATATATAACACACAACAGTGTGAATTATATTTGTAATTTTGTACATCACATCCCTAGTACTTATTTATCTTATAACTGGAAGTTTGTACCTTTTGACTACTTTCATCCAATCCCCCATCTCCAGCCTTTGGGAACCACAAATCTGATCTGTTTTTCTATAACTTTGTTTTTGAACTATAATTGGTATACTGTACTATGCTAGCTCCTGTTACACAATGTAATGATTCAATAATTCAATACATTTCAAAATAATCACCATGATGTCTAATTGCAGTCTTTTTTACCATCCAAAAATATCATATAGTTATTGACAGTATTTTCTACATCATGCATTTCATACCAGTGACTCGCCTGTTTTGAAACTGGAAGTTTGTGCGTTTTCATCATCCTCACTTACTTCATTCATTCCCTGGCCCCTTCCCCTTTGGCAACCACCTGTTTGTACTCTGTATCTATAACTCTGTTTCTGTTTTGCTGTGTTTGTTTACTTGTTTTGTTTTTTAGATTCCACATATAAGTGAAATCATAGTATTTACCTTTGATTTATTTCACTTAGAATAATAACTTCTAGGTCAACTCATGTTGTTGCAAATGGCAAGATTTCATACTTAGGGCTGAGCAATACTCCTTTATATATTTGCGTGCTCCATATTTTTAATCCATTCAGCTAATTGATAGACTCTTAGTTTGCATCCATATCTTGGGCATTGTAAACAATACTGCAGTGAACATAGGGTGCAAATATCTTTTCTAATAGTATTTTTTCTATATTCAAGTAAATACTCAAAAGTGGAATTTCTGGATCATGTGGTAGTTCTATTTTTAAGTTTTTGTGAAGTCTCCACACTGTTTTCACAGTGACAGCACCTATTTACCTTACACCAACAGTACACAGTGGTTCCCTTTTTACCAATACTTGTGTTGCCAATACTTGTTATTGTTGTTTTAATAATAGCCATTCCTACAGGTAAGGTGATATTTCGTTGTTGTTTTCATTTGCATTTCCCTAATAGTGAGTGATATTGAGCATCTTTTCATATGTATCATAGTTATCTGTATGTTTTCTTTGGATAAATGCCTATTCAAATTCCTTCCTTTTTAAAAAATTGGATTGTTTGATTTTAAGATAGTAAAGTGTATGATTTCTTTGTATACTTTGTGTATTAACCCCTTATTGGATATATGGTCTGCAAATATCTTCTCCCATCTATTTTGTTGATAGTTTTCTTCATTGAGAAAAAGCTTTTTATTTGATGTAGTCCTATTTGTTTATTTTTCTTTTTGTTTCCCTTGCCTGGAGAGACATATCCAAAAAATACTATGAAGATCAATGTCTAAAAACATATTACCTATGTTTTCTTCTAGAAGTCTTATTGTTTTAGGGCTTACATTTAACCTCCATGTGTTCATGTATTTTGCATTTTTATCTTGTAATTGATTTCTTTACTCATAGTGTTGCACTTGGAAAAAATGCGTGATATGATTTCAGTTTTCTTAAATTCACATATGTGTGTGTGTTGCTCTCTAGAGTAATCAATTAAATCCATCCAATCTGGTCTTATGTTTCATTTAAGTCTAGTGACTTCCTTACTGATTTTCTGTCTGGATGATTTGTCCATTAATATAAGTGGGATATTAAAGACCTGTATAATTATTGTGTTGATTTTTCCCTTTATGTCTGTTAATATTTGCTTTATGTTTCGATCTTCCTATGTTGTAAATATTTACAATTGTTACATATTCTTGGATTGATCCATTGATTATTATGTAATGTTCTGCTTTGTCTTCTATTATAGTCTTTGTTTTAAAGTCCATTTTGTCTGATATAAGTGCTGCTAATCTGGCTTTATTTAGATTTCCATTTGCAAGGAATATTTTTTCCATCCCCTCACTTTCAGTATGTGTTTGTCTTTGGAGTTGCTTGTACTGTTTCTCTTCTCTGGGTCTTGGAGTATATGAAATTTTGTGTGCATCCTTAAGAGTGGATTCTCTATTTCCCACAGTCTTTTGGCTCTCACAAAAGTAAACCCCACTGGCCTTCAAAGCCAAATATTCTGGGGGCACATCTTCCTGGTGCAGGATCCCCAGGCTGGAGAGCTCAATGTGGGGCTTCAATGCCTTACTCTTTGAAGAGAATCTCTGTAGTTGTAATTGTCCTCCTGGTAGTGGGTCCCAATAATATTGCCTCTCTATCCCTCATATCTATCTCATTGTGTTCCTTTTAGTTGTACATGGTATTTTCTGCTAGTCCTCAGTTTGTTAACATTGATCAATTCAGTTCAGTTCAGTTGCTCATTCGTGTCCGACTTTTTGAGACCCCATGAATCACAGCACGCCAGCCCCCCCTGTCCATCACCAACTCCCGGAGTTCACTCAGACTCACGTTCATCGAGTCAGTGATGCCATCCAGCCATCTCATCCTCTGTCGTCCCCTTCTCCTCCTGCCCCCAATCCCTCCCAGCATCAGAGTCTTTTCCAATGAGTCAACTCTTCGCATGAGGTGGCCAAAGTCCTGGAGTTTCAGCTTTAGCATCATTCCTTCCAAAGAAATCCCAGGGCTGATCTCCTTCAGAATGGATTGGTTGGTAGCTGCTCTGTAAGTATGTTGTTTTGGTGAGCCTATGGGAAGAGGTGAGCTCAAAGTGAGCTCTTCCTACTCCACCATCTTGGTCACTCTCTGGAGTAATTGACTAGGTCTGCATTTAAAGGAGGTGAGAGACCAGAGGCAAGCATGCAGACATGGGCCAGGTCTGCTTCTTCACTGCAGCCTTGCATATGTTTGCACAGGGCAGCTCAGGATGGAATCTAGATAGTAAAACATGATCGAGGAAGATGCTACTAACTGAGATGGCAAATTTGGAATGAAAAGAGATTGTGAGGTTGAGAGCAAGGGGAAATTGGGTTAGAGATAGTGAACTTCAAATATATCATGTTGAATTTGAGATGACTTTGGGAAATCCAAGGAGACGTATTCAGGAGATAAGTTGAGACATTAGACAGGATATTTGGAGAGAACTGAGGTCTAGAAATTTATATTTAGAAATTAATAGCATCTAGGAATTATGTACTATTGGTATGAATAAAGTCACTTTTGGAGAGCATTATGAAAGGGCTTGGAAAATGCCTTTTTGGAGTTAACCATCTCTCACACTGATAAGACAGTCTAAAGTATTGAGTCCCCTTTATATAGAATCATCTTTTCTGGTATTGTTGAAAAAACCTATTTTATCTCTGACTCAGTGAGAGGAAATCTTGATTATTTTTGTGAACTTTAAGGGGAGTCTCTCATTCATTCCTTCATCCTCACTAATACCATTCAGGCCAACTCAGTTCAGCATCTTGACAGAGCCCCTAGTGTATGAAATTCACAGTATTAAGATCTGTAGGGTATATGAAAGGAGTGAGCCCTGTTTTCAAGGAACTTTCAGCATCTTAGAGAAAAGTAAACAAGGGTATAAATGACTAAAATGTAATATGGGAGAAAGTAAGTACCATTTTTATTAATAAATTGAATGCTATGAGTATTAAAAAGACTGGAGGAATTAGTATTTTGTAGAGATCAGGAAATGTTCTGCAGAGAAGGTGGTCTTGAAGGATGAATAGATTAATGATCAGCAAAGACAGAAATTATTGATAGGAGAAACAGTAAAATGAAAGTGACATTTGCTGACTTGTAAGGGGACATTTGGAGGTAAGCCTGGGAAGACGGATTAGGGCCCTGAATGCCAGGGTGAAAAGACTGTATTTGATTTCATAGTTCAGAGAACTTCAGGTCTCTTCCAACAATATTTCAGAGGTCAATACTAGGCCTTCCTCAATTTCAGAGCAAATGGGTATTAAAAGAACAGTGATCCTTTTTCAAGGAGAAAATTAATTAAGTATTACAGAATCATCATATGTAGTAAAGCCAAAATTGGAAATCCACCTCCAAAGACAGATAGTTTGTTTAGAGTGAAGCCACAGCCCCCGTTCCCATTCCCTTAGATCCAGATCTGTATTTTCTTAGCACATGATTCCCTTGAGGGCACTGCTCTTTTTTTTTCTTGTGAGTCATTTGTTATCTTAAATATTGGCATCTGTGAGATAAGAGTTTTCTAAATCACATTTACAGAATGCTTGTAAACACTCTTCATGTTTAGAGCAGGTTCTTCATTGACCTTGTGCCATTGATGTGCTCCAAGCTACTTCGGGGTGTTAAATTCCCTGGAGCTTCACCATGGAAACATATTCTCTGGTCATAAGTCTTCCCTGTGCCTGGGTGTGGGCCCCAGTGGTTTATGTGGTGGCTCACATAACCAATCTAACAGGATTTTCAGTAAAACCTGAGCTGCCATAGGGATACAATATTTCTTTTCCTAATTGCTCATAATTTTATCCTATTTCTTCTAACAGCAATTGAAGATGACATTACACTCCCTTTTTATGTCAGTTGATGATGCATAATTCTCCTGCAACAGCCAATGACTGTATTTACTAACACATTAAAAAACATCGATATGTATTCAGGTCAGAGCCATTTTTACATCAGTATTTTATGTGTGCGTCAGATGGTGGAATGTTGAAAAGGGGCTTCATTCTTAGAAAAACTACCTCCCACCCTTGCAAACAAAATGTACAGCTGAAGGCCTGTGAATCACCAGATGTATCCCCCACTGACTCCCACCCCAGCCCCAGATTTGTTCGCTGTCCTTCCTTGGCTTGCTCTGTACTTCCGAAACTGTCTATTACAGACTGTATCATCAGGACCCCTTTGCTCACTGGTCTCTTATGGGATAGTAGGAGGCATCAGCAAGAGACCAGAGGATGGCAGGAGAGAAATTATAATATTTCTCTCGTGCTCTCTCCCAGCTTTAGTGCGGTGTGATATTTTTGGCAGTAGCTATTCCCCGTCATCATTGTAGCCTTCACTGGCTTCAGATGACACTAATTCTTCCCCTTGCCCCTTCTTCCCTGGCAGTGTAACAGCTTTCATCTGTTGTCAGTCTCTGGGTACCTCAGTATCCTGACCCATTGCTCTCTGGGTAACCCTTCACATAGGTCTCTTCATTTGACCCATTTGGGGATGTATTGCATTTCCTGTTGGAATTATGTTGAAAGCACCAGATATTGCAGTTTCCAAATAAATTATTTGGAAATGAGCTATATGTTCACCTTGCCTATAACCCGCCTGGACCTTTCTTTCATGGCCATCAAGGGACCCACCATGAAAATGTCATCAGAAGTAATTAATTTTAGAACATTGGAGCTTACTTTGGAAGCAAAATGAGGCCAGATTATCCTACTTGGAGTGGAGACACAATATATTCTAGATTTTATATGCAGAGCTTATGGAAGCACATAAGATGATAAAAGTTTTCCTATGAATAATGTGTTCACTGATGAAAGGTCAGAGGAAGAGCCATAGTGGATCAGCTCCATGTGATTCAGCAGATTTATATTTTTAAGTGAGAAAGAAAAGGTGGGTTAGATGGAATATTAACATATTCTAAAGCCTTGTCCTACATATGCTGGTTCCTGATAAAGGTTTGCTACAGCTGATCTGTGTGATTAGGATAGGATGGAAGTTATCAAAATTATATGCAATGCCAAGGGCTCTTTTTTTAAGAAGTGCAGAGGTTGTTCAGTTTCAGATTACTGGAGATCTTGCTTCACTCTCACTTAGTTCTACCACTGTGAAGAGCGTTAGCATGTCGATAAGCCTCAATTTTACCATGGGCAAATGGGAATAATTATAGCCAGTTTAGTTATTTCATGGGATTGCTATGATGATGAAATTTAATTACAGATATGAAAGCACTGGGGTATACATACATACTATCTACTACCAAAACGGGATCTTAATTTATTTTATCTTATTAGCAGAAATGAAGGTGAATTTTTTTCTTTAATGTAAAAATATATATGATTTGGAAATCACACTTGCTGCCTAAGGCTGTCTCTTGAGGCTCATTAGGACCCAGAACTCAGATATAAACCAAAAACCATTTTGCCTCTATGATGTCCTGTACACACAGGAGACTCAATAAATATTTGTAGATTAGATTTATTTTATCTAGATTGGTTTGGGTGTAATTAATATTTTAATGACTGCAGTGGCATAGACCGAAACACTAGGTTATTTTTCCTATAACACCTTACTTCTGATTGGATCATAGCTAAACTAGTTGACAGGTTCTCATTTTCAGGATAAGGACTCAGAGTGATGGCCAATTCCCACTGGGCTTCCATAATGATTGACAATACAGAATGTGCTGGAAACTGTTGTGCTCAGACTCTGTAGGGCAAGTAATGAGGCAGTATGGAGAAAATTCTGAGTTTGGTAGAAATAATAATAAGATTTCAGTAAAGGAAAGTGAACACAATTGAGGTAATCTCTTGCAAAAATGGAAAGAGGGAATCTTTACTAAGAGAGAGACATAAAATCATTGAAGTAGCCTAAACTCAGGCATCAGAAAATCTTTATCACTAACTGTTTGACCTTGGAGCAGCTTTTTGTAAACCTCTCTGAGTCTCAATTATCTCATTTGTAAAATGGGTAATTGTTTATTTACAGACACACACTTACTAGCTCTTTAAGCACAGTGCCCAGCATAGAAAAACATTGTTAATAGCAGTTGTTATTAATGGAAGCAATAATCTGACTTTAATTTTCTGTCTTTTCCACAGTATGTATTCATCAGTGTAGGCTATACTATGTTAAAGTAACAGATAAACTCTGAATTATCTGTGGCTTAGCATGAGAAAGGCTTATTTATTGCCCATGTCACTTTCTCATATGGATTAGGTGACTCTTCTTCAGGAAGTGACTCAGAGATCTGGGATTCATCCATCATGTAGTTATGCCAACTGAAACTCATAGTTTCACTGGAAAGAGAAGCAAGGGGTGGAAGTTGCTGGCATGATGCTTTTTTAGGACCAGGACTAGAAGTGGCTTTACATCTCTCCTATTGATCTTTCATTGGCAAAAACTTAGTTGCATGGCCTCTAACCTAATTGTAAGAGAGACTGGAAAATGTAGCTTTCATATATCTTTGAGAAAGCAAAAATGGTGTATATCTCTGCTACACATAGCAGGTGTTAGCCTCAGTGATCCTAAGGAGATGGATTGATAAAATTCTTCTTTTGTATATTTGATAGTTTTCCTAATTTTTTGTTATAGTATGTCAGGACCTTGGTTTGTAAATCCCCCAGCCCTTGGAAAGGATCAAGCATGCTCTAGTCTGCTATGAAAACTGCAGCTTAAGGGGAGCTGAGACTTGAGCTTCTTTCTGCCCCCGCCCTGGCAAGCTGAAGTGGTAGAAGTGAAGGTTATCAGCCTGGAGACTGGGAAACATGTGAGCAGTTGTTTGGCCACAGGGATCTGCCAAGAAGAGCAGTGATGTAAAGCTGCCTTGGGCTTTAGCAGATGCAGCCAGAGACCAGAAGATCATTAGATATTAAGAAGGAAAGAAAGTCTCAGTGATCTTGGGTTATCATGGCAGTTGAAGGAAAGCTTCATTTTACCTTGTTGGGTGGTGGGGCTATAATGGCAAGGTGCCATTGGAATCATGACTAGGATTAAAATCTCAGGAAATAGTTACTATAAAACCCAGAAGGAGTTTAGTTTAGGGGGAAAAAAGTTTTAATTGTTCTGTTCTTTTTTTTCCCCCTTATCTGGCCTCTAGTTAATTTCTTTTTAATTCATTTTTAATTGGAGGATAATTGTTTTTAGAATGTTGTGTTGGTTTCTGCCATACAACAATGTGAATCAGCCAGAAGCATACATATATCCCCTCTGTCTTGAACCTCCCTCCCCCACACACCCCTGTTCTGCTCCTTTTAACAAATTACATTGGCCCAATAATCTTTTACAGTTGTTTTTAGTACCAGTAACCTTTTCACTTGAGATATTGATATGACTAGTGGTAGGACTTAAACTTTACATTTGACATTTTATTAATGATGTACTTTTTTGTGTGTAAAATGCATGGACAACTTAGAGCTCAAACTCACAAGTCTTGCTCACTCCTATCTATATGTTTACACTAATTCTCTTAGACTCTTTGTTCAAATCCCTTCTTATGACTCAAGTACTAAAGTACTACCTTTTCCACGAAGCTGTCCCTGGGATTTCTGCCTACATGGTCTATTGCTAAGGAACTAATGTCCACGTGCCTTCACCAGACACTTTATCACACATCACCTTGTAATGTTTCTTGGTTTGTTTTATATCGTTTAATTCTAGGGTTGCTGTCGAGCATCGCTTGTCATCATGTCTGGGCTTTGCAACCTGAGATACCCAGTGCACATTATACAGTGTTAATAGAAGTTCCATAAATGTGTGCCATAGCCAGATAAGTGAGGGGTAGAGGCTGAATGAGGGAGCTTGAAATGAAAACATGCCCCCAAACACAGTTGCCTTTGTAAGAGTTCAGACTTGGAAATGTGGTATTGGATTTATCTCTTTGGGTGCTTTGCTGCATCACTGAAAAGAGATGTTGTTCACAGACGCATCATCCTTTTTTTATTTTTCTTCTTTTGTTAAGTAAAATGGCAGGGAATTAAGCTGAAACCTCATAGAGCACAACACGAAATGCACAGTTGTCAATCTCCTATCAGAAGAATGAATCATCCTCTTGTACTTTGTGAGTTTAAGAGGAAATGAACTCTGTAGACATGTCTAATTTTGTCTGTGGTTGTTGTTAGTATTGTTCTTGGGGGTAGCTATAAATATAAATAGAACTGCAGTCTTATGGGAAATAGAATTTTCTGAGGGCACCTGGAGATTGGAGAAAAAGCTTGTAAGTTAGGCAGGTATCTGTCTACCTATATAACAGCCTAGTAACTCTGGTGCCCAGTGGATTTTAAATTTGGCAACTGACTGTTTCAAGGCCCAGTACAGCTCTGATGCTCACTTACTCCTCAGAGGGGCAACCCCCTTCAGATTTTTATCAACACCAGAGGGAACAATGTGACCAGTCTCCTGCAGTTTCAGACTCATCTACTTTTACTTTGATTGAATAAAATTATATTGAGCATCTACTGCATGCAAGAAGATGCTGGGGAGAGAGAACTGATTTGGGCCCTAGTAGAAACACATATCTGGAGAAGGAAATGGCAACCCACTCCAGTATTCTTGCCTAGAGAATCCCAGGGATGGGGGAGTCTGATGGGCTGCCGTCTATGGGGTCGGACAGGGTCAGACACGACTGAAGCGACTTAGCAGCAGCAGCAGCAGCAGCAGAAACACATATCTGGCTTCGTAGGTGGCGCTAGAGGTAAAGAAACTGCCTGCTACACAGGAGACGTCCCTAGTAATATCCCTAGACGCAAGTTCGATCCCTAAGTTGGAAAGATCCTCTGGAGGAGGACATGACAACCCATTCCAGTATCTTTGCCTGGAGAATCCCATGGAAAGAGGAGTCTCAGTTTAGTTCAGTCGTTCGGTCATGTCCTACTCTTTGCAACCCCATGGACTGTAGCACACCAAGCTTCTATGTCCATCACAAACACCTGGAGCTTGCTCAAACTCATGTCCATTGAGTCAGTGATGCCATCCAACTGTCATCTCATCCTCTGTCATCCCATTCTTCTCTTGCCTTCAATCTTTCCCAGCACCAGGGTCTTTTCCAGTGAGTCAGTTCTTCTCATCAGATGGCCATAGTTTTGGATTTTAGCTTCAGTATCAGTCCTTCCAATGAATATTCAGGACTGATTTCCTCTAGGATTGACTGGTTTGCTCTCCTTGCAGTCCAAGGGACTCTCGAGAGTTTTCTCCAACACCACAATTCAAAAGCATCACTGGGGGTCTACAGTCCATAGGGTCTCATAGAGTGGGACACAACTGAAGTGACTTAGCATGCACACACACAGAAATACACATACAGAACGTTAGTAAAAACTCATTATACAAAGTCAGAGTTTAGCCTCAGAAACCTAAGGCTTGGGGCTCTATTTGCTGTTTATATTGAGCTTTCGTTTGTGGAGCACTGACTATGTATAATTTTACATGTATTATCTCATTTAATCTGTGAAATATTCCTTTTTTCCCCTCATTCATTCAACAAATATACTGTGCCTGGCAATGTTCTAGACCCAGGGAGTACAACAGTGTATAGGATGGACAAAAAAACCCACCTTATATGGACCTTACATTTCTGGTAGCTGAAACACATATGAGCAAAATAAAGAAGTAAAATTATCAGTGTTTTAGATAGTGATAAAATTTAAGGAAAAAAAAAATAGACAGGGAGTGAGGATAGGATAGCCAGGAAGGCCTCAGAGAGAAGGTGAGCTTTAAGTAAAGACCTGGAGGAGAGAAGGGAGTGGGCCACGCAAGTATTTGAGGAAATGAATATTGCAGAGAAGGGAAGCTAGAAGTAAAAAGCTCTGGAAAATAGCAAGGAGGTTCCTGTGGCTACAGTGTGCTGATTTTTTTTAAAAATGCATAAAATGAGAGTTGTGAGTTAAGTTTTACTTGGAGCAAAATGAGCACCATCGCCCAGAAGACAGCACCTCAGATACCTCTGAGAAACTGCTCCAAAGAGCTAGGGGGATGGTCAGTATATATGTGATTTTGATGAAGGTGGAGTCCATGCAATCAAGCACATATTTTTTGCAGAAGATTTCTGCTAGTCTCATGAGTAGATGTCACCATGAAGGATTTTAGTACTTTTCTAGATAGGAGGAGTTATAAGAATTGGGCTCATAAAATCATCTCCTGAAAATATTTAAGTATCTGAAGACCTGTTCTGCCAGTTTTTCCCAGAGCACAGAGTGCCTCATTTCTGCTCCCCACCCTGAACTCCTTTTAAGAGGGTGTTGAAAATCAGCAGCTACAGCAGCTCATGATTTAATCCTTGTAGAGGTCCATGGCAAGTGCCAATGACAAGTGCTAGTCTGTAGTTGAAGTAGAAAAAGCAAAGTACTGGCAATAAGATCCTGAGGCCTAGTAGGCTATGTAAGGAATCTGGCATTTACAGTGAGTGAGATGGGAATCTGTTGGAGGGTTTGAACAGAAAAGAGATGCAATCTGACTCACTGGCTAATGGCATTATTGAAGGTGTCTAGGGGCAGAGAGACTGTTGGGAAACCAAAGCAATAGTCCATGTAAGAGATGATGGTGGCTTGGACAATTGTTCTCGAAGTGAACTTGGTGATGAGTCACTGGGTTTAAGAAATATTTTAGAGGCTAAGCCAGTAGGCTTTTCCTGAACATTGAATATGGGACATAAAAGCAAAATAACAATAAGACTTCAGGTCTGATCAGTTAGAAGAATGAAGATGCTAGGCCATGAGATCAGAAGGAGCATGGGAGGAGCAGATTTTGGGGAAATGTTAGGAGAGCCACTCTAGGTATATTTAGTTTTAGATGATAGTGACATATCCAAGCATAAATGTGGATTAGGAGATGTACAAATATGGAGCCTAGGGAAGAACTGGTATTAGAAATTCTAGCATCTCATCAGTTTATGGATGATATTTAAAGCCATAAGGCTAGATAAGATAGCCAAGGAAACAATAATAATATTTGATAAGGAAAGTAAGATTTAGGGCAGTTAAATAACTTAAGATTATATAGCAATAGCAGACCAGGGACTCAAATCCTGGTCTGTCTGACCACCAAGACTGTGCTCTTCATTCGTAGAAGATCTTGCCTTCTTTGATGGCTGATAGTTAATAGTGTTCCTGGACTTGATCAGCTAGGGACTGCGGGACTGATGGCAGAAAAGAATGATGTATTGGAATCTTGAAGAGTCCAACACTGAGAAGCCAGAAAGACTCCTGCTGTTTCCCCGGTTCTCTGGAACACACTGGCAATAGTCTCTTGCCTTTTACAAATACGTACAGTAGATTGTATCCATTTCTTTAACTCTTTACCTTTCCCTGCACCTATGCACTTTGTCATGGAACCTTCCAGTTACCCACTACCAAGGCATATCATATCCTCTGCCCCATTACTTCAGTGTCACCAATGTGAATTGTTTTGGCTACTGATGTGAGCAAAGGTTTGAGAAGTTCTCATGTAACTGAGCTTTCTCTCTTATTCCATTGTCATGAGAGGAACACATCTGGGGTAGCCTGATGATTTCGGGAGCCTGAGAAACATGTGGAACAGAGATGATTGGTGTCAGTAAGCCATGCCTAGATCAGTTGTCTCCAATTTGATCACCAAACATATGCATGAAGCCAGCTGAGGATCAGAAAAGTTGTTCAGCTAAGCCCTAGTGAGCCCAGGCTGAATCAGCCATTCGTGCATCAGTGAGAATAAACAAATGGTTTAAACCACTGAGTTTTAGGGTGGTTTGTTTATGCAGCATGTTTTTTGGCAGAGCTAATTGATGCAACACCTTACAAAACACCTTCATGGCATTGCCTCATGTAAATCTCATAGCAATTTTGTGAGTTAGAAATTATTACCCCTTTTATACATCTGAGGGAAATGAAGGCTCAACAAAGTCTCCTGACTTGCCTTAAGGTATGTGTTGATAGCTAGTAAATACTAGAGCAAGAATGCAAGCAAGGACCAGCTCCTGATGAAGACTCTTGTCCTCTTGAGTCTAACACTTTACCTTGTTTTCCATTCACTTGCCATTTGGGAAGACAGTTTGCTCTTATGGGATCCTGGGAGCAACATCTTCCTTGTCAATTTAGAACTTTCATTCACATAATTAAGTATTTATGTAATTGTGCTGAGCTGTGCTTACTTGCTCAGTTGTGTCTGACTCTTTGTGACCCTATAGACTGTAGGCCACCAGGCTCCTCTGTTCATGGGGATTCTCCAGGCAAGAATACTGGAGTGGTTTGCCATGCCCTCCTCCAGGGAAACTTCTCAACCCAGGGATCAAACCCAGGTTTCCTGAAAGGCAGGTGGATTCTTTACCATCTTGGTAAATTCACACACACATATATATAATGTGCACATACACACTTACAGTCACTAAATGATATAAATCCTGCTCTTCTCTTATGGTTTAAGGTAACAACAGTTTGGGGACAACATCTTGTCCCTAACCTCAAAGAAGAGTCCACCTCATTCTTGAAATCCCATGATTGAAAGCTTTCTCTCAGCTTCCATGTCTTCTGCTCCTACTCATCTCATAGACCTCCTACCAGTGTCCAAAGACTTCTCTTTCCCAAAGCACCTCTCTTTGGGAGCATGCTGAATTCCAGGAAGAGAGCTATGTGAAAGGAACATTGGTTTATCCACCTCATTATCCATCATCTCTGAAAATTAAAGCTATTTTTGGATTTCCTGCCAGGGAAGGTAGTGCCTTACATGTTGTCCTGGGAAGCTTTTGTTTTCTCTGTTTTTTATTTATTGGGGGCATGGTTGCTTTACAATGTTATATTAAATTTCTGCTGTACAATGAAGTGAATCAGCTATATGCTTACAATATGTCCCCTCCTTACAATATGACTCTCCCTCCCCTCTAGGTCATCACAGAGCACCAAGCTGAGATCCTTATGCTTTATACATGGTTGTGAATTTATGTCATTCCCAATATGTGATATAGAATAAGAACTGTCAGAGACCTCAGGCAAATGAAAAAAACAGATCCTCCTGACAAAAAGGGCCTGCATTTTTAAACAGATGTTAAGAGTAGGATATCAGTTATCTCTGGCTGCGGCAGAGGGTGCTCGATGTGGGGAGACTTGGCCTGGAAGAAAAAGAACCCTCATCCTCACAGTTTCAGCCTCAATCCCCACTTTCCTCCAGAGCAAAACTCCCAGTCTTGCCAAGTGAGCCTCCTCACTCCCTCCCCTCCCATTTCACCTGGTACTTTCCCATCTTTGTGATTTCCTTCATACCATTCTTTAGCTCAATGTCCTTTCCCAACCACCCAAGTTAATGAGCACCTAAGACACAGAAGAAACTGTTCTAGGTGCTGTGAAAAAACAAAAGACAAAACTCCTCCTGATATGCAGCTTGTGTTTAAGTAAGTAGAGACTGATTGTAAACAAGTCATGTATCAATGGCATCAGATTGTGATAAGTTACAGAGAAAGATAACAGAAACAGATAATAGAGAGTCTTGGGGATTTTTGCAGCATTAATTAGTGTGGTATGGGAGGGCCTCACTGAGAAGATGCCATTTGAGCAGTGACCTGAAAGGGGTAAGAGTGAGCCAGGCAGATGTCTGGAGGGGCTCCAAGAGCATGTGAGGTGTGTTTGGAGAATATTAAGAGGCTCAGTGCCATTGAAATAGAGTGAATTGGGGGTTGGAGGATAGTAGTAGTAGATGAAGGTGGAGAATTAATGAAAGGTCAGACTGTCTGAGCTGTGTAGGGCATGATAAGGAGTGAGATGAAAAGTCAGAGGAATGGCATGATCTAACTTAAGTTTTAAGTAGACCTTCCTGACTACGGTGTGAGCAATAGTCTGTGTGGAGGCAAACCCCAAAGTAGGTAGACCAGTGAGAGGCATTTACAATGATCTAGGTGGGAGATGGTGGGGCTTTGGATAAGGCGGTAGTGATGGAAGTAAGAGAAGTATTTGCATTCTCTATATATTTTGAAGGTAGAGTCAAGAGAATATGAACAGAATTTAGATGAGAATATTAAAAAAAAAAAAGAGGGATGACTCCAAGGGTCTACAGGGTTGAACTGTAGACTTGCAAAGTGTTATCTGTGCTTTTTCAAGGGCCAACTCCAGCACCTGCTCCCTAAGCTAGACATCATTCCTCACTCCAGAATCCCTCTAACTCTTCTAAACGATATCATCTATAGGCCACTTATCAAATACTGCCCTGAACTGAGAGCCTTTCCTTTTCATGCTTCTGTCTCATCTTTCTGAGAAGTCCGTTAACTGTTAAAGAGCAGATGGTGTGTCTCAGCAACTCCCAAAGTTCAAGAAATAGTGTCTAGTCCGCAATGTATGGCTTCCCAGGTGGCTCAGTGGTAAAGAATCTGCTTGCCAATGCAGGAGCTGCGGGTTTGATTTCTGGGTCAGGAAGATCCCCTGGATAAGGAAATGGTAACCCACTCCAGTTTTTTTGCTGGAAAATCCTGTGGACAGAGGAGCCTGGTGGCTTACTATCTGTGGGGTTGCAAAAGAGTCAGATATGACTTAATGACTAAACAGTAACAGCATAAGGAATTAAAAATGGTCTTCTGGAGATAAGTTGATGTAAGATTGTGGAGACTTAGCATTCCTACCCCCAGAAACTTGTCACAGCCACAGGGACAGGAGTGTGTGTATGGGTGAAGGATCTAGGGCCTGGCCACTAGTGGATGGACTTGGGGTAGAGCAGGTGCAATGGCCTGAGCAGTCTCTCACAGGCAGGTCTGCATGCAGAAAAGTCTGGCCTGACACCATGTACCCTGGTGTGGCACTCATGGTTTTTTTTTTTTCTTTTTCTTTTTAATTTAATTTTATTTTTAAACTTTACATAATTGTATTAGTTTTGCCAAATATCAAAATGAATCCGCCACAGGTATACATGTTATTTTTTTCTTTCTGAATCCACTGAGTGGTTTGTATTTTTTATTTTTTTAAAATTTTATTTTATTTTTAAACTTTACAATATTGTATTAGTTTTGCCAAATATCGAAATGAATCCGCCACAGGTATACATGTGTTCCCCATCCTGAACCCTCCTCCCTCCTCCCTCCCCGTACCCTCCCTCTGGGTCGTCCCAGTGCACCAGCCCCAAGCATCCAGTATCGTGCATCGAACCTGGACTGGCGACTTGTTTCATACATGATATTATACATGTTTCAATGCCATTCTCCCAAATCTCCCCACCCTCTCCCTCTCCCACAGAGTCCATAAGACTGATCTATACATCAGTGTCTCTTTTGCTGTCTCGTACACAGGGTTATTGTTACCATCTTTCTAAATTCCATATATATGCGTTAGTATACTGTATTGGTGTTTTTCTTTCTGGCTTACTTCACTCTGTATAATAGGTTCCAGTTTCATCCATCTCATTAGAACTGATTCAAATGTATTCTTTTTAATGGCTGAGTATTTATGATAAGAACTCTCCAGAAAGTATTTTTATTTTTTAATATAAATTTATTTATTTTAATTGGAGGCTAATTACTTTATTGTATTGGTTTTGCCATACATCGACATGAATCCGCCATGGGTGTACATGTGTTCATCCTGAAACCCCTTCCCACCTCCCTCCCCATACCATCCCTCTGGGTCATCCCAGTGCACCGGCCCTGAGCATCCTGTATCATGCATCGAACCTGGACTGGCGATTCATTTCACATATGATATTATACATGTTTCAATGCCATTCTCCCAAATCATCCCACCCTCGCCCTCTCCCTTAAAAAGTGGTTGTTTTTATTTGAATATATACAAAGAAGCCATTAATTTTTTTAAAATTTTATTTTATTTTTAAACTTTACAATATTGTATTAGTTTTGCCAAATATCGAAATGGATCCGCCACAGGTATACATGTGTTATTAAATTAAAAAAAATTTATAGTTAACAATATTGTGTTAATTTCAGGTGAACAGCAAAGTGCTTCAAGTATACATACACATCTATCGATTCTTTTCAAATTCTTTTCCCATTTAGATTGTTACAGAATATTGAGCAACATTCTCTGTGCTATACAGTAGGTTCTTGTTGGTTATCTATTAAATATTTAAATATAGTAGTATGTGTATGTCAATAAGAGCATTCCAGATGTGGCAAATGAGAAGAATGTAAAACCAAACACAATGGCTCCAAGAAAGGGTTGGACTGAGTTTTAGTTTCTCTTGGTTTTTATGCTCAGAGTGCTTCAAAAAGTTCTTTTTTCCTTAAAAAGATTCTCCAAAATGTTGGGTCCCAAACAATTTTTTTAAGAATGTTATTATTCTGAAATTGTGTGTGTATGTGTAGTTAGCTTTTGGGACTGATGGGTCATTCCTCCTCTGCCCCAGTTGTAGGTAGCCAGGTGAGGAGGCAGATGGCTGATGCTTCAGGGATGAGGGACATATGACTTCTCAGTGTATATTTATGACTAGTTGATAAAATGACCCTCAGGACTAGGAAGTCAGATCCCAGCCTCAGTTGAGAGATTCAGAAAAGGGAAACCTCCTTGTGGTTTTTAGCTTCTAGACCTGTATTTTTCAACCTCTGAATTGAGATATATTGGTGGGTTATGAGCTCAATCTAGTGGGTTGTAACCCACATATTTTAAAGATGAACTAAAATAGACTGTACAATAGAAAAAATGCCTTCATGAATGGTGGTTTTACTTTGGTAGATTTTGTTTTGGTGTTGTGTAAGTATGGATGTGTATGGATAAATCCTAGGTACTAACAATGTAAACTTTATTTCAAATAAGTTTAAAGTCTACTTCAAGAAAGAAAAAACACTGTTTAAGACAATTTGGAGACAAGTAGAAAATCTAGTTTAGGGAGAGACCCTTCACTCCTTGAGCTCCTCCCACAAATGCCAAGCACCCTGGGTCCTGGGTCCTGGGTCCTGGGTCTGGGTTTTCCAGGAGGCGGCCAGCCTCATGGGCCCCATGGGCCACACTCACACCTGAGTCTCGTAAAGGGCACGATGTGCTCCAGTTTACCATCTCAGATACACACACAGGTGCTAGCACGTATGTACACCCTCACTTGGGACAGCATTCCGCCCTTTCTGAGAGACAGCACTAAGCCCCAGTAGGTTCTCAGATCAGCGTCCATCCAAGGGTAAAATTCAAGAAAGGGGGGTTGTCACTTTCTTGCCCTAAGGGGCTATAAAGCTTCATTAGAAAGGTCTCTCCTCCTCTGCTCCCTGCCACCTACTCCTGTGTGCCGGAGCCACGTGTGAGCCCTTATTAAGCATGCACTTCTAAGCAAGGAGCATTGACTTCCTCTTAATTGAGGCATAATAATTAGAGCATTAGCACATTAGGAGGGTGAGACAGCATGTTTAGCTTTTGTGATTAATTATCTGAGGATTGTAATAAGTTGTTAAGACATTAATTACACTGGCATGTTTACTGCTCTCAGTGGCACAGGCAAGGCCTCGCCATGGCATGTCTAAGAGGGTAGCCGGGATGGGAGGCATGGTGGGTGGGTTACAGAAGCGAATCTGTGAATCCCTGTGGCCCATCTGAGGGGGTTGGGGTCAAGGTCTGCTGATTTTCTTCCAGGTCATGTGTGGTCCCAGGATGTAGAAGAATTTTTTTTTTTTTCTTGTAATGTAGAGTTGATGAAACAAAGACACTGAGTTCACCAAGTTCAAAGCCTTTTCAATCCTAGAGGTCAGTAACAATATAAACCATGTCATGACAGGCTTGTGGGTCTTCCCCTCAGGCTACCCCACAAGGATGTGTCTCTCTGTCGTGTGGGAGGGAGATTTCATTAGGGAAGAGGAGAGGACGATGGGTGAGACCTGGACATTTGAGCTGGGTAGGGGCAAGAAGGGAGAGCCTGGAAGCCTCTGAATGGAAGCCTCTGAACAGAAGCCTGAAGGAGAAGGTACTGTCCACCTTGTTTCCAATGTCATGGGTTGTGGGTCCCATGCTGGAAAGGCACTAACATAGGCTGGGTGTGCAGAATGTGTTGGGTGCAGTCAGCTATCCATGTATCAAGAATATTGGAGTGGGTTGCCATGCCCTCCTCCGGGGCATCTTCCTGACCTAGGAATCGAACTGGGGTCTCCTGCATTGCAGGTGGATTCTTTACAGGCTGAGCTACCAGGGAAGCCCGACTTAAATAGATAACAGACTTATTATTAGGGGAGAAAGGCAGCTTAGGGAGCTCAAATCTGGAGAGATCATTTAATAATTGTTTTAGGCTCTTGTGTAGACTTCCTTGGGATGTAGTTACCTGTTGTTGCTGAGAGAGGAGGTTAGGGAGAAGAGCCTAAGAGGTGAGTGGAATACATGTTTATATTCCTAGAGATGAAGAGTCAGCTGTTAAAAATCAACATTTGGCTAAAGCCAAATATGACTACTAGAGAATGAACTTTTTATTTTTAAAATGTATTTATTCCAAAAAGTTCATTATGGAAATTGTAGGAGTCCTGTTTTAAGTTTGACATGATGGTGCATGACCAACAATCTCTTGGCTCTGTCAACCAGTGGTTAGGCACTAGGTTTCCAGGTTATATAGCTTCCATCCTAAAGGCATGTTCATACTCAGTTCATGTGGCTGGAGGAGTAGGGAACATGGCCTAAAAGAGAATAATAGCCAGTTCATTTTTCCAAGATGACTTTGTCTAATGTTATGAATGCCAGATTTTTAAAAACCAGCACAGATTAGGAATATGACTTTTTTCTTACGCTGTTACTCTGCCTGGGGTTGTTTCTGTTATTGTTCAGTCAGTAAGTCTTGTCTGACTCTGTGTGACCCAATGGACTGTAGCATGCCAGGAGACTTCCCTATCCTACACCATCTCCCAGAATTAGCTCAAATTCATGTCCAGTGAGTCAGTGATGTTATCTAACCATCTCATCCTCTGCCCTCCTCTTCTCTTTTTGCAGTCAGTCTTTCCCAGCATCAGTGTCATTTCCAATGAATTGTCTCTTCACATTAGGTGGCCAAAGTACTGGAGCTTCAGCTTCAGCAGCAGTTCTTCCAATGAATGTTCAGGGTTGATTTTCTTTAGGATTGACTGGTTTGATCTCCTTGCAGTCCAAGGGACTCTCAAGAGTCTTCTCCAGCTCCACAATTAGAAAGCATCAGTTCTTCAAAGCTCAGCCTTCTTCATGGTTCAACTCTCACATCCGTACTTAACTACTGGAAAAACCATAGCTTTGACTATATGGACTTTTGTTGTCAAAGTAATGACTCTGCTTTTTAATATGCTGTTTGTTCAAGCTGGTTTTAGAGAAGGCAGAGGAACCAGAGATCAAATTGCCAACATCTGCTGGATCATCGAAAAAGCAAGAGAGTTCCAGAAAAACATCTATTTTTACTTTATTGACTATGCCAAAGCCTTTGACTATGTGGATCACAATAAACTGTGGAAAATTCTGAAAGAGATGGGAATACCAGACCACCTGACCTGCCTTTTGAGAAACCTATATGCAGGTCAGGAAGCAACTGGACATGGAACAGCAGACTGGTTCCAAATAGGAAAAGGAGTATGTCAAGGCTGTATATTGTCACCCTGGTTATTTAACTTATATGCAGAGTACATCATGAGAAATGCTGGGCTGGAAGAAGCACAAGCTGGAATCAAGATTGCCGGGAGAAATATCAATAACCTCAGATATGCAGATGACACCACTCTTACGGCAGAAAGTGAAGAGGAACTAAAAAGCCTCTTGATGAAAGTGAAAGAGGAGAGTGAAAAAGTTGGCTTAAAGCTCAACATTCAGAAAATGAAGATCATGGCATCTGGTCCCATTACTTCATGGCAGATAGATGGGGAACCAGTGGAAACAGTGTCAGACTTTATTTTTCTGGGCTCCAAAATTACTGTAGATAGTGATTGCAGCCATGAAATTAAAAGATGCTTACTCCTTGGAAGGAAAGTTATGACCAACCTAGATAGCATATGCAAAAGCAGAGACATTACTTTGCCATCAAAGGTCCGTCTAGTCAAGGCTATGGTTTTTCCAGTGGTCATGTATGGATGTGAGAGTTGGACTGTGACGAAAGCTGAGCACTGAAGAATTGATGCTTTTGAAGTGTGGTGTTGGAGAAGACTCTTGAGAGTCCCTTGGACTGCAAGGAGATCCAACCAGTCCATCCTAAAGGAGATCCGTCCTGGGTGTTCATTGGAAGGACTGATGGCTGAAGCTGAAACTCCAATACTTTGGCCACCTAATGCCAAGAGTTGACTCATTGGAAAAGACTCTGATGCTGGGAGGGATTGGGGGCAGAAGGAGAAGGGGCCGACAGAGGATGAGATGGCTGGATGGCATCACCGACTCGATGGACATGAGTTTGAGTGAACTCCGGGAGTTGGTGATGGACAGGGAGGCCTGGTGTGTTGTGATTCATGGGGTTGCAAACAGTCAGACATGATTGAGCGACTGAACTAACTAACTAGGTTTGTCATAGCTTTTCTTCCAAGGAGCGAGTGTCTTTTAATTTCATGGCTGCAGTCTCTGTCCACAGTGATTTTGGAGCCCAAGAAAAAAAATCTGTCACTGCTTCCACTTTATTCCCTTCTATTTTCCATGAAATGATGGTAGGATCTTAGTTTTTTGAACATTGAATTTTAAACCAACTCTCCTCTTTCACCCTAACCAAGAGGCTCTTTAATTCTTCTTCACTCTCTGCTGTTAGAGTAATATGATCTGCATATTAATATTTTCCCCTGCAATCTTGATTTCAGCTTGTGAATCATCCAGTCCAGCATTTTTCATGATGTACTCTGCATATAAGTTAAATAAACACGGTGAAAATAGACAGCCTTGATGTACTCCTTTCCCGATTTCAAACCATGCAGTAGTTCCTTGTAAGGTTCTAACTGTTGCTCCTTGACCTGCATACAGGTTTCTCAGGAGACAGGTAAGGTCGTCTGGTACTCCCATTTCTTTAAGAATTTTCCACAATTTGTTGTGATCCACACAGTCAAAGGCTTTAGGGTAGTCAATGTAATGGAAGTAGATGTTTTTTCTGGAATTCCCTTGCTTTCTCTATGATCCAATGAATGTTGGCAATTTGATCTCTGGTTCCTTTGCCTTTTTTAAATCTAGCTTGTACATCTGGAATTTCTCAATTCACATACTACTGAAGCTTAGCTTAGGTTTTTAAACATAACATTACTAGCATGTGAAATGCATGCACTTGTCTGTTAGTTTGAACAGTCTTTGGCACTGCCCTTCTTTGGGATTGGAATGAAAACTGACTCTTCAGTCATGTGGCCACTGCTGAGTTTTCCAAATTTGCTGACATGTTGAGTAAGGTACTTTAACAGCATCATCTTTGAGGATTTGAAATTGCTCAGCTGGAATTCTATCACCTCCACTAACTTTGTTTATAGTAATGCTTCCTAAGGCCCACTTGACTTCACCCTCCAGGATATCTGGCTCTAGGTGAGTGACCACGCCATCATGGTTAGCCCAGTCATTAAGATCTTTTTTTCTTGGTATAGGTCTTCTGTGTATTCTTGCTACTCTGTCTTAATCTCTTCTGTCTGTTAGGATCTTATTGTTTCTGACCTTTATTATGCCCATCCTTGCATGATATGTTCCCTTGATATCTCCAATTTTCTTGAAGATATCTCTAGTCTTTCCCATTCTATTGTCCTCTACTTCTTTGCTATGTTCATTGAGAAGCCTTTTTAGCTCCCCTTGCTATTCTCTGGAACTCTGCATTCAGTTTGATATATCTTTCCCTTTCTTCCTTGCTTTTTGCTTCTCTTCTTTCCTTGACTATTTGTAAAGCCTCCTTAGACAACCACTTTGTCTTCTTGCATCTGTTGTTCTTTGGGATGGTTTTGTTCTCTGCCTCCTGTACGATGTCATGAATGTCTGTCCATAGTTCTGGGATGGTTATTTCAGTTCAGTTCAGTCACTCAGTTGTGGCTGACTTTTTGTGACCCCATAGACTGTACCATGCCAGGCTTCCCTGTCCATCACCAACTCCTGGAGCTTACTCAGACTCATGTCCATAGAGTCAGTGATGCCATCCAACCATCTCATCCTCTGTCATCCCCTACTCTTGCCTTCAATACTTCACAGCATCAGGGTCTTTTCCAGTGAGTCAGTTCTCCACATAAGGTGGCCAAAGTGTTGGTGTTTCAGCTTCAGCATCAGTCCTTCTAATGGATATTCAGGACTGACCTCTTTTAGGATTGACTGGTTGGATCTCCTTGAAGTCCAAGGGACTCTTAATAGTATTCTCCAACACCACAGTTCAAAAGCATCAATTCTTCAGCACTCAGCTTTCTTTATAGTCCAACTCTCACATCCATACATGACTACTGGAAAAACCATAGCTTTGAATATATGGACCTTTGTTGGCAAAGTAATATCTCTGCTATTTAATACGCTGTCTAGGTTGGTCATAGCTTTTCTTCCAAGGAACAAGTGTCTTTTTAAATTCATGGCTGCAGTCACCATCTGCAGTGATTTTGGAGCCCAAGAAAATAAAGTCTCTCACTGTTTCCATTGTCTCCCCATCTATTTGCCATGAACTGATGGGACCGGATGCCATGATCTTAGTTTTCTGAATGTTGAGTTTTAAGCCAACTTTTTCACTCTCCTCTTTCACTTTCATCAAGAGGCTCTTTAGTTCTTCTTAGCTTTATGCCATAAGGGTGACGTCATCTGCATATCTGAGGTTATTGGTTATTTCTCCTGGCAATCTTGATTCCAGCTTATGCTTCATCCAGCCCAGCATTTCTCATGATGTACTCTACATATAAGTTAAATAAGCAGGGTGACAATATATAGCCTTGACATGCCCTGATCTGGAACCAGTCTGTTGTTACATGTCCAGTTCTAACTGTTGCTTCCTGACCTGCATACAGATTTCTCAGGAGGCAGGTCAGGTGGTCTGGTATTCCCATCTCTTTCAGAATTTTCCAGAGTTTGTTGTGATCACACTATCAAAGGCTTTGGCATAGTCAATAAAGCTGAAGTAGATGTTTTTCTGGTATTAACTTGCTTTTTCGATGATCAATTTTATCTCTGGTTCCTCTGCCTTTTCTAAATCCATCTTGAACATCTGGAAGTTCATGGTTCACGTACTGTTGAAACCTGGCTTGGAGAATTTTGAGCATTACTTCTCTAGTTTGAGATAAGTGCCATTGTGCGGTAGTTTGAGCATTCTTTGGCATTGCCTTTCTTTGGGATTGGAATGAAAATGGACTATTTCCAGTCCTGTGGCCACTGCAGAGTTTTCCAATTTGCTGGCATATTTAGTGTAGCACCTTCACAGCATCATCTTTTAGAATTTGCAATAGGTCAACTGGAATTCCATCACCTCCACTAGCTTTGTTTGTAGTGAGGCTTCCTAAGGCCCACTTGACTTCACATTCCAGGATGTCTGGCTCTAGGTGAGTGATCACACCATCGTGATTATCTGGGTCATGAAGATCTTTTTGTACAGTTCTGTGTATTCTTGCCACCTCTTCTTAATATCTTCTGCTTCTGTTAGGTCCATACCATTTCTGTCCTGTATCGAGCCCATCTTTGTATGAAATGTTGCCTTGGTATCTCTAATTTTCTTGAAGAGATCTCTAGTCTTTCCCATTCTATTGTTTTGATGGTTATTTACACTGTAATAAATATTTGTGTTTGTAAAAGGATACAATGCTCCTTCTGAAGTTGTTTAGATAACACACTCATATTAACTCCTCATTAATTTTCCTATTTGCTTAGCAATTTGAAAGTTCTAAATAATTATTTTTGTCTTAAAATTAACAACTTGTAGAATCATCATTAATTTTTGTAGTGTTTTACAATAATAAATGTATATTTAACCATAACTCATAGAATTCTAAGACATAGACTTTCATTCCAAGGTCCTTGCACAATACTTTCCCATATTTGAAAATATTCAGATGACAAGAAATTCAAATGACATGGCTTTTTTTTTTCCTGGTTGGATTTTCTTGCATTAAAAAGTAGTGATGTATGATTACACAGTCATTGATCTCACATACATTCAGGGGCCCCAGAAATGATTTTTGAAGTGAGTCTTCAGTTATTTAGCCTTTTGATGGCTGCAGCTCAAACAATGGGAGATTTTGGCCAAGCACCAGGGTTGAAGGCTGAGTTTGGTACATTCTAGTCTCATTTGTGAAAATGAAACTGCACCTTTTGTATGGAGTGAATTACCAGCATCAAGAGTTTGGGACTGGTGTCTTTAGGGCAGGGTTGGTAAGGGGCATGCAATTTAAATGGGAGGAACTGATATCCGAGACTATATAAGAAGTCAGGGTAGAGCCTGGACAGAGGCTGCTCATCCCCACTAATATCTCGCCATATTGACAAGGGACAGGCTTTTCATCCAGCCTAGTCTGACTGGAGAAGGAAGCATAGAAGGGTGATAAGTCAGCCTGAGCTGAAACTGGTGGGAATCACCAGCCTTCAGAGCTCCAAGAAGGCCTGTCACTTGGAGATGGGGGGAGAAGTGGAGAGGACCCTATTTCCTTTTATCCCCTATCTCCTCACTCCAGAAAGGTTCTTCCTCAGCTCACTTTGACACATAATTGACCAGAGACATATTAATATCTCTTTTGTTATTATCCAAAGGTTATTGCCCATAGATATATCAATATGTTTTTAGGGAGTGATACAGTTAACATCACCATGCAAGGTTGTTAGGGCTTAAAATGCATCAAGGGTTTATTATACAACTTATGATTGTAGTTATCATTCCCATTTTGCTCCATTAGGATTTTATTCCAACCTGGTGTATATTACAAACACAAGTTTATTACCATAAAATTTTCAAAAATGACACATCATATCCATCTTGTGGATGGAGAGCCCCCCTGCAAAGATCCACCTTGTCAACTAGCAGGAAAAATAAAAGAACATATTCTAGAGGAAATAATACCCACAGGACTAAAATTAAATGCCGTCAGAAAGTGTAGAGTCTGCTTTTCCAGGGGAGAGCACCGTGAAACACGGTACATTTGTCACAATATTCTGTTTTCCTGCACAGACATGACTGCTGTACTGCCTACCACACTCTAATGAAATAACAGAATGCTTTTAGTTAAGACATGTACAAAGGTTCAAATAAATACATTAAGTGCCAAAAAAGTTGTTGATATTTACTCAAATTTGGGTGTTTTGATATTCACTTACATAACAAATCACCAGCCACAAGCGTTAGTTTCTGCAAAAATTCCCCAGTTTTTTATCTTAATCTTAATTCTTAACCATATCTTAATTCTTGATCTTGAGATCTTAATCAATATTAAGAATGTTCAATTCCAAATGCAGAGCGATTCTTTCTTAGCCTGTTTCCCTGGGGGTCTTTAGGGTCTGCCCTGCCTAGCTGGCTCAGAGAGACCCCCTAGACTGGAGTGTATACCACTGACCTGCAGCTGAAGGCCTGATGAGCTTCAGATCCTACAGAGCAAACATTCTTTCTCAACTAAAAACTGTCCCCCCACTTTCCTGTTCTTTCCCGCTGCCTTAGTCTGCTCAGAGCATTAAGTGTGGAGCTGTTTGGTTATATTCCAGTAGGCCAGCACTAGAGCTTGGAAGGTGGAAGTTATCATTATTAAATACATTTCAAGTCTTCCACACATATCTGCATACAGCAAACATTAAAAATTAATGCCTTTAATAATAAAACCCAGAATAACGATGCTGTTATTACTAATTGTAATTTATGGCCAGCTGGTAGTGTGTTAAGTGCTCTGAAGAACATAAAGGTACAAAACAGCCTTCTTTGAATAGGTGAGTAGGATGAATGATTTCCTTGCTCTTGAGATCGCCTGCACATTTGATGCTTACTCACAGAGTAAGCAAGGAACCCCTTCTTCCTGGTTATAGGCCAGTCTGCCCCTTTAACAGTGTGGGAGGAAGAAGGAAGTCTTTGAGGCATTTCAAGGGGTGATTATAACCATTCTTTTCTGTGGTCCATGAAGTTATGATTCACATGACTGGCATCAGCTAGCATTTGATGTTATTAGTTATCTTCTCCTGTATGCTATCAGTCCCTCTACAAAGTAATAAGTCCCTTGAGATCTGGATCATTTTATATCTCCCAGCGACTGCTACAGTGTCTTAATTTGCATTATTGTAAAAGCTCTTAAAATGGAATTGTGTGTGTGTGTGTGTCTGCACTCACAAGTCTTTTGGCCCTTACAAAATTTTAAACTTTTTGATGTTCAAGGCAATGTCTTACTTATTATCTGTAGTTTTTAGTAGAGCCCTGTTCTCCCTATTAACATATATTGATTGATTAAATATTAAGCTATGATCACTTTTCTCATAGCTCTGCTATTATTACACATTAATGAGACACAGGGAGAAAGCAATGGCACCCCACTCCAGTACTCTTGAATGGAAAATCCCATGGGCGGAGGAACCTGGTAGGCTACAGTCCATGTGGTTTCGAAGAGTCGGACACGACTGAGCGACTTCACTTTCACTTTTCACTTTCATGCCTTGGAGAAGGAAATGGCAACCCACTCCAGTGTTCTTGCCTGGAGAATCCCAGGGATGGGGGAGCCTGGTGGACTGCTGTCTCTGGGGTCCCACAGAGTCGGACACGACTGAAGCGACTTAGCAGCAGCAGCAGCAGCAATGAGACACAAGATTCTCCATTTACTCATTCACTCATTCATTCATTCATAAAATATAGGCTTTTCCATTTTTCTAAGCATTATACTAAGTGCCAAGGATACAGAAGCAAAGTAGACAAGTCCGTGCTCTGTTGGAACTTATTCTCTTAGGATAGACAATAATCAAATTAGAGCATGGACAGGCAGGATGACTTCTAACTGTGGTGAGTGCTGGTAGGTAAATTATGGGCAGAAGGGGAGAGGTGGGAAGGATGCCACTTCAGAGAGTCACCAGGGAAAATCTCTACAACAAGGAGAGGGCTGGTTGGGCATTATCCACAGATGCTCTGAGATGATGCTTCTGAGGCTGAAAGCATTTAGCTTCTTAAGTTTGCTTTATCTAATTTATTTATTCATTCAGTAATTCCTTTATCATTTATTATGCCCGTGAGTGTGGGGTTCTGAGTACTTGGCCCTGAGGATCCAGAGATGATGATGGCATGACCCTGCCCTTGAGGAATTTGCAATGCAGTGGTAATGAGCATCCTGGAGATGTCAAATGCAGTGGACTCCTCTGAGCTGAAGGCTGAAGGAATCTGGGATATGGTTCATTTTTCATGTGCTCACTCAGCTCCTGGCCCAGGGCTGCACTGGGGTCAGCCCTCAGTGAAGGAGGAAGTGGGAGGACAGGCGGAGGGGCAGAGGTCACTGAGAACTCGAGCAGCTCTGGGCCTGAAGTAGGGCTCTGGTCAGAGCCTGGATGGCTGCCTTGTTCTTCATTTGAATTCGCTCTCTGCAGAATTAATTGCTAAAATCCTTCAGAAACCAGCAGGGAGGTGTTACTTGCCCAGAAGACATTTTCATTTAGCGAAATTTGTGCCTATGACACATTTCTAAGAGGAACCAGATTTCATATCCTTTATATTTCTTGCAGGACCTGTTAGAGGACTTTGTGTGTATGTACATGTGCATATGTACATATGTGTATGTATTTGGTTGGTTGATTGACTTGAGCTCTAGAACCAAAGAAGGAAAACGATTTTTGGTTTCTAAAAGGCTGTACTCTTGGTCCCTGAATAGAAGATGAGTCATAAGAATGTCAAAAGACAGTTTAAAAGGAGAAACACAGGATTATGCGTTCCTCCTGGTTATTGCATATAAATTGCTTCTTTGCCTGAAAGATCATGTTCCATAGGGACTAGCAAGTGCCTGGCTTCATTTGTTGGTTCCTGTGCCACGGAGTGAATTGAGTTCTTCCCCCTAGTAGTGGGGTGATTGTGTCTAGAATATCAAGCACAGAAGGTGGGCATTAATTAGAACTAAAGGCCTGTAATTGGAGTTGCCTTTATCCCTCCTTCCATTCTCCAAGCCTGAGACTGTCAGAAGGCTCGTTTTCACTGAAGCATCATAATTAACGCAGAACCTAATGTGAAAGGCAGATGAGGTTGAAACCCAAAATAGCTCAGCACTACCCAAGGGTTTATATGTGAAGAGCTGTGGCAAGCAGGCCTAGGAGAAGAGGAGGCCGGCATTTAGGTTGACCTCCAAATGTTTTCTTTTCAGAGAGGGAGTTTAGAAGTCAAGCCGGTAAGTACCCTTTCATATTCCTAAAAGGAACGTTCTAAAACATTGAACTAGTCACTGATGGAATGGGGTGTAGAACCCTGGTCTCCAGAAGTTGCAGGAACCACACTGGCAAGTCTCAAATCCTCTGCTTTCCTTTTATTGCCCCTGATTGTAAGAGAAGATTTCCTTCTTCATGAGGCTGACATCTTTTTTTTTTTTTTTGGTGGGATCTGGGAGGGCTGGTAAATGTAATAATGTCCACAAAGTCCTTGGAGTGTCTTGGAAGAAAATTCAAGGTATTTCTCTTGTTACTGCTGGTCTTCCAATTCCCCTGAACTCTGAGAACCCATTTAAGTGATTACTTCATGAGGAGGTTAGTAGAAAAGCAAGACTAATATATTTCTTCATTTGGCAGCTCCCACACAGCAAAGAACCCTAAGTGCACTTACAATCACTGTCATAGTCTCACACCTTCCCCCTGGGTTCTGCTTAGAACATAATACACTAAACACCTGCTATTTGTCTCCTAAGAAGACCAGATTTCATGAATTTCCACAGATTGCTTGCAGCACCCCTTGTGCACAGCACAAATATTTACTTAATTCCATGTCATGGGGGAACTAAGAGAAAGATAAGGGGAGTGCCTGTGCCACCTTATAATTCCAAGTCCCCAATTCAGAGAGAGGCAAAACAGGAAAAGAGAAAACTGAGGAATAGTTTAGGTTCTCCACACCAGGCTTCCTTGGGGGACTCAAAGTCATTGGCTTAATTTCCATCCTGAGCTATTTGTTGAAAGGAAATCCCCTAAATATATACAGTGTTCCTCTTCCCATCAAGAGGAGGTTCCAGAGGAGTGTCACATGATATTAGGTGTAAGAACAAGGACAACAATTGCTAATTTGATACACAGATGATTGGCACGTTAGGAAACTGTCTCATTGCACTTGCTGCTACAGGGTGCTCCCATGACTTGGGGGCATCAACATGCAATTCCTCTGGTGATGATGGAAATGGCATGCAGATTATTCACAGCCAGATGCAGATTCAGGAATGCTGGGGGCACCCACATGCAGAAACCAGCTACTTTGTTTCTACGTTGTTCAGTGGCTCAGTCTTGTCTGACTCTTTGTGACCCCATGCCAGGCTTCCCTGTCCTTTACTATGTCCCAGAGTTTGCTCAAACTCATGTCCATTGAGTCAGTGATGCCAGCCAACCATCTCATCCTCTGTCTCCCTCTTCTCCTCCTGCCTTCAGTCTTTCCCAGCATCAGGGTCTTTTCCAGTGAGTTGGCTTTTCATATCAGGTGGCCAAAGTATTGGAGCTTCAGCTTCACCATCAGTCCTTCCAATGAATAGTCAGGGTTGATTTCCTTTAGGATTGACTTGTTTGATCTCTGTAGAATATTTTTATTCCCTAGTGGTTTTTTTCTTTAAATCTTTTCTTATGGATGGTAATCTACTATGTCATTAAGTTGCTTTATCAGTAGATTTCCTAGATCATGTGGATTTTTATTCTCTTTTAAATATAAGTTTATTTATTTATTGGCTGGGTTGGGTCTTTGTTGCTGTATGGGCTTTTCTCTAGTTGCAGGGAGCTGCGCCTGCTCTCTAGTTGTGGTACATGGGCTTTGCATTGCGGTGATTTCTCTTGTTGCAGAGCACAGGCTCTAGGCACACAGGCTTCAGCAGTTGTGGCTCATGGGCTTCAGCAGTTGTGGCTCATGGGCTTCAGCAGTTGTGGCTCATGGGCTTCAGCAGTTGTGGCTCATGGGCTTCAGCAGTTGTGGCTCATGGGCTTCAGCAGTTGTGGCTTGTGGTCTCTGGAGTGCAGCTCAGTAGTTGCAGCACATGGGCTCAGTTGCTCCGTGGTGAGGGGGATCCTTCTGGACCAGGGATTGAACTGATGTCTCTTGCACTGGCAGGTGGATTCTCTACAACCGAGCCACCTGGGAAGCCCTGGGTTTTTATTCTGATGCTTGGCCATTTTGGAAAAATCAGGGATAAATTGTTTTCCCAATCAAGATATAATCAGGGCTGGCTTTATTTTAGAGACATTGCTTTCTGATTTTTCAAACTTCCTCTGACATTTAGTAATTTACCTGAACTGAAATACTTGCTAGTACAAATAACTTGAGCCAAAGTCAAACAGTGTAAACAGTGTAAAGACTTTTGGGGAAGAGTCACTGGGTAGCTGTGAACATGAGCTTTGGGGTTGACTGAGATATGTAGCTAGGGTTAAAAAATGGTGTCAAACTGGTACACTCTGGCTGATGTGGCCCTACTGATTAGTGGGTATATGAGATACTATTTATTCCTTAGAGTGAATATAACATCTGCATGCAGCCCAGTCCTCTGATTTTGACAGTGGCACCAAGGTGTTTTGCTCCTTGGCAGAAAACTTTTGACAAACCTAGACAGAATATTAAAAAGTGGAGACATCACTTTGCCAACAAAGGTCCATCTAGTCAAAGCTATGATTTTTTCAAGCAGTCATATATGGATGCGAGAGTTGAACCATAAGGAAGGCTGAGCATGGAAAAATTGATTGTTTTGGATTGTGGTGTTGGAGAAGACTCTTGAGAGTCTCTTGGACTGCAAGGAGATGAAACCAGTCAATTCTAAAGGAAATCAGTCCTGAATATTCATTGGAAGGACTGCTGCTGAAGCTGAAGCTCTAGTACTTTGGCCACCTAATGCAAAGAGCTGACTCATTGGAAAAGACCCTGATGCTGGCAAAGATTGAGGGCAGGAGGAGAGGGGGCCGACAGAGGATGAGATGGTTGGATGGTGTCATTGACTCAACAGACATGTTTGAGCAAACTCTGGGAGATAGTGAAGGACAGGGAAACCTGGCATGCTGCAGTCCATGGGGTCACAAGAGTCAGACACAACTGAGAGGCTGAACAACAGCAAGGTTTTTGAAAGATGGTGTTGCTTTCCATACACTCAAACTTAAAAGACTGGAGATACATAATTTAAATATGTACAATTGTTATTTTTTTGAAAAGACTGGAGATAAAGCTTCAGATCCCTTCACTTTCTCCATAATGTCTTTAATAGGCTAACATTCTTCATATTTTTTGCCAAATTTTCTAGAATGATAGAAGTTAAAGGTGCCTGAGGAAACAGGCTGTTTTTTAGGAAACCTCAGGTTTCAGACAACTAGAGACTAGGAAAGATAGGTGGGAAGAGACCAACAGATAAAGCTGTAAATGTGCCAGTAGTGAAGGGCATTGAATACAGTTATATAGGAAAGAACACCAACATGGGTTAAAGTTTCAGCTCCACTAAAAGTCGCATCAGCTATCTATCCTGATTCTTAAGGTGACAGATGGGTAGAAGACTTCACTGAAAAGACCCAGATTGAGTTTCCATATTTCTGCTCTGCTAGCCTCAAACCATCAGAATTAGCTCCTCTCATGCTTGCACAAGTGTTGCTGCAGCTTTTGTATCACATAATTATGCACCAATATCTGAAGATGAATACAGGGTCTACTTTACTTTATAAAACCTAAGATGTCTTTGTTTGGAAGATGCACTATTAATATTTTATATACTACCGCAAAAGGAACAATACTGCCAGTTGGATTTTGACAAGCCATTTATTGTCAAATGCATCCTGAATTAACCAATCGATGAAATGTTTCTTATGTAAGAATGCCTTTGAAACCTTTTATCATAGCATTTCCCCTCTGTCAGCAGACTTCCCACATACCAGTCCTCGAGCCAGTCCCTGGTAGTACCCCATGTCTTGTGTATGTCCTCCTCTTCTCTCCGAGGGCCTTGGAAGTTTGCAGCTTCGGCTGGGCCAGTTCCATGCAAGCCCATCATTTTACGAAGTCTCTGGCTTCTCCCACCCTTCTGGATTTTGGCAAACACCACGCTAGCAGTTACTTCTTATGGGACAAACTGTTACGAGTGGAAGAACAGAGAGTGGGATGGGACTTGTAGACAGATTGCTCCCTCTCTGACCCAACCACCCCGCAACACCGCCTCCCCCTCATCCCGTTCCATAGCATGGGTTTTGGTTGTAGCTTCTTTGGAGATAGTCTCAACTGGCTCAGTAACTTCGGTTACTTCGGTAACTGTTAACGTCGGTAACTGTGTCTCTATGACATGGTGGGCCAACCTGAAAAAGAATCATGTTTGTGTATTTTCCATTCTTCCTTGCGCCATTCCCTCCTTCCTTCACTCCTGATGCCCCGGCGTCATACCTCTCAATAACATATTCACACTTTACCCTTGCCTCAGACCTTGTTTTCTAGGGAAGGAGGCTGATCCAACCACCACTATGACCTCAAATCAATCCAGATTAGTTCTAGCTACTTGAGGGAGAGGTAGACTTCAGAAGAAAACTAGGGCTCTGCTGATATGGAAGGGAAATGGTATAGCTGGAGAGTGGGCCATCAGCGGAATTGACTAGTACCTGCCCTGCTTCCCAGGGTTGTCAAAGAGTTAAACAGATAATGAGGTACAAATGTTCTCAAGCGTAACATAAAAATGTAGAGTTGTCATTGGACTCATGACTCTTCACAAGAACTTTACTAATTCATTCATCTGACAAAAATTATTTAATGAGCATGTACTGTTTGCCAGTCCAGTGGCTGGCAGAGGTAATACAACAGTTTCTGATTTGCAGGAGCTTCTTATCTATAGGGAAAATAAGCAAATAAATTACATGTGATTACGGATTGAGGGCAGGAGAAGGGGATGACAGAGATGAGATTGTTGGATGGCATCACCGACTCAATGGACATGAGTTTGGGTAAACTCCGGGAGTTGATGATGGACCGGGAAGCTTGGAGTGCTGCGGTCCATGGGGTCTCAAAGATACGGACGTGACTGAGCGACTGAACTGAGCTGACTGAACAGTTTTCTAAGGGAAATGGAGGGTGTGTTGTAAGAACTTAGGTTTGGAGTCAGGGGTCAAAAAAAGCTGCATGGGCAAAATGACGTATAAGCTAAGAGCTGGAGGAGGACTTGGGGATAGGTGGTTGGGAGGGGGGCACAGAGGTGTGATAGGTGGAAGGAAAATCATCTACAAAGGTGAGGAGATAAAAGAGGGCTTGGGTAGGATGGCAAAGCCCAGTTTATGGCACGTGGCTCCCTTGGCTTGAATTAAGAAGGCAATGAGGAACCACTGAAATGTTTAAGAAGCATAGTTTTAGGCTGATTCATGTTGATGTTTGGCAGAAACCAACAAAATTCTGTAAAGCAATTATCCTTCAATTACAAAATAAATTAATTTTTAAAAAAATTTTATTTTATTTTTAAACTTTACATAATTGTATTAGTTTTGCCAAATATCAAAATGAATCCGCCACAGGTATACATGTGTTCCCCATCCTGAACCCTCCTCTCTCCTCCCTCCCCATACCATCCCTCTGGGTCATCCCAGTGCACTAGCCCCAAGCATCCAGTATCGTGCATCGAACCTGGACTGGCAACTCGTTTCATACATGATATTATACATGTTTTTAAAAAGCATTGTTTTAGAAAAACCTCTTCAATAATGGTAGAATGAATGGAGTGGTGAGGAGGATGCTAAGCAGTCAGGAAGCTGAGACACAATCATATAATGTGGCATTTCCTTTTCTTTATTTAATTGAGTTTGGAGGAGTTTTTCTTAGTTAAATATTCTTTGTAATTTATGATTTAGGTGGGATGAATTGAGAGAGTAGCACTGACACGTACATACTACCTGGTGTAGAATAGCCAGTAGGAAGCTGATGTACAGCACAGGGGGCTCCGCCGGGTGCTCTGTGACAACCTAGAGGGGTGCAATGGGGTGGGGGGGAGGGCTCAGGAGGCAGGAACGTATGTGTACTTGAGGCTGATTCACATTGTTGTAGGGCAGAAGCCAACACAATGTTGTAAAGCCATTAGCCTCCAATTACAAATAGAAAAAAGTTTTAAAAAGAATATTACAAACCCTGCATATGTCCCTAATGTCCCCACATATATCAACTTGCTCAAGGACAGATTAACCTTTTCAAATAAAGGATAGGAAGGATCTTTGTGACCTTTAACCCAGACAGTCATGTGCATAACAGCTGTCTTTTGTTTGTGCTGTTAGTTCTGATTAGATCTTGGGGGTACTGATGAATGCAAGGTCAATAATGTGACTCCCCAGGGAGTCAATTACCCCTGAAGAGAGAAGCACCAGCAGACTAAATTTCTGTATGTGGCTGGTCATCTGCAGCCATTGTTGCAAAGTGTACAAGGGGAAATCTACTAGGTAACTTACTCATCTATTTTTGTTTTTTTATGTATTCATTCATTCGTTTGTTTCTTCGTTCTTATTCAGCTCATGCTTTCATAACAAAAATACCCTAGATTATTGGGAGGCTTAAACAACAGATATGAATTTTCTTGCAGTTTTGGAGGCTGGGAAAATCCAACAGGGTGCAAGTCAGTTGAGTTCCTGATTAGAATTGTCTTCCTGGCTTGCAGACAGCTAACATCTTGCTGTGTGCTCAGATAGCCTTTTCTTAGTGCTTGTGGAGAAAGAGAGTGAGAAAGCTCTCTGATGTCTCTTCTTATAAGAGCACCGAGTCCATAATGAAAGTCCCATCATCAGGACCTCATCTAACCCTGTTTATCTCCCAAAGGTTGCGTTCAAATACAATCACATCAGAGTTAGGACTTTAATATAAGAATTTTGGAGGACACAAAAACTCAATCTATAGCACTTTTTTATTTCCTTTTCTTCCTTCTATCATTTTATTTCATTGAACTTGCATTTATTGAATATCTTCTATGGATTAGCTATATTATTAGCCACTGTTGGTAGGAAAATAAACTAATATAGGCCTTGTTTCAAAGAGTTTATAGTGGGGAAAGAAAAGTCAGAAAATAAAAGATGTCAGTATGGTGTGAGAGTGCCAGAAGAGAGTTACACATGAAACGCTATGAATGTATAGGGGAGAAATGTAAACCTTCATAAATGCAAACTTCATGGTGTGGGACAGAGAGAAAGAGGAGGGAGAAGAGTGAATGGTGGCATATCATGGAAGAGAGAACATTAGGAAACCCTCTGAAGGGGAAGAGGTGCTTGAGCAGAGTTTTCAAGCAAGAGGGCACTGGCTTGGTTGTGGTGTTGGGTGTGGGGCCGGGCTTGGTACTCCAGATAGAGGGATCACACAGGAAGAGTGTAGAGGTATGTGACAGCATGATGTGTGCAGGGACCAGCAAGGATGTCATGAATGGCAGTGAATGGAAAAAACCTTGGGAGACTGTGGGGAGGGTCATCAGAGAAGGCTAGGAAAGGGGGCAAGGAATAGATCATGGGTGCCCTTCTGGACTGTGGTATGAAGTTTGAATTTATTTTGAAGATATGAAGAGGCGTTGATGGTTTTTAAACAGGAGAATGACATAAATAGATGTGCATTTTTAGAATGTGGATGAATTTAGGAATATGAAGGGTAGATGAGTTTCCTGGATGATGCAAGAGGTAAAGAACAGTCTGCCAGTGCAGGAGATGTAAGAGATGTAGGTTTGATCTCTGGGTTGGGAAGATCCCCGGGAGGAGGGCTTGGCAACCCACTCCAGTATTCTTGCCTGGAGAATCTCATGGACAAAGGAGCCTGGTGGGCTACAGTCCACAGTGTTGCAGAGTCGGGCATGACTGAAACAACTTAGTAGGTATGGATGAAGGGTAGATAGGCAAGGTTGAAAGCAGAGAGACAATTACAGATGGTGTTTATTTGAAAATCTGCTTTCAGTGTTGTTTGTCCTATTGATGGGGGGACAGTAGCCTCATTGGTTTTACCCATACAGGGTGTGACATAGAGAAGGAGAGCAAAACTACCGGATAAAGATATATGGATAAAGAATATATGAAAGATGCTTGCCATTTGTGGGAGATAAATTCTAGAAGACTTGATGACTAAGGAAAGTTGTGAATCCCATAATAATGAAATGTTCACCCCCTTTGAACTCTCATTCATCTAGCATATCCTTTTTCCACTTTTAGTTGCCAAGATCAAGAATATCAACCATTCTGAACTGCATTTTGGGTTTGGAAAAGGGGCACATCTCCCTGTGTCAGAACGTGGCTTGTTACCATAACCTGTGATGAATATTATAAGGTCAGAACTGTGAGAATGGTGACTGGAACATTCTTAAAAGTTTTCCTCCAAACTTGAAGTGTAGAATCAAGAAAGAAATGAGGATATTATTAGATTTTCTAAGCTTTCCCAAGTACTTTTCATTTGGATTCTGAAATTAATATAACTCAGAGCTTCTTCTCTTCTTCAAGTGTACATCTACTCAATGGGATCTACCACCATATGGAAAGGTGAAATGATAATGAATGACACTTTGCTTCATCTTATTCAGAAATAAAGCATGCTGTTCAGTCATCCCACCCTCCCCGAACGGAGAAAGGACATTTAATCTGTGTAACACTTTCTTTTGCCAGGAGTCAGTAACCCTCTGTATTTTTAGGTCCTCTTGAAAGTCCATTAATAATGTAATTTTTTTTTTTTTTGAGATCTTTCCTGCCTTATGCACTGACATCGGCATATTTCTGGTTTTCTGTTTGGACCTATGGGAGAGTTTCTTTCATTCACTCTCCTGTTGATAAAACCTGTTAGATTTTTTAAGTCTTCCTATCTTTCTACTTGTTATCCATTAAGTCTTGCTCTCATCTTTATCCTTCCTTATTGCTAACAGTTGTTTCTAGACTGTGTGTCATCATGGATAACCACTGATATACATCACAGGTTCAAGTTCTCACGCTTGTGTTCTATTCCCTGGGTGGGTGACCACCTCTCAGATGTAGGATATGAGAGCTGTGTGGGATTTAATGCTGTATGTGACACACAGAATTTGTAGGCACACAGTGATCAAAAGAACTGTAACTCTAGTTGGAAGAGCATCATGATTGCTTGATTTTAAATCTAGGCAGATGATAGGCAGAAAACAACTTCTGGTGGGTATGTCTTCAGTTGACTTGCTCAGTCCTGTCTGATTCTTTGCAACCCCATGGACTGCAGCATGCCAGCTTCTCTGTCCATTACCAACTCCCAGAACTTGCTCAAACTCATGTCCATCAAGTCAGTGATGCCATCCAATCATCCCATCCTCTGTCATCCCCTTTTCTTCCTGCCTTCAATCTTTCCCAGAATCAGGGTCTATCTTAGTGGTTAACTTATTAAATACCTAAAATCAATTTAAAAAACTTGAATGAGTTTGTGGTATAAGGTCAGAGAAAGTGAAAGTGGGAGTTGCTCAGTTTTGTCTGACTCTTTGCAACCCCAATGGACTATATAGTCCGTGGAATTCTCCAGTGCAGAATACTGGAGTGGGTAGCCTATCCCTTCTCCAGCGGATCTTCCTGACCCAGGAGTCAAACTGGGGTCTCGTGTATTGCAGTCAATTCTTTACTAACTGAGCTATCAGGGAAGCCCTATATGATCAGAGAAAGGCAAATGAATGGAATGATCCTCACACTTCTAATTGTTACTCTTCCTGGGTTTTCTGATAAGAGAGGTGATATTTTTGAGGTTCAAATACTGACTCATGTATATAGGCATTAAAGAGTTTAAGAATAAAGCCCTAGTTACCACACAGAACAGATTTTAACTTCAATCTTTAGCTGAGGACATTTACTATGTGAGGCAGGAACAGCCACAATTAGGCATTGTAGTAATGAGAGATCTTCCAGGAAGTCCAGAAAATAATTATTTTTCATCTAAGATCATGCAAAACCTGGACAAAGCAACATATAATAAAATTACTCTTGTGGAGCAGGAGTAGGCATTTGATGAATTATATAGGCACAGTCACATGACCTGTTGGCCTACATTGCAAATACCTGTGCTGTGGCAATTAAAAGGTAGAAGTAGAATAGGAGAGTTGTGGAAATAGACACTTAACTTTTGCGTAATGTGATGGTAGAGCTGCCTTTGAGAGGAGAACAAGTATGATTTCAGTACTATAGGGCTTATTTGAAGACTGATTTTTTAATTTCATTTAAGTATGTGATAAATTTTCAGATGATTCACTGATATAGAAATAATAGGATGAAAACTTGTTGCACAAATGTTAATATTAAAGAAATAATTGCTTTGTAAAATTTTTCTAACTATACCTTCACTTTCTTTTGAGGAATTAAAATTTATGTAAGACAAGATTTCAAATTTTCAAGTGTTTGTTTTACTGAATTTTGACAAATATACACAATACCACAATCAAAATTTAGAACATTTTCATCAACCAGAAAGTTCTCTCTTGCCAGTTGTAGTCAATTTCTGCATCCAACTGGCAACCAGTGATTTGAATTGTATCATCATAAATTAATTAGTGTTGCCTGTTCTTAAATATTATATAAATGGAAAAAGAACCCAGAGAGAAAAGAATGCCCCAGGGTAGGATTCCATTTACCCTGGGGCATTCTTTTCTCTCTGGGTTCTTTTTCCACTGTCTCAGCCATATTTGCTGTTGTCCATTTTTTAAATTTTAGTTTTACTGATTGCTTTACAATAGCAAGTAATATTTTATTGTCCTTTTAATCTTGCAATTCTTTGCTGAATAATGGTTTTGAATACCTACTTATGTGCTACTTAAGTGTTGCAGCCTGTGCTCATATCTTATTCTTATGAAATGTCTGTTCAGGTCTGCAGTCTACTTGGTAATTTAGCTGATTGTCCTCTTATCAGTAAAAATTCTTTATTCTGGATACAAATTTTTGGCCAGATATGTGTATTTTAAATATTTTCTATCAGACTGTGACATGCCTTTTTATTTTCTTAATAGTTTTTATATGTAAATCTTATGAGTACTATGGATTTATTTTGTCTCATCTAAGAAATCTTAGTCCCCCAACTAGGGACTGAATCCAGTTTCTGGCAGTGAAAGCACAGAGTCCTAATCATGGGACTTCTGGGGAACTCCCTTGTTTTTCTCATATGTTGCTAAAAAAAGGTTTTCATTTCTCCTATTGAATTATCTTTCCATCTTTGTCAAAATCAATTGATTCTATATGTATGGGTGTATTTCTGAAATCTTTTTGAATTCTATTCTTAACCCAGTACAGCGGTGTTTTTTACCATGTTGTAAACTCATTGTAAATCTTTCACTTCGTTTTAGTTTTTCAACATTACTTGGTACATTCTGGTGACTTTGCATTTATATAAAAATTTGGAATTATTTCATGTTTTCTACAAAGACTGAAGTATTATTTGGAATGATACTGAATCTGATTATCTTAAAGATATTAGATCTTCCAAGAGTTTAATTTACATAGATTTCAGTATGGCGGTCTTGTTTACCTTCATCAAATTTACTCCCAAAGATATTTTTAATAGCTATGGAGGTGTAACTTACATATTATGAAAATTGTCCACTGTAAGTGTACAATTCAATGCTTTTGTTCAATTTATAGATGACACAAACATCATTTCAGTCCAGTATTATAACATTTTGATCACCCAGAGAAGTCTCCTCACACTTATTTACCATTAATTCCCTTTCACCCTCATAACCCTAGGCTGCTATTGATCAAAGTTATATCTCTTTAAATGTCTTTACATTTAGTATTAAAGAATCATGTAATGCCTTTTTTTTTTGGCAGCTAGTTTCTATCATTATCGTAATGTTATTGAGGTTCAACTTGGTTGAAGGATATCAGCGGTTTGTTCCTTTGGATTGGTGAATAGAATTTCACTGTTTTTCACAAATATTCATAATTTGTTCATTCTTTTACTAGTTGATAAGCATTTAGATTTCCCCCCTTGTTTTTGACTATTATGAATAAAACTGTCATGAACATTTCTGTACAAGTCTTTGTGAGGACACACATTTTCATTACTTTTAGGTAGACTCCTAGCAACTGGATTGCTTTGTTCTATGGTAACTTTGTGTTTAGCTTTCTTTCCCTGCCCCAAATGAGTTATAACTGACTTATTAGCTTCAAGTGTACACCGTCATGATTCAATATTTTTATGTATTAATATATGGTCATCACATGTTAGCTAGACTTGTTTTTAGCTTTTAAAGGAATTGATAATCTATTCTGTGAAGTGGTTAAACTCATACTTTCATGAACAACCCACAGGGTTCTGGTTGCTTCAAACACTTGCCAAAATTTGCGACTGTCTTATTACTACAGCCATTCTACTAGATATGTAGCATTTCATTGTGGTCTCAGTTTGTATTTACCTAATGAATAATGATGCTGAGCATCTTTTCACGTGCTCATTAGTGATTCCTATATCTCCTTTGGTGAAATGTCTATTCAAATCTTTTGCCCATATTTAAAAATTGGATTGTTTGGCTTCTTATTATTGACTTACAAGGAGTCTCTATGCATTGTGAATACAAGGCCTTTATCAGATAAATGATTTGTAAATATTTTCTCCCAGTCTGTAGCTTGCCTTTTCACTTTCCTAATGATGTCTTTAGAAGGATAAGGGTTTTAAATTATGATGGTGTCTTATTTACCAGTTGTTCAACCTTTAGCTGTTAAATATGATGTTGGTTGTGCCCCTTCAAAGATGGACACATGCTTATTCCCAGAACCCCAAAATATGTTACTTTACTGTCAAAAGGGACTTTGCAGAAGAGATCAAGTTTATAGACCCAGAGATAGGAAGATTATCCTAGATTATGAAGGAGGGCCCTTTGTAATCACACATATTCTTAAAGGCAGAGAACCTTCTCAGGCCATGGTCAGAGAAGGAGATGTGGTGATGGAAAAAGGGACAGAAAGGTGCTACATTGCTGACTTTGAAGAAGGAAGAGGGGGGCCATAAGTCAAGTAATGCACCCATCCTTAGAAGATGGAAAAGGCAAGAAAACGGATAGTCCCTCAGAAACTCTGCAAGAAAAAATAAGCCCTGCAGACCTTTTGTTATTTTATTATTATAAGATAATTTTGTTTTAAGTTACTGTTTGTGGTAATTAGTTATGGCAGCAGTAGAGGTAATACAGTTAAATTTAGAAAGCTTTCTTATCCCTAGATGGAGAGTTTTTATCATGAATGAATGTTGGGTTGTCTTAAATGCTGTTTCTGGACCTATCTGCATATGATAATGTGGTTTTCTGTCTTTTATCCTATTGATGTGGCATTATATAACTTGTTACTGTTCTTTTTATTATATATTAATATGCTAATATATGGTATGTTATATTAATTGATTTTTCATGTTAAACCAACGTTTCTTTTGTGAGATAAATCTACTTGGTCATGGTACATATTCCTTTATAAATGTTGCCAAATACACTTTGCTACTATTTTGTTGAATATTTTTTAATCTGTGTTTATGAGGTATAGTGACCTATAGTTTTCTTTTCTGGTGATATCTTTGACTTTGGAATCAGAGTAATATCAAGGATATTTTCATGCTATTGTTAAGTGGTATTGCTTTCTAATTCATATTCCAATTGTTTACTTTACTGTTAGTTTTTTTCTTGTATCAAACATGAAAGCACTTTTTCCTATGACACAGTTATTGTAATGCTCTCATAAGTTTTAATCCAGAGGCTTTATAACCTTAGCTATTAGATTTAAGTCTGTATTCATCTCAGGTTAATTCAGGAGCGTGGGGTTTGCTTTATTTCTCCCATTGCATTTTTAGGCTTCCCAGGGGTTGCTAGTGGTAAAGAAACTGACTGCCAATGCAGGAAAGAGGAGACGTGTGCTTGATCGCTGGGTCAGGAAGATACCCTGGAGGAGAACATGGCAATCCATTCCAGTATTCTTGCCTGGAGAATCCCACGAACAGAGTAGCCTTGTGGGCTACAGTCCACAGGGTTGCAAAGAGTTGGACACAGCTGAAGCTACTCAACACACACACACACACACACACACACACACACACACTGCATATTCAATACTTTAAAAAATTGAATTTCTTTGAAACATTTGTTCAATACTACTTTACTGTTTAGGTTTTGGACTATTTAATTAAATTATTTGTTTGTATTTTTGCCATTATTACCATGGTTTTGATTACTGCATCTTGGTAGTAAATCTTTGAAGTCAACTAGAAAAATCCTCAAACTTAGTTTTCTGATTTCAATATTGTTATGACAATTCTATGTCCTTTACAGTTTATTTAAAATTTAGGAAGTAATTACCAATTTCTATGAGAACATCTGCAGATATTTTCTTCAAATTTCATTGACAATATAGACTCAATTTGAGAAAATTAATGTCTTAAAATATAAAGCTTTTCAATTCATGAATACAATACAGTTTCATTTTATTTGAATTGTCTTTTTTTTTTTTTTTAAGCAACTTTTGATTTTAGTTCTCAGTGTAGAAGTCTTATATCTCTTTTGTTACATTTTTTCCTAAGCATTTTTTAAATTTATTTTTTAAAATTTTATTTTATTTTTAAACTGTATATAATTGTATTAGTTTTGCCAAACATCAAAATGAATCCGCCGCAGGTATACATGTGTTCCCCATCCTAGACCCTCCTCCCTCCTCCCTCCCCATACCATCCCTCTGGGTCGTCCCAGTGCACCAGCCCCAAGCATCCAGTATTGTGCATCAAACCTGGACTGGCATCTTGTTTCCTACATGATATTTTATGTGTTTCAATGTCATTCTCCCAAATCTTCCCACCCTCTCCCTCTCCCACAGAGTCCATAAGACTGTTCTATACATCAGTGTCTCTTTTGCTGTCTCGTACACCGGGTTATTGTTACCATCTTTCTAAATTCCATATATATGCGTTAGTATACTGTATTGATGTTTTTCCTTCTGGCTTACTTCACTCTGTATAATAGGCTCCAGTTTCATCCACCTCATTAGAACTGATTCAAATGTATTCTTTTTAATGGCTGAGTAATACTCCATTGTGTATATGTACCACAGCTTTCTTATCCATTCATCTGCTGATGGACATCTAGGTTGCTTCCATGTCCTGGCTATTATAAACAGTGCTGCGATGAACATTGGGGTACACGTGTCTCTTTCCCTTCTGGTTTCCTCAGTGTGTATGCCCAGTAGTGGGATTGCTGGATCATAAGGCAGTTCTATTTCCAGTTTTTTAAGGAATCTCCACACTGTTCTCCATAGTGGCTGTACTAGTTTGCATTCCCACCAACAGTGTAAGAGGGTTCCCTTTTCTCCACACCCTCTCCAGCATTTATTATTTGTAGACTTTTGGATCGCAGCCATTCTGACTGGTGTGAAATGGTACCTCATAGTGGTTTTGATTTGCATTTCTCTGATAATGAGTGATGTTGAGCATCTTTTCATGTGTTTGTTAGCCATCTGTATGTCTTCTTTGGAGAAATGTCTATTTAGTTCTTTGGCCCATTTTTTGATTGGGTCATTTATTTTTCTGGAGTTGAGCTGTAGGAGTTGCTTGTATATTTTTGAGATTAGTTGTTTGTCAGTTGCTTCATTTGCTATTATTTTCTCCCATTCTGAAGGCTGTCTTTTCACCTTGCTGATAGTTTCCTTTGATGTGCAGAAGCTTTTAAGGTTAATTAGGTACCATTTGTTTATTTTTGCTTTTATTTTCGCGGATAGCCAAAGCGATCCTGAGAAAGAAGAATGGAACTGGAGGAATCAACCTACCTGACTTCAGGCTCTACTACAAAGCCACAGTTATCAAGACAGTATGGTACTGGCACAAAGACAGAAATATAGATCAATGGAACAAAATAGAAAGCCCAAAGATAAATCCACGCACATACGGACACCTTATCTTTGACAAAGGAGGCAAGAATATACAATGGATTAAAGACAATCTCTTTAACAAATGATGCTGGGAAATCTGGTCACCCACTTGTAAAAGAATGAAACTAGACCACTTTCTAACACCATACACAAAAATAAACTCAAAATGGATTAAAGATCTAAACGTAAGACCAGAAACTATAAAACTCCTAGAGGAGAACATAGGCAAAACACTCTCTGACATACATCAAAGCAATTTATAGATTCAATGCAATCCCTATCAAGCTACCAACAGTATTCTTCACAGAGCTAGAACAAATAATTTCACAATTTGTATGGAAATACAAAAAACCTCGAATTAAATTTTTTTTTATTGAAGGATAATTGCTTTACAGAATTTTGTTGTTTTCTGTCAAACTTCAACATGAATCAGCCATAGGTATGCATATATCCCCTCCCTTTTGAACCTCCTTCTCATCTCCCTCCCCATCCTACACCTCTAGTTTGATATAGAGCACCTGTTTGAGTTTTCTGAGCCATACAGCAAGTTCTCATTTGCTATCTATTTAACACATGCTAATATAAGTTTCCATGTTGCTCTCTCCATACAGCTCACCTTCTCATCCCCTCTCCCCGTGTCCATAAGTCTATTTTCTATGTCTGTTTCACCACTATTGCCCTGTAAATAAATTCTTCCGCACCATTTTTCTAGATTCTGGAGAAGAAATGTGTATATATGTGCGTTAGAATATATGTTTATCTTTCTCTTTCTGACTCACTTCACTCTATACAAGGTTCTAGGTTCATTCACCTCGTCAGAACTGACTCAAATGTGTTCCTTTTTATGGCTGAGTAATACTTCATTGTGTACAGGTACCACTACTACTTTATCCATTCATCTGTCGATGGGCATCTAGGTTGCTTCCATGTTCTAGCTATTGTAAATAGTGCTGCAGTGAACAATGGGATAATGCATCTTTTTCAATTTTGGTTTCCTCGGGCTATATGCCAAGGAGTAGGATTGCTGGGTCATATGGTGGTTTTATTCCTAGTTTTTTAAGGAATCTCCATACCATCTTCCATAGTGGCTGTATCAATTTACATTTGCACCAACACTGCAAGGGCGTTCTCTTTTCTCTACACCCTCTCCAACATTTATTGTTTGTAGACTTTTTGTTGAGGGCCATTCTGACTGGTGTGAGGTGATATCTCATTGCAGTTTTGATTTGCATTTCTCTAATAATGAGTGATGTTGAGCATCCTTTCATGTGTCTGTTAGCCATCTGTATGTCTTCTTTGGAGGAGTGTCTGTTTAGGTCTTTTTCCCACTTTTTGATTGGGTTGTTTGTTCTTCTGGTATTGAGTTGTATGAGCTGCTTGTATATTTTGGATATTAATCCTTTGTCAGTTGTTTCATTTACTATTATTTTCTCCCATTCTGAGGATTGTCTTTTCACTTTGCTTATACTTTCCCTTGATATGCAAAAGCTTTTAAAGTTTAATCAGATTCCACTTGTTTACTTTAGTTTTTATTTCTGTTATTCTAGGAGGTGGGTCATAGTGGATCTTGCTTTGATTTATGTCATTGAGTGTTCTGACTATGTTTTCCTCTAAGAGTTTTATAGTTTCTGCTCTTACATTTAGGTCTGTAATCCATTTTAAGTTTGCTTTTGTGTATGGTGTTAAGAAGTGTTCTAATTTCATTCTTTCACATGTCACTGTCCAGTTTTCCTAGCACCATTTATTGAAGAGGCTGTCTTTGCCCCATTGTATATTCTTACCTCCTTTGTAAAAAATAATGTATCCCTAGGTGCATGGGTTTATTTCTGGGCTTTCTATCTTGTTGCATTGGTCTATATTTCTGTTTTTATGGCAGTACCATACTGTCTTGATGACTGTAGCTTTGTAGTATATTCTGAAGTCAGAAAGGTTGATTCCTCCAGCTCCATTCTTCTTTCTCAAGACTGCTTTGGCTATTCAGGGTCTTTTTATTTTCATATGAATTGTAAAATTTTTTGTTCTAGTTCTGTGAAAAATGCGATTGGTAATTTGATAGGGATTGCATTGAATCTGTAGATTGTATTTGGTAGTATAGTCATTTTCACAATATTGATTCTTCCTACCCAGGAACATGGAATATCTTTCCATCTGTTTATGTTGTCTTTGATTTCTTCCATCAGTGTCTTGTAATTTTCTGTGTACAGTTCTTTTGTCTCCTTAGATAAGTTTATTCCTAGATATTTAATTCTTTTTGTTTCAATGGTGAATGGGGTTGATTCCTTAGTTTCTCTTTCTGATTTTTTATTGTTAGTATATAGAAATGTAAGTGATTTCTGTGTATTGATTTTGTATCCTGCAACTTTGCTATATTCACTGATTAGCTCTAGTAATTTTCTGATACTATCTTTAGGGTTTTCTATGTACAGTATCATGTCATCTGCAAACAGTGAAAGCTTTACTTCTTTTAAAATCTGTATTCCTGAGAGGAGCCAAGATGGCGGAGGAGTAGGACGGGGAGAACACTTTCTCCCCCACAAATTCATCAAAAGAGCATTTAAATGTCGAGTAAATTCCACAAAACAACTTCTGAATGCCAGCAGAGGACATCAGGCACCCAGAAAAGCAATCCAACTCTTCGAAAGGAGCGCGACTGAACAAAGAGAAGAAATACAGCTCCACCCATCAGAACACCGACACAAGCTTCCCTAACCAGGAAACCTTGACAAGCCACCTGTACAAACCCACACACAGTGAGGAAAAGCCACAATAAAGAGAACTCCAAAAACTGCCAGAATACAGAAAGGACACCCCAAACTCAGCAATTTAAACAAGATGAAGAGACAGAGGAATAGCCAGCAGATAAAGGAACAGGATAAATGCCCACCAAACCAAACAAAAGAGGAAGAGATAGGGAATCTTCCTGATAAAGAATTCCAAATAATGATAGTGAAATTGATCCAAAATCTTGAAATTAAAATGGAATCACAGATAAATAGCTTGGAGACAAGGATTGAGAAGATGCAAGAAAGGTTTTTTTTGTTTTGTTTTGTTTTGTTTTGGAATATATAATGGCACTACTCAGATATCTTGCCCTATCTTTCCTTATTTTCACTGCATGCATTTAATCACTGTATTACTTAATGTTTGATTTGTTATTATGGGCATTTCAAATAGACAAGCATGAAATTGTAATGACAAGAAGCCTATTTTATATTGAGGATATATGCATTTGTATTTCACACACCAGAGATATTAAACACTGATTAATTTTATGCTGCTGTTTATTAAAAATGTTTACCATAAACTATTTCCTGAATATTGCTATCATGGAGGTATTTGGGAATTTTAATATTATTTCTCCTGATGTTTGACATTTCATAGAAAGAGGAATCATAATTTCTATTTACTGCTATTTCATTGAAATGCTTTTTTTTTCAAGTAAGCTGTTTTTTTTTTTTTTTTCCATGTGCGCTTAAGAAAAAGGTGAAATTCATTGTTTTGGGATGAAATGTCCTATAGATATCAATTAGGTCTAACTGGTCTATTGTATCGTTTAAAGTTTGTGTTTCTTTGTTAATTTTCTGTTTAGTTGATCTATCCATAGGTGTGAGTGGGGTATTAAAGTCTCCCACTTTTATTATGTTATTGTTAATTTCTCCTTTCATACTTGTTAGCATTTGTCTTACATACTGCGGTGCTCCCATGTTGGGTGCATATATATTTATAATTGTTATATCTTCTTCTTGGATTGATCCTTTGATCATTATGTAGTGACCTTCTTTGTCTCTTTTCACAGCCTTTGTTTTAAAGTCTAATTTATCTGATACGAGTATTGTGACTCCTGCTTTCTTTTGGTCCCTATTTGCATGGAAAATCTTTTTCCAGCCCTTCACTTTCAGTCTGTATGTGTCCCCTGTTTTGAGGTGGGTCTCCTGTAGACAACATATGTAGGGGTCTTGTTTTTGTATCCATTCAGCCAGTCTTTGTCTTTTGGTTGGGGCATTCAACCCATTTATGTTTAAGGTAATTACTGATAAGTATGCTCCCGTTGCCATTTACTTTATTGTTTTGGGTTCGAGTTTATACACCATTTTTGTGTTTCCTGTCTAGAGAATATCCTTTAGTATTTGTTGGAGAGCTGGTTTGGTGGTGCAGAATTCTCTCAGCTTTTGCTTGTCTGAAAAGCTTTTGATTTCTCCTTCATACTTAAATGAGATCCTTGCTGGATACAATAATCTGGGCTGTAGGTTATTTTCTTTCATCATTTTAAGTATGTCTTGCCATTCCCTCCTAGCTTGAAGAGTTTCTATTGAAAGATCAGCTGTTATCCTTATGGGAATTCCCTTATGTGTTATTTGTTGTTTTTCCCTTGCTGCTTTTAATATTTGTTCTTTGTGTTTGATCTTTGTTAATTTGATTAATATGTGTCTTGGGGTGTTTCGCCTTGGGTTTATCCTGTTTGGGACTCTCTGGGCTTCTTGGACTTGGGTGATTATTTCCTTCCCCATTTTAGGGAAGTTTTCAACTATTATCTCCTCAAGTATTTTCTCATGGTCTTTCTTTTTGTCTTCTTCTTCTGGAACCCCTATGATTCGAATGTTGTAGCGTTTAATATTGTCCTGGAGGTCTCTGAGATTGTCCTCATTTCTTTTAATTCGTTTTTCTTTTATCCTCTCTGATTCATTTATTTCTACCATTCTATCTTCTAATTCACTAATCCTATCTTCTGCCTCTGTTATTCTATTATTTGTTGCCTCCAGAGTGTTTTTAATTTCATTTATTGCATTATTCATTATATATTGACTCTTTTTTATTTCTTCTAGGCAAGAAAGGTTTAACAAGGACCTAGAAGAAATAAAAAAGAGTCAATATATAATGAATAATGCAATAAATGAAATTAAAAACACTCTGGAGGCAACAAATAGTAGAATAACAGAGGCAGAAGATAGGATTAGTGAATTAGAAGATAGAATGGTAGAAATAAATGAATCAGAGAGGATAAAAGAAAAACGAATTAAAAGAAATGAGGACAATCTCAGAGACCTCCAGGACAATATTAAATGCTACAACATTTGAATCATAGGGGTTCCAGAAGAAGAAGACAAAAAGAAAGACCATGAGAAAATACTTGAGGAGATAATAGTTGAAAACTTCCCTAAACTGGGAAGGAAATAATCACCCAAGTCCAAGAAACCCAGAGAATCCCAAACAGGATAAACCCAAGGCGAAACACCCCAAGACACATATTAATCAAATTAACAAAGATCAAACACAAAGAACAAATATTAAAAGCAGCAAGGGAAAAACAACAAATAACACACAAGGAAATACCCATAAGGATAACAGCTGATCTTTCAATAGAAACTCTTCAAGCCAGGAGGGAATGGCAAGACATACTTAAAATGATGAAAGAAAATAACCTACAGCCCAGATTATTGTATCCAGCAAGGATTTCATTTAAGTATGAAGGAGAAATCAAAAGCTTCTCAGACAAGCAAAAGCTGAGAGAATTCTGCATCACCAAACCAACTCTCCAACAAATACTAAAGGATATTCTCTAGACAGGAAACACAAAAATGGTGTATAAACTCGAACCCCAAACAATAAAGTAAATGGCAACGGGAGCATACTTATCAGTAATTACCTTAAACATAAATGGGTTGAATGCCCCAACCAAAAGACAAAGACTGGCTGAATGGATACAAAAACAAGACCCCTACATATGTTGTCTACAGGAGACCCACCTCAAAACAGGGGACACATACAGACTGAAAGTGAAGGGCTGGAAAAAGATTTTCCATGCAAATAGGGACCAAAAGAAAGCAGGAGTAGCAATACTCATATCAGATAAAATAGACTTTAAAACAAAGGCTGTGAAAAGAGACAAAGAAGGTCACTACATAATGATCAAAGGATCAATCCAAGAAGAAGATATAACAATTATAAATATATATGCACCCAACATGGGAGCACCGCAGTATGTAAGACAAATGCTAACAAGTATGAAAGGAGAAATTAACAATAACACAATAATAATGGGAGACTTTAATACCCCACTCACACCTATGGATAGATCAACTAAACAGAAAATTAACAAGGAAACACAAACTTTAAACGATACAATAGACCAGTTAGACCTAATTGATATCTATAGGACATTTCATCCCAAAACAATGAATTTCACCTTTTTCTCAAGCGCACATGGAACCTTCTCCAGGATAGATCACATCCTGGGCCATAAAGCTAGCCTTGGTAAATTCAAAAAAATAGAAATCATTCCAAGCATCTTTTCTGACCACAATGCAGTAAGATTAGATCTCAATTACAGGAGAAAAACTATTAAAAATTCCAACATATGGAGGATGAACAACACCCTGCTGAATAACCAACAAATCACAGAAGAAATCAAAAAAGAAATCAAAATTTGCATAGAAACGAATGAAAATGAAAACACAACAACCCAAAACCTGTGGGACACAGTAAAAGCAGTCCTAAGGGGAAAGTTCATAGCAATACAGGCACACCTCAAGAAACAAGAAAAAAGTCAAATAAATAACCTAACTCTACACCTAAAGCAACTAGAAAAGGAAGAAATGAAGAACCCCAGGGTTAGTAGAAGGAAAGAAATCTTAAAAATTAGAGCAGAAATAAATGCAAAAGAAACAAAAGAGACCATAGCAAAAATCAACAAAGCCAAAAGCTGGTTCTTTGAAAGGATAAATAAAATTGATAAACCATTAGCCAGACTCATCAAGAAACAAAGGGAGAAAAATCAAATCAATAAAATTAGAAACGGAAATGGAGAGATCACAACAGACAACACAGAAATACAAAGGATCATAAGAGACTATTATCAACAATTATATGCCAATAAAATGGACAACGAGGAAGAAATGGACAAATTCTTAGAAAAGTACAACTTTCCAAAACTCGACCAGGAAGAAATAGAAAACCTTAACAGACCCATCACAAGCACGGAAATTGAAACTGTAATCAAAAATCTTCCAGCAAACAAAAGCCCAGGTCCAGACGGCTTCACAGCTGAATTCTACCAAAAATTTAGAGAAGAGCTAACACCTATCCTGCTCAAACTCTTCCAGAAAATTGCAGAGGAAGGTAAACTTCCAAACTCATTCTATGAGGCCACCATCACCCTAATACCAAAACCTGACACAGATCCCACAAAAAAAGAAAACTACAGGCCAATAAAATCTGTATTCCTTTTATTTCTTTTTCTTCTCCGATTGCTGTAGCTAGGACTTCCAGAACTATATTGAATAGTAGTGGTGTATGTGGACATCCTTGTCTTGTTTCTAATCTTAGGGGGGAATGCTTTCAGTTTTTCACCATTGAGAATAATGTTTGCTGTAGGCTTATCATATATGGCCTTAACTATGTTGAGGTAGGTTTCTTCTATACCCATTTTATGAAGAGTTTTAATCATAAATGGGTGCTAAATTTTGTCAAAGGCTTTTTCTGCATCTGTTGAGATTATCATATGGTTTTTATCTTTCAATTTCTTAATATGGTGTATCACATTGATTGATTTGTGTATATTAAAGAATCCTTGCATTCCTGGAATAAACCCAACTTGATCATGGTATATGAGCTTTTTGATGTGTTGCTGAATTCTATTTGCTAAAATTTTATTGAGAATTTTTGCATCTATGTTCATCAGTGATATTGGCCTGTAGTTTTCTTTTTTTGTGTTGTCTTTGGTTTTGGTATCAGGGTGATGGTGGCCTCATAGAATGAGTTTGAAAGTGTTCTTTCCTCTGCAATTTTTTGAAAGAGTTTGAAGGATATGCATTAGCTCTTCTCTAAATGTTTGGTAGAATTCTCCTGTGAAGCCATCTGGACCTGGGCTTTTGTTTTATGAGAGATTTTTGATCACAGCTTCAGTTTCAGTGCTTGTAATTGGGTTGTTCATAATTTCTATTTCTTCCTGGTTCAGTCTTGAGAGATTGAACATTTCTAAGAATCTGTCCATTTCTTCCAGGTTATCCATTTTATTGCCATATAGTTGTTCATAATAGTCTGTTATAATCCTTTATATTTCTGCATTGTCTGTTGTACCTTCTCCTTTTTCATTTCTAATGTTGTTGATTTGATTCTTCTCTCTTTCTCTTGATGAGTCTGGCTAAAGGTTTGTCCATTTTGTTTATTTTCTCAAAGAACCAGCTTTTAGTTTTACTAATCTTCACTATTGTTTCTTTCATTTCTTTTTCAATGATTTCTTCTCAGATTGTTATGATTTATTTCCTTCTCCTAATTTTGGGTTTTTTGATGTTGTTGTTGTTCTTCTTTCTCCAGTTGTTTTAGGTATGAAGTTAGGTTATCTGTTCAATGTTTTTCTTGTTTCTTGAGGTGGAATTGTATTGCTATAAACTTCCCTCTTAGAACTGCTTTTGCTGCACCCTATAGGTTTTGAGTTGTCATGTTTTCATTATCATTTGTTTCTAGAATTTTTTTAATTTCCTTTTTTATTTCTTCAGTAATCTGTTGGTTATTTAGAAATGTGGTGTTTAATCTCCATGTGTTTGTGTTTCTTACAGTTTTTCTTCTTGCAATTTATATCTAGTCTCATAGGGTTGTGGTCAGAGAAGATGTTTGATATGATTTGAATTTTCTTAAATTTACTAAGGTTTGATTTGTGACCCAAGATGTGGTATATCAAGGAGAATGTTCCATATGCACTTGAGAAGAGGTGTATTCTTCTGCATTTGGATGGAATGTCCTGAAGATGTCAATGAGATCCATCTCATCTATTATATCATTTAAGATTTGTGTTTCCTTATTAATTTTCTATTTTGATGATCTGTCCATTGGTGTGAGTGGGGTGCTATAGTCTTCTACTATTTTTGTCTTACTGTCAATTTCTCCTTTTGTATCTGTTAGTGTTTTTCTTATGTATTGAGGTGCTTCTATGTTGGTTGCCTAGATATTTACAGTATTATATCTTCCTTTTGGATTGATCCCTTGATCATTATGTAGTGTCCTTCCTTATCTCTTGGAATATTCTTTATTTTAAGGTCTGTTTTGTCTGATACGAGGATTGCTACTTCAGCTTTCTTTTGCTTCCCACTTGCACAGAATATATTTTTCCATCCTCTCACTTTCAGTCATATGTGGCTTTAGGTCTGAAGTGAGTTTCTTGTAGACAGCATGTATATGGGTCTTGTTTTTGTATTCATTCAACCAGTCTGTGTCTTTTGGTTGGAGCATTTAATCCATATACATTTAAAATAATTATTGATATATATGTTCCTATTGCCATTTTCTCAATTGTTTGGGGTTGATTTTGTAGATCTTTTTTCTTCTCTTACATTTCTTGACTATACAAGTCCCTTTAACATTTGTTGTAAAGGTGGTTTGGTGGTACTGAATTCTAACTTTTGCTTGTCTGAAAAGCTTTTTATATCTCCATCAATTTTGAATGATATCCTTCCCGTGTACAGTAATCTTGGTTATAGATTTTTCCCTTCAGCACTTTAAATATATCCTGCCATTCCTTTCTGGCCTACAGAGTTTCTGCTGAAAGATCAGGTATTAAGCCTTTGGGATTTCCCTCATATGTTGCTTATTGCTCCTCCCTTGCTGCTTTTAATATTCTTTTTTTGTGTTTAATTTCTGTTAGTTTGATTAGTATGTGTCTTGGCATGTTTCTCTTTGGGTTTTTCCTGTATGGGACTCTTTGTGCCTCTTGGACTTAATTGACTATTTCCTTTTCCCTGCTGGGGAAATTTTCAACTACAATCTCTTCAAAAATTTTCTTGTACCCTTTCTTTTTCACTTCTTCTTCTGGGACCCATATCATTTGAATGGTGGCATGTTTGATATTGTCCCAGAGGTCTCTGATACTATCCTCAGTTCTTTTCATCCTTTTTACTTTATTCTGCTCTTCAGAGGTTTTCCCCACCATTTATCTTCAGGCTCACTGATTTGTTCTTCTGCTTCAGATATTCTGCTATTGATTCTTTCTAGAGTATTTTTAATTTCAGTAATTTTATTGTTTCTCTGTGTATGCTTATTCTTTAATTCTTCTAGGTCTTTGTTAATTGAATCTTGCATTTTCTCCATTTTATTTTCAAAGTTTTTGATCATCTTTACTATCATTATTCTGAATTCTTTTTCAGGTTCAGTTCAGTTCAGTTCAGTGTCTCAGTCGTGTCTGACTCTTTGCGACCCCATGAATCACAGCATGCCAGGCCTCCCTGTCCATCACCAACTCCTGGACTCAGACTCATGTCCATTGAGTCGGTGATGCCATCCAGCCATCTCATCCTCTGTCGTCCCCTTCTCCTCCTGCCCCCAATCCCTCCCAGCATCAGAGTCTTTTCCAATGAGTCAACTCTTTGCATGAGGTGGCCAAAGTCCTGGAGTTTCAGCTTTAGCATCATTCCTTCCAAAGAAATCCCAGGGCTGATCTCCTTCAGAATGGACTGGTTGGATCTCCTTGCAGGCCAAGGGACTCTCAAGAGTCTTCTCCAACACCACAGTTCAAAAGCATGTCTATTTCCTCTTCAAATATTTGAACTTCTGTGTTTCTGGTTTGTTCCTTCATTTCTGTAGTATTTCTCTGACTTTTTGTTACTTTAGAAAAACTTATTGTGTTTGAGGTCTTCTTTTTCCAGGCTTCAAGGTTGAATTCTTTCTTCCTTTTGGGTTCTGCCTTCCTAAGGTTGGTCCAGTGGTTTGTGTAAGCTTCATATAGGGTGAGATTTGTGCTGAGTTTTTGTTTGTTTGTTTTTCCTCTGATGGGCAAGGCTTAGTGAGGTGGTGATCCTGTCTGCTGATGATTGAGTTTGTATTTTTGTCTGTTGTTTAGGTGAGGTGTCCTGAACAGGGTGCTACTGGTGGTTAGGAGATGCTGTGTCTTGTACTTAAGTGGTTTCCTTTGTATGAGTTCTGACTATTTGATACTCCCTAGGGTTAGTTCTCTGGTAGTCTAGGGTCTTGGAGCCAGTGCTCCCACTCCAAATGCTTAGGGCTTGATCTCTGGTCAGGAATGATGATTCCATAAGTGGTTTGTTATGGCATTAAGTGAGATTAAAACAAATATCCAAAAAGGAGAAACCAAAGTTGAACCCCAGACAAATGGCAGTTACAAAATCAGGCAAATAATAATTAAAATAATGGAATATACACATACACATACATGAACAAAATCAAAATAGTCCACCAAAAATAAAGTACAATAGATTGATCTGGGGAACAAAGAAAATTGAAAATTATATTTATCTGTTAAGAACAAAACTAACTAAAGTTCAAACTGGAAAACAAAGCAAGGTGTCAAGTGGGGAATAAAGTGATAAAAACAAAACTAACAAATACGTTGAGAGGGAAGGAAAGAAAGAAAGAATATATGCAAAGTTAAATAGAGGTAGATGAAGAAAACTTATATACATTAAAGATTAACTGCAAGGGGTAAAAGAATAGTAGGAAAGGCAAACAAATGAATAAATGTAGAAAAAAATACAATAGGTTTAAAAAATTAAAAACTAAAATTATAAAAAAGAGAAAAGAATAAAAAAAAATGGAAGAAGAAAGTAAAAAGGAAAAAAAAAAAAAAAAGCAAAACTCCCCAGAACTGCAAAAGCCCAATGTAAAGGCAGAGGTTTATAACAGCAATAAAAAATGTGGCTGAATATACACATATACATATACACCCATAAGCAAAATCAAAAGAGTCCAACAAAAATAAAGTATAATAGTTTGAGCCAGCGAATAAGGAAACCAAAAATTTTGTCTAGGAGAACAAAACTAACTAAAGCACAAACTGGAAAACAAAACTAAAGCAAGGTTCCAAATGGGGAATATAGCAATGAAAATAAAACTAGCAAATATGTTGCAAAGAAAGGAAAGAAAGAAAAGAAAGAAAGAATACTTATGCAAAGTTAAATAGAGGTAGATAAAGAAAATTTATATAAATTAAAGATTAATTGCAAGGCAAAAGAATAGTAGGAAAAGAAAACAAGGAATAAATGTAAAAAAAATAATATGTTTAAAAAATTATTTAAAGAGAAAAGAAAAAAGAAAACTCCCCAGAACTCCAAAAGCCCAATATAGAGGCAGAGGTTTATAACAATAATAAAAAATGTGACTGAGAAAAAAAAGAAAAAAAAATCTCAAAAGCTTAATTAGATTTTACAGTGCCGATAAAACCAACAACTACAAAAGAGGGAGGAAAAAGGGGGAAAAAATCCAAAAGAATCTACAGAACAAGTCAAAACATTAGAATAGTAAATTTTTTCTGAGTCAGTGCTGTCACAGTCCTTTCCCTCACTGGGAGTCACAGTCCACCTCACCTCCCTAGGATGCCCTCCAACACTGTGCTGATCTTTGGACCTGCTGTGGGGGCAACTCAGACTCTAATCTGGTCCTACTCCAGTGTGTCCTTGCCTCCAATGCCCAGAACTATCAGAACTAGTGTGTTTTCTTTTGTGGGAGCTCTCAATGACCTTTAATATATTCCATAGACACACTCTGCCTAGTTGATTGTGTGGATTTAATCTGTAGCTTATACAGCTAGTGGGAAGTTTTTGGGTCTTCTTCCTTAGTCACACTGCCCCTGGGTTTCAATTATGGTTTTATTTCCACTTCTGCATGTGGGTTGTCCATTGGGATTTGCTCCTGAGGTTGCCCTGGAGGACTTGGATCTGCCCCAGTGAAGGCCAGGTGTGGAGGTGGTACAGCTGCTTGGGTCGCAGGGGTTCTGGCAGCACCAGGTACTCAGGGGAGTTGGTTGCTAGGGCAGCAGGAAATATAGTGCTCTAGAAGGGTATGACAACTAGAATTGGCCAGTATGCTCCAGTATTCTTTCCTGGAGAAGCCTCCTTCCTGACAGAGAAGTCTGGCAAGCCACAGCTTAAAGGGTCACAAAGAGTCAGACACTACCAAAGTGACCCTGTGTGCATAGATGCAAGACCTTTTTTGCCTGTGGCAGCTCTGCCCCAGTGAGAGTCAAGCGTGAAGATCACGCAGCTGCTTGGCTTGTGGGGACCTTGGTAGTGCCAAGTGTGCAGGGACACAGACTGCCTCTGCTGCAGGAGTTATGACCCTATCAGAGTCTTTTTTCGAGCCTCTTGTAGCTGGTGACTAGAAAACCTCTTTGGCCAGTCTTTCTCCATAGCGCTGCTGTTTCAGGCACTTAGAGGGCTCCCTTGCCTGGGGTCTTTCTCTGTTGTTCAGCATGTCAAGCACATAGAAGGGCACCCTTGACTGGGGTCCTACTCCGTAGTTCAGTGCCTCAGGCCTTTGATGGGCTAGCCTGTCTATTGTTCAGCTGCCAATGCTGGCATATGGGGAGAGAGAGTCTATGGTGATGGCTTCCACCCCACCCTGACTCAGCAGTATCACCTTGCTTCCCTGATTGCTGGGCTTTCCTCCACAGGCATTTCCCACCACAGTCTTCTCCCTCACAGCCCCTCAATCTGTCTCTCTGCAGTCAACAGCAGCCCTCCCCCTGGGATTGCTCCACAATCCCTAAACTCCAGCTCCCAGCCACTGCTCCTTCCAGGGAATCTACATCCCTGTCTGGGGTATGTATGGCTGCGGCAAGGACTGTCTGATTCTCATTCCATTTAGGCTGCCACAGATCAACTGTTTCACTCTTAGCCTTAAATGTTTCTCCTCTGACTCAGACAATCGCCCCGATGTGGGGATTGGACCCCTGCTTCATTTCCTCCACCTACTGAGGGCGGGTCCAGTCCTACTCACACTCCTGTTTTTCCCTAGTTCCTTCATCCTACCAAGTTTTGCATGGGTCTATATATTCTTTTCCACTGGTCAGGCACTATTTGCTCTCAGCTGGTGTTCTGCATGCACTTCTTTGTCTGAAGTTGTATTCCTGATGTATCCATGGAGATGGATGTACTCCACATCCACCTGCTCCTCCACCATCTTGTTTTACCTAAGCATTTTCTATTTTTGGATGCTATGTAAATGGTATCACTTTTGAAAATTTGTTTTCCCATTGTTCATTTTTAGTATATATCAATGCAGTTGGTTTTCAGATAAAGACTTTGTATCTTGTGACATTGCTAAATTCGCTTATTATTTCTATTCACTTTTAAGACTGATTTCCTTCATGTGCAATCATGTCACTTGCAAAAAAAAAGACAATAAAAATTCTTTGTTCTTACTTTTGTATGCCTCTTCTATTTCTTTTTCCATTTTAATGCACTGGCCATTGAAGTTGAATATTAAAGGTGAGAAAGGACATTTTTGTCTTATTGTTGATTTTAGAATTTAATGTGTTACCATTAAGAATGATATCAGCTATAATTTTTTAGATGCCCTTTATCAATTGACTTCTTTTTATTTTTAATTTGCTGCTTTAAATAATTTTTTAAAAAACAGTGAATGGCTATTTTCTAATTTATTTTGATTTCTCTACTGACCCATAAATTACTTAGAAAAGTATTTTTAAACTTAAGTCTTTAGATATTTTCCAATTACATTTTGTTTTGAATTCTAACACAGTTACATTTTGTTCAGTACATTTCAATCATTTTAAACTTTTTGAAACTTGTTTTATATCCCAATACTACATGATCTTTCCTGGTGAATGTTCTAAGTCCTGTTAAGGAAAAAAACAAAAGTGACATTGGGTGTAAGGTTATCTAAATGTTAATTTGTCCAAGTTGTGACTGTGTTATTCAAATATTCATACTGATGGCTGTCTTATTTATTGCCTAAAGAAGGGGGTTAAAATTTTCAATTTTGTGGGTTTATTTCTTTAATTTTTAGTTCTGCTTCATTTATTTGGTAGGTTTGTTATTAGTTACCTACATTTTAAACATTGTTTTGTCTTCTTGGTGAACTGAACCTTTCTTCATTCTCAAATTTCCCTGTTAATTTTTTTGTAATAGTGTTTGAGTGTAATTTTTCTCATAATAAAAACTTGCATAGCTTTCTCATGCTAAGTACTTGTATTGCTTGATTTTATTTTTATTCTTTTACTATATACCCATTTGTTTCTTTATAATGAAAGTGTTATCATGCATGAAAATCTTTGCTTTTAAATTAGCATGTTGAACCCACTTATAGTTAATATATATATTTTTATATTTGGATTTAAGTATGCCACTCTGGGGAGAAGGCAATGGCACCCCACTCCAGTACTCTTGCCTGGAAAATCCCATGGATGGAGGAGCCTGGTAGGCTGCAGTCCATGGGGTCGCAAAGTGTCAAATATGACTCAGTGACTTCACTTTCACTTTTCACTTTCATGCATTGGAGAATGAAGTGGCAACCCACTCCAGTGTTCTTGCCTGGAGAATCCCAGGCACAGGGGAGCCTGGTGGGCTGCCGTCTATGTGGTCGCACAGAGTCGGACACGACTGAAGCGACTTAGCAGCAGCAGCAGCATGCCACTATGGTGTTTGTTTTGTATGTATCTTATACAGTGTTCTTCTGATTTTTATTTACTTTTGTTGGTGAGTCAAGTATTTTTTAGTGTTCTATTTTTTTCTTCTCTATTGACATTTTAGTTATGTTTGTGTTTTTATTTTTTTTTCCTTTTTTAAAATTTTATTTTATTTAACTTTACAATATTGTATTGGTTTTGCCATATATCAAAATGAATCTGCCACAAGTGTACATGTGTTCCCCATCCTGAACCCTCCTCCCTCCTCCCTCCCCATACCATTCCTCTGGGTCGTCCCAGTGCACCAGCCCCAAGCATCCAGTATTGTGCATCAAACCTGGACTGGCGACTCGTTTCATACATGATATTATATATGTTTCAATGCCATTCTCCCAAATCATCCCACAGAGTGCAAAAGACTGTTATGTACATCAGTATCTCTTTTGCTGTCTCGTATACAGGGTTATTGTTACCATCTTCCTAAATTCTGTATATATGCATTAGAATACTGTATTGGTATTTTTCTTTCTGGCTTACTTCAGTCTGTATAATAGGCTCCAGTTTCATCCACCTCATTAGAACTGATTCAAATGTATTCTTTTTAATGGCTGAGTAATACTCCATTGTGTATATGTACCACAGCTTTCTTATCCATTCATCTGCTGATGGACATCTAGGTTGCTTCCATGTCCTGGCTATTATAAACAGTGCTGCGATGAACATTGGGGTACACGTGTCTCTTTCCCTTCTGGTTTCCTCAGTGTGTATGCCCAGCAGTGGGACTGCTGGATCATAAGGCAGTTCTATTTCCAGTTTTTTAAGGAATCTCCACACTGTTCTCCATAGTGGCTGTACTAGTTTGCATTCCCACCAACAGTGTAAGAGGGTTCCCTTTTCTCCACACCCTCTCCAGCATTTATTGCTTGTAGACTTTTGGATTGCAGGCATTCTGACTGGCATGAAATGGTACCTCATAGTGGTTTTGATTTGCATTTCTCTGATAATGATGTTTGTGTTTTTAAGTTGTTGCTCTGTACATCTTTAAAACTTACTATAGTCTACTTTAAAGTATATTATATTACTGTATGGTCAATTTGAAAATCTTACAACAATATGCTTCAGTTTACCACCCTCCTACACTTTCTGTATATTGTATAGGTTTTTGTTTTTGTTTTTGTTTTTTTTGTATTTACAGCTTACTCTTTTTAGTGTCTTTCATTTTTCAAAGTCAGGTCTTTTTGGTATCATTTTCTTCCATCTAAGTAAAAGTTTTGGCAATTTTAAGAAGTCAATTTCTTTGAGAAAACAAAATTTTGAGTATTTGAATATCTGGAAATATCTAATTTTGCTACTTTTGAAAGATATTTTCTCTGAAGATAGAATTGTAGATTGAAAGAGTTTTTCTTTCAACACTTGAAGGTTGTTTTTCTATTATAATATCTCCTGGCCCATTGTTTTTAATGAGAAGTTGGTCAATATTAGTAAAGATATACCCTTTTATGTAATTTTTTCTTTGCTTTTAAGATCTTTTCCTTACCTTTGGTTTTTTAGAATTTGACTATAATGAGCCTAAGTGTAATTTTCTTCATATCTATCTAGTGTGAGTTTTACTGAGATTTTGTGATCTTCAGGTTGATATTCTTGTTCAGTCTTAGAAAGTTCTTGGCTCTTGCTGCTGCTGCTGATGCTAAGTCATTCAGTCGTGTCTGACTCTGTGCGATCCCACAGACGGCAGCCCACCAGGCTCCCCTGTCCCTGGGATTCTCCACGCAAGAACACTAGAGTGGGTTGCCATTTCCTTCTCCAATGCATGAAAGTGAAAAGTGAAAGTGAAGTCGCTCGGTCATGTCTGACTCTTTACAACACCATGGACTGCAGCCTACCTACAGGCTCCTCTGTCCATGGGATTTTCCAGGCAAGAATGCTGGAGTGGGGTGCCATTTCCTTTTTCAGGGGATCTTCCTGACCCAGGTATCAAACCCAGGTATTCTGCATTACAGGCAAACTCTTTACCATCTGAGCCACCAGAGCCATTGCATGTTAAATTATTTGTTCTGTGCCTTCTTTGTCTCTCCCTCCTAGGGTTTCAGTTATGTATGTGTTAAGTGATTTAATATATCTTCCTTACCTTATCTTAAATGCTTTGTATCATTTATTATTATTATTATTATTTTATATTTCAACTTCAATTTGTATAGCATATTGCCCCATGTTAGCACTTACTGGCGTTTTAATTTTATTTCATTTCAAATACAGTTTACTCTGTTTAAAATGATAATCCCATTGAAAAAAGTTTTTCATGTATTACATCCGTATACTAATTTTTTGTTAAAAGACAGCAGTGAAGTAGACTTTATTTAAGGGGACTACTACAAAGAGGCTTTTTAATAGGAAAGAGAGATTTCGTTTAACTCCTTGGTTCTTTTTTTATAGTTCACATCTCTGATGAAATTCTCCATCAGTTAACTTTTTTTTTTTTTTGCCTTTTGCGTTAGAAATATATGCATATGTTTCTCCACCTGAGTCTTCTCTGTGTCTGTCTATGTTGACTGTTTCTTCTCTTCATAGTGGGCCAGAAATTTTTACTTTATATGTGTTGGATATCATATCTAAAATAATGATAGACTGAAGTAAGTAAGATGAATACTAAAAAATTAGTGTTTTTTTTCTGTCAATAATCTTTCAGGAAGCACAGTGATTCTGGCTTGGAGTTGGTGTTGACCTAGGCTTTTTTGTTTGTTTTTGTTAGATCATTTTATCAAGGCTTTAGATTACTTGAGGGCAGGCAGTGACTTTTCCTTTAGCAAAGCTTTCAATACGGAGGTTAGTGACTGTTCTATTGTATGCCATTAGACTTTAATAGGCCGTGTCCATGTGCCTCAGTGGTTCATTGTCAGGTCCTATTGCCCACTCTGGGTGCAGAGGCTACTGCCTTGTACTCAGTGTAATGCTTGGGAGTGCGTGTGTCATTTCTTTTAGTTTTTGTGTTCTACCTTGAGACTTCTGCAGGATCCATACTGATTTTTTTTTCCCCATTCATTGTCACTTGATGGTTGTGCCCTTGTCTTAGCAACTAAAGTCCATGTCCTATACTCAGACAAAGCCCCAAAATGCTAGTGAGGTTTCTTTAGGTTCTCTTCCAATTTCTTCAGACTTCAGCAGGCCCCTGAGCCTGTACCTCCAGGATTCTCTCAGTTTTCCTTCTGCATCCCTGTTGTAGACAGTCACTGCCTGGAATTTAGTGAAAAGTTTTGAGCTGTCACGGAGTTTCCTTTAGTTCTTCTGCTCTGTTTTGAGTCTTCAGCAGAGGGTGACTTTTTCTCTCCTGCTCTGACTCCAATCTTTCTCAAAAGTATTCAGGAAAAGCTCAGAGAAAGAAGTTGAGGGTGGGAGCAGGTTTCCCTTGAGTCTGAAGCTTCTACAGATTATCAGTTGTTATGCCAAACCTCACTTGAGCTTTAGTAATCAAAGCCCAGCTATTTTCATCGTATGCTTTCTACAGCAACTTCCTCCTCCAGCTATTGCTCCAACAAAAATGCAAGCAATACTAGGTCCCTTCTCTCTTATGAGTGACTTGTAACTTTTTAGAGTTTATTATGTTTTAGTTTTTTGTGATTTCAATTAAATTTTTTACATTATGTAGAAGATGCAGCCCACTCAGTAAATTTTTAGAACGTTATATAACATAATATAATACACTATTCCAGTGTACTGTCTAGACCTCCTTTTGGTTGTTATTTTAGTTTTCATTTCTATGTTTCAATTTCTCCATTGGTTCATACATTAGCTCCATCTTCTTCATAGTGTCACTAAGCATAATGTTAATAGCTGTTTTAAGATCTCTGTATAAAAATTTCAGCATTTCTTTCTATTAAAAACTTTGTGTCCAAATTAGAGTCATGTTTTGCTGATTATTTGCATGTCTACTGATTTTTAATTTTGATATGTGTTTTGGTATAAATTTGCAGTTCTTTTGCGTTTAACCCAGTTGTATATATTTAAAGTGGAATTCTTATAGATAACATGTAGCTGGATCTTGCTTTTATCTAAGCTGATAATTATGGTGTTTAGACCATTTATATTTAATGGAAATTAATATGATTGGGTTTAAATCTACTCTATAACCATGTGTTAGTTTGTCCCATCTGTTCTTTGTAACTTACTTCTTTTTCTCTTTTCTTTTAGATTAGTTTAGTAGAATTTATAATTTTATTTTACTTCCTTTTTGGTTTATAAACTACATTTTTTTCTTTCATAGTATTTGCTTTAGAGTTTGTAGTATACATTTATAAATAATCATATTCTACTTTCAAGTAATATTATTTCACTTCTTACTGAAGGGACTAAATATTGTTTTCTCTTTGACTTGAGGGGTATCATTAACAGCTCCTGTAGTTCAGGTCTCCTTGTAATTAATTCTTTCAACTTTTATATATCTTTAAACATCTTTATTTTGCCTTCAGTTTGACAGACTTTCACTGGGAATAGAATTCTGTGTTGAAAGATTTTTCTTTCAATATTTAAAAAATCTTACATTACTGTTCTTTCTTCTGTTGTCTCTGACAAGAACTCTGTTGTCATTCTTGTATATATTTTCTTTCTAATATTTTTAATTTTCTGTTTATTACTGATTTTAAACAATTTCAGTTCATTTGCTCAGTTGTGTCTGACTCTTTGTGACCCCATGGACTGCAGCATGCCAGGCTTCCCTGTCCTTCATCATCTCCTGGAGTTTGGTAAGACTCACGTCCATTGAGTCAGTGATGCCATCCATGACATCCATGCCTTTATGAAGTTGTTTTTATATTATCAAATTTGAGGTTTATTTGACTTTGTGCATCAGTTAGTTTACAGTGATTATCAAAAATGAAAGAAACCTTAAAAATATTTGATTAATTGGAAAAGTTGCCTGAACTTGTGTGTAGACACTCACATTTGCAACCTTCCAATTTTTTTCTTCCTTCCTCCTTCCCTCACTCACTGCCCCGTCCTTCCTTCTTTGTTTGCTTCCTTTCTCGCTCTCTTTCTTTCTTTTTGATGTACAGTTGGTTTACAATACTTTGTTTCAGGTATACAGAATAGTGATTCTGTTAATTTTTATTTTCTGCAGATTATTTTCCATTATGGATTATTACAAGATTTTTTTAAGTTTCATCTGAAAACAGTATAGTTGGTTTTCTTGATAGAGTTTTGTTAGTTTCTCATTAAGTTTTTCTTTAAGTATTTTATGCTGCAACTATGTTGGAACAAATGAACTCTTAATTTTCCTGATAGATTGCTGCTGTTATTAGAAAGTTTGGTTTTTTTATTTAATACCGGACTGCCACTGAATTATTAATAATTCTAATTCTTTTTGTTTGGCTATCCTTTTCCTTAAAAGAAAAGCCAAAAATATCAGAGATGTAATGCATGTAAACTTGTCATTTATAATGATGATTTTTTCCTAAAATAATTTTTAAAAATTGATTTAAAAATTTGGCTATTTCTTCAACTGTTTTTTCCCGTATACTGTGTCATCTCTTCTTTCTGTGTGCATGCTAAGTTGCTCAGTCATATCCCACTCTTTGTGACCCCATGGACTGTAGCCTGCCAGGCTTCTCTGTCCATGGGATTCTCCAGGAAAGAATACTGGAGTGGGTTGCCATGCCCTCCTCTAAGGGATCTTCCTGACCCAAGGGTCAAACCCCATGTGTCTTATGTCTCCTGCATTGTAGGCAGGTTCTTTACCACTTGCACCACTCTCTTCTTCAGGGACTGAAATTACATGTAAATCAGAAGGTTAAAGGTCACTGTTGCTCAGTTTTGCTTTTTCTTGTGTTTTTTTCTATGTTTACTTTTGATTAGTTTCTGTTCCTATGTTTTCAAGTTTAGTAATCCTTTTTTTTTGTAGAACTTAATTTGCTTTTAGCACATTATTGACAAAACATGTATTAATACATCTTTTGTTACCCAAAGGCTATTGACTAGAGATGTGTCAGTATATTTTTAGAGAGTGATACAATTAACCTTACCATGCAAAGTTGTTAGAGCTTAAAATTGATCAAGGCTTCATTATACATCTTGTGGTGGTTGTTATCATTTACATTTTGCTCCATTAGGTTTTTGTTCTAACCTTGTATATAGTATAAATGCAAAAATTTTTTAAATGATGCCTTGTAAAAATTTTGAGTGAAGAATTTTTTGGTGAATTTTATGCAGATACTTTTGGTTGTCCAAGTGACATATATATTAATGTATCAGAAGATGGTAGTTCTTCAGAACATAGTTCTGATTCAGATGATGTGAATATTAGATGAACAAAAGGACAAAAAAAATCTTTCATGATTGATTCTGATATGGAAGGTGTAGAATGAAACTCACAGTGCTAGAGAGTGCTTCTACAGAACAGTGGATTTAAAATAGCATTTCAAAAAAATCAGAAGACTTTACAGGTGTATCAGTTTTAACTATTGAATTTAATGTAACCCACTAAGTGTTAGTGAAATAACAGAATTAATATTTGGCCAGCCAAAAGAAAAATCACTGGCCACAGGCATTAGTTGTTTTAAAAATCCCGTGGTTAAAATGAATTAATCTCATCCAGTGTACTTTTCATCTCTCATATTGAAGTTTTTTTTTCCAAACTTTTTTATTTTATATTGACGTATAGCTGATTAACAATGTTGTGATAGTTTCAGGTGGACAGCAAAATGACAGAGTCATACATATACATGTATTCATTTTCCCCTAAACTCCCTTCCCATCCCAGCTGCCAGATAATATTGAGCAGAGTTCCCTATGCTATACAGTAGGAGGACTTTGTTGGTTATCCACTTAAAAGGCAGCTATGTACACATGTTGATCTCACATTGCAGTTTTATCTCTAGAGGCACAGTTTGGATCTTTTTAATATATTTCTTTCCTCTGTTTAACATTCATGATCTTCTACCTACTTGAACAACTGGAGAATAGTCATAATATCTGTTAATATCCTTGTTTACTAATTCTATCATTCATGTTATTTATGCGTGTATTTTCATTGATGGATTTGTCTTCTTAGTTTGGGCTTTATTTTTTAGCTTCTTTACATGTTTCATAATTTATGACTAGATGATGGTGATTTTGAATTTTACCTTGTTGAAATTCTGTATGAAAGTGTGAAAGTGAAGTGAAAGTGTTAGTCACTCAGTTGTACCTGACTCTTTGCAACTCCATGGAGTGTAATTTTCCAGATAAGAATACTGGAGTGGGTTACCATTTCCTTCTCCAGCGGATCTTTGTGACCCAGGGATTGAACCTGTGTCTCTCCCTCATTGCAAGACTATTAATCATCTGAGCCACCAGGGAAGCCAGAAAGAATTCTGTATATTTTCATATTTCTCTATCTATTCTTGAACTGTGTTCTGGGGCATAATTAAGTTATTTTAAAACCATTTGAGAAAGCCTTTGACAAAATTCAACATCCATTTATGACAAAAACTCTCCAGAAAGCAGGAATAGAAGGAACATACCTCAACATAATAAAAGCTATATATGACAAACCTACAGCAAATATTATCCTCAATGGTGAAAAATTGAAAGCATTTCCCCTAAAGTCAGGAACAAGAAAAGGGTGTCCACTTTCACCACTACTATTCAACATAGTTTTGGAAGTTTTGGCCACAGCAATCAGAGCAGAAAAATAAATAAAAGGAATCCAAATTGGAAAAGAAGAAGTAAAACTCTCAATGTTTGCAGATGACATGATCCTCTACATAGAAAACCCTAAAGACTCCACCAGAAAATTACTAGAACTAATCAATGAATATAGTAAAGTGGCAGGATATAAAATCAACACACAGAAATCCCTTGCATTCCTATACACTAATAATGAGAAAATAGAAAGAGAAATTAAGGAAACAATTACATTCACCATTGCAACGGAAAGAATAAAATACTTAGAAATATATCTACCTAAAGAAACTAAAGACCTATATATAGAAAACTATAAAACACTGGTGAAAGAAATCAAAGAGGACACTAATAGATGGAGAAATATACCATGTTCATGGATCAGAAGAATCAATACAGTGAAAATGAGTATACTACCCAAAGCAATCTATAGATACAATGCAATCCCTAACAAGCTGCTAACAGTATTTTTCACAGAGCTAGAACAAATAATTTCTCAATTTGTATGGAAATACAAACAACCTCAAATAGCCAAAGCAATCTTGAGAAAGAAGAATGAAACTGGAGGAATCAACCTGCCTGACTCCAGGCTCTACTACAAAGCCACAGTCATCAAGACAGTATGGTACTGGCACAAAAACAGAAATATAGATCAATGCAACAAAATAGAAAGCCCAGAGATAAATCCATGCACATATGGACACCTTATCTTTGACAAAGGAGGCAAGAATATACAATGGAGAAAAGACAATCTCTTTAACAAGTGGTGCTGGGAAAACTGGTCAACCACTTGTAAAAGAATGAAACTAGAACACTTTCTAACACCATCCACAAAAATAAACTCAAAATGGATTAAAGATCTAAACATAAGACCAGAAACTATAGAACTCCTAGAGGAGAACATAGGCAAAACACTCTCTGACATAAATCACAGCAGGATCCTCTATGAACCACCTCCCAGAATATTGGAAATGAAAGCAAAAATAAACAAATGGGGCCTAATTAAACTTAAAAGCTTCTGCACAACAAAGGAAACTATTAGCAAGGTGAAAAGACAGCCTTCAGAATGGGAGAAAATAATAGCAAATGAAGCAACTGACAACTAATCTCAAAAATATACAAGCAACACCTGCAGCTCAATTCCAGAAAAATAAATGACCTAATCAAAAAATGGGCTGAAGAACTAAACAGACATTTCTCCAAAGAAGACATACAGATGGCTAACAAACACATGAAAAGATGCTCAACATCACTCATTATCAGAGAAATGCAAATCAAAGCCACAATGAGGTACCATTTCATGCCAGTCAGAATGGCTGCAATCCAGAAGTCTACAAGCAATAAATGCTGGAGAGAGTGTGGAGAAAAGGGAACCTTCTTACACTGTTGGTGGGAATGCAAACTAGTACAGCCACTATGGAGAACAGTGTGGAGATTCCTTAAAAAACTGGAAATAGAACTGCCATATGACCCAGCAATCCCACTGCTGGGCATACACACTGAGGAAACCAGAATTGAAAGAGACACATGTACCCCAATGTTCATCGCAGCACTGTTTATAATAGCCAGGACATGGAAGCAACCTAGATGTCCATCAGCAGATGAATGGATAAGAAAGCTGTGGTACATATACACAATGGAGTATTCCTCAGCCATTAAAAAGAATACATTTGAATCAGTTCTAATGAGGTGGATGAAACTGGAGCCTATTATACTGAGTGAAGTAAGCCAGAACGAAAAACACCAGTACAGTATACTAATGCATATATATGGAATTTAGAAAGATGGTAATGATAACCCTGTATGGGAGACAGCAAAAGAGACACTGATGTATAGAACAGTCTTTTGGACACTGTAGGAGAGGGAGCGGGTGGGATGATTTGGGAGAATGGCATTGAAACATGTATAATATATGTGAAACGAATTGCCAGTCCAGGTTTGGTGCATGACACAGGATGCTCGGGGCTGGTGCACTGGGATGACCCAGAGGGATGGTATGGGGAGGGAAGTGGGAGGGGGTTTCAGGATGGGGAACACATGTACACCCATGGTGGATTCATGTCAATGTATTGCAAAACCTATACAATATTTTAAAGTAATTAGCCTGCAATTAAATAAATAGATTTATATTTAAAATAAATAAACAGAAAAAAATAAAACCATTTGAACTTTTGGAAGCATTTTTAAGGTTTGTTTTTTTTTTTTTTTTGGTGGCACTAAAGAAGCTATTACTTAGGGATGACTTTTCCCCCATTGCTACAGCAAATACTCTTGTGAATTATGAGGTTTTTCTACTCTGGTGTTGGGAACATGAATTACTTGTGGCCATGTGTGATCTTTGAGAAGTTTCCCCTCTATTCCTTTCGGGTGTTTCTTTCCCCAGCTTTGATAATTTCTTTATATACATACTCTGATTACTACTCAGCTAAAGACTTGAGGCAAACCCCCTTGTAGTTCTCTTTCAGTGAAGATTTCTCCTCTTCATTACATTGCCAATGTGAAAAGCAGAGACATCACTTTGCCAATAAAGGTCCATATAGTCAAAGCTATCGACTACTGGAAAAATCAGTAGTCATGTATGGTATATGAGAGTTGGACCATAAAGAAAGCTTAATGCTTCATTGATGAAGAATTGATATCTTCAGACTGTGGTACTGGAGAAGACTTTTTAGAGTCCCTTGAACAGCAAGGAGATCAAACCAGTCAAGCCTAAAGGAAATAAAACCTGAATGTTCATTGGAAGGACTGATGCTGAAGCTCCAAAACTTTGGCCACCTGATGTGAAGAGCTGACGCATTGGAAAAGACCCTGATGTTGGGGAAAATTGAGGGCAGGAAGAAAAGGGCCTGGCAGAGAATGAGATGGTTGGATGGCATCACCAACTCAAAGGACATGAGTTTGAGCAAACTCTTGGAGATAGTAAAGGACTGGGAAGCCTTCACTTCCCAGTGTGTGCTGCTGTCCATGGGGTTGCAAAGAGTCAGACAAGACTTAGAGACTGAACAATGAACAATGGAGAAGGAAATGGCAACCCACTCCAGGGTTCTTGCCTGGAGATTCCCAGGGATGGGGGAGCCTGGTGGGCTGCTGTCTATGGGGTTGCACAGAGTCAGACATGACTGAAGCAACGTAGCAGCAGCAGCAGCAATGAACAACACATTAGCTTTCCTAGTATCACATCTAGATCTCAACTGAGGGAAATTACTGGGTTTAGTCTTGGTTCTGCCTCCCTTGCCCTGCATCTTAGAAGCTCTCTCCTGACAAAAAAGTAAAAAAATTATAGTTCTCCCCTCATTATTTTTGCTTTCTTCATGATCATTTTCTTCTACTATCTGATATCCATTAGTTTATGTATGTTGTCCATTTTTTAGATGTATAAGGTAAGAAGATGAATTCAGTCTCTATTATTCCATATTGGCTCAAATGGGAAGCATATTTTGATGTAATTTCAAATATATAGAATAGTTTTAAAACTTTGTAAAGTATTCCCATATACCTTTTACTAATTTCCATGAAGCATTTATATTTATCCATTTGCTTGCTCTCCCTCTCAATGTATGTGTTTTTTCCTGGAAAAAATTTTTGAATAAGATCAAGACATCATGTTTTTTTATACTTAAACATGTCAGTGTGCATGTACTAAGACTAAGAACAATGCCATTCTCTTACACAAGCAAATTTATAAAAAATAGGAAATTTGATATTAATGTAATAGGTCATTTTTTTTCTTTTTATCAACTGTCCTTAAAATTTCCTGAATACCAATTGATTGTTTCTTGTCCAGGATCATATCCAGGATCCTGATTTACATTTAGTTTTCATATCTCTTTAGTGTCTAATTTGGAACAGTTTTTTAGACTCTTGTGCTTTTTGACTTTGATATTTTTGAAGACTTTAAGCCATCTGCTTTGTACAATGTACCTCAGTTTTGATCTGTCTGATATTTCCTCATGATTAGATTCAGGATATGCATTTTTGGCAAGAAAACCACCGAAGTGATAGTGTGTTCTCCTCAGTGAATCTTATTAGGTAGGGTGCATAATGTCATTATGCTCCCAAATTGGCTGTGTTAGCTTTGATAAGTTGGATAAAATGGTGTTTTCTACATTTCTATAATTTAAAAGAACTTCTCCTGTGTAATTAATAAGTAACTTTGGTAAAATATTTTAAAAATGTACTTTTACCTACCAGTTTTAGCATCTAATAATGATTTTCTAACTCCATTAACCTTCCCATATTTATTAGTTCAATTTTATTATGAGGAAAAACTTTTATGGTAAAAAAATTTTATGATGGAAGACTCAAATTTTTAATTTTATTAATGGAGAAGGCAATGGCACCCCACTCCAGTACTCTTGCCTGGAAAATCCCACGGACGGAGGAGCCTGGTAGGCTGCAGTCCATGGAATCGCAAAGAGTCAGACACGACTGAGTGACTTCACTTTCACTTTTCACTTTCATGCATGGGAGAAGGAAATGGCAACCCACTCCAGTGTTCTTGCCTGGAGAATCCCAGGGACAGCGGAGCCTGGTGGGCTGCCGTCTATGGGGTCGCACAGAGTTGGACACAACTGAAGAGACTTAGCAACAGCAATGGATTATAATATATTATTATCATTATTTTTATACTCAAATTATTCCAGACTTTAAAGAAAAAATTCAAAACCATAAAAATATTTATTAATGCCATTATTTGTCCTTGGCTTCTTATTTTGTCGTCCCCTCCTCCAAAATGCTCTTCATCTTCCTGTTCCTGGTCAAACTTCATCCATGATTGAAGTTACTCAGCTCAGGTTCCATTTTACCCATGTAGAATTCTTTCACTAATCATGTAATTATCCCAGATTTGGTCAGTGGAAATTTCCTCTATCTGCTTCTGTTATCTTTTGATATATCTCCATGCTTCTTTGAGTATTTTCTTAGTCTCTGGCATAGTTAGACACTCTGGGCTTTGTTTGTACTTTCCCTGCAGTAGCCCTGAAGTCATCATTTCCCTGAGACGTTTTTGGTTCAGAGTGAGGATGATAGTATTTAGAAACTAAGATATGGGGACAATGTATTCATATTGTTACTGATGTGTCCTAGTTCTAGGCACTCTTAGTAAACATAGCCTGGGATTGTGTGTATACTCAAGAAAACCCTGAGAGGGTCCTAAACCTTTAGCTCTGATCTGCTGAATACTTTATAAGCAGGAAGTGAAGGTTATAGAAGACACGTAAATTATGTGGTTGAGTGTCAAAGGTATGTTCTAACACATTCATAGAGTCCATCTGTAAGACTAGGAGGTTTTCAGGTTTCACACATTTGAGGAAACTTGTGTCTAATCACTATGTGGCCACTAATCTGATGGAACAGAGATTTCAGTGGCTACACATGAAGGATACAGACTTTAAAAAGATTCAGAAAAGTCACTAAACAAGCAACCGACAACAAATAACAACAACAGAGACGGTAAAATTAGGAGTTGGGGGAGAATCTGGTTTTCATATTTGCTATATCATATTAAACACACTTTCAACAATTACAGGGCATACAAAGAGAAAGTCTGACCTGTGCACAAGAAAAGCTGTCACTGAAAACCGTCTCTGAGGCAGTATAGACATTGAACATACTAGACAAAACTTTAGCTATTTTAAATATATTCAAAAAGCTAAAGGAAACCATATGTAAAGAATAAAAGGAAACAATAAGATTGATCTATCAAACAGAATACATCAGTAAAGAGTTAGTGATGTGAAAAAGAGCCAAATGGAAATTTTGGTATTGAAAAATACAACTGAAATGAAAAATTCACTAAAAGGACTCAACAGCACATTTTAGTAGCTGAAGGAAGAATCAATGAACTTGAAGACAGGTTAATTGAGGTTATCCAGTCTGAGGAAGATAAAAAAAAATGAAGAAACATGATTGGAGCCTAGGTGACTTATAGGATATTATATAGCATACTGCTGCTAAGTCACTTCAGTCATGTCCGACTCTGTGCGACCCCATAGATGGCAGCCCACCAGGCTCACCTGTCCCTGAGCATATGCATAATGGGACACCTAAAAGGAAAAGAGAGAGACAAGGAAGAAAGAAAATATGAAAAATGGCTGAAATCATTGAGGCATTGATGAAAAATCTAGAGCTTAAATCCAAGAGACTCTGTGAACTCCAAGTAAAATAAACTAAAATAGATCCACATCAATACATATTTTAATCAGCCTGTTGAAAGACAAAGAGAGAATGCTGAAAGCAGCAAGAGAGAAGCAACTGATCATAAACAAAGAATTGTCAATAAGATTATAATTTTTTTCTCATCAGAAACCATGGAGGCTAGAAGGCAGTGGTTAGTGTGTTCAAAGGGCAAAAGAAAAAGTCCCTAACAGTTAAGAAGTCCATCTGGAAAAAACTATCTTTTGAAAATAAGAGGCATTAAGACATCCTAAGATAAACAAAGACAAGGAGAGTTCATCACTAACATATAGCAACTTGAATACACACACACACACACAAATCAAAACAACTAATAATGATAACTATGTGGGCTTCCCTGGTAGTTCAGTGGTAAAGAATCTATCTCCAACTCAGGAGATGTGGGTTCAATCCCTTCATTGGGAAGATCCCCTGGAGAAGGAAATGGCACCGCACTCCAGTATTCTTACCTGGGAAATCCCATGGACAAGGTTCCTGGTTGGCGACAGTCATGGGGTCACAAGATTCAGACGCAACTTAGGGACTAAACAACAACAAATGGTAAGTACACCTGAAAATGCAAAATTTGTTTAATGTATTTTTGTTCGTGTTTTCTCTTTATTTAAAAGACAACTGAATAATACAAGGATTAAAATCTATGTTGACAGTTGCACAATGTGTAGATATAATTTTTTACAAGAATAACATGAAGTGGGGCAGACATATAGGAGGAAAATTTTTGTATAATATTGAAAGTGAAATGTTCACAGGGTTCTTAAGGCAAGAATACTGAAGTGGATTGCCATTCCCTTCTCCAGTGAGCCACATTTTGTCAGAACTCTCTACCATGTCCAGTTCATCTTGGGTGGCCCTACATGACATGGCTTATAGTTTCATTGAATTAGGCAAAGCTGTGGTCCATGTGATCAGGTTGGTTAGTTTTCTGTGATTGTGGTTTTTCAGTCTGTCTGCCCTCTGATGGAGAGGATAAGAGGCTTAAATACAGGACAGTGAAAGATGAACTCCCCAGGTCGATATGTGCCCAATATGATATGCTACTGGAGATCAGTGGAGAAATAACTCCAGAAAGAATGGAGAGACGGAACCAAAGAAAAACAACACCCTGTTGTGGATGTCACTGGTGTTGGAAGTAAAGTCTGATGCTGTAAAGAGCAATATTGCATAGGAACCTGGAATGTTAGGCCCATGAGTCAAGGCAAATTGAAAGTGGTCAAACAGGAGATGGCAAGAGTGAACATCAACATTTTAGGAATCAGCGAACTAAAATGGACTGAAATGGGTGAATTTAACTCAGATGACCATTATATCTACTACTGTGGGCAAGAATCCCTTAGAAGAAATGGAGTACCCTCATAGTCAACAAAAGAGTCTGAAAAACAGTACTTGGATGCAATCTCAAAAACAACAGAATGACCTCTATTCATTTCCAAGGCAAACTATTCAATATCATGGTAATTCAAGTGTGTGCCCTGACCAGTAATGCTGAAGAAGCTGAAGTTGAACGGTTCTTTGAAGACCTACAGAGCCTTCTAGAACTAACACCTGAAAAACATGTCCTTTTCATTACAGGGAATTGGAATGCAAAAGTAGGAAGTCAAGAAATACCTGGAGTAACGGGCAAATTTGGCCTTGGAGTACAGAATGAAGCATGGCAAAAGGTAATAGAGTTTTGCCAAGAGAATGCACTGGTCATAGCAAACACCCTCTTCCAACAACACAAGAGATGACTCTACACATGGACATCACCAGATAATCAATACTGAAATCAGATTGATTATATTCTTTGCAACTAAAGGTGGAGAAGCTCTATACAGTCAGCAAAAACAAGGCTGAGAGCTGACTATGGCTCAGATCATGAATTCCTTATTGCCAAATTCAGACTTAAATGGAAGAAAGTAGGGAAAACCGCTAGACCATTCAAGTATGACCTAAATCAAATCCCTTATGACTATACAGTGGACGTGACAAATAGATTCAAGGGATTAGATCTGATAGACAGACTGCTTGAAGAACTATGGATGGAGGTTTGTGACATTGTATGGGATGCAGGGATTAAGACCATCCCCAATAAAAAGAAATACAGAAAGGCAAAATGGTTGTCTGAGGAGGCCTGACAAGCAGCTATGAAAAGAAGAGACATGAAAGGCAAAGGAGAAAAGGAAAGATATGCCCATTTGAATGCAGAGTTCCAAAGAATAGCAAGGAAAGATAAGAAAGCCTTCCTCAGTAATCAATACAAAGTAATAGAGGAAAACAGTAGAATGGGAAAGACTAGAGATCTCTTCAAGAAAATTAGAGATACCAAGGGAAATTTTCATGCAAAGATGGGCACAATAAAGGACAGAAATGGTATGGACCTAGTAGAAGAAGAAGATATTAAGAAGAGGTGGTAAGAATACACAGAAGAACTAAACAAAAAAGATCTTCACAACCCAGATAATCATGATGGTGTGATTACTCACCTAAAGCCTGACATCATGGAATGTGAAGTCAAGTGGGCCTTAAGAAGCATCACTATGAACAAAGTTAGTGGAGGTGAAGGAATTCCAGTTGAGCTATTTCACATACTAAAAGATGATGTTATAAAACCATCATCAATATGACAGGAAATTTGGAAAACTCAGCAGTGGCCACAGGACTGGAAAAGATCAGTTTTCATTTCAATACCAAAGAAAGGCAATGCCAAAGAATGCTCAAACTACTTCAAAAATGCCCTCATCTCATACACTAGCAAAACAATGCTCAAAATTCTCCAAGCCAGGCTTCAACAGTATGTGAACCATAAACATCCAGATGTTCAAGCTGTATTGAGAAGAGGCAGAAGAACCAGAGATCAAGTTGCCAACATCCATTGGATCATCAAAAAAGCAAGAGAGTTCCAGGAAAACATCTACTTCTGCTTTATTGACTATCTCAAAGCCTTTGACTGTGTGAATCACAAGAAACTGTGGAAAATTCTGAAAGAGATGGGAATACCAGACCACCTGACCTGCCTCCTGAGCAATCTGTATGCAGGTCAGGAAACAACAGTTAGAACTGGACATGGAACAACAGACTGGTTCCAAATCAGGAAAGGAGGATGTCAAGGCTGTATATTGTCACCCTGCTTATTTAATTTATATGCAGAGTACATCATGAGAAATGCTGGACTGGATGAAGCACAGCTGGAATCAAGATTGCTGGGAGAAATATCAATAACCTCAGATATGCAGATGACACCACCCTTATGGCAGAAAGTGAAGAGGAACTAAAGTATCTCTTGATGAAAGTGATTTCAATGCACGATACTGGATGTTTGGGGCTAGAGCACTGGGATGACCCAGAGGGATGGTATGGGGAGGGAGGAGGGTTCAGGATGGGGAACACATGTATACCTGTGGTGGATTCATTTTGATATTTGGCAAAACTAATACAATTATGTAAAGTTTAAAAATAAAATAAAATTAAAGCAAGAAAAAAAAAAAAAGAAAGTGAAAGAGGAGAGTGAAAAAGTTGGCTTGAAACTCAGCATTCAGAAAAGTAAGATCATGATATCTGGTCCCATCACTTCAAGGCAAATAGATGGGGAAACAGTAGAAACAGTGAAGACTTTATTTTTTTTACTCTCCAAAATCACTTCAGATGGTGACTGCAGCTATGAAATTAAAAGATGCTTTCTCCTTGATGAAAAGTTATGACCAACCAGACAGCTTATTAAAAAGAAGAGACATTACTTTGCCAACAAACGTCCATCTAATCAAAGCTATGGTTTTTCCAGTAGTTATGTATAGATGTGAGAGTTGGACTATAAAGAAAGCTGAGCACCGAAGAATTGATGCTTTTGAACTGTGGTGTTGGAGAAGACTCTTGAGAGTCCTTTGGACAGCAAGAAGGAGATCCAACCGGTCCATCCTAAAGTAAATCAGTCCTGAATATTCATTGGAAGGACTGATGCTGAATCTGAAATTTCAATGCTTTGGCCACCTGATGCAAAGAACTAACTTAATTGAAAAGACCCTGATGCTGTGAAAGATGGAAGGTGGAAGAAGGGGATGACAGAGGATGAGATGGTTGGATAGCATTACTGACTCAGAGGACATGAATTTGAGTAAGCTCCGGTAATTGGTGATGGACAGGGAGGCCTGGCATGCTGCAGTCAATGGTGTCACAGAGTTGGACATAGCTGAATGACTGAACTGAACTGAAAGTGAACAGGTATTATGTTAGTAATTAAGATTATAATACAATTGCTATAAATTAATATTGTTGTAAATTTTTATTAGTTCTAATTATCAGGGCATCCTCTAAAATATTAGCTCAAAACGATGTAGTAAAAGAAATGGAAAGGAAATTAAAATGACACACTAAAAACACTATTTAACACTAAAGACAATAATGGAAAAATTGAGAAATACTGATAAGATGTGTAGGAAAGAAATAACAAAATGGCAGAAGAAAGTATTGTTTTATTGATAACTATGTGAAATATAAATGGATTAATCTCTTATTAAACAGCAAAGATAAGTGAAATGGATCTTTAAAGAGTACGGTACAACTGTGTGCTATACAAGAGACTCACTCAGATTATGTTAGAAAAAAAAGGATGGAAAGTGATTTTCATAAAACAACATACAAAGGAGAGCCGGAGTGAATATACTAATATTATACAAACTAGCCTTACAGAAAATTTGACAAAGAAGCACAGTATATAATGATAATAGGGTAAATTCATCAAGAATATTTAGCAATTATAAACATTTGTGCACCTAACAAAGTTACAAATATGTGAGGCAAAAACTAACAGGATTGAAGTCAGATGTAGTTTAAAGATAATGATTGGAGGCTGTACTACTCCAACTTCAATAATTGGTAGAACAACTTGACAGAAAGGCAGCAAAGAAACTGAACTGTACTATAAGCAACTATACCTGACGAACGTCTATAGAACATTTCACCCAGAAGAAGCAGAATTCATATTCCTCTCAAGTGCACATAGAACTTTGTATACACCCAAGAGGATTGAAAACATATGTTTACACAAAAATTTGTACGTGACTATTCACAGCAGTATTTTTCACAATAGTGAAAGTGTGGCACCACCCGAATATATCTATCAGTTGATCAATGGATAATTACATAGTTATAAAATGGCATATTACTTATTTATACAGAAAAATGAGGTACTAGTACATGTTGCAACATGGATGAATTTTGAAAATGTTACACTAAGTATAATAATTCAAACACAAAAGTGCACATATTATATGGTTCCATTTATATGAGATGCCACGAATAGGCAAATCCATAGAGACAGGAGATTAGTGGATGCCACAGGATAGTGTAAAGAGAGAATAGGAATGGCTACATATTAATAGTAAGTACAGGGTTTCTTTTTGGTGTGATGAAAATAATTCTGCAAACGTACGATGGTGATGGTTGCTTAACATTGAGAATACATGAAAACCACCTACATTTACCCTCTGAAATGGCTAAATCATGAATGCTATGTTCTGTAAAATTTATTTCAATAAAAAATAAAATACTGAGTAAAGAGAAAAATAAAATCATTTTATTTACATTTTATTTATTTATTATTATTATTATTTTTTACTTTACAATACTGTATTGGTTTTGCCATACATCAACATGAATCCGCCATGGTCCTCGTGTCTTTCCATCTACTGTCATTTCCCTTCATTCTGAGGAAACTCTTTTAGAGTTTTCTCCAATATAGTTCTGCTGGATGTGATTTATCACCCCAGTTTTTTTCTTTGACTATTCTGTCACATATTTAAAGAACATTTTCACTGGATTTAAGGTTCTAGGATGACAATTTTTTTCCAGCAGTATAAGATTTTTATCTGACCTTTATTCTTTCTAATGTGAAACTCGCTATAGTATATCTTACTGTTTTCCTGCATATTATATGTCTTTTTCCCTTAGTCTGATTTTAAGATTTTTATCTTTGTCTTTCATCTTCACTAGTTTGATTATAATATGCCTAGATGTGATTCTGTTTGTGTTTATTGGCATTGGTGAAGATTCTTGATTCTGTCATTTTGATATTTTCCCTTAAACTTGAGAAATTTTTAGCTATTAATTTTCAAATACATCTTCTTTCCATTTTATATTTATTTTATTCCTGAGATTCTAATGATGAGTATTAAGCAGATTAATATTTTCCTATGTGTCACACTGTCTCTATATCAATTATTTTATTTCTGTTCTTCCTACTAGATTATTTACATTGATATATCTTCAAATAAACTGTTTTCCTTTCTGTCAAATATTCTTGTAAGATTTTACATTAAATTTTTTATTTCAGTGATTGCATATTTTAATTCTGGTATTTTAATTTTTTATTGTTTCCATTTTTTGCTGACATTCCTCATATGATTATTGATATTTATCATAAATTCTTTTACATCCTGAACATATTTAAAGTATCTGATTTAGACTCACAGACATAAAGATCAGACTTGTGAAGGGGGAGAAGGGGAGGGAGAGAGATGGGGTGGGAATTTGGAGTTGGTAGATGCAAACCATTACATTTCAAATAGATGAACAAAAAGGTCCTAGCATATAGCACAGGGAACTATATCCAGTCTCCTAGGATAAAGCGTAATGGAAAAGAATATTTAAAAAAAATGTATACATGTATAAATCTGAGTCACTATGCTGTATGGCAGACATTGGTACAACATTATATACCAGCTATACTTCAATAAAAAAATAAAGTAGCTGATTTAAAAATTTTATTGCTATTTCTACCATTTGATTCTTTGGAGTATCAATTTCTATTGAATGCTTCCTCTCTTGACTTTAGGCACATTTCTCAGATTTTTTTTTGATAAGTCTAGGATTTTTTTTTTTTTTCTAAACTGGACACTGATAAGTTTTAGAGGATTGAATTCTGCTTTTTCTTCTGTTGAGTGTTGATTTTTGTTCTAGCAAGTTAATCAGGCTGGATTTAAACTCCAAACAGTATCTTCCCTGTGGTGGACAGTAGCTGAACTATGCTGTCATACCTTTCAACTTCTGTTTTCACCAGGCCCCCTAAAGCTTTCCCCATGAATGTGGATTTCAGTTGTCAGCTAAGCACTGGGCAGAATGTATGTTCAGATATAGGGGCAAATCCCACCCTCCGTGGCCCCATTCTCCACATCATTTTTATTCTATCCCTCCAGCTGCTTTGCCAGCCCCATTTTCTTCCTCAAGTCAGTAAGGCTACAACTTTCTTCCACTCCACACCATGCATACCAGGTGAAAAGCTCACATTTATATCAGTCTAACCTAGTGGACTTTGCTCTTTCAAGGGTCTCTTTCTCTAAATTTTCTGCCTGTTCTTGGTTGCTATATGGGTTTCCTAGAGTTGTAACAAAGTGCCACAAATTGCATAGCTTAAACAATTATAAATTATTTCATAGTCCTAAAGACTAGAAGTTTGAGGCCAATGCGTGAGAAGAGTTGGTTGCTTCTGAGGGATGTGAGGGAAAATCTGTTTCATTGTGGTTTGCTGGAAATCACTGTCATTGATTGGCTTATAGGTGTATCACCCAAACCCTGCATTTGTCTTCATGTGCTGTTCTTCCTTGACGTCTGCATCCAGGTTTCTCTTTTTCATAAGGACAGCTGTCCTATTGGTTTAAGGCCCACTCTGTTAAACTCACTTTAACGTGGCTACCTCTGTAAACACCTTCTTTTCACTTAACGTTACATTCTGAGATACTGGGGATGGAGACATCAAATGGTCTTTTTTGGAAAAGACACAAGTCAGCCAATAGCAACCTCTCTTCATGGCCTTCAAATCGTTTTTTTTTTTAATATTTTATCCGCTTTTTACAATTTTTACGTGTGAGTATTCTGCCATTATCGGAAGCAGAAATTGAATTAAAGATGTTGATAAGGTAGGCATTTTAGGTAATATGTAGAGGACAGCTTGCTTTACCTTGTCTTCCTTTACACAGTGTTTGTTAATTTTGTTCTGGCAGATGGTTAACTGCTGACTCTCCTTCCTGAAACTCTCAGACGTTGTTTTATGCATTCCTGGGATAAAACTCTTTCTAATTTTTCTATATTTTGGGTCATGGTCCTAAATCTTGGCCAAGAGTCTGAAAACTCTGACTCATGGCTTTAATCTGATCTTCAAATAGTTTTTGTATGCCCCATAGTTAAAAATGATGTGTTTTTTTTTTTTTTTTTTTTGTAAGAACAGAAAGAGAAGGAGGAAAAGATGGGAGAGGAGAGAGAAAGATGACTATATGTGGTCTGCAATCCCTAAAATATTTACTATCTAATTCTTTACAGAAAATATTTTGACTCCTGCCCTGGGGCTTGGTTCTTTATTCTAACATGTACTCCTTTTGTAGTCACAAATTAATAAAGAGGTGCTGACTGAGGTCTCTCCACCCTGGCTGGGCTGGCACTTCAACATCTCCCTGCACTACGTGACCTTTGGTTTTCTTCATTCAATTTTTCCCCTGTTGAAGCCACTCTCTTAGAGGCTTCATGGAGTTTTACCTTGTACAAATGCAGTCCAGCCCTTAACTAGAAACTGAAGGGGAACCTCCCTGCAGATCTCGCGGTCCTAATATGTGTAGGTTTTCCTCTTTTATGATACGGTCTACAAATTCCAGCTACTTCAACTACCATGACTCAGATCCCAGCCTCCTCAGTAGTAAGTCTTTTGCTTTGCTCTGACTGTACCTTTTAGAAACTGCACCATGGTTCCCCGGCAAAGCAGTTGTGAACACAGACTCAGTGACAGCCTTTCCCCTCTCTCACAGTCTGCTCCACCTGTTATTCATACCTATAAACAGTAGTCTCATGTGTTTTGTTAAGTTTCATAGCTGTATAGGTTGTTGTTCAGTTGCTAATCGTGTCCAGCTCTTTGCAACCCCATGGACTGCAGCACCCCAGGCCTTCCTGCCCCTCACCACCTCCCAGAGTTCACCCAAGTTCGTGTACAGCTGTATAGGATGAGATGGTAAATCAATCCTAGTTACTCCAACTAGGCCTAACTTGAAAGCCCATGTTTTAACCATCTATGTTCACGTTGGTAAAAAGCATGAAGCCTTGGATCTAAAAGGCAAACACTTGGAACTAACAGTACCTTGTTTAACATACTTGTACATGTGTAAGTCAGAACCATTCAAATGCTATAACTTCGAGTGAAACGTGCATTTTAAAAACAACCTCTGAAGGATCACAGGAAGATGGCAAGGACATTTTTATGTCTTAGCCTAGCTCCTGGATAGAAAAAAAGAGTCATTCCTGATTTATTTTAAGCCAGGTCTATGAATCACAAGGGTAGTGTTTAGAATTTATACTAGATTCTTGTCCTGAGAGATGCCAAATTAAGAAATTAATATAAAATTCAGTCCCACGCTGCTGATATTTTGAGTGACAGAAACAAATATAAAACCATTCTTCAGAATTAAAGCCTCAACCTTGTCTGCACTTATCTTTCACAGATAAAAGTATATTAAAGATTAAATAAGTTAAATAATACAGGGAAGCTTCTACCAAATGCAGGAGTCAGCAGATGCTCCAAACATCAGGGAATTGGACTAAGAGTTTCAGATTATTGAACAATCTGAGAGGTATGTCTGAAATGATTAAATACATGACAGAAAAAATTAAAAAAATACAAGAACAAGATGCTACAAAAAGTCTAAGCAGTTTCTAAAAGGAATTATTGATAGGTTAAGGCTATGGTTTTTCCAGTAGTCATGTACAGATGTGAGAGTTGGACTATAAAGAAAGCTGAACACCGAAGAATTGATGCTTTTGAACTGTGGTGTTGGAGAAGACTCTTGAGAGTCCCTTGGACTGCCAGGAGATCCAATCAGTCCATCCTAAAGGAAATCAGTCCTGAATGTTCATTGCAAGGACTGATGTTGAAGCTGAAACTCCAATACTTTGGCCACCTGATGCAAAGAACTGACTCATTTGAAAGAGACCCTGACACTGGGAAAGATTGAAGGCAGGAGGAGAAGGGAATGACAGAGGATGAGATGGTTGGATGGCATCACCGACTCAACGGATGTGAATTTGAGTCAACTCCGGGAGCTGGTGATGGACAGGAAGGCCTGGCGTGCTGCAGTCCATGGGGTTGCAAAGAGTCTGACATGACTGAGTGACTGATCTGAACTGAAAAACTATAAATAGAAATAATTAGATAAAACTTAATAGTTGGGTTAAATAAGGATGTCCTCTTCAACCAAAGAGATAATTGTAGTTTTTTTTTTAATTGAAGGAGTTTTGACTTACTATGTTTTGTTAGTTTCATGTGTACAGCAAAGTAACTTAGTTATCTATACCCATCCATCTACTCTTTTTCAGATTCTTTTCTATTATAGGTTATCCCAAAACATAGAATTTACTTCCCTGTGCACAGGGATGGTGGAGCCTGGTGGGCTGCCATCTGTGGGGTCGCACAGAGTCGGACACGACTGAAGTGACTTAGCAGCTATACAGTTGACCCTTTTTGTTTGTCTACTTTCTATATAGTAGTGTGTGTTTACTAATTCCAGGCTCCTAATTTATCCCTCTCCTACCCTCTTTGCCCTTTGGTAACCATAAATTTGCTTTCTGTGTCTGTGAGTCTATTCCTGTTTTGTAAATAAGCTTATTTGTACCATTTTTTAAGATTCTGTCTGTAAGAGATATCACACAATATTTGTCTTTCTATATATGACTTACTGCACTTAGTGTGATAATCTCTAGATCCATCTGTGTGGCTTCAAATGGCCTCACTTCGTTCTTTTTGATGACTGAGTTACATTCCATTGTATATAGGCACCACATTTTCTTCATTCATTCATCTGCTAATGGGCATTTAGGATGCTTCTATGTCTTGGCTATTGTAAATAGTGCTGCTATGGACATTGGGCTGCATGCATCTATTTGAATTAGAGTTTTCATCTTTTCTGGTATGCATGCATGCTTTGTTGTGTCTGACTCTTTGTAACCCTAAGGACTGTAGCCCACCAAGCTCCTCTGTCTATGGGATTCTCCAGGCAAGAATACTGGAGTGTGTTGCCATGCCCTCCTCCAGGGGTTCTTCTAGAACCAGAAATCGAAACCAGGTCTCCTATGACTCCTGCCTTTGCAGGTGAATTTTTCACCACTGAACCAGATGGGAAGCCCTCATCTTTTCTGAATATATGCTTAGGAGTGGGGTTGCTGGATCATATGGTATTTGGTTGGCAAAAAAGTTCACTCAGATTTTTCCATAAGATGTTGCAGAAAAAACCAAACAAAATTTTTAGCCAACTTTATAACCTTATATTTATAAGGTTATATTTATAAGGCAAAATTTATAAGGTTACATTTACTTCAAAAGGAAAGCAAAACAGGGATTGTCTCTTGCTATGTGGGAGTTTTCTCCTAAACTACAGCTTCAATGACTCACTGATGAGAACATTTTCATAGAACTGTACCAAGTCAGCTTTCCAATTCCATTCATGTACTTTGAATGAGATCACGTTGTATTTGAAAAGAAGCAGGGATTTGTAGAACCCAGAATCTATGGCAGCTTTGAGTAAGACAAAAATGTCATACAGGATGAGAAGGGAGAGGTGTGATGAAATTACTTCCCCACATTTGTGACAGGCTATACTAGGCACTTTATGGACTTTAATACTCCTAATGTTATGTGATATAGATTATCCATTCTAGGGGTGAGTATATTCAAGGTTATAGTGAATTATAAGATTGGATTCAAATTTTGAACTGTAAAACCCTAAAACTGTTTTCTTAACACTACATAAAGCTTACACATAACCCTCCAAAGTAAAGTGGAGAGCTGTACACTGCTTCAAGAATTGGCGTGTTACCAAATAGTGGTGTCAACTGCAGTATTGATTAAACAAACTTGATAAGCCTTGTCTGCTTTAAAATTTGCCTTGATGCAAAGTCATCAAAGGAAAAAGCTCTACAGAAACTCAAAGATTTCCTTTTTTAAGGTGACGTGGAAGGGCTATATACAGTAAAACAACTGTAGACTTTACAATTTATGTTTTGTTGGAACATAATGGGGGCCGAGGGAGTTTAAAAGTCTCTAGGAAAGTAAAAGTTAACCTTGCTTTATGTACTAAATGCACTACACTGGGTAAAAAGCTAATATTTGAATATGAAATCTCTTTTGACATAAGTTGAAGCTTTGCTCCTATTTAGAAAGCACACAGCTAAAATTCAAAGTCTTGAATACAAGACCTAATAAAAACAACTCTTAAGCATCCTAACAGTCCCTTCAGAGGAGCATGTTGTCTGTAAATAATGCACTCTCAAATGAATTTAATTCTCTGAGCAATCTTCTGTGAGCAGTTGGCTCAGAGGGTAATTAATTCACCTGATCTTGCCGAGTTCAGTGAAAGCATAGCTATCAGAACAGACACTGCCTCCCACAATGGAAATGGCAAGAGGAACTGGCAAGCGGAAGCTTCCAGCCCAGATGTGGCATGCCCTCTTCTGCAACTTCCTCAGTGACATGAAAGGTGAGAAAATGGCAGAGGGCAGCCCATTTGACACTTCCTCACATGCTTAGTTTTCTCTTGCTTTTAACCATGTACTATCTTTCTCTCTGCACAGTCACTCCTTAGCGGTTTTTGTCTCTCCATTTCTCTTTTACCTTGTCTCCTCCTCCCCTCTTCTTTCCTTCTTTCTAGGCCAACTTTGGTTCTATTGATGAGATTTCTCAATATAGGTATGACATTAGATATTTATTAACTATGTTGATTATAATCCCACTCTAAAACCAATTACCAAAAACTCAGAGGCTGGAATTTCTTCAAGAAGTTTCTTTATTAGGCTCACTTTTTCAGAGATAGAATGAACCATAATTTTCATTCATTCACTCAACAAATAATTTATTCCACATCAGGCACTGAAATAGAGAAGTAAAAATAAAGAAAACAAAAATATATATACACATTCACAGAGCTTTCATTCTTGGCTGGAGATGGAGAGATATATATAATTTAAAAAGTAAATTATATAGTGTGTTGTGGGTAGTAAATGCTGTGGGAAAATAGAGGAGGGGAAGAAGGATGAGAATGCTGTAAGGCTGCAATTTTAAAAGAGATTTCAGGCGTTGCTGAAATGGTAACATTTGAACAAAAAATTGATGGAAGAGGAGGTAAAAGAGTAAGTTGTATGTCTCTCTGGGAAGATTTTTAGAGGAAACAATTGCAAACTCCCTGAGGTGGGAGAACTCAAAATATTTGATGAAAAGCAAAGAAGTCTGTCCATATAGTCAGAGTGGAGTGAACAGGTCTGACTTTTCCTGCAAAGTTGCCATTGACCTTTAAAGTATAATTCCTCAGGTGTCCAATAGCCATTTCTTAATACTGATGACTGATTAATTGATTCTAAAGAGATTCCTAGATGATCTCTTACAAGATCGAAAAGTACACAGGCTGCTAAAACCAAAAGGAGCAATTGGCAGTGTTGTGATATCATAGAAGGTTTAAGCAAGTGAACACATCAGGCTGATCATCAGCCTTTTATCAAATGTTTGTTCATCATTTCATTGAAACCAGGGTATATATAATACCCCATACCACTAGTGGACGAAGAGCAGGGAAATTAGCAGACTTATCAAGGTAAAGAACACATTTCCTCTATTGCACACATTCTCTGTTCTCCTTTTCAAACCACTTTCAGCCAGTATCTCCAACCTCATTGAGAAGGTCACAGCCGTCTGACCTTGCTTCCTTACTCTCACCCCTGCTGTATCTGTTCCCAAAGGCGTTTATTCCTTCTCACATGACCAGCCTTTGTGTTGCTCTCCAACTTCTGCTACTCTCCAAAGAAGCTGCTGATTTTCCCATTTGATGAAATCCCTTCTTCTGTTTTCACATGACAGCAGTTTTTTGTTTGTTTGTTTGTTTGTGTTGCTTACTGTTGGATACTTCATACCTGGCACTTCCTGGTACCAAGTAAACATTTCAGAAATATTTGTGAGTTGAAAGAATGGTAGTTATCCCTTGTCTTAAAGTGAAAATAATTCCCTTTGATTATTTAATTATTTGTGGATGAGGAGCTCCTTTTCCTTTCTCCATCTCTCTCCTAAAACCTACTTTTCTCTTTTCCTAAAGAGCAAACCTTCCTAATACCCTAAACCTCAAAGTTGTGCATGTGTCAGTTACCTGTCTGTGTCTTCCTCAATCAAAACCCCATTCCTTCAATGAGGGCACTTCTTTGCAAAAAAAAAAAAAAGTGGGGGGGAGGAAAATAATCTATTGAAGTCATTTACTTTGTTCCAATAATTACATCAGAACCCTCCTTGGGGTGTCTGAATTTTCATGAGAGGAAACCTGTACTTCTACATGATATTTGGTTTCAGGAATATCATGGCAGAAAAGTTGCCAGTGATTTTAAAAGAATTCAGGTAGTTTGAGAAAATTATCGTCTGCTTCCTTTTATGAGAGAGATTCCCTTAGAACTGTGTTTTTGTTTTTTTGTGTGTGAACCTGTGTTTTGCCCCTTTAAAACCTTCTAAGTGTGCTGTCTGTTGGTTTCATCATGGTTATTTTCAAACATCCTTTCTGAGATGTTTCTCTTGCAGGTGAGGCATTTCTGAGTGACATTTCCCATCAGGACTGCAGGTACATCTGACCGACCTCCCTGATTGTCCCACGTCAACAAAGGCCAGACCAGGCTCTGTGATCATGGGGCAGCAGGCATTCCTAGCCAGTGAGATTAGTTCTGTTTCACTCAGCATGCTCTTCAGCTAAAAACTCTTATTTTAAGGGCCATTCAAGGAGCAGAAGATATAAGTATGGAAGTGTACCTTGGCAAATCAGCAATCCTATTATTTGGGAGAGAACCATTTTCAGTGATTTTGGAATCAGGACAAGATACATCTGTATTGAAGGACCTGACATGTCTGAGATAACTGCATTGGCTCTCTAAAAAGTGGAAACATTCACGAAATAAGGCCGGGTGGATAGGAAATATAGACACTTTCAAATTACTTTAACTTCTCTGGTTTCTTGCCAGATTGATTTCTTTCATTAGGGGAAGTTCCATCTACATACCATTCTAGCCTCAGGAGGTCGGAGACTGATTTAGTGGTCTTAATTTAAGAGCATCCTGAATTTTCAGGAATTTATTGTTTAATATTTGAATGCCCATATGTGACATTTGGATTAATCGACTTGATTTGGGTATAAGTCCTTTGTGAGTTATGCCTCAAGTGGAATTTGAAGCACAGTTTCCAATTAGTGGTGCCACCATCTTGGACATCCAGCCTAGAGGTAACAGATTTGAACACTATTTTCAGCACAGTCTCAATTTAAGGCTCTCAGTAGCTTCCTGTTTGCTATTTTCTCTCCCTTAACCTCCATAGCTTCACATCGGGACCAGAGACCAAAGGCTTCCTGACTGCTTTTCTGACCTCATCTCTTTTTATTCTCTGGCCAATACCTTTAATAGAGGCATTACTGCTCTATCCCTACCTCCAGGAGGGAAGTTTGGAAGGATGGGGGAATTTACTATCACTCGGGGATAGGACCAGCACTTGATGGGTGGCATTTAGGGATGAAAAGAGTCCTGCAATGTGCGGCAGTCCTATAAATAAAGAACTGTTCCCAGTGCCAAAAGGACTCTCATTGATAAATGCCATTTTTAAAAATTTCTATCTCCCCCTGTCACCTCTGCCTCTTTATAATTATCTTGCTGCCCTTGCTCATATTCTTTTTCTACCTTCTTCATATGTACTAATGCTTACCCTCTCTTCTTTATACCTGTCTCACCTGAGATGTCCGCTTGGTAATTTCTCTCTGAATCCCCTCGGATTCTATCCATAAAGGCCCAGCATTGTTTCTACATCCTCCTCGAAACCTTACCCAATCATGCCACTCTGAGCAACCTCTCAACACCATAAATTCCCTCCCCATCTATTTTATGCAGCACCCCGAGGAGAATCAAGCTCATTTTTTTTTAAACCTTTTATGTGTGCCTGTTCTTCCTCTCTAAGCTCCTTGAGAGCAATCTTGTGTCTTACACTTTTCCGTCTTTGATTTCATCTATTTCTCTAGCCTCCTCTGCACCAGCCAATTAGGTGTTCAGTTGAGTTCAGTCGCTCATGTCCGACTCTTTGCGACCCCATGGACTGCAGCATGCCAGGCCTCCCTGTCCATCACCGGCTCCCAGAGTTTACTCAAACTCATGTCCGTTGAGTCGGTGATGCCATCCAACCATCTCATCCTCTGTCATCCCCTTCTCCTCCTGCCTTCAATCTTTCCCAGCATCAGGGTCTCTTTCAAATGAGTCAGTTCTTTGCATCAGGTGTCCAAAGTATTGGAATTTCAGCTTCAACATAAGTCTTTCCAATGAATACTCAGAACTGATTTCCTTTAGGATGCACTGGTTGGATCTCCTTGCAGTCCAAGGGACTCTCAAGAGTCTTCTCCAACACCACAGTTCAAAAGCATCAATTCTTCGGCGCTCAGCTTTCTTTGTAGTCCAACTCTCACATCCGTACATGACCACTGGAAAAACCATAGTCAGTTAGGTGTACTTTCTCCCAAACACACTGTGGCAGAGACTGCTTTGTGGTGGTCACAGTCACAGCCATGTCCTCCTGGACACATCACATTTCCTCCCTTGCAGTTAGGTGTGATGTTTGGACTGAGTTCTAACCAAAGGAATGTGGGTGAAAGTGAGGTGTATCTGTCACACTTATGTCTGCTCTGTTAACATTTTCCATATTCAGTCAGTCCTCCTCACTCCTCTTTCCCACCCATCAGCTAAAGGTAGAGAACTCTACATACCTAGGAACAGAACCACAAGATGAAGAGTCAGGTCCTCAAATAACTGGACAGAAGCTCCCTCAACTCACTGGGAACCTCTGAGTTTGACTCTATACGAAAAAGGAATAAACTTTAATTTTGTTTAGCCACTGAGATTGTTGCACATTCATTATAGTAGCGAACATTATTGTATAACCCACCTGCCATCTGCTTTCTTATCTACATGAGTTTATTTGCATGGTTACCTTTGCTTGGAATGAGTTTCCTCTTCGTATTTTAAACTTTTATGCTTTGTCTGATACCTGGACCATTCCTGCCACCTCCATGGGGCTTTCTACAATTTCACCAATCCAGAGTGACTTCCTCCTCCTCCTTTCTTAAAAGTCACACAAACTGCTTTACCACCCACTCAACAAATACTATGATACTGCACATATTTTTATTTAGTTTTAATGTGTATATCCTATCTTCTCTGATAATTTTTAAGATCTTTCAATGGTAGTACCTTTGTCCTGTGCTTCACAGTATTGGGGATGTTATAGGAGCCCAGGAAATAATTGTAAAATGAATGAATTTTGTTACATCTCATCCTTTCTTATTGATACATCTTACACTGTAATAGTTTGCTCCTTCCACAAGGGATTTTGATGGCATTTCTTGTTTCTCTGCCTGACTCTCAGAAATGCTGTTAAAAGAAAATCACACCTTCCCAGTATTCCTTCTCTTTTACACAGTTCACTTTAGTGCCACTTACTTGTTTGTGTTTAATACATGCTAGTTTTGCATTGGAGAAGGAAATGGCAACCCACTCCAGTGTTCTTGCCTGGAGAATCCCAGGGACAGGGGAGCCTGGTGGGCTGCCGTCTCTGGGGTTGCATAGAGTCGGACATGACTGAAGTGACTTAGCAGCAGCAGCAGCAGTTGAGTAAATGATTCTAATTCTTTTCTCTGTATACAGGAAAAATATAGGTAAAGCATCTTAATTCTCCAGTTTGGGGAGATATCAAAACATTGTATCTGATTTCTATATTTTCTTTGTTATCGTAGGAGTAATCACACAGGGCTGGCTGACTGTTGTGAATGAGGTCAGTCATGACTCTATCGACTTTTTGTCTAACAAAAGAACAGATTCTTCAGTCTGTGACTGTAGTGTGATCATCACTTATGCTAGTTTCATCTTTGAGTTAATGTATCCTTATGCGTATGGTACTTTTCAAATTGGTGGGGTAGTCCAGTGAGACTTTGCTTGCAGGGATTTGCTTGAGGGAAAGCCTACAGAGGCAGAGGCCTTGCCAAGAAATCAAAGGTATTGACTTTGCTCTTCTTTTCTTCCCCACTGGGACTTGAGATCTCTGTCAATAGTGGCCATAAAGAAGAGACCCACAAGTCAAGTGTCAGGAGGCCTGACTTACTCTTACAACTTGACTCTCAGCAACCCACTTCTTTCTGCACTGGAAAATGGGTCAATACTATTTGTCATATCTTTTTGGTGTCTTATTAGAGTCAATGAGGTAGTGTGCATATGTGTGTTCTGTCATGTCTGACTCTTCGTGACCCCATGGACTGCAGCCCACCAGGCTCCTCTGTCCATGGAATTTTCCAGGCAAGAAACCTGGAGTGGGTTGCCATTTTCTACTCCCGAGGATTTTTCCAACCCAGGGATCAAACCCACATCTCCTGAGTCTCCTGCATTGGCAGACGAGTTCTTTACCAGTGAGCCACCTGGGAAGGCCCGATATCGTAATATCAATTCCCATATAGGTAATTTCTGACTAATGGACAGATAATAGGCAAAAACTCCCATGACACATTGGTGTTGGAATCTGTTTGAATTGGTATTGAACAGATGGCTTAAGTCTCTAGCTAGTCTCAGTTACTTGGATGTAGCAGGTGTAGCCCTAATTACAGGTCTACATCCTTTGCTACGATCTCTGAGTTTCTTTAAATTCTGAAGGGGCAGATGTTAGTATAGGAGGGAGAAGGCTCCCGACTGGGAAATTCCTGAGCAGTAAAATGAGAAATTTCTTTCAATGAGGAGGTGAGCAAGCAGCTAAGCCAAGCCTCCAATGGCTGGTCCAATCAGGGAGAGTCGTGGAGGAAAGAGACGCATAATGGTAGAGGAAACGATCAGTGATGGGGGGTAGGAAACATCCGAGCCTCCAGGCAAGGTTATACAGATTTATTAACTAATTAGAGTTTTCATTTAAAGACCACCAGTACTTGTCCATAAACTCTCTCATTCACTAATTATTTAATAGGTCTACTCAACTTAAGTGCCTGCTTATTATGGACAATAACCAGACTTGTTTCATGTTGACACTGTGTGCATCAGGGGACAGAGGAAATGTCACAGACATACCTACTAGAGGATAGTTATCTGACATTGGTTTCTGTTTAGTTCTTTCTCTCTTGTCTCAGATTCTAGGATGTACTTTCATAGCTGCATTAGATATCCATCCCTTTATTCAGTCAATAATTATGTATTAGATACCCAGTACTATCCTAAGTGCTAGAGATATAGAAAAAGTTCATACCCTCATAGAGCTTACATTCTTGCAGCAGCAGAAAGAGTGCATGTGTGGATATATCTGATATGTATATGACTTTAAATATATAAAATTATATATATAAACACCAAAATACTTTCTGACTTCTTCCTACACCACTTCTCCCTGTCCTTTGCAAGTTCTTTCTCTGTTAGCTTTTCAAATATTGCTGTTCCCCAGGGGTTTATTCTCTGCTCTCTCACTTTCTCACCCTATCCACTGTTCCTGGGGTTTTCATCCAGTTATGGGGCTTAAACTATTGCACTTATGCAAATGTCACCTTAAACGGAGTAGTTTCTAAACTGAGCTTGCAAGACTCAACCTTCTCTAGGATCAATCTGCCTTTCTTTATTAATTCTGTTTCTTGGTTTGTGGAGCATTCCCCTGCCTTTCCACCCAGCCCCTTCACCTATCAGTCATTCATCCAGTCTTGGCAATTTTGCCCCTAAATAGGTTGTCTTCTCTCCTGGACTCTTACCTCATCTCCACACCTCTCATCCATGTATCCAAAGTATTCTCTTCATTCTCTCAAGGATCTTCCTATTCTAAAATGTGGTCATATCACTACTTTGCCATAAACTTCAAAGGGTTCCTATCACCTATAGTACACTGTTAGACTCCACAGGAAATCACACAGGACTTTCCCTGTGATGAACCTAGAGCAGTGACTGGTGTGTGGAAGACATATTCATTAATAACTGTTAATATAATTACAATATTCTAATGTAATAATTATAATTATATAATAAGTATCAATAGCTTTTGTTACGATAAAAGTATTTATAATGATAATTAGCATATTAGTGATAAAAAGACAACCCCCCTCCCCAAGCAGTCCCTCTCTACCTAACTGTCCATTATGTAATTCTAAAGTGCTCTGGCAAAGTGGACATGCCAGAAAAAATATGAGTTTTTCTACTTTGTAAGTTAGTTATAACTAGTTTTGATCATGTGAAAACATGAACAAGCCTGTAATGAAAAACAGAATGCAATCAGCCCCTGGCTGTGACATAAAGCTCCTGACCCAGTAATGAGAAAGGCCATAATTTTCCAATCATGCTGCCCAGTCTGCAGCATTGCCACAAGTTAAACAGATATCAAAACAGAGTGAAATTATTGACTCTGACGGGCTCTGTGTCCTAATAAATGCAATATCATATAGCAGAAAATGTTCCAGACAAGGAAAAATGTGGGAAGGAAACAGACACTTACTAAGCAGCTATTGTGCATTAAATGTTTTCTGTATACATGCCCATTTAAAGCTCATAAGTCTATCAATTAACAAACATTATCCTGCTTACTGCTGAGGCAAAGAGGCTTGTAAGTTGTGCTGTGTTATACAGCTAATGAAGTGACCCTGAGCAGACCACTTCACTTAAGCAGCTACTACGCTCTGTTAGCCTGATGTGTTCATACCACTCAAGTCAGTTTCTCAGGAAATTCCCATACCTGGCCATCTTCACTGTTAAAATTGTAATACAGGGTCTTGCCTTTTATCACTCCCCCCCCTGCTCAATTTGTAAATTCCACAGAGAGCTGTATCTATCTGGTTCACACCTTTGGGACCGAGAGCTAGCATAGCCCCTGGCTTCTAGTAGGTGCTCAGTAAATGCTTGTTTAATTAACTTTCTCATTTTTAAAAAGAGATACCTGGAGCATGGGACCTGTAAAATTCCTGTCAGTTCTGTGTTGCTGGTGATAAGGTTCTGACCTGGCCAAGACAGAGACCTGAGAAGGACTTCGTATTTCCCAGCAGCTGATGTTGTAGGAAGAACATGAATGCAGATGCCCTGGGTGTTGGTTCTTGTCAGAAATTCTATCCAGGTCCAGACCTGTATAGGAAGTAGGGTTTAGTCTTCCTGAAAAAAGATGCACACAGTCCATTTTATTGTACAGAGTTTTACATGAATCACCACAAAGACACAGTTGGTGGAGCTGAAACAGTAAATATGGAGAAGCCATGAAGATTAAAATAGAATAATAATGATTCTTGGTTTCTAGTTCCTGTCTACGACTTGCCCCTCAGGAGACAAGTCAGGACTGTTCACCATCTAATCCTAGAAGCTTAGCTGGATTCTAATCCTGGCTCTTGAAATTTCAGATTGCTGTTATTCAGTTGCCCAGTCATGTCCAACTCTTTGCGACCCCATGGACTGCAGCATGCCAGGACTCCCCGTCCCTCACCATCTCCCAGAGTTTGCCCAAGTGCATGTCCATTCGGTGATGTGAACTAGCCATCTCATCCTCTGATACCCTCTTCTTCTGCCCTCAATCTTTCCCAGCATCAGGGACTTTTCCAATGAGTCAGCTGTTCACATCAGATGACCAAAATATGGAGTTTCAGCTTTAGCGTCAGTCCTTCCAACGAGAATTCAGGGTTGATTTTCCTTAAGATTGAGTGGTTTGTTCTCCTTGCTGTCCAAGGGACTTTCAGGAGTCTTCTGCAGCACCATAGTTTGAAGGCATCAATTCTTCGGCCTTTCGCCTTCTTTATGGTCCAGCTCTCACAGCCCAAACACTCATGTTTAAAATGGAGGTAATGTATCTGTTAGATTGAAACATATAAAATTACCATTTTGGTGGGGCACATGGGTCAGATATTGACAACTTCATATAACTCAACTTAATACATTATAGGATTGTTGTAGGTGAAATGAATAATGCATGTAGAGCACTTACCATAATGCCTGTCACAAAAGTACTCAATATATGCAAGCCATGATGATCATAATGATTTTTATCTGAGATGGCAACTGAGGTCTTACTGGACTCCTGCCTTTGGTTTAATTTTTCTAAGTGGTACCAATCAAATGACTAGCTTTATCTGACCATATTTTAAGGGTAAAGAGCAAGCAGGTAGTCCCTGAAGCCCACTCTTCCCAGTTTGTTGTCTTGGACATAATACTGGACAAGAATTACAGGGGTCCCAAATAGACATGTTCATGCTGCAAAGACCCTTGTGGACATATTCCCAGAGCTTCTCCATATACTGAGTGATCACCTTGAAGACTTGACCTCACACTGCCCACTTTGTGTTGCTGTGACCCCAACTGAGTCATTTAATATTTGAGTGCCATGTCATTTAATATTTGTTTCATTTTCTTTTTCTTTTTTGGATTTTATTTTCTTTTTTTAATTTTTTAAAAATATAAATTTATTTATTTTAATTGGAGGTTAATTACTTTACAATATTGTATTGGTTTTGCCATACATCAACATGAACCCGCCACAGGTATACACGTGTTCCCCATCCTGAACCCCACTCCATCCTCCCTCCCTGTACCATCCCTCTGGGTCGTCTCGGTGCACCAGACCCAAGGATCCAGTATCCTGCATCAAACCTGGACTGGCAATTCATTTCATATATGATATTATACATGTTTCAATGCCATTCTCCCAAATCATCCCACCCCCTCCCTCTCCCACAGAGTCCAAAAGATGTTTTACACATCTGTGTCTCATTTGCTGTCTCGCATACAGGGTTATCGTTACCCAACAAATACTCATTGAGTATTTCCTTGATTTTACTCATTTGAGTATTTCCTTGGTTTTAGGCAAAAATGTACTGCTTTCACAAACAAAACTTTACCCTCATGGTAATGTTGTCATTCATTATCAATTCATTCCATACATATTTATTGAACACTTAGTAGATGTCAAAGATTATATTAGTCAATGGATAAAATGGTGACTAAGTGAAAGATAGTTCCTGGGAGCTAAAACAGACATTAAAAACATACCCTTATACAAGTAAACGGGCTTCCCAGGTGGCTCAGTGGTAAGGAATCTGCCAGCCAAGGCAGGAGACACAGGAGACGTGGGTTTGATCTTTGGGTTGGGAAGATCCTCTGGAGGAAGAAATGGCAACCCCCCTCCAGTATCCCATGGACAGAGGAACCTGGTGGGCTACAGTCCATGGGGTTGCAGAGTTGGACATGACTTAGCATTTGAGCATGGACATATGCATATACAAGTAAATATAAAATTTGAATTGTGTGAAGTACTATGAATGGTATCATGGTAGCAAGAAGTATAGAACTTTTTAAAAATTAATTTTTATTGGAGTATAGTTGCTTTTTGACATTGTGTTAGTTTCTACTGCACAGCAAAGTCAATCGGCTATACATATACCCATTCTTTTTAGGATTTCCTTCCCATTTAGGTCACCAAAGAACACTGAGTAGAGTTCCTTGAGCTTCACAGTAGGTTCTCATTAGTTATTTATTTTATGCATAATATCAATAGTATATACATGTCAATCCCAATCTCCCAATTCATCCTACCTCCACTTCTCCCCACCCTGGTGTCCATACATTTGTTCTCTACATCTTTGTCTCTAATAAACACAGAGCTTTGACCTAGTTGTATGAGGGCTTCTCAGGTGACTCAGTGGTAAAGAATCTGCCTGCCAAGCAAGAGATGTTGGGTTTGACTCCTGCACTGGGAAGATTCCCTGGAGAAGGAAATGGCCATGTACTCCAGGATTCTTGCCTGGTAAATCCCATGGGCAAAGAAGCCTGGCAGGCTACAGTCCATGAGGTCGCAAAGAGTCAGACACAACTTAGCAACTAAACAACAACGGATGTAGGACAGATGCTGATGACTAGCACTCAACACCTTTGAAAGATGTCTAGGACATGTGGTTCTGTGCCAGAATATAGGGATTAGAGAATGGAGTGTGGACCACTTGCATTCATAACTTGCCCCTCAACCAGATGCTCTTGGGTATGGTGCAACCTACACAGATGTATGGGAAAGCCTGGATCAGGGGGCTTTCTGGAGGAAATACTGTTAGAACTCTTGTTACCTGAGATGTGTAGAAACTAACTGTAAATATGAGAAGATGTGTGTTTGTATTCAGTAGCGTTGAGAGTTGGAGTAGTGCTTGAGGCAAAGAAAATTGTGTGTGCAAAACCCTGTGGCAGGAAAAAACAGGATCCACTTTAAAAAAAAAAGGCCAATGAAACTAGAGTTCATGGAGTAATGAAGGGCAAAGTGGCAAGCAAAACCCAAGAAATAAGCAGAGATCAGAATTTATGTGCCTTGCAAGAATATACAATGGAGAAAAGACAATCTCTTTAGCAAGTGGTGCTGGGAAAACTGGTCAACCACTTGTAAAAAAATGAGACTAGAACACTTACTAACACCATTCACAAAATAAACTCAAAAATGGATTAAAGATCTAAATGTAAGACCAGAAACTATAAAACTCCTAGAGGAAAACATAGGCAAAACACTCTCTGACATACATCACAGCAGGATCCTCTATGACCCACCTCCCAGAGTAATGTAAATAAAAGCAAAAATAAATGGGACCTAATTAAACTTAAAAGCTTTTGCACAATGAAGGAAACTATAAGCAAGGTGAAGAGACAGCCTTCAGAATGGGAGAAAATAATAGCAAATGAAGCAACTGATAAAGAATTAATTTCCAAAATATACAAGCAGCTCATGCAGCTCAATACCAGAAAAATAAACCACCCAATCAAAAAATGGGCCAAGAACTAAACAGACAGTTCTCCAAAGAAGACATACAGATGGCTAACAAACACATGAAAAGATGCTCAACATCACTCATTATCGGAGAAATGCAAATCAAAACCACAGTGAGGTACCATCTCACACCGGTCAGAATGTGAAGCTCGCTCAGTCGTGTCCAACTCTTTGCGACCCCATGGACTGCCTACCATGCTCCTCCATCCATGGGATTCTCCAGGCAAGAATACTGGAGTGGGTTGCCATTTCCTTCTCCAGGAGATCTTCCCAACCCAGGTATCAAAGTCGGGTCTCCCGCATTGCAGGCAGACACTTTACCATCTGAACCACCAGGGAAGCTCAAAATGTCTACAAACACTAAATGGTGGACAGGGTGTGGAGAAAAGGGAACCCTCTTACACTGTTGGTGGGAATGCAAACTAGTATAGCCACTATGGAGAACAGTGTGGAGGTTCCTTAAAAAAATGAAAATAGAACTGCCTTATGACCCAGAAATCCCACTGTTGGGCATATACACCGAGGAAACCAGAATTGAAAGAGACATGTGTACCCCAATGTTCATTGTAGCACTGTTTACAATAGTTAGGACATGGAAGCAACCTAGATGTCCATCAGCAGATAAATACATAAGAAAGCTGTGACATATACACAATGGAATATTACTCAGTTATTAAAAAGAATGCATTTGAATCAGTTCTAATGAGGTGGATGAAACTGGAGCCTATTATACAGAGTGAAGTAAGTTAGAAAGAAAGACGCCAATATAGTATATTAACACATATATATGGAATTTAGAAAGATGGTAATTATGACCCTATATGCGAGACAGCAAAGAGACATAGGTGTAAAGAACAGACTTTTGGACTCTGTAGGAGAAGGCGAGGGTGGGATGATTTAAGAGAATAACATTGAAACATGTGTATTACCATATATGAAATAGATCGCCAGTCTAGGTTCGATGTATGAGACAGGGCACTCAGGGCCAGTGAACTGGGACGACCCTGAGGGTTGGGATGAGGAGGGAGGTGGGAGAGGGGTTCAGGATGGGGGACACATGGACACCCATGGCTGATTCATGTAAATGTATGCCAAAAACCACTACAATATTGTAAAGTAATTTGCCTCCAGTTAAAATAAATAATTTACCAAAAAAAAAAAACAAACCAAAAAACTGTGGGCCTTGGAAGGGATTTTGGCCTCATCACGAATGCAATGAAGAGTCATGTAACTGTTTTTAGTAGATGACAGTAACAGAATTACATTTTTGTTTTTCAGGATTATTTTGGATGTTAAGAGGAAAGTGGATTGGAGAAAGTTGGCAATGGTGCATACAGGGCAGTCAGGTTGGATGATGCTACAGGTGAGAATTGATAGTAGCTTGTAATAGTGTGGCATTCAAGGAGATGGGAAAATTGTACATTTCAATAAATACTAGGAGGTGAACTTGATAGAGTTGCCGATTGATTGAATACTGGGGACACGGAGAGGAAACAGTCAAGGACAATGCCAAAGGTTTTGGCTTGTGGAATGGTATGGATGCTGAAGTCATATCTTGTGATAGAGAATCCTTGAAGAAGCCCGTGTTGGACAGGAGAGAGGCTTAAGTGGCATCCAAGTGGAATTATCAGATAGGTCATAAGACCTATCAGCAGAGGAGAGAGATGTGTCAAAGACAGACATTTCTGAGGTGACTTTACAAAAGTAGCAATTGAAATCATAGGCATGATTGAGATCACCGAGGTAAGGAACATAAATAAGGCTAGATGGCTTAGAAATGAGCCTGCAGGAACTCCAAACTTGCTGGCCAGGTGGGTGAAGATAAAAGTTCTTATATTCATTTTCCAGAAATTATGGTTCTGAAAATTTGAGTAATTTGCCTAAGGCAAGCAGCTAGCAAATGGTGAAGGTGGAATTTAAATCTGTATTCTTTATATTCCAGAACTCTCATTCACCTACTATATCACAGTTTTCAGTCTTTAAACAGTTTTTGAAAACTTTGAAGACTGTTCCCATTATTTGATTCAGCATTGAATAACTATTTTCTTCAATACAGCTTTCTTAAAAAGTAGCCTAAAAGAAACACATAGCTGAGAGTGAGGAGCAAAAGGCAAAGTGGGCGCTCTAAAGAAGGATAAAAGCCAAACTCTACCAGCCCCCGGGAGCCAAGAATTCACCAGCCTAACATAATTAGGTGTTCGCTTAACACTCAGTGATTAAATGACTTGACACCAACTTCTTTATGAGGGAAAAAAAAATTAGTGTGAGGTGCAGCAGACACCTTCAGGCTCTTTAACAAAACCTGCCATCATGGCTGGAGTCTGCCGCTGCCTGCTTCCTTAGTAACTGCACTCTCACACCTCCGTGGAACATGCTGGCACTCCCCTCTCCCTGTTTCAGGTCAAAAAGCTGAGAAATGGGTCCCAGCAAGTTCTGGTTATGAGGTGCTGAACTGCTGCTGCGTCTGTTGTAGGCAGCATCCCCTGGCATTGGATGGCATGGGAATAAGTCCAAGAGTTTTGTGAAATAAGCTAGAACTTAGAAAATTTGGGGAAGAGCTTTCTAGGTCGATTCTGTCCTGAGATGACTGGGTGGCATTGGTTGCATCTTATAAATTCCATTAGATTTCTCTCTCTTCATAATTAGAAGCCAGGAGGAGATTCTGACATGGAAACAGCCCTAAAAGGAAAACCGAAAAGAAGGGTTTAAATGACATGGCTCTGATAGGCCAGGAGGACTGAAAATTTCACTTTAATTTTTTAAGGGCATGAAAGTGATTCATGTAATCAAATGCTAAGCAAACTCAAACAAAGTATTCTCACCTACCCAGTTCAGTTCAGTTCAGTCACTCAGTCATGTCTAACTTTTTGCAACCCCATGGACTGCATCACGCCAGGCTTCCCTGTCCATAACCAATACGCACCCACTTACATAAATGAAATTTAAGGTTTTAAAATGTCTTACCTAGAAGCAGGACACTTGAAAAGAATCCAAGTTAGGAAAAATTTGGGGCTGCATAGAAATTGATTGCAGACAAAGGTGTCCCTTCTGGGATAGCCACTTCATATTCCTTGTTTTGTAGAAGTTCAAATTAATATTTAGCTATCATGGAACCTTCTTCTACCTCCAAGAGCTCACAGGGATCAGGAAGTGGCCTCTACCTAAACTGATCAGTTTTCATCTGGTAATGGTGACTCTCCTTGGCTTACCAAAAAAGCAGTAACTTGTACATCTCAGAAGATGGAAGTGACTAGGAGCATTGGGCTGTTGTTCATAGCTTTTAGATTCTTATGACACTTCTCAGTTTCTCTAATATGACCATGTGGGTGGGATGAAGCAATGAAGAAAGCATTAGGTATGGAGTCTAAGAATCTTAAGTTTCAGTCCTTATCCCACAATTTGCCAGGTGTGTGACCTTGGCTAAGTCTTCTAATTTAGGTAACCAAACATGTGTTGATTCTGACTAGCGGGCTTGCTGCTACTGCTAAGTCGCTTCAGTCGTGTCCGACTCTGTGCAACCCCATGGACTGCAGCCTACCAGGCTTCACCATCCATGGGATTTTCCAGGCAAGAACACTGGAGTGGGTTGCCATTTCCTTCTCCAATGCATGAAAGTGGAAAGTCGTGTCTGACTCCCAGCGACCCCATGGACTGCAGCCCAGCAGGCTCCTTCATCCATGGGATTCTGCAGGCAACAGTACTGGAATGGGGTGCCATTGCCTTCTCCCAGGCTTAGGCAATGCTTTGAGAGGCTTTGGGGGCGAAGTGGGGAACTCTTGGGCCCTGGAAGGCGCAAATGGAGGCGGCAGCGATCACCTAAATCAGAAAGTGGCGGGTAAGTTTTTTCAAAGGTTTGCGTAGAGTGGGAGGGAGCTCGCCAGGGCGCCTGATCACAGCATCCTGTAAGTCCTCGCCTCTCTCCTCTGCTGATTTTTTCTTCCTTCTTCTCTTTCAATCTTTCCACAGCCAAATAATTGGTCTTTCAGGCTTTTTCAAAGAATTTGTAATTTTTTCTAAGGGCAGTGGGAGCTAGGGGATGATCTTGAGCCAGAAAGTAGCATAGTTAGGTGTGTATGTTAGAAAGATCTCCCTGGTGTCAGGTGGGTTGGGTAGAGATGAGGATAGATACAGAAAAACAATCAGGAAACATCTGCAATTTTCTAAGCAAGATATATGAGTGCAAAAATTAGGAAAATGATAACAAACATAGAAAGAAGGTGACCGATATGAGACATATTAAGAAAATAGGAAAGTGGAAGTTGATATGAGCCTAAGGGAGGAAAAATGACTTACAGATTTCTGGTATGCACTACTCTATAGATTAAGCTGCCTTTACTGAGCTAATAAATAAAGGGAAAGGGTCAGGCTTTATGTTTGATGAACATGAATTTCTTGGGAGAAAGCTCAATTTGAATTTCATATAAAAGATCTTAGATGGACATGTGTGGTGAACAGCTCTGGTACAAACCAGGAGAGAGTCTTAGTAAGAGATAAGGCTTTTGACGCCAAATAGTTATACATAGTAGATGAAGTTGTGAACGCAGATAAATCACACAGAGGGGGCACTCACAATAAAAAAAGGACTGAGAACAGAACCCTCTGGGAACATTAAGCACTTAAGAGGCAGATGGTAGAAGGAGAGCCAGGAAGTACAATAAGTAATTATCAAAGCAAGTAAAGGACAATCAGAAGAAAGAATAAAGTAAAAAGCAAAAAAAAAAAGAAGAAGAAGAAGAAAAAGGTCATAAGGAACCCTGGAGAAGAAAAAGCTTCAAGGAAAGCATGGCCATTAGTGTCAAAGTCACTAGACAACTAAGTATGATAGGAACCCAAAAATAGTTGCCTGAAATGAGTTGAAAAGATGGAATAAGAGGTATGTGGAGGCATTGTGTAAGTTCACTTATAAAAGGAAAATAGCTTATAGATAATAAGTAGGGGGATAAAAGAATTTTTTTTTTTCAATTAGAAGAGACTTGAGCCTATTTCTATCCTTACAAACTAGGAAGAAATGGCCAGAATGAAAGAGAAATTAGATAGAGGAGCCTATAGATGTGGTCAGAGTCTTAGAGGTTGAGTGACTAGAACCTTGTTTAAGGGAGAAGGCTAAACTTTAGGTAGGTTCTTTTCTTCCTTTGAGACCAGTAAGAGGGAAATAAGAAAAGTTGTTTGATTATTTTTAAAGGGGTGGGTAAGAGCTCATGGAAATTCTCAGTGACAATTATTGTTTTTGTGGTGTGAGAAAGTCAAATTCAAAGAGTGTGGGAGAAAAGGGCTAATTATGTGTTCAAGGAATCTGATAGTTTGTAGTAGCTGTGAATTCAACAGACCCAGACCAGGGAAATATTCAAAGATTAAAGGACATCAAGGAAGATCCAGCTGAAATTTAAGGCCTTATCTCAAGGGTGGCGTCAATCTAGAGAATAGTGATTTTTCTCCATTAGTACACAGCTACTAAAGTATAAGAATGCAGAATGTGAATGTTTGCATTCATTTATGATGGGGATTTGCTTTAAGGTAGACAGCTAAGGAGCCAAGGTGGAAGGAGTTCAAATTGTAAGCCAGGGAGTTGTTGATTGATGAACCATAAGGCTCTGTGTGAAAGGATGAAAGTCCACAGAAGAGACCTGGTGGACCTGGAGTAAAGTGAGGGGAAAAGAGAGAGAGAGAGTTTGAAGGTTAAAGTTAAAAAAAAAAAAATGGATTTTAAAATTCGGCATGGGGCAGAGCTGGATGTGTCAGAGCAAAGCAGTCGGAATGGATTGCTAAGTGAAAAAGTGGGTAGACTGAGAGGGATTGAGGACACCTGGATCAAGGTTACTGATCTGACTGTCCACAAATGAAGGCATATAGGATCACGACAGGGGCATGGGTAAAGAGAAAAATTGCTGAGATGTTACATAGAGTTGAGGGTGTTACAAATAACTGAATTATAGTGTTAGAGTTTTATATGGGATCCCATAAGCAGAATCTTTTGTTCAATGTCAGTTTGAAGCCAATTAAGACAAGAGTTAAAACAGGTGAGAATCAAAAAGGTGATCTTTATCACTGATAAAATTAATTTTCAACAATGTAGCTTATACCTGCCCATAAGTCTACTGTCCAATAATATTGAACCCTAGGCTGAGATACCCAGGCTTAGGAAACCCTGAACCTCTACAGGTTTCTTCTAGGGAGTGAGAGGCAGATGTCTCTCATATGACCAGAAATTAGGAAAGAAGATCCGGGGAGGGAGGAGCGTTCAGGATGGGGAACACGTGTATACCTGTGGCGGACTCATGTTGATATATGGCAAAACCAATACAATATTGTAAAGTTAAAAAATAAAATAAAATAAAAAAGAAAGAAGAGATTCTAAAAGGAGAGGGACAGAAAGGGACAGATGTAGGCATGCCTATATCCTTGGCCAGGCTCATAAATCATTTAGGTCATCCAACTTCATGAAGGGAGAAGAAAGGATCTAAGAGTATAAAACTAGTGATACTTTTTCCACATGAAAGGAAGTATAAGGATTAGAAACAGATTTTTACCTCTCATGTCTTGAATCAGAAAAATACATCATCCTAGGTGTTCCAAGTAGAAAGACTTAAAAAAAATGAAGCATACAGTTATATACAGTAAACATGCAGAGTAGAATTCTAGGAAAATTCTCATCAGCCTTGTAGAAAGGAGTAACAATGGTGAGATGCTTTAGAGCAATTCAGCGCATGAGCTTATGCCACCTAATCTATAGCACGAAGAAACTGACGCAGATGGCAGTTGATTATATGTCAAAAGAAAGTTCTGTGGTATAACACTGAAGTGGTAGAGGGAAGCCAGGAGGACAACGATTCCTTCTCAGGGCCCCATGATACATATGGTGTGGGAAAGTAAGTACCGTCTGTTTTGAACTGAAAGTGAGAACATGGCTTTTGAAGGCAGCCTTATTTCCACTTAGTAAGAAATTGAAAGGCTGAAAAGGTAGAGGTTTTCATTTTCCATGAAATGTGGATCCCAGTGTGCACAATGAAAACAGGAGAGTGAAGAGAGTACACATCAGTGACTTAAAAAGAGAGAGAGAGCAAGAAGTGGAATAGAGATATCAATGTTGTTAGCTTTTACCATGAGATGGGAGAGACAAAGCTGGTTCAGCTTGGCTCCAACCAACAAGTGGATGTTCACAGGGCATCCATGTGACTCCACTGAAGGGGAGATGGATATGATCTTTGTCAGGGATATCTTGGTTGTAAAAAATACAAACCTCTCCAGCTAAAGAAAGGGATTAGAGAAAATGTATAAAACCGGGCACAAAAAAGAAAGTTCGGTCTCAGGAACTGGAAAAAACCTAGACTACTCTGTCTGTCTCTCTCTGCAACAAGTATTCCCACTGACACTTTGATCAGCGCATCTACTTCATTCTTTTCTCTGTCAAGACAAGTTTTATCTGCCTTGGCATGAACGAAGTACATGGGATAGACATGCATCTAAGAAGTTCCTGCAGTGCAGACAGAGTCTAAAGGAAAAGTACAGATCCTGGAACAGTGAGGACATAGGAAAAAGCAAGATGAGAGATAAGGTCTTATCTATTCCATTATCTCTAATTCCTAGGATTAATTTATCAGTCTTCTCTAAGGTTGTTATGAGAATCACATGAGAGAAATTTATAAAAGTAGAACATAAATATAAGGTATCTATTGAGATTGGACCAGGTAATTATCAATCCAGAAAATTTGAATTCTGTGTTCTACCCTGAGTTGTTTTTGAGTTTCCAGTCTTTTTCTTGGCTTCAATTATTGGGAATCTTTTGGAGATACATATATACATGCTCCAGTCCATGGGGTCATAAAGAGTCAACCATGACTTTGTGACTGAACAACAGCAACAAAATTTTACTTCCAGAAAAACATCTACTTCTGCTTTATTGACTATGCCAAAGCCTTTGACTGTGTGGATCACAACAAACTCTGGAAAATTCTTAAAGAGATGGGAATACAAGACCACCTGACCTGCCTCCTGAGAAATCTGTACGCAGGTCAAGAAGCAAGTTAGAACTGGACATAGAATAACAGATTGGTTCCAAATCAGGAAAGGAGTATGTCAAGGCTGTATATTGTCCCCTGCTTATTTAACTTATATGCAGAGTACATCGTGAGAAATGATGGACTAGATGAAGCACAAGCTGGAATCAAGATTGCCAGGAGAAATATCAATAACCTCAAATATGCAGATGATACCACACTTATGGCAGAAAGCAAAAAAGAACTAAAGAGCCTCTTGATGAAAGTGAAAGAGGAGAGTGAAAAAGTTGGCTTAAAACTCAACATTTTGAAAACTAAGATTATGGCATCTAGTCCCATCACTTCATGGTAAATAGATGAGGAAACAGTGGAAACAGTGAGAGACTTTATTTTCTTGGGCTCCAAAATCACTGCAGATGGTGACTGCAGCCATGAAATTAAAAGACACTTGCTTCTTGAGAAAAAAGTTATGACCAACCTAGACAGCATATGCTTTTGAACTGTGGTGCTGGAGAAGACTCAGTTCCTTGGACAGGAAGGAGATCCAACCAGTCCATCCTAAAGGAAATCAGTCCTGAATATTTATTGGAAGGACTGATGCTGAAGCTGAAACTTCAATGCTTTGGCCACCTGATGCAAAGAGCTGACTCATTTGAAAAGACCCTGATGTTGGGAAAGATTGAGGGTGGGAGGAGAAGGGGACAACAGAAGATGAATGGCTGAATGGCATCACTGACTCAATGGATATGAGTTTGAGTAAACTCCAGGAGTTGGTGATGGCCAGGGAAGCCCCGGTGTGCTGCAGTCCATGGGGTCGCAAAAGCCGGACATGACTGAGCAACTGAACTGAACTGAATCAGTTCTTTTTCTGTCCTTCATCACCATGATAACTATGTATTGACTTTTATACTCTAGCTTTTATATGTGTTTATAGGCTCAAATTAAATTCTTATTTAGGGTCATTAACCAAGATGTCTACTGTATCCTGAGTATAGCAGGACCCCTACTTTCTCTATCACCAGGTAGAAGACATGATCCTCAATGCCCTATTAACCTCTTGGTGGACCTTAGGCTTTTTGAGTCTTAAACAAGTCGTTTATAGTCCTAACCATGTAGTGGGTCACAAAGCAACTGATGATTTCTATGCTCCGTTGCCAGAGCCCACATGGTGATCAGGGTCCTGCCCCATTCCTGAACAGTACCATTTCTGCCTTTTCCACACTGCACACATTAGAGCCCTGATGGAAATTTAGGCAACTCTTTTCATGAAGAATGAAAAGGTATCCTGAGACAGTGCAAAGTGAGAGGATCAAGAATTGGGAAACTTACGTCACTAACTCATTCTCATAACACACCAGGGATAGATGGTCTCTGTCTCATAGTTTGAGTGTTTGGAGAGAGATCCACATGAATATGCCCTCTCTCTTGACAACTCTCTGTTTACCCAATTTACTCTTGTTCTCTTTATGAGTCACTCTTCAAGGTTTTCTCCCCAAATGTGGGGAAGCCAATCTGCTCTTTCAGAAAACCCATGAGAAAGGAATCTAGAGTCTCTGTGTCTACTTGAGTTTTGAAAACATCAGTATTCCAGATTTCAGGTAGGTAAGTAGATTCCTTTCTCCGCCCTGAGGTTTGCTGACTCTGAGTAGGGACAGACTGAACAGAGAAATAGTGAGAAGGATGATTTGCTTGTGGTTCTAACTCTCCACTCCTGAGGACTGGGATCAGTTTCCCAAATGCAAACATTTCTTGATACAGCTAGTTGAAGAAAATCAGTTTATTCCCTGAAAGAGGAAAGTATGTTCTTCCTGTTGACATGACTTTAAACCTGTATCTTGAGAAATAGAAACGCTGATAGTCCTTTTAAGGAATATTTGATTACTTTCTGAGCCTCTTTTTATTACAAAGAGCCTTCACATTGGTGGAAAACAGCATCTGAGTCTTATGTGATGAAAATGCCACTCCAAGTGGATTCTTTTTGATCCCCAAATTTCTTCTCTGATAAAATAAAGCCTGTTCTGCCACATTAAGATTCACATTATATCCTCTGTGTATGTGTGATTGTCATCAGATGTCTTGACCTGTCCCTAGTAGGTGAATCTTACTGTGCAGGACTCCACCATGTGGCACAAAAAATAGAATCACTTCTGAGGCACTGGAGGGAAGCCATGGCTAGCTGGTTCTGAAAAAGTTTGATCCTCCAACACTATTCTAAATGATGTACTTTCTCATATTTTGTCTCTGTTACTCTTGTAGTTAAATAGGATAAATGTGCTCTATATTTGGTAGTGTCTGGAATACCCTCCTTCAATCTGTTGGAGTGATCTAGTGGAGAAGTGAAAGAGATTAAAAGAGAAGAAAGCAGGGAGGGAAGAGGAAAGAAAATTAAAGGCCTAAGGATTTGAGCAATTTTGTCACTGGGAATTGCATTGAAATTGAAGGAAGTGCAAGCCAGTTTTAACCAATGAACTGAAAGAAAGTTTACTTTAAAAAGTAAAGATGATATACCTCATGGTAGATAAAATAGTGTGTGTTTATTATGACCTGGACATTTTACGAGAAGGATAGGAATTTAAGGAGAGCCACTTCCCTGCCCATAGACATGTTAGATAATATCAGACTTGAAAAAACAAAATTTGTAATATTGTTCTAGCCCTAAAGTCATGTAATTCTAAAGTGACAAGACTTACTAAGAAAACATCACAAGTGGGTCATATTAGGCTTTATGTAATCAGGAGCCAAAATACAGAATATAAGCTGTGGGATGACAGAAGAGAGCATCTCAAGTGGAGATGGCCCAGTTTTCATCCTTAAGATGCAGGATCATTCATCAGAGAAATACATCTCTTGGCTCAGCTGAGGCTTCATTGATTCCTTCTCCTATGGGCTGGTAGTTCTGTTTTTGATCTGTCAACTGCTGCTGCTGTTACAGATCTGGTAGCCAAGACCCATGGGTAATTCCTCCTCTCTACACTTTACTGTTAACAAGAATACTAGGTTTCTGACTCTTTTCTTTTTTACTAACTTGCTTCCTATACACCTTCAGCCATTTCAACTTCTTGTTCCTTTTTGGTTTTGAACTGTTTACTCCAGGGCTTACGATCAGCAAGATCATACTCAAAGAATAAGAGAAAGAGAGAAGGCTAAAGTTCAATGCCTTTGCATGTAAGCTCCTGAATATGGTTTCAGGGTATTTCAAATATTCTATTCTGAACAGTATGTAATGGTAATTGATAGTGCTGAAACTCAACAGTAGTTTTAAATGGATATCAACAGGATAAGATCCTGCTGCTGCTGCTGCTGCTGCTAAGTCGCTTCAGTCGTGTCCGACTCTGTGAGACCCCAGAGATGGCAGCCCACCAAGCTCCCCTGTCCCTGGGATTCTCCAGGCAAGAACACTGGAGTGGATTGCCATTTCTTTCTCCAGTGCATGAAAGTGAAAAGTGAAAGTGGAGTCTCTCAGTCGTGTCCAACCCTCAGCGACCCCATGGACTGCAGCCTTCCAGGCTCCTTCATCCATGGGTTTTTCCAGGCAAGAGTACTGGCGTGGGGTGCCATTGCCTTCTCCGGGATAAGATCCTACCTGTTCCCTATTCCGTTCCCAATTCTCTATCAGTCCTGCTCTCTTGGTTGCACCAAGGCTGCTCTCTCTTCCAGGTGACGGTTAAGCCTATCCCTCTCCTCCTCTCACATACGTTATGGAAGATGTCTTTGCTCTCTGCAGCTGTCAGGAGGATGTGGAGTAGGGAGTATGGCTCAATGAATACACAAATGTGCAGCTGGACCACAGCCCCTTCCAGAAGGTGGATGGAATATAAATCATTGAACTTGTACTTCTCAAGGAACTGGCTGCCATTGAAGGGCTTCTGTACACAAGGAACTGGAAGCAAGTGAGAAAAGTCCCAGTGGAAATAGGTCCTGCAATATTTGGAGAGGTTGGCTAAGACAGGGTATGAAAAGCAAATAATGAAACAAAGCTAAACACAACATGACGTCTGTTGAGCTTCAGTTTGTTTATCTCCGTTTGAGCTGAGGGGAGTCTCTGTCTTTCTTTTAGCATCTCCCTTTTGCCAGGTATTGGATCCACAATTTTTGTTTCTGAGTTAAACAAAATCTCTGCCCTAAAGTTTAGAAGTGGCAGGTATGGGGGTTGGCAGTGGTGATGGGGAAACAGACTTTTCTTTGATGGAATAATGGAACTTTAATGAAGTGTAATTGGTATACATTATTGTATTGTTTTCAGGTATACAACACAGTGATTTGATATTTTTATACGTTATGAAATGATCACCATGATAAGCCTAGTTACCATCTAAGTCTAGTATACCCAGCCATCATACAAAGTTATTGCAATATTATTGACTGTATTTCCTATGTCATACCTTACAACCCCATGACTTATTTGCTTTGTAACTGAAGTGTGTACCTCTTAACCCCCTTCCCCTAACTACCCATCTTCTCATGTCCCTTTCTTCTGGCCATTATCAGTTTGTTCTCTCTATGTTCTCTCAATCATCAAAACAATTTCTGCCTTGTTCGTTGGTTTTTAAGATTCCACACATAAGTGAAATCATACACTTTTTGTGTTTCTCTGTCATATATCAAAATAATACCCTGTAGATCCATCAGTGTTGTTGCAATGGCATAATTTCATTCTTTTTTTATGATGCGTTTTGTTTGCGTGTGTATACCACATCTTCTTCATTCATCTATCAATGGACACTTCAGTTGCTTCTATATCCTGGTGGTTGTAAACAATGCTGCAATGAATATTGGGGTGCATATATCTCTTTGAATTAACATTTTCATTCTTATTCAGATAAATACCCAGAGGTGAGATTGTTGAAGTGTATAGTAGTTCTATTGTTAACTTTTGGAGGAACCTCTGTACTGTTTTCAGGAGGGGCTATACCAATTCATATTCTCACTAACAGTGCTTGGGTTTTCCCTCTTCTCCACATCCTCCCAATACTTGTTATTTTTTTGTCTTTTTAATAATAGCCATTCTAACAGGTGTGAGGTGATATTTCACTGTGACTTTGATTTGCATTTCCCTATTGACTGGTGATGTTGAACATCTTTTTTTTTTAATTTTATTTTATTTTTAAACTTTACATAATTATATTAGTTTTGCCAAATATCAAAATGAATCCACCACAGGTATACATGTGTTCCCCATCCTGAACCCTCCTCCCTCCTCATACCATCCCTCTGGGTCGTCCCAGTGCACTAGCCCCAAGCATCCAGTATCGTGCATTGAACCTGGACTGGCATCTCGTTTCATACATGATATTTTACATGTTTCAATGCCATTCTCCCAAATCTTCCCACCCTCTCCCTCTCCCACAGAGTCCATAAGGCTGTTCTATATATCACTGTCTCTGTTACTGTTTCGTACACAGGGTTATTGTTACCATCTTTCTAAATTCCATATATATGCGTTAGTATACTGTATTGGTGTTTTTCCTTCTGGCTTACTTCACTCTGTATAATAGGCTCCAGTTTCATCCACCTCATTAGAACTGATTCAAACAACATCTTTTCACGTACCTTTTTTCCATCTGCATGTCTTGCCTGGAAAAAAAAGCTATTTAGATCCTTTGCCAATTTTTATTTTTATTTTTTCCCTCATCAGTGTCCTTTATTTTTTTTTTAATTTTATTTTGTTTAACTTAAATTGGCTTGTTGTGTTTTTTTAATGAGTTCTTTGTGTATTTGGGGCATTAACCTTTTGTGAGACATATCATTTGCAAGTATCTTCTCCCATTTAGTAGGTTGCCTTTTCATTTCGTTGATGATTTCCTTTGGTGTAGAAAGATTTTTTAGTTTGATGTTATCCCATTTGTTAATTTTTGTTTTATTGACATTGCCTGTGGAGATAGATCCAAAAAATGATTTTATGACCAATGTCAAAGAACTTTCTGGCTATATTTTCTTCTAGGAGTTTTGTTTTCAATCTTACATTTAAGTCTTCAAACTATTTTTAGTTTATTTTTATATATGGTTTAAGAAAGTGACCTCACTTCATTCTTTTGCAGAGAGTTGGCCAGTTTTCCCAACACTATTTATTGAAGAGACTATCTTTTGCCCTGTGGTATGTTGCTACCTCCTTTGTCATAGATTAATTGACCATATAAGTGTAGATGTCTTTCCAGGGTCTCTGTTTTGTTCTTTTGATCTGTGTGTGTGTTTTTATGCCAGTACCATATTGTTTTGATGACTATAGCTTTACACTGGTAGTATCGCTTGAAGTCAGGGAGCTTGATGCCTCCAAGTTTGCTCTTGTTTCTCAAGGTTGCTTTAGCTTTTTGAGGTCTTTAAAGTTCCATACAAATTTTACAAGTATTTGTTCTAGTTCTCCAAATATGTCATAGTATTTTGATATAGATTACATCGAACCTATAGATTGCTTTGGGTAATATGAATATTTGAACAATATTAATTCTTCCAGTCCATGAGGGTGATGTATATTTCCATGTATTTGTATCTTTTTCAATTTCTAGTGTTAATGTCTATTGTTTATACAGTATAGGTCTTTCGATTCCATGGTTAAATTTATTCCTAAATAGTTTTTATGACACTGGGATTTTTTTTTTAATTTGCCTTTCATAAAGATTATCATTAGTGCATTAAAATACAACAGATTTTTGTATATAAATTTTGTATCCTGCAACTTTACAGATTCATGTATTAGTTCTAATAGTTTTTTACTTTTATTTTTTTGTAGAGTCTTTAGGGTTTTCTATATATAGAAATCAGTTATAAATAGTAACAGATAGTTGCAAATAGTTACAGTTTTACCTCTTGTTTCTCTTCTGGATACCTTTTATTCTTCTTCATTTTCTTATTTCTATGGTGAAAATTTCCAGTATTGTGTTGAATGAAAATGGTGGACATCCATGTCTTTTATTGTTGAGTATGATGTTATCTGTTGATTTTTTATACATGTCCCATATTACATTGAGGCATGTTCCCTCTATACTCACTTTGTTGAGTTTTTATCATAAATGAGTGTTGAATTATATCAGAAGCTTTTTCTCTATTGAGATGATCATATGATTTTTATCTTTAATTTTGCTAATATGGTGTATCACACTGATTAAATTGTGGATGTTGAATCATCCTTATATCCCTGGAATGTCTCTTTTGGTCTTGGTCTTTTAATGTGTTATTGAATTCAGTTTGCTATTTTGCTGAGAATTTTTGCATTTATGTTTATCAGGGATATTGGCCTGCAATTTGCTTTCTTGTAGTGTCTTTGTTTGGTTTTGGTATCAATATAATACTGGTCTTTATATCTTTTAAAAATTCCTTCTGACAGTCTCTGTCTTTAATTGATTAATATGCTCTGCTGCTGCTGCTGCTAAGTCGCTTCAGTCGTGTCCGACTCTGTGTGACCCCATAGACGGCAGCCCACGAGGCTCCCCCGTCCCTGGGGTTCTCCAGGCAAGAACACTGGAGTGGGTTGCCATTTCCTTCTCCAACGCAGGAAAGTGAAAAGTGAAAGTGAAGTCGCTGAGTCTTGTCCAACTCTTTGCGACCCCATGGACTGTGGCCCACCAGGCTCTTCCGTCCATGGGATTTTCCAGACAAAAGTGCTGGAGTGGGGTGCCATTGCTCTATTTACATTTAAAGTCATTATTGATATAGTTGAATTAATATCTACTGTATTTGTAACTGTTTTCTGTAAGTTGCCTTTGTTCTTTTTCATTTGTCATCACAGTTTTAATTGAGCATTTACAATGATTATATTTTATCTGTTAGCATATTAATAATACTTATTTTAAAAATTAGTGTTTGCCTAGTTAAAAATGCAAATGTATTTTTAACTAAGTGCACTTTCAAGTAACACTATGCTATTTCATATGCAGTGTAGATACCTTATAACAGAGTATTCTCAATTCCTCCCTCTCATCTGTTGTGCTTGTTCCCATTCATTTCCCTTACCCATATGCTATAGTTACCCATTTTATTGTTAGTATTACTTTGAACAGTTATCTTTCAGATTGATTAAGGACAAAAATGAAGGCTTTTAAAAACTGTATTCCCTTTCTGATGTGCTTCATTGCTGTATGTAGATTTCTGCTTTTGATGTATCTCATTTTTCTTCTCCCTGAAGAATTTTTAAAATTTCTTTTAAGGTAGATGTACTGAGAGTGAATTTTCCAAGTTTTTTTTTAAGTCTTATTTCTCCTTCACTTTTAAAGGATAGTTTCACTAGCCATTTAATTTTAGGAGAGTGTCTTTTTCTTTCAACACATTAAATATTTCAGTTCACTTTCTTCTTGCATGATTTCTTATGAGAATACCATTGTAATTCTTAGGTAGGGTGATATTTCCTGATTTCTTTTAAGATTTCCTCTTTGTGTTTGGTTTACAGAAGTTTGAATATGACGCGATTAGGTGTAGAGGTTTTTGTTGTAGTAGTAGTTATTTAACTTGTTTGGCATCTTTTGAGATGGTTGAATACGTTCAGTGTCTTTGATTTTGTAAAGTTCGGTATTTCTTCAAGTGTTTCTTTTATTCTTATCTCTCTTTCTTCACCTTGTATTCTCATTATACATATGCTACATCTTTTGAAGTTGGCCCACATTTCTTAGATGTTCTATTACAGTTTTTTGCTGTTATTCCTTCTTCTTCTTCTTTTTTTTTTTTTTTTGCGTTTCAGTTTGGGAAGCTTATTGACCCAGCTTCAACCTTACTGATTCTCTCTTTGGCCATGTACAGTCTACTAATAAACCTGTCAAAGGCATTATTTATTTATGTTACAGTGTTTCTGCCTCCTCAATTTTTATTTAGATTCTTTCCTAGTGTTTCCATCACTCATCTGTCCTTGCTGACAGTTTATTTTTACATTTGAGCCCTTAACATATTAGTCATAGTTACATTAAATTTCATATCTGGTAATTCTGATATCTGTGTTATAACTGAGTCTGATTCTGATGCTTACTTTGGCTCTTCAAAGTTTCCATCTTCCCACCCTCCCTCCCTTCTCTCCCTTTTCTTTTCTTCCTTCTCCTTTCCCTCTTTCTTTCTCATGTCTTATAGTTTTTTGTTGAAAGATGTACATATATTAAGTAACTAGTAGTGAAGTATAGATGTCATTAGTGTGAGAATTTATGTTAATCTGGCTATAAGTTTGTGTTCAGTGTTAGCTGTAGCTGTAGTTGCCACAGACTTCAAATTCCTCCAGTGTTCTTGCTATTATCTCTCCTTTTATTTTTGAATTCCCGTCTTACTCTTCTGTAGAGAGACTCTACATCTTTCATCTGTAATTCACTGTACTCTGGATCCCTACTGGTGTAGTGGCCAGATGTAGGGGAAAGAAACAATTTTATAATTCTGTGGCTAAATCTTGGTTTAAGCTTGTGTCTCTGGTCTGTGACTGTTACAAATATTTTTCCAATGATATAGATTTTGTTCACTCTTAAAATGTAATGGAAAGGGTAGAGGAAGCCACAGTGGGAGAAATGTCCTTTCCCATCTGGGGAAGGATTTGGTAAAGTCTTTTTCCCTGGAGTTTAGGTCTTCCTGATGGAAAGTGCTCTGAATGCATTTTGCAGTGATTTTTCTTGTATCCCCAACCCTGCCAGAGCCATAAGGTATTCTTGAATCTTCATAGTGAGAACTTGGTGAGCTACATTGAACATGTGGTGAACCCCTTAGACTGTGATCTCCAGAATTTCCTCTTATACTAGTCCACACTATCAACAGTTCATCAAAATCACTATTTAAGTGCTCTTATCTGTTGCTTCAGCAGCTTCTGCTCCAGGTAAGCAGATCTTGTGTCTCTCTGAATGAGCCTGCATGTCCAGATTGTGGAGTGACAATTAGCCCTACAAATTCTGTTTTCTGTTCTGTTCAATAAAAGTCACTAGTTTTAGTTTATCAAATGTTTTCTTGTCTTAAGGACAGGTGTGATAGCTTCTCAACTTTTCACATGTTGGAGCTCTATCTGGAAGTGTTGTTTTTATTACCATTATTCAGAAATTATAATATGTTGGCATATTGATTTGAGAAAGCTGCTAACATATTTCTCAGTGGTCAAATTGTTTTTTGCATTTCAGTTCAGTTCAGTCGCTCGGTCATGTCCGACTCTTTGCGACCCCATGAATCGCAGCACACCAGGCCTCCCTGTCCATCACCAACTCCCGGAGTTCACCCAAACTCCTGTCCATCGAGTCAGTGATGCCATCTAGCCATCTCATCCTCTGTCGTCCCCTTCTCCTCCTGTCCCCAATCCCTCCCAGCATCAGAGTCTTCTCCAATGAGTCAACTCTTCACATGAGGTGGCCAAAGTACTGGAGTTTCAGCTTTAGCATCATTCCTTCCAAAGAAATCCCAGGGCAGATCTCCTTCAGAATGGACTGATTGGATCTCCTTGCAGTCCAAGGGACTCTCAAGAGTCTTCTCCAACACCACAGTTCAAAAGCATCAATTCTTCGGCGCTCAGCCTTCTTCACAGTCCAACTCTCACATCCATACATGACCACTGGAAAAACCATAACCTTGACTAGACAGACCTTTGTTGGCAAAGTAATGTTTCTGCTTTTGAATATGATCTAGTTTGGTCATAACTTTCCTTCCAAGGAGTAAGCGTCTTTTAATTTCATGGCTGCAGTCACCATCTGCAGTGATTTTGGAGCCCCAAAAAATAAAGTCTGACACTGTTTCCACTGTTTCCCCATCTATTTCCCATGAAGTGATGGGACTGGATGCCATGATCTTCGTTTTCTGAATGTTGAGCTTTAAGCCAACTTTTTCACTCTCCACTTTCACTTTCATCAAGAGGCTTTTTAGTTCCTCTTCACTTTCTGCCATAAGGGTGGTGTCATCTGCATATCTGAGGTTATTGATATTTCTCCCGGCAATCTTGATTCCAGCTTGTGCTTCTTCCAGTCCAGCATTTCTCATGATGTACTCTGCATAGAAGTTAAATAAGCAGGGTGACAATTTACAGCCTTGACGTACTCCTTTTCCTATTTAGAACCAGTCTATTGTTCTGTGTCCAGTTCTAACTGTTGCTTCCTGACCTGCATACAAATTTCTCAAGAGGCAGATCAGGTGGTCTGGTATTCCCATCTCTTGTGACCATTTATTCTTTTATAAGCATTATTTTGAAACTGATTTATGTTTAGAATGACTACCCAGACTGAAAAGAAAAAAAATTATAGTTTTGTTTGCTTCTCTAGAAGTCAGCTATCTAGTAATCCTATCTCTTATGCACTGTAACTGGAAACCAGGAAATAAGAAAAATAACCCCCTGAACAGTTAATCTAAATATCAGAAAATGCAGATGCTAAACTTCTTAAAGTATAATTTTGGTATAAGCAAAACTATATATAATGCCTATAAAAGTTATGAATCATCAACTATGAATCTACTACCTGTCATAAGAGCTAGACCATTGCTAATACTTTCAAAGCTATCACCCATCTGTAGGTCTGCTAATCTCCTAGAGATAATTACTCTTAATTTTTAGCCATATAATGCACCTGTTCTTGAAAAATTTTTTTCTTGCATATATATTCCTAAATAACATAATCTTGAGGATTGTTTGATTTTTTGTTTTAGTAAAATAAAGTAGCATTCTGTATGTAGTCTTCTATATGCAGTCTTCTGGATTTGCTTTTTTTTTAATTTAGTTTTTTATACACATTCTCTGTGCCCAGTGGAGGTAATAATGGAGCTAATAATAATTCATTATGCAAAATGGAGGTAATAATACTTCAATATTTCACTGTATTTTTATATAAGTTAAACAGGTTAATATAGGAAATAACTTAGAGAACAGTTCCTAGCATATAGATCATGCTTTTTATCTTTGTTAAAGAAAATATACTTGTATTCATCCATTTTTACTGCAATATCAGTTCAGTTCAGTCATTCGGTCGTGTCTGACTCTTTGCGACCCCATGGACTTCAGTATGCCAGGCTTCCCTGTCCATCACCAACTCCTGGAGCCTACTCAAACTCATGTCCATTGTGTCAGTGATGCCATCCAACCATCTCATCCTCTGTCACCCCTTCTCCTCCTGCCTTCAATCTTTCTCAGCATCAGGATCTTTTCCAATAAGTTGGCTCTTTGCATCAGGTGGCCAAAGCATTGGAGTTTCAGCTTCAGCATCAGTCCTTCCAGTGAATATTCAGGACTGATTTCCTTTAGGATGGACAGGCTGGATCTCCTTGCAGTCCAAGGGCCTGCAATACACTGCAGTATATATCATATTTTATATACAGTTGTTTCCTCTTACCCACAGTTTTTATTTCCAGAGTTTCACTTACCTGTGGTCAACCACAGTCTGAAAATATCAAATGGAGAATTCCAGAAACAAACAATTCACATTTAAATTCTTTGCCATTCCAAGGAATGTGATGAAATCTTTTGCTGTCCTGCTTCATTGCTCTGAGGATCCTGAATGATTGACATTGTCTGCTCTAAATATCCAGCCATCCACATTATCATGTCTCAGTGACCTGGGATCACTTGAAGAGGATATGCCTCCTTCTGAGGGGTCATCAGAAGGTCAATAGAAGCCAAATACTACATTGTTGTTATTGTTATTCTGTCGCTAAGTCATGTCTGGCTCTTTTGCGACCTCACGGACTGCAGCATACCAGGCTTCCCTATACTTCACTATCTCCAGAGCTTACTCAACTCATGTCCATTGAGTAAGTGATGCTATCCAACCATTTCATCCTCTGTCACCCTCTTCTCCTCCTGCCTTCAATCTTTCCCAGCATTAGCGTCTTCTCCAAAAAGTTGGGTCTTCACATCAGGTAGCCAAAGTATTGAAACTTCAGCATCAGTCTTTCCAATGAATATTCAGGGTTGATTTCGCTTAGGATTGACTGGTTTGATCTTGCAGTCCAAGGGACTCTGAAGAGTCTTCTCCAGCACCACAATTTGAATGCATTACGATGCATGAGTCATTTGCCTCACTTTTGTCTCATCACATGGACATTTTATAATCTCATATCATCATAAGAAGGATGAGAACATTACCTTATGATATATCGAGAGAGAGACCATATTCACAGTATTTTTATTACAGTATATTGTTATAATTTTCTATTTAAATATTGTTAACCTCTTACAGTGCCTAATTTATAACTTAAACTTTATCATAGGTATGTATGTATAGAAAAAACATAGTGTATATAGGGTTCAGTACTGTCTGTAGCTTCAGGCATCCACCAAGTTCTCAGAACCGGTTCCCTGCTGGTAAGGGTAGACGACTGTATACTCTAAATTACTAATCCGTTCTCCTGTTGATTGGCATTTGCATGATATCCAGGTTTCTGTTGTTACAAATAATATTGATTTGAATATTTTTACTCATGTGCTGTCTTATACCTGTGTGAGTTTCTTTAGAGAATATACTACCAGTATAATTGCTATATCACAGAGCTTGAGTACATTCAGCTTCACAACATGGTTGCCCCCGTTTATACCTCTATTAGTGCAACATAAGAGGTCTTGCTGTTTACATCCTCATTGTCACTTGGTATTGTCAAACTCGTAGATATTTGCACTCTAGATTGGGTAAATAATGGTTTATTTGTGTGCATTTGCAGAATTTCTAACATTGAACATTTTTAAAATGTTTATCCTTCAGATGTCTTCTACTATAAAATAAATATTTATATCATTTGCCCACTTTTCAAGCTGATTAGTGTGTGTGTGTATGCAGGATATTGTTGTACTCTGTAGGTTTTCATGCTAATCTTTTCCAGTTAAGTATTTTATAATGACCACACACTCTATGATTTATTTTTGTTCTTGCTTTGTGCTTTATTTGAAAAAGATTTATTTGAATTAGGTCTTAATTATGAAGTAATCAATCAAATCTATATTTTTCATAGGTTTACTGCTTTTTGTGTTTTGTTTAGGAAAATCTTTTTAACCTAAGTTACAAATTTATTCTATGTTCCAAAATGTTTCAAATCTGGGATTTCACATTGAAGTCTCTAAGTCATATTATATATGATATTAGGTATGGATTGCATTTTTTCCTAGGTGAAAATAAATATGTCCTAATATCCTTAAATCCCTATGTTGGTTGACTTTTTCATTCTTTGCACACTGATTTGCAGTGGCACCAAATCACAAATAAATCTTTCATATTTGCATGAGTCCATTTCTGAGTTCTGTATTCTGTTCCTTTGGTTAAACCATCAGTTTAAACACTAATCACACTGACTGACTTACACAGATTTTAAATGCATCTTGACTTTTATATTTTTCTCTTCTATAGAAGTGTCCTAACTATTCTTCATTTTATGCCCATATAGATTTTAGTATAAACTTTCTAAGAAGTTGAATGTTTATTGGAATAGCATTGAATGCAAAGATTAATGTGAGAAGAATTGATGAGCTATATTGAGACTCCTATCCATTTGCATGATATGCAGGTGTGTGTGTATACACATATATATATACATTTTATATATATACATATATATTATGTATATATACATATACACATTATATATATATACACATATAAATATATACATTTATTTAGGTCTTTTAAAATCTCTTTCAAAAAAGTTTAAAATTTTTTTTCCATAAAATTTTAAACTATTTTACACATCCTTGAGGTACTTTTTTTTGCTGCTGTTTAGAATATCTTAAAAAAAATTTTAAACACTATTGTTGCTATATAGAAATTTGTTTTACTACTTCAATATGTTAATAAGTGGATTTGCCTTCATATTTTTCTGTGAATTACCCTTAAGCTACTGTAGTCAATCAACTCATTTATGACATCATAATTTTCTATTAGACATTTGATAGATTTGTTAAACTTTTCAAAAAAATGTAACCATTTGTCTGTAACTTGTCATGGATTTCTTTGTAGATAGCCATATTATCTATGAAAATGTTTGTTTTGTTCTTTTTCAAATCCTTATATTTTTACCCTCATTTTATTTTACTCATTCAAATATTCAGTAGAATATTGAACACAGGTATAGTTGTAACTTTTCTTGGTTTAAAATAAAATTCTTCTAATATTTCATATTTAAGAATGATCAATAGACTTGGAATAACTGGCCTCTGTCACATTAGTTCCCTTATAGTTCTAGTTGTTATGATTTGGTGTTGAATATTATCAAATGCTTATTTCTGCATCTATTGAACTATTGATGTGGTTTTACTACTTCAATATGTTAATAAGTGGATTTGCTTTCAGATTTTCTGTGAATTACCTTTAAGCTCCTGTAGTCAATCAACTCATTTTAGCACTGTAATTTTTTACTCTTCTGAATTAATTTTTATAATATTTTTTGGAAACATTTTAATTACTGATTTAATTCCTTTAATGAATATAAGCCTTCTAGGGTAGATTTTCAGAAGTTATATTTTTCATGGTTGTCCTAAATTAAACTAACTTTTCAAAGTTTTTGTTAAGTTACTCATACCACTTTCTTCCTTTTTAAATTGAGATATAGTTGATTTACAATATTGTGTTACTTCCAAGTGTCCAACAAAAATCACTAATAATTTAAAATTCATTTTCATTATAGTCGGTTGCAAGATATTGAATATAGTTGCTTGTTACATACAGAAAATTCTTGTTGTTATTATATTTTATACATGATAGTGTAAAATTGTTAATCCAGTACTCTCAATTTATACCTCCCCCCTCCTCCTTTGGTAGCCATAACTTTATTTTATATGTCTAAGTCTAGTTTAGTTTTATAAATAAGTTCATTTCTACCATATTTTAGATTTCACATATAAGTCATATAAAGTATTTGTCTTTCTCTGATTGATTTGCTTAGTGTGATAATCTCTAGGTTCATTCATAATGCTGCAACTTCTGTTTTATGCTGAGTAATATTCCATTGTTTGTGTGTGTGTGTGTGTGTGTGTGTGCATACTCTTCCCAACCCAGGGATTGAACCCGGGTCTCCCTCATTGCAGGCAGACGCTTTAACTGCTGAGCTACCAGGGAAGCCCACACATATACATACATACCATATATTCTTTATCCTTTCATCTATTGATTGACATAGGTTGCTTTCATGTCTTGGCTATTGTAAATAGTACTGCTATGAATATGTGGGTACATGCATTTTTTTATTTTTCTGGATATATGCCAATGAGTGGGATTTCTGGATCATATGGTAATAGATGCAGATTACACCACCCTTATGGCAGAAAGCAAAGAAGAACTAAAGAGCCTCTTGATGAAAGTGAAAGAGGAGAGTTGGCTTAAAACTCAACATTCAGAAAACTAAGATCATGGCATCTGGTCCCATCACTTCATGGCAAATAGATGGGGAAACAATGGGAACAGTGGGAGACTTTATTTTGGGGGGCTCCAAAATCACTGTAGATGATGATTGCAGCCATGAAATTAAAAGACACTTGGTCCTTGGAAGGAAAGCTATGACCAACCTAGATAGCATATTAAAAAGCAGAGACATTACTTTGCCACCAAAGGTCAATTTAGTCAAGGCTATGGTTTTCCTAGTAGTCATGTATGGATGTGAGAGTTGGACCATAAAGAAAGCTGAGTGCTGAAGAATTGATGATTTTGAACTGTGGTGTTGGAGAAGACTCTTGAGAGTCCCTTGGACTGCAAGTAGATCCATCCAGTCCATCCTAAAGGAGATCAGTCCCTGGGTGTTCGTTGGAAGGACTGATGTTAAAGCTGAATAATACTCCAATACTTTGGTCACCTGATGCAAAGAATTGACTCATTTGAAAAGACTCTGATTCTGGGAAAGATTGAAGGCAGGAGGAGAAGGTCGGATGGCATCACAGACTCAATGGACAGGAGTTTGAGTAAGCTCCAGGAGTTGGTGATGGACAGGGAAGCCTGGCATACTGCAGTCCACGGGGTCACACACATGACTGAGTGACTGAACTCAACTGATGGTATCTCTATGTTTAGTTCTTTTAAGGAACCTCCATAACCAATTTACATTCCTACCAACAATGTAGGAGGGTTCCCTCTACTCAACACCCTCTCCATCATTTGTTATTTGTCAAAATTTTGGTGATAGCCATTTTGATAAGTGTGAAGTGATATCTCATTTTAGTTTTGATTTGCATTTCTCTAATAAATAGTGATATCAAACATCTTTTCATGTGTCCATTGAACATTGTATGTCTTCTTTGGAGAAACTTCTATTCAGATCTTCTGCCAATTTTTTGATTGGGTTGTTTCTTTTTTGATATTGAGATATTCATATATTTTGGAAATTAAACCTTTGTTAGTTGCAGCATTTGCAAATATTTTCTTCCAGTCTGTAGGCTGTCCTTATGTTTTGTTTATGGTTCCCCTCACTGTGCAAAAGCTTATAAGTTTGACTAGGCACCAGTTTTCTTTGTTTGTTTGTTTTGCCTTGGAAGACTCAAGAAAATATTTCTATGATTTATGTCAGAGAATGTTTTGCCTGTGTTTCTTCTAGGAGTTTTATGGTATCATATTTTATACTTAAGCCTTTCAGTCATAGTTGTCTTTTGGCCTGCAGGGTCTTAGTTCCCTGACCAGTGATCAGATCTGGGCCTCAGCAGTGAAAGCACTGAGTCCCAACCACTGGATTACCATGGAATTCTACCACCTTGCTGAGTTTATTTTGTGTATGATGTGAGGGAGTATTGTAAATTCATTGATTTGTATGCAGCTCCAGCTTTCCGGAAACAACTTGCTGAAGAGATTGTCTTTAAAAAAGAGAGAGAGAGACATTATCTTATATTCATTGTATATTCTTCTCTTCCTTGTTGAAGGTTAATTAACCATAGGTGTATGAGTTTTTTTCCTTGGCTTTCTATTCTTTTCCATCCACCTATATGTTTATTTTTGTGTCAATATCATGCTGTTTTGATGACTAGCTTTGTAGTATTTTCTGAAGGACCTAGAGGGTTATGCCTCCAGCTTGGTCTTTTTTCCCTCAAGATTGCTTTGGCAATTCTGGATCTGTTGTGGTTCCATATAAATTTTAGGATTATTTGTTCTAGTGAAAAATGTCAGGAGTAATTTGATAAACATCACATCAAATCTGTAGATTTCTTTGAGTGGTGTAGCCATTTTGACTACATTTATGCTTCTAATCCAGGAGCATGGGATATATTTTCATTTTCTTGAGTCATTTTCAGTTTTCTTTATCAATGTTTTATAGTTCTTAGCATTTAAGTCTTTCACATCTTTGGTTAGGTTTATTCCTGGGTATTTTTTTTATGTGATTGTAATGGGATAGATATTTTTTCTTTCTGATATTTCATTGTTAGTGTAAAAATGCAACAAATTTCTTTTTATTAATCTTGTATATTACCACCTTGCTAAATTCATTTATCAGTTCTAGTAGTTTTTGTGTGACATCTTTAGGGTTTTCTGTATATAGTATCTTGTCATCTACATATAATGTATATTTTACCTTTTCCCTTCTTATTTGGATACCTTTTATTTCTTGTATGATTGCTCTTCTAGGACTTCCAATATTATATTGAATATAGATGGTGAGAGTGAGAATCTTTGACTTATTCCATATTTTAGCAGGGAGGCTTATAGCTTTTCAACATTAAGTATTGTTGGGTGTTGGTTTCTCATAAATGACTTTTACTATGTTAATATATGTTCCTTCGATATCCACTTTGATGATAGGTTTTATCATGAATGGATGTTGAATTTTACCAAATGCTTTTTTTGCATCTGTTGAGATAATCATGTGTTTTTTGCCTTTTTTTGTTGTTGATGTGGCTGTATCACATTGACTCATTTGTGTATGTTGAGCCATTCTTGTGACCCTGGAATGATTCCAACTTGACCATGGTGCATGATTCTTTTTATGTGTTGTTGGATTCAGTTTTCTAATATTTTGTTGAGTATTTTTGCATCTATATTCCTCAGCTATTTTGGCTTATGGCTTTCTTTTTTGGTAGTGTCTTTGTCTGGTTTTGATATCAAAGGTGGCTTCCTAGAATAATTTTAGGAGTGTTCTCTCCTCTTCAGTCTTTTAGAAGAATTTGAGAAGGATGGGTATAAGTTCTTTGCATTTTGTAGAATTCCTCAGTGAAGCCATCTAGTCCTGGACTTTTGTTTACAGATAGCTTTTTTTTTTTTTCTAAACCACAGATTCTGTTTCACTTCTAGTGATCCATCTGTTCAAATTATCTGCTTCATCCTGATTCAGTTTTGGCAGGCTATAAGTTTCTATACACTTGTTCATTTCTTCTAGGTTGTCCATTTGGTGGCATATAACTGTTCATAATATATTCTTATGGTATTTTGTATTTCTGTGGTATTTGGTTGTTATTTCTCCTGTTTCACTTATCATTTTGTTTATTTGGGTTCTCTCTCTCCTTGGTGAGCCTCACCAGAGATTTGTCAATTTTATTTATCCTTTCAAAAAACCCACTCTTGGTTTTATTGATTTTTTTTTTCTATTTTTTAATCTAAATTTTAAAAGAATTCTCCTTTGACCTTTATTACTTCCTTCCTTCTGCTGCCCATAGTTTTTTTTTTTTTTTTTCTCTTTCTACTTATTTTTGGTGCTAGATTAGGTTGTTTACTTGAAATCTTTCCTTTTTTAAAAAATTTATTTATTTTTCAATCCTTGTTTTTTTTTTAAAGCCAGGTCTATATCACTGTGAATGTACCTCTTAAAACTACTTTTGTTACATCACATGTTTTTTGTGTTTGTATTTTCATTGTCATTTGTCTCTAGGTTATTTTTTAATTTCCTATTTAAATTCATTGTCGAGCCTTTGGCGTTTTTAGTAGCGTGTTGTTTAGTATATATGTAATCATTTTACCTCTTTTCTCATTCTGTGGTTGATTTTTAATTTTTATGCCATTGTGATTTGGAAAGAGGCTTAAAATAATTTCTATCACCCTAAATCTGTTGACACTTGTTTTGTGTCCTAGTATGTGGTCTGTGCTAGCAAATATTTCTTATGCTCTTGAAAAGGGTTTATTGTGAGGATTTTTTATTTTTTTTTAACACAGTGTCCTATAAACATAAATTAACTGTAAATGTTCTCTTGTGGCATTTAGAATGTCTGTTGCCTTATTGGTTTTAAGGATCTCTCGGTTGATGCTGGTGGGGTGGTAAAGTCTTCTGCATGCATGCCCAGTCACTTCAGTTGTGTCTGACTCTCTGTAACCCTGTGAACTGTAGCCTGCGAGGCTCCTTTGTCCATGGTGTTCTCCAGGCAAGAATGCTGGAGTATGTTGCCATGCCCTCCTCCAGGGGATCTTCCTGACCCAGGGATCAAACCCACATTGCTTGTAACTCCTGCATTGCAGGAAGATTCTATAACTGTGAGCTACTGGAGAAGCCTGGTTAAAGTCTCCTACTATTATTCTTATCAATTTCTCCCTTTATGTCTGTTAGTATTTGATTTACATATTTAGATGCTCCTCCCACCACTTCCTGGGAAATAGATGGGGAAACAGTGGAAACAGTGTCAGACTTTATTTTTCTGGGCTCCAAAATCACTACAGATGGTGACTGCAGCCATGAAATTAAAAGATGCTTACTCCTTGGAAGGAAAGTTATGACCAACCTAGATAGCATATTCAAAAGCAGAGACATTACTTTGCCAACAAAAGTTCATCTAGTCAAGGCTATGGTTTTTCCTGTGGTCATGTATGGATGTGAGAGTTGGACTGTGAAGAAGGCTGAGCGCCAAAGAATTGATGCTTTTGAACTGTGGTGTTGGAGAAGACTCTTGAGAATCTCTTGGACTGCAAGGAGATCCAACCAGTCCATTCTGAAGGAGATCAGCCCTGGGATTTCTTTGGAAGGAATGATGCTAAAGCTGAAACTCCAGGACTTTGGCCATCTCATGTGAAGAGTTGACTCATTGGAGAAGACTCTGATGCTGGGAGGGATTGGGGGCAGGAGGAGAAGGCGACGACAGAGGATGAGATGGCTGGATGGCATCACTGACTCAATGGATGTGAGTCTCAGTGAACTCTGGGAGTTGGTGAGGGACAGGGAGGCCTGGCATGCTGCGATTCATGGGGTTGCAAAGAGTCAGACACGACTGAGTGACTGATCTGATCTGATCTGATATTGGGTGCATATATTTTAAGAGTGTGATATTCTCTTCTTATATTGATTCTTTTATCATTATATGGTGTCCTTTCTATTACCCTTTTGCTATTCATTTCAGTTATAATCACTTTCATGAATTTTTTTATTGTTTTGTTATCTGTATAATGGCTTATTTAAGTGACATTCAATTCTTTTATATATTTACCTCTCCTATTGTAGTTTTACCTTTCCTAAAGATTCTTGCTTCTTTTCTATTTGGAGAAGACCTTTCAATACTTATTCTAGTTTGGGTATTGTTGTAGTATTTTACTTTTTGCTTATCTAAGAAATTGTTTATGTCTCCAATTCTAAATGAAAACCTTGCTTAGTAGAATATTCTCAGTTGCAAGATTTTTCCTTTCAGGTCTCTGAATATACCTTGATACTCCCTTCTGCATTGCAAAATTCGTGTAAAGAAGTCAGCTGGTACACTTTCAGAAGTTCCCTTATAAATGACTCTTTTCTCTTGTTGCCTTTAGAGGCTTCTTGTTATCTTTAACTTTTGCCATTTTGATTATGATATGTCTTTGAGTAGATCTCTTTGGGTTCAACTTGTTGGAACCCCCTGTGCTTCCTATACCTGGATGTGTGTTTCCTTCTTCAGATTTGGGAAGATTCCAGACATAATTTCATCTAATACATTTTTGAGCCCCCCTTTCTCTTTCTTCTTCTGGGATTCCTTTATGTGTAGATTGGCACACTTTCTTTTTTTATTTGTCTTTCATCTTAGGTTTCTTCTTATTTCATTATTCTATTTTCCATACCACTTATTCATCCTCTGCATTATTTATTTTGTCATTTATTGTGTTTAGCCTGGTTTTCATGTTGGCAATTGGGTTGTCGAATTTTACTGGTTTCTGTTTATGGTTTCTAGTTCTTTGTAACATTTCCGTTAAAAGTCTTTTAATTCTGTCAGCAATTTGTATAACTCCTTTCTAACCTTGATGTCTGGTAGACTTAAGAGGACTGTTTCATTGTTCATTCTTTCAGGAGGTTTCTCTTTTTCTTTTAATTGAGAGTAGTTCCTCTTATTTTCCATTTTTCTTATATTTATCTGACTCTATTAATTTAGGAGCAAACGTTATCTGCTGTGGTTCTAAATGGCTGTTTTTGTGTGGGAGCAACCCTGTATAAATGTATGAGTCCAATATTTTTGTTTTGAGAGCTATTTTTTAGTATGGATACTTGCCATGTCTTTCCTCAGGGTGTGCTGGCCCTTATCCCCTTGATGGTAAGGGTGGGGATGTGTGTTGTAATGACCAGAGCCTGCACAGGATATTGGGCAGGACCTATCTTTTCTCTGCAATTGTCACAACCCTATTGAGGGCAGGAGATGTTCCCCAGTTGCTGAAGAAGCCGCCCCCAGATCAGGTTCTAAGATGCAGTGTGATGTACATGGGGCTGGAGTGCTGCCTCTGAGGAAGGAGCCATATGTATGTTCTTCCCTAGGAACTGTCCTCTGGGATGTATCCCCTGGGATGTGTGACTCTGTGATGCTGCCTGCAACATGCTGTGCATCCACAAAGATCACTATTGTTGGCACTGCCTCCACCATGGGAGCACTGGTAATCAGGTTGGAGATCTCTTTGGCATTCATGTGCAGTCACAAAGCCCCTGGTCTGAAAACCCCTGAAGCTGCAGTGGGAGCTAGGAAATTGACTTAGATTTCAGCCCCGCCCCCCACATGCATGCATGGACCCACAAAATTTGCAAAACCATGGCAGCTGGAGCCTCATCTACTGTGAGTATGCTGATAATGAAGGCTTTTGGTGGACCCATGCCCCTCCCCTCCAGTGTTGACAATGGGGCTCCTATAGCAGACCTATATTCCATGCTATACGCACCCCCAGCTACTCCCAAGGCCACACTCCAGGACCTTCGGGCTGTCTCTGCACAGCCAAACCGAGTCCTTTCACTGAGTCTGCTCACTGAAACCAGAGAGTCAACACCCAGTCACTGTGCATCTCAGTCTGGGCAGTGCAGTGATACAACAAGGATCATCTATGGTGGTCTGTGTTTATGCTGTAGAGCTGAAGACCAGATTTTGCACTCTGCTTGTGAGTTTTTGAAGCTATCCATTCCTGCAGACCTTCTAGCTGGTGAAGGAGGTCCTCAGGGTGAGGGAAGCTTTCCTGTTTCACAGCTCCCTACCAAGGGTGTGGATCTCATCCCAATTTCTTTTTTCCCTCTTTTCTTTTCTCCTATCCAGTTATGTGGGGATTTTTCTTGCAGTTTTCATTGTATGATATCTTCTGCAAGCCTTCAGTAGGTATTCTGTGAGAACTGTTCCACAAGTAGATGTAGTTTTGATGTATTTGTGTGATGAGGTGTGCTCCACATCCATCTACTCTGCCATCTTGATCTCTTGTCATACGACTTTCTTATTGCTTTTAATGTCTGCTTTTTCTATACTTTTCCTCCAACTTCCATCTTAATATTTTTTTTCTTTATCAACCTGTCTAGAAGCTTTTCTTCTTTATTAGTCATTTCAGAGAATCGTCATTACCATTTATTCTTGTTTTCTATATCATTATTATTAGTTTTTTTCTTTATTTTCTCCTTCTAAGTATTTATTCTGTAATGTTTTTTTCTGTTATCATACTATTATTTTTGACAGAAAATATTTTGATTCATCTAAATATGTATTTTTCTTTTCTCACCACTATTACTCTTTGTATTGAATTATAGTTGATGTAAAGATTATATGTTATATGTACAATATAGTGATTCATGATTTTTAAAGCTTGTACTTCATTTATAGCTATTATAAAATATTGGCTATATTTCCCATGCTGTGCATCATATCTTGTTGCTTATTTTATACATTGTACCTCTTAACCCCTTACCCATATGTTGCCCCTCCTCTTTCCCTCTTCTCAGTGGTAATTACTAGTTTGTTTTCTGTATCTGTGAGTCTGTTTCTTCTCTATTATATGCACTAGTTTGTTATATTTTTTAGATTCCACATATAAGTGATATCATACAGTATTTGCTTTCTCTGTCTGACTTATTTCACTTAGCATAATACCTTTCAAGTTCCATTCATGTTGCTGCAAATGGCAAAATTTTTATTACTTTTTATGGCTATTGCTTGAATATATATGCAAATATGTGTGTATACACACACACACACACACACACCACATCTTCTTTATCTATTAGCTTTTGATGGACACTTAAGTTGCTTCCATATCTTGGCAATTGTAAGTAATGCTGCTTTGAACATTGGGATGCATGCATCTTTTCAAATTAGTATTTAAAAAAATTTTTTCAGATATATACATAGGAGTGTGAGTTTTGGATCACATGATCAATTCAGTAATTGCAGAGAAAGCTTTTGAGACAATTCAACAGCAATTTATGATAATAAAAAAACTCACACTATTTCTTACATCTCAGACCTTCTCACCGAAGCTATTTCATTATTCTTAGTGTATATCCTTTGGAAATCTCTTTAATGAAAACTTGGTGGTAAACTTTCTTAGGTTTTATTTACCTGAGAGTGTATTTATTGTTTTTCTCAGAACTTCAAATATTCCACATCTTCTAGCTTCTATTATAACACTACTTTTAGTCTAACTTCCATTCTTTTGTAGGTGACCTGTCTTTTCTCCTTTACTTCTTTTAGGATCTATTTTTGTGTGTGGTGTTAATCTATTTCACTACTGTATGTTTACATGAGGATTTCTTTGTATTTATCTTGCTTGTATATGCTTTTCTTCCTTTATCTCTGGATTCATGATGGTCACAGTTTCTCAAAAATTATTAATCACTGTTGTTTCAGATGTTTCCTCCTACTCTATTCACTGAGATTTTGATGAGAGATGAGGCTTTTTTATTCCATCCTTCTTCTCTTTCACAGATTTCTTTGTCCTCATCTTTCCGTTGTTTTCTGGGCAAGTCTCTGTTCATCTGTAACTGGTCTATCCAGTGTGTTTTAAATTTAAATGATTATATGTTTCACTTCTAAAAATTCTTTTTTATTTTGTATATTTTCCTGGCAATTTCTGATTAGATTTTTTTCCATGTTTATTTTTATTCTATCTTCGAAAAATCTCACTTGTACTTATTTTATATTCCCAAGGTCTTGAGGTTCTAAATTCTTTGTCCCCTAGGTTTTCTTTTTTTAGTCCTATTGGCTTGTTTCCATGTGTGTTCCATGAGTAGAAGAATTGTGAACCCATACTTGATTTAGTTTAATTTGTCTTATGCAGGAGGGCCTAAATTTGCTTTGCTTTCTTCCAGGTAGGAGTTTTATTCACTTCTTCAGATGCTAGGAAACACTATGGACTGGGGCTTCCTTAGCCCCCTTAGAGGGTCCCTCTTCATGGTAGCATCTCAGGTTGAGCTCCCCACCTTGCAGCTATGGTCTCTCAGTTCTAGTGCTGTTATTGACCTTTGTTCCCAGAGTGCTTTTAAGTTTGCCATTGGCTTCAGTTCACCATTTGAATTTCATCACTCCCTCTTTACCCTTGGCTACTTTTATGAGAGTCCAGCAGTACTTTTTTTTTTTAATTAATTTTATTTTATTTTTAAACTTTACATAATTGTATTAGTTTTGCCAAATATCAAAATGAATCCACCACAGGTATACATGTGTTCCCCATCCTGAACCCTCCTCCCTCCTCCCTCCCCATACCATCCCTCTGGGTCGTCCCAGTGCACCAGCCCCAAGCATCCAGTATCGTCCAGCAGTACTTTTAAAATAACATGAGTTTGAGCAAGCTCCAGGAGCTGGTGATGGACAGGGAAGCCTGATGTGCCGCAGTCCATGGGGTCTCAAAGAGTCAGACACAACTGACCAGCTGAACTGACTGACTGATATAGGGTATAGTTCTCTCACGTTGGAAAGGCCTTCAGAGTGTCTAATTCACCACAATAGTAGTATAATCATTACATTTTATTTCCTTTACTTATAGTAGAGTCCTTAGACCCTTATTCTGGACTCATTTCCCTTTTTATTTTATGCTTAATTATATGATTTCCTAAACAGCAGCTGAGTTAATGCATTAGTAAGAAAAGGGAGAAGAAGGATTTCTAGAAGCAGCTAGCAGAGAGAAAAGAGATAACAGCAGCTTAATGTAGACAGTAGGAGAAAACAAAAAACAGGAAAAGCAACAAAAAATCATAATAAAAACTCAAAAGGATCTTCTATAGGAATCCTAAATAATGATTTTACTCCCTGGTGGATCAGTGGTAAAGAATCCGCCTGCAGTGCAGGAGATAGCAGGAGACTCGGGTTCAGTCCTGGTGGGGAAGATCCCCTGGAGAAGGGAATGGCAACCCACTCCAGTATTCTTGCCTGGAGAACCCCATGGACAGAGGAACCTGATGGGCTACAGTCCATAGGGTTGCAAAGTCAGACACAAATGAAGTTACTGACCTTGCACATGCATGCACATTTTGCAACCACTTTTCTATCATTAGTTTTACACAATAATAAGCCACCTTAAAATTAGTGGCTTCAAACAACAGCTGTTCTTTTTTTAGTTCACACGTTGGGCTAGGATCAACTGGGAATTTCTGCTGGTCTCAGCTGGCCTCACTCCTGTACCTAAATTCAGCTGGCAGGGTTGCCTGCCTTGCATTGTCTGGCAGTCATCTGTCTATTGGCTGAGGTAGGGCATTTGTTCCTTGCCATCCAGTAGGTTAGCTGACCTGGTTCCTGGGGTGATGGCTTCAGGTTCCCAAGGGCCCTTGAAGACGAGGCTCATGAGACACACAGCATCACTTTTAGTCGGAGCAACTCACAAGGCCAGCAGATTCAAGGGTTAGGGAAGTAGATCTCTCCTTCTGGAAGGAGCTACAAAGTGTTATGGCCAGTTTTGCAGCCTAGCAGTGCCTTTTCTGGAGAAGGCAACGGCACCCCACTCCAGTACTCCTGCCTGGAAAACCCCATGGATGGAGGAGCCTGGTAGGCTGCAGTCCATGGGGTGGCTAAGAGTCGGATACGACTGAGCAACTTCACTTTCACTTTTCACTTTCATGCATTGGAGAAGGAAATGGCAATCCACTCCAGTGTTCTTGCCTGGAGAATCCCAGGGACGGGGGAGCCTGGTGGGCTGCCGTCTATGGGGTTGCACGGAGTTGGACACGACTGAAGCAACTTAGCAGCAGCAGCAGCAGCAGCAGCAGCAGCAGCAGTGCCTTTTCAGTGTATCAGAGCAGATAAGCCTCCTGTGTAGCCACAGGCTCTGCAGAGTCTCACAGGTTCTTCATCAGGACCCTGTTGTACTGCCTCTGCTCCTGAACTCCACCCCTTCTAAACACTGAATCATGGTGCAGCCTTGAGGGTAATTCTGGTGGTGAGTCAGGGGAGGTGCTCAGACCACTGAACCTCACTTTGAAACCTAGCTGGCCTGCTGGCTTTTCACAACTTTCTCCTCATCTGTAAGTGTTCTTTGATGTGGGACCACTTACTCCCTCTGTAGGTTGTAATATCTCCGGTTCCAGGGGGAGGGAAAAGGGGTGTGCTCTGCTTGGAAGTTTGATTTTCTGAACAGGTGCAGCCCGTATGGCATGGGTGAGGGGTGGTGGGAGGGAGCGGGAACATAACCTCAACATCTCTGGGCCTGCTTGCATTCTGCCTCCTCAGATTGCTCTCCCTTCTTCCCCACTCTGGGTAGCACCACATGGTGGGAAATTGCAACTTGTCACTTCTTCGGGTGTGATAGCAAAATCTTGGTTCCTTGAATAGAACAATTTAATGTTAATTTTCAGCCAAAGACGAACTGTGTATATGTGGAAGGTTGTATATGTGCTTGTGTGTGTGTGTGTGCGCATGTGCACAAGTGTTTGTCAGAGTGGGGGTTGCCATCACACAGACTAAGTTCAAACTAAATTGTGCTGTGTCTCTGGTGGAAGAAATATTCACCCCAAACCTTCCCAAGTCCTCCTCCTATGCCATGAGTTCCTTCAGAATGTCATCCTCCTTTGCCCATCACTGGCCTCAGATTTCTTTCCTCTCTCTAGCTGAAATCCAGAGAGATCCTCTGAATTTCCTCAGGCAAATCCACCCCCAGAATGTAACTTTCATTTTCTGCAGTTAGCAAACTCTGCCCTCAATTTTTTAATTTTTCCCTTCTTCTTACCACCTTGGATCTCACTTTCTTTCCTATTTCTCATTATATGTGTATTGTGATGTTTTTTCTTTCTTGTATGACACACTTCTAAATAAACAACAAAGGGGAGATGGAAGAAATAACAAAATACTAAGCAATATTTTTGACAGATATTTTTTTCCTTATCAGAGTATTAAGAATCTAGCTATAGGCAATTCTGTTGTAGGTAATGTACAAAGGAAGTTACACAGATATGATCCCCAGTACTAGAAATTTAATTCTGCTAAGGTATGTGCTCCTTGTAGCTCTCCTAAATTCAGAGGAGCTTATGGACAGTCATTTTATATTAGATTGAATCATATGAAATTGCTGATGCTTAACCATTGCTGACCTAAAAAAATGGCAGTTTCATATGGTTCAAACCATTTTATATTAGCCCACTAATAAATATTGTTAATCAGTTATTTGACAAGTCATTCTTCTCCTGAGTCTAGATTAAGCCAGGGAAAAAAAATTCCACTTTTCTCATCTTGCCTCTAGTATTGTAATAGTTTCCTGAATGATTTCTTTGTCTCTTTCTCTGATCCCCTGTTCCTCCCTTTAATCATGTCACTGCACTCATTAGAAGCATCAGTGATGCCTCTGGATAAAAACTAAATGATTTAGCTTAGCATATGGGTTTCTTCTATATGGTGGCCCCAATCTACTTCTCTAGCTTCATATACTATCACTGTGTCCCATATACCTTTGACTTTAGACGTGATTCCCTAAGAACTGAAGAGATGGAACACACCAACGATGTCCCCTTTTTTGAATTTGCTTGTGGTTCTTTCTGCCAAGAATGTTTTTCTCTACTTGGCTTCTGGAGTAACCCCTTCATATCCTGGGAGGCCTCACTTACAACAATACTTATGTTTCTTTATCCTTCTATGACCCACCTCTGGGTGGATTAATTTCACCTTTCCCTGGATTCCTATCATAAAGCACTCATAACTGCTACACCCTTTCCATTATACTATACACCTTTGTGGGGTGTACCCTTCTATAGTTTTAATCCTCTAAAGAGTTTTAATCCTGTTTGTATCCTAGCATTGCCTGGCCCTTGGAGAATGCCCCATAAATGTTGGTGAAGTTGGTTCCCAGCCCACAAAATTCATCAACATTTTCCTTTCCTATTTAGGATAGAAGAAAGATATTCAGAGGCAAGCAAGTTGCTAATATTAAAGTTAATGAGTTTGCAAACATTCCATTTACATTTGGATAGAGAGGAAATATTCAAGGCAGTCTTTGTTTTCCCAAAACCCTTTACCTGTCCCAGCTGCGATTAGTTATTTCAGAAAAGATTAATCTATCTTTAATCCAACTACATCACATATTTCTCACTTATTTTAAGCAGCCCAGGACACTTTCTGATTTAATGTTGAAACATGCAATAGCTTCTGTTTAAACATCACTTTATAACCAACAGATTTTTGTTTTCTCCCTTAATCAAATTTAACATAATCCTCACCATACCTCAAGGGAATGCACCTGGCCAAGAATATCCTGTGTTATTTTTTTTTTAAGGTGATGGAACTCCTGCTTAGTTCTGAGAGACTGAGGTTTTAAAATTTAAATTGAATTTAGCTTAGAGCTGGCTTCCAATGCTAAACCCTGCATCCGAGGGTTCTTTCGCTCTTTTTGACTTTCCAGTCTTAGCAAGTACCTTGAGAAAGTCAAGTCTGTGTCAGAGTTGGAAGAGTTCAGCCACAGAAAGTTTCTAATTTCTGAGACAGAGGCTGAGCTTCCTATGGCCCTGCAGAGAGCTATTAGAAGCCCTGGGACCAGGGATACAGAAGAGCAGGGGTCTGATCCAGTGGAAGGCCATAGAGTTCCTGATTTTGCAAGTTTTTCTGAAGAGGTTGGAAGATAGGTTGGGAGTGTGAGCACACAGTGAGAGGAGGAAGCAGTTGCCGTAGGCAGAGCTACCAACAACAGCAGCTCTAGCAGCAGGACTCAGAGGGGAGGGCCATTGCCAGCAGCTCCAAGCTAACAGTGCCCTCTTCTCCCAACTCAGCAGTAGCTCTGAGGCAGAGAGCAGCAAAACATGTGTCCCGAAAGGGATCTGTGTGATTACTCATACTGTGCAGTGTTTTTCCATTCTGCCCAGTAGATTTTTATGAAAGAAGTATAAAAGCATCAACACATTCAGACCATGACTCCAGCACCGTTTGGAGGTATGGGGGACAGACTCTGCCCCACCTCAGCAGCATTTACCCTCATTTCTCTCCTACTTCAAGTCACCTGGCTTGTCTTTGGGGAAAAGAGGGCAGGAGAAGAGAGTAGGTGTTGGAAGTTGTACTGATGGCAGGGTGTCTAAAGCTTGGTGATTTAGACCAATTGGTATGTTGGGCTTGCTTGAGGGACTTGGTCATTGTATAAGATTACTCACAACTTCCAGGACCCTTTTTTTTTTTTTTTTAATTACAAAATCTAATTCTACAAATTCGTGTGCCAAAATATAAATTGGCCTATTTTTATATCTTAAATTAATATCTTAAATATCTTAAATTAATTGCATCATCTTTCCACTGATGAGAAAATTTAATACTGGGCAATTCAGGGATGAACCCGATCCCTCAGTTTTTCTCCTCCTCCTTCTCTCGTTTGGGCACTTCTAATTTCCCAGGGACTCATGTAACATTAAGACCTTGTGGTCGAGTGGTTTTTGGTCTTTGGTCTTTGCCACATTTCCTCATGGCATTCCCATTTTCCCCTGGTATATCCAGTGAGAAGTGGGCATTTTCACCTGGTCTGGAGTGAGAGTTCTTCTCCTATCATTTTGCCCCCTCCTCAGGGAATAGGGAGGCTGCTTCAGACCCACCAGTCCTCCATAGCTGCCTCTTCAGGTCTCTGGGGTACATGAGAAAATTCCCCGTGCTTCCCCACAGGCACTTCAGGGTAGATCTCTGGTACCTAGACACTTTCATGACCCCTATCTGGCCTGTAGAGCACAGGTCCTTACTGATCTCTGAAACCTAAACATTCCTGAAATTTCTAACCTCGGCTTTCCTGAAAGTTGGCATGTGGTCAATAAGACAGGGTGCTTATTAGAAAACGTTGGTATCTAAGCTGGTTTCTTCTCCTTTTTAATTACCTTCCCTCATCTGCAGTGATGGACCCCCTCACCCAGAGAGGGTTGGTGGGTGGGGATCTGATTCTTCAGCTGCTCTCCCCAAGTCTGTTGTTCAGTTGCCAAGTAGTATCTGACTCTGCAACCCCATGGACTGCAGCATGCCAGGCTTCCCTGTTTGTTATGTTCATGGGATTCTTGTGGCAAGAATACCGAGTTGTTTGCCGTTCCTTGCTCCAGCGGACCACGTTTTGTCAGGACTCTCCACTATGCCCCTCCATCTTGGATGGCTCTGCACTGAATGGCTCATAGATTCATTGAGTTAGGCAAGCTCCTTCGCCATGACAAGACTGTGATCCAGAAAGGGGCCCCAAGCCTGTATCTATATGGAACAAAACTTTGATTTTAGAGTCTTTAAAAACTTGGGTTTTGATACTCAAAAACCAAGATTTTGGAACATAAAAGCCCCTTTCCCTGAAACAATTGCCTCTGACAATCATTTCAGAACACTCTCCTAAGACTCAAAAGCTATACGGTACTTTAGTATTTCTGTTATAGCAATCTTTCCTTGAGGTAAATGGGTATTTCTACTAAATGGAGGAGGGAAGGGCAATAAGGTTATTGGAGGTGGTGGGGGAACTGCAGTCAACACCCTAAATTGTTATCTTACCACACTTGTATTAAGTCTTTTCTCTGTCTTTGTGGTAGATGCCAGGAAAATCACTAGATTTCACATGAGAGATAATCTAGCAAGCTTTATATAGTATTGTAGCAATCATGAGGGGGTGAAATCATGGAGGATCTTGTCCCTTCCAAGAAGACTGAATCCCTGTTCCAAGGTATGGGATGTGAGTCCTGCTTGTTTAGATGAGTTTCACATTGCATTGGTCCCCTAACTTGCCCTAAGAGAAGGCTCCAGAAGAGGCCAAGATGCACCTTCCAAAAGAACCATTGCAAATCCCACCCTTCACTAGAGTTTCACCAGACCAGGCTGTGGAACATATCATTGGGATGGGTGTTTAGGCCAAATTTATGTTTTCACATCATCCTAAGAAACAGGTAGTTCTCAAAGAACTTTACACTAGAAGAGATGAAAAGAGATTGACTTACTAGGGAAAATTGAGAAAAGCCATTTCACATATGCATTTATTTTGCCTCCTGTGCCAGGAACTAATGAGAAGGAAGATAGTGATTGGAACAAATGACCACTAAAGAGTATGCAGATTGAAAGGAGAGTAAAGCCAAGGGTAGAACCCAGTGCCAACAATATTCGAAATAAGGGAATATTTAGAAGTATCCATCAGAGAAGTCTAGAAGTAGAGGAAGAGAGCCTGAACAGAAGATCAGCCAACATGTCAAAGAGCAAATGTCAAGAAGGAGCAAGTAGCCAACAGTGTCAAATGCCTTGGACAAGTTAAACAGGAGAACTGCAGATTAATTATTGACCTTAAGTAAAGGTGGTATCAATAGAATGATGATCTGGGGAATAAATTGTTGGGGAACAAAGGGCAGTAAAGCAGATGATGAGTGTAAATCATGATTTCCCAAAGTATGTTCTTTATTATCATTATGTCAGGCTACATGCTTTGAGAAGAGAATTTTGTGGTGGCATACAAAAATGACCAAAAAAATAATAAGTTCAAACCCAAGTGATTCTCTCATATTTTGTTTTTGGTTTTCTCATATGGCTGCTTTTGTGAATTCTTCAGAGACCTCTGCCCCATTGCTGGGACCCCCCCACCCATACCCCAGATATCCCCAGATATCACCCCTGACGAGGGTGATTTGATCACCCATGTATCTTGGTATCATTATTAACTAAGACCTGGTAGGAAGTCTGTGTGTGTTTATAACTTGATCAAATCATTAACTAAGACATTTGTGATGTCAGCATTTTTGGGTAGTTTCTCTTTTACTTCCAAACGATCAATTAATTTATTCCAACCATATGCAAAAGATGCTGGCCTTTGTAGTCGTGTTTCCATAGTAAGAGAAGAGGCTCAAATTGGAATTTAGGTATGGACTCTCAAGTTGGTGTCTGGTTCACAATAATTTCATGGCAATAATTCTCCATCTTTGGATTTTGAACCCCCATTATTTTAAATTATGATATTTATTTGCTTGTTGTTGTGCCTTAAGAATCCTACTTCTCTGAATCATCATGTTGTGACATTTCCACCTCAAATCATGATTGTTGTTGTTCAGTCTCTCAGTAGTGTCTGATTCTTCGCAACACCATAGACTGTATATAGCTGCCAGGCTCCTCTGTCCATGGGATTTTCCAGGCAAGAATACTAGAGTGGGTTGCCATTCCCTTCTCCAGGGGATCTTCCCACCCCAGGGATTGAGCCCGGGTCTCCTGCATTCCAGGCAGATTCTTTACTGTCTGAGCCACCAGGAAAGCCCACTCAAATCATGATGGAAGGATACAAATCAGATGAGAAGTATTTGCTGTTAGAGTTTTATCATACACTTTTTTCAGTAGAAATGCTAGCCAAAATATGCCTTTTACTGGCCACACTACATTGGAAAAATACTTTATCATTACACACTAATTTCCTTATAACCGTGCTTTTTAAAAGCCTGAGGTCTTTTTACCCCCACCAGGTCTATGTGTGTGTATTCACCTACCTTTGTTTTTATTCTATTTAGAGTTTCCAGATGGTTTTCTGGGTTCAGGAGTTTAAATATTGTGGGAGAGAATCATTGGCCTGCACCTGAAGGATACCGTGTCACTTCCTGCAACATTCTTCGTCCCTCCTTTCCCCTCTATTTCCCTCCTTTTTCCTCAGCTACCTGTATCTGACATGACTGAGCATTTCTCACCCTCAGCCTTGTGGTCTGCTCTCATACTTACCCAGCCCTCTCCATGCCTATAGGCTTCATGCAAGCAGCAAGTTCATCTCACCAATTTTTGAATTCCCGGAGTCGAGCACAATGCTATGACACATGGCTGATGTACACTGTTTTCCAAATGGGCGGATTCCACTTTGGTGGCCCAGTGTCAAGGCTTAGATTGGGAATATTCCCTGGGACTTTGGGGGCTTATACTCACATTCATTGCAGAAAATTGTATGTGTGTGTGTGTGTGTGTGGGCACACATGTGTGTATGCACATATATGTGTAAGGGTGTCATATTTAAGATGAAGGTAGGGAGACAATTCAAAGTCAGAGGAGAAAATTCCCTGGCCTTCTTTATAAATTGAACTGAGAGGGGTGTGAACTTTCTCCCTACTCTGAACTCCCTGTGCACTCATTTTAGCACTTAATTAGCATGTTGCCTTAAATGAAAGTTGCCCAGGATCATAGCAGGGTCTAATCTGCATAGTTACCTCAGGAATTCGGGGATGCCATGGCAGGTTATGTGGGGTTCTCTTCTCTCGAAGTCTACCAAGTCACTCGGGAGGAACTGTGATAGGAACTTTGGAGAACCCTGGGAAGGAAAGTGAGAAAGAAGTCTGCCCTGCTGTCCTTTGGGAAGGTGTTCCCAGGAAGTCAGAACATTTGTCCTGATGTGGGAAATGGTGGCCTGAACTGGACCTCAGATCCCATGATGAGGAGCAGATGAGCCAGGGTTCTGGTGGGTTCTTCTGAGATTTCACCAACCCTTCTCTGTCTGGCCCATCTTGGAGATTAGTGGAGTTGCAAACATTTGATGACAAAGGTCTGTCTAGTCAAAGCTATGGTTTTCCCAGTAGTCATGTACGGATGTGAGAGCTAGACCCTAGAGAAAGCTGAGCACTGAAGAATCGATGCTTTTGAATTGTAGTGCTGGAAAAGACTCTTCAGAGTCCCTTTGACTGCAAGGAGATCAAATCCATCAATCCTAAAGGAAATTAACCCTGAATATTCATTGGAAAGACTGATGCTGATGCTGAAGCACTAATACTTTGGCCACCTGATGGGAAGAGCTGACTCATTGGGAAAAAAAGCCTTGATACTGGGAAGGATTGAAGGCAAAAGAAAAAGGGAGCAACAGAGGATGAGATGATTAGATAGCTTCATTGACTCAATGGACAGGAATCTGAGCAAACTCCTGGAGACAGTGGAGGACAGAGGAGCCTGGAGCACTGCAGTCCATAAGAGCCAGACACAATTCAGCAACTGAACAACAAGCATTCAATAATTGAACCAAGATGCAAGGGCCATTCCGCAGGGAGGGAAGACCTCCTTTCACTTGAGGAAGAAGGTGCAGGCACCCTCAGTAGAAACAAATGGAGGAAGGCCCTGGGGGTGAAAGGCAGAGATGTAGGTGATGAGGGCACAGGCCAGGGCCTTGGTGAAGGAAGACTGAGGCCTGGAGACCATGACTCTTCTTTCACTACTTTCATTCTTTTGATCTGACAGAGGAAGTGGACACAGTAAGGCCCTGAAGAGCCCCCAGGCCACTAGTGGTAACACTGGTACATTTTGAGCCAAGGGGATTCTTGGTGTGGGCTTGAGTCAGCTCTCTCAGTCTGAAATGGACTGAGAAATCAAGGTGACAGTTCTTTAACCAATTCCTTTAATAAGTCTGTAAACGGCAAAATACCAAGTGGGAACAGCCCTTTAGGAAAGTCATCATAGCCTCAATTCCATGCCCAGGCTTTTATCTCTTGTTTTGTTGTTGTGATTATTATCATCATTGCCTCCCTCAGGCTTTCTCTGAACAAGTGGCTCCACTACCTGAATTTTTAAAAGCCCAGTACAACTGATATATATTAAACAGTTATATCTTTTAACCAACACATATAATTAAACATACAAAACATTCCCTCGCACCAGTTTGCCAAGACAGTTGCTGGGATGCAAATTACTGCCAGGCACATCCCCTATCTGTTTCCTTTCCAAAGCTTATTCTGCTTGTGGTGACTGGTGCTGCCTTTTCTCTTTCCTCTTGCTTCCCACAGCCCTGATAGGGAACAGGGCATGGATAATTTTCCGATCATCTGCTGCTTTTGATTATCTGCACCATTGCTCCCCAACATTAGCATGTATAATCAAGCATTGACTTTATATGTGTCCATCATGCATCCTCAATGATGTCCAGAGAGGTCAGAGGCGCTGTGGGATCTGTTCAGTGCCTAGAATGGTGCTGAGCAGACTGAGAGTGCCCTGGATACACTAAATGGAAGCCAGACTGGGCGCCAGATGGCAGCTCTTTGATTTGGCTCCTCTAGGGTGTATTTATCAAACTTGAGTCTGAGCAAGCTCCGGGCATTGGTGTAGGACAGGGAAGCCCAGCGTGCTGCAGTCCATGGGGTCGCAGAGTCAGACATGACTGAGCAACTGAACTGATACTGGGTGTTTTTAACCACAATTCAAATCCACTGGGATTTATATACCATTTTATAACCCATGGTCTTCTGATCTTGGTATGAAGAATGTGCTGGAACAGCTCTTGACTACAATTCACATTAATATTAAAAGCTTCTAACAGTGGACAGAGGCAGAACTGAACCAAGGTTTTCTATCCCAGGCATTGGGACAATTCAAGTGTGTTAGTCAGTTTTCCGTCTCGCCTGTGACAGTAATGTCTAATGGTCCCCTACTAGTGTCATTCTTTTTATTTCTCTTTCTCTCTGGAATGTTATTTTTTTAATGTAAATACCTATCTAGGGCTATTTGCATTTAAAGAATATAACATTCCAGAAAGGAAGGTAGATAGGTAACATAGTGTGTAGTTATTAGCCCCTAGTGTAAGTAAGCTTAAGAACCAAATTAAATTGGGATCTTTAAGATGGAAACTTAGGAAGGGATTAAATGTTTGTTTACATATCTATGACTATCTGAGATGGCAGAGGAGGGAAATGAACTTTCAGTGAGGAAGGTCCTTAGGGAGTAATGTGGTCCCAGCTTTCACTAAATGGTTGTCAGTATGTGAGGTGGGGTGTGGGGGCCAGGAAGGTTGATAGACTTCAACTTTAAAAGCAAGGGAAATCAAGTATAGTTTTCAGGTACCATCTTAAGGGGAGCCATAACATTAGCCTGGAGAGCAATGCTGTAGAAACTTTGAAGGATTTCCTAAGATTTGTAACTTCATTATTGTATTTATTATCACTGTTAGTGTTTTCGGCTATGCTTTTTTTCTTTTCCTACAGTTGTTAGAAATAAACCCTTAAAACCAAAAAGACCTTTATGGTTATCCTGGAGGAAAAAAAAAAGAGCTTGACAGACTAACTCTGACACTACTGCCACATCTTTGGGGTAAAAACCACATAGGTGATCAGTGAAATGAACTTTTTCAGGTGATAAAAATATTCCGTACCTTGTTTTTAGTGTTGTTTAAATGCATATACAATAGTGGAACACCTAAGGTCTTGCATTCTTTTGCAGGTAATTATACATCAATAAAATATTTTAAAAATAATTGAAAAAAAAAGGTAAAGAACAGAAAGGGGAGCAGAGGAAATGGACTTAAAAAGGACTCCGGGCTCAACAAGAAGGGCCCATTTGGTGAGAGAAACCGAAGCTTGCTACATTTGCCGGAAGCTAGAACAAAGCCATGCTGGGCAGCAGGTACTGGAGAGAACAGCAGGGAGAGCGTGGGCTGGGAGAAAGGACAGAAGAAGAGTTAGCCAGAAAGTAACTCTGTCACCCCAACCCCCGTGCTGATCTGTCCAAGACTGGCTCCAACAAAGCTCGAAGGAGTCATCTTCCATGAGGGCCAGGGGCCTCAAAGGGGAGAGAAAGCTCTTGATTTCAACTCCAGGCATCCATTTTCCTTCTTGATATGAATTTAGATCACATTTCAGCCAGTGTTCTTCTGCAGAAAACAGTCTTTGTGTTAAAAAGAAGGTTGGCTGAAGACACACTTGGTATTTCCAGTGGCATTTCTGCCTATCCAGTTTAGGGTGGTCTTAGCCCCATCGCTGCCTCGCCACTCTGCCTCAGGCAACTGAAGTTGCTGGATTTAATCTATAAAGTTTTAACTGTGTGGCACCCCAACACTGCACATCCCCAGATGGATGGAACCACATTCCTGGTACTGATTTGAATTTGCGAGGAATGGAGATGAAGTGTTTTTGGTATTGGGTCATAGGATGCTTCCTTGATGGCTCAGATGGTAAAGACTCTGCCTGCAAGGCAGGAGACATAGGTTCAGTCCCTGGGTTGGGAAGATCCCTTGGAGAAGGGAATGGCTACCCTCTCCAATATTCTTGCCTGGAGAGTTTCATGGACAGAGGAGCCTGGCAGGCTATAGTCCAAGGGGTTGCAGAGAGTCAGACGTGACTGAGCGACTAACTTTCATATGACACGATGCTGTAGAGGATATGGGGGCAAAGAGGTAGCTCTCATCCTTTTCTCTCCCATGGGTTCAAATCCCTGATGTACTGCAAACACATATTTGTTCTTAGGCAGTGAAGTCAGAAGATTGGTATCTCAATTATCTGCTTCACTATAGGATTCATGATGATTTTCCTTTAAAATAAAACTTCTCCTGAACAGGGTGAAAATATTATTTGGTTACCTAAGATCAGATTAATGTGTAGCTGATTGGATGTACAGTTTTCATCAATCTGTTGGTTGGCATGAATGTTTTGTAGCAACTTCTGATAAATATAATCCCCTTCTGACCTGGGTTGGGTAGGTATTTCAGGCTTCCATGTTGAAGCAGAGTGGTAGCCAATTATAACTTTAAATATATATACTTGCCAAATCTTGCAGTGGACTTTGGGTTTTTGTAAAAAGTGATATTATTAGCAGAGGCTGTAAAAATAAATGAGAGTGCACTCAATGTCATTCATAGAGTGACATCCTTTTAAAACTAAATGATGCTACAACACTCCACCGTACTTTTTCCTGGAGGCATCTTATGAAATCAGCTTTTAGATGGCCTCCCCTGGTTGGATGGAGGCTAGATTTGGACCCAGTATAGACCCTGTGGAAAATATAGATGTTCATTTGCTCCGCCCCTTAGGAGAGAAACTGAGAAACTGAAACCTTATAAGATCTGCCTAAAATGGTAGCAAACTAATTAAATGGAAAAGCAGAGTTATAGAATAAATCCAGCCTGGTACAAAGCAGGCTATGTGTAGGAGGGTGCGGGGGAGCCCAGCAGAGGGGTGGAGAGACAGTCAGGCCAATTTAGCAGAGATGGCGCCATGGCAAATTTGATGAAGGCACCCTCAGAAGTAATTGTCACTGTCGCTTTTGAACCCCTTGGAAAAATAACCTGAAGCACCAAGAGAAATGAATTTCCCCTTAAGTCACTAAGTGAAGAGCTCCTCAAAATGATGATTTTATTCCTCACAGAAGAGAGAGAATAGCAAAGAAAGAAGTGGTTTTACTTTCTTTCTGCTGGGAATTTTGAATAATGAGGCTCTCAGGCAGGAAGGGAGGGCTCCCAGGAGAGAAACTGGGGGCAGGGGCTGGACACAGAAGGAACTCAGATGGGCCAGTATCTGGAGCAATCTCTCTCTAATTTCCTGCATGAGTGAGAATACAGCACAGGGCCATCAATCATTGTCAAAACTACCTCAGAACACCACCCTTCTCTGCGATGCCTCTCACTTCCTTCTTCCTTGCCTCCTCCCCTTTGGAAAAACCAGGTGTGTAATGTGTGACTAAAAATTTGACCTGCTCCTTGGATGCTAGGTAATTTTGTTGTTGTGTGTTGTTTTCTTTAAACTAGTCCTGTGCCAAAGCTTGTCTGGGGATGACTACTTCTTTCTCTTGAGTTTTAACACCTAGAATTCTTTTAGATTCACCTGGCAAACATTTATTGAGCAAGAACTATATTGCTGCATTAAAACCTGCTTGTAAATCCTTCTCACCAAGGTCTCAGTGGTCACTTGCTGGAAATGCCACCCCTTCTTGGGGTTATCTGCATTTTCAAAGGGGCTTCCGTGGCAGCTCAGCTGGTAAAGAATTTGCCTGCAATGCAGGAAGACCCCGGTTCGATTCCTGGATCAAGAAGTCATTTTCAAAGACCTTGTAGATTTAGGTTGTAGGCAGGAAGTTGCATTCCAGTCCGAGAGAAGAGAGATTGCTAGTGGTGATTTTTGTTGGGAGGACATTTGCGACTAGAATCTTGATAGTGGCAGGAAAGGAAAGATAGGCATCTCCTTCCTTCAGAAAGGTGACCTCTGCCCACTCCCTCGGAGAGGAGTGAGGGAATAATGAGGCTGCATTGTGGTAGGAAAAGCACGTTACTCGTCTAAGACTGACTGGGGTTTTTGTTTTGAAATCATGGCTTCATTAGTCCATCCCTGTCTGTCTCCTTGATCTTTTATTTCAGTTTCTGGCAGGTTAATCAGGAGGCTGTAGCTAAATCATGTATCGTCTGCAGGACACTGGTCACCCACAGACACACCGCCGAGCATGAGAGCTGTTTGGTGACATGGGTTCCTTTCTGCTCAGGTTGCCGTATCACTGAGTCCCACAGCTGCTGGTTACCATGAACACTTCCTTGCGGTTTTGTTCTCAGAATGTCACAGTGACCAGCTTGCAGGTGGCATCCTACTGGAGAGGCTGGCACAGATTTTAAACTGCTCTGCTGCTTGTACTGATTTTTCCCTTATTTACTGCTAAGGATAGACAATGAATCTTCCTCTCTCCTCCTCCTCCTTTCTTTCCCCATGCATCAGGCTTCTTCTGAGTCACTCACGTTCCGGAATCAGAGAAAGAAGCATGTCCCTAAAGGCTAATCCTGGGATTTCTAGGTTTCTTTGGACTCAGATTCTGCCAGGAGCAACCTGAGCCCTGTGGGTCTCGCTGACTCCTTTCTCATTCTGTCCCCCAACTCCTGTCCCCTCCCCACTCTCTCCTGACTTTCTAGTCCTTCATAACATTCTGGGGACCACCAACCTCTGAACGGTCTCATGGTCCTCACCTGTCTTATTGCAGTTCATCAGGAACAAGCTGATTTCATGTTGAAATAAATGAGTTTTTCAGGGGTGGCAAATTGCACTTGTCATCTGTCACTGAAAATATGAGTTTGGGATGAAGCTGAGAAGAGCTTGTTTAGATTTGTGGGGTCTTGAGGAATGTATGTGATTTACTAGAAGAAACAGCTAACATAATGAGCTCTTCAAAAGTTCAGAGAGAATCCTCTGTCTGGAGCCACCTAGAAAGGGTGTTACTTCTGTTACAGGGAGTGAAACATGAATGGAATAGAGGAGGATGTGGGCAAGCAAACAGTTAATATGTGAGTTACTTTGTGCAGTGCTCATTCAGTCTAGCACCTGAAGATGATGGATACAGCTAACATTTACCTGGCATTTATTTCATCTCAGGGAGTGTTTCAAGTATTATACATACTGTTTCATTTAATCTTTGTACCTATGCTACAGTGAAATACCAGTATTATCTCACTTACAGAAATGAAGTCCTTTGTCTAAAATGATACAACTGGTGAGTGTTAAACCAAACTTTGAACCCAGACAGACTGCTCTAAGACATTCACTTTTAACCTGTGTTAATTCCACTCAATGACCATACTTCTTTCTCAGTGCCCTTTGTAACACTAGCATGTTGCTGTTGTTAAGTCGGAGTCGTGTCTGACTCTTTGTGACCCCATAAACTGTTGCCTGCCAGGCTCCTATGTCTATGGGATTTGCCAGGCAAGAATACCAGAGTGGGTTGCCATTTCCTTCTCCATGGGACCTTCCTGACCCAGGGATCTAACCCATGTTTCCTGCATTGGCAGGTGAATTCTTTCTGCTGAGCTATGAGGGAAGCCCTTAATGGTAGCATACTATAAACTCAATGCGTATTTACTGAAAGGAAGTATTTGTTCAAGAAAAAAAAACAACTGTTAGATCTCATCAGAGGAGGGTGTGAAGGATGCAGGATGCTGTCAACAGTGACTTCATCTCCTCAGGACTATAGTTTCAACTGGGTGAAGTGCTGGGTGTGGGATTTTACACAGCACTGTGGAAAGGATCAAGATGTCCCACCCCTGTCTCAAAGGTCAAAACCTCAGTTAGGACATAGCTTCTCCATTCTAGCCACTCCACACTCTTTACTGTTATTTCTTAGCCACACCTCCACACATTGGCTTTTGTCTGCATTGATTAGAATGTGCCCTTCTATTTGTCCCCAGGACAACTCGATCATTGTTCAAAGATCACCACTCCTCAATCATTTTCTCTGACCCTCCGTTTGTCCTCTTGATTAAGAAGTAGCTATCTTTTCACATTTCAATTTCTATAGTTGTTTAGGTGACAAAGGTCCATATAGTCAAAGCTATGGTTTTTCCAGTAGTCATGCACAGACGTGAGAGCTGGACCATAAAGAAGGCAGAGCACTCAAGAATTGATGCTTTCGAGCTGTGGTGCTGGAGAAGACTCTCGAGAGTCCCTTGGACAGTAAGGAGATCAAACCAGTCAATCCTAAAGGAAATCAACCGTGAATATTCATTGGAAGGGCTAATGCTGAAGCTGAAGATCCAATACTTTGGCCACCTGATGCAAAGAGCCAGCTTATTGAGAAAGACCCTGATGCTGGAAAAGATTGAGGGCAAGAGGAGAAGGGGGCAACAGAGGATGAGATAGTCAGATGGAATCTTCGACTCAAAGGACATGAGTCTAAGCAAACTCCAGGAGATAGTGAAAGACAGGGAAGCCTGGAGTGCTGCAGTTCATGGGGTCGAAAAGAGTGGGACACAGCCTAATGATGGAACAACATCCTTTGACATTTCAGTTTCTATAGTTCTTTATAGCCAATGTTACCATTTCACAATGTAACTGTCAGTTTCCCATCTGTTTTTCCCACTCAACAATGAGCTCTTTGCAGGCAGAATCATGTTTTATTCACCCATGTATCCACAATACCGAGCACAGAGCCAGATGTATACTGGGCACTCATTAATACATGTGGTCTACAATACAAACTGGACATCCTGCTAGTTATATTTCTTTTTAAAGCTTCAAAAGCTTAGTAGTTCTGCCAGGTGTTGAGGGCCAGAACCGTTGCAGGGCATGCGTTTACCTGTACCTCTTATCTTAGCTGGCCATTGGTTACTTCATCCAAGGGATGCTCAACTTGATTTAAAGGTGCAGGATTAAGGAAGAATATGTCAGGAACTTGACTAAATGATTCTCTTAATGTGTCAGCCCATTGAGCTGTCCTTTCAATTTTTAACTGTTCCATCAGCCAAACAGCTTACTCAGCTTTTCAGAGACCTATTACTTGATCTGAAAACACTGACAACATTTTGGCTTCCAATCTGACTTTAAGCCTGTTACAGATAATGTGTTTTCTCTGGATTAGGTGAAGCATCTTGGTTGTATTGGAGAAACATCAGTTATGTCTATGTCTTGGCTAGTATCAGCCAGAATTGGGAGCGTGCCAGCTCTCACATCATTGCTAACAGACTCCTTAATTAACCTGCTAAATCTAACACACAATTCACTCTTGTTTTAGAAATGAGATGCAGAATATGCACTCTTTTTTTTCCCCACTATGTCTTTTTAAAAATTTGTTCAAGGTTGTTAGATAGTTAAATTCTCTTGGGCTGTGAGTTAAACCAGTTCAGAAAAAGCGAGGATTTGAGAAATACCCAAATGGGTTTGTTTTCTTTTGACAAGACTTACTGTTGCCATGTTTGCTGCTGCTGCTGCTAAGTCGCTTCAGTCATGTCCGACTCTGTGCGACCCCATAGATGGCAGCCCACCAGGCTCCCCCGTCCCTGGGATTCTCCAGGCAAGAACACTGGAGTGGGTTGCCATCTCCTTCTCCAATGCATGGAAGTGAAAAGTGAAAGTGAAGTCGCTCAGTCGTGTCTGACTTTTAGCGACCCCATGGACTGCAGCCCACCAGGCTCCTCGGTCCATGGGATCTTCCAGGCAAGAGTACTGGAATGGGGTGCCATTGCCTTCTCCATGTTTACCCCTTGGTAATTGAGTTCTTCCCCCTAATATTTAAAGCAATCAACTCACTTAATCTAAAGTGTCTACCTTCCTTATAATGTCTCCATTTCCATAAACTATTATTTGTAATATGAAAGGCTGGAGAAGCCTTTTAAGGGAGTTTTCTTTTTACAGAGGTCTGTACATTGAGAGTAGAGGCTCTGGCTTTTCGTGTTTCTTGGACTATGCATACACATGCCTCCGTTTGTCATGCCTGAAATAAACCTGCTACCTGTATTTTTTACTTCATGCTTTGCACATAGTGCCCAAATTGCTACTCCTTGGGAGACTAAGCCAAGGACATTGTGTTCCATTTTCATGATGAAATGCAGATTTCCCATTGAACCTAATCAACCTTCATTTCAAAAGGTTGACAAGGTGGATACTTAAAGAATTCAGTTGGGTAAATTTATGGTACTGAAAAGAGTCCATTCCAAGAATATTCTCTGTTTCCAAGGCTATAGAATTTTTATTTGATTGTGAATTAAATTACATTTTCATTCACTTCAAGTTCTTGCTTCTCAATTTTGTGTCCCTCAAAGAGAGACAAACTTGTCGACAGTCACATTGGTCTCTGTAATATTTTGGCCCAGATTGAAAAGATCTACAGTGTTTTTTCAGTCTTTAATTTTACTTTCTATTGAAGTCTAAGTAATTTACAATATTACATTAGTTTCAGGTGTGCAACATAATGATTTGATATTTTCATACATTACTAAATGGTCACCATGATAAGTCTAGTTACCATCTACTTACCATCTATTGTACACAATTATTATATTATTGACTCTATTTCCTGTTCTGTACATTACATGCCCATGACTTGCCTACTTTATAACCAGAAGTTTGTCTCCTAATCTCCCTGTCCTGTTTCACTCATCGCCCACCCCCTCTTGCAAGAGCTTGTTTGTTCCTGTATCTATGAGTCTGTTTCTGCTTCATTTATTTATTCATTTGCTTTATGGTTTTCTAGACTGCATATTTAAGTGAAGTCATGCAGTGCTTGTCTTTCTCTGCCTGACTTATTTCACGTAGCACAATGCCCTCTTGGTCCATCCGTATTGTTGCAAATGGCAAGATTTCAATCTTGTTGGTGTCTGAGTAATTTTCCTATTTTTATGTATACACCCATCTTTTGCACTCATCTCACACGCTAGTCAAGTAATGCTCAAAATTCTCCAAGCCAGGCTTCAGCAATATATGAACCGTGAACTTCCTGATGTTCAAGCTGGTTTTAGAAAAGGCAGAGGAACCAGAGATCAAATTGCCAACATCCACCGGATCATGGAAAAAGCAAGAAACTTCCAGAAAAACATCTATTTCTGCCTTATTGACTATGCCAAAGCCTTTGACTGTGTGGATCACAATAAACTGTGGAAAATTCTGAAAGAGATGGGGATACCAGACCACCTGATCTGCCTTTTGAGAAATCTATATGCAGGTCAGAAAGCAACAGTTAGAACTGGACATGGAACAACAAGACTGGTTCCAAATAGGAAAAGGAGTTCGTCAAGGCTATATATTGTCACCCTGCTTATTTAATTTATATGCAGAGTACATCATGAGAAACGCTGGACTGGAATCAAGATTGCTGGGAGAAATATCAATAACCTCAGGTATGCAGATGACACCACCCTTATAGCAGAAAGTGAAAAGGAACTAAAAAGCCTCTTGATGAAAGTGAAAGTGGTGAGTGAAAAAGTTGGCTTAAAGCTCAACATTCAGAAAATGAAGATCATGGCATCCGGTCCCATCACTTCATGGGAAATAGATAGGGAAACAGTGGAAACAGTGTCAGACTTTATGTTTTTGGGCTCCAAAATCACTGCAGATGGTGACTTCAGCCATGAAATTAGAAGATGCTTACTCCTTGGAAGGAAAGTTATGACCAACCTAGATAGCATATTCAAAAGCAGAGACATTACTTTGCAATAAAGGTTCGTCTAGTCAAGGCTATGGTTTTTCCTGTGGTCATGTATGGATGTGAGAGTTGGACTGTGAAGAAGGCTGAGCGCCGAAGAATTGACGCTTTTGAACTGTGGTGTTGGAGAAGACTCTTGAGAGTCCCTTGGACTCCAAGGAGATCCAACCAGTCCATTCTGAAGGAGATCAGCCCTGGGATTTCTTTGGAAGGAATGATGCTAAAGCTGAAACTCCAGTACTTTGGCCACCTCATGAGAAGAGTTGACTCATTGGAGAAGACTCTGATGCTGGTAGGGATTGGGAGCAGGAGGAGAAGGGAACGACAGAGGATGAGATGGCTGGATGGCATCACTGACTCGATGGACGTGAGTCTGAGTGAAGTCCAGGAGTTGGTGATGGACAGGGAGGCCTGGCGTGCTGCAATTCATGGGGTCGCAAAGAGTCGGACATGACTGAGTGACTGAACCGAACTGAACCCATCTTTTTATCCATTTATTTATCAATAGACACCTTGGTTTCTTCCATCTTGGCTATTGTAAATAATGCTGCAGTGAACATAGAGGAATATATATCTTGGAAAAATCTGCAGTCTTGAATCAAGGTTTCCATCACATGATTTTTATACCAGTTGATAGAACTGAGATTTTTGGATGGAAGACCATGGTATCTTTGTGGTCAGAAAGGGGAACTACCATACTTTGAGTTACTAGCCATGTGCCAGGGACTGTGCTAGATTTTAACATATGAGAAATCATTTTTAGCAACTCCATGAGTAGCTGCTATTGTCACCATGACACAAATAAAGGTATCTGAACTCAGAGAGGCTTTTAAGCTCTTTGCCTAAAACACAAATACTAAATGGAAGAGTCAGCATTCAAACAGAAGCTTGTTTTTCTCCAAAGCAGTCACTTTCTCTTTATTCAACCAAACTCATCCTTGAAAATCCTTGATAGCATGGGAAGGCCACAAGTACTTAGAATACTAAAAGGGCCAAACTTTTACCTACTTACCCTTGATGTAACCTTAGAATCCCTCTTAACACAGTATTTAAATAACCATTACCAGCCAATTAGTGTTATTATGCAAGTTGAGAGCTATTTGCTATTACTTTCTCTAAAGTTATCTCCAAATTCTGAAAGTATGGACTTTGCTCCTTGATTGTAAAGATGAAAACCCTAAGCCACTCTGCCAAAGAAGCAGCTCTAATGACGGTGGGGATGCTAGCACAGAATTCTCAAGTATGAAGTCCCAATGACGTGGAGAAGTAAGGTGGGTGTCAGCAGAAGGCACTGATGAAACAAACAAGAGACACAGAACAAAATAGTCTTGTTTTTTTATTCAGCCAGTTCTGATTTCCTTCTTATATGAGGTTCATTAAACCTTCAAACTATCCCAAAAGTGTATAACAACCAGATTTCTCTCCAGTCGAATTCAATCTTTCAGGTTAATTTAAACATGGTGTATAATCATGCACTAAATCATTTGTACATGATCACACACTTCTCATATAGTTTGCCCATGCTCCCTCACATCATTGTATTCAGTGACTCGCCCAGGATCCATTTTCTCTTTTCTAGCTCACACCAGCATCCCCTGGTGTGATCACATCATCTCTCACTCTAGCAGCCTCAGGATCCTAGTCATACAGCTTGTGCATCAGACCCTCACCAGCCTGGAAGATTTCTCCAGGATTCAGGACATCCTACACTATGTGTGGTGTCTACAGCTTGAGTCACAAGGTTGAACAGCACGGTTTATAGATAACATGAATAGTAAAAATACATGGTGTTTTTTTTCCCTCCATACACACACACAAACTTTAGAATGCTTGACAGAGTATAGCTGTATAATGAGAAGGTTTATTTCCCACCTTTAACTAAGCTTGCTTCATAGCAGAGTATACTTGCTTCAACAGCAAGGCCTCAGTTTTTCTTAAGTCTAGGATAGACTTGGTGATGTGAAGTTGAAGGTACAGCCCTGGAGCCAAGGAGGATAGCTTTGCATAATAAAGAGGAAAGATGGTTGAAGGTTGGAGTCCAGGCAAGATCCAGGAGTAAGTAACAGGCAAAAGGGCAGTTGTGCAATTATTGCAGCAAACCCCCAGGATTGACATGGCTGAGAAGGGAATTTGAGGTATAGATAGATTCTAGTGGGAACGTTTAAGATATTTGTGGTGAGAGGGAGCTCAGCTTGGTGCTCTGTGATGACCTAGAGGGGTGGAATGGGTGGGGTGGGAGGGAGGTTCAAGAGGTTCATATATGTATATGTATACACATATACATAAGTATGTGTCTACTTATAGCTGATTCACATTGTTACAGAGCAGAAATGAATACAACATTGTAAAGCAATTACCCTCCAATTAAAAATAAACATTAAAAAAAAAAAGAAGTTTGTGGTGAGATGTATGTAAAAGTCCAACTTATGACTTGTTGATGCCAGCCCCTGTCTTAGGGTCATTGAACTCCTTTGGAATTTGAAGAGGTTTCAACTTCTACAACCAGGATAAAGCAAAAATAGAAGGAGCTGTAGGAAAGGCAGTGCTAGAGTCGGGGAGCTCACATGTTTTCAGAGAGAGACATTTTTGAGTTTGTGTGGGATTATTTGAGTTAAGGTGTCTACACTATTAAGTATAGCCTTTCCCACCCTAATATTCCTTGTCTGAAGCATAGAGCCCTGAAAATTATTTGAGGAACTCTTTTCTCAGTTTCCTCAAAGTTTGTATAACTAGTATTATTCTAGATGCACTTAGAGGGGCTTAGTTAGTACCTATTGGCTTGGCCAAAAAGTTTGTTCGGTTCCCCATACTCTCTCACAGGAAAACACCAAATGATCTTGGCCAACCTGATATATTAAACACTTCAGAGCAAGAGCTGACCAACTACTACTGGAGGCAGGCCAGTGCCTGATCTTGTAAATAAAATTTTATTGCAATGTGGCTACTCTTATTTGTTTATATATTACATATGGCGGCATTCATGCTATAATGGTAGGGTTGAGAAGCCGGGACAGAAAATCAAAGGTCCACTGTTTTGTATTCTTTCATGAAACGATCACTTAGGTGCTACCACAAGAGGAGACAGAGGAGAGGCCCAGGGAAACAAAGTGCATAATGCTTACAAGTCTTAGAAGCAGGAGGCACAACGTGCGCACATGGTCACATGACTAGGGTGGTCAGGAAGCAGAAAACAGGGGTGAAGGGTCAGGTGTGATTGCTCTGGTCACTTGCCAACTTTACTATTAATAGGGTTTCTGTTGGGAAGGCAGAGCGAGTCAGAGTGAACAGTTTAGCGTTGGTGAGTTTGCATAATTTCAGCAGGCTTTGGGCTATTGCTGTGCTGGGCCGTGTGCTTAGTCACTCATTCATATCCAACTCTTTGTAACCCCATGGACTGTAGCTCGCCAGGCTCCTCTGTCCATGGGGATTCTCTAGGCGAGAATACTGGAGTAGGTTGCCATGCCCTCCTCCAGGGGATCTTCCCAACCCAAGGACTGAACCCAGATCTCTTACATTGTAGGTGGATTCTTTACCATCTGAGTCACCAAGGAAGCCCAAGAATACTGAAGTGGGTAGCCTATCCCTTCTCTAGGGGACCTTCCTGACCCAGGAGTCAAACCGGGGTCTCCTGAAGGTGGATTCTGAGGTGGTCTCTAATTATCTGACATCTGGTTCTGGGATAGTTAAGGCAGAGATGTATTTCCTCCAGAGGTTCACAGAAGCCAGTTTCTGAAGGGTAGCATATATACCTGGCTGGGCCCTTTACTTTTTCTAAGAACTGGCTACTCCTGAGAGGGACAGTCTCTCCCCAACCAGAAAGAGTTTTTTAAGATGTTAAAACATCATAATATGAAGAAAATAAAAAATACGTGCAGTGCACCCACAAAACCTAAATTATGTTCTCTCTGAGCCTTTAATAAAGTGTGCCCGCTTTAGAGCAGTAGATCTTCATTGGGTCTTAATATTTTTAGGGAGCTCTGGTTGTGAAAAGCTGACCTAGTACATCTAGTAGCATCTTAAACAACCAGCTTAGAACTGAGTCTGGAGTGTGTCCTCATCAGGAGTGCCAAACTCTCAGATGTACACTGCCAGGGAATCGGGATTAGCTCTACAGACGATACTGGCTTCTGCCAATGACTATACCGGAGACTTAGTCATATCTGGAAGAATCTAGACCCAAAAGGGAAATTTCATAGTTGCAACTTTGCCAGGATGCCAGTCAGTTTATATACCATGACCTATGAATTTAAAGCCAGCTGGGGAAAAAAAAAATTCTTTAATGGCAATGGATTTATCAGAGCTTAGGGGAAATTTGAATCTACATGTAGTCCCCTTTCTCAGAAAAACAGAGTTCTTCTTATGTAGAAATATGCAGTGGTGGCAGTCACAAGCATCACTTTTATTTGAGAACTCTTTTTTTTACCCATCCTGCATATATAAAACCTCTTACTTTGCCTTTCTTTATTGGAGTCTTTGTACCTGCCTCCTGAGAGCCACATCTGGTGTGGGCTCTGTTTAAGGAGATTACCTCTTTGAGGCTTTCTGTGCAGATATTTATCAGTCCTGTGGCCTCAACATTGCTTTTCCCTCTGGCATTATTTATCCTAAGAAATCCATCATTTAAGAAGATTTTGACCCTTGCCCTGACATCCTTTTAGCCAGAGCATTACCCTGGGAAAATGCCTAAAGACAGAAGCTGCAGTTGACATTTCTGAAGTCTGCACCTCTGAGCACATCTGCCATGTGATTCTTATTTTCCCCCTATATCTGCGTGTAAATGTTACAGGCTTTAAGTAACATTTCTTTCCCCCATATTTTTTTTTTCCTGCAGTCATGGGATAGGCCTCCAGTGCTTCATTTTCCTTGCTAATTCTCCTATGCCTTTTAGAAAGGCTCAGCTGAGGTTCCGACAGTTTAACCTCCTTCTGTAGTTAGTTCCTTTCCTTCTCTACCACATGGAAGGTCGGCAGCATTTACTAGACTAAGTGCTCTCTTTTCTCTCTACTTTTTGATTTCTAGCCCAGACAGGAATCATACTCAAATATTTAACCTTCAGTATAGCACAGGCACTGACCAATCAAAAGAGAGGCTGGCTGTAAATAAGGCCTATGGGCGTGTTGTTACATACCTGTGCCTTCTAGCTAAATATCCATCCGGCCCCAGATATTGGCTTTTTAAAAATTTATGCTTGTGTATTTTTTTTTTTTTCTTATGGGAACCCTCACTGTGAGACATGAAAAGTTGGTACATTCTGATCAATAACATCATCTATTGTTCAAACAAATCCTCTTTACCTTCTACCCCCAAGTTGGTTAACCTTACCCAAGAAGTATTATTGCAGCATATCAGCATCTAAGGCAGTCCAGGACTCACTTTTCTGTAGTTTCCCCCAAGTCCCTGTTAGGATGCTTTATTTGTTCCCCACATTCCGTTGGAGGCCAAATTTCACACAATTCTGAGCATACTTCAGTAGCTGTATGCCCGCAGTGGGGTGCTGGAGTGGGCTCACATAGGCTTACAAAAGCTAGTCGTGTGCATCTATTCCCCAACCCATGTTCAGTGATACTGAATTCCAAGTTTGAAATTGGCCATGGAAGCAGTATTCATATCACAGAAATTGGCAAATGCTACCAATAAGGTTAGGATTTTTTTCAGAGAGTGGGTTGTTATATATTAACCATCACAAAAGTGCATTCCTACCTACACTAACTGTGTTACCTTGAAACTCACAGCAATATATGCTATGAGTATTTATGCTGGTCTTTTTAAAGTTATCTATTTTTCCCCCCCCTTGAAATCCTTTTCTATAGCTATCACAACTTTGTAGAGTGGTTCCTCGACTCCATTTAAAGACTAACTTCAGCTTTAAAATGGGCAGTTCCTGAATCCAAGCTCCTTTGAGGGAAAAATGACAGGTAAGACTGCACTCTTATTCTCTTGTTCTGTGGGGTTTCTTTGGGTTGTAGCAATTCTTTTGAGTCTAGAACAAGTAAAACTTCTCCTCTCCTTTTCTAATCCAGGAACATCTCTTTTTCCCTGTCATATCTGCCGAATGGCCCCCAAGACTGTATTTTCACATTCAGGTATCCCTAGGCAGTCTTCTAAGATCTTCCAAGGAAAGAATTCCTTCTTTCTCCCAGAGCTCCAGTTATGATAATAAGATGATGCCTATTTTTAAAGTAAATTTGTCTTCTTTCCTGAACAAATTTGATTCCTTGAAACTCATCCAGACACAGGCCTTTCTAGTCTTTCAAACTCAAAAAACACTGATTTTTTTCAGTTCCCTAATCCAAAAAGATACTGTATCTTTTATAAACTAAGAGTTTTTAGTCTTTTAAAAATGTCCATTAATAAAATCTACCCTCTTAGAATCTAATATACAGAGTGATGAGTATAGTTAATAATACTTTATCATATACTTTCAAGCTGATAAGAGTAGATCGTAAGTGTTCTCACCATAAAAATGGTGATTATGTGTATGAGGAAGGTGTTAACTAGTGCTTTATTGGTAATCATTTTGCAATATATAAGTATAGCAAATCAAGACATTTTATACCTTAAATTTACACAGTGTTACATGTCAATTACATATCAATAAAACTGGAAAATAAAAATTTACAATGGGTCTTTAAAACCTGATGCCATGGTCAAAACTTATGTATTTAATGATTAACAAATCTGAAGCCAACCTAATATCATGAAACATGGGAATCAATTGGAAACCTATGAATGTACTATACAACCTAGAAAATTCACCCTCCCCACTTTTCATATTAGGTCCTGAATGCAATTCAAAATAACATAAAAGAGCTGACTTCTAGAATGTGCCTTTAGCTCTTTCCTCCTAGTCATCTTTCAAGTTTAAGATCAAATACCACCTCTGTAAAGATCTCTCTGACCCTCCTGGCAGAGTCTTTCCTCGGTACTTTGTTCATTCTGTTTAATTATACTTGTATTGTGTAATAATTGTTTCATTAATTTCATTCTTCTACAGTACGCTTAGACCAAGTAATCTTAGACCAAGATACCTTTTATTCTTTATATTTCCAGGACTTATGACAATGCCTATTGTATAGATGGAACTTCCTAATGTTTGATTGATTAATCATAGAATGCAAATGTCTTTCTAGGATTTATAAAGTTTACATAAAAAATTAAGAAGTGTGATGGAAAGCTAAAGTCAGTGGCTGCAGTGTTCCCTTTGAAAACTATTGCTCCTTTGGTGTGATCTACAGTAGAGCAAACTGAAGGTAGTGATGCTACCGTTGAGATGAATCCTTTAGTTTTCTTGTCCTTTTCTAATGGATCAAAAATCTACTTTGAGTTTTACAACCCTGGTTATGGTAGTAGGTAGATGCAGAATCGCATCTTGCTTTGTTGATCCAATGACTTATTGTACTCATTCTTTTATACTTTAATGAAATGGGCCCAGATCTTGAAGTCAGAAAGGTTGGATTTCCACTTTTGGTGGTGCCAATTAACATCTCTGTGTCCCGAGGCAGGTCATTTAATCTTGGTGAGCTTCTGCTTCCTTATTCATAAAAATGGCCTAATAATACCTATATTTAAGGGTTGATTTGAGGGTCATGTTTGAGACCTTGCAGACAAGGATTCCTTAGAAATCAGTGTTTTTTTATGTGAGTGATTTCAGCTAGAGTCAGCTAGAGTTAACTGTGGACTTGGATCCTGAACAATAGAGAAGCTCTGTATAATTATGAACCATTGCCATTTCTCCTCTGACATTTCAGGATATTCATCTTTCTCATCATAAAAAGAGCTAGCCTGAAAATGGCCATGCTTCATGGCTCATCCTGAAGTGAGTTTTTTTTTTTTCTTTTGAAAGTTTGAACTGTTACAATTTCACCAGTGTCTCTGCCACCAAGTCAGACCACACAGGCTTTTTCCTCCCTTCAAGTCTCCCTCTCAAAGAAAATACTTCAATCTCTTTCTTGTGATTGTGTAGCTCAGAAAATGTCTAAAGCTATAAGCTTCAAACTTGGCAGAGTTATCGTCTTTGCCAAGAAAGAAAAATCAAGGAAAATCTGAAGGATAAACCTTTCACTGAATTTTTTTAGGTTAGGTAAATTTGAAAAATAATGGCTATTATTTACATGTTTTCATTCTCCTTGATAATAACATTGTGTGTTGCCTAAGGAGATTTCAATATCACCATCCTATTGACACATATAGGATGGAGACACATTCCTATTATAATCAGGGATCATGTGTAAAGCTTGTTATTGTCCTGCGAACAATGAATGCTTTTCGTCTTCTTTTAGAGTAATTGTACACAGGTCTTATATTGAAGTCAATGATAATAAGTAGAAGAGGTGATTATTTTTAAGGTACATCCCTACCCTAGAGGGAGGGTACTCCCCTACTTATAAGCACAAATGAAATTTTAACTTCAGATCTTCCTTTACCTAAATAGCTATACTTATGTGAAAAGACAAAAGGTGATTATTACCTAAGGACTGCTCTGAATGAATAGAGAATCTGAAAAGAGTCTTTGAAGGGAGTTGGAGGAGGTTGTATATATAGACTGTGTAAGCAAAGTTAGCAAAAAAAAAAGAGAGAGACAGACTCAGAACAAAGAAGATGAAGCAATGCCTTTTAATTGATTTATTTTATATATGAAGGAAGGAATATACTTAACTGCAATTCACTAAACACATCAGAGGACACTCTCAAAAATATAAGAAAGAAAGGAATAGTAAGAGTCTGGGTCAAGAGTATGGGATATGCAAAGCAACATGTGGATGTGAAATGAAGAGCAGAAAGATGCCCAGAGGATTTACATCTTAGCCTGTGCTCAAGAGTGACAAACACATGAGCCTGCATGACAGGCTTGGCTGGCTGAAGTTTGCTTAGGCATATTTGTAGTCAGCGGCCAGGTCTCCATGTGCTAAACACATAAAAGATAGAGCTCCAGGTAGTGTGCTAACCTTCACTTTACTCTTTTTCTAGATCTCCTCAACATTCACAATTTGTATTCCCTGGTGTGGCTTAGAAGTAAAAAGTCTACCTGCAGTGCAAGAGACCCAGGTTTAACCCCTGTGTTGGGAAAATCCGCTGGAGAAGGGAATGGCAACCCACTCCAGTATTCTTGCCTGGAGAATCCCATGGACAGAGGAGCCTGGCAAGCTACAGCCCACGGGGTCACAAGGAGTCGGACATGACTGAGTGAGTTTACTTCACTTCACAGAGAGAAAAAAGTAAGAGAAAGATGTTTTTTTAAAATATTGTTGTAAAAGATACAACTTATAAGTTATAAATTCTAGAATTTTATGAATGGTGAACTCAGATGAAAAAGAGTGTTAGGCATTTTGGCTGCAGGAAACAGTTACCTTAGTAATGGAAGTTTCTAGAAAGGGCATATGAGAAAATAGAGAAGAGAGTATTCTCACAGGAATCGAAGAACATCCATTACCCGAGATCCCACATAGTCCTGAGCACTAGTGTTATATCTGTTGTCTCTGTAGGAGCAAGAATTTATAGATCTATGCTCTGATACCATTAACAAGGCTCTATTATTCTGTGTTTATACTTCTCATTGTGTCCTTTATAATTTCTCTTCCCACTATTTGGAGATCCAAAGTGATGAAGACCATAGATTCTACAATTAAAATACCTGGTTTCAAACATCAACTCTATAACTTAGTAACTGTGCAAATCATTTAACCTCAATCTCCTCATCTGTAAATGGGAATAATAATGGTACTTTCCTCATTGGTTGTTTTGAATACTTAATAAGTTCATATACTTAAAGCCCTTAAGGCTAAAATATTCTATCAGTTTCCTGTATTCTTTTTTTTTTTTAAACTTTACATAATTGTATTAGTTTTGCCAAATATCAAAATGAATCCACCACAGGTATACATGTGTTCCCCCTCCTGAACCCTCCTCCCTCCTCCCTCCCCATACCATCCCTCTGGGTCGTCCCAGTGCACTAGCCCCAAGCATCCAGTATCGTGCATCGAACCTGGACTGGCGACTCGTTTCTTACATGTAATCTGGAGAAAGGTATTGAATGTCTTGGAAAATTATATTACTGCGTAGAGTTTTTCTTTTTTCTTTTTCTCCTTTTTCCTTCATTAAAAAAAAATGAGTTGATTTACAATGTTGTGCTAGTTTCAGATGTACAACAAAGTGAATCTGTTATGCATATACATATATCTGTTTTTTAAAGATTCCTTTCCCATATAAGTAAGTCATTATAGAATATTGAGTAGATTTCCCTGTGCTACACTGTAGATCCTTTTTATGTATTTTTGAAATTTTTATTTTATATTGGCACATAGTTGATTAACAATGTTATGTTTCAGGTATACAGCAAGTTACCTTCTTTACATATGCATACATACATATGTATATATAGATATGTGTATGTTATACATATCTCTTCTTTTTCAGATCCTTGTCTCATTTAGGCTATTACAGAATATTTAGTAGAGTTCCCTGTGCTATACAGTAGGTCCTTGTTGATTATTTATTTTAAATACAGCAGTGTGTACATGTCAATCTCAAACTCTCAATCTATTCCTCCCCCTTACCCTGCCCCTCTGTGGAGCTTTTCTTACAAAAGTATTGGATGATTGGTGACCATTGTGCATAGATTGACCACATTTGGGTCAGATGTCTATGTTGTTCAATCAGTGGCCAATCCTTATTTATGAAACACGCCAGGGCAATTACCCTCAGGAAAAGATTGTGGTATAGATAGTTTTCCTTAGAAGGAATGGTGAGTGTGGAAGCTCCATGACTGACAAGCCCATTTTAAGAGGGATTAGTGTAAAGAGAATGCCTTACCTAATTAACTGAATCCATCCATCATGCTGCTATTAAAATCTCTGACCCTTCTTTCTTTCTCATTTAACTCCTGTAATTACTTCAATTAGGCATTTCTTCAATTATTATAATTACATATTTTATTGAAGACATTCTCAGATGCTGTGATGTTGGTGAAATGATCTCTAAGGTTCCTTCCTGTCTTGATATTCAGTTAGAATGTCTTTACAATGACGCCTGTTAGTTTTGAGGGCAAGGACCCTGTCTTCTTGTTTGCTGCCATATTCCCAGCATTAGAGTAGTGACTGACATGTGGTAAGTGCTCAATAAATATAAGTTGAATAAATGAATAGAAAGGAGACTTGGTAGAGAAAAATGGTCAAACTCGATGACTGGACATATATTTCATCAGTCTTCCCTCCATGTTTAATGTCTAATATCCTATTATAAGATAGAAAATTATCCATCACTCATATTTTACTGGCATATTTTTCTTATTAGACTAAAATAAACTTCTGGAGGTCAGTGAAGTGAGCTGCCGCTGCTAAGTCGCTTCAGTCATGTCCGACTCTGTGGGACCCTGTAGATGGCAGCCCACCAGACTCCCCTGTCCCTGGGATTCTCCAGGCAAGAACACTGGAGTGGGTTGCCATTTCCTTCTCCAATGCATGAAAGTGAAAAGTGAAAGTGAAGTCGCTCAGTCGTGTCTGACTTTTAGCGACCCCATGGACTGCAGCCCACCAGGCTCCTCCGTCCATGGGATTTACCAGGCAAGAGTGCTGGAGTGGGGTGCCATTGCCTTCTCCAGTGAAATGAGCTAGCCAAGCTTTAAACAGGAATAGGAGATGGAGATGTACTTACCTAGAGTTGAACTAGCATGATGCTGATAACTAGAAAAGCCTCCACCAAAGTTGCTCTGCAGTTGCCATGGATACTATTTTGGGTGCTCTGAGGTGTCATTACATAGTGGAAAGAGTCAGGTATAGTTGGGCTCCAATCCAAGGCCTGTTCTTCACTGGCTCTATGTCCTCGAACAAGTTATTCAAACTCTCTGGAGCCTCAGTTTTCTTACTTTTAAAATGCATAGAAAGAGTTGGATTGAAGATGATAATAATGATAGTTACCATCATTTTCCATTAAGCAACACAAACCCACCTCAGTTACTTTATAAAGTAAGTATTATTATTCCTATTAACAGAAGAGATAACCAAGGTGCAAAGAGGCAAACTAGTTTGTTAAGATCATACAGCTAACAACAGTTGGAGCTAAAATTGAAACCCAGATTTGGCCTGAAGCTCACACCTTGAGTAGAGCTCTTTTATATAAAGTGCCTGGCATATAACAAGCATTTACTAAGTGGAAATGTTAAGATTACTTTCCAATACATGCTGCCCTCTGGACTTTCTCATCTTCACATTTCTCTCCTTTTATGAGAGCTTTTAAAATCCCCCCTTCCCCTTTCTACCCCACCTTATTTCCTTACACAAACTCATGAATTTCAAAGACCTTGTAAATGAAGTGAGAAAACAGTCAATACAACTGGCTCCTTTCTAGTCAATGTCAGAGAAAGAAAGTCTATTTCCTTAGTGTAGGATCATCCAGGGGTTAATCTGTATCTTATAGTACTGTGCTCAGACCCCCAGCATCTGGGTAAAAATGAGTCAGGTAATCTTCTCTACTCAAGTAAACACTGAGAAGTGGGTGTTAGAAGCTTTCTCCCAATCTGCATTGCTTTTTTCTAGTGTTCTGAGCTCCAGCCATGAGAGATTCTTTATAAAACCAAATTTGATTCTGTCTTCTGGATCAAAGAAATGATTACACCCTGGAGGGCTAAAACTATTATACAAGAAGAAAGGGAAGAAGAGGGTAAATGCTGAGATAGGGAATAATTACTGCCAAAGGTGAAGGAGATTGACTGGGAGTATGATACCTGTATAATTGAGGCAGAGAGAATATAAAAATCTGTGCTTGCTCATAGCATGCGCATTCAGAGGTCCTTGGTGGCCTGTATGTACAGCAGGTGGGGTGCTTAAATGTCTGCTTCTTTTGGATCTTTGCTTTTATAATCTGCTTTTACAAGGGCTATTTAAGGAGTCTACTTTACTGCTGGCAGGGGAGTAGAGCACAATAAAGCTATCTTTAAAAAATAATTCCAGTTATCTTAAATTTCTTACAGCATTCTTTGCGTATTAAATCCACAGAGGAAGGTGATGTGCAACTCTCTCTTGACCTTAAAAATAATTTCTGATAATGGTTGAGTTTCCCAATGTAAGCTCAGATGGTGGGGTGACTGGGATGGGAAATCAGAGAACCATATAGATGTGAATCTACATATGTAATTTCCTGCCTCTGTGGGTTCTGTTCTTTTCTGGAAGCTGGAGTTTTTTTCTGGTTTTTCTGGAAACCTATTTCAAGTTATCCTGGATTTTGGAGAGACTTGCATCCCCTCCAACAAGCTGTTGTTGTTGTTGTTTAGTCGCTAAGTTGTGTCTGACTCTTTGTGACCCCATGAACTGCAGCATACCAGGCTTCCCTGTCCTTCACCATCTCCCAGAGTTTGTTCAAACTCATGTCCATTGAGTCAGTGATCCTATCCAGCCATCTCATCCTCTGTCGTCTCCTTCTCCTTCTGCTCTTAATCTTCCCCAGCATCAGGGTCCTTTCCAAGGAGTCAGCTCTTTGCATCAAGTGGCCAAAGTATTGGAGCTTCAGCTTCAGCATCAGTCTTTCCAGTGAATATTCAGGACTAATTTCCTTTAGGATCAACTGGCTGGATCTTCTTGCAGTCCAAGGGACTCTCAAGAGTCTTCTCCAAGACCACAGTTCAAAAGCATCAGTTCTTCGGTGCTCAGCCTTCCTATGTCCGACTCTCACATCCGTACACAACTACTGGAAAAACCATACTTTTGACTATTCAGACCTTTGTTGCCAAAGTGATGTCTCTGCTTTTTAATATGCTGTCTAGGTTTGTCATAGCTTTTCTTTCAAGGAGCAAGCTGTATTGGACCAATAAACAAGGAGCAAGGAAGAGTTGTAGCTGAGGAAATTCTAAGATCTTTACTTCCTCACTGACCTTCATTTTCTCGATTGCTAGTTTTATTTCTATGATAAGATGCATGCTCAGTTTGGATGTGATGTGGTTTGTTAGAGAGAACGTGTTGCTCTGCTTGAAGTTTAGAGCTTGTACTGGTCCTTCCTAACCCTCTTTTTTTCTCTTTTCCTCTTCTTCTTCCTCTTTGTGGTCATGTTTCTCCTTCTGCTTTCTCCTTTTCTCTTTTTCTCCTCTTTTTTCAATGTCCCCACCTGTATTTTATTTTTTGTCCATTCTATTTCCTCTGCTTCAACTTTTATTTTACTTTGTTTTCCTTCTTCCATATTTCAAACTTAACTCTTCTTTAGTTTTGTCCTGAATAGTCCCCCTTTACAATATTTTCTTTTTCTCCAAAATAAGGCTACTTGGGTATCATCTTTTCAAAAAAGCATGCATCTTTAATGGTCATCAAACCCCCAAAGGACAGAAGTAGAGGTGAAAAGCTCGATTCCTCAACATTCAGATGGGCTGATAAAGGGTTGAGAGGTGGAGTTAGAGCCTGAAGACTTAGCTGGAGCACCGAACCATTAGTTCAGGATGCACACTGCCTACTTATCTCTGGATAACTCTCTTGGTCCCACTCAATAGGAGACCATTTTGTCAACCATCTGACCATTTATACCAGAGTTTTGAATTTATATATCTGTTGATTTCTGTTCCCACTGCCCAACAAATCTGTAATTATTTTCTTTTGAAGAAAAATATTAATACAGTTAAAAGCCTCCCATAGGTGCTTACTCGCTCACCGTGCTTAGTAACATAATGGGAGTACAGCAGAGATAACACTGCAAATCATTATTAATGAGGACCCAGACTGAGAGAAGTAGAAAATCAGTGTGAGAGCTGGACAAAGTATCTGTATCAGTCATCAGAAGAAGAAGGGAGCATGGGGTACAGACCTTGTGAAAAGTGTTGTGAAATGTACTGCAGCCAGAATCAGTGAAGAGGCAAAAGCAAAGCCAGTGGGAGTGGTAAGGGACCAACAGATGGGTGAAGCAGGAAGAGGGAGTTTGGGGGGTAAAAGGGCTAAGCTGAAGGCTGTGGTGTATACTTAGATATGCACTGCCCAGTCCTTCAAAGAAACATAGTCAACCCTTGAACAACAGAGTTTGAATCTTGGGAGCCTTGTGGGTCCAATTACATACATGTGGATAAATACTGCAATACTACACGATCTGAGGTTGTTTGAATCTGCAGATGCAGAACCACAAATGTGGAAGAACCATATATATAATGGGGAACTGAATATGGAATTTAACTATAATTAAAGACAGGTTTTTCAACTGGGCTAAAGGTCGGTACCTCTGAGACGCACATTGTTCAAGGATCAGCAGTCATTGCCCTAGTTTCAGGGAGCACTGTCTGTAGACAGCCTTCAGTTCTCAGTTCATTTATGGATTGGATCAACTACAGAGAGCACCTTGTGTGAAATGACATGCATCTAATTACTGATAGAAGTGGGAGGAAAAATATTTAGTCAGTGCAGAACAACTCCATTGATATATTTTAGCCCCAGGGCTCCCCATGGGACTGTCCACGGCTGAATTGCAGCTCAGCTTCTCCCTTTGCTCAATCTTCTTTCCTTTCCCCTCCACAGTTGCTTTCCTAATGAGAATCCTCCACACTAACCCTCATCTTAGTCTGTTTCCCAGAAAACTCAACCAGGGAAGTCAGTGCCAGGGTAGTCCAAGAAAGCAGGGATTAAGATGGAATTTTGGAGCTGAATGATTGACTACCCACCTGGCAATGAGTCTTCCATCACTAGCAGAGCAGAGAGAACCCCTGGCACAAGGAGAAAGTTCAGTTATTAAGAATTTTACCAGGGTTGGATGGTATACCAGTGAAGGAAATGCTATGCTTCAAATGTGAGAAATACAGGGAAAAATCTTAATTAGAAGAACAATGGAATTGAGTGGCTATTACTAAGCTTGATTTATGTAGTGAGTTAGGATATAGCAAACCAGGGCCCATGGGTGAAATTCTGCCCACTGCTTATTTTTATAAATAAAGTTTGATTGGAGCAAAGCCCTCTTTATCATTTACATATTGTTTATAGCTATTTTTGCACTACAAAGGCAAGTTGAATAGTTGTGATAGAGACTTTATGGTTTCAAAGCTTAAAGTGTCCATTATATAGCCCTGTAAAGAAAAGTTTGCTGACCTCTGCATAAGAAAAAGGAGAAAGCAATGGCACCCACTCCAGTACTCTTGCCTGGAAAATCCCATGGACGGAGGACCCTGGTAGGCTGCTGTCCATGAGGTCACTAAGAGTCCGACATGACTGAGCGACTTCACTTTCACGTTTCACTTTCGTGCATTGGAGAAGGAAATGGCAACCCACTCCAGTGTTCTTGCCTGGAGAATCCCAGGGATGGCAGAGCCTGCTGGGCTGCCGTCTATGGGGTCACACAGAGTCGGACACAACTGAAGTGACTCAGCAGCAGCAGCAGCATAAGAAAAAAGAGGAAGAGTTAGAATGATTAACAAGCAATTTCAGAACCAAATGTGAGACCCAGAAAGCCTTTTGGTAGACTACTCTCATCTCATGTAGTTGGAGGGCAGATAAAGCTATGGAGCTAAATCAGGACTTCATCAGTGGAGTGACTAAACTTCAAAGAAGTTTAAACTCCCAACCAAGGAAGGTCTATTATGCTAAGGTCAGGACTCGGGTTAGGAAAGAAGGGATCACTGACACATAAGATAGAAACATATAGATTTATGCCCCTAATAAAGTTGAAACTCCAATACTTTGGCCACCTCATGCGAAGAGTTGACTCATTGGAAAAGACTCTGATGCTGGGAGGGATTGGGGGCAGGAGGAGAAGGGGATGACAGAGGATAAGATGGCTTGATGGCATCACTGACTCGATGGACGTGAGTCTCAGTGAACTCCGGGAGTTGGTGATGGACAGGGAGGCCTGGCGTGCTGTGATTCATGGGGTCACAAAGAGTCAGACACGACTGAGTGACTGATCTGATCTGATCTGAATAATGTTAAATTTCTAGATAATCCTGAATCTTTTGAGCCTGTAGAGGTGGCCCACCCATCCCTATTAATAGATAACATACTCCTTTTCTTGCTTGAAGAAAATGGAGCCAGCTGTCCCCTGAGAAACATATGCTGTCCTCAGGATCTGTCCCATCTTCCTTTTTGGTCAGTAGACTTTGTAACTGGCGGCCAGAAGTGTACAGAGCCTGCAAAGGAAGAAAAGAAGCTATACTTTAAAAGAGATGCAGGACTTAGAATGTACTGACAGGAACTGGGAGAGTATATGTGAGACTGGATTCTGAGGGTGCTTGATCAAGGGGACTAAATATATTGCTGGATAAGGGAGATTTTATTGCATTAGGACCATTCCTCTGAGATACAGGATTTAATACTATGTCAAGAACCCTAGTAATATGGCTGACTTGCTACAAAGCCTAGAAGCATGAAAAATCAATAGCCTATGCTGAGTGAGGCTGAAATGCCAGAATTTCTGTGGAAGAGGAATGAGAAAATTATTAAAAGACCCAGGAAAGGAGGCATGCTGAAATGGATATACTGTGTAAAGCCACACCACCTACCAGCTGATTATGTTCCTTGGGAAGACCCAGAAGATACACAATTTACCAAAGTCTCAAGGAAAGCTCTGATGAGGTCACCAGCATCAAGAATTTCAGTGATACCTCTCACATATATAGGTCGTGGATAATGACAGAAGAAGCTGTCACAGGACAAAACTCATTAATAGCAAAGGGATGATTGGATCCCTAAAACAAATGAGGACAGGTGGCTGTGTTTAACAGTCAGAAGCCAGGTGGATGTAATTTTCATAAAGATCAGCAAGGTTGAAATAGCAAGAAGACGGGACCTGAATGAATTGTTAACAGACTCTGGCACCCAGTAGATGTGGGTGAATAGATGTGCACTAAACAAAATTATTATTCAACTTGTACCATCAGAGGATAAGGCAGAGGATAAGATGGTTGGATTGCATTATTGACTCAACGGACATGAGTTTGAGCAAACTCCAGGAGATGGTGAAGGACAGGGAAGCCTGGTGTGCTGCCATCCATATGGTCACAAAGAGCTGGACACGACTGAGTGACTAAACAACAACCATCAGAGGAAATCAAAAGGCTGAGGGCAGTCACCCAAATAAAAAGTCATGATTCTTTGCCTGTTTTCTGGATCTGAACCAGTTTTTGGATCCTGAATTTGTTGATTGAAGAGGAAATAGGAACTCCTGAATGAAAGACTGCAATACCATAGCAAGTTACGCAGTAATGTCACTCCAAGTTTCCTCAGAGCAATATATAGCAATTTACTCAGGAACCTTGTGAAAAAAATAATACTCAACTAATTTGAAGACTGTTGGATACCATGTTGAAGTTAACATTGACACCTGGAAACATGACATACTGTAGTCCCTCTATTAAGACAGAGACTATGGGGTCCAGGTAAAATATTGACTTTGACACAGGTATAGCTTGTTTTTTTCCTTGAGTTTGTGAATCATCCAATAGCAATCTCCCCAGTCTCCAAAAGTACAGTTGCTAATTGGGGCAACCTCCACATTGGGTCCTTGGCCAACTGAGTAAGAGCTTTCTATAGTAACAGAGGTCCAAGTGCAAGTGCCTAAACTTCCCCTATCTGTGCAAAAGACATTAACTTCTAAAAAGCATTGTGTTCCAGGGGTGGGAAGAACAGAAGTTAATGCTACTATTAAGGATCTAAAGGAAATGAGTTGTGGTCTCAATTATATCTCCATGTAAGTCACCATATGACACTTATAGCAAAACCAGACTGATCCTACCACAAATCAATCAAATTGTAGTCCTTATTGCACCTGCATGCCAAATGAGGTATCTCTTGCTAAGAAAGGTTAAAATGGCCTAGATACATGAATATAACATGGATTTAGCCAATGTTTGGTTTCCTATCCCTGTTGGAAGAGCAGATCAGAACAGTTTATATTTCTGCAGACTAGACAATAATACATTTGCATTTTATCCTCAGTTCAGTTCACTTCAGTCACTCAGTTGTGTCCAACTCTTTGCGACCCCCTGAATCGCAGCACACCAGGCCTCCCTGTCCATCACCAACTCCCGGAGTTCACTCAAACTCATGTCCATCGAGTCGGTGATGCCATCCAGCCATCTTGTCCTCTGTCGTCCCCTTTTCCTCCTGCCCCCAATCCCTCCCAGCATCAGAGTCTTTTCCAATGAGTCAACTCTTCGCGTCATGTGGCCAAAGTACTGGAATTTCAGCTTTAGCATCATTCCTTCCAAAGAACACCCAGGACTGATCTCCTTTAGGATGGACTGGTTGGATCTCCTTGCAGTCCAAGGGACTCTCAAGAGTCTTCTCCAACACCACAGTTCAAAAGCATCAATTCTTTGGCGCTCAGCTTTCTTCACAGTCCAGCTCTTATATCCATACATGACCACTGGAAAAACCATAACCTTGACTAGACAGACCTTTGTTGGCAAAGTAATGTCTCTGCTTTTGAATATGCTATCTAGGTTGGTCATAACCTTTCTTCCAAGGAGTAAGCATCTTTTAATTTCATGGCTACAATCACCATCTGCAGTGATTTTGAAGCCCAAAAAAATAAAGTCTGGCACTGTTTCCCCATCTATTTGCCATGAAGTGATGGGACCAGATGCCATGATCTTCGTTTTCTGAATGTTTTATCCTCAGGGCTACGTTAATTCTTCTATCTTCTGATGTTAGTAAAATTTGCAAGAGTCCAGTGATCAGGAGCTTTCTTGGATATTCCCTCAAAAATAAATGCAAATAATGGCATCTTGCTCTTCCCATCACAAAGAAGGATGCATAGGCCTTTTGAGGCCCTAATGAATGGAAGTCAATCAATCCTGTCCAACTCTTTGTGACCCCATGGGTTGTAGCCTGCCAGGCTCCTTTATCCATGGAATTCTCCAGGCCAGAATACTGGAGTGGGTAGCCATTCCTTCTCTAGGGGGTCTTCCCAACCCAGGGATCGAACCCAGGTCTCCTGCATTGCAGGTGGATTCTTTACTGTCTGAGCCACCAGGGAAGCTTAAGAATACTGGAGTGAGTAGCCTATCCTATCTCCAGTGGATCTTCCCAACCCAGGAATTGAACCAGGTTCTCCTGCATTGTAGGCAGATTCTTTACCAGCTGAGCTACCAGGGAAGCCCTGGAAGTAGCATATTTTACATCTAAGAACACTGCTTCATCTATTATACAAAAAAATTTGTATAATAAAGAAAGTCCCAGCTTTGAATCAGGCCCAGAGCAGGAAAGGATTCTTCAGAAGATCTGGGCTTTGGGCCAGGTAGCCTGCCACTTGGGTCATTCAGTATGGCAAACTTTATGGTATTAGAGATCAGTGATGAGAAAACATACCATGTGGAGTTTGTGGCAACATCCAATAAAAGAATCAAAAGGCACCTTGGGGTTCTGGAGCTGGGTCCATGCTACCTTCAGTAAAAAGTTATGTGCTGTTTAGTTGCTAAGTTACGTCCAACTCATTTGTGACCCCATGCATTGTAGCCCACCAGGCTCCTCTGTCCATGGGATTTCCCAGTCAAGAATACTGAAGTGCATTGCAATTTCCTTCTCCAGGGGATCTTCCCAACCCAGGGACTGAACCTACGTCTCCTCCATTGGCAGGCAGATTCTTTACTGCTGAGCCACCAGGGAAACCATACTGTTTCCAAAAAACAACTTCTGATGTGTCTTTGGGCCCTGATAGAGACAGAATAGAGATAGAACATGGAACGTCAAATGATCATTTGTTTAGAACTGCCATTAGGATTCGAGTTTGCTCAGGCCTACCAAATCATAGGATTACAATTTATTGTAAAATTTACAGGTACATTGTCCATTTTGGATCAAGTACAGGAAGGACAGGGCATGAGCAGGTAGTGTGAACAAGTAGCCTAGATTCCATGACATTAACCACTGTTACAAGAGTGTCCTTCCATAAGTCCATGTCAGTAACCTACATGTCATCTTACAACTAGCTCATGGGAGAGAAAAATAACTTAGCTTGATTTAAGGATGGATCAGCTTTTTATATAAAGGTATGTTGAAAATGTGTACCCACTGCAAAGCATGGTGTCTCAGGAGTGAATGTGCAAAACAGTGGCAAGGAAAGTCTGCCCCAAATGCTTGTGCACTGTTGTGGGAATGTAAACTGGTACAGTCATCATGCAGAATACTATAGTTAATCCTCAAAAAATTAAAAATAGAACTACCATATCATCCAGCAATCCTACTTCTGGATATCTATCAGAAAAAAATGAAAACAAATAATTCAAAAAATATATACACATCCCTGTATTTATTGCGGTATTATTTACAATAGCCAAGACATAGAAGCAACCTGTGTCCACTGATAGCTAAATAAATAAAGAAGATATGGTGATCTTTTGCCCCAGAGGGAAAACAGTTTCATCATTGAACTATAAGTTATGGCTACTACCTGGGAACTTGGAATTCTTTGAGTCCAGCTACCAGCAGGCATGAAGAGGTATAATCTTCATTATAATCTTGCCTTCAAAGAGGCAAGAGTAACTGACTCTGCTCAAAAAGAAAGTCTGTGCCTGTTACAGAATCTAATCTATGAAAGTATGACATTTATTTGGCATCTAGGTGATCTATTTGGATACTTCTTTGCCTAATCATGATGGGAAACAGATAAGTGAAGACAATTTAGCACGAGAAAAGCATAGTGATCAGGAACTCAGACCACTCAGGGATGAGGATCTGTGGTACATCATCAGATGAATCACTGGGAAGAACTGAAAAACTAGCTAAGGGTGAGGGGAATCTGGATTGAATAGTATAGTAGTGAGGTGATTAGTATCAGTTGTCACTCTGAGACTTACAGAAGTTTATTCTAGCCAGGGCCAGGGCTAGAGTGAGTCAGCAAAATATCTAGGGTGGAAAATTCAGAGATGGTCTCTTTCAGGGTCATGTAAGTGCTGAATGTATACTTTATGACTCTGGGAATGAGTGTGTACTTAAGAATGAAGAACCTACAATCCATCAGGAAGACATAGCAATTAAAAATATACATGAACCTAACAGTAGAGCCCCCAAATACAGAATTAAAAGGAGAAATGTACAATTCTGCAATAATATTGGGTTGGCCAAAAAGTTTGTTTTTCATAAGCTCTTATAGAAAAGCCCTAACGAACTTTTTGGCCAACTCAATAGTTGAAAATTTTAGTACCTCATTTTCAATAATACAGCATTTGAGTACAAGCTCAACAAGGAAACAAGACTTAAACAACGCTATACTCCAATTCCCAGGGCCTCCCAGGCGGCACTAGTGGTAAAGAACCCACCTGCCAATATAGGAAACACAGCAGATGTGGGTTTGATCCCTAGGATGGGAAGATCCCCTGGAGAAGGACATGGCAAACCACTCCAGTGTTCTTGCCTGGAGAATCCCATGGACAGAGGAGCCTGGTAGGCCACAGTCCATAGGTCACAAAGAGTTGGACATGACTGAAGCGACTTAGCCCATACTCCAAGTAGACCTAAATGATAACAGCAGAGCACTCTATCAACAACGTAACACATATTCTTTTTAGCTGCATACTAAACTGTGTGGATCACAATAAACTGTGGAAAATTCTGAAAGAGATGGGAATACCAGACAACCTGACCTGCCTCTTAGGAAACCTGTATGCAGGTCAGGAAGCAACAGTTAGAACTGGGCATGGAACAACAGACTGGTTCCAAATAGGAAAAGGAGTACGTCAAGGCTATATATTGTCACCATACTTATTTAACTTCTATGCAGAGTACATCATGAGAAATGCTGGACTGGAAGAAACACAAGCTGGAATCAAGTTTGCGGGGAGAAATATCAATAACCTCAGATATGCAGATGATACCACCCTTATGGCAGAAAGTGAAGAGGAACTAAAAAGCCTCTTGATGAAAGTGAAAGTGGAGAGTGAAAAAGTTGGTGGTTGGATGGCCTCAACAACTCAATGGACATGAGTTTGGGTGGACTCTGGGAGTTGGTGATGGACAGGGAGGCCTGGTGTTCTGCAATTCATGGGGTCGCAACGAGTCAGACATGACTGAGCAACTGGACTGAATGAAACATTCTCCAGGATAGATCATAAGTGAGGCATAAAATTAGTATCAATTTAATTTAAAAAGATTGAAATTTTTAATAGTGTGGTCTTCTGCTACAATGGAATGAAGTTAGAAATCAGTATCAGGATAAACTTGGGGAAATTCATGAATATATAGTAATTAAACAACACAAACAAATAATGGGTCAAAAAAGAAATCACAGGTAAGTTATAAAATACATTGCGATGAATGAAAACAATTCAGTTCAGTTCAGTTCAGTCACTCAGTCGTGTCCGACCCTCTGCGACCCCATGAATCACAGCACACCAGGCCTCCCTGTCCATCACCAACTCCTGGAGTTCACTCAGACTCATGTCCATCGAGTCAGTGATGTCATCCAGCCATCTCATCCTCTGTCGTCCCCTTCTCCTCCTGCCCCCAATCCCTCCCAGCATCAGAGTTTTTTCCAATGAGTCAACTCTTCTCATGAGGTGGCCAAAGTACTGGAGTTTCAGCTTTAGCATCATTCCTTCCAAAGAAATCCCAGGGCTGATCTCCTTCAGAATGGACTGGTTGGATCTTCTTGCAGTCCAAGGGACTCTCAAGAGTCTTCTCCAATACCACAGTTCAAAAGCATCAATTCTTTGGCTCTCAGCTTTCTTCACAGTCCAACTCTCACATCCATACATGACTACTGGAAAAACCATAGCCTTGACTAGATGGACATTTGTTGGCAAAGTAATGTCTCTGCTTTTTAATATAATCTAGGTTGGTCATAACTTTCCTTCCAAGGAGTAAGCATCTTTTAATTTCATGGTTGCAATCACCATCTGCAGTGATTTTGGAGCCCCCGAAAATAAAGTCTGACACTGTTTCCACTGTTTCCCCATCTATTTGCCATGAAGTGATGGGACCAGATGCCATGATCTTGGTTTTCTGAATGTGAGCTTTTTTCTGTTACTAATAGTATATTTTAATTTTTAAATCTTTATTTCTTTACTTCTCTTATGCAGTAATTCCATAGGTCTTTTACATTGCTTTAACAGTAATAAAAATAGTTAACATTATATAATGCTCACTATGTGCAAGTACCCTTCTGTATTCTTTTAAAATTTTTTAATTGAAGTATAGTTTAATTACATTGTTGTATTAGTTACAGATGTACAGCAAAGTGATTCAGATATATGTTTATATAGTCTTTTACATATTCTTTTCCTTTATCACAGAATATTAAATATAGTTCCCTGTCCTATACAGGAGGCCCTGTTGTTTATCTCTTCCATATATGTTGTTGTTCAGTCGCTCAGTTGTGTCCAACTCTGCAACCCCAAGGACTGCAGCACACCGCGCTCCCCTGTCCTTCACTATCTCCCAGAGCTTACTCAAACTCATGTCCATTGAGTTGGTGATGCCATCCAACCATCTCACCCTCTGTGGTCCCCTTCTCTTCCTGCCTTCAATCTTGACCAACATCAGGGTCTTTTCCAGTGAGTTGGCTCTTTGCATCAGATAGCCAAAGTATTGGAGCTTCAGCATCAGTCCTTCCCATGAATATTCTGTGTTGATTTCCTTTAGAATTGACTGATTTGATCTTCTTGCTCTACAAGGGACTCTTGAGTCCTCTCCAGCACGTCAGTTTGAAAGCATCAATTTCTTCAGCATTGTCTTCTTTATGGCCCAACTCTCACATCCATACATGCCTACTGGAAAACCCATAACTTTGACAATATGGACCTTTGTTGGCAAAGTGATGTCTCTGATTTTTAATACACGCTCTAGGTTTGTCATAGTTTTTCTTCCAAGGAGAAGCATCTCTTAATTTCAAGACTGCAGTCACTGTCTACAGTGATTTTGGAGCCCAAGAAAATAAAATCTGTCACTGTTTCCATTTTTCCCGATTTATTTGCCATGAAGTGATGGGACCAGATGCCATAATTTTAGTTTTTTTGCATGTCAAGTTTTAAGCCAGCTCTTTCACTTTTCTCTTTCACCTTCAAGAGGCTCTTTAGTTCCTCTTCACTTTCTGCCATTAAGGTGGTATCATCTGCATATCTGAGGTTGTAGATAGTCCATATACAGTAGTTTATGTCTGCTAATTCCTCCCTGTTCCTTTCCCCTTTGGTACCACGTTTGTCCTTTTTTTTTTACTAAAAAATAAGATAAAGAATACAATGATGATTTACAATATTGTGTTAGTTTCTGGTGCACAACAGATCAGTTATATATACATATATATATTCTTTTCATATTATTTTCCATTATAGTTTATTACAAGATACTGTATATAATTCCCAGTGCTATGTAGAAGGACCTTGTTGCTTATCTATTTTACATATAGTAGTTTATATTTGCAAATCCCAAATGTCTAATTTATCCCTGCTCCTCCCCACTCCTTTCCCCTTTGATAATCATCAGGTTATTTTTTTTCTATTTGTCAGTCTTTGTTTTTTATATAAGTTCATTTGTATGTGATATGATTATATAATTTCATATTTTAGATTCCACATATGAGTGATATGGTATGATATTTGTGTTTCTCTTTCTGACTTACTTCACTTAGTATGGTAATCTCTAGGCCCACCCTTGTTGCCGCAAATGGCATTATTTCATTCCTTTTTATGGCTGAGAAGTATTTGATTATAGATATATATCCCACAAATAAAGGTCTTTTTTGTGTATTCATCTGTTGGTGAACATGTAGCTTGTTTTCATGTCTTGGCTACTGTGAATGGTGTTGCTGTGAGCATGGGATGCATGCAGTTTTTTGAAACGTAGTTTTGTCTGCACACATGCCCAGAACTGGGATTGTGGGATCATATTTTTAATTTTTTGAAGAACCCCTATACTGTTCTACATAGTGGCTGCACCAATTTACATTCTGGTTTAGAAAGGTTTCCTTTTCACTACACTCTCTCCAGTGTTTATTATTTATAAACTTTTTTTTTTTTTTTTTTTTTTTTTTTTTATAAGTCATATTAAAATTTATTTTAAAAATACATGGTTAGAAAGCACATGTTACAGTGGTAAAGCAGCAGTTTTTATTTATTACAAATTCTAAAAAATAATCCAATGTTATAAGCAAAAAGGAACACTGATTATCATCAAAAACATGTAAATTTAGAATTATCTACAATCGTACACACACAAAAAAAATCTCTGTATTTGAGTAAGACCAAAGTATCTTTTGGTTTTTACAGACATAGAATTTTGGTAGAGTTTTAGGCCCTATCAACGGTTTCTATTAAGTACAATGATAACAGAAGAAAACAATGAAACAAATGGATACCAAAGATGAAGCAGAGCCTGTTAACCAGGCACGGGCCAGAGAAACCTGCCACGCTGGCAATACAAGGTTCTTTACCAACGGAGCCGTGGCGCGTGTACTTTCCCCCGCAAGGATGATGGTGCTGGCACGGAAAGTGCAGGGGCCAGGGCCTATGGTGCATTCCAGGGAGCAGCCATCCTTCCCGTGAGTCGGAGAGGGTCCTTGGTCCTTATCATTTACCTTGTACTCATGGGATGTTCGGAGCTGAAACGAAGGACCCCAAACTACCTTAGTTTTTCACTTCATGTCCTACCCTGTCATCCAAGACTCCCCAACAAAGGTAGCTATAGACACTCACACTTTGCAGCCTGCCTGACCCACGGTCCTGGCTATGATCCCCATGGAGCTGCTGCCAGTGGTCACTGAAGGCTCTTGAAAGCCAGAGATAGTGGCAGTGGCTTCAGCTAAGGTGCATAAAAGCTACAACAGTGCTGCTCCCAGGGTTGCCGACTGGGTTGAGCCGTAACAAAATGCATTTGAAATGAACAAGACTAAACTGCGTACATAAAAACAATAACGAATGTTACAAAAACCAACCCCTAAACCAACAACCACAACAACAGTAGATCTGGCCTTTCAAAATTCATAAACCAGAAAGCCATTAAAAATGTTTAAATATAATTATACAAGGAGATAAAAAAAGAAACTCGGCTAAACAATGAAGTCAAACAATGTTATTTTCACACATCTATGTGTCTGAAAATCAATGATCTGTGCTGGCATTAGTTCCTACGTGAACTTTGGTACTTCTTCCCTTGATATTTTAGAACAAGCTAGAAAATGTTAGGTAGAAAATGTAGAGAGAAGGCACTACTTTGGCACTAGTCAAAAATCAAAAACAAGCCCCCAAAACAAGCTAATAACACCCCCACAAGACATTCACACAAAGCACGTGTATATTAATATTTCCTGATGCACACTCTAAACCCAATCCTTTAAAATCAGGTGGGACATTGTATTCATATTTTTGGTTTGAATTCTACTGTCACTTGAAGCATATCAGCAGATACCCAGGCACAGAACATCACGGGCAACATCACAGGGAAGGAAGAGTTGGAATCTTGGCACAATTGCGTCTGAGGTTTATAATCTCAGAATATGCTGATCTAAGAGGAAAAGGAGCTCAGACTAATCTAGTCCCTCCAGCATTATCAGCCTTGGTGGGCGATTACTCTTCCTTATTCTCCCTGCTAAACAGTTAAATACATTTAGAAAATAATTTGGTAAATATAATTTCTAATTCAAAAGACTGTAACATACTCAGGACTTAGAAAATATTTTAAATTTATTATTTGAAATTTTAAAGTTTAAAAAATCCTTTATTCAGAAAAATTAAAAGATTAGGGTCTTGTCTTTTAAAGGAAACAGATAATTCTGAAACATATTTTCTATCAAGTGTGGCTGACAACAGAAGGTTTTATAGATACAACATTAGTTTTTCATTAATGTATATATCCCAAATGATGTTTTGGTCTTACTTTTCCAGATATTCGTCTGTGGGGAAAATTACATTAGTTAAGCAATAATTTGTATTTCAGTATATATCAAAAGTTCTTCCAGGTTCAGTGCACGATGCTGGACGCCCGGGGCCGGCGCGCTGGGAAGGCCCAGGGGGATGGCACGGGGAGGGGGGAGGGAGGAGGGTTCAGGATGGGGAGCATGTGTGTATCTGAAATTAAAAAATTTAAAAAAAAAAAAATCATTAGAGTATAAAATAAAAGTGCTATTATAAGAAGTTTCTCACTGAAAATGTTCAGAGAGCAGATTTCCTAGTGCAAATCAATCACAATTAAGAGAATGCATATGTATTTTTTTTAATTTCTGGAAAGAAGTCTATATAAGTGTGTCTGATTACTAGTAAAATCTACACAGAACATTTTGGCAATCCTAAGAAAGCAAAAACATTTTGTTCAAAAGGTTGTGAATTCAAATGTAGTAACAGACAGACAGAAGAAGACCTGGTAGTACTGACTTTTCCTTAAAAAGCGCAAACCAAGACAGAAATGTCAGAAAAGGCATAGCAGAAAAAAGTAAACAGAAATTCCCTAATGCCCCCACCCCACCGCATTTCAGATCATAAAGCACCTAATGTACTAGACTTGAGTGATTTCATATTAGAAACATTATAAATATATCTTTCTGAAAGAATCTATCTATAGAAAATATTATACATAAAAAATTGCCATATATTTCAGAATAGTTTAAAACCTAAACATTTTGCATAAGCATACCTATCAATACAAAACATTTTTTCTCTGTCAGTTGGGTTTTTAAAATCTAGACAACAGGATCATTTCCAAAGCCCATCATAAACCCAGCTGACTTAAACACCAACATTTGAAACACACAAACACACATATATACATGTGTATATATTAACATATACACTCACACATACATATGAACAGATATTTGAGTTTTCACAGAAAAAAAGGATAGTCACAAACAAAGCATCTTTCATAGACAATTGTGTTTGTAAAGTGTTTCAAGGTGGAAAAATTATTTTTAACTCAATTCTGCTCCTAATAAACTTTTTAATGACAGCCATACTGATGATGTGAGGTAATACCTCATTGTAATTTTAACTTGCATTTCTCTGATATTCAGCAATGTTAAGCATCTTTTTATGTGCCTGTTGGCCATCTGTATGTCTTCTTTGGAGAAATGTCTGTTTAGGTCTTCTGCCTGTTTTGTGATTGTTTTTTGTTGTTGTTGTTGTTTTTCTTATTGAGTTGTATGAGGTATTTGTATATTTTGAAAATTAAACCCTTGTCAGAAAAATTAACAAATATTTAACCAGACTGACCAAAGGAGAAAAGGAGAAGACCCAAATTACTAAAATCAAGAATGATATAGAGGACATTACTGCAACCTCATAGAAATGGAAAGGATTATAAGGAAATAATACAACTTAATATATGCCAATAAATTACATAACCTAAATTAAATGAGTAAATTCCTACAAAGGTAAAAATTCCTATTAAAAAAAACTGAAATTGACTCAAGAAGAAATAAAATATGAATAGATGTTAAAACAAGTATGAGATTAAGTTAGCTTTTAAAAAGCCTAAAATTAAAGCCCAGGCCCAGTTGGCTTCAGTAGCAACCTCTAAAAAATTTTAAGGTAGAATTAACACCAAACCTTCACAAACTCTTTCCAAAACCTAGAAGAGGAGAGGATAGTTCTCAACCCATCCTAGGAGGCCAGCACCACTGCTGCTGCTGCTGCTGCTTCTAAGTCACTTCATTCGTGTCCGACTCTGTGCTAACGCAATACAAAAATTATGTAAAAATTGAGGTACTACCTAAATGAAAAAGCCAAATTTTCAATAATCATTCATGGAAAAGACCTAAATTTGTCTTCAGAATGAAAGGGGGAAGGCGGCAGTCAATAAGGAAATGATTGTTGGAAAAGACCCTGATGCTGGGAAAGATTGGAAGCAGGAGGAGAAGGGGATGACAGAGGGTGAAATGGTTGGATGGCATCACTGACTCGATGGACGTGAGTTTGAGCAAGCTACAGGAGTTGGTGATGGACAGGGAAGCCTGGCATGCTGCAGGCCACGGGGTCACAAAGAGTTCTTTAGGACTGAGTGACTCAACTGAACTTATAGGTGTTAAGAGCAGCCTCAGATGCTGGCAGGGGTGGTAGACCATGGTGGGAGAGATGTGGTGTAGGCGCTGCTCTAAAGGGGCTTAGAGTCTTTTGATAGATGTGAGTGATAATCTCTCTAATCATATAACTGTTGTACAGGATTAATGATGAGAATTTGGAACTTCTTTTCTCAGAGTATTTCAGCTACCCATTCTTATTTCTTCTCTGCTTCCAGCCTCCTCACTCACTGACTTACTCTAGATACCCTGGTTCCTACTGCACATATATTTTGCCTGAGGGTTAGGATAGCCTCCCAAAATGTCTGTAGGGCAGACGATTGCATCATGGACTTGGATACAGGTTCTGGGATAAATCTATGTGTGATGAGAAGTTGCGGGTTTTTGATGAGCAGGTCATGGACTTCAGGGCATCAGCCAAGACCCTTAGTCAACATAATGTGGTTTTGTAAAACATTTCCCACATCTCATCTCTTATTCCATGAAAGTTGCTTAAAGACTGACTCTCACTATATACTACAACCTTCTGAAAAATGAAAAGGAAAAAGAGTATGAATTGAAATTCTACTGCTTATTACTTATATGATTCTGGCAAAGTTACAAAACAACTGTGAGCTAAAGTTTTCTCAGATATAAAATGAAATGGGAGTAGCTGTGCAGCCCACCTCTCAAGGATTGTTGAAAATATAAAAGTATTGAAAGTGAGCATTTCATAAACTATAAAACACTATGTAATTGTAAGGTTTATTATTTTCAGCTGTTCCTACTTCATTGTAAATATTGTAAATGATATTGCCTGTCAGTTTTCTTTCTGTATCTCAGGATACAAAAGGAAAAAAGGAAGGGATGATTTGGGAGAAGCTACATGATTTAGTTGTTAAGGCTGAATCTGAGCATGTGTCTAACTGGGAGGGAGATTGTACCGGATCAGCTTGAGAGATGTGAATTGGTGGTAGAGAAATCTGGCAGCATTAAATTAATTACCTTGCAGTTCTCCAAGAGAGAGCTATGGACCATACAGTGTCCAAAAAGATATGAGTACTGTAACTTCATTCATTCGTTCATTCATTCATTTAAAAAACATTCAGCCATATTTCACTTTGTGCTCAATCCCAGGAGACTTGAATAAGACAAAATTACTCAGAGTGATGGCGGAGACAGACCAACACCTATTTCAGTGTAACGTGTCAAAGCCAAGACAGAGGTAGCAAGGCTGTGAGAGGAGCCAGAGGAGCAGCATCTATATTGAATTAGGAAGCTCAAGAAAGATTTCTTGGAAGAAGTGATGCTTGAGCTGCATTTAGAAGAATGAGTAAGTCTTAGATGACGTAGGGACAAAGAGAGTGTTTTCCTGGAAGAGGGAACAATATGTGCAAAGATTTGGAAGCCTGAAGCAGTCTGTTGTATTTTAAGGAATCACAAGTAGTTTCAAATGACTGTTTTGAAAATGTGTGGTGAAGGGTGGGCGGAAGAAGAGAGGTGTGTATGGAGGTGGGACAAGAGAGAAATAGAAGAGCACATAACCAGAATATCTGAGCTTGATCCTGAGAGCTGTGTGGGACCTGAAAACAGGGCAACGGTGACATGGTCAGAATTACATTTTAGGAAGAGGGTGGAACTGATAGGAAAGAGTTAGGTCCAGAGGCAGGAAGCTCAGTTAGACATGGGAACAGCAGGTACAAGGGCAAGAATAAGGCTGTAGGCTGGCTGTGGGATGGAGAGGAGGGAACAAAGCTAAAAGAGGCTGCACAAGTTGATAGCACAGGGTTCTGTGGTTGAATACAGAAGGACATGTGTGACAAGACAAGACAAGACAGCCTCTCAGAAGCTGGAAAGTGCAGATCATTTAAGTTTGGTCACTTAACTCCTTCTATTAAAACCTTTCTAGTATAGGTATTGGAGAAGGCAATGGCACCCCACTCCAATACTCTTGCCTGGAAAATCCCTCAGACGGAGGAGCCTGGTAGGCTGCAGTCCATGGGGTCGCTAAGAGTAGGACACGACTGAGCGACTTCACTTACACTTTTCACTTTCATGCATTGGAGGAGGAAATGGCAACCCACTCCAGTGTTCTTGCCTGGAGAATCCCAGGGACGGCGGGGCCTGGTGGGCTGCCGTCTATGGGGTCGCACAGAGTCAGACATGACTGAAGCAACTTAGCAGCAGCAGCAGCAGCGCACCATCAATCATGCCCAGTCCATTATTTACTCTAAGAAATGGAGCTCATTTAAAGCAGACCCGGGTCTCCAGGTTCTTACATTCCCTGCAAGGTCCCAGATTCTCTGCCTTGCATCCTCCATGGAGCAGTGGGCAATGACCCGGTGCAGACTTCACCAAAGGATCATCCTCTTCAGCTGATGCTCCCCCTCCCAGCATCATGCCATACTCTGTCGGAAGTGACGGATGACTATTTTGGTCTTGGGATTTCCTTTCCGGAGTGTCTGTCACTTCTGCAGTCTGTGATGAATGCATTTTAAAGAGCTTAAAGGCTGTTTGACTGGGGCTGAGGCGTCTATTTTAGGTTGAGAATTGCTGACATCTAGGAGTGTGTGTGTTTTTTTTAAATAGAAAGAAGAGTATTAGAAAGAGATGCCTGCTCTTTTACACAGCAACATTTCTATGTTACCTAGTGATCTGGGATGGCATGGTGCACCTTGCAATCTGTAAATTGTGGCCCGTGGTGGATTACAGAAATGACCACAATGTCCTCCTAGAATCCACTCCCTTGCAATGTGACCTTGTGGTTCTTCCTATCAAGCCAGGAAGACTTTTTCTCATGACATTGAAAAAATGGGGATTTTAAAGGGAAAGAAGAAAGGGAATATTTGGGAGACATGATTGACTTGGCACAGTGCTCAGGGTGGGCAGGTCTTAGTGTGTGTCTTCTAACTAGGAGGCAGAATGTACTGGATCAATGTAGGAGATAGTTTTGGGGCATTTCTGGGGAAAATAACTTTTTTTGCAATTCTCCAAGAGACAGCCCTATGCCAAACAGTGTCCAAGAGGAGCTAAGTGGAGATAACTTCACTTAGTCATCCATTAATTCATCTATTTATAAACTCAAAAAAACATCTATTAGCTTTTAATTTATACCCCCAGGCACTATGAAAGTTGAGGCAAGTTCATAGGTCATTCATTTCAGTATAATGTACAATCATAACTGAGATTCAAGGAACCTACGCCAGCTGAGGCCAAAAGAATCACCTAGAAGGATTGTGAATTACATAAATGGAGATGTTTCTAAGCCTCTAAGTTTTGGGGCTGGTTGTGCAGTGAAAGCTAACTTAAGCAAGATCTAAATCTGAGGAATAAGTATTTTGGTCCTTATTTTTCTAGAAACCTCCCTAGGGCTCCCCTGAAGATGGGTGATGCCAAATTTTAAAATAAAAGCATTCCATGCACTACAGCAGAGCAGAAAATTCATGAAAGCAGATGAAAATGCTTGAGCCATCACTGTTTGAAATATAGAATACAACCAGGATTAATTTTTAAGTGATGCAAGGAAGGCTAGACCCCAGTAACCTTTAGAATTTAGAAGCTTACAAATGTAATTAAAGATACTCCTTTAATATTTTTATTTCCCCAGGTAATAATCGATTTGATGATTTTTTTCTATTGCCTCTTTATTAAACATTTTCAGCTCATAAACACCTTATGCTAAGCTTATTTATCACAGAAAAATTACCTTTCCATTTCTTCTGAGTAATCTTCAAATTCTCTGTGCTTTGCCAAAATGAACCATGTGATATCCTGGGATAATGTGAAACCTTTCAAAGGTTCTCTTTGAAAATAATAATATAAAATGTAAGAATAAAATTGCTATAGCTGTTAATATAAAGTTAATATGGATTGGACACTTGGCTTAAGACTCTACATTCACTGTTGCATTCAGTCATTTCCTTAGCTCATCTAAGGTTGAAATTACTTTCATCAGTGATTCCACTTCTCAGGTGACTGAGACACAGAGAGGAAGTTATAATAGGAGGAGGCATTTGTAGCATCCCAGGGCGTTGGATCATGGATACCATGCTCCTAGCTGTCATTTTGTATTGCCATATCTGACTGGGGTTGAATTCACACTCTGCCATTATTTTTTTGGTATAGTCATTCGCATTTTCTGCACTTCAATTTCTTCATCTATAACATTTGGTGAGAAAATACAGGTGCAGAAACGGAGGACTAAAAATGCCATTTTATATTAGTATAGTAGTAGATATGGAAGTGCTCTGAGAATATAAAACAGCTCTTTGCACACAGTAGGAAGTTCAGTTTTGTCCCTACAAAGATTGTCAAGGCAAGCAGTTAGAGCTTTGATTTCAACAGGTCTCCATATGTTTCTGTCTCTTCCCTCTTTCTCCACACTATATTTTAGAGATGTTCCAGAAATCTGAATGTCTTGAACAATTCCCGGTTCTGATCCACTAGACTGAACCCTAGCCACCTTTGACCTCAATGGAAGACAAACCTAGAAGCTCAGGGACACCAAACAATGTGGCATTCTCCCGTGAGAGTTGCAGAAACTGGTAGCAACAAGAATGTTTAGTGAGTGAGCGTGGAGGCAAGATGTCTGTGAAGGCAAATGGCACTCAGTGAGAGGGAAAGTTTAGGAACCTCGCAGATGGGGCCAGTGTGTACAGAGGAAATAGCCACTCCCTTTGTGCCTCCTGAAGAATGTCAGCCTCCTTCATGCACACCGTGGATGAATGGGATGGATGCTTAGAGGAAACGATTTTTTTTTTTAATGTAGCACTAGGATTTGTCCCTTGTGTGGTTCCAAGTAGTCCCAGCCACTTAGACACACAGGCAAGTGTTCGTGCAAGGCTACATTCGTCCACACTCATACACCCTCATGTGAATAGGGACACACATGCATACAGACCCATGCACATATCACAAATGATAAGCCTCAGCAGGATTTACCTATTATAGGAAACATTTAGGAAATATGGCAGAAGCAAAGGAAAATCAGTGGCTAACACAAGGTAAAATGAAGCCTCAATTGCTTAACAAAGAAGAAGGGAAAACGCATGAAACATCAGGCTCCAAGGCCAGTGAGGAGGACTGCCCCTCTGGTCTCATAAATCCTATGTAACAAGACAGAGATTACCAGCCATAAAGCATCTCTTTCTCATATGATGTCACTTCCATAAATATAGTATTTAAAGAACACAATGATGAGTGCTAACTCAGGCCGCTGGGGGAAAGACAAATGTGTTCAGAAAGGAGTTTTTGTTGTCAAAGTGAGGTTTTAGAACTTGTCTCAAAAGGATGTTACAAAACTGCTTTGAAGAAATAAATACACACATATGCATGAATTATTATTTTTCCTTCAGTTTTTCCACATTAGCAGGAATCTAGACTGCTGAATAAGGAAGCCAAAGGGGCATGATCTTTGAGTTCATGGAAGTATTTGCTGTTTTTTTCTTTGCGTGTGCCCTAAATCAGGCCACACCTGGGTACTACTGGAATACAGTTCAGGCCTGTTGGATGACTTGTCCAGGTCACCACAGTCACCTTTGTGTTGTTGATGGTCTTTCTAATTAAGAGAACTTCCATCAACATTCCATGCCCGTGAACAAAAGGGGCACCCTCTACTCTAAAAGGAAGTGAAACCAATCTTCATGTCTGTTATCTCCTAGTGTTTCTAAGCCTTTGTCACACCTACTCTACCTGTTGTCTACCTACTACTTTATTCTTCTAACTTGAGTCTTATGGCAATAACAGACACCAGACTATGGGGCTTAGGTTGCACTCCCATCTTCCCTAAGCACTGCTTAAATTAGTTGTGAAGTGAAGTCGCTCAGTCGTGTTCGACTCTTTGCGATCCCATGGACTGTAGCCTACCAGGATCCTTTGTCCATGGAATTCTCCAGGCAAGAATACTGGAGTGGGTTGCCATTTCCTTCTCCAGAGGATCTTTCTGACCCAGGGATCGAACCCAGGTCTCCTGCATTGCAGGCAGACACTTTACCATCTGAGCTACCAGGGAAGTTTAAATTAGTTGTAGGAGGAATTATAACCAACTTAGGAAACCAGGACATTTGACAGCAGACTCAAATCCCTTTCCATTTAAATCTGTGTTTCCTCCCCTCCCCACAACACCCACCTGAAAAGTGTGCCATTACACACATAAACAGTCCATGTAGAGCATATAGACACCTAAGCAAGCTAGGTTTCAAGAAGGATTTCAGTGTGGGCTTACACACATCCACTAATTCTTTTACTTATCCATCCAAGGGAAATTTATCCCAGGCTGGGTGCTGTGAAGTTTCGAATATAAAGATGTTATGCCTCTGCTTTCAATAAGCTTTAAGCTCTGATAGTTATTTGGGATTCCATTATACCTGAACTTTCCTGAAATTTTTAAGGACTCATTAAAAGGGGGAAAACGCATTTAAAGGGGCCACTGATTGAAAGGACATATAAATCTGAAGGATTGGAAAATGGAGACTATTTGGGAGAACCAGAGGAGACACTATTATTTAGCACAGGAAAAAAAAAAAAAGAGTTGAAATGATGACTGAATAAGAACATTTAAGTGTACAGAAGACAGACTCCATTATGGATCTATCATCCATGAATTTATCTAAAACCCTTTTCAATCAAATTATCTTCTTTTAGTTTGCTCTATCTCTTGGGATAATGAGTTCCTTTTTTCGGCTGCCTGCTGTGTGGAATAACATTCTTTTGTTTCTGAAATTTCTTCTTGTAAGTTTATAGGGACTCATAGGATTTGGTGAGTAGGTCATTGTGTGCCTTACCTGTACCCTGCATGATTTTGCGGGTGTCTTTCATATCCATGGGCTTCCCTTGTGGTTCAGCTGGTAAAGAATCCGCCTGCAATACAGGAGACCTGAGTTCCATCCCTGGGTTGGGAAGATCCTCTGGAGAAGGAAAGGCTACCCACTCCAGAATTCTGACCTGGAGAATTCCATGGACTGTATGCTGCTGCTGCTGCTGCTAAGTCGCTTCAGTTGTGTCCGACTCTGTGCGACCCCATAGACGGCAGCCCACCAGGCTCCCCCGTCCTTGGGATTCTCCAGGCAAGAACACTGGAGTGGGTTGCCAGTCTATGGGATTGCAAAGGGTCAGACATGACTGAGAGACCTTCACTTTCACTTTTATATCCATGGGCTTCCCTGGTAACTCAGATGGTAAAGAATCTGCCTGCAATATGGGAGACCTGGGTTTAATCCCTGGGTTGTTGGGAAGATCCCCTGGAGAAGAGAAAGGCTACCCACTCCAGTATTCTTGCCTGGAGAATTCCATGGACAGAGGAGCCTGGCAGGCTACAGTCCATGGGGTCACAAAGAGTTGGACATGACTGAGTGACTAACACTTTCATTTCTACCCTCAAGCTCCTATTTTTTCCAAAGAGTCCTTGTTTTTCCTTATAGAGGAGACCTTCTAATTTTGTTACAAAATTAGCTGCACAATTTCCTGAGATTTCCCTAGTGTGTCTTTTTGAGAGTATGCTACAAATGACAAATTTATCAATTAATCTAAGAGACATCCCCCACCCGCCTCATTTTAACATCTCTAAAATCAATATTTGTCCTACAGTTAATGTTAAGAAAGCAGTGTGTCAAATTTTGATTGGCAGATTTTTTTCCTTGATGGTAAAGAAAGATAATGGTGTGTCTTGACTGTCACTTTCAATTTCATGAAATACAATATTGATACATTGTTGGTCTTTTGGAACCATGGATGGTAGGACACAGCAGTAATGTTTATGGGATAATTCTTGGATACTCTAGGTTTTAGTTTATTTGGGTATTTGTTCAATGATTATTCAGATGTTTTTTCCCCCACTGACTTCTTTGTGGTCTCAAAGACTAGATCACCTTCTCTGCTATTTATAAGTTTTGGTATATCACCACATGGGCTTCCCTGTTGGCTCAAATGGTAAAGAATCTGCCTGCAGTGTGGGAGACCCAGGTTCAATCCCTGGGTTGGGAAGATCCCCTGGAGAAGGAAATGGCAACCCACTCCAATATTCTTGCCTGGAGAATTCCATGGGCAGAGGAGCTTGTGGGCTACAGTCCATGGGGTCACAGAATTGGACACGACCAAGTGACTAATACTTTCACCACATACCTGTAAGTACTTCAAAGATACTAACCAATAAGACTGGTGAGGAAGCCCCTGGACCCTGGCCTCAATTCCTAATCTGGCTCCCCATGCAAACCCTACAGGATTTTCCTCCCATTGGTTCTGTCTAGAAGACAGAGGCATAGAGAAAAGAGTCTCTGTCCCTCATCTTCCCAACTGGGTTCGAAGATAAAAGCTAAGACAATGTCAGGATGGTACTCTGAGTTCCTTGGGAAAAGGAATTATAGAGAACAGCATGATATCATTATTATTATCATGTTGACCATGTCCCTTGAAATCTAAGTCATTCTGGAGAATGGATTTTCAACTAAAGTACAGCTCTATAATCTGAGCTTAATTGGAAGCAGAGTCTGTTCGGCAAGCTTCTCTGCATGATTCTCATTTCTAAGGTGGATTGTATTTCACTTTGCATAATGAGGCAATCTTTCTATTTACTGATTATTTCCTTATATAACTTGATCACTGAAAAGAAGTCACCACCAAGACCTAAAACAACTGACTCACGAACATGTTCCCAACTCCTGATGTGCAGAGCACTTAAGATGCCTCTCTTGCTCGCAGATTGAAGTTTGCATGCACTGTGTATCAGAGGGTGCAGATTCCTGGCATTTTATATAGAAAGTCAGAAGGAAAAGAATGGGATAATAGCTGGCATCTGGAAGATAAGAGAAAGAATGCAAAATTCCTAGGGTTGATTAATAATGGCAAAGTCACATTTGTATACCACCTTATAATTCATATTAACTTGCTCCTCTCTTCCACTATAATAGAAAAAAGCAAAATAGGTGTTATCCACCTTGTGTGAGAAAAGCAGTAATTAAAGTTGTTGACTTGCCCCAAATCACAATTAACAATGGGCAGAACCAAGAATTGAGTCCAGCTGGACTTCCCTGGTGGCCCAGAGGTTAAGACTCCATGCTTCCACTACCGAGGGCATGAATTCGATCCCTGGAGGGGAACTAAGATCATGCATGCTGTGCAGTGCATCCAAAAGAATTGAGTCCAGATATTTTGATTCATAACCTTGAGTGTCTTGCTGCTTCTCTGTGAAAGCTGAATATGTTTCAGGCCTTACCCCAGCCCCCATGACAGCCATAGAGGCAGCTACCAATACTGTGTCGCCAGTGATTCAGATAAGGAACCAAAAGACTTATACTGGTTTCCTTAGATAATTTCCTTAGTCATCCAGTTTGTTTTGGTAGCACAGGTTGGAAACACTGCCTTTCTCCATTATTCCTAAGATTATCTCCTTGCTTGTTTTCTGTGTAGAACTTATCCTGATATATAACTTTTCTACGTATTAGTGCATTTGCTTAGTGTCTCCCCTATAGAATGCAAAGGTGCATGTGGGTATATACTGTTCCATGTTCAGGGTCCGGCACAATGCCTGACACACAGTAGGTGTCCAAAAAATATTTATTAAGTGAACTAATGGAGAAAAAATGCTTGTAAAGACTAAATTTCCCAATCAACACCAAAGTTAATAGAATGGACTTTTATAAGTGACCCTTTTACTAGAGATTTTATTTTCTTGAACAACAAATCTGTGTTCAAAGGAATCATGATATTTTGTTGTGTAAACCCAGAATCTTAAATTGTGCTGCCAGGAATACCATATCATCCGCATTTAATTATACATTTACTGTATTACAAACCTTGGTTATCTCATTACAACTGGAGGGAAATTAAAAGGAATGCCAAATAGCACACTAGGGACCACTGCAGGGATATAGTCTGGACTTCAGAATAGCCGTGGCCCTATTTATGGTCTTCTTCCTGGGTTCAACTACCTTCATAATTCTTGATATTAACTCAATGAACCCTCCAATCTTCCTAAACTTATGTAAGCAACCTTGGTAATGTGGTAAGAAAAAAACCTGTATTCAATGTAGCATGCATCTTGTACATTCAGTAAAGCTGGCTCTCTTCTGCTCATAAACTATCTCTTGTAAATCTCAGCAAAGCTTCAGGAAAAATTTCTATCTTTTGCAATAGCATCAAGTCCCTCTGTGCAGACATTGTGCTGCGTTGGTCGATGTGCTTGTTAAATTGATCCAGTGCTTATGTTTTAGTTAGAATTGATGACACTGACACAAGTCAGTGTCACTTATCACTCTCCTTGATCTGCTCCTTAGGTTAGTGGCTGCATACATCTGCTTCTAACAGGTTGGACGAACATCAGTAGTAAATAATAAATTATAAATATAGATCATCTGCCACTGTCAACTATAAGCTTTCTTCCTGGACATTTGCACCAATATCTCCTTCATCCATCTTTCCAAACCAGCCCCTTTCTAAATGTATCATGTTGCTTTTTAAAGAATCTTATTCATCACCCAGTATGAAAACACAAAATCTAAATTTCACCTCATCTGCCCCCAAGAATGTGATCCCTAATGCCAAGACACATTGAAGTGTATAGACATGTTTTTTGCTTTAAAAAAAAGTAATAATAAAGTGGCTTAGGGTCCTCAAGTTATGTGAATAAATATGAATTTTTGAATCTAAAAAAATGAAACAATACGCCTATCCTTGTTTTCTTAAAGCTCTATTTCATTTAGTTTTGACTGTGCTGGGTCTTTGTTGATCACATGGACTTTCTCTAGTTGCAAAGAGTGGGGGCTACTCTTTGTGCCCAGGCTTTCCATTGCAATGATTTCTCTTGTTGAGGAGCATGGCCCCTAGAGCACATGGGCTTCAGGAGTTGTGGTGTGTGGGCTCAGTAGTTGTGTGCACAGGCTTAGTTGCCTCAAGGCATGTGGGAACTTTCCGGACCAGGGACTGAACCTGTGTTCCCTGCATTGGCAGGTGGATTCTTAACCACTGGAAAACCAGGGAAGTCCCTGTGCCTATCTTTAGAATCATATGTTTGAGGAGGAGAAATCCTTGGTCATCCATCCAATCTGATAATCCAGCGTCCTCTCATTATGGATGAGGAAATGGAGACCCAGAGGAGAGAAGTGGTTTGTCTGAGGTTGTGAGGTTACTTAAACACAGGAATGGTGCTTCTTTTAGTCCAATTCAGTCTGATTTGTGGATGCCAGAAGAGAAGATACAGCTGGTTTTTTAGACTTGTCAGGTTTCGGTTTGTTCTACTCACTGGGAGCAATATTTCTAAAGTTTCTTTCTCAGTATTTGTGAAACTGTGGTTCACTGACTCCAACATCAAAGCTGCCTGGAATTAAGTTGGTCTTTGAGAACCCTAGAGGGTCTTTGTTGTCATCCTAGAATGTAGTTATCTGAGTGCATTGCCTTGGGTTGGTGGAGGAGGGGAATGATGATGGGTAAGGGGAGGGAGGAGTCAAAGGAAAATGAAGAAAGAGCAAGGCCTTTGTGGACACGGAGGAATAATCCGTGGTGGCAGAGATTGCCCATTCCTTGCCCCAGCTGTGTTACAAGAACAGACACAAAGAAAAATTCCTTATTATAGCTCCTGTTTGGCCCAACACAGGAATGCTGCTGCTGCTTCTAAGTCGCTTCAGTCGTGTCCGACTCTGTGTGACCCCATAGACCGTAGCCCACCAGGCTCCCCCGTCCCTGGGATTCTCCAGGCAAGAACACTGGAGTGGGTTGCCATTTCCTTCCCCAATGCATGAAAGTGAAAAGTGAAAGTGAAGTCGCTCAGTCGTGCCCGACTCTTCACGACCCCATGGACTGCAGCCCACCAGGCTTCTCCATCCATGGGATTTTCCAGGCAAGAGTACTGGAGTAGGACTGGCTTAAAAGGAAAAGCTTACCTGTTATGTTCTGGATGACTCTCTTCAATTTCAGGCTGATTTGCAAAGACTTCATCTGCTGATCAGTGCCCTAAATTTCAAAAAGCAGCTGCTCTTTGCGGGGGAAAACTTTTTTTAGACCCACCTTCAGCATAGTTTAGTTATATCTTTGGGTTGCTCTTGAACATTTAATGAAAAATACTATTTCTGATGCTTATTAAATGGTTACAATAAAATAAAAATATTTTATTTATGGTATCCACATGAGAGGTCACCAAAAAATTAAATTTCAGTATCCTATTTAAGGATTACTCTCATGTTTAGTTTTGAGGACAGGGCAAGAGTAGAGCTTTTACGGAGGTGGATAGAGGAGAAGTTAAACAGAGATTCTTTGACACTTTGATTCATCTCTACCTGACTTTGGTCTCCTCTTATTTACCCAGAGGGTTTTGCCTTTCATATTTTATGCATCTGAAATTTTAACGATTCTATCTGGCTCGCCTATTGATCCACCTTACAGTATATTGTGCCAGTGGGTTGAACTGTGTCATGGACTCTTTGAAGTTTCTTAAAATGTCAGCATCTAGTGACTTTGAGCAGGGTGATGATCAGTAAGGTGATCAAACTTGGTGTGATCAACATCTGTTAAATCTTTCTTTAACATAAGAAAACCAGACCACCATCTAAAACATTCCAAACAATGATTACATTAAGAAGACAAAAAGCACAGCCATGTCACCAATTATTAGTTTGTGTATAGGAAAGCACCAGAATTTACACAATTCAAATCAATACAGAATTTGCCAGAGTTACTTTGCTGGTGATGAACGTCTAGGATGTGATAGGAGAAGGCAATGGCAACCCACTCCAGTACTCTTGCCTGGAAAATCCCATGGACAGAGGAGCCTGGTAGGCTGCAGTCCATGCAGTTGCTAAGAGTTGGACACGACTGAGCGACTTCACTTTCACTTTTCACTTTCATGCATTGGAGGACGAAATGGCAACCCACTCCAGTATTCATGCCTGGAGAATCCCAGGGACAGCGGGGCCTGGTGGGCTGCCATCTATGGGGTCGCACAGAGTTGGACACAACTGAAGCGACTTAGCAGCAGCAGCAGGATGTGATAAATTGGTTCAGAGATATCCTTCTCTTCTGTCGTAGAGACTGGCTGGTCTTTGGCAGCCCTGGTAGATTTTGGAGAGACGATATAGCAAAGTATATAAGAACCTAGAATGAGGCTGCCAAATATGAAATGTAGACCTGCTGGCTATTAAGTATATGACTTTACATAAGTTATTTGTGCTTAAATTTCCCATCCATTGTCCATAAGACAAGAACAGTAATATCAGTAACCTCAGAGGGATGTTGAAATAATTAAATATACTAACATGTGTAAAGAATTAGAGCAATGCCCAGCACATAGTAAGTGCTAAAAAAAAAAAGTTACACTTACTATTAATGATAATTAGATCAAACTGTTGAAGAAGCAGCAAACCATGAAAATTAACCAATTTATTAGCCTTCATGAGAACTGCTCCACAAGCACAATGGAAACGTCATTGACTTAGACATTACTTTTGGCTGTGCTCTCTTGGGCTCACTGCCTTACCTCTGTAAGATCCAGTTTCTTATCTGTACAGTGGAGTAATAATATCTACCTCACAGCATTGGTATGAGGACTAAATAACATCCCATACAGGAAATACTGTGCCTGATACATAATGGCCAATGGATCTCATTTCCCTTCCCTTCTCCTGCTCAGCCAAACTGAGTTGACTAGGGAAAGAATGCAACACTTTTGAGTCAGAATTTTCAAAATGAGAAGGAAATTTATCTAATTATTAATCCAACGCATATTTATTAAGAACTACAGTGTGCCAGCTCTTATGCTAGTCACTTGAGGTGCTTGAGAATGGTTCCTGCTCTCTTAGAGTTTGCAATGTGCTGGGAATAGACAGCCTCAGTAGACAAGAAATCCTCACTTTGACATTCAAGGTATGGAAGGAAACATTGCTGATTGTCATCTCATAAAAAGAAGACCAGGGAAGTTTTTGTTTGAGAAGGGAGATGTCTTTGGATTCCTCTGTCTCCTTGAATTGGACTGCCAAACCCTATCAGAGCACAGCACCTGACCTGGGGCTTCACTCTCCATGGAGAAAATAGAAATCTAGAAGAACTGCATGTCACTGATTAGGTTAATTTCAATGCCCCATCTGTCTCCACGGCTCAAGATCCTCAGTTGGAGTTCCAGAAGCCTTCAGAACTTAAGACCAAATATTCATTCTCACTAAGAGCTTACTGGCTGATTTAGCAGAAATTTGTAAAGGTGGCTACATGCCAAAGTTCTCTGTGGAGTTTCAGAATCACAAAATTCTTCCCTGTGGAGCTGAAAGTTTAACTTCAACAAAGCCATCTCAAACCAAATGAGGAGTTTATAGGAAGAAAAATTCATCTGTAAATTGGAGGGCTATGTTCATGTGGAAAAGTATGAGCCTGGAATTGGATGGACCTGGAATCAGGAGGGGAGAATAGTTAGAGATACAGACTCTGGAATTGGAAATGCCTTGTTTCCATTATCTTAAGAGCTGTATGTCTTGTAAGATGTTACTCAACCATCCTGTGCCTCAGTTTCTTGAACTGAAATGTGGGGATATTAACATTAACAACTTCATTAGGTTGTTGGGAGGACAAAGTAAATCTAATTAAGATCCACTTGAAATTGACTAGGGGAGAAGAAGGAGAAGCTGGATAGTGCAAGTAGCGAGGATGCTACAGTAGGGTGCTACAGGGGAAAGCCACATGTTTATTGAGCATCTGGTATGTATTACGTTCTTTGCTGTGTGCCAATGAAAGAGGAGATACAGGGTAAAAATATTAATTGAGCATCTGAGTACCAGGCACCTTCTGCACGTTATTTAATTAAATCCAAACAACATCCTTAAATGTGGTAACTTATATGGTCTAAAGTTTGCAGATGAGCAAACAGAGACTACAAAAGCTTAAACAGACAATAAATGACAGAGCTAAAACTCTAAACGCCCAGCTCAGTTCAGTTCAGTTCAGTCGTTCAGTCATGTCCGACTCTTTGCGACCTCATGAACTGTAGCACGCCTGGCCTCCCTGTCCTTCACCAACTCTTGGAGTCCACCCAGACCCATGTCCATTGTATCAGTGATGCCATCCAAGCATCTCATCCTCTGTCACCCCCTTCTCCTCCTGCCCTCAATCTTTCCCAGCATCAGGGTCTTTTCAAATGAGTCAGCTTTCCGCATCAGGTGGCCAAAGTATTGGAGTTTCAGCTTCAACATCAGTCCCTCCAATGAACACCCAGGACTGATCTCCTTTAGGATGGACTGGTTGGATCTCCTTGCAGTCCAAGGGACTCTCAAGAGTCTTCTCCAACACCACAGTTCAAAAGCATCAATTCTTCAGTGCTCAGCTTTCTTTATAGTCCAACTGTCACATCCATACATGACCACTGGAAAAACCATAGCCTTGACTAGTTGGACATTTGTTGACAAAGTAATGTCTCTGCTTTTTAATATGCTCTCTAGGTTGGTCATAACTTTCCTTCCAAGGAGTAAGTGTCTTTTAATTTCATGGCTGCAATCACCATCTGCAGTGATTTTGGAGCCCCCAAAAATAAAGTCAGCCACTGTTTCCCCATCTATTTGCCATGAAGTGATAGGTCTGGATGCCATGATCTTAGTTTTCTGAACCGTGAGCTTTACACCATTTTAAACTAAATGCCCAACTTATTCCTAAAATACATACTCTGCCCACTCTCCAAAAGATGAACAAATCTAAATCTTTCTTCCAAGGAGCTCACAGTCTAGTGCAGTAAAAAACAAAACCAGCCTACTGTAGTTACGTAGATGGCATGAATTTCATAGTTAAAGACTCTACTGTATAAATGGAACTGTATTGTCTTATATCTGAGTTCACCTTAGTTCATAAATCTCAGACTCTACCAAGGGAAGAAATTTAAGGTAACAACATCATTTCTACCATTTTTTCCCTCAACTCTTTTGGATAAAGATTCTGTCAGTTCAGGATTTTTTTGTTCCCCCTTAATTGAAAGGAGGTGTAAATGTCAAGAACTCTGATAGTCTCTGGTACTTTTATTTTGGGTCTGTGGCTCTTCCCTGATCTTGCTCACCATTGTTGAGAAATTCACCCACTACTGTACCCACTGCTCCTCTGCTTATCCCCATGCTTCCATCATGGTTCACACCCCATCTTCCAGCTTTATGACACTCACATGAATGCCTTTTTCTCATTAGGCTTTTCAACTTGCTATAGTTCTTTGGGGAAATGCCAGGTTCAACACATAAGATAGTTGATGATTGGGAGTATAAACTATCAGCTCCTAAGCTGCGACTCTATGCTTCACTTGAAACACAGAGAACTCTCTAGATGCCTGCATCCATCAAAGAATTATTTTACTGTCCTGTCACATTTAATGAATGGCATGAAAGTTCTCTTTTACATCTCAGTCTGCCCCATAGAAAGTCTTCAGGATAAGGATTATGAATGTCTAGCATGAAACTGAGTGAGTGTCACGTGATGAATGCTCAGTCAATTGTCTATTTTAAAACAATGTATAAATGAATTCATAAATACTGAACAAATACTTAAAAACCAAAAGTAACTTCTCCTGGGTACATGTTAGTGATATATTTAGAGTTCTTCCTTGATAATCTTATTTTCAGTCATCTCAAATGAGAACATTGAGGTTTAGTTAAGGAAAACAGATAGAAAATAATAACTGGGAAGATTAATTGGGGAAAGAAACACAGAGATCAATATTGAGCACTAATTATGTTTGAGATCCAATGTCAAGTCACCTGCACTGATTTCTTTGAGGAAGCTTTGCCTGTGCTGGTCAAGTTATGATTTTTAAAATATAGCCAGCAATTTTTCATTCTTAGTTCAGAGAAAGTGATTTTGGACTTCTTTTTAAATGCCTTTTACTAAAACTCAAGGGACAACATCATGACAAACTATCTCACTTAGGTAAGGATACAGATTTTCCAAAATATAGGTGGTAATCTAATTCTGGATAAAATCTAGCTAAAACCTGGCTTTGATGTGAATACTTCCAAACTACTATACTTTAAGTCAAAATCACGAAATCCTGAAACCCAAAGGTTTTATTTCTGGGTGGATTTTCTCTGGTGAATTGTGACTCTGGGAGGAAAAGTTGTCAGAGTTAACATGAACAACCATGCTTGAATGCTAAGCAATGACCAAATAGAATATTCAAGAAAAAGAAGAAGGAAATAATGTTTCTCTGGTCCCTATTAATAACTGGGCATCTGAAGCCATCTCACCCTTAAACAACTGTATAAGATGGGCTAATTACAATGTTGTAGTGATTTTTGCCATACATTGACATGAAGCAGCCACAGGTGTACATGTGTCCCCCCGTCCTGAACCTCCCCACCTCTCTCCCCATCCCATCCCTCTGGTTTGTCCCAGAGCACGGGCTTTGAGGGCCCTGCTTTGTGCATTGAACTTGTACTGGTCATAAGATGGGTATTATTATACTTATTTTGCTGCTGCTGCTAAGTCACTTCAGTTGTGTCCGACTCTGTGTGACTCCATAGAGGGCAGCCTACTAGGCTTCCCAGACCCTGGGATTCTCCAGGCAAGAACACTGGAGTGGGTTGCCTTTTCCTTCTGCAATGCATGAAAGTGAAAAGTGAAGAGTGAAATTGAAGTCGCTCAGTCGTGTCCGATTCTTAGCGACCCCATGGACTGCAGCCCACCAGGCTCCTCCGTCCATGAGATTTTCCAGGCAAGAGTACTGGAGTGGGGTGCCATTGCCTACTCATTTTACACATAGGGAAAATAAGGGTCAGAGAGTTGAGAAAATTTGCTCAGTAAGTGGCAAAGTTTTGTACCTGAGGTCACTGTGTGGAGGGCTAAGACATGCTAAGAGTCATGGCAGGGGCTGAGGGCCTAATTTGGAAAGGCCAGTTGGACACTAAGCACAGGCAGAAATATGGCCAAAGCAGAGCTCAAGATCCAGAATCAGAATTTACGTACAGATGAAGCCTGATGAGAGGATTCAAGCTAAGTACAAGATAAAAGGGAGAATCCAGACTTCACCAGCTTGGAATACGACGCACTGGGACTTAGAACAGTCCATAGTGTATCTGCTACACTGAGTATTAATTGCAGGGAAGAAACTAAAGAGCTCAGAAACTGGAATGAGACTGCCTAGATAGGAAATGTGAACCCACCGCCTATTAGATAAATGACTATAAATAAGTTGTTTGTGCTCAAATTTTCCATCCTCCATTCATAAGATAGGAACAGTAATATCACCAACCTCAACAGGGAAGTTGAAATAATTAAATGTATAAATACATGCAAAACATTAGAACAATACCTGGCACACAGTAAGTGCTAAGCAAGTGTTACATGCCTTGTATGAAAGCTGCTTTCTTGACATAAACAAGTAAGGCAGGTAGGTGGATGAGGCCAGGGTCTACAAATGACCCTCCTCTTAGGAGGCCTCATACCTCTGTGGGTGACACAAAAATGAGTTTGATGATATATAGTAGTAGCTTTGGCATTAGAGATGTTAATTTAGATAAAAGCTTGTCTCCAAGTTAGGAAACAGAAATTTGGAAGTCAGGGGCAGGGCAAGGCTCATGAATTAGCTTAATGAGGGTGATGAGGAGGAGTTAGGTCAGTGATATTTAAGTCAGTGAACTTCTGACCTGGACGTGAAAGGTTCAGGGTTGTTCGATGATACTGGAGTATGGGATGTAATTTACCTATCAGGTAACTGACAAAAGAGGACATTTTTATCCTGTTGAAAATTACCTGGATTTTGAAGGTATATAAAAAGCCTGTAAAAGCCAATAACTTACTCTTTCTCCAGGGTTGGAGTCTGAATCAAATGAGTGAGCCGTTTCCGTGTGAATTAGTTATAATTTGGTAGAGAGTGTTACGATATGGATCATTCACTATAGAGACAGGGGTACAGTGAAGACTAGGTTATAGGTCCAGATGCAGAAAGGAGTGCTCTCCTCACCCTTCATTTATGATGTTGAGGAGCCTTTCATTTGAGAATTACCTAGTTTTTATAAAAGACTAAACTCTTCCATTTTGCCAGGATCTGCTCCCGGGTTTTTCCTTTTGAGAAGTGAGATGGTACTACCTTTTCCTATGTCCAATAAAATACAGGAAACGCATCCACACGGCCATTTTTAAGACTCTAACACATTAGCCCACAACAGGCTTGGCTGGTACCTCCTACAGTTAGTGGTGTTAGCATAAGCCTTCCTTTAATGGTGGCAAAGCTATCACCCAAAGAACATACCTTGCCCTTGGGATAAGTTTTTCAATTTTCTATGAAACATCCAACTTACAATCCAGTTTCTTCCTGATCCCCAGGCTGGGATGTTGATATTAGTTTGACTGGAGATGTGGTGTTCTCCTCAGGTGGCGTTTGCAACCGCTGTACTGCCTTATTGAATACCAGGCAGAGCCGCAAGTCTCTGCTCTGATTCTTTACACATCTACCACCAGCATCAGGTTTTATTAACAGGGGAGACAGCTTCTAATGAAATATAGCCCTTAACTTCCTTTTATATTTGGTAATATCCTGAACACTTTATCCAAATGAAGCATAAAGCACTTACAACTGTGTTTTGCCATTGCACTGACCGAGGAATATATTCATTTGCAGTAACATGGGATTCAATGGAGTGGAAAATAAGCTCTGAAAATTGCTCTTGCCACGAAATTGTATCAATAAATAGGAAAAGCCCATTTAGATTTCACTGACCAATCTCCCCCCTGTGACAGAAATTAATTTGGCCAAGTGGTGTGTATTGAAGATAAGAAGCCAGAGGTACCAGAGGCTGGGTGAGCCATGTGTCAAGACCTGTCTGGCGCAGCTAACCCATTTGACTGCTCACAAGGCCAATGGAGGGTGGCTTTGTGGATGTTTGTTGGGGGCAATGAGTGGGAGACAGGTGAAGGAGGAGGAGAAGGGCTGGAAGAAGTCCCCTGAGGGTCATTGACCATGCTCTTCCTATAGTATCTCTGAGTCTGCTGAAAACTTTCCCCAAAGGAGTCCAGCCCAAGCTAAGAAAATGAAAAGTAGTACAAAATGAATATTGAACTTCTTTGAGTCAGTATGGCTTCTGGCTGTTAATTTCAATACACCATATTCTCATAATAAAATCCTAGCAGACACATTGGAAAATAAACACATGGTTGATCTGAAGCTTATCCATGTGGAGATGAATAAAACATCAAGTTCAGGTGTGAAGTAGTCAATTATGATGTTAAAATTTGTGGAAAATACAAAGACTTGTGATAGATGATATGGAAATAAAGTTAAACCAAGAGTCAGAACTGACAGTTTGTGCCTGATTTTAAACAAGCCATATAATCTCAGGAACTCAGTCACCATATTTGGAAAATGGGCTTAATAAGGATGCTTGCCTATCAGGGTTGCAATCAAGTGAAGTTGTATATGTGAAACTATGGTAATTGTAATGATCTGAAAATATTTTAGATCATCCACATTGATTTTGAACATTAATCCTGATGGTCAATTGTACTTTTTAGAACTACTTCTTTGTGCCACTAGAAGCAGATTTTGTGATGAAAGATGAAGCACATGGGAATCTAAGGAGCTGGATTTGAGTACGGTACTGCCTCTCTTGCTGTAACACAGTGAGCCCTCAAGCAACTAACTTACCATCTCATTTTTCATATCTGCAAAATGAGATGGCTATACTGGATAATCTTTCAAATTCTTTCCAGCACCAAATTATATATGTCTTAGATCAAAGAGGTATAATGGAAACCCAGAGAGTAAACTAGGAATAAAACAGCACATGTTGTAATTTCTAAAACAAACAAAATACCACAGCTCTCATAGTTTGATGTTAAAGGACAAGATCATGGGGGAGATTTTGGAACTGTTTTTAGACATCTGTACTCTCTAGGGTAAACTTGAACTAAAATCACATTACTTGGACTACCATCTGAAACTTTAAGATTTCTCTTTTTCCCTCTCTTTTGAATCTTCTGTTCAATGTCAGTGAAGCCTGATAGAGATTACTATCTCTAAACTTCTCTCCTTTCCAGGTACCCACTGATATTCTTACGTTTTGGCAAAGATGTAAAAACTATGTTTTCATGTGCCCAGTGCCACCCTTGTTGAAGCTAGCTGTATTACTTCCTCTCCTTGCCAGGAGAGCTGCCTTGGGGACCCTCCTCTTACTCTGTATGTGCAGAAAAACACACAGGAGAGCATTCCCGGGCTCTTGCTTGCTAACTAAATCCCCCTAGCCCCACACCCCTGTCCTCTAAATGCTTGTCAAGGAACCCGAACAAGTGATAACTCTAAGTGGCTCCAAGTATAGCAGAACAAGGCTGTCTTCTCCCTCTGAATACTCTTGCCAGACTCTTGCCCCTTCCACCCTGCAGGGTTTCCACTGCTCTCATCAGTCAGAGTCTAGCAGATGATCACACAGAATTGTAGCAGGTGGAACATAGAGGAAAACATTAACTTGTAGTCTGTGTCCCTTTAGCAACGTGGGTGAAGAGAGTCTGTGTTCCATGGCTCCACTTGCCAGTTTCTACTCCTGGGGAAAGTGAACTCCTCCATCAAACTTTAAGAAGATCTATCAGTGCAGAGTCAATAGTGCTTAGCACAAAATGGTAGTCAGGTTTGAGGCTCCAACCTCAGCTTCCTTGGTTAAGTCACCCACGGTATCTATAGCAGCAAGCCAGTTTTCTTTTGGATTACTGAATTAAATATATAAAAACATTCTCTTTGCAAAAGCCCAAATAATACAGGCAAACTAAAGCCTATTTGGGCTTCCCAGATGGCACAGTGGTAAAGAATCTGCCTGCCAGTGCAAGAGATGCAAGAGAGGCCCGTTCAATCCCTAGGTCAGGAAGATCCCCTGGAGTCAGGAATGGCAACCCATTCCAGAATTCTTGCCTGGAAAATTCCACGGACAGAGGAGCCTGATGGGCTACTCTACAGTTCATAGTGTCACGAAGAATCAGCCGTGACTCAAGCACACATACAAAGCCCATCTACCACAGCTTATCATGCCGTGTTCCTACCCAGAGAAAAACTGTCAATTATTTTTTACAAAATGTAGCTGTATGTTATAGGATGATAGATGGGCATGCAGCTGAGGAGTCACTGGGAACCTCCCTGTGGTTTTTTAAGAAGCAATAGAACTGACCAGGTTACCACCACCCTGTAAGTCCCTCCTCAAGATTTATAAGAAAGGAAGTGGGATTGTGATTTGTTAGTTTAGAGAGGGTGCTGTGGGTTTCCCGTCCATCTCTGTGGGAAATAGAGGAGGTACTTTGGCCTAATCCTCAAGTCAAAGGAGGAAAGCTCCAAGAAAACCACTTTTATATTTTGAGGATGTCTACAAGAAGAGGAAACTGACTTCTAATTTCCTGATTGGACATCTGCTCAGGGAGTGGACTTGTTGATCTTCACTCAGCACCTGTTGGGGAAAGGTGAAAATATATTGATAGAGAGGGCAAAGTGGACATGGAGGTTTCTATGCCTGAAGTGGACATGGAGGAAGGGGGCTTAAATGCTCTCGTTGCTGCTCTGACTGAGGCAGCTGACTTCCACGAGAGGAGACTCTGTCAATAGGAGAGTGTGGTTTGGACCACTTGGAAGGTGGGTCAGTAGAGGTCAAGCCAGAGCTTTTCATGTTTTTCAGGAAGACTTCTTCCTAATGCCTGTCAGCTCAGTGGCTTCAGAGGCCAGACTGTGTCAACCAAGAACATATTTCAAAGACACAGCAACTTCAGCTCCACCTCTCTACTCCAGTACACTGGAGCTGAAAGAGAGACCTAGAAGAGACAGAAGAAGAAAAAAAAGAACAGACCAGGCATTCTCCTCACTCTAAGTTCCCCAGACAGGGTCAGGCTGAATGAGGTAGAAGGAAAGATGTGAGACTGATGATTTAAAATGGGAAACAAGTTCATTTGTATCATTTTTTAAAAAATCTGCACATAAGCAGATATCATAAAATATTTTTCTTTCTCTGACTTACTTTATTCAGTGTAACAATCTTGAAGTTCGTCCATGTTGCACAGATGGCAGTATTTCATTCTTTTTAATGGTTGAATAATATTCTATTGTATATATGTACCACATCTTCTTTATCCATTCCTCTGTCAACGGATATTTAGATTGCTTCTATGTCTTGGCTATTGCAAACAACGCTGCAACGAACATTAGGGTACATATATCCTCTATAATCATATTTTTCTCTGGGTATATACCCAAGAGTGGGAGTGCAAGATCATATGATAACTTTAGTTTTAAAGGAAACTGCATACCATTCTCCATAGTGGTTGTACCAATTTACATTCCTACCAACAGTATAGGAGGGTTCCCTTCTCTCCACACCCTTTCCAGCATTTATTGTTTATGAATTTTTTGATGATGCCCTTTCTGACTGGTGTGCAGTGATATCTCACTGCAGTTTTGATTTGCATTTCTCTAATAATTAATGATGTCGAGCATCTTTCATGTGCTTCTTAACCATCTGTATGTCTTCTTTGGAGAAATGTCTGTTTAGGTATTCTGCCCATTAAAAAAACATGCTAGGTATACTCAGGAATATAAATCTTAAAAGATACACTCAACTTCAAAGGTTTACAAACTGTTCAATAAATAATCTCTATTTGGAGGGTCAGAATTGCTAATTAAATTGTTTGAATATTAAAAAATTAATAAACTGGGATACAGGTATAGGACTAAACTGAAGTATTAATATGTGAAAGTGATCAAAAAGCTGTGAGTTCTGTGCTGCATATCATTAAGGGTTTGAACACAGAGATTCAATGTCATTAAAGATAGCTATTGAAAAAAATAAAGCAATTCCATATTTGTATCCCAATGAACTGAACTCTTCAATAAACCAGGTAGGTGCAGGAGGATCTTGGGTTATTTTTAACATTAATAATATCATAATGTATATATCATACTGTAACTTGCTTTTTCTCATTGGGCAATATGTCTCCAAGATCTTCATATGTTAATACACTTGTATTTTGTAGTAATTTATAACTGCTGCATAGACTTCCACAGTCTGGTGTTCCTAGAGTTTGTTTAGCCATTCTGTGGTTGATGGGTTTTCAGCTGTCATGAAATAGCCTGATGATTAGCCCAGTTAGACTGTGAGAGACAGCAAAGTTTGACACAGATCTCTAAAGTAGGACCATGCCTTCTGAACCACCTAAGGACATGCCCATAATTTCTGAATCCCTGGTCCTCTCTAAGGCTAGGTTTTAAGGATGAAGATCGGGGAAAGTGACAGAACAGGTTCCCTAGGGGGAGTACTGTCTTCTTCAACTTCCTAGTTATTGTTCTTCAAAACTCTGTTTTAATGAGGTAGAGCAAGGCCAGTTATTTCAGGTCAAAACTTTTTTTTCTCACCTAAGAACTGAAGTGAATTCATTCCTTCTTCCAAATTTTGGTTCTGTGGCAATTAACCACTAATGTTAGAAAAGTATTCCTAAAATCTTGAAATAGAGATTTACTGCAAACTCAAGGATTTATTAAAACAAATTTGCTTACAGTTAGATATAATATTTAGATATAATATTTCATGTGCATTTGTCAAATACATATATTTTAACCTCTAATTTATGTTTTCAAAGTAATACATCTTCATAACAGGAGGGTATTTTTCTGGTGATACTTTGCCTCATTGCCATAATTACTGAATAGGTATAAGGGTATCCAAATAACTACATGCAATATTAAACATACATATTAAAAATTCTGAGTTCAGAATACATTAATGATTTCACATTCTGTAGGCCTTTGGTCATCATGGTCAAATATCTATAAATATATCTTAAAATTTAGTGAGCTCCTTCTCCTAAGAATTTTTGAATATAGATTCCAGATGGTACAGCATTATAGTTCGACATCTATATACACCACAAGTCTAGTTGTAAGCCATCACCATACAGTTGACTTCCTTCACTCTCACCTCCCCCAACCCCCTTCTAACTAACAGATTCATATCAGTTCTCTGAGTTTGATTTTGTTTTATTTTGTCTTGGCTTTTTTTTTAGACTCCACATATGAGTGAAATTATACAGTATCTGTCTTTTTCCATCTGACATATATCACTTGGTATGTTTCTTTAGATTCTCTGCCCATTTTAAATTATGTTTGTCTGTGTTATTGAGTTCTTTATATTTTTGGATATTAACTCCTTATTGGATATGTGATTTGTAAATGTGTTCTCTCAGTTAGTAGGCCAGAGTTCCACAGAAGTCACCACTTACATTTTCTCATAGAAATTTTATGGTTTCAGGTCTTACATTCAAGTCTTTAATATACTGTGAGTTAATTTTTGTAAAAGGTATATGATACACATGATCTCTGCCAAAAGGCCAGGAAGCGATGCATATGATTTAAAATTATAGCCTAGTTTCATTCTTTTGCATTTTTCCCATTGTCCAGTTTTCCCAGGACAGTTTATTGAAGGGATATGCTTTTCTGAATTGCATTATATTCCTTTTCATAATTATCTGCATTTGTGTGAGTTTATTTTTGGGATGTCAGTTCTATTCGATTTATCTCTGTGTGATTTTGGGCCAGTACCATACTTCTTGATTACTATACTTTTGTAGTATAATTTGAAATAAAGGATCATGTTACCTCCAGCTTTGATATTCTTTCTCAAGTTTGTTTTGGCTATTCTGGATCTTTTGTGATTTAATACAAAATTTAGAATTATTTGTTCTAGTTCTGTGAAATAGGCCATCAGGATTTTGGTAGACATTGCATTGACTCTGTAGATTGCTTTGGGTAGTATGGCCATTTTAATTATTTTAATTCCTCCAATCCATTAACAAGTTATTATTAACAATATTTTTTTGTTTCATTAACAATATTTTTCTTTAATTTTTTTTTATCAGAAACTTTTAGTTTTCAGTGTACAAGTCTTTCACCTCCTTTATCAAAATTCACTGCTGGATATATTATGCTTTTTGATACAATTGTAAATGGGATTGTTTTTTCACTGTGCATTATTTATGTATGGAAATACCATAGATTTATGTCTGTTGATTTTATATCCTATAACTTTACAGAATTCATTGATTGATTCTAACAGTTTTTGATGGAGTCTTAAGGGTTGTTTATACACAATATCATGTCATCTGTGAATAATGATGGTTTTACTTCTTTGTCTCCAATTTGGGTGCCTTTATTTTTCTTGCCTAATTTTAGTGGAATTTCTAATGCCAAATTGATTAAGTGTGATGAGAGTGGGTATCCTTATCTTCTTCCTGATGTTAGAGGAAAAGTTTTTAGCCTTTCACCATTGAATATGATGTTGGCTGTGTGTTTTTTACACATGGTCTTAATAATGTTGAGGTAGGTTTTATCAATACTAACTGTGTTGAGAATTTTTATCATAAATAAAAGTTGAATTTTGTCAAATGCTTTTTCTGCTTCTTTAACACATTAATGACCAGGGGAATTTTGCAGAAACTAATGCCTGTGGGTAGCAGTTTGTTATCTAAGTGAATATTTAAATGTCTCCAATTAATAGCATTTCGTTAACAAAAGACATATTAATACATCTCTGGTCATTGATGTGTTAAGATGATCGTATGATTTTTTCCTTCATTTTGTTAATATGATGTATTATGTTGATTGATTTGTGGATGTTGAACCATCCTTGCATCCTTGGGATAAATCCTGCTTGATTGTGGTGTATGATCCTTTTAAAGTATTATTGGATTTGGTGTGCTAATATTTTGTTGAGAATTTTTGCATCTATGTTGATCAAGGATAATAGCCTGCATTTTTACTTTTTGTAGTGTCTTTGTCTGGTTTTGGTACAAGGGTAATAGTGCTCCAAAAATAGGTTTGGTAGGTTTCTCTTCTCAAGTTTTTAAAAAGAGATTTGAAAATAGAAATTAAATCTTCTTTGAATGTTTTGTAGAAACCTTAAGTGAAAACATCTGGTCCTGGGTTTTTGAATTTTGGGAAATTTTTATTACTGTTTCAATGTCCTTACTAGTAATCAGTCTATTCAGATTTCTTCATGATTTTAGTCTTAGAAGATGGTATGTTTTCCATAAACTTAGCCATTTATTTAATGTCCAGTGTATTGGCATATAATTTTGTATTAGTCTCTTATGATCATTTATAATTTTTGTGGTATCAGTTGTAACTTCTCTTTCATCCCTGATTTTATTCAAGTTCTTTCTCTCTTTCCCTTGATGAGTTTGGCTAAAGGTTTATCAGTTTCATTTTTCTTTTCAAAAAACGGTTCTTAGATCATTGATCTTTGGTAAGTCTCTTTTATTTATGCTCTGATCTTTAAAATTTCCTTAATTCTACTAATTTGGGGCTTTTATTTCTAGATTCTTTAGATGTAAGCTTAGATTGCTTACTTAGGATTTTTCTTATTTCTTGAAGTAGACAGTATTGCTGTAAATTTATTTCTTAAATTTTAGCATGTAATATTTCTGTTATCATTTGTCTGTAGTGTTTTTTTTTTTTTTTAATTTCTCTTTTGGCTTTTCAGATGGCCCATTGATTGTTCAGTAACATGTTGTTTAATCTCCATTTTTTTCTTGATTGATTTCTAATTTCATAGCATATGATTGGAGAAAGTGCTTGATATGATTTTAGTCTTCTTGGACTTAACTTAAGTGATCTATTCTGGAAAATGTTCCTTGGGCACTGCAGAAGAATATATTATACTGCCTTTGAATGAAATGTTCTACATAGATCTTTTAAGTCTATCTGATCTGATGTTTCATTTATAGCCAATGTTTCCTTATTGACTTTCTGTCTAGAATGATACATCCATTGTTATATGGGATATTAAAGTCCCTTACTATTATTGTATTGCTTTCAATATTTTCCTTTAAGTCTATTAATATTTGCTTTATATATCTTGATGATCCTCTGTTGGGTGCATATACATATATAAATGTTGTATCATTTGCTGAATTGACCCATTTCTCATTATGCAATGTTCTTCTTTGTATTTTATTACAGTCTTCTTTTTAAAGTCTATTTAATCTGATATGAATATTGCTTCTCCAACTTTCTTTTCATTCCATTTGCTAATGGAATATCTTTTTCCATCCCTTCATTTTCAATTTGTTTTTTCTTCTGAAGTAATTCTCTTACAGGCTGCATATAGATGGATCTTAGTTTTTTACATCTGTTTGGCCACTCTATGTCTTTTGACTGGTGAATTTAGTCTAGTCAGTTTTAAAGGAATTCCTGGTAGTTATTCAGGCTTTCCTGATAGCCCAGTTGGTAAAGAATCTGCCTGCAATGCAGGAGACTTGGATTTGATCCCTGGGTTGGGAAGATCCCCTGGAGAAGGGAAAGGCTACTCACTCCAGTATTCTGGCCTGGAGAATTCCATGGACTGTATAGTCCATGGGGTCACAAAGAGTTGGACTCCACTGAGCCACTTTCACTTTCATGTACTTATTTGGGTTTCCCTGGTGGCTCAGCAGTAAGGAATCCTCTTGCCAATGTAGCAGACACAGGTTCAGCCCCTGTGTTGGGAAGATCCCCTGGAAAAGGAAATGCAACCTACTCCTGTATCCTTGCCTGGGTAATCACATGGACAGAGGGGCCTGGTAAGTTACAGGGCATGGGGTTGCACACGTACTTATTCACATTTTATTAATTATTTTTGTAGTTCCTCTCTGTTTCTTTCATTTCTTTCTTACTTTCCTTGTGCTTTGGTGGTTTTCTTTAGTTTTATGCTTAGATTTCTTTCTTATTTTCTTTTGTATATTCACTATAAATCTTTTCTTTTTGGTTACTGTGAAGTTCACATATGATATCCTATGTAAGTAGTAGCCTGTTTTAAGTTTGTTGAAACTTAAATTTGAACATTTTCCAAAGCTTTATCTTTTTACTCCCCACCATGTTTTATGTTTTTGATAATACATTTTGCATCTTTTTCTTTTATACATCCCTTAAATGATTACTGTAAATTATTTTGTTATTTCTACTACTTTTATCTTTTAGCCAACTTGATGGACATGAGTTTGAGTAAACTCTGGGAGTTGGTAATGGACAGGGAAGCCTGGTGTGCTGCAGTCCATGGGGTCGCAAAGAGTCAGACACGACTGAGCAACTGAACTGAACTGATATTTTAGCCATTATGCTTGCTTTATAAATTATTGGCCCACTACCCTTATTATATATTTATCTCTTCCAGAGAGATTTTTATTTTTTTGTTTTTGTATTATTGATTAGTGCCATTTCTTTTCAGCTTAAAAATGTCTCATTAGTATTTCTAGTAGGGCTGATTTAGTGGTGATAAACTCCCTTAATTTTTTCTCTCTTGGAAACTCTTGATCTCTCCTTAAATTCTGAATGATAACCTTGTTTGATAGAGAAATCTTGGTTGGAAGCTTTTTTTTTTCCTTTTGGCACTCTGAATATATCATGCCACTCCCTTCTGGCCTGTAAAGTTTCTGATGAAAATCTGCTAGTAGCCGTATGGCATTTCCCTTGTACATAACAAGTTGTTTTTCTTTTGCTGCTTTTAGGATCTTCTTTTTCCTTAACTTTTACCATTTTAATTTTTATATGCTTTGGTGTGTCTATTTGAATGCTTCTCTGGGTTTCCTGGACCTGGATGTTTGTTCCCCTCCCTGAATTAGGAATGTTTTCAGCCATTATTGTTTCAAATAATTTTTCTGGCCATTTCCTTCTTCTCCTTCTGACACTCCTATTATGTGAATGTTATTCCACCTGATGTTGTCCCAAAGGTCCTATAATTTTTCTTCACTTTTTGAAAATTGAAAAAAAAAATGCTGCTCTGCTGGGATGAGTTCCATTGTTTTGTCTTCTAGCTTACTGATTCATTCTTGTACCTCATTGTATCTGCAATTGAATCCCTCTAATGTGCTTTTCAGTTTAGTTATAACTTCTGTTTGGTTCTTATTTTCTATCTGTTGAAGTGCACGCTGTGTTCAACCATTCTTCTCCTGAGTTCAGTGAGCATCTTTATGACCATGACTTTGAACCCTTTATCAGAGGGATTGTTTATCTCCATTTTGGTCAGTTCTTTTTTGAGGTTTTTTAAAATTTTTTTCTCTTCCTTTGATTGGAATATATTCCTCTGTGTCCTCATTTTGCTTAATTCTCTGTGTTTTTTCTATGTATTAGGTATATCAGTCATCTCCCAGTCTTGAAAGAGTGGCCTGACCTGTGGGGCTCAGAAGCTCAACCCTGCTTGTCCATCTTGTCCTCTTATTGTTATGGGGCTGCAGATATCATGGAGCACTAGCTGGCCCACACCAGCTATGGGGCCCAGCAGCTGCTGCCACAGTGTGCTGGAGGGAAGAGCTCTTAGTAGGGTGCCCCCACTGGCATAATAGGTTAAACGAAGACTTCCAAAATGGCTCCTGTTAGTGGCAATATTAACAAGGTAGCCTGAACGTACATAATGGCTCTCACCAGTGACCCATTCCTGGGGAGTGACCCAGCTGGCTCCTGCTTCTTTGGCAGACACTTCAAAATTAGTAAGTGGGTCACATTCATCTATGGTTCACGTGCTTTTCAAACTGGTGTTTTTGCACTGGTTTGGGTTTGAATGAGTCTGCTTGTGAACCCTTGAAGAGTGGGTTTTCTGTTCCCTGCAGTTCTATAATTTTCCTGGACATATTTTCTGTTGGTTTTCAAAGTCATATGTTCTAGGGGCTCATCTATCCAACAAAGGATCAAAAGGTTGAGGTGTTTGATGTTGGACTCATCTCTCACTCCTTTGTGGATCACTGCAGCTGGGGTGTGGGCTTTTCCTTAGCAAGCCCATGTCTCTGCCTCTCCTACCCATCTCAATGTTGCCCTTCACCCTTTGTTGTGGAGGCTCTGTTGATCCAGTTTTCATTCCCCTCCTGAGGGGATTAATCTATATATAGTTTTAGATTTGTTGTCTCTGTGGGAGGAGGTAAACTCAGGATCTTACTACACTGTCATCTTGAACCTTCTTTCTAGGAATTTTCTATTTTTTTGGCCTTTGCAACCTACCTCATGAAACTTTAGAATGAGTGCATCACACTATTCACCCAATAGATTTTTCTTAGAAATATCTCTTCTTTGTTTTCCCCTAAGAGAAGAAAAATATGACATAATCCTTTTCTCATCTATGAATGGGGCATTTTTGTAAAAATACAATTTGAGCATTTGTATTGATTTTCTGATTGTCTCTTGTATTTGGTTCTTAGTGTTAAATTTTTAGCAACAAATACATTATTGTTATTATTATGTACCAACCCAGGTTGCCTGATGGAGTGATTGTGTTCCTAGTCACTGTTAGAAAGAATGGCTGCTTCAGATATTTTCTCCTGATTTATAATTGTATTCTAAGCTCCATTTGCAGGTGTCAGTCAAGTGGCCACTATATATTTTACAGATAATATAATATCTGTATTTTATATATATATATATATATATATATATATATATATATATATATATATATAATCTGTATATATCTCCTTTCTCCCGAAAACTTGGCTCTCAGATGAACCAACTGCCAGTGGCTTTTAGCACTTTTTTCCTCTAAGGAAAAAGTAAAAACAAATCACTTAGTATATTTGGAAAATCTTCTGTTGGAAGGATTTATAGAACCACGGGACCATAAGGGAAACTAACCCATAGAGTCCATTCCCCTGCCCCAGGCAGGTCAGCAGTTGGTATCCCAAGTATACTGACCCTCCTCTTCTTATCGCTTTTCAGAATAAGAGATTGTATTTCTCACTCTGGATGATCCATTCTAATATTTAATAATCCTCAATGTAGGCTATTTCTCTTTTAGCCTCTCTAAGAGATAGAGTTGGAAACTATCGGTTTCTTGTCTGTATGTATCTACAGTACTTGGCTGAGACTTGGCATTGGTAGGTGAGGTAATTTGCTACATTTGAAAACATTATCTTTCTTTAACACAGTTTGTGTTTTTATCATTTGTGTGGTTTTCTTCGATGCTTTCTCCAAGTGCTCAGGGTCAGATCCAGAAAAGCTACCCGTGTCATGTTGCTGTGGGCATATAGTGGGCCAAATGCTAAGAGGACCCTCAAGATTTCCTAACAATAGACATGTGTGGAAAAGACAGATGGCTTCCTTTGTATCTGATAGATTCCCACTGACTGAACATCTGTGAGAGGAATGAAAGGTATTTACTTTGAGATCCCATTTGTATCAGTAGGAAATCAAATGTAAGCCTTTGAACAGTTTCCAGAAGTAAAGGCGGAAGGCTTTGCAAGTCTGTTGCTTCATTCCCCCTTCTAACCACCATTTCCCTCACTGCTTGACATTAAGCAGAGCTTGCTCTATTGTCTCATCTTTTGTGATGATACCAGCCACCTAAAGCTAGTTAGCCACAGGACACAGGTCAAACCAATAGAACATTCTGGCAGGGTCACATGGCCTACATCCTGGAGATGTATACCACAGTACAGAGTGACTTTTCCTTTTTTTTTAACCTCTCACCTTCATCTGTTCATCACAGGGAAGCAATTCTGGGATTGATATATGGTAAGAGAGTCCTGGGAGAAGGAAATGGCAACCCTCTCCAGTACTCTTGCCTGGAAAATACCGTGGACGGAGGAGCCTGGTGGGCTGCCGTCAATGGGGTCGACAGAGTCAGACACGACTGAAGCGACTTAGCAGCAGCAGCAGCAAGACAGTCCCAGATGGCCCAGTAGTAAAGAATGTGCATGCCAGTGCAAGAGATGCAAGAGACACAGTTTCCATCCCTGGATCGGAAAGATCCCCTGGAGTAGGAAATGGCAACCCACTTCAGTATTCTTGCCTGGAAAATTCCATGGACAGAAAAGCCTGGTGGGCTACAGTTTGTGGATCTCAAGGATTTAGACATGACTGAGTACACACAAGGGATTATGCATAGATTTTGTTGATAACTCAGATTATTTTTCATAATGAAAATATACATAGAATTAGGGATGCTTTTACCCTCTAGATTTCTTCCTAATATCGAGGTAACAGGGTACAGGAATAGTAACTTGAAGTTTCTCAGAAGGCACAGACTAAAAAGGAGTTGAAAAGTTTTCGAAGAAATCTCACATAGTCTACAAAAGATAAGAATTTTTAAATTAAGCATATTCTTATTGAGCCTTTGTTATGGCACTGTGTTATGTGCCACACAAGATGTGGTAGCTATCTTCAATAACTTACTTAGCCTAGTCAAAGAAGACCCTTACAGTAAGTGATATTAAGTAATAACAGTTATTGCAAATCAGGTGTGCCTACATTTAGTCTTGAAAAATTAGTGAAATCCAGTTAGGTAAAAGAGAAGAGGAGGGGCAAGAGAAGGCAGTAAGAAAAAGAATAGCTTCTGCAAGGAACCACAAATTATCCAGGATGGTGGAATATATACTACAAGGAGGAGAGATGATAAGATGTCAGGATGGATAGGCATGATGGGTGGGGAACAGTTTACAAAGCATTTGGGAGTTAACCTGAAGACAATAATAAATCATTGCTGGCAAAGGCATAATCATATTTGTGGTTTAATGGTCATTTGTGTGGGTGGGAGGAGAGAGGTTTGAAGAAGAATAAATTGATGGAGACAAAGTTGGAGTCAGGGAAACCATTAGAAAAATTGTTGAAATAATTGATGAGATAGACTTAAACTAAGGTAGTATCATTTATGATGGAAAGAGTTTTATTGGAAATGGAATGTGAACCATACTTCCGAGGAAGAACAAATAGAATTTCATTGATTGACTATGGCAGTTGAGGGAGAAGAACCTCCAAATTTTGGTTTCAGAAGAGAAGACACTGAATTTAGTTTTCACTTTATGAATTGTACAGTGTCTACGGGATATCCAAGTGGCAATGGCCAGTGAGTCTGGAGCTTTCTTTGATAGTCCTCAGTATATATCTATAAATGAAGTCATGACAGTAGGTGAAATTACAAAGGAATTTTACACTGCTCTTGCCTTACCCTAGAGCACACCTATCCTGGTATTGATTATGGTGTTCTACGTCTTCAGGATCACTTTTTTCTTGGACATTAGTGAGCAAATCCTTCCATTGTTTCTGCTTTCTGAACTCTATGAACTCTCACCTTCTATTATTACAATCTCATGAATATTTCATGATCCATTCTAGTTTTCATGAGGATATGGACAAATGTCATCTTCTTTGTGGCATAAATAAATGTCTTAATTTGGGTATTAGCCATGCTCATACATCAAAGTAAAATGAGATTAAAGAAAAGCCCTTCTACTGTATGTTGATGCTTCTGAGGTAGCTTCATCAGTGACAGTTCCTTGCCTTGTTACTAGATGTGGAGGCGGTTGTTTTACTTGTAATTCTATTCCTTGACTACAAGAATTAGAATCTAAAAACCTTTGTCACTGTTGTTTTCCACAGAATAGTCTATATATCTATTCATCCCTGACCGTGAGTTGTGAGTGTTTATAGAAATGGGGGTGGGGAAGAGGAGGGGCTTTCAGAACTTGGTTTTCTAAGGCCTGACAAAAGAGTAAATATTTTTAGATTAAAAAAAAACCCAACAATTTAGAGCAGCAACTAAATGCATCTCAGTGTTCTGATGATTTGAATGTTCTAAATGAGGAAGCACTGGAGCAGCATCTGTGCTTGTCTCCTTGCCACATCTCTGATTCCCTTTGAGTCCCTGGGAAGTAAGATGACTCTGAGCACCAATTGCTCACAAATTTCTTCTTCTCTTCTGAAATAAATCTGTGCTAGCAAGTCTCCTAATATGCAGATGCTGCTCTGTTGAGTCAAAGAACATTCTAAGTAGAGGCATTTGCATTCTGATGATGAGTTTCTGCACTTTTAAAATGAGACTCTTGAGGAGTCAGGTATGTTTCCTGAATCTATTAGAATAGATGGAATAGATTCCATGCCCATTTTTCTGCTATTTTATTTGTTCTGGGGTTAAGACCCTATTGGAGATGTATGGCTCTATATAAAAAGATGAGCTTTGCCCCAAATATCTAGATGATTATACCAGTTCTCTGCTTTCTTTGACTAGTGAAGACAGAGCACAGCTCTCCTTGAACACATGGGGGATGTGGGTATGGGAGGAAGTTGCTGATGTGAACTGGATTCTCATGGTTCACCCTAGCTCATTTGATTTTAGGGGTAAGGCTTCTGTATTAGTAAAAAAAAAAAAAAAAAAAGCTGCCAATTGGAGTTCATGTTGAAGGTTCCAGTACATTGTATTCAGGATAGTTTTTATTTAGATGGTAAAAGAGTCAAAAATTCTAATGAGTCTGATGGACTTATTGAACTTGAGAGAGGTAACCGTCTGGGAGCAGGAGAATGAAGGGTGAAAGAGTAGGTTTGAGGCAGAAATATGGCCATCAGGATGGGCTCTGGAGATGGACCAACCATTTATCATAGCAAGAGGGTCATGCAAACTATTTTGGAGTTCAGAGTGGTACTGAAAACAGAAATTTGAAAAATGTAAAAATTACTCAAAATTGGGTAGGATTTATCTGGTCTGGTACTTACATCAGAACATTTAACTACAAAGATTAAGAAATGACCATCTTTATAACCAATGTGAAGCTAATTCACCCAGAAGCAGCAGCCTGGTATTAATGGTGGCATTGGTGCCAAAGAAGTTGGCAGGCAGCTTTCTGGGTACTGCCATAACCAGGGGTGTTGTTAGCATGTACCTTCATAGACTTTTGCATAAGTTGTAGTAGCAGCAGTTAAGTGCAGTGACCGGAAAACTAAGAGCAGTCTCAATGAATAATTGTCTTTCTTGATGTTATTCCCAGGCTCAACCTGGCAAATTATTTTTTACCTCCATTTATCTACTGTGGTTATATGCACTGCTGTAGCAGGGCATGTTTAGGGTTCTCTCTGTCTCTCTCTTTCTTTCTTTCTCTTTCACATACATCTACAGACCCCTATAGGTCAGATGGCATTGTTTAGAGGCTGTAAGATTTATCTGATGACCCAGAATTTTGCTGATACAGGTCACCACAGAATATAATGTGGCCATTTTAGGATAGATCATGACCATCTAAACAGAAGGCAGGGGTCTGAAACACTTTTGAGCCTGGTGGACCAAGAAAAGTCAACTTAAGTGGCAAGATCAGCTCCATAAACCAGGACAGTTAGGGTACAAAATAATTCTATGGGCTCAAGTCAGAAATGGTAAGAAAACTACTGCAACTCTTTTACCTCTAAACTATACCAAGTTACATTTCATTGTCATGCTCTGGGGCAGCTATTGTTCACTGTCTCCGGTTAGGTCTCTTAAAGTCAGAGCCCAAGTCAGAGATTTGAGTGCACATGATTTATAAGGGGGATGTTCTCAGGAGAAAGGGAGAGAAGGTAGTAAGATAGTGTCAAGGAAAGAGTTAAGCAAACATTTGGGCTCAGCTTGATCCTGTGGGAGCCCTGGAACATAAAATGCACCGTGGAGTTCTACCTTGAAGGGAAGGGATTGCATTTTTGTACACGGATTCCCCCCAGTTCACTTAGCATAGGCGTAGGCATGGCCTAACACCTTGGGCGAAGTGGCTTTTGCCTGGATGTGGGCAATTACCCAGAGAGGATCACTCACAGCTGCAGGCAAAGATTCTCTGTCTATAACACAGGATAGAGGAGTTAGCAGGTAAACAGAAGTGTTGACCCCACCCTGTGTTTTCAGATGAGATAACTGAGACACAAAGTGAGGCTTTTTTAAGAAAATGTTTAATTGGAGTATAATTGCTTTAGAAGGTTGTGTTAGTTTCTGCAAAGTGAATCAGATACATGTATTACATATATCACCTCCCTCTTGAGCCTCGTTCCCAGCTCCCTCCCGCATCCCACCCTCTAAGTCATCACTGAGCGCTGAGCTGAGCTCCTTGTATTATACAGCAGCTTCCCACAAGCTGTCTGTTTTACACATGATGGTGTTTATATGTCAGTGCTGCTCTCTCAGTTCAGCTCTTCCACCAGTCAGCGGCAGAGCATAGACGTATATGGAGCTAGTGAACATAGATTACAGGATAGAGGTTGACTGGTTTTTACCCTCTACTGTTCTGTCTATGCACGTGTCCCTGGGTATATAACTAGTGTGTGCGTGCTCAGTCACGTAGTGTCCTACCATTTGCAACCCCATGGACTGCAGCCCACCAGGTTCCTCTATCCTTGGTATTCTCCAGGCAGGAATACTGGAGAGTGTGGGTTGCCATGCCCTCCTCCAGGGGATCTTCTTGACCCAGGGATTGAACCCAAGTTTCCTGTGTCCCCTGCATCGCAGGCAGATTCTTTACCACTTGAGTCCACCAGAGAAGTAGGTACCAAAAACAGAAATTAAAGCATGGAATGGAATTCCTGGAATCTTGGATGTACCTGAGGTACACACGGAAGCACCAGCATTACTTCAGTTGGTCAAGACGCAGTTCTCCATGAATCTCTTGCATTTCCCTAAGTCTTGTGAGAAGAAGGACTGACTGCCTTTACTCCTAACTATCTTTTCAGTAATGTTGTATAGTCAAAGTCTTGGAAGATGGAGATAGTGTCTCTTTCCCTCTGAGCAGGGGCAGGCATGCTTGCTCTCTATTATATAAGGTTTGGGTTTCCTAAGCTCAGTTTTTCTCTCTAGTAATGTAAAGTATTGAGTACATAGATGTCACTTGGCCCAGTATGCATTGCCTGATGAGAACTGGGCTCAGGGAACTGATGCAAAAGTGATATACTCTAGCCACTATTGCTATGAGGAATAAAACCTCCTTTGTTTCTGACCCAGAAGTCTCATGTCTTCTGCCAGTGCCCATGAAACTGTGGCGGGCTAACTTGTTACTTGTTAGCATGCAAGTAGTGTAAAATCTTAGACCTGTCAAGTGATTGACCAATATATTACCACTTCTTGATTAATGAAAGGAGCTTTAACTTTGTGATTGGTAATTTGACTGTCTAGGAAAGCTTTAGAAGTTGCTTTTCCCCCAGAAAAAAGTATTCATGACAGTGCCAAACAATGATATGTCTACAATGTGCCTTTAAAATAATTTGCTCTCACAAGGATGAAGAGCCTCTTCATTAGATTAGTCAATTAAATTAATGTAATTAGATGGATTGCTTAATGGCCCCAGTTCTTCATCCCCTAGATCAGTAAGATGTTAACAGGTGTTCCGCAAGCAGAGTTTTAAAAATGCTTGCATGATTTAGGTTTGCCCTTTTATCTCTGCCATTACCACGAAATAACAAGCCCACTAGTCCTAGGATGTAATTTGAGGCGCATGGAGTCGACACTGTCCCAGGCTTACCCAGACTAGGCCAGCTGACCCCTCGCTGTCCAAAGGCATGTGAGAGTACAAGCCAAGGCTAGCCAAACATCTCTGCTAAGGCCATTCTAGATCAATCAACCTACAAACTTGACAGTTAAGTGAATGGCTGTTTTGTTTATCTTATTAATTTGGGGGATAGTTTATTACACAGAAAAAAAAAATTGTCACAGCTTTCCAAATGAATACATTGCTTTCATTTTTTTTTTTTTTTTAGTAGACTTGGGGACGGTGTTGCTCAGAGTTAGCTGTTGCAGCTCCAAACTACACATCTCAACTTTCAAAGCTACATGAACTCTGCTCTCTCTCTATTTGTTTTATATGGACAGACTAGGAGGCTTCCTTCCTTCCCTGCCTCCCTCCTTCCTTCCTCCTTTCTTCCTTCTTGGCCTCCCTTCTTTCCCTCCCTCCCTTCTTTCATTTGTTGCTTAATTTATTAAAGATTAATAAACTAACTTTTAGCAGACAGGTCCTGAGCATACAAAGATTAAAAGCTCATATATATGAGTTTTTTTTGAGGCAGGCAGATTCTTTACCACTGCCCCACCTGGGAAGCCCTTTGAGGACATACACAGAGGAAAATATAAGTAGATATAAGTATTAACAGGATGTGTGCCTGCTGGGAACACAAAGGGCCAGTCAAAAGCCTCTGAGACATGGGCATGGGCAGCTTCACTAAAGAGGCATGGACTCAGGATTGAATAGGGACTGCCACAGTTACCCCTGAGTTCATGCTGGTACAATCAACATGGATTTTCCTACTCAGGAACCTACTCTATGCTATGCACTTTGCTAGGCATGACTTGTATTCAGTTCTTTCAAGGACTTTATCTTTTTAGCTTAATTGCAGTAGCTTGGCATGCCTCCTTTATTTATGGGATAGCTATCTCTGAGATAAGTTGCACTTTAATCTGATGTCAATATTTAAACCTTATTGTGAGTCTTTCAGTTCCTTCCATCCTCCCTTCCTTCCTTCAATTGTTTTTTTTTTTTTTGGAATTGATATGATCTTTATTTTTTTTTTTAAATTCTCTTTTCAATTTTATTTTATTATTATTTTTTTAATTTAATTTTATTTTTAAACTTTACATAATTGTATTAGTTTTGCCAAATATCAAAATGAATCCATCACAGGTATACATGTGCTCCCCATCCTGAACCCTCCTCCCTCCTCCCTCTCCATACCATCCCTCTGGGTCGTCCCAGTGCACTAGCCCCAAGCATCCAGTATCATGCATTGAACCTGGACTGGCATCTCGTTTCATACATGATATTTTACATGTTTCAATGCCATTCTCCCAAATCTTCCCACCCTCCCCCTCTCCCACAGAGTCCATAAGACTGTTCCATACATCAGTGTCTCTTTTGCTGTCTCGTACACAGGGTTGACAGAAAGGGTCAGACTGGATTATTGCAGGATGCACCCCTACACACACACACACACATACCACACTGGAGAAAGGCAGGGGTCCGGTGACTGATTTGCTGGGTCTAAGTAGTCAAAAGGAAGGTCTCCATTATGGACTGGAAAATCTGTTTTTACATCCTTTCCCTTATGAATGTTCAAGGTGCTATAAATACACCATTCTCTGTCTTATCAACTTGGCCCCTATAATCGAGGAAGTAGTCCTCATTCTCAAACCTAAGGTACCATGAGATGGTGTCTCCGGGACTATTGTCTTGAAAGCGGGTTCCTTCACTGGTGTGCGTAACCTCAGCTCACACATTCTCTGCCCATTAATAAGACTACCTAAGGCTGTACCAATAATGGCTATTCTTAAACTTCCTTTTTTTGCTATAAAAAGATACTCATTTATTGCATTACTGGAATTATTAGAAAAATATCAGTCTCACATATTCAAGGACTCAAAAAGTGTAACAGATATTCCCATGAAATGAAAGAAATTCTCAAATACATAGTCTACTCATCACAGAAAGTTTCCTTTTTTGCCTCAGCTAATCACTAACTCCAAAACTTTATGCACCTTATTTGTTACCATTTGAAGGAATAAATACATCCTATACATAGACAAATTAATTTTATTTAGTTGTAACTGGTAGAATTCTTTTAAGCAAACAAACAATAGATTGATCTACAACAACCAAATCATAAGCTGGTAGCTCTGGCCTTAGGATACACTGGAAACAGAGCTGTTGTGTGCATTTGCACATTATGTCCCTGGACAAGGGAGCAAGTAGAAGCTGGTATCCAATCCTTGCTTCATTCCTCAAGCTGTGCTCTTTAACATGATTTTATGTCAGTCCAAGGTATCTTCTGTTCATCTTCAGGGCAAGGTCTTCTCAGAGGCAGCACATTCCTCTAATTGGTTCTCTCAAAGGAGATGTCCATTTTCTCCCTCTCATCTGCTCGTTCTTTGCTCTTTTAGCTCAATAAGAGTCTCACTGTAGAGCTTAAGTCAACTAGATTCTCACAGTTCAAGCATGTTTGCAGGATATACCTCACTAGCTAACCGAGTGTGATAATTGAGTTGGTGTGGCAATAGCATTAGTGATGGTGTCATTCACAGTCATTAACTAAACTTTAATATTAGTTTAGATCATTACTGTGATCATGCTAAGAATAATCATAGCAACTGTGGGAATGAGGAAGTACAAGTCTCTTAACTATAAATCAGAATCTCCTGTAGATGGATTTGAGTCTGCATCAGAAGCACCGAGGAATAGAATTGATTCTGCAGGGGAAAAAATGTGAATCACAATTCACAAGAGCAATGTGAGAAGCTCTTCAGGTATGCAGAGGAGATAGGGGGAAGATGAGAAATATGACTATGAATGTAGAGGAAAGAAGGCAACAGCTTTACCAGATAACTAAAAGTGCTTCTGAATAGGGAACCCAAACTATGGGAACCAGATTAATTTAGGAAAAAAAATATTGAAAATGTTTCTTGATTCAAGAAAAGATCTCACACTGGGATGACCAAAAAGTCTTACTTATATTGGCAAAATTAATAAAATGATTCCTACATCTAGATATAGTCAAGCACAACTTTTGAATTGTAAAGAGGAGAAAATATCCTATGGGTACCTCCAAAAAAGGAAGAAAACAAATAGAATGTTTATCCACAGAGACATTAATAGTAGAATGGTGACAATTGATTTCCTCCAAAAATAAATGCTAGAACACAATGGAACAACATCTGGAATTTTGGTAGCTGTGAGAATAAAGATTATTAGCCCAAATTTTATACCTAACCAAACAGTTGTTCAAAATGTTTTCATATAGGAACTAGTAAATACACTACCCTTTAATCCTTTTTTAAAAAGCTACTTGAAGACCCTCTCCAACTGACTAATGAATTTGTAATAATTACATGAGAATTAATTATTAAAATACAAATCAATACAAAACTGCCAAGAGAAACTTTTGGTATTGGTAGAGTTCATAATTATGGTTTTAATACTTTTCAAGAAATCCCAAAGGCCTGTGATATGTAGCAGTTTTTCATTGTGTTAAAGCTGAAAGCTGAAGAGTGGATCACAAAGCCAAGGAGCTAATCTGGTCAGTACTGCAGCATCTCTATCTTTGTATGTGCAGTGTCTTCCTTAACAGAGTAAACCTAGTGTCCTAGTTTAAAATATGTCATTTCTTTGTTTTAAAAATGGACATCAGTTGAGAGAAAAATCATAGAAAAAGTCAACAAAGCAAGTAATGCTGTGAAGATTGGCTCAGAAAGAGACCTACTAGATGTATGTCAATTATTTCATTCCATAAATTACTGAACACTTATTACATTCTTGTCATTGTCTTGAATCTGGGAAAATGATGATGGAGGCAGTTGGGGGCCTTTTACATTGCATGGATTTGGCATTTGTACAATCATTAAGCAAATAAGTAGTGAGATAAGATGACCTGGTTTACACTTTGAAAGACTACTTTGCCATAAGGATGAAGGCAAACATGGAATCTGAGTTCCATTTGAGATATGATGACATCCACATGATAGGTAAAAAATAATGGCATAGAAAAGTGTAGTAGCAGTGGAGAAAATGAGAGAAAGTGTTCTAGTCTAGCACACAACAAATCTGAGATGTCTGTGAGACATTCAGGTGGAGATATCCATCTGAATAGTTGGGGATTCAATTCTTGAGTTCAGAAATGTTGAAGATACAAGCACAGAATATAGTTGAGAACCATCAGCATATAGATGACATTTGAACCCATAGAAATTGATGATGTCATTAAAAGAGAGAGCACAGGGAAAGAAAAGGAGACCAGAACTGATTACTGAGGACCATGAAAAACAGGACAAACAGCAATGGTATTTCATATTTCTGAGGGAAAAAGCTCTCTTGAATATAGGCATTGTAGCAGGTATTCAGGTTCCCCATTGTTTGTTACAGTCATGGTCAAGGCTCTGAAACTTAACAGGGTCAAATTCTGGGCTCCAGCCTTGGACTATGGGACTTTTCAATTGTCTGACCGAGAAAGCATAACCCCTTCATTTGGCAGTCAGTGGCATTTATTTGATAGAATGCGAGTTAGCCCAGTTCTGCCAGTTCCATGTTTAAGGGTGATAACTCACTAGCCGCACTCCTGATGTGAATAGGGAACTGGGATCTAAGACTTGGTTACAACTGTATAACTTAGTAAATTACTGGAAAGATTACCTATGTTAGCATTCTGAATTGGAGAAGCATCATACCCTCCTATGGTCTGATAAGGTTCTCGGTGTCCAAGTCTTTTGGCTGACTTGTGTTGACTGCTTGAAGCCCTGAGCTCTAGCCAGTTTCTGTGAATGTAGTTGCTAGGGTCCCACAGGAGATGCTTTCAACCTACATTCTGATTCTGAAAGTTCATGTCTATGTATTATATCCAACTGTCAGAAACATACCTTTTCAATCCTGAGAGCTATGAGGCTAGTCACTGGCATCACTTTTAGAGACACTGGAAGTTAATTAGTAATGGTCAATTGACTACCCTCAGGAGGCTGGTCCTTTTCACCTAAGGCAGCCAAAAGAGTTCGTTCCTAAGAACAGTCAGGAGAGGAATATTCTTAAGTCTGAAAAATATAGCTGGATCAATAGCATCCTCAGCTGTAGCTCAGAGGTTGAGAAAATGCTAACAGAATTCACAGCATTACTCTCAAGCCTTCTCCAATGACTCCTGAAGAGAGATGAGACATCTTATATAGCTTTCTAGTCTCTTCTTCTATGATTCATTGTTGCTAGTTTCATTAGCAGGGTACTTGTATGGATGTGAAATTTGGACTGTGAAGAAAGCTGAGCGCCGAAGAATTGATGCTTTTGAACTGTGGTGTTGGAGAAGACTCTTGAGAGTCCCTTGGACTGAAAGGAGATCCAACCAGTCCATCCTAAAGGAGATCAGTCCTGGGTGTTCTTTGGAAGGACTGATGCTAAAGCTGAAACTCCAATACTTTGGCCACCTCATGAGAAGAGTTGACTCATTGGAAAAAACTCTGATGCTGGGAGGGATTGGGGGCAGGAGGAGAAAGGGACGACAGAGGATGAGATGGCTGGATGGCATCACTGACTCGATGGACAGGAGTTTGGGTGAACTCCAGGAGTTGGTGATGGACAGGGAGGCCTGGCGTGCTGCGATTCATGGGGTCGCAAAGAGTTGGACACGACTGAATGACTGAACTGAACTGAACTGAACTGTTGTGGTTATAGGAATCAGCAAACTAAAATCGACTGGAATGGATGAATTTAACTCAGATGACCATTATATCTACTACCGTGGGCAAGAATCCCTTAGAAAAAATGGAATAGCCATCATAGTTAACAAAAGATTCTTAAATGTACTTGGATGCAATCTCAAAAACGAGAGAATGATTTCTGTCCGTTTCCAAGGCAAACCATTAAATATCACAGTAATCCAAGTCTATGCCCCAACCAGTCATGCTGAAGTTGAGCAGTTCTATGAAGACCTAAAAGGCCTTCTAAAACTAACACACAGAAAAGATGTCCTTTTCATTATAGGGGACTAGAATGCAAAAGTAGGAAGTCAAGAAACACCTGGAGTAACAGACAAATTTGGCCTTGGAGTATAGAATGAAGCAGGGCAAAGGCTAACAGTTTTGTCAAGAGAAGGCACTGGTCATAGCAAACACCCTCTTCCAACAGCACGAGAAGACTCTACACATGGACATCACCAGATGATCAACACTGAAATCAGATTGATTACATTCTTTGCAGCCAAAGATGGAGAAGCAATACACAGTCAGTGAAAACAAGACCGGGATCTGACTGTGGCCCAGATCATGAAATCCTTATTGCCAAATTCAGACTTAAATTGGATAAAATGGGGAAAACCACTAGACCATTCAGGTATGACCTAAATCAAGTCCCTTATGACTATACAGCAGAAGTGAGAAATAGATTCAAGGGATTATATCTGATAGACAGAGTGCCTGAAGAACTATGGACAGAGGTTTGTGACATTATACAGGAGAAAGGGATCAAGACCATCCCCAAGAAAAAGAAATACAGAAAGGCAAGATGGTTGTCTGAGGAGGCCTTACAAATAGCTGTGAAAAGAAGAGAAGCAAAAGGCAAAGGAGAAAAGGAAAGATATACCTATTTGAATGCAGAGTTCCAAAGAATAGCAAGGAGAGATAAGAAAGCCTTCCTCAGTGATCAGTGCAAAGAAATAGAGGAAAACAATAGAATGGGAAAGACTAGAGATCTCTTCAAGAAAATTAGAGGTACCAAGGGAACATCTCCTGCAAAGATAGGCACAATAAAGGACAGAAATGGTATGAACCTAACAGAAGCAAAATATATTAAGAAGAGGTGGCAAGAATACACAGAACTATACAAAAAGATATTCATGACCGAGATAATCATGATGGTGTGATTACTCACCTAGAGCCAGACATCCTGGAATGTGAAGATTAGTTGCAGAGGTCACCACCTGTGAGAAACACACCAAAGGGCTGAGAACGGCTTAGGTGACAATCCTTTAGGAAGTATTGAAGTTAAGTTATTATGGACCCCCTCTGTCTCATGATTTCAGATATTTCCTTTTGAATAGTCAAAGGGCCTCTTCTAGAATACTCTTACTGTCTGTTCCATACTTGGAGTCAGTCACCTTGGCAGGGACCTTAGAATTGTCCCATCACCTCCATATGGCTCCTGCCCCAAGGTGCTCTGATTGCTGAATTCATACATTTGCACTCAAGGTGAACAAAGTGGCATGGTGTACCTGGAAAGCCTGTGGCAAGAGTCTGGGTCCAGAATTTCAGCATCGCATGAGGTAAGGGAAATGTAGCATGGGTTCCCTTGAGTCATCTGGTTGGCTGGACTAGGACCAGTCAGGAGAAAGCAATTCCTCTCTGTGGTGTCTGCCTGTTCCTTAGCACAGTATGTAGTTTGCAATTCGCAACCTCTGAAGGAATCCAGATTAGTCCTACTAGTGCCTCTAATTAGCAGAATCTAATTGGAAACTATCTTTTAAGTAAGTCTGAAAGATGCTATTTTAGGCTCTACAATCTTAAGTAGTGAGAAGAGCTGAGAATGGCAGCAAAGGTACAGAGTTTAATAAATAATACCTGGTACAGTCTACTTCTTTGGATTTTCAGTGTCCAAACACACCCTTATATCCACATCTAACTCCTAAATAACAGCAATATCAGAATCAAGCATTCATCTAACAGTATACATTTATGTATTACATGCTGCTGCTGCTGCTAAGTCGCTTCAGTAGTGTTCGACTCTGTGCGACCCCATAGACGGCAGCCCACCAGGCTCCTCTGTCCCTGGGATTCTCCAGGCAAGAACACTGGAGTGGGTTGCCATTTCCTTCTCCAATGCGTGAAAGTAAAAAGTGAAGGTGAAAGTGAAGTCGTGCCTGACTCTTTGAGACCCCATGGCCTGCAGCCTACCAGGGTCTTCTGTCCATGGGATTCTCCAGGCAAGAGTACTGGAGTGGGGTGCCATTGCCTTCTCCTAAAGAGTTATTCTACCTCTCCCCCCAAAAAGGAGATAAGAATTCCATGTCTCTATGTAGGAAGGATATTTGCCCTTTCCTGGCACAGCCAAAATTCCCTTTGAAATCCTGTACTCTAAAGACCAAATAATAATTACTACCAATATACCATGTATAAGATGGTGGGGAAGAGAGACCATCATCAAAGTGGCATAAATCATTTCTGCTCACATTGTATTGGCCAGAACGAGTCACCTAGGTCAGAACCCAGATACAACCAGCTGAAAGAAAAATGAAGATTGTTGGGTGAACAATAGCACTGCCTCTGTCATACTAAGAGTGCAGAATATTTTAGCAAAGAGGAACTTCTGATTAAACACATATATTTATCTCTTATTTCCTTAACCTTGGAATAAGCCTCTAAAATGAAAATAAAGGAATAAAAAATAAAAAGGTAGAAGTTGAGAAGGGTAAAGAGAATGTGTGGCAAACAATGAGAGATAGTAACAAAATGTGGACGTGATGATCAGATGAGTTAGATGAAAAAATGGTAAATGTTTGAAAAGAAGACAACAAAGAGAAAATAGACGAGATTCCCACCCACCCCCAGCCCTGCTGTATTGGAGACAGCCAAGTGCATGGATTAAGTTTAGTCACAGTAAAAATGTATAACAATCCTAAAACCTCAGCAGCATGCAGGAACCTTCTGTCGTTCACACGTCTGAAGATTAGCTGGATTGCTCATGCATTTGTGGGTGGGCTGGGGGGCATTTCTCGAGGCTGGGTTTGGCTGGGGCTCCTTGAGGGGGAGGCTGTGCTCAACATCCTTTGCTCCAGGCCAGTTTACTAGCGCAGTCATGCCTTTCCCTGCCAAGGGCAGAGGCCTGGGAGCACAGGGGGCAATTCTAGACCCCCTAAGGATGGAGCTCTGAGCTGGAATGCTCACTCAGCTCTCATTGTATTGGCCAAAGCAAGTCATATAACCCAGCCTAAATTTAAGGGATGAAGAAGAGACTCTTTGGTGAGAGGAGCTGTGGCAAGGCCACGTGGCAAAGGCCATAGATCAAGGGAGGGGAGAAAAGAATTAGGTCCATTTACTGCAGCAGGACTGAGAGGATGAGCTGAAAATGAGAGAACTGCCTTGAAGTCCTGTGAAGAGCAATTAGACCCCCAGATTTTCCTCCAGCCCCATGAACAACAGAGGTGATTGCTAACACAAGGTGGGACGGTGGGAGTGAAAGCCTGCATTTTGCAAAGTAAGGCATCAGCCTCCTTTCCCTATTTATTTCCCAGAACTCTAGGAGGTCTGGAGAAGAAATCAGTAGTTTTTTCTGAAGAAACTAAATAAACCCCGAGATAAGAGCTACAGATAATGCTCACTTGGGGCTGAAATTATGGAGGTACATGAAGGAAATTTTGAAAACAAGCAATCACTAATTATATATAACTATGTAATTAATCAACAGGTGCAATTATTTAATTAAATGAATAATAAATTATGAAATGAATTAATAACAAGATATCTATAAATTATAAATACAATAATTTTTAAATAGGAATGAATTAGCGATGAAGTGGCATCAGCCTATGAAAACAATTCTCTCAAGAGGGGAATATGAGAAATGAGGTGGTAGATGGAGGACTGTGTGTGTTTAACATTTTATAAGTCTATTTTACTGTCTTTTTAATGGCATGCTGATTTATAAGCACATGGAAGTATGCTACACAAGGGGAAAAAGTGCCCCAATTATAGGTAGATTTTGTTCTTGTTATTGGATCATCACAAGTGAAAATAAATGTTGCCAGTAATGGAAAAAAACAAAGTCTATTTCGTGATGCAGAAGCAATAGGGCATAAATGAAGGCTGAAAAATCTTGGGTAGTTCTGGAGAGTACAAGGGTGTGAGGAACGCTGATTTCTATTCGGGTATTTAGAGATTCGTAAACGTTTCTGTTTGTTACTTTGCCACATCATGGATTTATCATATATATGTATGTATATATATATGTGTATATATATGTATGTATATATATACACACACACATATATATAGGCTTCCCAGGTGGAACCAGTGGTGAAGAACTCACCTGCCAGTACAGGAGACATAAGAGATGTGGGTTCAGTCTTTGGGTCAGGAAGATCCCCTGGAAGAGAGCATGGCAACCCACTCCAGTATTCTTGTCTGGAGAATCCCATGGACAGAGGAGCCAGGTGAGCTATAGTCCGTATACACATACACACACACACACATGCACACACATATACACACATAGGGAGCATGGAATCAATATATAAAATGCTAGTAATGGTAATATTTATGTGGTGGAATGAGTGATTTTGTTCATAATGGTTTTCTGTACTTTCTAAATGTTATATAATAAGCCTGCATGAATTTCAAATCTGGGGGGGGGGTTGGAAATATTATCTCTCTCCCTACTTATTTATTTTCTTCGTAAAATAGATGTTCCTAAAAGGGCAGGTTGACTACCAGGAAAGTGGTGCTTTAACTAAGCTGGCATAATTTAAAACGCCCTGCCTTTTTTAGGAATGGTCTGCCTGAGGGGATGAATGGCTGGTTTAAGAACCCTGAAGGAGAAGCAGCCCATCTCGCCCTGGCTGCCCCTCTCCCTGCCTCCTGCCCTTTCCTCCCACGTCACAGTTGTCTCCGCCTTCCTTTCACTGTCTCACTTGTTTTGTCTCTCACTCCCTCAGGCTATTTTTGGGTCGCCCCCTCCCACGGCCTGATCTATTTTCATGTAAGGAACATGATTTCTGAGAGTCCTGTTTCATTCTTTCTGGTCCCCCTGTGGACTGGCCTAAATGCAGGTTGTCAGAGAATTCTGTTGCACCAACTGCAGGGAATGGATTAAATTAGTAATAGAGCATTCTCTCTCAGGACCCAGGAAAAAATGCAAATAGACCAGCTATGTAGTCTTAGCTCCCTATGACTGCACTCTGGTGTGCTGCAGCTCCGGACTGTCTCTAATTCTCAGGCTCTCTGGCCTCCCTCTTGAGCTCTTACACCAAATGGACTTGGATAAGAAACTCTACCCCTGATTAGCTGTGTGAGGAAGTTCTTAGGCTCCCTGTCTAGGAGTCCTTTATTGTAAGATGGGCATAATTACACCCATCCCACTGACAGCTGCTCCAGTCAGAAGAGGGATTCAGCAAATGGCCATTTCATCCTTTCACCCAGCTTCTTCTCTTCCGGTTTAGTTTAACTAGCTCACTCCTGTGCTCCTGTCACAACCTAACGGGTGCCCTGCCTTCATCTCCACAACTGTGTTAGGGCTAAGCTCAGAAAGAAACCAAGGATCCTAACGGAATGACAGTAGAGAGCTGCTCTGTTAAGGGAATCGTTCTCAGTTAAAACAAACATGTAACAACCTCACTACTTCCCACACTTCCTGAAGGATCTTAGGCATTTACTTACCCACGTACCAGGATAAGTTCTTTTTATTTTGATCTTGTTTAAACTTCAGGCAATCGTATTGAGATAGCACCAGTCTGATAGAAAAGAAGGTGACGCTCAGAAAGGTTGCTCAAAGCCCAGTTGCTATAAGTTTTAGAGACATGGTTTTATCCTGCAAGAAATCTGTAGTCTGTGTAAGCTCTTGGGTAGATTCACCTGCCTGGATTTTACTGCAGTTTCCTGTGCCTGTTGCAAGTACAGCCACAATAGGAAACTGAGTTTAAAGATACTAATTAATCCAAAATACTGACATCTCTTCAGTTATTAACCTGTTCTCTTTGAAAAGGCTCTTCTTTCTCTTTGTTTCTTATTTGTTACCTTCCTTTTAATACCAGCTCACTGGAAAAAAAACCTGATAATGGGAAAGATTGAAGGCAAGAAGGAGACGGGGGCGATAAATTGTGACTTGTTGGATTGGCTTTTCAGGATTATCACGGGATTTATCCATTCATCTGTTCATACCTTATACATTCATCAGCCGATGGTGTGCAGGGAACTGTACGAGACACTAAAGATATTGATGAGGTCATAGTCTGTAAATTGCTATGACATACTCCAGTGTTGGGGGGTGGGGAGCATCATGGAATGCGAACTCTCTCCAGGTTAAGGAGAGAGGATACATTACGTAGGAAGCATTCAGCTGCAAGTACCGGAAAACCCAATTCAAATTGAGTTAAACAATAAGAAAATCATCTCTCACAAAACACAACATCCAAGTCATGGAAAGCAAAAATTATAGTCTGGCCAGGGTACCAGCTCCATTTCTCTGCTATTCTCTCAGCTCTGCCCTCCTTTAAAGGCTGAATGTGACCTCAGCTTCCCTAACTGGCTGCAAGATAATGGCCAGCAGCTTCTTTGTTTGTATCCGGTAGGAATGAGAGTCAAAATTCTGCTTCAACTGTAGAAAAACATTTCCTTCCTTCAGTCATTTCAGGTCATATACTCACTCTAAGGACAATAAGAGTCATCTGAAACATTGACGAGGATGGAGGTTATCTTGATGGGCTTTAACTGAAAAGGTCCTTTCCCTGAAGTGAACTTTTCTTGAGTCATATGCATGGCTTCCCAGGTGGCTCAGTGGTGAAGAAGACGCCTGCCAATGCAGGAGATGTGGGTTCAACCCTAGGTTTGGGGAGATTCCCTGCAGGAGGAAATAGCTACCCCATCCAGTATTCTTGCCTCAAGAATCCCATGGACAGAGGAGCCTGGCGGGCTATAATCCATGGCGCCTCAAAGAGTCAGATACCACTTAGTGACCGAGCACACGCATGCGTGCTGTAGGAAGTGCTATACAGGAGGAAGGAAATAGATGCTAGGTGAATAACCAACAAAGTCCACAGCAGTAGGATTCAGAGGGAAAATGACATTTGAGCTGGGTATTAATGATAAATAAGAGTTTGTGAGGCAAAGAAGGTTCAGAGTATGTTTTCAGACTAGGAAATAGCTGTGCTTTTGCCCAAGGACGAGACACGCTGGGCACCTGTGGTGGCAGCTATGAGGCAGCAAAATGGAAGGAGACAAAGAGGGCTTAAAAGAGGTGGGGGCACTCTAGGAATGGTCCTGCATCCCATGTAAGGTCTCAGTTTTCAGTCTATAGGCCATGGAGAACCAGTGGCAGATTCTGTTTTATCACAGGAAATGTGGGGTAAAATTTCTCTCAGGCTGGTTATCTCCATAAACTGGAGCATAGAAGAATGGAGAGACTAGCAGCAAAAAGACTGCAGGAAGTTTCAGGTTGAAGATACTGCATTCCTAGCTAAATCACACTGGACGTGGATGCAGTGCTAAAGAGGTAGGGTGGCCTGTGTGAGGTCACATTTCATCCTGAAGTCCCTAGCCAGGGTCGCCAATACACAGAAGTGAATTGATGGTGATGACTGGGTGGCAGAGTGAGGCTAGTTGGGCACATATCAAACCCCATGACCCAGGAGGCCAGAGCCCTCTGTGTAGAGAGGGATGAGAGGTTTGCATTCAACTTCCTTACTTCCTGGGCTTACCAGGGTTCTGTCATGTTCATCCTTTGCACAGAGACTCCCAAGTTATTAATAATTCATGGTCTCAGAAAGAGATGGAGGGAGCCTCTGCACCTCAGTGGAGCATGGAGTTCATTGTTCTCTTTCAGGGTCGGATGTTTCTTCCCTTCACTTTCACTCTGACACTGGCCAGTTCCTGATCTTGTTACCAGAGGCAGCGGCTGTTTCTGCAATTCCTGAGGCTGATGTAACAGGTGGTTAGGAAGGGTCTCGGAGTTGAGGATTGGGTCAGTTAGATCGTTTCTCAGGCAAAACCCACTGCCAGTGGGTAGCAGAGGAGAAGATGCTCATCTACTCCTGACTCATGGTCTACATAGAGGTGCCAAGACTGGAGTATTGTTCCTCGGTGGTCTTCTATTTTAGAATTCTAAGTACTGTGGAATTTTTTTTCCCACCCTAATAACTGAGCAGCTCCTACAACTCTATTCTAGGAGGGAAATTTGATGGCAAGATATTTACTAACTGGAATGGGAGTAGTGTCCCACCCATGGTGTAGCAAGGGTTCCCTGTTGACTCAGTCGTAAAGAATCTGCCTGCAATGCAGGAGCCTCGGGAGATGTAGGTTTGATCCCTGGGTCAGGAAGATCTCCTGGAGAAGGAAATGGCAACCTACTCCAGTACTGTTGCCTGGAGAATCCCATGGACAGAGGAGCCTGGCAGGCTACAGTCCATAGGGTCCCTAAGAGTCAGACACAACTGAAGCGACTTAGCACACACATGGTGTAGCAGCAAGATGGGGTGCTCACCTGACTTCATATCTTCTCCGAGGTGGATCAGTCCTGCTGGCGTACAGACAGTCCGTTGCCTCACATGGTACAAATAACAACAACCCAAATGAATGCCTCCTAGACCACTTGTACTCTCCAACTGCCACTCCATTCCTCTTTTTCCTTCCATAGGAAACGATTCCAAAGAGTTGTGCAGACTCTGCTTCTACTTCCCTGCTCCTCATTTTCTCCTTAATCCACTCCAATCTGGTTTCTGTCTCTGCCCATATGGGAACCATCCCTGTCAGAACGTCAATCATTTCAATCTGAGAAAACAAAATGGTCAGTTCTCAATCTCATTACCTAATCTCTTGGAACATTTGACATTTTTGCTCATTTCTCTTTTGTGAACCGTTTTTCACTTAGCTTTTCTGTCAACAAACTTTTCGGACCATCTGCCTACATCACTGGCCACTTCTTGATCTCCTTGGCTATACATTTTTAGTTTGATTGACTCCTACAAGTTGCAGTGTCCCAGATCTCAGTCGACTGCTTTCCTTCTTATACGTTTTCACTCCCTGGATGAGCTCATGTAGCTCCATGGCTTTAAACATGATTCGTATGCTGAGGACTCAGAAATGTACCCCTGCAGTCCTGAGCATCGTTCTTGTGTATCCAACCACCTCTAATAGCCTCCATGAGGATATCTATGAAGCCACTTGTGATATTGTCTGTCATCTGCTGTATAATACTGCAACCAAGAGAGAGTTCTCCAATACTTGCTTCAAGGTAAAGACAGTCACTCTAATCAGGACTGTGCACTACAGCTGCTTCGTTACAGAGAGGCCATTCTCCAGAGGCAGCTCCTACAAGCACTTCAGCTATCTTTAACTCTGATCAACACCAGACATTTTGCTAATTAGCATGCTGAAGTCAAAACTGGGTTTTCATTTGTGAAATTAGTGGCTTGTTAATCAGCATAATGGATGTTAGAAATGGGCTTTCATAGGTCAAATTAGAGGTAATCAAGATATGGGAATTGGCTGAAATATTTTAGGGACATTCTCTACCCATATGAAAACAAGATGTAAGTGTCTAACAAAGCTGATAGGCTGTCCCTTTAGGGATAGGACCTGATTCTTACAATCAGTTCTTAAACAGTTCTGTTTCCAGCCATTAAAGCAAAGGATTTCTGGATGTCTGACTGCCCTGAAATATGGTCTTCTGCAGGGTGAACACCCCACACAATGCAGGCCTTGGAGTACTGGGAGGCCAGTGAGTTGGGACTACATCAGGCTTACAAAGCAGGTGTATACATTGCTTTATGCCTCCTTGTTATGTCTGCATATGGGGTAAAATCTGATCTGAGCCTGCTTTCATTATAACTTGGTAATGAGGTTGCTGATTTATCCATTGCAGCTTTTCCGAGTCTATAGTTGTGTACCGCAGTGAACCTAAGAGTTGTGCATTATCAAACTGGTTTATGTCAGGTTTCAATACAGCTCAAACATAACATGGCCAAATTAGAACTCTTTATTCACCACCACCCTCCACAGTAAATGCCCATGCTCTCCCTCAGGTTTCCCCTCCACAGTAAATGGCAGCAGAATTCATCCAGTTGCTCTGGCCCAAATACGGCGCCTTGCCTCACACCCACAGCCTTTCCACCAATGGTTGTCTGGATCCTGCCTTCAAAGAATATCCTCAGCTTGTGCACTTTTCTCTGTGTTCACAGCTCATCTCTGCACTCTAATACTACAACAATCTCCTAGCCCATCTTCCTGTTTCTACTCTTGCCTTTGGTCTGTTCCCAGAGGGCTGCCGGAGAGTTTGTCCAAGATATCAAAGAGATCACATTACTCTCCCTCTCTAACCCCTGCAAAGTTTCCTATCATACTCAGAATAAAATCCCAACATGTTATTGTGTCCTTTAAGATTCCTTGTAATCAGCCCCCTAACCACCTCTTCAACCTCATCCTCTCCCACTCTTCCCTCACTCCACACTCAGTCTTCACACGTCCCTCTATTCCTTTAACTTCTCAAACTCCTTCTTGTGTCACGGCCTTTAAGTTTGCTGCTTCCTTATCAGAAGTGCTCTTTCTCTGCATCTTTATTCATGTTTCCTCTTCAGAGAGGACTTTCTTACCAAGCACCTTGTCTAAAACAGCCCCATTCCCGTCATTTTCTATCCTGCTGCCTGCTTTACTTTTATTCTTAACATATACATATATCTCATGAGATGACAAGATAATAGATCTCTGTTGTCAAATATATTGTGATATATTTCCTCCATGAGGGCAGACACTACACTGACACTTTGTTAACTGCAACCCCAGTGAAGATAACAGTGGTGGGCACATAGGAAATAAATATTCCTTCAACCTTTGTGGAATGAATTAATGCTTCCAATATTCTGACATATTTCTCCCACGTTATAATGTCCAAACCCAATGCAATGAGAAAGGCAATTGGGAGGAGATGTCTTTCTGTGAGATATGCTAATATTCACCCAATAATTGATGAAACTAAACTTTTTTACTTGCCTTCTATCAATCAGACCCTGTAGTAGGTAAGGATGCAACTGTGAGCCAACCAGACACACTTTCTACCTTCATGGGACTTACCATCCTCTGGGAATTATAAATGTTAAACAGCAACAAATAATTATGCTGTTGCTGAGAAGAGGTATAGAGTGCGGAGACAGAGAATGGTAATGGAACATTATAAAAGCTAGTTACAAGTAGCATGTCTGAAGAGATGACTTTATGCTGAGGCCTGCAGGATGAAAATGAGCAGTAAAGGGTAAAAAGTATGTCAAGGGAAAAGATTCTGAGGCAGGAAAGAGAGAAGCTTGTTCAGAGGACTAAGTGACCTACATGGCTAGACAGTTGTGACTGAGGGACAGCTAGAAATGAAAAGAGAAGCAGAGCTAGATAACCAGGGCTTACCCACAATGGGTATTATATTTTATATTAATTGTAAAACATTGAAATATTTTGGGTTTAGTGAAATCATTCTGTGGTAAATATTTCTGTGGAGGCTGGGTGAAAAAAAGGATGGGTGTGAGGCTGGGATCAGAATGAAAACAAGGAGATCGGTTAGAAGGTGAGTGTGATGTTTGAACTGGAAATGATGGAGGCTTGAAAAAAAGTGGAGGCCAGGGAAGGGAAAGATGTAGTCACATTAGAGGTAGACTTTGGAGGTAAAATCAATAGGAGCTGGAGAAGAATGGAATGTGGGTACCCTGGGCTAGGGACGTGACAGATTATCAAAAAAAATGTGTGATCAAATTGAAACCAGGGCAGGGGAGGCAGGAAAAAAAAAAAAAGATTTCCCAAATTTTTGGATTTCACAACAAGGAGGAAGGGTATTGTTGTTTCCAGAGAAGATGGGGAAGAAGCTTGGAGAGGAAAATTCACTTCTGATTTGAACATCTAAAGTACAAGATGGCTATTGCTCATCATGTCACGTTGACAGTTGAATATGCAAGTGGGGAGCAGAAGGGAAGTCTGAACTGGAGATTGCAACTTCGTTTCCATAAGAATATAGACGGTATTTGTGGCTATGAAATGAAGGTCATCACCTAGGAAAGACTAAAGAAGAGGATACATGCCAGAAAGAGGGGCTGGGGAAGTCTAACAGCCTCGGTCAAGTAGAAGAGGAGAGACGTGGTGGGTAATTTGACAAAGGTGAGTAAGAGGAAATCCAGGACTGTGTGATATCCTGGGGACAAAAGAGGAAAATGTTGCTAATGGGGAGTTTGTCAGGTTGAATACTGGTACACTCCAAAAGATGAGGAAAGAGCAGTGTCGATTGCATTTGGCAACATGAAGGTTGTTAACTTTGACAAGAGTAGTTTCAGTTGAGCAATGGAGACGGAATCAGACTTGGGTGAAGAGTAAATTGCAGACATAGAGAGTGGAGATGGCTTGTGTGGAAAAACCTTTTTAGGAAGTTTGTGAAGAGGAGCAGAAAAATGTTGCAATAATAGAGAGGTACATGGGGTGGAGGAAGATTTACCAATGTTTTTTGTTTTTTAAGATGGGAGATTATAGAGCTTGCTTTATACTGACAGTACTGTTTCAGTAGAGAGGGAGAGCTTGTGTAGAAAATGAGGGGAGGATGCCTTTGAAACTTCACAGAGAACAGGATCCAAAGTAGAAGCAAAGTGATTAGATATGGGAAGGAGAAATTTTATTTCACTGATGCAGGGTCTCAAGAGTACTTACATCTCTTATTTTGTTGCTTAGGCCCCAAATCTGAAAATAAGAGATGGTGAATATTCCTACATTCTGAACTAAGGCATGGCATCATTTATGCAGGGTCTAGAAAGAGGCAGATCCAAGCCTGTCTTGTCCCATTAGCCCATCAACCAACTCCAGGGAATGTAGCAGAAGTTGGCAGTGAGTTTGGAATCTTGGGAGAGCGTCAATTTGCTGTTCCCCCCAGACATGAGAGGTCAGGGCATGTTTTCTTCTCCACTTCAAGTTAATGAGGGAAAGTCTTCATATAACAACCCAAGAAACTTGATATGTATTCCCTGAAGCTTGGTGCACTCAGGGGCCTACCTGACTACACCCAAAAAAGTCAACAGCTGAAAGGCTGCATGAAGTGATTGGTAGCAGCAGAATAAAGAGGGCCTCATGGAGGATGGCTTGCACTTCCATATTCACCAGATTTAAAATATTTTCCCCCCATGAGTCATATGTGCGTGCTCAGTTGCTAAGTTATGCCCAACTCTTTGCAACCCCATGGACTGTAACCACCAGGCTCTTCTGTCCATGGGATTTCCCAGGCAAGAATACTAGAGTGGGCTGATATTTCCTCTTTCAGGGATCAAACCCGCATCACCTGTGTCTTCTGCCTGAGTACTCAGATTCTTTACCAGTGAACGACCTGGGAAGCCCTGTCAGTCATATATCAACCTCACAAATAAGTAGGTAGTCTTAGGATTTTGTAAGAGAAACTTTCCTATTGGGACACTCCGGAGAAATAAGGTACTATTTTCAAGAGACAAAGTCTGTGCTAATGGGCCAGGATCGAGAAATGATAAAGGAATCATAAAAATCCCTTTGGAGAAGATATCTCCCACAAATGGGAAGCCGTGGGTGGGAATTATGTGACAGACACACCCACAAATTTGACTTTTAAGGAAAAGACTCAAATGTGGGCTTCTGATACCCTAATACAAACATACCATCAAAGGAATACTGTGACCTTTTCTCTGATCACTCTTCTCCTGTGTCCAGCCTGTGAGGAGAGCACAAATAGGATTTAGAGAGTTGGAAAGAGGTAGAGAAGAAAAAAGTAGAGGAGGACAAAGAATGAAGAAAGTAATCTCAGCCTGCTTCATCCCAGGCTTTTGGACCTGAGTGAGCCTCCAGTTGATGTATAAGGCCAGCAGTGGGGCACTTCAGTTGGACAAGAAATTGAAGTTTCAGTGTCAGACTGGACTGGACTTTCTACATACTATATAAGTCAGGTTTTTCATTAATGCCTTAAAGTGATGGAAAAAATAAGGACATGCCCAAGAGTCATCCAATGGTGGGGAAGAATAATTCCACAGAGGGAGTAAAGGGGGCAGTGGTAAGAGAACAGAGTTGCTTTCTGCCTCCCCCTTTCTCATTCCAGCTGGATCAGTAAACTGAACTGGTTATCGTTTACATTCATTTCTGTCTTGAAACTCTGTTTACAGAGTTTTCTGTCTTACACTGTTGCAGTCCAAATAAAACCTGGGTATGGCAATTTATAAGTATTGCCATATTTCCTGTTTTATCATGTTTTAGACCAGGTTTGCACATTGAAAAGCATCCCAAACCTAGCAGGTAGAAAAAATGAATGATTCAGGCCAAGAGCAATACAGTGGAAAAGAACAGAACCTGGACAATGCTTGGCTCCTAAATGTTTTAGGAACCTTCTGTCGGTCAAGTGCCCTAAACATGGAGACCACTGGTTGATGACTTCTATGTGAGGTGTTAGACATAACCCTTCCCCTACCCCGGGCACTTCAAGCTAACACTGTGCCAACTGTGGCCGTGGGATGGGCACAAGGGACAAGGCAGTGTCACATGAACCCACCTCACATTCTGAAATACTAAGCTAATGCCATTTTCTAGGTAAGTGTACAAATATGTTGGAATTTTCCAAATCTATAATTTATAATTTCTTGTCAACATTCTTGGTACAAATAAGAAAGCATCAACCTGTCATTTCCACATTAATAAGAGGTTAGATGAGGGAAGAAACAGAAAGTGTGCTCATCAAGATGCCTTTCCCCATCCTCTGCTAGGTCCTGGTAATGAACACCAACACAAGCCATTTGCTTTAGTAAGGAAACCACTTTTAAAAAGGTTTCTGTTCAACTCATTAACTATTTACCAAGCACCTACTATGTGCAAGCAAATATTAGGTCAGTTTTGACCAAAAGGATCTGAACTCTCTAGTGTACAATTTTGGAATTATGCCTGAGTAGCAATATGCTAGCCTCCAGCGAAATCTCATGCCGGCCTAATAAGAGCTTCGTCAACCCCTCCTCCTCCCCAAAATGAGAGAAATCGAAAAACAGAATTTCAGGATGAGAATAGACATACACTAGGGAAAAATAAATAATTTTATTTCATGAAATGTCTGCTTTCAAAATGATTCCCCCAAAATGACCCAGGATTTGTTATTCTACATAGTGTCTGAAAATATCACAGAATCTTGGGTGTTGGGAGGGTCTTCAAAGGCCATCCATACTTCACCCCCATGTGGGGCAAGTGTCCTCCTAAGAGCAGGACCCTTTCCACATTCTTCATCCCACCTAAGCTTGGCCACTCATGATGATGACAACCTGGTTCTAGTGCCATGAGTAGCCCCAGACCAAATGCAACCCAGTGATGGGATCTAGAAAGATTTGTGATGCTGGGCAAAGCTTAAGGCTCTTTTACAAGACATATGACATGAGTCTGAGAGTTGGTCTGTAATCAGGATGCAACCCCAATTGTAATGATGGGTTGTAATGAAGGACTTGAGAAGTTAGACCATCATGGAAATGGTGGTGGTAGTGAGGTCTGACAGCAGAAATCAGAATCTAACTGAGGGTAGAGTCCTGCAATAGATGAGAAAAACCTTCCTGAGACCTGAAAACAAGGAAGGGACCCAGCTTTAGGGAAATGAGTTTCCAAGGGTTCAGTAATATCTCTTAACAATACTGCCCGGAGGCCAAGTCTTGAACAACCAGTAAGAGTCTCTCTGTCCCTTCTTTAGCACCAGTCCTGGTCTGGGTGCTCTGCCTGCTGGCGAAGTTGTCTTCCTCATCCAGAAGAGGAGAGATAGGGAACAGTAAGGTCTTCACAGGGGACTGTGAATTTCCTTCTACAGTAGGAAAAAATCTAATTTTCATGGAATTTTCCTTAAATGGAGTGACTTCTTCAAACACTTTCTTCTTTCAATTTTCATTATTCTATTAATACCTTCTCCTGGTTTGTCTCTTATCTCATTCAGTTCAGTTCAGTTGCTCAGTTGTGTCCGACTCTTTGTGACCCCATGAATAGCAGCACGCCAGGCCTCCCTGTTCATCACCAACTCCTGGAGGTCACTGAGACTCACGTCCATCGAGTCAGTGATGCCATCCAGCCTTCTCATCCTCTGTCGTCCCCTTCTCCTTCTGCCCCCAATCCCTCCCAGCATCAGAGTCTTTTCCAATGAGTCAACTCTTCGCATGAGGTGGCCAAAGTATTGGAGTTTCAGCTTTAGCATCATTCCTTCCAAAGAACACTCAGGACCAATCTCCTTTAGAACGGACTGGTTGGATCTCCTTGCAGTCCAAGGGACTCTCAAGAGTCTTCTCCAACACCACAGTTAAAAAGCATCAATTCTTCAGTGCTCAGCTTTCTTCACAGTCCAACTCTCACATCCATACATAATCACTGGAAAAACCATAGCCTTGACTAGATGAACCTTTGTTGGTAAAGTAATGTCTCTGCTTTTTAATATGCTATCTAGGATGGTCATAAATTTCCTTCCAAGGAGTAAGCGTCTTTTAATTTCATGGCTGCAGTCACCATCTGCAGTGATTTTGGAGCCCCCAAAAATAAAGTCTGACACTGTTTCCCCATCTATTTCCCATGAAGTGATGGGACCAGAATGCTATGATCTTCGTTTTCTGAATGTTGAGCTTTAAGCCAACTTTTTCACTCTCCACTTTCACTTTCATCAAGAGGCTTTTGAGTTCCTCTTCACTTTCTGCCATAAGGGTGGTGTCATCTGCATATCTGAGGTTACTGATATTTCTCCCGGCAATCTTGATTCCAGCTTGTGCTTCTTCCAGCCCAGCGTTTCTCATGATGTACTCTGCATATAAGTTAAATAAGCAGGGTGACAATATACAGCCTTGACGTACTCCTTTTCCTATTTGGAACCAGTCTGTTGTTCCATGTCCAGTTCTAACTGTTGCTTCCTGACCTGCGTATCTCATTAGTTATCGTTTTTACTGATTCTGCCTTCTGTAACTGATCTCTAAATAGTAGAAGTCCCTAAAGCTCAGTTTGGGGTCTCTTTTATTTCCTCCTATTCCTGGTCCCATGAATCATGTCTCATCTATGTGTTGATGATTTCCAATCTTTATTTCTGCAGCTGTGACCTCTCTTGTGAGCTCCAGACTCCTGTATCTGACTTCCTACATGATATATTCCCTTGAGAGTCAATTGAGATTTCAGCACAATATATCCAAAACATAACTCTTAACCCTGTTTAGTGTCCACAATTTGTTCCTCCTAGTATTTCTTCATCTTAATAAGGGTCAGCACCATTCAACTGAATAGTTTAGCCAAAAACCCAAGAGTCATCCTTAATTTTCCCTTTTCTTCACCAATACCTCCCCACAACATTGAATTCACCAGCAGCTCCTCACATTTCTATTTTTAAATGTTTCTGGAATCCATTCATTTTTCTCTTTCTACAGTATTACCAACTTGTTTCAAGCTACTGGCTTTTTTCCCCTGGAATTCTTCCATAGCATCAACCCCCACATTCCATTCTATGCCCAATGGCCAGAGTGATCATTCAAAATAGAGTTTTGATCATTTTACTTCTTGAACAAATCCTATCCAAAACTTTCACAATACATAGTCTCCCATCACACTTGGGGAAAAAACAAAAGAGAGACCAGATGAGCATTATCTATCTAATATCTGACTTCATCTGATTCCCCATTCTCCTCCTTCAATCACATTGACCTACTTTCTTGTCTTCATGAGCTCGGGCTCAATCCTGAGTTGTAGCCTTTCACTGCATGTCGACGCTGCCCAGATAGCTCTTCCTAAGACTGGCTTCTTCTTGTCATTCTGACTTCAGCATGTCACTTCCTCGGAAGGTCTTCTCCAGCATCCCATCTAAGGAGTGTGTCCCCCATTTTGTACCCCCCCTCCACTCTCTTTCTTTGTATGCACTCCTTTCCTTATAGTTCTTACCAATACCTAAAGCCAATTATCTTGATTATCTGTCTAGTCCTATCACTAGAATATGGACTTCAGGAGAAAAGGGACTTTATCTATCAAGTTCCTCATTAGAGTCCTGTACCTGTACCTAGAAACAGTGCTTACTAAACATAGGCCCTTAATATTTATTTATTGAATTAATATTAACTCTTCCTGCATATGACTTTCATTCATTGATCTGCTGGAGATATGTTCAATAAACAATTGTTTCTTCTATGTGATGACCATTTAAATGTTTGGAGGATGATGGTAAAGCATCTGCCTACAGTGCGGGAGACCCAGGTTCAATCCCTGGGTTGGGAAGATCTCCTGAAGAAGGAAATGGTAACCCACTCCAGTATTCTTGCCTGGAAAATCCCATGGACAGAGAAGCCTGGTAGGCTATAGGCCATGGGGTCACAAAGATTCGGACACGACTGAGCGACTTCACTTCACTTTTATTATATATGCAACTATCTGTGTGAGTGTTTGTGTCTGTCTGTGTGTGTGTTTCTCTGGATGAATATCTGAAAGTGTTTAAATTGATCCTAATATGAAAAGATTCCCAGATAGTTCACTATCCAGGTCACCTTCCCCTGGATAAAATTCAAGAGGAGATTCTCCAAAATTAATTCCAATGGTGTCTAAAAATAAACTGAATGACACCAAAAATAGGTAAAGGGGAAAAAAAATGCTTTCAGGCTGGGATTAACAGCCAACTCCTGTCCTGGTCTAAAGTATATTTTTCTGTACTTGAGAATCTAAGGCATAGAAAATCTTAAAAGATTTTCTTTACTCTCCTTTTCTATAGCAAATAGCTCTGTCCTTTGGCCCCGAAGAAGTCAGCCTTAAACTTGTAACATTTACTTTCTTCCTTCCTACCTCCCAAGCTCTGATCTAAGAGAGGAGAATTAGAAGACAAGTTCTCTGCTTGTATTTCCAGCCCCAGCCTCTCCTCTGAACTTTTGACTTGTCCATCCAATATCCTATTTGTTATCTCCCACAGTTGTCTGTCAGGTGCCTCAGATTCAACACATATCCCAACGCGGACTTCTCTTCCTCGCCCTATCCTTTCTGTTCTTTCATTTCTTCCAGTGCCTGTAAATGATACCACCATCCACCTTGTCCTCCAAGCACTCAACTTCAGAGTCATTAGACTCCTTCTTCCTCAATAGTCACACCCAGTTTTCACCTCCAAAGTTTTACCCTTCTCTTCCCCTTTATTGTCACAGCCTAGCTCACATCTTCACAGTCTCAAGTGTCTGCCTACAATGCGGGAGACCCAGGTTCGATCCCTGGGTCGGGAAGATCCTCTGGAGAAGGCAATGGCAACCCACTCCAGTACTCTTGCCTGGAAAATCTCGTGGTTGGAGGAGCCTGGTGGCTACAGTCCATGGGGTCACAGAGTCGGATGCGCTAAACTTTCAACTTTCCTGAACCAAGCTCCATTTCCCACCCACTGCTTTGCTCCGTTTAACCCCATTCCCTATATTACAATCTCAGTGACTTTCAGGGCAGCTCCTCTATCATGGGACCTAAACTTCCTTCCATGGTACCAAAACCTCCTTAAGCCTGGCCCACCTATCTTTCCAGGAGCATCCACCATGTCCTGACATGCACTTCATTCAAAAAAAATAACTAATTAGGAATCCTCCCCAAAACACCATATACATTTTTTTGGTTGATGATTTTTTGGTTGATGATTGCTTTATAATACTGGTTTGATTTCTGACACCACATACTTTTATCCTCCGTGGCTTGTCTTCTCCCTGTACCTAGACTTCCCTTCACACCTTTCTTCACCTGACCAAACCTCAAGGCCTAGAAGAACAGCTGCGTCTTCAGCAAACCTTTCAAACCCTCTGCCTGGACTATGCACTCCCTTTTTCTGCTAGGATAGTGTACTGTGTGCTTCTCTGCCTAACTATCTAACATTAGTTATTGAAATTATGTTTTTGCACCACTTGCAAGGTTGTAAACTCCTTTGAGGCAGGAAATGTGTCTTAATTATCTTAGCACCTACTCCCCAGGACCCAGCTAAATGGGCAACTCATGGTAGGTAGTCCACAAATGTTTGCTGATCCAAAAGATGCTTTAGGAGGGAGAAACTTTGAGTTCTAGATATGGCATCTTTACACCTAAGATAACATCAGGACATCCCTAACCTACAAATTAAAAGTGTCTGTAGTTCTCCAGATTTCATAGTTTCTAATATTTCAAACCTTGTATTCAAAAACACTTTCATGACTTCTCCCCACCACCACAGCAGGATTCAGAGGCCTTAGCATATAGTTATAGCACTAACCAGGGCTTCCCAAGTGGCTCAGTGATAAAGAATCCACCTGCAATGCAGAAGACACAGGAGATGTGGGTTTGATCCCTGGGTCAGGAAGATCCCCTGGAGGAAGGCATGGCAACCCACTGCAGTATTGTTGCCTGGAGAATCCCATGGACAGAGGAGCCTGGCAGGCTACAGTCCATGGGGTCGCAAAGAGTCGGACAAGACTGTGCAGAAATTGCAGAGCACTAACTGCTCTTTTTTACCTTTTTATTTGTGGTGTCCGTACTAAGTCACTTCAGTGTGTCCAACTCTTTGCGACTCTATAGACTGTAGCCTGCCAGGCTCCTCTGTCCATGGGATTCTCCAGGCAAGAATACTAGAGCAAGTTGACATTTCCTACTCTAGAGGATCTTCCAGACCTAGGGATGAAAGCCACATCTCTTATGTCTCCTGCATTGGCAGGCCGGGTTCTTTACCAGTAGAGCCACCTGGAAAACCCTGTGGCTAAACCTATATTAAATAAGAGGTTGGTAAGATACATGTCCATGGCCTGGGCGATGAAACTTCCCATGATCTAACTGTGTCGAGTTATTAGACAGTAGAGGCTCCAGTGTTCTCTTGTTATTTATGTAACATGTCTTAGTGTCTGCTCCAGTGTTTCCACCTGGAAGACAAGGCTCAGGACTCATTTATCCTTGAGACTCTGAGAGACTCTATCACAGTGTCCCGCACAGAGAATGGCCTCCATAAATGCGGACTGAATTGAACTGAGACTACAAAGTGGGACAAAGTTACTTTGAGGTACCACTTTCGTTGCCATCAGTCATGGGAAAAAGTGGAGCGACCATTTCCTTCTCGTTACAGTGAGTTTCCTTGTCAAGTGCCTCTTTAAAAGCCAGGTGAGGATAATTGCAAGTCAGCTGGAAGTACTGCCAAGATATGACCTCTGGGAAGGCCTAGAAGACAAGTGGTATTGTGCTGCACGGCTAACACGCAATGTCTAACTGCTGCAAAGTGAAGAATCAATTTGAAATTAAGATGAGGAATGGCATCAAGTACTTACAGTCATAGTGAAGGTCTTTGTGACCAGGCCCTGGGGGAGAGGAGGACCCTTTTCTTCCCTTCTCAGCTTCCCCTTGTGCTGTCAGACTCCAGCTGCTCAGACCCTCCCATGCTCTAAAATATCTCCTAAGTGAAGCACAGTATCTCTGCCACCTTTTGAATTCAAAAATATGAATCTTCCCCAACATTCACTCACTCATTCATTTGGTCAAAAGTCATCCATTAAATGCAAGTCACAAGTGTAAATTTAAGGAATTTATGGCCGACATTCTTCATGGTATTTCCCATGGATTGTCTGAAGGCACATAATACATAAAATGAGGATACTTGTCTAAGGCAGACATGCAATTAAATTAGAGAAACGAGTGACTCTGCGTTCAAAAAGTTCTCACAGTCTTCAGAGACTCCATAGACTGCTTGGAGAACACATTTTTGGAGAGTATCAATGTTAACTTACTCTCGCCTTCATGTAAGGAATTCCAGTAATGTATAGAAGAGAAACAGTGACTTTTCTGGGAAATAGAGCATAGCAAGAATTCTCAAGCTGGTAAAGCCCTATCTCTATACATCACAAAGGCAATTTGTACGCAGCACTTCCAGAGGACTTAAGAATCATACCTTTGTCCTCCTTGTCCTTAAAGGCCATGAGCACCTTTAAGTTGGTGTTATAAAATTGAAACAGAGCCGGATATGGAAACAGAACAACCCTTTACTTTTCATCCTTCTTTTGTTAAAAGCTGACAGAAATATTATTTAACTTCTCCAAACCTCAGACTTCTCATCTGCAAAATGGGATCATAAATTCACCTCACTCTGTAGCTATGAGGGTTAAATAAAAAGAAAAAACAAATTTGTTTGGTATTGAATCCTGATTTGGGGTCTGGTGACCAGTAAAACTCATTAAGATACATTGTTCAGAAATCCACAACTTTTTTTTTCCTTTGTTGCCAATTACTGATATTTGGTCCAGTGACTAAGACTCTGTGCCCCCAATACAGGAAGGCTGGGTCCCATCCCTGGTCAGGGAACTAGGTCCCACATGCTGCAACTAAGAGTCCGCATGCCACAGCTGAAGATCCCAAAAAAGTTTCTGCATGCTGCAAGTAAGACCCAGCGCAGTCAAATAAATTCAAAAGAATAAATATTTTTAAATGGACTAAAACTACCTGGAATTTCTGCAAAACTGTTAGTTTGTGATAATCCATGTAAATCTCCACTTTCACGCAGGTGAATCAGAGCTCACAGCAAACTAGCCAGGCTAAGGCTTTGTTGCTGTAGTTTCTGTGGCTTCCCAAAACAAACAGGAGCATCTAACATCTAATAAGGAGAAGGCAATGGCACCCCACTCCAGTACTCTTGCCTGGAAAATCCCATGGACAGAGGAGCCTGGTAGGCTGCAGTCCATGGGGTCGCTAGGAGTCGGATACGACTGAGCGACTTCACTTTCACTTTTCACTTTCATGCATTGGAGAAGGAAATGGCAACCCACTCCAGTGTTCTTGCCTGGAGAATCCCAGGGATGGCGGAGCCTAGTGGGCTGCCGTCTATGGGGTCACACAGAGTCGAACATGACTGAAGCAACTTAGCAGCAGCTTAGCAGCAGTAAAATTTAATAAAGACATCCTCTTTGCCAGGCTCTAGGCTGTGGCCTTGATAGACATCCTCTCCTCTAATCCTCAGTATAACCCCAGGGAACTTGAGCTCCTCAGTGCAGAACCCCAGCACCCAGTGTGGCCAAGGCAGACCACAGACAGCCTGCTTGAAAAAGGAAGGTTTGTTATTCCAAGTCTGAAACTGGAAGGATGCTCATTAATGAGCAGTCTGTGTCCCTAGCTGCCTGGCTTCCTTTTTACTTTATTCTCTCTCAATCTATGGTAACCTCTTGGGTCATCAGCCTTCCTCTTATTGCCTCTTCCACAACTGCCAGGGTGACCTTCTGAACCTGGGCCCCCATGGTCCTGGGAAGGTCTCTGAAATCCTGGGTCTTTTGTCTTTCTACCCTCTGAGTGCCAGTGCACTCAGCAAAGGGCACTGTGGTTGCTTTTGTGACTTAGTCTCAGGAGAGTGAGAGATTCTGGAAGAGAGGGACTGTCCCTCATGTATCTTTATAACATCTGGACTTCCCCGATGGCTCAGATGGTAAAGAATCTGCCTGCAATGCAGAAGACACAGGAGACGTGGGTTCAATCCCTGGGTCAGGAAAATCCCCTGGAGAAGAAAATAGCAACCCACTCCAGTATTTTTGCCTGGAAAACCCCATGGACAGAGAAGCCTGGCAGGCTATAGTCCATGGACTCCCAAAAAGTCAGACACAACTAAGCTTGCAGGCAGGCTGTGCAGAATGGGGGCTCTTTTCCCCTCACTCCCTATTAGGTGATGCTCAACCCCTGATCCACATAGAATTATGAGGGGAGTTTAAAAAATTCACACCTATGCACAATCAATGTCTGATAGAATCAGAAGCTCTGGTTTGGGGGACTGAATCTACGTTTTGCTAAAGCTCCCAGGTGATCCTAACCTACAGGCAGGGCAGAGAGAGTGTTTGTGTGTATGTTCTGGTCTTTCCCTGTTACTCTCTCACTCATGTGAGTAGAAGAGGAAGACTGGCCTGTAGCCACTCCTAGCCGTCCTCTCCTCCCCTGCCCTGCTGACCTGCTCTGCTCCTGGAGAAGCCTTGAGATAAACAGTCAGGGCTCTGCCCTTCTGGGTAAGCTTGCTGTCCTCCAGTGCTGTCTGCGTCAGGGCAGATGGACTTGTCTAATCCTAGAGTTTACCATTAGGAAACCCATTCTTACCCCAACCCAATAATGGATACTTGAGAATTTGTTTTCAGTAACAAATTAGGCATTTATATCTTCATTTTCCTGATCTTCACTCTATCAATTGATTTAGAATTTTGGAAGGGAAGATATTTATTATCTCCCTCTTTTTCTTGCCTGGTTCCCAGGCCATAATAGATGTTCAATAAATATTTGTTGAATGAGTCAATTCCCTATGCACCTCTAGTAATATCCATTCTCTGTATTTCAGCCTCACTTTCTCTCTGTCTCTTCCTTCCTTCGCAAGCTACAGATGGTATAAATGCTGCAGTCCTTGTGAAGACAGCAAAAGCAGTCAGACAGATGTGTTGTTCATAGCTCCCTAGTCAGGCATAACTAAACATTTACATTTATTACCAATTAGAGGGGAAACAGACTGTAGTTTTATGCACTGTATGTGGCTGGATATATTTCTTTTTGGGATCTCACTAAAAACTTCAAAATGTATCACTGCATCTCCCTCTCTTACCACCTCAAACCTCATTGAAAATGCCATTTAAATAGAGGTCTGCCAATGACAGCACAAATCTACATATAATTCTCCTACCCACCCATAGAACACCATGAAGGTGGCAAAACAATGTTGCAGAAGGGCCCCTGACCAGTGTGATTGAGTTGAGCACGCTCCACCAGGAGTCTGTAGCACACGCAGAATTGAGGGAGTTATGGGAGACTTTATTCAAGGCGATGCATGTTAATTTGTTGATGGTATCCAGTGTACAACACCGTGTGTGGGCACACAGTGCTTTTTGCTGTGTTTACAGCCCTTTTTCTATGTAGAACAAAAACAGAAGGAGTTAAAATAGTGCTACAAATAGCTTTGGATTCATCAGTTCCACAGAACATCAGACCTGACACTGAAGAATTCACTGTTTTTTAGCTGAGTTTCACCCAATTTGCAACACATCTGACATGTGAAAAACTGACCCAACCTCATAAAAAAAAAAAATCAATGGAAAGCACAGGCTGAGGTATAAGGCAACCCAAGTTATGGTCCCAGCAAATGTTAGCTTCTTCATCTGCAAAATCAGATGACTGCCCCCAGGAACTTTCACTAAGAAATAATGAGATTTAATTAAAGACTTATGTATTGGGTAAGGATTTCATCACTGCAGATGGTGATTGTGGCCATGAAATTAAAAGACGCTTACTCCTTGGAAGGAAAGTTATGACCAACCTAGACAGTATATTAAAAAGCAGAGACATTACTTTGCCAACAAAGGTCCGTCTAGTCAAGGCTATGGTTTTTCCAGGGGTCATGTATGGATGTGAGAGTTGGACTGTGAAGAAAGCTGAGCACCGAAGAATTGATGCTTTTGAACTGTGGTATTGGAGAAGACTCTTGAGAGTCCCTTGGACTGCAAGGACATCCAACCAGTCCATCCTAAAGGAGATCAGTCCTGGGTGTTCATTGGAAGGGATGATGCTAAAGCTGAAACTCCAGTACTTTGGCCACCTCATGCGAAGAGTTGACTTATTGGAAAAGACCCTGATGCTGGGAGGGACTGGGGGCAGAAGGAGAAGGGGATGACAGAGGATGAGATGGCTTGATGGCATCACCGACTTGATGGACATGACTTTGGGTAAACTCTGGGAGTTGGTAATGGACAGGGAGGCCTGGCGTGCTGCGATTCATGGGGTCGCAAAGAGTAAGATACGACCGAGTGGCTGTACTGAACTGAACCAAAGGATTTCATCATATAGCTATTTACAGTAGGGACAATTTCAATACAAACTAAATGCCAAGAAAGGATAGGAACTGGTTAACATATTATGGAAAAACCAGATGACATTTAAAAATTGTGGTTTTACCATAATGAGGTACCACTTAATGCCCACAATAAGAGATGGCTACTATAGATTTTTTTAAAAACATAAGATAGCAAGTAATGGTGAGGATGTGGAGAAAATACAACCCTTGTGCATTGCTGGAAAGTGTGAAAGCGAAAGTGTTAGTTGCTCAGTTGTATCCAACTGTTTGTGACCCCATGGACTATGGCCCGCCAGGCTCCTCTGTCCATGGGCTTTTCCAGGCAAGAATACTAGAATGGTTTGTCATTTCCTCCTCCAGGAGATCTTCCCGACCCAAAGATCAAACCCAGGTCTCCTGCACTGCAGGCAGATTCTTTACCATTTCAGCCACCAGGGAAGCCTCTGGTACATTGCTGGTAGAAATGTTAAATGATCCAAAAGCTATGAAAAATAATTTCATGGTTACTTAAGGAGTTAAATGGAATTATCATATGATCCTATAATACCTCTCTTCCATATTTACCCGAAAAAACTGAAAACAAGGACTCAAAGAAGTTTATGTATACACGTGTTCACAGCAGCGCTGTTCACAGTAACCAAAAGGTGGAAACAGCCCAAATACCACTAACTGGTGAATGGCAGAGTGAATTGTGATATATACATGCTGTGAACGGCTTCTCAGCCATAACAAAGTATGAAGTACTGATACACTGTACAATATGGATGAACCTCAAAAATTTTATTCTGAGGGAAGAAAGTCAGACACAAAAGGGTCACATCTTGCATGATTCCATGTATATGAAATATTCAGAATAGGTAATTCATAGGGACAGAATGTAGAGTGGTAGTGCACAGGTTATGGAAGCAGGGGAGGGAAGAATGGAGAGAGACTCTTTAATGGATGTGGGGTTTTATCTTGGAGTGACAAAAATGCAGTGGAGCTAGAGACAGGTGGCAGTTGCACAGCATGGTGAATGTGCTAGATGCCACTAAATTGTTCATTTTCAAAAGGTTAACTTTATACTATGTGTATTTCACCTCACTTAATTATATTTTTAATTGTGGCTTTTGAAGAACATTTACTGATATAGGAAAATTCACATCATGTACGTATTGTTAAAAGCTGGACTTACAGTATAATCTCAATTTTGTAAACTTAAAAATGTGTGAGCATGTGCATATGCATATGTTTGTATATATATATATATGCACACATATATATTTACCATATATGCAAATATTTTTATATGTATATACACCATCCTCCCACCAAAAAAACCTAAGAAGAAATTCAGAAAGGATAAGTGAATTCTAGGTTATTTCACTTTTACACTGTTTTTCATATTCCATATGAAGAGTCCATGCCAATTTTATAATTTGAGAGAAATACATGTTATTGAATAAGAATTGAGTTTTAAAGTATCTCTAAGGTTTTCTCCAGCCTACAATTCTAGGAGTCCAAATGCATTACATCTAAGTGATTGCCCATTAGATGTTGGGTCAGAGCAGATAAGCCTTTTGGGTAGGTACCTAGGAAATGGTGATTTAAGGCAGGCAGGCAATAGAGGAGCACAGAGACATTTAATATGCAAACAGTTGTATCGGCAATCTGCATGCAGAACTTCAGTCCTTGTCACATTGTTCATAAGTGGGACTGCTAGAAGGACATACACATCCGTCATCCAGCTCCATAACCCATTCTCTTTGATGGCTCCTTCAAGAATTATGGTAACATTCATGGCTCTCATGTGGACTCTTTCCATAATATGTGCATCTGAAAATAAAATAGATGTCCCTATCCTGCACAGCTACCCTAGCTGAATCCCACTCGTAAAAGGAAATTGAGTTGCTTGACTTTTTCTTTTCTTTATTTTTAAGCAATAGTATATTCCAGCTGATGTATTCCAAGTGGTGGCTTCCTAAAAGGATCATTTCATGTTTGGCTTGTCACTCACCATAGGAAACTGAACTTTTTACATCCTCAATTCAACCCATCTCTTTCTTTTCCTGCCACTCTGTATCAAGTGACTTATTAACAATACTGAGGCTTAAGAAGGAGAGTTTGGTTAATGCTCACACAGTCTGAACATTTTAGTCCATATTAACAGATTTTTTAAATGTGTCTTTTTTTTTTCATTTTTGAAATCTTCAATGATTCTCTCTAAGCTAAATTTTCTTTATAGATAAAGAATTCCCACTTTTCACCCCACTACTGTTGGGTCAGTAGATATAAGAAAAAAAAAAAAGCAGGGTTATTAAAATATTTGCACTGAGGTTTGTTTCCACTGGTGGAAAATCCCTGTATAGAAGGAACATGTGCTTGGACCTAACAGAAGTGCAAAACCTCATCTAGTGTTCAGCAGAGAGAACATTTTTAAAATAGATGAATTTGGGTGTGGTCACTTTCTGACTGTGAGTCAAAAAGTGTGAAGTAATTCGTAACAGAAGATACAAAAGGTTGACAGTATGTTCACAAACACCCCAAAACACAGACACTTCTGGGGTTCAGAGAAGTTCTGTGGACAGAAGGTAGGAATGTGTCCAGGCTGAGTTCTGAGCGAATGGGAGGTGAGTCAGCTGAGTATGGGTTCTACAAAACTGAGACACAATTGAGTTGAATTCCTCAGTCACTAAGAAGATTGAGGCGTTGCTCTAGATTTCTACATATAGAAAAGCCTGGAAGGAAAAACGGAGGTATCAAAAACCTGATGTGTGTGGACTTCATGGCTGCCAAACTGAACTGAATAATGAGTCATTACTTCCTATAGTCTCAGATATGGTTGTATCTCAAGTAAGATCCAGCCAGGGCAGTGGTGTGTGCCCTCTGGTGTCTGGATGTGCATGTGCATCCTAAAAGTTGGGAGTGGGAGCTTCTGGTTAAAGGGAAAACCTGGGAATTTTGTTCTAAATTTTTTTTTTTATCACATTTGCATTTTGTCTCCTGTCTCTCAATAGATAGATCAAGCAATCAATCAATAGATTTTTTTTCTATATATTTCTTGTATGTGAAATTTGTTTATTTAAAATTTTATTTTATATTGGGGCCAAAGTACTGGAGTTTCAGCTTTAGCATCATTCCTTCCAAAGAAATCCCAGGGCTGATCTCCTTCAGAATGGACTGATTGGATCTCCTTGCAGTCCAAGGGACTCTCAAGAGTCTTCTCCAACACCACAGTTCAAAAGCATCAATTCTTCGGCGCCTTCTTCACAGTCCAACTCTCACATCCATACATGATCACTGGAAAAACCATAGCCTTGACTAGACGGACCTTTGTTGGCAAAGTAATCTCTCTGCTTTTCAATATGCTATCTAGGTTGGTCATAACTTTCCTTCCAAGGAGTAAGCGTCTTTTAATTTCATGGCTGCAGTCACCATCTGCAGTGATTTTGGAGCCCAAAAAAATAAAGTCTGACACTGTTTCAACTGTTTCCCCATCTATTTCCCATGAAGTGATGGGGCCGGATGCCATGATCTTCGTTTTCTGAATGTTGAGCTTTAAGCCAACTTTTTCACTCTCCACTTTCACCTTCATCAAGAGGCTTTTTAGTTCCTCTTCATTTTCTGCCATAAGGGTGGTGTCATCTGCATATCTGAGGTTATTGATATTTCTCCTGGCAATCTTGATTCCAGCTTGTGTTTCTTCTAGTCCAGCATGCGAAGAGTTGACTCATTGGAAAAGATTCTGATGCTGGGAGGGATTGGGGGCAGGAGGAGAAGGGGATGACAGAGGATGAGATGGCTGGATGGCATCACTGACTCAATGGACGTGAGTCTGAGTGAACTCCGGGAGTTGGTGATGGACAGGGAGGCCTGGCGTGCTGCGATTTGTGGGGTCACAAAGAGTCGGACATGACTAAGCAACTGAACTGAACTGAACTGATAGTTGATTTACAATGTTATCTTACTTTCAGTTATATAGCAAAGTGATTTGGTTATACATACACATATATCTGGGACTTCCCTGGTGGCTCAGCAGAAAAGACTCTGCCTTCAATGCAGGAGATGCAGGTTCAACCCAGGGTCGGGAAGATCCCTTGGAGGAGGGCATGGCACCCCTAGAAAAACTTGCCTAGAAAATCTCATGGACTGAGGAGCCTGGTGGGCTACAGTCCATAGGGTGGCAAAGAGTTGGACATAACTGAAGCGAATGAGCATGCACACATGCACCCATATATCTATTCTTTTCCCATTTAAGTTATTACAGATTATTGAGCAGTTTCCTGTGCCAGACAGTAGGTCTTTGTTTGTTATCTATTTTAAATATAGGAGTGTACTATGTCAATCCCAAATTCCCAATCTGTCCCTAGCCCTCACCTTTTCTCTGGTGACCATAAGCTTGTTTTCTATGTCTATGAATCTGTTTCTGTTTGTAAGTAAATTCATCTGTATCACTGCTTTTAGATTTCTCATATAAATTATATCATATGATATTTATCTTTCTCTGTCTAACTTACTTCGTTTAGTATAATAATCTCCAGGTCCATCTGTGTTGCTACAAATGGCATTATTTCCTTTTTTAATGGCTGAGTAATATTCCGTTGTATATATGCACCACATATTCTTTATCCACTCATCTGTAGATGGACATTTAGGTTGCTTCCATGTCTTGGCTGTAGTATAGTTGTGCTGCAATAAACCTTGAGGTGCACGCAACCTTTGAACCATGGTTTTCTCTGGATATATGCCCAGGAGTAGATCAAGAGGTAGCTCTGTTTTTAGTTTTTTAGGGAACATACTGTTCTCCATAGTGGCTGCACCAATTTACATTCATGGCGTTTTAAAAGAGACTACATCCCTACCTAAGATCGCCCTTGAGTGACTGTTATTTGTTGAATGGTAAAGCTGTGAGCCCTCAGTTGATAAGCTGACACACTGATTTCTGTTTTTCTGGCCCTTTCTTTGAAAGGACACTAATCCAGCCCCAGGGGAAATAGGTAGCACTGGGATTAACAAACAAAAGATATTTCTTCCCTCACCTTGACCCAGATCTCCAAAGGAGGTCAGCCTTTGTCTGGAGGACACTCTGGTAGTGTAACTAGCCAAGCAAAACATTCACTCATTTGCCTGGCCCACTCTGGACCCATAAACTCTCACACTGGGCTCACTCCATGTATCCCCTGCCAAAGTCAACACTTCACAGTTGTCTACACTAAATTGCCCATTGTTTTCTCCAGGCTCAGGTTACCCTGAAAAAAAAAAAAAAAAGATTATTTTAAAGTTCCTCTGCATTCAGCACATGGGACCTAATTAGTTGCCCCATCTGCAAGGGTAGTTTATCGGAGGAAGATTTGGTATTCTAGAGCTGATAGGCTCCTCCAGCGTCATTTCTATGGACAGGTTTTGTGAGGTATTGTACTACAAGAATGGCATATCGCATGCTTTAAGCAACGTGAAAAGCAGTCTATGTTGTCACTTGCAGCATCACAGATGAATTCCTCTCCAGTTGCATTACTCAGGGAGCCTTCATCACTTGATTTCTGGAAACTCATTATTAAGGCAAAGAGACAGGAAGCAGTGTCAGACATGACAGCTCTGAATGGACATCACCTCAATGGTAACAAAACTTCCTCTTGTTTCCCAGGATCTCTCTGTGTTAGTAACACCAGGACATATTTCTCCCACGGTGCTGTCTTTCCATTTCGAAGAATTAGTTGAGGGCAAAGAACAAGAGAAATCTGCGAGATTTGCTTCCCCATAAAGTGTCTCGATTTTTAAAAATGAATTGGCCTGCCCTCACACAGGAGCGTGATGTGATGGGCTTATTCTTCATACAGCATGTGTTGTGCTTTGTTTTTCTAGCAGCCAGGATGGTTTTACGCAGAATCAGAAACATACTCTCCTGGTCTCCCTTGTGACCAATGCTGTAAGATAGCTGGTTGGAATTAGAGTCAGAGTATGTTATCACTGGAAGAAAGAGAAGCTGCCTTGCCCAGGCTTACACAGAAATAAGGTCAACACTATGGGATATTCAGGTGTGCCCTAGAGTACCAGAAAGATGTTGACCTTAGTTCATGATCCAAAACGCAGGGTCAAAGAGTGGGAGTGCACTGGGAGATGATGAGACAAGCCAGATCAGTCTCCAGACATAACAGGACAAAGACCTGGGAAGCAGAAAGGGGAAAACAGCTGGGACTCTGGGAGACAGGACCTAGGGAGACCCTATGGCTCCACTTGACAGCCTCGCCTTGGCCCAGCTTGGTTTTTGATGTGCTGGATATAATTTAGTTACTGATATGTTTTTCAACATGTGGTTTTTCAACATCAGACAAGCAAGAGTGGTTAGGAGATTGGCAGCAGCAGTCAGGTCTCTGTGGGGGCAGTGTGGGGTCATAAGTACCAGATTCCTGACTCTCAAGCCAAGTGCTCTGATGCAGAGCTAACCTAGGGCTGAGAGTAGAGTTTTCCTTCTGGGAAAAGGTAACATCGAAGCTTGTGGCATCTGAGGAGGTTAGTTATCTGTGGCCCAGCTCTGGAAGACCTATACATCTTTCCTCTTCCTCATAGGCAGAATGAAACTGAAGCCTGGTTCAGTTCAGTTCAGTCGCTCAGTCGTGTTGGACTCTTTCCTCTTCCTCATAGGCAGAGTGAAACTGAAGCCTGATATTGTGTCAGAAATCTCCAGAAGCACCCTAGGGTCAAGATAGAAATGGCTGCATTTGACTCTAGATACATTTGTCTCTGATAAGCAACAAGGATACTGTGGCCAGAGAAGCCTGCTTCCTGTTCATAAGCTGAGGTTTCAAGACCCTCCCATCAGACCCTCTCTTATTTTTTCACCAGCTCTTTTTTCTCTTCTTCTCTGCCCTTCCCCCCACCTCCTGGCCTATGAGCTTGTTCTTTCCTTCTATTGATTTTTAGCCCTGGTTCCCCAAAGCTCTAAGTTTATCTTTGGATTTTAGCTTTATCATACTCTTACATCTTTTAACTCCACATTTTAATCTCTTGACTTGATAGCTCAGGGCTTTTGTTTTTTTCCTTACCAGTTATTTGGCTCCACCTTATTTTCTAGCCCTTAATCATTTGAGATTTTTAGCCTAAACTTTAAATTTATTGTCTTGTTGCTTCCCATTATCTGTTATTCTTTTTAACATTTCTGGTCTTTTACTTGTAGTCTGCATTTTATCTGGGTTTTTTTTTTTTTTTTTTTTTTGGCCCTGCTGAGTCTTCATTGCTATGCGTGGGCTTTCTCTAGTTATGGAGAGCAGGGGCTACTCTGTAGTTGCTGTGGGCGGTTTTCTCACTGCAGTGACTTCTCTTGTTGTGGAGCCCGGGTTCCAGGACCCTCAGGCTTCAGTATTTACAGCACATGGGCTCTGTAGTTGTGGTTCACCACTTACTTGCCAGAACAGGAACCAAACCCGTATTTCCTGCATTGGCAGGCAACTCCCAGCCACTGGACCACCAGGGAAACCCTCATCTGTTTTTTTAAACTATCTTTTATTTTTTATTTTTTCCCTTTAAAATTTTTGTCTTTATTGATTTATTGGTTTCAGATATGTTTATTTTTTATTGACTATAGTTAATTTAAAATGTTGTGCCCATCTCTGCTGTACAGCAAAGTGGCTCAGTTATACACATATACATATTCTTTTTCTTCCTTCTTACCATTTTCTACATTCTGTAATGCCTCAGCAGAATACCGGTCTGAAGCTATGCAGGTGATCAAGAGCTCCTGTGCTAACTTTCTCACTCCCACTTGCTCCCATCCGCCCCTATACGTGTCTTTTCCATTTCTCTTCATAGATTTCCTAGCTTAGTTGAAGATGACTTTGTAAAGACACTTGCCTTGGGAGACTTGGGAGACTTATGGATAGAATCTCCTAAGAGCCAAAAATCCTACTGTTCAAGTAGCAGGTTTTATTTGCTGAGTATTAGTTATTTACAGCTCATGTTATCCAGGCATTTTCAGAAAAGTCAAGCATTTTAAAATCTATGTTCTCCAACATTTACACCATTGGCTTATGAGTAAATCATCTGAGTAACTTGGGGCTGGAGCAAGTAGTACTTCTAGTCTGACTTGGTAAAGAGCCAGGTAGGGCTGAGGGGAGGGAACGAGGGTGGGTCTCTGATACCACACTGCCATCTCTCTGCTCCTCCCTGAGCTGGTTCTCTGCTCTCTCTGGGGAGGATCATTGGACAAGCCCATCTGAATGTGGGCATCATCCTTCTACCTCCTTTTCCTAATCATGAGAACAAAAAGAAGCTCTTTAGAACAGACATGATTACGAATAGGTTCCTAAGTGGGAGTAGATAGCGACCTTTCTAGGTGCTTCTTTCACACTACAGGCCCTGCGCCAGGCAACAGAGGCCTGCAAAAGGGTCTTCAGACATGGCTGTCCTCACTTTCTGATGTGGCTAGGTTTCCCAGATCTCCTGACTTCCCTGTCTCAGCATATTGCCAGTGTACAGGATTATAGTTGAGGGTGGAGATGTCCCATTCTCTTCTAGACTCTCTAACAAAGAAAGAGTGGAGGATTCCCCGTCATCTGCATATTATGACCATCTTTTTTTGTCAGTTATGGCAGTGGATGAGCAGGCTGTCTCCCCTGAAGGCTAGTACTTTTCCTCAGAATTTGACAACTAAGACACATCAAAATGAGATTCTCCCAGTCGCCAGTAGATACAGTTTGCCTGTTAGAGACAGGTCTTCATATTAGGTGCCAAGGAAGTGACATAATATGTGTTTTAGTTCCTGCCTTTAGGGACCTTACGATGAAGTTGGTGATACAAGAAATATGCATAACATAGTTACATGGCTTACAAATCCCTTACATCTTCAGGTGTTTCTCTCCTTCTCCCTGTATCTCACTAAAGACTTATTCATCCTCAGATCAAATTTTGTGGCTACCTTTTTGAGGAAATCCGCCCTTCCTGGGTTAGGTCCCCCACTTATTGGCTTTAATTGAACTCTTTTCCTACCTTCACCTTTGCACTTTGAGTTTCCTGTGTTTTTACCTGTTTTTCTCACTAGAAAGTAAGCTATTTATTTTTTTGGACACTGAATTATTTTCATCAGAGATGACCATGTTGTTTTTATCACCAGTGTACAATATAGAGAGATAATAAATATTTTTGAATGAATCAGTCAATCAACTAGAAGGTAATGTATGTCATGTGTTAAGAGCATAAAAGAAACAACATATTCTGAAAGAATTTAGAAGGGGATGGAGAAAACAATTTCTTGAAGAACTATGGTAAAATTGTGGAGATTTTTGTGATCCTAGGCACCTGATTGCAGGCATAGTCATATCTCAAAATCAGGTGTCAGATTAAGTTATGGAGTCCCTCAATCATAAGGAAGTTGATATGAGTTGATTAACATTCTTCTGGAAAGGGTGACATTGAGATTCTGCTGCTAAGTTGCTTCAGTCGTGTCTGACCCTGTGCGATCTCATAGACGGCAGCCCACGAGGCTCCCCCGTCCCTGGGATTCTCCAGGCAAGAACACTGGAGTAGGTTGCCATTTCCTTCTCCTAATGGAGGTCAATGCTTCCAGATCTGTGTGTGTGTGACAATGTTAACAAGGTCAGATTCCCTCTTTTAGCCAGCTTCCATCACCGGCACTTCCTGAAAGCCATTGCATGTAGCAGTCTGTGGGGTGACAGAAAGGACCTAAGTGTAACAACCCTCTACTTCTGTTCTGGTAGGAGAGCTTAGGCATTCATAAAAAAAAAAAAAAAAAATTTACACAGCGGGGTAGGCAGGAGGTTCAGGAGGGAGGGAACATATGTATCCTTATAGCTGATTCACATTTTTGTACAGCAGGAACCAACACAATATTGTAAAGCAATTATCCTCCAATTAAAAATGTATACAAAGACCCCTGAGTAGAACTGACACTCAGAAATCTTTACAAACAAGCAGACTGCAGAAGGAATACAGATACAAAAACAACCAGTGGGCAGCTGGCTCCAGCTGCATAAATAGATCCCATGTAAAGGTCAAAAAGAAATGGATTCATTTTGATATTTGGCAAAACTAATACAATTATGTAAAGTTTAAAAATAAAATTAAATTAAAAAAAAATAAAAGAGAATGAAAAACCAAGAAAAAAAAAAAAAGAAATGCCTACAGATGTAAGGACCTTGTAAGCCATCGTAACTATCTGATGTACCCTTCTTGTATCACCAACTTCATCTTAAGGTCCCCAAAGGGGGATTAAAACACACATCAAGTAGCTTTCTTGGCATCTCATAGTAGGACCTGTAAATAACAGGCACTCAATACCAATTGGCTGCTGTGGAAGAGAGTCCCATTTTGAAATAGACCCCATGGAAGAATATTTGGGAGGGTGTTTGGAGGGGCTTCTGCTGGAGGGGACTCAAACACAGTTCTAACTGGGAGATGGGCCCATCTCTTGCTGGAGAAGACTGGGGAGAGTGGTTCTGTGGGGTGACAGCAAGCATATTGTGCAAAACGTGAAGGATAATGGATGCCTGTGTGGGATTGGTGGGTGAGGGAATTGCTGCCACCAAGCCAGGGAAGGTGATGAATAAGAGGGCAGCTACTGGTATACAGGAAAGGAGAAGAAGGGTAAATATCATGAATTACCACCCTCATTGGAGATGCCTGTATCAAGTATTTTTTGAATACCTGCTATGAAATTTGTGGATATGAGGTGTGGCTGGGAATTTGTGAGCTTGTGTATAAGGACACAGAGGGGAAGTTGGAAGAGTGGCTGCTGTGTAGGGTTCAATCTGATTCCTCTAAGTGAATAAATTCATATCAAGGATCTAGTGGGGACTAGTACTCTGCAAGGAGATGGTAAATACAATGCTAACTGGACAGTCCCACCCCACCTAAACTCTGGGCTCTGAGAGCTGGAGGGCATCCAGTTAAAGGTTCAAATTCCATGAACGGGGCTTTTAGGAAAAGAAGCAAGCTGAAGCTGCTTGAAGGGGTTGAGAAGGGCAGTCACATGTTCACATGATGCTTGATAAAGCTAACTTAACATCAGAGTCCAGACTGGAGTGTGATAGGGGAAGGAGTCCAACTCAGAGGCTGACTGAGGGCTGCCACAGTCTTTAGTAAAGAGGAGCAGCATCTGGCCTTGAGTGAGGATAGAGACAAGAAACAACTGAAAAAATGTTTCCAATCCTGCTTTGATGTGGTGACACTGAGAGATGAGAACAGAGAAGGGAGAAAGGCAAACATTCAGCTTCTATCCTTACAACAGAATCTGCTAAATTGGCCTTCTAGGAGCTGCTTTGTGGAAGGGGTTCAGGCCAGGAGTCTGAAACATGACTCCACTTTTGGCTGTTAGACCTTGGAACAAAATAATTTTACATCAACTTTGACTTACTTATCTTAAATGACCTGTGATATATGACAGTACTTTGGTGGGGAAAGTATGGAACACATGACATCAATTCATGGCATGCTAAGTTACATTATTGATGGCAATAATGACTGAGATTTGTACACTGTTTTACAGTTTGCAAGGCATCTTTGCATGCATTATTTAATTTCATCCCTACCAAAACCACTGAGGTAAATATAATTATTTCATTCATAATTTATAAAGGAAGAGGCAGAGACTTGGAGCCTTGTCCTAAAGACATAAGGGTATAAAGGGGCAGAGGCAAGACTCAGACCCCCCAGATCTTGGCCTTCTGTACTGTGTGAGAACTTAGAGGTCTCATTAATTGAGTATCAGCTATGAATTTCTGATGCAATGGAAAGTAGCATTATGTGATGGTCTTGGTCATGCTGATGATGCTGACGGTGATGACTGTCTTGGGATGTTGATTCACCCATCCATTTATTCATCATATGTTTTCACTGAAGCACATGTGAAAGATACTGTGAAATGGTGTGCGTACAGATCTGTTTCATCTGTGGCTGGTGCCATATGATTCCACTCAGAGGACGAGCCTCTGACAGTTGGTTCAAGGACCCCTCCTTGATCAAGGCTCCCCTGGCTTCAAGTCCCAATACTCCACTTTTTCAGAACCCTGCTGCACTCTGCCATATGGTCTATGGTGTCTTCGTTTTCATTTTCTCTTTATTTATTGTTCACTACATGTTTTCAGTACTTCTTCTGTAGAAGGCTCTGTGGTAGATATATAGTATTTTGGGGCAGGAGAGTACCAAAGCTAACATTTGTTATTTAGTCATAGCACTAGGTCTGAACATGGTAGGAAATCAATAAACATTTGTTTATTGATTAAGATTCCCAGACTGAGAATCCGCATGGTTGGGAGGTGCCAAAATGAATCCGCTAAAATTACTGCCAGTAAACCAGGAGAGCAAAGTCCAAAGCAGCTGCAGGACTATTCAGGGACATTTTCACGTGATCTCTGTAGTCCACAAGCCCACCCTTGACCCGCCTCTCCGTCCGCAGTGTCAGGGCTTAAACAATTACATTCAGAGAATATAAAGTCACCATGTTGGGGGAAAAGGAAGAATCTGGCTCTTTAAACTCGTTTTGTGAACTAGATCTTGATCCAGTAGGGAAGATGTTAAGAAGCAACAAAAAAGAGAAAGAAATGTATTGTTATTTTTACCTGCATCCTGTTTCTGGCTATGCCACCGCTTTGTGAATGGGCCTTGGCACATATGCTGCTTTTGAGTGCCAGCTTTCCCATCTGTAATATAATCCCCACCCTTGATCTGCTGAGGCTCACAGGGGTGTTTGGAAGCCCAGGGAGGTAATATCTATTCTGTGCTTGCAGGATCCTGGACAAAAGGCATTGTAGAAATAAAGGCAGTCACTCCTATTAGAGTGTACACCATGTTCAGAAGTGTGTTTAATGCCCTGCCACCTTTTCTTGTGTCTCCTTGGCCTAAAGTCTTCCCTCTGCATGTTCCCACAAGCACAGCTGTTCTGATCTGCCCGCAGTCAGATTAATTGAACGAGATCCTTTGAAATCCCATTTTGTTTACCCAACCTGCCCTCTTTCAGGGCTTTCACAAGCTCTTCTCTTTATTGAGAAAGAGATAAAGCTATCCCTTGGAATGACAAATCCTTGGTTCCTTTATCAGGGCAGCTTTTCTCCTGAAGGGTCCCCTTGCTCCTCAAGTGAGCTCATCTCAAACTCCCTTCACACCCTGTTGGCTGGATGCAGGACTCTCTGGTGCGGTTGCCTTGGCAACAACTTCTGTTTGTTGCAAGTGCAGATGAGTGTTGGGTCACTGTTATTTTCCCCTCTGCCTCATAGTACAAGAGGGGCAAACAAACTGTGGATTAGGCGAAACAAAGGAAGTAGTCCAGTGAGTGTGAGGAGGAGGGGGAGAGCGGGCACAGGAGGCCTCTAGGAAGACCTCTGTCGGTCCTTGGGAACCTATCGGGTAGTTAGACATTTAGCAAAAATATTAACGCCAAGAAGCAATTTTTTTTTTTTTTCCAAGAAGCAATTTATCTAGAGTGAGTTAAGGCAAACACGTAGAGACTGTGACACGAAGGACTAATTCCTATGAGACTCATAAGAAGAAGCGGCTTCATAGGCAGAGCTGAGTATCTCCTCAGGGTAGTAGAACTATACTTGGTGTATTTTTCTCATCCTCAAGGAACTTAGACTTTGGGAATCCACTGACATTTACTGAGCACCAGGGCCTGCTTTGAAGGTAGACCCTGAGGTTATTTTTTTTAAATAGCATTTTATTTATTTATTTATTGCCTTACATGCAAATTATAAATGCTTCTCACATAGTAGGCATTCATAATTACTAATTGAATTTTAAAAAATTATCCTCTTTAGCAACTCCAGGAATGACAGGGGACTCTGTATAAGGGTCCTCCAATGTATATATTATTCTAGCATTTTGCTTATTTTTTTCTTATATTGTGCACAATGTTTTCTCCCTGTAACATCCACCAACTGGACTTTGTTCTGTTACATGAAATCAATCCATTTATTATCTATGTAAATTCTTCCAAATACTTCATGTAGCTTTTGTGTCTCACCACATTTTCTGTTTTCCAAGCTAAACTTAGTTTCTTTAGCCATTTGACCTGTGTTGACTTTAAAATCCTTCTCTGACTTGCTTCTTTTTCCCTTAAAACCTACCAATTTGCCTGGTTCTCTCTTAAAGTGCAGCAATTGTTCTAGTTATATATCACAGCTACCAAGGGAAGACAGGATGAGCCGATTAACAGGAAACGTTTGGCTAGTGAATCAGAAACTTGATCCAATGTTATAAAATGTTTATCGATCACTTACATGAAACTAGTTTAATGTCTAACCAATTAAACCTAATTGAAGGCAGTCTTCTGCCAAGCCAAGTATACCTTTCATTGGATTTTGAGCAATGAACCAATGTGCATATTAGTGAGAAGAGGTGAAACTAATTCTCTGTTCTTAATCACTCATAATACATGCTGGTCCTCAATAAATATGATATCAAAATAATTATAATAAGATTATGTGAAATCTAAGACATGGTAATTAATGAAGAAGTATTTGAACTGTCAGTGGTATCTTGAGTCCTTAAGGGAAAAATAATAACCTGACAATACAAGTGAAATATGAGATCAACCAATTAATTAGCAGAATAATTTAATCTGATGCTCTGAAAGTAGGCCAATTAAAATGCACTGTTACTATTTAACATTGATTAAGCAAGGTGCTAGATTCTGAACACAGTTTGAAAATAGACCTTATTTCTATCTTCTGGGAACATAAAGCTAATTTAAGCAGTTGTATATAAAAGGACAAAGGAATGAGAGGTGTGGTGTTGTCTTGGTTATGTATTGACGCTCCTTCCTCTAGTGCTAGGCACGAGTAGGGAAAGGCTGTGAATACCATGATATTCTTCCAACCTTCTCACTTCCTCTCCAGCCTCCTCCTCTTTGTAATGTTCATTGGAGGATGGGGAGGGATCAATTTGAGGCCAAATGAAGATCAAAGAAATGAGTTTGGGGGAAAAAAAAAAAAGATTTCCAAAAAATACTGTTTTCTACACTTGAGAGAGTGGGAAAGAGGAACCTGGTATCATCAGTGCCTTTGTTAATTCTTTAGGAGTAATTCATTGGATATTAATGAAAGAACAATAACAATAAATACAAAAAACTGAAACCATCTTGCCTTCCAGCATCCTTAAGAGAAAACTCTCTAATTTAATGATGATACAAAGATAAAACATAAAGTAGCCCATTAACTGTTCATTTAACTTTAACAAATTCTGATCTCTGGAATAAACAATAATAATATAAATGTATTTATAATTTGAAAAAAGTTCTTTAACCTCTTATAAGCCTTTTCCTTGTGAGATATTGAAGTCTTATGGTCTCCTCTCCCATACCTTGCTTATGTACTGGATGATCAGTATGTTGGTGTTATAACACTCTCCCTGAAAAGAGAATCCTCCATTCCTTCCATCTCATGAGAAGAATATACAAAAGGGCCCCTCCCCCCTTCCTGGATTAAAAGCATCCTATTGGGCTGCCCTTTGAATAACTTTTTAGTAGTTCAAGTAGGTATGTTGAGGCATTAATCTTCTTGTCTTCTCCTTGGGAACCAGTGGCATTTCTATCATAGAGATTGGAGAGACCTGGTTTAGCTGGACACCAACCATGGCTCTTTGAATCAAATGAGACTCACCCTAAGGCTTAGGACTGACAAGCATGCTTTTGTTAGAGTATTCCATCATGTAATATACCATAATGAATAATAATTTGCTGAAAGTTATTGTGGGTTTTTCAAGCACACTAAATTATTGTGCTTAAACACAAAAGAGCTCTGCACTCACCTGCTAAAACTATTACCAATTCACTGTAGGTTAAGAAGTATGAGTATTTGCCTAACAATAGCACTCTCCTCAGCTTGACTTTATTTCTCAGTGCACATTTACATGAAAACAGGATAATAACACTATGATGATAAAGTTATGAGTAATTGGATTCTTACTAAAGTCTACTAAAGCTAAGTGCTTTCCATGCATTATTTCACTAAATCCTTACGACTTATGAGGTAGACATCATCATTAATTCCCATGTTGTAGAGATAAAGAAGCTGAAACCTAAAAATGAAGTAATATGGCAATTGGTGATGGAAAAGCACAACTCCAAGCCTGTCTGAACCTCACTGCTCTATCATCCCTTTGGGAATAAAGTGTCAGTGTGTAGAGCTTACAAACATCACTTGGACATGGATGGTTTTGACATCTGAAACATCATTGCTGTCCCTAATGGATGCATCAGGCTTGTGTCCCCTGAATTAATCTTTACATACATTATATGTATAACTTGATTATTATAATAATTTTACAACAAATTGCTGAGACCCAGACCCTGATGCTGGGAGGGATTGGGGGTAGGAGGAGAAGGGGAAGACAGAGGATGAGATGGCTGGATGGCATCACCGACTCGATGGACGTGAGTTTGAGTGAACTCTGGGAGTTGGTGATGGACAAGGAGGCCTGGCGTGCTGCAATTCATGGGGTCACAAAGAGTTGGACACGACTGAGCGACTGGACTGGACTGAGCTGAAAGGTATGGAGCATCTCCTTGGTGACCACTCTTTCTCTGCTGTGTCTTTCTCTATGGTCATGTTTGCATTGTTCCCAATCATCTAATTAAATTACTTTACTTATTTAAATCTCTACATTATCTTTCTCATCAACCTAGTCTGAAATTAGCAATGTTTACCTGTACTTCTACTCAGGAAGAAGAAATAGAAAAAAAATGAAATAGGGGCTGCTTTGTTGTTGTTCTGAAGGTTGCAATGTATCACTTTCTTTGTCTTGAGGGCTAAAATAATGTTTGAAATTGCAAGAAATTAGGATCTCAGAGCCAAATCAATCTTCCTCTGTAATTCTGTATACTTCCTTGGAATTCCTTGGGGTCTCCCATTTATTTAGTGTTGTGAATTTAAAGTCTGGATTCCCCAAGTTAACTGTCCAAAAGCCCCTCTCTACCTCAGTTCCCCAACCCAGCAGCCCCAAGCTAAACAGCCCCCAGGGAAGGCTTTGTCTGCTTATTTTTTTACCTGATGCTCTTGAATTTGAAGGGGCTTCCCTCGTGTCTCAGACGGTAAAGAATCTGCCTGCAATGCAGGAGACCCAGTTCAATCCCTGGATCAGGAAGATCCCCTGGAGAAGGAAATGGCAACCTACTCCAGTACTTGCCTGGGAAATACTATGGACAGAGGAGCCTGGTGGGCTACAGTCCATGGGGGTGTAAAGAGTCGGACACGACTGAGTGACTAACACTTGCATTTTTTCACTCTACCACTCAAAGGGCAAAAATGTTGTGGAACATGGGGAAATTCATCAGTGTCTTCCTTGGGCTAGTGAAGTAAGAGTGCATTCAGATAATAAGGGGTAAATTATCTTGTGATTGTCTCTATTTTCTGACCCTGTGGCTGGAGAGAAATTATTAAGAAATGATGAGAAAACCTTGGCAACTGATGAAATATAGAAGAAAAGGGAGAAAGAGGAGTCCAGGATGATGCGCATACTGGATTTCGGTTCCTGTGAGAAGGACGATACTATTAATGGAGTACAAAAGTCAGATGGAAGAACCGCAAGGGTTGAAGGGAGGAGGGGAAAGAAATGATGAATTCAGTTATAAAGTAGTTGAGTTTGAGGTCAGGCTGCAAAATTAAGCAGCAGGTGTCCATCTGGCAGTTTGAATAGTGGAAGCAGAGTTTAGAGAAAAGGTCCAGGTAGGAGATAAAAATGCGGTCATGAGTGGAGAAATGGATGATGTTTCTGGGATAGAGAAGAGAAGTGAGGCTTGGGCCTTGAGAAATGCTCACCCTTAAACAAGCAGCCAACACAGAAAGCCTGTTAGGAAGTTAGAGAAGGAATGGACCATGAAAAGGAGAATAAATAGTACAGTACCATGTGTTGGGAGCCCAGAAATGATAATGGGGTTTTTCCTGATAAGGCTGTGAGGATTCAATCAGATTAAATGTGTTGAAGCAATTCATAAGCTATCAAATGCTATACCAGCTTTTACTTATAAAGTTGTTATTTAAAACCAACATACATTGAGAAAATGTATTGAAGGAGATCAGCATCTGAACCTCTAAGACCCAGTTAGGAAACTCCAGCAAAACACATTTTATAACTAAATTGAACCATATAAAATGGCCACTTGTTTTCTCAGAGAAAATGTACTTTTCATATGATTCATTCTGATACTTGAGCAGGGTTCTCCAAACCCACTGTGATGAGCTCAGCCACATTCAGGCTTTAGGAAGTGATTTTATCTAATCCAGATCCTTTCCCTTGGCCCTCACTTTGGTACCTCTGGTCATTCTACCTAAGGTCTTCTGAGGGATGGAGAAGGGGACATGACTGATGAGAGTTACACAGCCCAGTAGCCACAAACTTTAGATCAAAAATATATTCTCTTAACTTCTACGTGGTCCACTCTTTTGGCCTCCCTTCCACACTCTTTTCCTGAGTTCAATGAGTGTAGTCAAGAAATCAAGACTCAAAACTTGTGACTCTGACTCTGTGTTTCCCCAAACTAAAAGTAAGAGAAAAATCCTCAGTGATCTAGTATACTGGGTACATCACAGGGAAATAACCAAATAACCTGCAGGTACAATTTGGGCAGGGAAAGGGTTAAGATCTGTCATCATTCTGATTGACACTTAGACCCTTTTCCATGGTCTAGTGAATTTTATGGTCAGACTAAAGCAGAACACCAAGGGAATTGCTTTAATTATGCAAATCAATGACCCAATTAAGAACTTTCTTTTGTACATAGAGTCCCAGCATTTGCATGCCTGGTCAGTTGTTCAAATTACCAAATTTTACTTGGTCTCATTAATGTGTAATCTTTAAAATGCATATTCACCCAACTAATGTTGTAGCGTGGTCCCTGCAAATGGAATTCTTCCCAAATGTGTAAGTGGCTCTAAGTAGTTTTAAAAGTTTTAAAAGCACAGTAAGTACCTTGTATATAGCCTGTTGATCATTAAAAGAAGTTCTGCAAAATGGAAGTCAGCAGAGAGAACCATTAAAGTGCAAATGGGGCAATTACAGACTGCCAGCCTGACTCTCCCTGTCACTCTGCATGACTGCCGCCCCTTTGCCAACTCCACAGTAGTCTGAAGAAGCTGACATGTATTCTTGATTCTTTGGTGTGGTTTCAGGGAAGGGAGATATTCCAAGGCACAGCTTTATATCTAGGACAATACACAAGAGGTTGAGAAAATGCCTGGTTTTAAAACAAAAATTAAGCCCGGCCTTATATTTGCCCTTTGAAATGACCATTGGTTTCAAACTTTATCTTTGCCTCCTCATCTCAGATTCCTATAATACCTACCCCCATGACTGCTGATTTTCATAAATGCAATTTCTTAAGGAAAATATGAAAAGAATGTGGCAGCGGTTGATGGCCAGTTGCTCTTCTTAGAGAGACAGCAATAAAACATCAGTGAGATTTTTCATTTTAAATAATCAGAGAGAAAGATGCTTATGTAGAGAAGCTGAATCAATCTCAGATACGGAATATAAAATTATCATATAATTCTATTAAGAACTGCATCTATATGCAGGTCAGGAAGCAATAGATAGAACTGGACATGGAACAACAGACTGCTTCCAAATCGGGAAAGGAGTACGTATGTCCTACATATATTGTCACCCTGCTTATTTAACTTAATATACACAGTACATCATGAGAAACGCTGGGCTGGATGAAGTGCAAGCTGGAATCAAGATTGCTGAGAGAAATATCAATAACCTCAGGTATGCAGATGACATCACCCTTATGGCAGAAAGTGAAAAAGAACTATAGAGCCTCTTGATGAAAGTGAAAGAGGAGAGTGAAAAAGTTGGTTTAAAGGTCAACATTCAGAAAACTAAGATCATGGCATCTGGTCCCATCAGTTCATGGGAATAGATGGGGAAACAGTGAGAGACTTTATTTTGGGGTGCTTCAAAATCATTGCAGATGGTGACTGTAGCCATGAAATTAAAAGACGCTTGCTCCTTGGAAGAAAAGTTATGACAAACTTAGACAGCATATTAAAAAGCAGAAACATTACTTTGCCAACAAAGGTCCATCTAGTCAAAACTGGTTTTTCCCTAGTCATGTATGGATGTGAGAGTTGGACTATAAAGAAAGCTGAGCACCGAAGAATTGATGCTTTTAAACTATGGTGTTGAAGACTCTTGAGAGTCCCTTGGACAGCAAGGAGATCCAGTCAGTTCTGAAGGAAATCAGTCCTGAATATCCATTGGAAGGACTGATGATGAAGCTGAAACTCCAATACTTTGGCCACCTGATGCGAAGAACTGACTCATTTGAAAAGACCCTGATGCTGGGAAAGATTGAAGGTAGGAGGAGACAGGGACGACAGAGGATGAGACAGTTGGATGGCATCACCAACTCAATGGACATGAGTTTGAGTGAACTCTGGGAGTTGGCAATGGACAGGGAGGCCTGGAGTGCTGCAGTCCATGGGGTCACAAAGAGTCGAACACGACTGAGAGACTGATCTGATCTGATTTTATTCCAAAGCACAGTCTTAGGAAACCCAGCAATATATTTCAGAAAATTGAATGCTAATTTTAAAACTTAAATTTTTGCACCTATGGGATACTTTAGAAAGCTAATTTTCACCACAGACTGTGGTAATTTTAATAAGAATATCCTAATATGACTGATGCTCATGAACAACTTCCATGTATTGAAAATTGGGCTTGAAATGGGATTTGAGGCTGTCATTTTTATAAATGAGATATATTTTGTGCATGTAGTCCCATTTTTAATAATTTTAAAATTGGAAATTAATAAAAAAGAAAAACTCCATAGCAGTTTTTTTAAGGGAAAGGGCACTGTTTATCTTCATTTGATTGCTTTACTTTATAAAATTCCCTTAGGGCTTCATCCAGACATTGCATCTTTTCAGCAGCCATATTGCTATTACTTTGTTAATGTATTTTATAAAGACAGCAAAGCTAAGTGTATAGATTTACCACAGGCTGAAAGTCGCCTAGTGAGTTGTCTGGCAAGTGGTAGCTTGTTTCTGAAAATATCATAATTATGCTTTGTGGCTATTCTATGTAGCTTGTTTTGTCTATATTTCTTTATTAATAATTGCAATTTTTATCATAATCAAGTACTTCTTTGTAAGGTTTGGGCTGAGATCACTAGATTGCCAGGATCACAGATGCTAATCTTTGCTCCCGAAGGTCAAAGTCTTGATTGGTAGACCAGCCTCCCTGTCTTTGCTGCAAATGAAACAAGGATGAGTCGGAAGTAGTAACCAGGCTCAGAAAGAGAACATTTGTATGGGATTAATTTCTCAGTCTTTACAGTAACATCACACCTTTATTTTAATGATGTATGTGAAATACAAGCCTGCATAGATGGCCTGTAAAGTAGGCATTGTTACTTCTGTCCTCTCCACTTCAAAATTCCTCTGGTGGCCTTCTCTCAGGATGGGTTCAGGCATTCCTGGTTTCTGGGCATGCCTACTCTTTGAGGTGGATATACCACCTCAAACCATATCAAACCTGTTTGTCTATTATATATGTATTTAATGCACCATACCTCACATGAAATCACATTTATGTATGATTATCAAAGAGAGAACTTGAATTTTCTCAGACTATTTGATATAATAACATTTGTAGATACTTAAAGCTCAACATTCAGAAAGCAAAGATCATGGTATCCGGTCCCATCACTTCATAGGAAATAGATGGGGAAACAGTGGAAACAGTGTCAGATTTTATTTTGGGGGGCTCCAAAATCACTGCACATGGTGATTGCAGCTATGAAATTAAAAGACACTTACTCCTTGGAAGGAAAGTTATGACCAACCTAGATAGCATATTCAAAAGCAGAGACATTACTTTGCCAACAAAGGTCCGTCTAGTCAAGGCTATGGTTTTTCCAGTGGTCATGTATGGATGTGAGAGTTGGACTGTGAAGAAAGCTGAGCGCCGAAGAATTGATGCTTTTGAACTATGGTGTTGGAGAAGACTCTTGCAAGTCCCTTGGACTGCAAGGAGATCCAACCAGTCCACTCTGAAGGAGATCAGCCCTGGGATTTCTTTGGAGGGAATGATGCTGAAGCTGAAACTCCAGTACTTTGGCCACCTCATGTGAAGAGTTGACTCATTGGAAAAGACGCTGATGCTGGGAGGGATTGGGGGCAGGAGGAGAAGGGGACGACAGAGGATGAGATGGCTGGATGGCATCACTGACTTGATGGACGTGGGTCTGGGTGAACTCCGGGAGTTGGTGATGGACAGGGAGGCCTGGCATGCTGTGATTCATGGGGTCGCGAACGGTCGGACACGACTGAGTGACTGAACTGAACTTAACTGAAACATTTATTATTTTTCCTTTTCATTTTTTCACATTTTGGAGGGATTTTTTTTTTTTTTTTTGGTTTGTTTTTTGGTCCCAAATATTATGGAAGCCCTTGAAAAGCCTATCAACCCTAGATACTAAGCATAGAAGACTTCCCTTGTCTCCTATATTAGAATAAAAGTTATCTTTCCTACTGGCCAAGACTAGCTCCTTCTCTTATGCCTTCAATCCTGGCCCTGCTCCCATCAACAAGCATTTGGAGAAAGTCTACCATAGGATCACATGACTGGAAGCAAGTCTACATGATAATGTAGACTGAGAATTCCTGTAACAGAGAGAGGACAAGATCACTTTTTCTTAGGACCTGGCTTAGGATGGTTTCACAGAGGAGGTGGCATTCACAGTGAGCCTCATAGTTTAATTGGACTTGGATAGATGGAGGAAAGTGGAGGTGAGGTAGGCATTCTAGACAGAAACAGCATTGGCAAAAGCAACAGCTTTCTGTTAGATCTTGGCCTGTAAAATAGCTCTGCCTTCCTCATTTTCAAAGACTAGAGACAATGGACAAGTTTCAGTTTCCTTCTATTTCTCAGACTACCCTTGTTAGTCTACTCTTGCTGCTACTGCTGCTGCTAAGTCGTTTCAGTCGTGTCTGACTCTGCACGACCCCACAGATGGCAGCCCATCAGGCTCCCCCGTCCCTGGGATTCTCCAGGCAAGAACACTGGAGTGGCTTGCCATTTCCTTCTCCAAGGCATGAACTACTTGTATGAAATCAGACGTTGCCACCTAGAGCCTGCCTGTCTCCTCTTTTTCTTTCTCGTTGTAGTTCCCTTAGTAATCTGAGTTTTCTCAAGGCTAAAAACCATTACCTTTTGCAGAATACTATTTCCTATCTCCAAGGTCAAGCTTTCTTCTAAACTAAGGGTGTTTTGTTTTCATTTGTATGGTGGGCATCTCTTTGCATCCCAAACTAAGCATAGCAATTCCTCCAGACGAGTCTACTCTTTGTTCGGTGCTCCTTATTCTTGTTACTACCCTAAGATTTTCTTGGGCATCCTTGGACCACAACATCTCCTGGCTCTTCCTTCTTATCTTTCACTCCCTTCCCACCTCACTCTCTCCTGGCTAGCTGATCATTCATTTTCCTTTCACTTAGATGATGACCAAGCCTCCTACATGGCCCTTCTGTTTCCATTCCCACTAACACAGGCTACACCCTCAAGTTACAAAATGCCCATTTCCGATCATATCTCTGCTCCATTAAGGGTGTTAAGGACATCAGTATCTAACAAATAGGTTCAAAATGCTCAGGTAATATGTGAGCTCTCTATTACCTACCTGTCCAATAGCAAATCAAATATTCACTTTTATATACTCTTTGCCTCATCAAAACAAACTTATTTACTACTTCCCACAGTCACCTAGAATTTTTGGTTCTATCTTTTTGTGTAGAAAACTCTTGCTTCCCATGTTGAAATCTGCCTTCTCCTTTAAGGTTCAACTGGAAACTACCTCCTTTGCAGAGTATCTCTGTATGTTATACTTTCTTCCCCATCATTCATTTCCCCTCCCCCAGTCCCATAAAGTATTGGAAAGGAATTCTCCCTCTTTTGAATTCACATTTTTCTAATTAACAAACTTGACTGTGTTATTTCTCTTTATAATCCCATAGCATTTTACTCAAAACTCTTAGGGCAATTATTGTACTTTGCATTGATTCTGGAGACATTCCTCCATAAATATCTAGTGGATGAATGAGTGTAGCCTTTATAGATTTTTTTCCCCCTCTAACAAGTCTGCCTTCCCATCTCTAAGTCAATTGAAAGAGTATTATACATGGAGTGAATTTATGTATGCTCGCAACAAGTTATTTTAAAGGATAATTTGAAAGGGTGCTTATTTCTGGTGTGGAATTACTATTCTCTGTGTAACTATAAAAAGAGAAATTAAACTGGTGATTGGATAATTTTCATTATATCCTCTTACAGAATATTTGAATTAAATTTTTATATGATAAAATAGGGAAGAGTCAGGACAATGAACAACAGTGATAGTAATTATTTAATAGCTATTGTTTATTAGGAACCAGATGTGTGCTACAACCTGATCATATGATATGTACACATTATTTCTATTCTCACATTTTGTAGATTTGAAAATTGAGTCTCAAAGAGACTAAATTCAATTATCTAAACACTGATGATTACTATTTAACATCCACTCTTAGATCTTATTTCTCTGGATCAGAATCAACTTGTCAAAATATTTCTGGTTACTTAAACATCAGATGATTCTAGGTGTTTTTCTTTTCTCTAGTAAAGCCTATCACAGTATTGATCAACTGTGCTTTGCCTCTACTCTGTTCATGTGAAGTTATATTTTCCTTACTTCATACATTCGTGTGGTGGTTATTCCCAGAGTCTGAAAAACATCAAGTTATCAGTGCATGAATTGAGACTCTCCTCATGATGATTCATGGTACAGTTCCATAATGCCTGCATCTGAGAGTGATGTGCATTTGCCCACCAAGCACTGCTCTTTCTGTAATATTGGCAGGATTTTGCCTAAAATATTAAATTTTTAAAACTTGGCCATTGTTAAAAAAAATGTTTGCACTGATCTGTTCTAACAATAGGAGATCCCCACCTTCAGAGCTGCTTTGTGGAGCTAAGGAAGCTCAGTGTTATATTACAAGAGCTTATTTGAGGAAGTTCCATATGAGCAGGGCGGTGAGAAGAAAAAGTGTGGGCTTCAAATTGTTGCTGAAATCTGGCCTCTGTTCACAGATGCCTAATAGAAACACAAAGACAGGGTTTGGGGCAGAGTAGAGAAGAATATCTGTTAATTGCTTTGCCAGGCAAAGGGGGCCACAGTGGGCTCATGCCCTTGAGACTGTTTGACCCACCCTGGAGGGGGTAGTGAGAAGTTTTACAGTGTTCAAGGAGCAGGGCGTGATCAGCTCATGGACAGTGCTTGGATTGATTGGCATCAAAGTGAAGTTTCAAGCATCATCTACCTTCTGGTTTCAACTAGCCTGGGCTCTATGTTCTTGTGGTCAGCAGTTTCCATCTAGAGGGGGTCTGCTTCATACAAAAACAATTTTGGAATGTGTGTCAGGCCTTTATTTCTATCTTTCAGGGAACTGGGAGTTCACTGATTCTGCTATGTGACAGAATTATGTTCTAAATTGCTACCAGCTCCCCAGCCCAGTAGCTGTTGTTTGTTTCTACATCTTCACAGTTCCCAATCATTAACGCTGGAGTCAGTCTTTTCCTTTAAAAGACAAGGACACAGGGGCTGTACACAGTTTCAAAACCTTGGCTCTACTGCTTAGGAGCTGTGGGCTTCTCCATTTCCCTGTTTGTGTCATGAGTTGGCGTTAGGGGTGGGAGAAGAGATAACACCTATCATAAAAAGTTACATGTCTCCTTAATTGCTCAGTGGTGTCCAACTCTTTGTGACCCCATGGACTGCAGCCCACCAGGCTCCTCTGTCCATGGGATTCTCCAGGCAAGAATACTGGAGTGGGTTGCCCTGCCCTCCTTCAGGCAATGAGTGATATGGGGATTGGAAAAAACATATGTGCCCGGTACAAATGAAGTAGTCAACAAATTGTTTTTAGTCTCACAGGAAATTCCTATTCCCTGGAGAAGGAAGCATCCTGTGTTGGTTTTCTGTGGCTGCCATAACAAATCACAATTTATTCTCTCATAGTTCTAGAGGCCAGATTTGTCAAGGTTTGGCAGGGATGTACTTCCCCTGGAGGACCTGGAGGAAATGCACACTTTGCCTCTTCTCGCTGCTGGTGGCTGCCGGCATTCCTTAACTTAGGGCCACATCACTCCAACCTCCATCTTTGTTGTCCACGTAATCTTCTTTCGCCTCCCTCTTATAAGAATGCTCATCAATGGGTTTCAGGCCCACATGGCTAACCCAAAATTATCTCATCTCAACGTCTTTAACTTGACATGTGCAAAGATACTCCTTGTACATAAGATGGCATTTATAGGTTCTGAGGATTAGGACATGAATATCTTTAGGGGGCATCATTTAAACCACTGTAGGTCCTGGAGGAATGGGTAAATTATCTTGTTTTGTTTCCTTTTGGCATGTAGAATGTGTGAGGTACACAGAAGATTCCTGAGTGGGGTTTTTGTTGTTCAGTCACTCAGTCATGTCTGACACTTTGTGACCCCCATGAACTGTAGGACGCCAAGCATCCCTATCCATCACCATCAGCTGGAGCTTGCTCAGACTCATGAGTCAGTGATGCCATCCAGCTATCTCATCCTCTCTAATCCCCTTCTCCTCCCGCCTTCAATCTTCCCCAGCATCAGGGTCTTTCCTAATGAGTTGGCTCTTCACATCAGGTAGCCAAAGTATTGGAGTTTCAGCTTCAGCAACAGTCCTTGCAATGAACACCCAGGACTGATCTCCTTGAGGATGGACTGGTTGGATCTCCTTGCAGTCCAAGGGACTCTCAAGAGTCTTCTCCAACACCACAGTTCAAAAGCATCAATTCTTTGGCGCTCAGCCTTCTTTGTGGTTCAACTGTCACATCCATACATGACTACTGGGAAAATCATAGCTTGGATTAGACGGACCTTTGTTGACAAAGTAATGTCTCTGCTTTTTAATATGCTGTCTAGGTTTGTCATGGTTTTTCTTTCAAGAAGCAAGCATGTTTTAATTCCATGGCTGCGATCACCATCTGCAGTGATTCTGGAGCCCCCACATTAAGCTGTCTCTGTTTCCATTGTTTCCCCATCTATTTGCCACAGAGTGGAGTAGTGCAATGATGCTTCTGAATGCCAGGGGGCAGTAAAGAGGCTGAAACAGATTATGAGAGGATCCTAATGCAGCCAGAGAAGCTGGGAGATGGCAGGAGGCCTGCAGAAGGGAAGATCTAAGCTCTAGGTGTAGCCTTGGCCTCAATTCACAGTGTAGCAGAAGATCAGACACTTCTCCATGGGCCTCAGTTTTCTTATTTATAAAATGAGAGTATTGAACCAGATAAGAAATTTAAAACTGACTGCATACAGGTTGAATGCAACCTTCCTAGGTGTTTTATTTCTACCTTTAAAATCTGAACTTTTTAAAAATTGGCAGACACCATATGAAAATTAGTACAGCTTCTTTTGACAGTTGGACGTGGCAGCCATAGGCCACTCAATCTCCTTTGCTGGCAGTAGGTTGTAGGGAGTGTGGCCGCATCATTACCATCCAGCTTGCCACCTCTCCCTCCACATCCTATTGGTTTCCAACACTGAGGCTGAGTGCCAGGGGCCCGCGGCCATTCTCTCACACTGCAGATTTCCTGATGGTAGAGAAATATTTGTCTGCATCCACATTTCCATCAATTGTGAAATCTAGATAAATGGCTTTTCCTGTGCCTAACTGGGTTCACTCACTTGGCCTGCCTAGAGTCTTGCTTCTGTGATGTCTGAGTTGGAGGCTGCTCATCTCTATGACACTGATGATCTAGATGCCAGAGAAGGAGGTTGGGGTTGCCAGGGGTGATCTGACCTGTGTCTGCAAGTAAGCTCTTCATACGCCCTTCAAGGCACACCAATCCACTATGATCTAGACCTGTTACAGGGATACCTTGCAGTTCATAGGATGAGATTCATGACCTCTGTTATTGCTCCTTATAACCTGATCCTCCCGCCTCCCCCACCCCCAATTTTCTCAGTCCTCAGGTTTCTTGCCCTTGTCTTTCTGTACATTTCCACAACTCTCACTGCACAATGTTTTACCCTTCAACTCCTGCCGGCAGTAGCCTTCCTGAGGTTTTTCTGGGAGTTTATTACAGCAGCCTGCCCTTCGTCTGGACTTTACTGCTCTCTCTTGCATGATTCATGATTTAGTTCTGCAGAGCATTTTTAAAGCCTTGTTTGCCATGGAAGAGAACTAGGAAACAAAGCAGCATATTGCCTTCAATCTGGTCCCTCTCATAAGGGGGTTAGTTAATTTTTAAAATTGTAATCCTCCAGTAATGGACCATCTGAAAAGACAGCCTCTCTCTCGGTTGGAGCCTCCTGTGACACAGGAGCCTGTCACATGTCCTGTCCTGGGCTTGCCTGCTCACCTTTCAAGGAAGCTGTCTTCTCCCATTCCCCTGGTCTCCAAGTCTCAATGTTCCTTGTCTTTCCCAGGATATTTCTAACTGAAGGTGGACAGTGATGCCATCTCATCACCTCTCCATCCCCAACAATATTCTTAAGCTCCCAGGAGCTACCAACTCACTTTGAAGACCAGGTTCTACTGAGGTAGTTACCTGAATATGCTAATAATGGAGAAGGCCAAGATCTCTCAAAAGAAACCTTGGATTTTATTTTAGTTTCTATTTAATTTTTTATATTCTGGAGCTTCCCTAGTAGCTATCAAGCTAACAAAGTTTTAAACACTATTAAAGCTACAGAAAAGCTTGGATCTGTCTTAGATCCTTAGTTGTATGGAGTTCAAGTCAGCAAACAGCTGCTCCGGATGCCCTGGCTGTGCTTGCATTCAGTGTGAGCTAACAGACTGTGGAGATAATGCTGCCTTAACAGGAAGGGTACACGATCACTGAGGTGGGGTGCTCAAAAGACAGGATAGAAAGAGAAGCCTGGTAGACACAGAGGAAGACAGATCAAGAGATAGGAAACTGATTAAAGCATATTAGAAGCATGCTTTATTATATTCTTGGTAGTTCAAAGTGTGAATGATGGTAGACATAAGGCTTTTGCAGACTCTGAAGACAGAAAATATTTCTTGAAGACCCATGTAGTTTCCTGAAAAGCATACACTTGTTTCAAATGATGTCCCATCAACTTTGCTTTCATTTTTCTCTATTATCTATTTTATTTTTAATTGGAGGATAATTGCTTTACAATATTTTGTTGATTTCTGTCATACAACTTTGCAAATCAGTCTATAACTGTATATATATATATATATATGTATATGTATATATATGCTTAGTTGCTCAGTCATGTCCGACTCTTTGTAACCCCATGGGCTGCAGCCCACCAGGTTCCTCTGTCCATGGGATTTTCCAGCAAGAATACTTGAGTGAGTTGCCATGCCCTGTTTATATACATATACATACATATATATACACACACACACACACACACACACATATATATATATATCCGCTCCCTCTTGAACCTCCCTCTCACCCCTCCCATCCTGCCCCTTTGGGGGCCGCTATTCACCCAGCTGCTCAAGTCACAAGCTCAGATGCCTCCTGACGTCCACTCCCCACCTCTCTTTCCCCAGTCACCTGATTCAGTTGCCTCTGTTTACTAAGTACTGAATCCATTCCTGCTTCTTCCCACCAGTGCCCTGCTGGGTCCTACCATTCCTTCTCCTTGGGGATTTTAATCTGGTATAAAGGTCACTCAGGCAACCTGGCTTATGTCAGGATTCCTTCCAGCATTATACACACACACACACACACTTACCATCCACTCTCTCACACAACCCTCACAACACCCTCTCACATATATGCACACACACTCAGTCTCTCACACTTATTCTCACGCACACTCCCCTTCACACGCATGCTCTCACACATAACAAGGTCCCTATGATAGAACCTCACTGATGCTGTGCAGCTTATAATGGGCCCTTGAAGAAGGGCCCCGGGGCAGTGATATCCCAGAACCAGCTGTCTGTCAGCTTTTCCTTCCTCGGGCTCTCATTTGGGGGTACGTAACTTAAGGACTGGTCTTGGGTCACAGGTCAGTTTTCATGTTGCATCTGAAGCTCCTTCTGCTCACTCTGCTCTGCATGAATTCTGGTCTGTGACATTACCCTTTCTCACCTACGGCTACCTGCCTCTGAGTTCCTTTTCCCAGGAGAATAACTCTCATGTTGTGGAGAACTCCCACACCTGTGATGTATAGGGGAACCTCCACCACTGCCCTGGGAAGACTTTCTAACACGACACTGCTCTCTGATGCAGGAACAGCTCTATTCTCTTAGCGTGGAACTCTCATTTCTGGGCTATGCCCCCACCCCGCACCCCCCACCCCCTGCCAAGAGGGCAAGGACTTTTCTGATCTGACCAAGTGACCCTGACTGGTATTATCTAGTGAAACTTCACTTCATTGACCAGAGACATTATCATCCGGTCAAGGAAGAAATGAAATTACTCCGAAGTTAGAAATTGAATTAATTAAAACAATTATCACTATCATCCCCGGGAGTGAGATGGAGCTGTTAGGTAAGATTGTGGTTGTTTTTTTTTTCTTCTTCTTCTTCTTCCTCTCTCTGGATGAAAGAAGAATCTTCTCTTTTTCTTTCCATTTTGAGCCTCAGTAAGTAGAAAAGTAGGGCCACATTTCTGAAGAGGGCTGGAAAATGGAAAAAGAACGATAATTCATTATTCAGTAATCAACTTCCCTGACAAAAGCAGCAGATTCTGCAGAGAACACAGGGCTGTGGTGGAGGGGAGGGAAGGCAAACTCAGACTCTGCCCAGCTCACACCTCTGGGGCAGATGCTCTCCACAGAGACCTTATTAAGAGGAGAAAGACGGGGAACCAGCATGGGGCACCGCTCTTCACAGCCTCTCTACCTCTGTACAGCACATTAATATGCAGAGTCATTGTTTTATGGGCCAGCACTCCCTCCTCCCCGAATCCCACTCTCAGATTAAGAAGTCACTGTATAATCACATGCCTTAAGGTTCCAGAATGGATTCCTCTCCACTGGGACCTCTGAGTACAGAGAAAGGGAGCATCTTTGTAAGAGGACATGCCTATGAAGCAGCTTCTGTTCTTCAGTCTCTTCTGTGCTCTCCTGCTGGGCAGGATTCCAGGATGGTCTCCAAGATCCCCATCCTCTCCCACATATTCAGGCAAGCACCGATCTAGGTGTTTGAAGGAATTGTGTTTGAAGCGTGTTGTGAAGAGATCTTGCAGACATCATTAAGGTCCAAAATCAATTGACTTTAAAGAAAAGAGTATGCTGGGGAAATCTGATCTAATCAGAGGAACTCTTAACAGGCACTGGGCTGTTCCTAAAGAGTTTGAAGTGCGAAAGGGATTTAACAGCAGGGTGGCTCTCCATCACTAGCTTTGAAAATGGAGGGGCCAGGGAATGAGAATTATGGGTGACCTCTAGGAGCTCTGAGGAGCCCGTGGCTGATAGTCAACAAGGACCCAGGGGCCTTAGTCAGTGCTGTGACCTCAAGAAACTGAATTCTGCCACAACCACATGAGCTTAGAAAAGGTCCCTGAGCTTCAGATGAGATTGCAGCCTGGCTGATACCTTGATTTTAGCCTTGAGGGACCCATGTTCAGAGAACACACCCATGCTGTGCTAGGACCTCCGACATTCAGAACTGTGAGCTAATGAATGAGTTTTTAAAACCATTAATACTGTAGTTAAATGGTTGGATGGCATCACCAACTCAATGGACATGAGTTTGAGCAAGTTCTGGGAGTTGGTGATGAACAGGAAAGCCTGGCGTGCTGAAGTCCATGGGGTCTCAAAGAGTCAGACATGACTGAGCAACTGAACTGAAGACTGTGGTTGTTTGCTATGAAGCAACAGTCAACTGATTCAGCTCTCATGGACCCCCACAGCCATCTGCCAGCAGAGCCAGACCACTGACACAGTCCACTCTGTGCAATATTCCCAGGTATGTACTTGTGCCATGGCTTTCACAGGTTTGTTGTTTTTCAGTTGCTAAGTCATGTCTCTTTGCAACTTCATGATCTGCAGCAAGCCAAGCTTTCCTGTCCTTCACCATCTTCTAGAGTTTGCTCAAACTCATGTCAGTTGAGTCAGTGATGCCATTTAACCATCTCATCCTCTGTTGTCCCCTTCTCCCACCTTCACTCTTTCCCAGCATCAGGGTATTTTCCAGTGAGTTGACTCTTCACATCAGGTGGCCAAAGAATTGGAGCTTCAGCATCAGCATCAATCCTTCCACTGAATATTCAGGGTTGATTTCCTTTAGGATTGATTGGTTTGATCTCCTTGCTGTCCAAGGTACTCTCAAGAGTTTTCTCCAGCATCACAGTTCAAAAGCATCAATTCTTCGGCACTCAGATTTCTTTATGGTCCAACTCTCACATCTATACATGACTACTGGAAAAACCGTAGGTTTGGCAATGTGGATATTTGTCAGCAAAGTGGTGTCTCTGCTTTTTAATATGCTGTCTAGGTTTGTCATAGCTTTGAAGCCCCTCAAAGTTGGGGACTATGAATGTGTCACCCAAGCGGGGATTGTGGGGTGGTTATGAACACTAAAGTCAGGCATTTTATCTGAATAGCTGGTCCTGTTCTATGAGCTACCTCAGGCAAATTCTGGGAGTTGAATACCCTGAATTTTATGTTTTTTATTCTTAAGATAAAGTAAATAACAACTACCTCTGAGGATCACTGTAAGGATTAAGTGAAATAATCATAGGAAACTAAATGCTAGGATGAAATAAATTATCAACAGGTATATGGTAATTATTACTTGCTTTTAACCCATAAGCATGTATTAAGCAATTACTCTGTGCCCAGTTAGGATCCATGCTAGGTGCTAGGGTAGGATGACAAATGACCCCAAGACCCAGCCTTCAGGTATTTACAATCAGTCCAGTCTCCCACAGTGCCTGGGGCAGGGTTCTGTCCAAAGAAGGCACTCAGTGTCTTGGAGTGACTAGTATTGGGCAGTGGGCTATGGCCACACCCAGGCCTTACATAGAGTCCTCCAGAAGGTACAACAGAAGAATCTAGGTGCTTTTATGCGTGATCCCAAGCATATTTCAGAAAGTCATAGAGTCACTGTGAAGATTAATTCTCCAACTTGTTTGAGAATATGAATCACCTGAAGGGCCTTATTAAAATATAGATTCAGGGCACCACCCGAGACAGAGGAAGCTCCTGATGTGTATTTCATTAGCACTGCACACTGGTCCTATTCCAGTTATCTCTTATTATATGACAGACTCCCCCAGAACATAGAGGGTCTATACAACAGTCATGTTATTACATGTACAGGTTTTGTGGGTCATGAATTTAGGCAAGACTTGACTAGCTAGATCTTCTGTTCCATGTGATTCTGACCGAGGATCCTTGGTGGCGGTCAGGTAGCAGATGAGCCAGTCTGGAGGGCCCGGGTGGCTTCACTTCATACATACAGATGTCTCCTATCTGGGAATTTCAGGCTCCCAGAAAGGGAGTCCCAAGAAACAGAAAGAGGAACCTGCCAATTTCTCAAGGCCTTGGTCCCAACACTGGCTTAGTACATGTCCTCAGTGTCTTATTGGAGTCACAGATCCCCCCCAGAGCCAACAGGCAGAGACACAAACCAATGGGAAGAATGTAAAAAAATTATGATCATATTTAATCTGTCATATAACCTAAGAAAAGTTAGGAAATAACTGTTTTTCAAGTATATTAAATGACTAAAGCCTCCAATATGGACAGTTTCTGGGTATTCTAGAGCAGAGATCAGCAAAGTTTTTTGTGTAAAGGGCCAAATAGTAAATATATTATGCTTTGTGAGCCACATATAGTCTCTGTCACATATTCTTTTTTGTTTTATTTTTAATTTTTTTTAATGTTTTAACCATTTTCAGACTGTGGACTGTACCAAAACAGGCTGCAAACCAGGTATGACCCATGGGCTGTAGTTTGTCAGCCCCTGTTCTAGAATAATCTTTCATGACACAGAGTCTGGTTGAACTGTGTGTTTAGTGACAACCTCTACCCATTGTATTCCCTGAGTAATTCCCTCAGAATCTTAGAGCCAGAAAGGACCATAAGAGTGACCTATGCCAATCTATCCATCCTACAGATGTGGAAACCAAGGTCCAGAGAGGTTAAGAGACAAGGCAGAAAAATGATGCTAATTAATGGTAGACCCACGGATGTGGGTGGACCTCCACAGATGGACCTCTTCACTTCTAATCCAGTGCTCTTCCCAATGCATCAGACTGTTCTAAAAATGCTGCTTCCCTAGTCAACAGAAATATCAGGTTTCTAGTAAGGTTTAGATGTAACAGTTGGTAAATATGCTTGGACCCTAGGCCCTCAGGGAGAAGGCAATGGCACCCCACTCCAGTACTCTTGCCTGGAGAATCCCAGGGATGAGGGAGCCTGGTAGTCTGTAGTCCATTGGGTCATGAAGAGTTGGACATGACTGAGTGGCTTCACTTTCACTTGTCACTTTCCTGCACTGGAGAAGGAAATGGCAACCCACTCCACTGTTCTTGCCTGGAGAATCCCAGAGACGGGGGAGCCTGGTGGGCTGCCGTCTATGGGGTTGCACAGAGTTGGACACGACTGAAGTGACTTAGCAGCAGCAGGCCCTTGGAGCATGTTTTTCCATGGCTGTGGTCAAAGATGTGAGTGTGGGGCAAGTTTGTGGCAGTACTGCTTGGCCTGTCGCTGCCTCAGTTGAGTTCAGCTGCTCAGTTGTGTCTGACTCTTTGTGACCCCATGGACTGCAGCATGCCAGGCTTTCCTGTTCATCACCAACTCCCAGAACTTGCTCAAACTCACGTCTATCGAGTCAGTGATGCCATCCAACCATCTCATCCTCTGTCGTCCCCTTCTCCTCCTGCCTTCAATCTTTCCCAGCATCAGCATCTTTTCCAATGAGTCAGTTCTTCACATCAGGTATCCAAAATATTGGAGCTTCAGCATCAGTCCTTCCAGTGAATATTCAGGACTGATTTCCTTTAGGATAGGCTGGTTTGATCTCCTTGCAGTCCAGAGGACACTCAAGAGTCTTTTCCAACACCACAGTTCAAAAGCATCAATTCTGTGATGCTCAGCTTTCTTTATGGTCCAACTCCCACATCCACACGTGACTACTGGAAAAACCATAGCCTTGACTAGATAGACCTTTGTCAGCAAAGTAGTGTCTCTGCTTTTTAATATGCTATGCAGGTTTGTCATAGCTTTTCTTCCGAGGAGCAAGAATCTTTTAATTTCATGGCTGCAATCACCATATGCAGTGATTTGGGGACCCAAAAAATAAAGTCTGTCACTGTTTCCGTTGTTTCTCCATCTATTTGCCATGAAGTGATGGGACCAAATGCCATGATCTTAGTTTTCTGAATGTTGAGCTTTAAGCCAACTTTTTTCACTTTCACTTTCCTCAAGAGGCTCTTTAGTTTTTCTTCTCTTTCTGCCCTAAGGGTGGTGTCATCTGCATATCTGAGGTTATTGATATTTCTCCTGGCAATCTTGATTCCAGCTTGTGCTTCATCCAGCCCGGCATTTCACATGATGTACTGTGCATATAAGTTAAATAAGCAGGGTGGCAGTATACAGCCTTGACATACTCCTTTCCCAATTTGGAACCAGTCTATTTTTCCATGTCTGGTTCTAACTGTTGCTTCTTGACCTGCATACTGATTTCTCAGGAGGCAGGTAAGGTGGTCTGGTATTCCCATCTCTTTAAGAGTTTTCCACAATTTGTTGTAGTCCACACAGTCAAAGGCTTTGACAGTCAATAAAGCAGAAGCGTATGTTTTTTTGGAACTCTTGCTTTATTTTTGATCCAGCAGATGTTGGCAATTTGATCTCTGGTTCTTCTGCCTTTTCTAAATCCAGCTTGAAAATCTGGAAATTCACAGTTCACATACTATTGAAACCTGGCTTGAAGAATTTTGAGCATTACATTGCTAGCATGTGAGATGAGTTCAATTGTGCAGTAGTTTGAACATTCTTTGGCATTGCCTTTCTTTGGGATTGGAATGAAAACTGACCTTTTTCAGTCATGTGGCCACTGCTGAGGTTTTCCAAATTTGCTGGCATATTGAGTGCAGCATTTACAGAGCATCATCTTTTAGGATTTGAAATAGCTTGATTATCTCTGCCTACTGGCTAAAAAACAGCATGCAATCTATTGCTTCTACCAGGACAGATCATCACCAGCTAGGGGTAGAGAACAGGTAAAGAAACAGGGTATGGAGAGCTTACTTATGGATCTGCAAGAAATCAACTGGGATAACCATGCCTTCCACTGGAGAAAAGCTGTCAGGGTTTGAAGAATCATTTATGCCCTTCCCAGGTGGCTCAATGGTAAAGAATCCACCTGCCAGTGCAGGAGACACAGGTTCGATCCCTGAGCTGGAAAGTTCCTCTGGAGGAGGAAACTGAAACCCACCCCAGTATTCTTCCCTAGGAAATCTCATGAACAGAGGAACCTCGCGGGCCCCAATCCACAGGGTAGCAAAAGAGTTAGACACAGCTTAGAGACTAAACAGCAACAAATGTCCTTAGAGGGAAGAATCACATAGGGGAGATTCTCACTTTGCTAAGTTCCTCCAGAAGCCTCTGATCTACTAGGAATTGCTCTATGCACCATGCTCTTGTGTCACCATGCCTTCGTGTGTGCGGTCTCTTCTGTCTGGGAGGCAGCCTGCATGCCTTTTTGGAAAACTTAAGTAGTATCTCCTCTAAGAAGCCTTCCCTGACCTTCCTAGGAAGATTAAGGCACTTATCCTAGACTCTCATACCTTTTAAATTTTATGTAAATAATATAAATAATCTGTCCCTAAGTCACTTGCTGAGCTTAACACTAATGGTAGCTATTTCCGTTTCATGCCTTTTTTGGTAGATATTATCTAATTGTGTTGTACTATAATTGTTTATTTTCATGTCGGCTTCCATATTAAACTGTAAGCTAATTGATGGCAGAGACAAGTGTTTTTTCTTCATGTCGACATTTTTTCATTGCTGGTTTTGTAATCAATTGAAATATTCCCATGAGGAATTTATTAAGTATAGTTGACCCTTGAACCACATGACTTTGAACTGCGTGGGTTCACTTACAAGTGAATTTTTTTTTTTTTTTTTTTTACTAAATGCATACTACACAATCTGAGGTTGACTGAATATGTAGATGCAGAACCACAGATGCCCAGAGCAGACTGTAACTCAGATTTTCACTGCATGGAAAATGGAGGGATGGGGTGCCATGTTGTCTGAAAGTAAACTGCATTCTCATTTGGGTCTTAAATGTTAGAACCATTTCTTTAAAGAGATGCTTAGGCATAATTCTGTTCCACTGGCCTTGCAAGTCTTACCTTTTAAGTTGTGATTTGGGTATACCCATATCTCGTCCTCCATGTCCTAAATATTGAGCCTCTGAACTAATCATAAAATACATTCTGTTTCTTTCAAAGGAAAGCACACGCGGTCAACAGTTGGCTTTTGATAGCTTGTTTCATGAAGTATTTGAGGACATTTTCTTAACATATAACTCATACTGTAGAGGAATATCATTACAAACTCCTGCTGGGGTCTTCTCGGATGTATCTTGGCAATCCTAGCTGCTCTTCACAGGATCATGTGCTTTGATTCAGAGTAACTAGACACTGGCCGATCATTACCCCTTTCTACGTATCAGTTTTGTTGCTTACATTGATTCCTGCATCTTACTCACATGATGAGAGCTTTGATTAAATCCACCTTGACCTCTTGCAATGGCAATGCAGAGTAGCAAGGCACCTTTGTTTTTCCAACCGATTGAGTAGATGACCAGTTGGTTAATATTGATATGGATTCTAGGCCCTTGGGGAGATGAGTTCTCATTCAAAAGAAGGACGCTTTGCTTGTCTGCTTGCAGGCAGAAGGGAGGTTTGGCGGTTGGTACAGCACTTCCCGGCTGCCCATCCCTACAGCTATGCTGCTGCTGTTTTGCTGTTGTTAAAAATAACTAGTTGGAGGGAGAGTGTGGGCTTGCAGTGATATCAGACTATGTAGAGAGATTTAAAATGCTGTGAACATGTTCAGACTTTCCCCAGCTCTCAGGAACCTCCCATCGCTTATTGGCTTCTCACAGGCGAGTATCGTTAAGCAGACAACATAGATCACAGGGGAAGGACAGCACCAGAGTAGGGACGAAGACTTTTTGTTTACAACGTGTACTTGTCTTTAGTTCAGTGATTTTGCTTGTTTTAGATCTAGTAGAATTTCTCCCATTCCCAGAACCTGGGGGTGGAAGAGGGGCTGCTTCGTGTATGACATTTATTAACCTCGTGCCATTGCGTTTTGGCAAATGTCATGGCTATAGAAATGCTAGAGTGCTCACAGTGGACAAATAAAGTAACAGATATTTATACAGGACTCCTATAATAGAGACCAAGGACTGCTGATAGAGAGAAGTCTTTGTGATTTCCTACAGCAGCAGCTGTATCTCACGTTGTGACTGTGGACATTTTACTTCCTGACTTTGAACCTCAGTGTCCCTGTTTACAAATTAGGGGCAATTTAGCACTTTGCTTGGCTCCTCACATATCATTTAGCTCATTATAGCCAATTAAGGTCAGGGTTGGCCTGAGGCAAAAGTGTACCCCACGTGAAGTTCACATGCACTTTGCTTGGAGGTCCACTTCTAATGCCAATTCTGTGCTTCTGGATGAGAACTCAGAGACAAGACACAGTGAGCCTCTGAATGTCTCCACTTTACCTCCAGCTCTCGGGTGCGGAATGAATGTCAAATCGGATTCCAGGGATTCCCCCAGCAGGGAATTGGCATGGGACATGGGTGATACGATTTGGGAATTGGTAAGACTGGTATAGGGAGCAGCTGCCCATATGGTGGTGCAGTAAAGAGTCTGCCTGCCAATGCAGGAGAAGCAGTTTCAATCTCTGGATTGGGAAGATCCCCTGGAGGAGGAAATGGCAACCCACTCCAGTATTCTTGCCTAAAAAATTCCATGGACAGAGAGCCTGCCAGGCTACAGTCCATGGGGTGGCAAAGAGTTGGCCGCAACTGAGCAACGAAGCACACACATATGTGGGTGATGGTACCTATGCTTCGTGAGCCCCTATTCAGGGGCCCAAATGACTGACCAGGTCCCCATCCTCCTCCACACACTTTCTGAAGCGCTGGCTGTGGTTGTCTGGTAGGAACATGTAGAGAAACATGGCTGATGCTAAGACACAAGATCTGTGAAGGCTTTTGCCCCCTCCCCACTCCTGAACAGGAGTAAGAGTTCCCATTCTCTGGAGGTGAGAAGAAGGAGCTTCTTTGAGAAGGGTATCTAGAAAGGTATCTCCTCAGTGTTATTTTCCCCTAGAAGAAATAACAGAAATCCCCACTCTTTGGAAATAGAATAGAGAAAAAACAGAGAAGGATTCCATAGATACACTATCTGGCATATCAGGATGCCCTTGATAACTTTTGGAGGTGAAACAGGCACAAGCTGGAGGTAGAGAAAGAAAAGAGAGAGAAGAAGTAGAGAGGGGCGAGAGAAGAGGGCAGGGCAGGGAGGGAGTTAGACAGTCGGTAAACGTCTGCAATATAACACTTGAAATCAGAGTCAGCAACTGCAGCCCGTGTGCCAAATCCAGCCCACCACCTGTTTCTCCACAGCCCATGAGCTACAAATCGTTTCTGCATATTTAAATGAAAAAAATAAACTGAGGAATAATATTTGGTGCTGTGTGAAAATTATATGAAATCCGAATATCAGTGTCCATAAATAAAGTTCTCTTGGAGTGGGGCTCTACCCATTGATTATTGACTATCACCGCCTTTGCACCTCGGCAGCAGAGTTGAGCAGGTGTGACAGGGGCCATATGGCCCCCAAATCAACAAATTTACTATCTGCCCCTTTCCTGGCAGATTTGCTGTCTGCTGACCCCTGCAGTAGATAGCATCTTAAACGTTGGCCTGTCAATTGAATTTAGTAGTCTCAGTTTCCCACAGCAAGAAGCGCTTAGCAGTTCTTTGTTATTGCGTATCTTTTCTGAAAGGCCTTCCGATTCTCTCTCTGGCTCTGCCCTGCCCCTCAGCACCTGCATTCCTCGTAGGTACATCTCACACTGCTCTTTTTGGAAGCCAGCCTGCTTCCAATGTACGCGAGACTTTTATTTGAGCAGTCCCATGAGGACAATATCCAACTTCTTGAAATATCACAGAAAAATAAAGTTATGGATATGGAAATATGTGTGAAACGTGTTACAATGATTTCCATTTCTTACAAAGAAACTATAAGCGCAGCACAGCCATATTTGAATAATTGAATGTATATTAATCACAGTGCGATATGTCATGTTATTAAACTTCATCATAATAGTGACTGTCTGATAGCATATGGTATAGATCGTCTCTGGCTAATTAATCACACTTGTGGTATATGTTTTGTATTGCTACAGTGAATACTGCTATATTTGAACAGTTGCTGTACCTCGGAAAGCACATATTAGGTATTCAAAGATGCCTCTTCCCCCCAGTGGCATTTTTCATCCTGTTAATGCTTGCAAAATGGCTGTCGGATAAGAAACTAACATTCACCAACCTAGAACTGTCTTGATTCCCACTACTTTCCACCAACTAGATCTCTCTCTAATTAGGTTCCTATGTAAACTAGCCATTTTTTTTAATAGGTTTTTTTTTTTTTTGGCAGTTCGCTTTACTTTTGACTGGCTGAATCCTCATGTATTCCCTGAGGAACTTGTTACATAATCCAAAGGCAGGTTTTTTAACTCAGGGGAATCTAGTTCAGTTGGAAGGACAGGAATATATTGAGAGAGAGAGAGAGGGAGCAATAAAATAGTTATAAGACTGCCTCGCATAGAAGCTTCTTGTGAGCTCCAGGAGGAGAGTGGGCAGGTGCTGAATTGGCCGCTGAGAGGTGGAGGGAAATTAGAGCCATGGTGGAGGGTTGGGTTAGGGAAGGAAGAGAGGCAGGGATGTTTTTCTGAACGATTGTGTATGAAAAGAAGATGGGAGCAGGTTCAAGGTCAGGGAGATGAAATGGCAAATGAATGTGTGCTGAGTGCTCAATTGTGTTCGACTCCTTGCAACCCATGGCCCATAGTCCACTAGGCTCATCTGTCCATGGAATTTTCCAGACAAGAATACTGGAGTGGGCTGCCATTTCCTTTTCCAGGGGATCTTCCCAATCCAGGGATTGAATCTGCATCCATGTCTCTTCTGTCTCCTGCATTGGCAGGCAATTGTTTACAGCTGCACCAGAACCTGTTTAGACGAAAGTATGGATGGAAAAGAAGGAAGAGTCTGTGAGTCTAGATGTAATCTGAGACGGAGAGGTCCACATGTAAATATGGTTTTTCCTGCTAGGTGTGCTCTGAGAGAACCACTGTGCAAGGAGCTTGGGTGGGCCAGAGAAAGCTTGTCAAAGAGTATTTAAGGCCAGGGATGGAGTTGGGTTTGTGAGCACGCATTGGGTAGGAGGGAAAATAGAAGGAAAGGGGCTGTGGGGAAAGGCATTAATTGTTTCCCGCCTGTTCTGTAACCTGGCCATAAACACAGTTTCCCCATCAGGCTTTTTAATGGACCATTGAGGTGGACGCGTGGCTCTGTGCCCTGTCAGGAGTGATGGTATTGAGGTGGACAGCCCTGGGGCTTTGCTTCTCCCCTGCTGTTCATCATGTCTGAATTAAAAAGGGAATTGTTTGGACAAGCCTGCTAAGTGAATGTTTTTCCAGCGTTAGTGGGAGAGCATAAGGAGCTCCCATTGGATAGAAACAGCATCTAACCACCTCAGGCTGTGCTGGGAGAGAAAATTTATATAACATCATTCACATAGCATCTTTCCTTTGCTTCCCTGGTTTCCCTGCATCTCAGATTAGTCTAAAGCATCTGTCCAAAACTGCCCAGGGTTGACCTTACCCTGCATCCATCTCCTAAATTGTCCAAAACCATCAGTCCTGTTTGGACACTCTGATTTGGTCCTGCTCCAGCAAGACTGTGAGTGACCATGTTTTCATTTGAACGTGTGTGTGTGTGCATGTGTATATACACGTGTGTGCTGGCAAAACACATGTGCACTTTCAGTCCCTCAGTCATGTCTGACTCTTTGTGATTCCCTGGACTGTAGCCCACCAGGCTCTTCTCTCCAAGCAAGAATGCTGGAGTTGGTTGCCATTTCCTACTCCAGAGAATCTGCTTGACCCAGGGATTGAACCCTCGTCTCTAGCGACTTCTGCATTGGCAGGCATATTCTTTACCACTGTGCCACCTGGGAAGCCACACACACACACACACACACACACACACACACACACAAGTGTGTACTGCTGAAGAGAGGAACTCTGGTTGTAGAGGCTCTCCAAAGATTCAGTTCCTATAGGAAAGTGTTCAAGCAATATTATCTGCATGAGTTTTTTTCTTCTCTGTAAAAGTCACATTGAACCACAGGAACCCCTACTCCAGGGATATTTGTAGTTATTCCATCCTGTCTGTTTTCCAGCAGAATATACTGAGGAAGCCAAATAAAAGTAAGCAGAATTGTCCAAGGCTATGTTATGCAGGACAAAGTCCAGTGAATAGTTTTGGGTCTGTACATTTGGAAGGGGAAGAAGAAGCCACTTGGCAAGGGACAGACCAGCAGCTCATCTCAGGGGAGAGGTGCTGGGATTCTTGTGTGTCTTGGAGCAGGTCTCTCTGAGGCTACCTAGTAGGTGGAGTTGGGGACCAGCATGGAGACTGCACACCTCAGCAGCAGAGAGGCCTGGAAGGAGAAGCTGACATGGGGCTGGAGAGAAACCTGCTCTGCCAGTAGAGAGGGTGGGGCCAAGGAGGAGAGAAATGGTTGTCGTGGCCAAAAGCATTCCTCGGTTCTGCTTGCTCCATTAACTCTGCGGAAGGAGGGCCTCGGTCCCAGCCAGTGCAGGTGTGAACACTCAAGTCATCAGTCAGAAAATTGGGCCCTGGAGGCGGGAGCCGTCAGCTGCTCCGTGATGGGCTCTAATGCTTTCCAAGTCAAGGCTGAGCCCAGTATCCTACCCTGGCGCCCCTTTCCCAGCAGTGTACTTGGCCCCCCACTGCCATCCTCCTCCCTCCAACCCTTTGCAGCTTCCCATGTAATTTGCTTGTAACAAGCCTCATAAAGTTTGATCGTGTTGCTAGGCTAGGACTGCAGACAGACCAGTGGAGTGAGCCCGTTTCTGGCAGTGGAGCACTTGGGTTAATGCAAGTCCCAGAGGGAGCTGCCTGACTGGGCTTTTTCAGGAATGGGAGGCAATTTAACAACCTTCAGGCTTTCAAAGTGCTGGGAAAGTAAAACCTGACCTGCTCTTGGTGGGCTATATAGCCACGTTCTTTGAATTCTTATGGTTTTTCAGCTCCTTTGACAAGTCCCCTCTCTCTTCTGGACTTCCTTGGTGGCTCAGACGGTAAAGCGCCTGTCTACAATGTGGGAGACCCGGGTTCGATCCCTGGGTTGGGAAGAATCCCTTGGAGAAGGAAATGGCAATCCACTCCAGTACTATTGCCTGGAAAATCCCATGGACAGAGAAGCCTGGTAGGCTACAGTCCATGGGGTTGCAAAGAGTTGGACACGACTGAGCGACTTCATGTTCTCCTCTCTTCTCGGCCCTCATCTCCTGGGACCTTCAAATCATCATGAAACCAAACCTTTATTGTCATCTCATTGCCTTGAATCATTGGCCCAGCCAGCATTTCACTGTCTCTTCCATCACTCTCCATCCTCCCAACCTCTCTTAATTCCTTCTTGGTATGCTGTCGTACCCGCCTCTTCCTCCTTTACCAAAAATCCTCACCTCCTACTACCCACCACCCCCTACTCCTGTCTTCTCCCTCCTTTCCTCTCCCTCCCCCCATCTCTCTAGCTTTCCCATATCCTCTGTACTTTCCTGGACATCTGCCATAGGCTTATTGGCTTGGCATCTCAGTGGTACATGGACAGATGGACAGAGACCAGAGCAATGAAGCAGATCATTTCCCAAGGTGAACTAAAAGGCTTTACTCTTGATTCTTTCAATCCACCCAAGGCACTTCTCAATTTAGCAAACATGTGTGGTACATCATTATGAACAGCCACCATGTTAAACCCTGGGCCTTAACTCTACTGTTTACCTTGGAATCTGAATCACCACAACTTTTACTACGGATATTGTCACTAAACCACCTTTTGCAAATAATACTGCTATTAATTTTCAAGCTTATTAAATAACTCTTCCAATATCATCCATTCAAATAAATGCATCTTTGTTGGGTACCTTCTATGCGGCAGTCATTATGCTAATCATTGGAGACATAAAGTGCTCTTAATGGGACTTACAAAAATCTTTGAAATAGTCAGGCCCCAGAATTATCATTGGCTAGTCCAAGATTACAGAGCTAATGAATGTACAGCTTGGATTTTTTTCTCCATTAGAGCTAGTTTTTCAGTTAGAGCATGGTTTCTCAAACTTGGTTGTAAGACACTGGGATCACTTGGGCAACTAAAATATACTGATGTCTGGGTTCCACTCCCAGAGATTCTGATTTCACCTCGATGGGGTATAGCCTGGGCTCATGATTTTTAAAAGTTCCCCCAACCAGTTCTAATATGCAGCAAAGAACTGCCATCTAGAGCACTTTGTGAACTGCACCATCTCAAATTGTTTCTGTTTTTCTAGTGCTCGCTTACACAGGAATGAGCCCTGTTCCCTCTGTGAAGCTAGAAACTTAGGTACATACCTGTGTCTCCTATATTTTCTATATGACCCATAAGGTTTAGCACAATGCTTAATGTGCCAGAAAGAGGCATCACTACTTGTTGGATGACTACGAGTAGTATAACAAGTTGGAGGGTGGGGTTTGGTGGCAGGAAAGATTAGCAAATGAGTTTTCCGCTCCTCACCTGGTTGCAATGGACCTGAGCCATCTGACAACTCTTAAAAACACCGCACAACAAAATGGCTCCTTGTTTTATTTGTTTGCTTGTTTGTTTTTGGCTGCACTGGGTCTTCGTTGCTGTGCACAATCTTTTCTAGTTGTGGGGCACAGGCTTCTATCGTGGTAGCTTCTCTTGTTGCAGAGCATGGGTTCTAGAGCACGTGGGCTTCAGTAGTTGTGGTGAATGCGTTTAGTTGCCCCACAGCATGTGGGGGACAATCCCTGACTAGGAATTGAACTCATGGCCCCTACATTGGTAGATGGATTCTTAACCACTGGACTACTAGGGAGGTCCCTGGCTCTCCTTTAGAGTCCATTCCTTTACTTGCCCTCTCTCTCTCAGTTTTCCCCACTTTTATCTCTTGCAGGATTCCCCAGAAATTGTCTCTTTCCATTTAAAATGTTCTGTTTTCCAGACTAGACCAATTCCAAGTTAGCTTTCTAGAACACTATCCCCCTATCAAAGCTAGCACCTGGAAGCCAGGCGTTGCCACCAGCACAAGGAGGATCCAGTCCCTCTGCTTTTCCACTGTTGCCATGTTGCCCAAGGGCCTCCGTGTAAAGGAGCCATGGATGTGAGTGGATCTCAAAGCCTTTGAGGAACACAGCCACGCTTTTTGTTCCACACTGTCTGAGCCCACACCAGAATACCTTTAACTCTCCTTTCTTGGCAATATGGGCTCTTTCCAGCAAGCACCTCAAGACTCTTCCAGTTCCTGCTCTCTGCCCAGTTCCACATCCATATTGTTAGGTACTTGTTACAGCAGTATCCCATGATCAATACCAATTTCTGTCTTAGTCTGCTGAGGCTGCTATAACAAAATACCACAGACTGGGCAGCTTATATAACAGGAATTTATTTCTCACCATTCTGGGAGCTGGGAAATCTAAGATCAAGGTGCTATCATAGTTGGTTCTGTTTGGGGAGGGCTCCCTTGCAGATGGCTGTCTTCTTGCTGTACCTCACATGGCAGACAAAGATCTCGTGTCTCTTCCTTTCCCTATAAGGGCAGTAGTCCCATCATGAGATCATAACCTCATGTAACTCTAATGCCTCTCCCAAAGGCCTTTTCTCCGAGTGCTAGTGCAGTGGGGATTAGGGCTTCAGTGCATGAATTTTTGAGGAGACACAAATATTCACTCTATACTCATAGGTAAGGGCTTCCCAGGTGGCTCAGTGGTAAAGAATCCATCTACCAATGCAGGAGATGCAAATTGAATCCCTGGATCAGGAACATCCCCTGGAGGAGGAAATGGCAACCCACTCCAGTATTCTTGCCTGAAAAATCCCAGGGACAGAGGAGCCTAGCAGACTACAGTCCATGGGGTCGCAAAGAGTTGAATGCAGCTAAGCACACGTGCACATAGATAAGATATGTTCTATATCTATGGTTGGGTAATGGGATTAGAGTCTTTATCTCACAAGAACTCAAAGGACCATTTGTCAGCAAATCCTTACCCCTCAAAACTTCTTGGTTCTAGAACAAAGTACCATAGTTGCATCTTTCAAAATGTAGAGTTGTGAGAGATGGAGGTAGGGAAGGGTCGGATTTTTGCTTTTAAGGAGTTACTGGAAATGATCCATTCATTTATTCATACATTCGGTGAGGGGGACAGTGGGTTGTGGAAGAGGGGCAAGTAAAGGATAATTTAGAGAGGAAAGCCTGTGGCATATCAGGAAAGCCCTCAGGTGTCACACTGGAGAGTCTGGGCTTCTTGTCACACCCCTAGACTCAGGGAAGTGACCAGCCAGTCTCTGCCACAGAATCTCTTCTGCCACTAAGCATTTGGGATACAAGGGTGGCTTCAAAAACAACTTCTCAAGTGCCTAATTGATTGTCAGATGGCAATGCCATCTCTACCTATGAAGGCACTCAGGTCAATGCTTCAAGGACATTTCTCCCATCATATTGAGCTTGTCTGCAATAAAAGAAAAGAGTAGGCGATCTCTAGTTGGGTATTATACTCTCTTTGAGGACTGCAGTTATATCACTAACCTATTTTGAACAAGGACTCACCCACCCCACTGCCAAAAAAAAAGAAAACTTATGTTTCCAGAAGCACCTGCTGTATCTATTCTCTGTTGATGCCAGAGATTTTTAGGAATGAAGTGTTCCATAGCTGTAATTTTTTAAATCCCACCTAAAACATGGCTCCATTGTTCTTCTGTCTGACACTACAGCTTCTATTCTCTCTCATAAGTCCCTTCTTAACAGAAAAAGGGCAAGAATCATTCCAGAGCTGAGGCCAGAAAAGACCTCACTGAATATATCTGTTTGCTTTTTAAACATCATTATAGGAGCCTCTAGAAATTCCATGTGTTCTGTTTGCCAAAGAGCCTTGAGTTCTCAATGAAGTTGAGTTTACAGATGCTCCGAGGGAATTTTATGTCCCTCACCACACACCCAGGGACAGGCACCTCTGACTCTTTTCTCAATGTGTGTGTGTGTGTGTGTGTGTGTTAGTCGCTCATTCATGTCCAACTCTTTGTGACCCTCATGGACTGTAGCCCTCCAGGCCTCTCCATCCATGGGATTTTCCAGGCAAGAATACTGGAGTGGGTTGCCATTTCCTTCTCAAATATATATATATATATATATATATATATATATATATATATATATATAGCTTTTGGAGAAAGTAAAACACTTATTTCTGTTAATTCTGGGCCATTTTCTGTTCACCTTAACTTTTTTCCAGTCCAATTTTGCCATTCAGTCTCTGCCATAAGACAGTCACATTCAAAAGTAGAAGAAGGAACTATTGAAAGAGAAGGAAAGGATTTCTGGGCGAGAAGACTCAGACTGCTCTGAAAGATAGCAAGAACTTTACAGGTTTCATCCTCATGACAACTGGGCTGCTAAGTCACTTCAGTCGTGTCCGACTCTGTGCGACCACATAGACGGCAGCCCACCAGGCTCCCCCGTCCCTGGGATTCTCCAGGCAAGAACACTGGAGTGGGTTGCCATTTCCCTCTCCAATGCAGGAAAGTGAAAAGTGAAAGTGAAGTCGCTCAGTCTTGTCTGACCCTCAGCGACCCCATGGACTACAGCCCACCAGGCTCCTCCGTCCATGGGATTTTCCAGGCAAGAGCACTGGAGTGGGGTGCCATTGCCTTAGGGCAAGTAAAAGCATCTCCATTTCACAAATGAGGTTACAGAAACTCGGAAAATTTGAATAATTTCCCTGAGATCACAAAGGTGGAAAGTAGCAGACTGGGTTCTACAGGTGTGCTCACAGGGCAGGCTCCTAATTAGTATCTGTGGATTTGCAATCCCCTGTATCATATTAGCTGGGGGAAGAGAAGGCTTTCTCTGATTAATTTGGGAGAGTGATTAATGAGGGATGTAAAATTTGATAAAAAGAATATGCCATCAGATTTGTAAAGTGCTTTTCTACCTTAGAAAACCTTCTGCAGCTCTTTTCTCATGAGACAGAAGGACCAAGTGAAATATGGATGTTCTAGGCAAAGAAACTGCCACTTGCCAGGATCTTTCATGAATTAGGGACAGACTAGGGGATGAACCCAGGCTCCTGGCACCTAAGTCAGAGACTTCAGCACTGCATCTGTGCTTCACAAGTTTTGTTATTCTTCAAAAGCAGTACAGATTTCCAGAGACCACACCACATCTACTGTATCACTGTTTCTGGGATTGGGGATGCTTTGTCCTGGCACCAAGTTTGTGAACATTTGCACTATTTTCTTGTTTTTTGGCTACTTGGACATGTCCCCAGAGAAGGCAATGGCACCCCACTCCAGTACACTTGCCTGGAGAATCCCAGGGCCGGGGGAGCCTGGTGGGCTGCTGTCTATGGGGTCGCACAGAGTCAGACACGACTGAAGGGACTTAGCAGCAGCAGCAGCAATGCCCCTTCTGTGCACTGAGGTGAAACCCGTAAGCCTCCTCTAAGACACTGGTGTCTTTAATCCATATACTGACTATTCAAGAACAGAAACAGGAAAATACCCCTTGTTGGCTCTCATTTTCCACAAACATCACTGTTAGCTCATTCTTCCTTATGTCTAGCTAGCTTTTCTTTATTCAAGTGTTTTTTTAAATTAATTTTCTCGTCATTAGGAATAGAGAACATATGATTGCCATCTTTCTTGTAATAGCAGTCCCTGTAATTGAAAGCACCTCTTCTTTCTTCAGAATCTTCTACCTCAGACTGAATTGTTGCCCTTGTAGCATTAGAGTTATGAAGTATTTTTAGACTAAGGCAATTCTGAGTTCTGGATCCTGAGGAGAACTTCAGAGAGACATCCCGAAGATATACTTTTTTTTTTTTTTTTTTGATGTGATAAATTGTGATTAATATTATTAAAGATTCACACTAATTTCACTTAAGAAAACATACATTTCAATTTCCTTTTGTTGCCCTATATTTCATTTTTTAAAAACCTAACCTAAAGTTATAAAGCATATAAAATTGAAAACAATTTTTAAAATCACAGATCACAGTGATATACTACAAAAATCACTGAAAGTGACCAGACTTCTTTTACACATTGCTCAATCCAGATTTACAGCTGCCCAATACCTAGAGGGAAGGGCGGGTCAGAGAAGCTCATATTTTTTCTCACGTTTCTGTAACCTTTTTCCCCTCTTACAAGAAAGAAAGTGTCAAGTAAAAAATGAGAAAACACCCTCTCTCTCTCTACCCCCATCCAAAATAACCCAAACTGTTTGTTTTACCAAATCCCTAGGAGATAATTTTAGTTTGGACTTAAAAAGAATGTTCTTGTGTATATTTCCTCATGTCATGAAAGATCACAGGAGTGCCCTGGGTCGGGGGAGGACATATCTTTGGGAGCTACAACAAGGTTAACAGAAAGGAGTAGAGATCTCCATCCACAATCAAGTCACTTTGACCACATGTTCCTCCTCTTGTTGTTTAGTCATTAGGTTGTGTCCAGCTCCTTTATGACCCCATGGCCTATGGCCCCTCTGGCCATGGGATTCTCCAGGCAAGAATACTAGAGTGGGTTGCCATTTCCTTCCCCAGGGGATCTTCCCTACCCAGGGATTGAACCCACATCACCTTCACTGGCAGGTGGATTTTTTACCACCTGCACCTCCTGGGAAGCCCACTCCTCTTCCAGCACTTGGATAGTAGTTGTGTTCACTTAGTCAGTGACACCTCTGGTACCACTAGGGGCTTGGGACTTTCTTGTCTCTCTTGTTGGATTCTAAAAAGTTTATTAAATGTATGCATTAGCACCAGGTTCAATACCCAGTCAAATTCTAAATTCTGAATCCAGCAAAAAAAATTATAATAATGTGTAGTTAACTGCTGTTTATTTCCTTTTATTCTACCTTTTCCTTCTGCTTGTTAGAAATTTTTAAATATTTGGAAATAGCCAACTAAAAAAATAAACTCACTGAAGAAGGTGTTCATGTCAGCACAGTTTTCCTTCCCAGTTCTACCAACAGAAGCTCCACAGGCAGAATTATTCAGCAAAGAAACCTGGAAGCCCCATGGAGAAGGAAGTGGTGACATTAACACATGGGGTTGGCACACAGAGTAAGTGCCTGTCGGCAGGAAATATGTACAGACATGGTGCTTTATGACCCGTAGACGCCACTCTTCCCATCACCAGCCAACTTTATCTGGAACGACCACTCTGCCTGATGTCCTAAATGTCACAGACAAAAAAGAGCTTTTTTGTTCCTAAAGAATCATTTCTTTACTCAAGGCTTTGGGCTGTCAATGCATAAAATCTACAAAAGAAAAAAACAAACAAAAAAAAATGTACCTGGGAAAGACATCAATGGCAACACCTTCCTCTAGCTCAGGGGATCAGAGCTGGAAAGGAAGACACAACAGACATAGCCAACCCCTTTCCATCACAGCCAAAAAGCAAATGTGCCTTGCAGATGCCTTGGACTGCAATGGACATTTGGCTCAGGACTGCCTACATTTGTTTCACAGTCAACCTCACACATACCCTGACAGGAGCAATCAAACGGTCTCTCTTCTGCTGTACTCTGAGCATATACACACTCAACTGAGCATATCGGATGTTCCACTATCCACCCTAGGAAACTTCAGGAAGGGAAAATGCACAAACATCCCTTCCACCCAGTAAGTCTTCTTTGAGAACCATGGTTATAATGGCTTTACAGAAAGAGATGGATGATTGAAAAGCAGTTTCTTCAAATTAAGACATCACTATTCTGTTGCAGCCTAGAATGCCAATCAGATCAAGACAACACAAGCAAACTCCTTGACTCCTTAGGCTATGAATTGATGAGATATTATCTGGTGTCTCCTGCTGGAGGAAATGTCTTGAATCTCCACATGCACATGTTATCACAAAAATGTACTCAAGAGGCATCCCCAAAGGTTGGCCTAATGACACACAGTTTTTGGGGGCTTTCTGCCTTCCTTTTTTGGCATTCCTCCTTTCCAGCCTACCCACCTTCTGTGTTGTTGTCCAAGAATGACTCCTCTTTAGACCTGACCTTTTGTTCCTTCCTGAGGTGATTCCCATGGGGATCTAACTTTCTGCTTGCTTTCTACCAGCCTAATTGGAATTGAGTTAACCATGGCTGGCTGTTTCATGTTGCAAGTTTTTGTGCTGGTATCATTCCCAGGTGACATTATCCTTTAAAACTTTTGTTGATTTTGCAATCTGAAGAAATGGCAATTGTGGCTGTGACAACAGAGTTAGGTCCGTAGGAGCCTACATGCAAATGGTGATCAGGAGTTCTCATTTCTACAAAGACTCCTGAGTTCTAAAGCTCTTTCTTCAAAAGATGATACCTGTATGCAATTCTTCTTTTCAATCTAATCCAGCAAATATGTTGCTGGTAGTAACAGAACTGTGTTCTGGTACATCACTGACCCAGGTGCTACAGAGGAATAAAAGAGGTATGTCTTGTTTTCTTCAAGGCACCTGTTGGTGCAGATTAGATCTGACAACACGTGAAACGGCCACAGAGCAGTAGGATAAAACTCAAAATCAGACACTAAATTCTGTTGCAGAGCTGACAATACTACACAAGTTCAAAGTGGGATCGATCGATGTGAATGGCTATTCTGGAGGGTGAGCGGGTTAGCAGTTGACAGGCAGAAGGGGCAAGCCATTCAACGTATGGAAAATGTGCTCAGCTATAGTAGGAACCAGAGCTAACCGAAAGCTGATGCTCTGAGCTGTCTCTAAGCACTGAGTGAAAGGCTGCCTCTTTTGAACTGTATTTTGTACCTTCAGATGGCTCCCCAGGGGAAGGTGAGACAAGAAGCCATTTGCCCACGAGCAGGCCATCAACACTGTCCGTGCTGGTGATCTCAAAGCCTGGTTCTCCAGGCACAGCATGAGCAAATATCTGCCCCAAATGGGAAGTGAAATATTTCCAAATGATCAAGTGCCCAAGGTCAACTGTTCAATCCTGGGTAGGCCAGTTAGCTTTGCCTGTTTCACGACATAAGTGTGTGCTTTCTAACACCAGGTCAACTGTTTCATGTTAGTTATAAGAAATCTAGAGAAGAACATAAATGAGTTGTGAAGAATCTGCCACCACTGTAAAAATATCCAATTTTACACTGGCTGTTTACCCATGTTGTGTTGGCAATCTCAAAGCTTTTTTTTTTTTTTATCTGTTTGTTTTTGTTTCTATAGAGCACATAATTAAAACATACTCATAATAGCAGTATAGCATAGTGGCTGAGTGTAGGCAACCCACATTGCTGGGTTAAAATCCTAGCTCTTCTTTTTAGCTGAATGACTTTAGACAAGCTGCTTGATGCAATTGTGCCTCAGCTTCTGTCAACTTGAAAAATAGGGATGATGATAATAATATTTGAATAAGATTATTTTGGGAAATAAATGAGATAGTATATGTGCAAGGGTTAGAAGACTGCCCTAGTATGTTGGGCATGCAATAAATAGCAAGTCATCACTAGGATGATGGTCATTATTCATCCAGAAGGGATCTTACAGAGCATCTAGTTAAATAATACCATTTTTACAAATACAGAAACTCAATTCTCCAGAGGTAAAGTGACTTTCTGAGGCACATTAGTTAAGTGGGTATTAGTACCCTTGGCTCCTGACTCATTAAAAATACAATGTACATGCACGCGTTATCTCATTCATTAACAAAACACACTCACATATATTATTCCCCAAACTCTCCCTGTTACACCACGTTGCCTCTCCTAAACTGAGTGCTGAAGCATTTTTCAGACACCCAAGTATCAGAGTTCCACAAGCTATGGTTCTCAGTGAGATCCGGAAAGAGGTACTTGTGTAGTGAGATGAGGGAAGGGCATGGAGAGGCCACATCCCAACATGGCAGCAGACAAATGTGAGGCCTTTGGTGCTGTGGCAAAGTTATGTTCCATTATTAATTTGGTCCTGTGTTGCTGCTGCTGCTAAGTCGCTTCAGTCGTGTCCAACTCTGTGCGACCCCATCAACGGAAGCCCACCAGGCTCCGCCGTCCCTGCGATTCTCCAGGCAAGAACACTGGAGTGGGTTGCCATTTCCCTCTCCAATGCATGAAAGTGAAAAGTGAAAGGGAAGTCGCTCAGTCCTGTCTGACTCTTAGCGACCCCATGGACTACAGCCTACCAGGCTCCTCCATCCATGGATTTTCCAGGCAAGAGTACTGGAGTGGGGTGCCATTGCCTTCTCCGGCTCCTGTGTTAATTTGGTCATTTAAGGCAATGGCACCCCACTCCAGTACTCTTGCCTGGAAAATCCCATGGGCGAAGGAGCCTGGTAGGCTGCAGTCCATGGGGTCTCGAAGAGTCGGGCACAACTGAGTGACTTCCCTTTCACTTTTCACTCTCATGCATTGGAGAAGGAAATGGCAACCCACTCCAGTGTTCTTGCCTGGAGAATCCCAAGGACAGGGGAGCCTGGTGGGCTTCCGACTATGGGGTCACACACAGTCGGACACGACTGAAGCGACTTAGCAGCAGTAGCAGCAGCATAAGCAGCAGAGAGGATCCCTTCAGGGGGAGCTGCATGAGATATGCCGTGAACCCAACTGTCCCAACAGGCTGTCAAGACAGTACCTGTTTCTCTTTGATGATTAGGAGCCATGGCTACAATGACACCAGGTTTGCTGCACTTTTTTCTTTCTGTTTTAAAAATATTTATTTAGGGTCTTGTGGCACGTGGGATCTTTAGTTGCTGCTTGTGAATTCTGAGTTGAGGCTTGTGGCATATAATTCCCTGATCAGGGATTGAACCTGGGCCCCCTGCTTTGGGAGTGCAGAGTTCTAGCCACTGAACCACCAAGGAAGCCTTATTTCTTCTTTCTTAGAGAACTTAATCTGGCCTTCATGAAACAATATCAGCTTGTCTTTGGTCACTTGAAGTCCACCTCTTCCTCCGCCCTGTCCCTTGCCTGAATCATCCCACCTCCACCAGTGACTAACCAGCTGTGTCACAGTCATCCATTTAAGGGTGTCCTTTTGATGGAGTGTAGCTGTCTTGTACAGGCCTCAAACTCCTTGAACACTTCTATTTTTCTTCAAGTAGAAGGAGAAACTATGTTTTACCAGAACTTTTTCAAGGGAGACCATTGTGCGTTTGAAACGAATCACTTAGGCTGGTGAGATGAGACTTCACATTTATGTTATATTACATAACAGCAACCTGGTGGAGTATTCAAATTAGGGGCAGAATTACATGGGACATTAGAGGAAAAAAGGGATGACTCCAGGTGTGGGAATTCTGTATGAGGCCCACAGTGGAAATATAAGAGAGTTATATCTGGTAAGAAGAGGTACTTTGCTATGGGGCGGGGGGTGAAATATAAACTCTGCTTTCTGTTTTGCTATGATTCTTCAATAAAATCTATTCACAAACATGAACAGGATTTCTTTTGAAAAACAATGAAGAAGCTGATATTGACATACAATCTGGTAAAGACAAGACAAAGACATTCTGCCCAGTTGATGGAAACCCAGGGCAGGAGAGAAGTTGAATAAAAATGAGCTGAGCTGCCCAGTGACAATGTAAACAGTAGAACTCTTCTTTCCAACAATGATTAGCTAATCCTTAGTAGGAATGACTGTCCTAATTTTGGAAACATTTTTCTTCTTTTTGTTCACAAGATGTACATTATAGATTGAACTGTGTCCTTCCAAAATACATAAGTTGAAACCTTGATCTCCAATGTGATAGAGAGTGGAGATAGAGACTTCAGTGAGGTAACCAGTTCAATGAGGTTGTAAGAGTGGGGCCCTAATCTGATAAGATTGGTGTCCTTATAAGCAGAAGAAGAGACACCAGAGAGTTCTCTTTGCACACACAAAGGAAAGGCTGTGAGAGGACAAAATGAGAAGGAGCTGTATACAAGCCAGAAGGAGGAGCCCCTTCCTAAAACCAGCCCTGACGGCAACTTGACCTTGGACTTCCAGCCTCCACAACTGTGAGAGAAGACGTTTCTATTGGTTGAACCACTAGGTCTCTGGTATTGTGTTACGGCAGCCTGAGCAGACCAATACAAGGTGCTGTTCCATTTAAAGAACATGCTCTCTGTCACTGTTGGACATGGATTTATATTAATTTTTCCCACTTACTCTTTTACCTAGAATACTGTTCCAATCAGTCCTCTCCTCTCCTGTCATCTTAACTCTTTATATAAGCTTATTTAGCTGGTGGATAGCAATGGTTTTCAAATGTGCTGCAGTTCTCCTGTCTCTCAGTATTTGTATCAGAGTGCCACCAGAGGAGCTTGTGTATGTAGCTGTGTATATCTATGTATAAGTTTGTATGTATTAATTGTATACATATGATTAGTTACAAGACATAGGCTTATGTACTATAGGAGCTGGCTTCATAATCCTGAAGTCCACAGGGCAGGCAATCAGGAAGGAAGAGAGCAGTTGTAGCTCCAGCTGTTGCTTCATGTCAATGAGGTGAGTGTATAAATCTCGGAATGTGGCGATATTTTACTGTTTACTTTCTCTACTGCCTGGAATCTTTGCTATTCAAGGAGGGCTTAGTCTTCAAAAGGCTTCCACCTAATTCAGTCAGGCCCATCCACAATACTCTTGCTTTTCCTTAGTTCAAAATCAACTGATGTGGGGGTTCAATTGCACCTGAAAAATCCTTTCACTGTAGCACCTAAGACACATTTGGTTAAATAACTGGGAGCGGATGTTTGTATGTAATAAAAAGGCTCTTGTCTCTCTTTGACACTCCGGTTCTCCTGAAAGAATCTCCCTTGTAGCCCACCATGGCCAGAAGCATACTAGAAAAGGAATTCTAGGGAATGTAGTTTAGTTTAGCCAACTTGACATGTTACAAAACCATCATAATGTTCAACACTTACATATGTTCTGCGCTCTCATGGTTTTAATCCCACCGCAGATGGAGGGCTGGTCTATCAAGAAGAAATTCTTCCCTGAATTCCATGGGAAGGACCATTAACCTTTAGAAAGACACATTCTTCTCTCCTGTTCTTCCTTTAGTTGTCCTTCTTGGGTGTGAATCCTGCCTGGTTTCACCATGTATGTTTTTGACTCTGTTTGCTGGAATGTCCTAGAAAGGATGGGCCAATCCTCTTCTCCTTGTGGTTTGCTTTGTTGCAGTCCCTCCAGGTATGAACTGGGCTTGAATAATGGCTTTTCCACTTACAAGCTATAAAGTTGGGCCAATCCCTTACATCCCCAGGGTTCAAAGAATAATCCCCTCTTAGGGTTGCTCTGTAGCTCAAGTGACAAAATAGAGGTAAAACACTGTGCTGCCTACACTGAGCATCATAATCATCATCTCAATACTTTTTAATTTTCTTTAAGTCTTTAAGGACAGCCATAGAATAAGTTCTTTACCCAAAGCCAGAGCTCAGAATTTCTATCAGCTGGTTTTCTCCTCACCCCACCAAGAGTTATCTCCAATTTCTAGTTACTTGAAGGGCTCTAATTGATATCAGCCCTTCACCATTTTCTCCGAAATATTGCCTACAGCACTAGCAGAGGCAGTGATAAATATAATAATGATAATTTCACAAAACCTCAGTGTGTGCTAAAGGATCCAATGACAATCTGAACAGCAGGAGAGAAAGTTTCTTCCTACCAATTAATGGGAAGCCACGTCTAATTTGCCACCTGCTCAGCACTTTTGAACCTGTCAGGGAAAAGGAAACCAGCGAACCTTGATCTTGTCACTAGTCTTCTTGGGGACTTCTCTCTAACACAAATGGAAATAGCGTTCATTAGAGTAAAAAATAGAAAGCCTGTGTCAGCTGCCTCTATTCTCTTCTTGGCTAGAAGTAAAATCCATCCTTGTCAGTGAGGAGGTGGTTCCGAAAGCCCACTGGACCCATATGCTCATCTCCTGATGCTGGAGAATGAATATCGCCTTAAACTCTTTAGAAACGTTTAGAGTGTTATTAGTTCTCCTGTGACTTATGAGTCAAGGGATATTAAAAGAAAGAGTTCTACTGTTTCAAAACTTCTAAATATGAGAAAATGCTCCAGAAGCCAAGATAAATTCCAAGTAAATAAGGTAGGACTTCAGAGATCATTTTTTCTTTTGGCTCTCCTGATCATTTCGAATAAAAATACAAGCCTTTATACAACCTATCATTAGTATGTACTTAGTCACTCAGTCGTGTCTGACTCTTTATGACCCCATCGACTGTAGCCTGGCAGGCTTCTCTGTCCATGGGATCTTCCAGGCAAGAATACTGGAGTGGGTTGCCATTTCCTTCTCTGGGGGATCTTCCCGACCCAAGGATCAACACTAGTCTCCTGTGTCCCTTGCATTGCGGTTGGATTCTTTACCCGCTGAGCCATTGGGGAAGCCTTTGTTAGTGTATTTCTTGTTAAACACAAACAAAAATAAAACAAACCCACAAACCCCTTGCCAGTATTATTTACTAATATGTCAATGTTATTACATTTCTTCTCATCTGGCACTTTTTGCTTACAATTAGTGAAGCAGCCAGTAGTTTCTTAGGCTACCTGGATCTCATTAGGTATATCATTTAGGCCTGTTTGTGTATTGAATCAGAACATATCATATGATCACTTGTTTAAGACTCTGGGCTACTCATGGTCATAAAACCATGAGGTTAAAAATACAGATTAGATCTTATTTATTTAGCAAGTCACTAATTCAATGGATATTTAGTAAACCTACCATGTGCCTGGAACATTGCCAGGCAAAATTACTTACATTCTAGAAATTTTGCCTGACATGAAAGTAATCATATACTTATGGCAATAATATAGAAACTTTATACTATCAATTTCTAATTTATTGATGATGCACCTAATCAGAAAGAACAGGCTCTTAGGGAGCATTTCTCACAAATTATGATAATCTAATTCTCATCTTATCCTCATACCTTGATTAAAATTGCCTCCTTCCTTTGTAATGAACTCTGAATCCCATCATGGTGCCATTCTTCGGAACTGGCATATTAGTTTGGAATCTTTTTGCAACAGCAACCCCTCAGGGGCTGGGACTCCCAGAGATTCAGGGACTTCTTTTCCTTTGTCCCCTTTATTATTGGTCTATTCACCCTGTCTGCAGTTTAGAGCTGGATGCTCGGCTCAGGAGTAACCAGATGTCCTCTCTACCAGCTTCTCCCCTGACTTACCCCATCCCATAGTGAAGAAGGGATGATGTGATATAATCAACCCAAGTCAAGGAATTTATAGAGCTGCAGTCTGAGTCTACTCATCTCTTTGGGGATCTTTCTTTCGCGGTCCTCTTTTTCATAGGATGTCAGTTAGAGTACGGACTGCTCTGAGAAGGCCTGAAGTGTGTGAACTAGAAGTGTGAACCACTTCTAGTGTTAGGCACTGGGGGCTCTTGAATCTCACACCTCAGGAATAGCACAGGGCATAGTGGTTGAGGAAAGACAGAAGCTGAGTCCTGATTGTGTCTCTAGCTCTTTATTACCAACAACCCAACTTCTTTTAAATTAGAGGGACAAACTTCATTTGTCTTTTAAATCTGTGTCTCATATTCTTCCTGACAGCCCTGTGTGTTCTCTCCCATAGGCTAGGCTGACATAGAAAGGGTGAGAAAAGCCGCATAACAGAGCCTTAAGACCACTTCCTCTGAAATGATGATATATATATTCTCCGCCCCACCTTGGGAAGTCCTTCATGTTTCTGTCTTTCTGATCAGTACTTTATTTGCAATCAGTGACTCAGGTTGCCTCTAGAAACAGTTTTAACTTAAGCATATCATCAGGCATACCTTCTCCTTTCAAGATTTGTTTTCCATAAGCTTGTATCTCTTACCACAGAACATTTTCCAACATGTATAAATAGGAGACAATGAATCTTAACAAATGGGAGACAAAGCATTTTTTTTTTTTTTTTGGTCAGATCAAATTGCCATGACAGGGACATGTTATTGGACTGAAATATTTATTATAGGATTACCTCTCAATTTCATGTTATATATATATATATGTGTGTGTGTGTGTGTATATATATATATATATATATATATGGAGAAGGCAATGGCACCCCACTCCAGTACTCTTGCCTGGAAAATCCCATGGACGGAGGAGCCTGGTAGGCTGTAGTCCATGGGGTCGCTAAGAGTTGGACACAACTGAGCGACTTCACTTTCACTTTTCACTTTCATGCATTGGAGAAGGAAATGGCAAGCCACTCCAGTGTTCTTGCCTGGAGAATCCCAGGGACAGGGGTGCCTGGTGGGCTTCCGTCTATGGGGTCGCACAGAGTCGGACACGACTGAAGCGACTTAGCAGCAGCAGGATACACACACACACACACACACACACACATATATATGTGTGTGTGTGCTCAGTAGCTAAGTCATGTCTGACTCTTTGCAACCTCATATACTGTAGCCTACCAGGCTCCTCTGTCCATGCGATTTTATATAATGTTACATAAGACAATGTAAGTATTGCTTTTGCCTGTCTATAATATTAGATACAGCATGGACAAAATAGAAATAGACTCAGTTCACAAGATATTAGGATGGAAACATAAAAATTAAGGTAAAATAGGAAAAGCTAATTGAATACATTTATCTTGCTACATGTTTTCTTCATGTGTAGAGCATGAACCCAGCCAATAGTTTTCTTAGGCTACCTAAACATCATTAGGCATAATATTTAGGCCCATTTATGTATTAAATCAGCATATTCCATATTATCATCTGTTTAAGACTCTGGTCTGCTCAGGTCCAAGGAAATTCAGGGTAAGAAGGATAAGAATTTCCTGAAATTCAAAAAAGTCTACTGTTATGGCAGTCTGCCCCTAGACCTCTCCTCTCAGGAAGGAGAGATGAAAGAAAACACTCCAAATTCAGAATACTCTAATTTGGAACACCACTTGCAATTGGAGATATAATTTTCAAATGCCATTTACAGCTCTGCCTTAAATAAGTCTCATATATGATCATATATATTTTATGATTCATATATATATGATTATATATAAATATGATTCACAGGCAGAATGTTTTTAAGGCAATGAGTCACAATGGGTAAAACCTTTATAAACTTCACATCTCAAACTAGGGAAGTCTAAGAATGACTTTGAACTACTTAAGAGCCTTACAGGTCAAGTATAGTTGGGCTAAATTCAAAATCCCATGAGAACAAAACCTCCCATGATTGGTTTTGTCCCTTGTCTTTGTCCTGGCAGGGCCATCTAAGACAGATGGTCATAGATCTTTCTAGATCCAGAGGTGGCCATTTAATCTCAGTTGTATCATCTAGCTGCAGTTTTACTCATTAACTCTGTAAGACATAGCATAGACTCTTCCTAGAACTATGGTTAAAAACTCCAGAGAATCCACCTAGACTGTGGATGAGGATTATTTCTATCAAAATATAAAACTTTTAAAAGGTATATGGATATTAATTTTTAAATGCAGAATGCCATGAGGCCTTGAAGGAGAAATCCCAAGGGAAAAATGATCTCTAAATTGAAGGAAGAGTTGAGAAGGGAGTGTTACTGCTTCCTTTTGGACAGAGAGACAGAGAGTAACAAAAGCAAACTGGAATGTGGAAGGAGTGAAGAAACGAAAGATAGGGTTGAATACACTGACATGGCAAATAATATCTGAAACGGTGCCTGGATTGTGTAGAAACTCAACACAGTCTGTGTGAGAACTCGTGTCACAGGTTGCAGAAAGGCAACAGAAAAGTCAAAATGTCCCTGGTAAGAGCCAGGTTCACATGCTAGTCTGGGAAGCCCCACTGTAATCAACATTCTGTTGATCAAGAGCTGACTGGTGATTTAATGAAGCAGAGGGAAAGAGATCCCTGGAGGAGTATTACTTGTTGAGCTATTGACCAATATTAGCAAACAGAGCTATTACATGATTTAATACCTAAAGGTGTAACAAAAATTTTTCTTTTATAGAAAACAGTAACTTCATTAATTGATTCAACAGATACTTACAAAGGACTTGCTATGTGCAAGGCATTATGGTAGATGCTGGAAACAATAAAGAATAAGATAAAGCCCCTGCCCCATAGAGTTTTGATCATATAGGGCAGATTTAACACAATACATCAATAAATATGTAAGAATATATGCTATCATTAGCACCATAAGGATAACACACAGAGAGCCATGATTAAGAAAAATGAGTAGAGATAGGTTTATGAGATAGAGTGGTTTGGGAAGACCTCCCTGGGAGAACTGAAAAGTAACGATCAGTCATAAAAAGAGTTGTGAGGAGGGAGTTCCAAACCATGAAGGCAAAGGAGACAGCAGGCACAGTGGCCCAGAGGGTAAGACAGCTTGGTATGTTCTAGAAACTAGCAGCAGGCAGCCTGGTGGGAGATATGTGATACTGTTGAAGGATGAGGGAACAGTAGGCAGTTGGAGATAAAAATGGAAGCTTTATAGCTGAAAAAAGGCAGATTAGAGGGTATGGCCTGGCTATCTGGGTAAGGAGCTTGCTAATACACCTCAGAATTAAACTTGCCTATCCAAGCCTGGTTTAAAGACACCAGCATCCCACTGAAATGCGTGTACGTGCTGAGTCACTTCAGTCATGTTTGACTCTTCATGACCCTATGAACTGTAAGCCACCAGGCTCCTCTGTCCTTGGGATTCTCCAGGAACAAATACTAGAGAATTGCCATGCCCTCCTCCAAGAGATCTTCCCCACCCAGGGATCAAACTCATGTCTCTTATGTCTCCTGCATTGGCAGGCAAGTTCTTTACCACTAGTGCCCCCTGGGAAGCCCTCCTGGACCTGGACCTGCAATTTACCCCATGGAGAAACAGAGGATGAGGCTTGCCACTGAGTAGGCTGCTAACCCCAAAAGAGAGAAAAAAGAAGACTGGACCACATACATAACTCAGTTCCTTCTCCCAAACCCACCAAACAAAGAGATCATTGTTCCTGAAAGCAGAGGCCAGGAGGCTTATGCATTTGGTAGTTTATGCATTACCAAATGAGGTCCCTTCATTTGGAAACTTGAAACCAAATAAGGTGTTTCCTCCACAACAGCTCCTTGGGTTAGTACCTCACTGTGTGTTTGGTCTGGAGAAGGCAGAAAGGAAGAAATGAGATACTGCAATGAAATGGGAAAAGACTGTGGCTTTTGATGGGTGAAATCCCTCACAATCTTCACCAATATTTTTCTCTTTGGATGGTGCCAACCAAAGGCACCCATCAGAGATGATGGCAGAGATGGATGAAGTAGAGCTCTGTTTCAGTTTTAATCCAGTTATGGCTAAACCAGATGTGCAAGGGGAAACACTGTCCATCAGGATTCAAGTTAAGTGTCTAAGATGCTTCCTATGCCTACTGTGGTTATATGCATGCAGGTGTGTGCCTGGCCACGTGCATTCCCTGTCCCTCCATTAGTGTGAAAACCTCATTGGCTGCTTTTATATCTCTCCATAGTGTCTCATTCCATTATAGAAATTCCATCTTTGCTGTTTGACCTACTGATTAATAAGGTTAAGAACAGAGCTGGTCTACCTTGTTGGGCTCAGGCCAACGAGAAAAATAACCTCTTCCCTATTTCATTCAAAACATTAATCCGTCTTCCTTAGTATTGTGGTTGCTGTGAAACAACCTGCCTTGAAAGGGGAGAAAAATCCTAGTTAGAGTGAAAAGAGCCCTTTATCCTTTGGGAAAGCAGGCCAGGCTCGCTCTGATTCACACGCAATGAAATCCTGCTTATCCCAGTGTTTCCTGTTGCGTCCCCCAGGATCCATTAGCAGTGAATTTCTTGGCATTTGTGGCTGGCAGAAATGAGATCACCCAGGCCCAGCAAGCTCCAGTCCACTGAGGGTTGAATTTCAGCACAGAGAAGCTCCCTGGTAACTAGTTGGAAGCAGTGTTCTCACAAAAGAAACTGTAGTAGTCCAGTCAAAATGACCCTTTAGTGTCCACTGGATACTGCCCTCAGTAAGACAAGTATTGTTCTTTAAAAAAAAAAAAGTTTTAATTTTGACAAGATGTACACGATTCAGAAAGCCCACATAGTTCTTTGAGGTTTACAATAGAACCCTCACTGCCCTGCCCCAGCTCCAAATTCTTACTCCCCAGAGACAATTTTTGCTTTCAATTATTTAATCCTTCCTTTGGTAGTTACCTCAGTAATTTTAAATAACATGCTTACACTGCTAGTTTTTCAATGGTATGCATAATCTACTGATTTTACTACTACTAAACATTGAAATTTAACTCTCTGATGCATACCTATACATACACACACATGTGCTCACGAGCATGCACGTGTGTGCATACACACACACACACACCCCTCTTCCCTTCATTATCCTACTACATTTATGGCTTTTTTTTAATTGGCAGGTAATTACTTTACAATATTGTGATGGTTTTTGCCATACATCAACATGAATCCATCATAGGCTTACGTTTGTCCCCTCCCTCCAGAACCAGCCCCCCTACCTCCCTCCTCACCTCATCCCTCCAGGTTGTCATAGAGCCCCAGCTTTGGGTGCCCTGCATCATGTATCAAACTCCCACTGGCTGTCTGTTGTACATATGGTAGCATTTATGTTTCAGTACTATTCTCTCAAATCATCCCACCCTCTCCTTCTTCCCAATGAATGGATAAGGAAGTTGTGGTATATATACACAATGAAGTATTACTCAGCTATAAAAAGGAATGCATTTGAGTCAGTTCTAATGAGGTGGATGAACCTAGAGCCTATTATACAGAATGAAATAAGTCAGAAAGAGAAAGACAAATATTGTATGTTACTATATATATGTGAATATATATATGGAATCTAGAAACATGGTCACAGTCCTACATGCAGGGCAGCAAGGGAGACACAAAGAACAGGCTTTTGGACTCAGTGGAGGAAGGAGACTGTGGGATGATTTGAAAGAATATCGTGACTTTTCATGGGATCAATACACATTGTTTACTTACTGTGAAGTTATAAATAAGATGCTTATACTGTTGAATCATATAGAACACTAGGATTTTTTTTTCTTGTAGTTTTTTCCCTAAAGTGAGTATTTTGACTAGGTTATCCTTTCAATCAGTTATACATGTAACCACCTTTAATTCATCCCCCAACCAGATCCCCTCTCAAACGTTTCAAAGCACATGGGGTATAATCTCTCCTTGTCACTCCTTTTTTTGGAAGCATCCTTCGTGGAGCCTGCATCCTCTCCTGCCATTAGATAGCTGCTCTCTGGATCTGCTTCCAGCTGCCCTCCTGACAGCATCTTTAACTTACAGTTGTACACAGGAATGACACTTTCCTCTGTGCTGGGGTCCCTGATTCCCTAGATCCCTTTTTCCCCCTCTTTCTCAGTTTACTCTCAAATCTACGCAGTAGTTTTCCAAAAAGGGTACACGAATTGAAGATAAATTTTAGATAACTTTTATATCTGAAAAAAATCATTATTCTATTCAAATAGATTGAGTGCCATCTATTTGAAATAGTTTTTCCTCAAGAACTTGAACTCATCTATCTATCCATTGTCTTCTAGTTGCCTATGTCACTATCAAAAAAAATCTCAGACTGTTTTTAATCCCACTTTTTAACATTTAATCTATTTTTTTCTTTTTGGAAAGCATTTAAGATCTTATCACTTTCCCAGAAACCCTCGCATTTCATTATAGAGTGTCTGCATGTCCCTTTTCATTCTAGTAGGTACTTTCATTCTAGAAACTCAGGCCTTTGTGTTCTGGAAAGTTTTCTCAAATTACTTCTCTAATAATTTCTTCCTTTCACATTCTCTTTTCTTTTTTTGGAGTATTAATCGTTTGTTGTCCGCCCCCCCTTTTTTCAGATGGGGTTGCTGGGTTGGTCCTAGAGATTTAGGGGCAGGGAAGTGGGTTATTTTGTTTGTTTGTTCTTACATGTTCCGTCCTATTGCTTCTCATTCTATATCTCTGTGTTTTGCTTTCCGGAAGATTTCCTTGACTTTATTTTTCAGTAATGAATGTTTCATTTCTGCAATTGTAGTTTTAATTCCCAGTAACTCTTTTTTGTTCTCTGAATGTTCCCTTTTATGGCCTCTTAGAGCAGCAGAGTTTGCATGATGGTTGAGCTCATAAACTGAACAAGCAGATTGCCTGGGTGAAAACTGCAGCTCAACTGCTTAACCAGCTGTGTTAACATTTGACAACATACTTACACCCTCTGTGGCTCAGTTTTCTGAGCTGTAAAATAGGGATAGTAACAGCATCCACTTCACGCAGGTTAGTGTGAGGACTCAGTAAGTTACTTTGAGAGTACTTGCCCAGCATATAGAGTGCTCAGTACATGTCAGCCCTTATTATGATGTATGTTATCTCTTCTTTCATCTTTGTACAAATATTAATTACAAGGACTTTTTCCCTTGAAAATTCATTTATGCTTCCTGCTTTGTCTCTGCTTTTTTTTCCTGTTTGTTTTGGTTTCTCTCTCTCTCTCTCTTTTTTTTTTTTTTCCATGAGGCTTTCCTCCAGCATTTCAGGATCTTGTAACAGTGAGAAATTCACATGATGATTTGATACTCTGGTGTTTATACTTGGCTTGTGCATAGGTGGGTTTCACCGTGGGTAATCTGGACATTTCGTTGTAGAGTCCCTGAGGGGTATAGGTCTTAGGCTGCTTAATCTCTTGCCTGGATTGTGGGGGTCTAAACCTGATAGCCAGAGTTCTTGACACTGAGCTGGGTGAGGGGCCCAGATGCTCCAGGGCACTCTGCTGGCTTTCCTACAGCCCACTGTGTTCCACACGTTGGCTTGTTGCCTCTGCTGAGCCTCGTATTCCTCAGCTAGACGCATCTCTTCACAGACTGCACATCTGACCACATCTGGTTTTGAGTTGACCGTCGCCTAGTTTTGCAGAGTAAGAGAGGGGCTCTGGGAACTTACCTGCTTCTTACATAGTCATTTAACAAATGCTTTTTTGTTTGTTTTTTAGCCTTGCCTGTACTCCCACTTCTGAAAGTATCACTACTTACTATTCCCGGGCTTTTCTAGGCTTCAGGGGTACAGACCTGCTTGCTTCTGAACTTTTCTCATGGCAAGCTCTGTTTTTGCCCTCCTCTGACATGCTAAGTTTATTACCACTTGTTCATCTATTCCCTCTAGAGCTAAAGTTTTGTGGCCTTCTTCCCCACTTTATTTTTCTTGACTCTTATGACCAAATGCCGCCTTTAAAAAATCATCCTATTTGTGGGTTTTCAGGAAGATGCAGAAATATGCAAGTGTGTTTGTCTGCCACTCTTCACAATTATACTTCTCAATGCATTTCTCATGATTCTGGTTCTGCCTTTTTGGGCTATAAATAATGAGGGCTGCCATCCAGATAATTAATAAATGGGTTACCTTAGTCTATGAAGCTGCTGCTGCAAGTCATTGGTGAGGGATTTGAGCTATGAGTCTTGAGAGGGAATTTTTCTGATCAGCCGACAGGCTCTCGGTGTGTGATCAGCAGTTCACATGTGTAAACTGGTTAGCAAGGCTCAGGGGAACGGTCTGTTTTCCCATGATGGTGATTCATGTCTCTGTGACCTTGGACAATTAAAGCATCTGACGTCAGTTCTTTCCCTTGTGAAGCAAACACACCTCTGCTTCCATATTTTGTGTTAGGCTTAGAAATTGTAAACTGTAATTGAAACTGAAAGTGTTAGTCGTGTCCGATTCTTTATGACCCATGGATTGTAGGCTGCCAGGGTGCTCTGCCCGTGAAATTCTCCAGGCAAGAATACTGGAGTGGGTTGCCATGCCCTTCTCCAGGGGATCTTCCCTACCCAGAAATCAAACCCAGACCTCCTGGATTGCAGGCAGATTCTTTACCCACTGAGCTACCAGGTAAAGCTCTGTATAATTGATAGGAAACATTATATTTTCATTGCTCCCCTTTCTTGGCTCCCAAACATATCAATCTATACACATTTATTTATTTTACAATAGAAACCACACTAGAGTGAAATGCCTATTTTCTGTCCTTCTCCTATGTTAGACTGAGCAGCTTCTGGGCAGGCATATCGGTTGTGATTTACTTAGCCTGGTATCATCAAGTCCTAGCCCTGGGCATGGTATATAATAGTTGTTCACTAAAATGTTGACTGAATACAGAGGAGACAAAGCTATCTAACACCAGGATTGAACCCATAACCTTGACCTCCTTAGTTGGAACTTCTAACCATCTGCTGCTAAGTCGCTTCAGTCGTGTCCGACTCTGTGCGACCCCAGAGATAGCAGCCCACCAGGTTCCCCCATCCATGGGATTCTCCAGGCAAGAACACTGGAGTGGGTTGTCATTTCCTTCTCCAATGCATGGAAGTGAAAAGTGAAAGTGAAGTTGCTCAGTCATGTCCAACTCCCAACGACCCCATGGACTTCAGCCTACCAGGCCCCTCCGTCCATGGGATTTGCCAGGCAAGAGTACTGGAGTGGGGTGCCATTGCCTTCTCCGTCTAACCATCTACATACAGCCTTATGAGAACCCACTTCCATGACAGAGAAGATCCATTCTTCGCTGGCTCTGAGCAGTGGTAAGCTGCTTCGCATTGCCTGCCTTGAATACCTGGGGGGAAGACCTGAAAAATGATCTTCCTGCTAAGCCTGACTCCACATCCTATTACCCATCCCTTGAGCCATATGTTTAGCAACTTATATTTAATAAATACAGCAGCAGAATCCGATTAGAGTGAGCCCAGTGATAGTTAAACTCGATTGCCAGGGAAATCAAGTTAGAATCCTGAATTGTTTTTATGTATTGCAATGGGCAACTGGAATGCCTGTTCCATATGGCGCGGACTCTGTCTGCGGATTGCACAGCCCATTCCCTGTCAGATGGTCCCATTTGGGGTCAGTGACGATGGCAGGAAATAGTGTGGAGAGGCAGGTGAGCCCCAGGGGCATCCATTAGATTTCAGTTGTCTCCCCTCCATCACTGGCCCACTGCAGACCCACAGACTCTGGCACAGTTGCGCTTGCATCCTTACATTTCTAATTGGCGTGTTGGTATTTACGACACTGGCTCCATCCAGGGCTTCAGAAAGGCAGAGACAATGATGGGGAGAGAACAAATGCCTCATATAAAGGTTAGTGGAGAGTGTTTCCCTGTTTCCAGAGGTGGGGTGGGCTCTTTTATCTGCACCAATCCACCTGTTTCCAGCTGTCACCATTCTGAGGCACATCCACAAAGCTGCCAAGTGCTCAGCCAGAGAGGAGGGGGTTGCCTGCTGCTCAGCCTCCAGAGTGATATTTTTTCCTTCTCTCACCACCCTCCCCGCCCCTAGAATGTACTCTCCTTCCTTCTTGAGGCTGCCTGGGGAGTTTGCCCTCCTTTACCCTGGCAGGAAGAAGTGGCTTCCTCTCCCATCATTGAACGGAAATTATAGAAACTTCTTTAAAGATGTACCCCTTGGGCTGACCTGTTCAGATTTATTAATAAAGCAATTCTGTAGCTTCTGGGGGTGAAATGGCCTTCCAGGAGCCTGAGGTCACTCTGAAAAAAGGATTCCATTCAGATCTCAAGAAGGGATGCACGCGCCTCTCAGTGCTCCTTGCTAAGGCTTTTGTGAATGCTTTTAGAGTCTATTACCAGGAGGCTGGCTTCTGCACATTACAAATATCAATCGAGTTCACATAGCCATTCTCCCTATCATAAAGGAGCATTCATAGAATATTCAGCAGCCTGGTGGAGACAATAAGTCTGTTTCCCTCCCTGGGCCCTTTCCCTTCCTTGTCAAGAGGAATCAGCTCAGTGAAGAGCATGGGCAGCCTAGCTTTAAGTAATTGTCCTGAAACCTGGCCTCTTGAGCCCTGCAGCCACTTTTCTTCTGTCTGTCACATGTCCTTTGTGGGTCCCTTCTTCTGTAAACATTCTTCCATCTTGAAGTCATCTTGCTCTGTTTCTTGCTTTCTTTCCAAATGTTTTCCTAAAAATCCATAGGCAGGAGAACTCATACAGCGGCTGCTAGAATGTCGTGGTCAAAGACTCAGTGGCCAGGACACCAAGTCCTTTGTCCTTCACAAAAAGGCCAGATGCCTTCCAGCTGGAGTGTACAAATGTCTTGAAGTCATAACACGTTCTTATTTAAAAATCAAGTTAGGCCTCCTTGCTTGAGTGGTAAAGTCTTAATGGCCTACATAAGGCAAATGGCCATAAAGAAAACGAGTACTGCTTTATAGCCAGCCATTCATGTGAAAGAGGTGTGTAAAATAATGCTAATAGTCACAACAGCAAGCAGATATTAGGGAAGTCAGGCTGGAAACGGGGGCTGTAATAAAACACATCTTCCCCATTATTGCAATTCTGTATGTAACTCCTACAAAACAAGAGGGAGGCATTTCCTTCCTGGGCTGGGGGACGACCACACTGACCTTATGCCTTGTGTTTTGACTTGGTCCTTGATTATGCACAGATGCATGGTGAGGATGAGGGTGTCATCTGGAGTTAGATGAAAGGAAGGAGTGGGTTGCATTGCTTTCTGCCATGTTTATCTCTTGCACTACTACTAAAGATACCCCACCATGGTTGGACACAGTTATTATGCGAGGCCCAGCAACCACTGAACAGGTCTTGTTACTGCAGAAAAGCCGTCTCAGACAGACTTTTTTTTTTTTCAGAAGCTGTGCAGAAATCCTTTATTCACATGTCTAAAATATTATGAAACATCTATGCAAAGTGAAGTTTCACAAGAAAACAAAAGATGTTGACAGATTTACTTTTTAGGTCATTGATAAATTTTTTCTTTCAGAAGCCCTCTGCACAATGTTGTTTTATTATTATTATTATTATTTTTTTACTTTACAATATAGTATTGGTTTGCCATACATCAACATGAATCTGCCACGGGTGTACACATGTTCCCCATCCTGAACCCCCCTCCCACCTCCCTCCCCATACCATCCCTCTGGGTCATCCCAGTGCACCAGCCCCAAGCTTCCTGTATCCTGCATCGAACCTGGACTGGCGATTCATTTCTTATATGATATTATACATGTTTTAATGCCATTCTCCCAAATCATCCCCCCTTCCCTCTCCCACAGAGTCCAAAAGACTGTTCTATACATCTGTGTCTCTTTTGCTGAGAAAGACTCTTTTTTAAAAAATTTGTTTTATTGAAGTATAGTTGATTTACAATGTCATGTTTATAGTGTACAGCAAAATGATTCAGTTATATATATGTGTATATATATTCTTTTTCATATTCTTTTCATTATGTTTTTTTCTTTATTTTTAATTAAAGGGTAATTACAATATTATGTTGGTTTCTGCCATACATCAACATGGATCAGCCATAGGTATACATATGTCCCCTCCCTCCCATCTCCCACCCCATCCCATCCATTTTGATTTATTACAGGATACTGAATATATCAATAGTTCCCTGCGCTTTAGAGTAGGACCTTGTTGTTTACACACTCTCTCCCTTCTTTTTTTTTTTTTTATTGGAGTATAATTGCTTTACAGTGTTAGTTTCCGCTGTACAACAAAGTGAATCAGCCATATATATCCTCTCCCTCTTGGACCTCCCTCCCTTTCCCCTCCCACCCCACCATCTAGGTCAGCACAGAGCACCTCTTTCTTTACACGTGGGTTTTTCTCTCTAGAGCAAAGCCTAGAGGCATTTCAATATGCTCTAGGGTATTGGGTTTATATTTGGGGCCCTATGCCATTGGTAAGATACTAAGCAAGGCAATATCCCATCAGGGAACGCTGATGGACCCTCCCTGCAAAGTTCTTTGGCAGCATCATCATCTAGTTTTATGTTTATAGCCCTCTTGGTATTCTCCTTTTGTTGTCCCCAGCCTTCAGAAAGTCTTGTTTAAATACTCCCCCTGGTTTTAGCTGTGCTATAGAGTTGGCAGGACAGTATCCTGGCTCATGTTTGGCCAGAAAATGAAGTAGGAGCAGCTCTGTCCCCAGATGAGCAGTGGTGGCCCTGGTAATTAACAAAAGATTTCCCTTAGGCAGTGTTTTCCAAAGTGGGTTGCATGTAATGTGAGTTCCGTTTGGATATTAATAAGCCTTGTAGGGAAAAAGAGCACCATGGCTAACCAGGTTTGGGGAATGCTGGGTAAAGCATGTTAAACGAGTGGATTCCTAGCAAGACTCCTCAAGGCTTTTCCACTAGTTTTCTGTAGCTCCTGTAACTAACTGCTTACACTTGGTGACTTTCATTCTCACAGGTCTGGAGCTCAGAAGTCTAAAGTCAGTATAACTGACCTGAAATCAAGGTGTTGGCAGGGCTGTATCCTCCACACAAGCTCTAAGAGAGAATCTTTTCCTTGCCTCTTTCAGCTCTGGTAGGTGTCCATATTTTTTGGCTTATGTCCTCATCATTCCAATCTTCAATAGCATCTTCACATCTCTCTCTTTTCTCTATCTTCACAGCATCTTCTTCTCTGTGTGTCCGTATGTGTGTATTTAACCTCCCTTTGCTTCCCTCTTATGAGGATACATGTGATTGCATTTAGAGCCCACCTAAGGATAAACTACTCCTCTCTAGATCCTTAATTTAATCACATCTTTTGCTGTATTAAGTAATATTCACAGGCACCAGGGGTTTGGAAGTGAATATGTCTTTTCACAGGGTCACCATTTAACACACTAAAGCCCAGACTACATTATAAGCAGTGTGCATCTCTAGGATGAGGTAAGTGTTGTGAAGTGTTCCTTAAACCTCTGTGATAAAACAACCCTCTTTTCAGGAAATTTTTGTAGCATCAGTGTTTTGAAGAACACACTTTAAGAAATTTTGCCAAGGGAAGATGAATCTTGGGGGAAAATGAAGGCCAATCTGTCTTGCTGCCCTTCTCCTTGTAGATCTAGGTTTTATTTTACTGAGGAAGATGGCACTTTCCTTGCCTTAGGAGATGATATTATTGCACAGATAAAATATGAAAAAAATATCAGCAATTTCACAGGGACATCTAAGCCAAACTCCACAGATGAAGTGTCTCTAGGGAATAGTTAAAATAGCATTGTATTTGGAGTTTCAAAACCTGGATTGGATTCCTGGTCCTCCTACATAAGAGCTAAATGATGCTGGGGAAGTAATTAAACTTTTCTAAGCCTTGGTTTTCTCATATATGAAGTTAGGATAATAACCATAGCTGCCTTGTTGTAACATGTAACTGCTGTGTGTAAAAACACTTTATTAAATGTGAAAGTTTATATGATCTAACTAATTATTTCTATTTTCTGAGACCCAAAGTTGAAAAAAAAACATCTTGTCCTTTGGTTGATGATAATGATGGTGGTGGGAGTAGATTTCTCCTGGACTTCTCTGGAGGTCAGGCTGTTTTTACTCAGAGAGACGCCATAGAAACCTGGTTATACTTTCTTATCTACTGTTGTATTTCCAATACTTGGCGTCTAGTGTATGCTCATATGGCATGAATGAACTCCCCTTGCCTGGATCTCTACCCCCGGTGTCAGTTTTACACAATTGTGGAATCCTTGGGTTGGAAAGGCCCTTGAGATGTCATCTAGAACAGTAGTTCCCCAGTGCTGATCTGGGAACTGTTAATGGATGGCTACATGAGAACCAGCTGGAAGTGTATTAAATACAGTTGTCAGGCACCACTCTGAGGATTCTGATTCAGTAGATCCAAGGTGGCACCCGGGAACCTGTACTTTTATTAAGTTCCCTGGGAGATGTGATACAGCTTGTCCATATACTAATCAAGCCTTCCCACTATCTTCATAAGGAACCACTCCTAAAGCATCACACGAAATAGTCTATTTCTTTTTAAAGATCTCCATGGAATTTTTGCAACTTCCTTTACTAGAGATGCTCTTTTTATCAAGTAGTCATATGAGTCAGCCACAGCTCAGTGCATCTTCATGATTCATGTATTCATTCATTTGTCCATTCATACAGACATTTATTTTGCACCTATGATGTGCCTGGCACAGTGCTAATTTATTCCACTGTATTCCTTTTCAGAAGCTCCTTAGTCAACATGAGGCCCATGATTTAAAGCCTTTGATTTCTTCTTTTCTGACTTGAATAAGTAGAGAAGTAAGACGACGTGACTTTCTGCTTCACTGTTTGCTTTTCTCTTTCCGGGGATTATCTTTAATGTAAGAAGGAAGCTTTTCTTCCCTTCAGTGGTGAAATCTTGAATGCCTCGGATTCATGGATCAGACAGTTGGGAGGGGCCTCAAGAGACCCAGTCCTCAAAAAGGTAAGGGAGCATCAGCCTCATTTCCCCATTCACAAAATAAACTAAATAGAAGTCAGGAGCCCTAAATGATTTTCCCAGCATCAGAATCAAGAAATGTAGGGCTTAGATCTCTCCCTTTTATTTCTTAAAATAATTTTATTCAGAACTTTTTATTCTAAAATAAAGTATGTGGAAGCAATATTCTCCCATTTAAAAAATAGTTCCTTTCATATATTCATCTAGCTGGCTTAGGGAACGGGCCTTCTTCTTCAGGGTTCATAATTACTTATCTGATATTCTCCCTGTTGGCTTATAAATAAATATCACATTCTCCCAGACTGAGCCAGCCAATGTCTATTACATGGTGGATAAGTGAAATGTTAGCTGAACTTTATTTTCCTAGGCTACACGGGGCCGCAAATGTTTTTCAGAGAGTCTCTCTAGCCCTAGAGGATGACAGTGCTTCCCCAAGCTCTGCTCCTCCTCTTTTTACTGTGTTTCTGTTCCGAGATGCTCTGCTCACCTGTCACCAGCAGTCTCCAACACTGATGTGGAAGCAGGTCTCCAGGCAGTTCTAGAAGCTGTCAGGGGCTCTGCTGGAGTGGGGCTGCAGCAGCTGGGAGCCCTGCTGTCCCTGTTCCTCTGGGTCCTCAATAGGAACTTCACAGGGTCGAATGCTGCTGCCATCCTGTGGCAAATCACACCCTTTGGAGGGTAAGGGAGTGGACCCATATCTCTGACCTGTGTGTCAGGGGATTGAGCTAATCAGAGACTTGATATTTCTCAGTTTAAACCGTATTGCATTGTGTTCTTGTTAAAAAGAGTTTCTGGACAGAGTAGATTCTGTAAGCTGCCCTTTGCTCACATCCATCCAGAGGCCAACAGGGGGATGTGTAAGCACCAAAGGCCCCGGGGCCATCAACTGTGGACTCAAATCCTGGGATAGCTTATGGGAACAGGATTGTAATGGTCTTTGTAAGGGCAATGAGAAGTTGGAGATTTGCTGCATTGTCTGAGCCAAATATAATTAGATGCCTGTTGGCCCCAGGAAAAGGCAAGATACTCTGCTTTGTGTGTGTGTGTGTGCACCTAGCTAGCATATGGAAGAGACTCTTGATTAGATGAAGGTGGATTCTTTTTTCTTTTTCTTTCAATATTTCTTTTAAATTACTGATATTTGTATACACCATTAGTATCATGAATTTTCACTCCATTTTCTGGAAATCTAATCATTAAGAATCCACCTGCAATGCAGTAGCCACAGGAGATACAAGTTTGATCCCTGGGTTGGGAAGATCCCCTGGAGGAGGAAATGGCAACCCACTCCAGTATTCTTGCCTGGGGAATCTCATGGACAGAGAAGGTTACAGTCCATGGGGTCGCAAAGAGTCGGACACGACTGAAGCAACTTAATATACATGTAGTCATTCAAAATAGTCCCTTCATGCTGTTAGCAGTGAAATCTGAAATTCAGAGAATCTAAAGAAATTAACTGAATGCCAACAAGTAGGACCATTTATGAAACATATAAAATTCCCATCTTTTCTCTCTCTCTCCTACTCTCTCACTTCACCCAGTTTGTCCAAATCACTTGAAAGGGGATAAAACTATTTTGTGTACAAATATACAAAGCCTTCCTTTTCTTTCCTTTCCCCAGCCCACTGTCCTCTCCCACCACCTCCCTGATCCCAAGAGAGCCTAAATTAAGCAACTTTTGGCTCTATTTGTAAACCTGTGAATTTGGGACCAGCCCAGCAGCAGACCAGTCCCTTGGTGTTTGTCTCCCAGAGTGTTCACAGAGCTATCTGCATATGTCCCGAGGGAGAAGCATTCTAGGAAGCCACCAGCGTCAGCGGCCATGGCCACCCTTCTAGGATAACTGGAGTGGAAGGACATGTCTCATGGAGTCTCAGCTTTGGATTTATTCTGATGCCGGGAAATAGGGGGTGGAAGGCGAAAGTATAGGGCAGAAGGAAGACAGATGAATGGTTAATGGGGGCTGAAGTGGCAGATTGAGAGAGAGCACAAACACAATAGACAGAAGGATGGATTGATGGATTGGACCCGGAGATGTAAATAGGATAGTTTATCTAAGCTGTTTAGGGTCTCTCCTTCTTATCTATCCGTCTATTTATCTATCTGTCGTAAGCACGGACCAATAGGGGAACAGACAGATAACATGAGTAGGATGGATTAGTGGCAGGCACAGGTGCCTCCTGACATCCCAGACTTCAGGACAGGGAAGGGGATTGGGGACCTGGAGGACAGGTTCCAAACACTTCCCTGAAGGATTCCCACCCCTCCTGTACCCCGAATAAAAAGACAACTAGCACCCAGACAGAGAGGGTTCCTCAGGAATCTCAGTGACCGCTCACCTTCTTCGTGCTCCAGACCTTTCCTCTAACAATCTGCAGTTGTTCTGTTCTCAGACCCGGAAAGTGGGCAGCTGTCAATCTGAATTGGGAGGCTGGGAGAGCACGGCTTGGTGCTAGCATACATTTTTATCCCAAAGCCTTGCTTTAAATTCCAGTCAGGCTTCCAGTCTTGCAACAACACCAGGGGAAAGGAAGAGCAGGAAAAAAAAAAAAAGAGAGAGAGAGAAGGAACGCTAACTGGGCTCCGGCTGCTCCGGAAAGCTGTCAGCTGTCAGGGCTGCTTAACTGACAACCAGAGCCCTGGGAGCCCAGCCCCGGGAGAGGACAGGGCTGGCTGCCAACCAGTGGGCAGTGAGGTGGGGGTGTGGTCTGTGGTCAACCAGGGGAAGCAGGGGGCTCAGGGTATAAAGGTAGCTGTGTGGAGGGGAGTCAGGACCTCTCCGGACACCCTCTCTTAGCTGGAATAGGACAGGTGCCTCAGAACTAGGGAGGGTGGAAGTGAAGGAGGCAAGGGGGCAGAGGAAGTTGAGACATTTCCAGAGCTCACTCCAGGCACACAGGTGCAGGGACCCCACCTTTGACCCCTGTCACCTCAGGACTGAGTAACAATAGCCTTCCGGTTAGCTAGCAGTCACTACAGGAATGAGCTGGCCTTTCCCTTTTCTTATCCACATACCCCAGGATCCCTCTATCTTTCTCCTCCTCCCTTTCTTTCTGCTGGACCCAAATTCCTAGGTTTGAAATTCCAGTCAATCTCAAGATCACCTTTTGAGAGCAGACTCTTGTGTTAATTGGGAAGATGTAGCTGGGCTCTGTTCCAGTTCCCACTATGTAATGGCTCTGTGACCTTGATCCTAGTCCCCACTGCTTATTATGTGACCTTCATCCTATCCCCCAGTTTATTCACTGCGACCCTGATCCCAGTCTCCACCACTGATTTTGTGACCTTGGTCTCAGTCCCCACTACTGACTATGTGACCTTCAGCCTAGTTCCCACTACCTACTTATGTGTGATTTTGAGCAAATAAGCCTTATCTCTAAGAGGGAGATAATCCTTAATCCACTGAGCGAACAAAATACGCGTACAAAGACATTTCATAAACTATAGGAGTCTTATATAAGACAGCATTCTTCCCTGATTTATCTTTGTTTTTCCCTGACAGCCCTGGCACAAAGACTTACACAGAGTAGGCACTCAATAACAGTCAAATGAGCAAATAAATAAGTGGATGAAGGGATGTAGGCGAGAAATGTTTCTCTAAATTTGATTGTGGAATGTCTGAACTCACAGAAACCCTAGACTTGGGAACTCTGAAATGGGACCTGGGAATCTGTATGTCAGCTGGTTACATGGGTAGTCAGTGTTTCAAACCTGGGAAATTTCTCCTCCAAATGGGAAAGTGGAGAACGTATAACGGGGTTTTGGGATTTTGTTGTTATTGCTGTTAAAGGGCATGGAACATCATTGTTGAATCCCCAGCACAGAGCACAGTGCCTGAAAAACAACAGATTGACATTCAGGACAAATTTTTATTTTACAATGTTTTGGTGGAAAGCAGGTTTCTGGAGTTTCAGTAATGATTGATGCAAAAAACTCAGCCTCTGTGTACCAGTGCTAAATTGAATTTTGGAGACAGAGTTTTGGGCGATGAAGAAAAGAATAACTATTGCTTTACCAGGCAAGAGGGACATAGTGGGCTTGTGCCTTCAAAATTGTGCATCCCAACCTGAGAGGTTTTGGTGAGGAGTTTTATAGCAGTGGGTCAAGGGCAGGACAGGATTGCTGATAAAGGTCAAGGTTGGTGCCGGGCATGAACTCTTTTATCTAGCCTCAGGTGGTCTCCTGATGAATTTCTGTGGTTCTCAAGGTTATCACACTGTACCATCTCTCTGGAATGAAATGTTTCATCAAGTATTAACATCTTCTGTTGGTTGGGGTTATTAGTTCTTCAGTCAGTTCAGTTCAGTCACTGAGTCGTGCCCAACTCTGCAAACTCCTGGACTGCAGCATGCCAGGCTTCCCTGTCCATCACCAACTCCTGGAACTTGCTCAAACTCATGTCCATCAAGTTGGTGATGCCATACAACCATCTCATCCTCTGTTGTCCCCTTCTCCTCCTGCCTTCAATCTTTTCCAGCATCAGGGTCTTTTCCAATGAGTCAGTTCTTCCATCAGGTGGCCAACGTATTGGAGCTTCAGCTTCAGCATCAGTCCTTCCAATGAATATTCAGGACTGATATCCTTTAGGATTGACTGGTTTGATCTCCTTGCAGTCCAAGGGATGCTCAAAAGTCTTCTCCAACACCACAGTTCAAAAGCATCAATTCTTCGGCGCTCAGCTTCCTTTAGAGTCCAACTCTCACATCCATACATGACTGCTGGAAAAACCATAGCTTTGACCAGAGGACCTTTGTTGGCAAAGTAATGTCCCTGCTTTTTAATATGCTGTCCAGGTTTGTCATAGCTTTTCTTCCAAGGCACAAACGTCTTTTAATTTCATGGCCACAGTCACCATCCACAGTGATTTTGGAGCCCAAGAAAATAAAATCTGTCACTGTTTCCATTGCTTCCCCATCTATTTGGCATGAAATGATGGGACCAGATGCCATGATCTTCATTTTTTGAACGTTGAGTTTTAAAACAACTTTTTTACTTTCCTCTTTCACTTTCATCAAGAGGCTCTTTAGTTCCTCTTCACTTTCTGCCATAAGGGTGATGTCATCTGCATATCTGAAGTTATTAATATTTCTCCCAGAAATCTTGATTCCAGCTTGTCCTTCATCTAGCCTGGCATTTCTCATGATATATTCTGCATATAAGTTAAATAAGCAGGGTGGCAATATACAGCCTTGACATACTCCTTTCCCAGTTTGGAACCAGTACATTCGTCCATGTCCAGTTCTAACTGTTGCTTCCTGACCCACATACAAATTTCTCAGGAGGCAGGTAAGATGGTCTGGTATTTCCATCTCTTAAAGAATTTTCCACAGTTTGTTGTGACCCTAACAGTAAAAGGCTTTGATGTAGTCAATAAAGCAGACATAGATGTTTTTCTGGAATTCTGTTGCTTTTTCTATGATCCAATGGCTATTGGAAATTTGATGTCTGGTTCCTCTGCCTTTTCTAAATCCAGCTTGAACATCTGGAAGTTCTTGGTTCACATAGTGTTGAAGCCTGGCTTGGAGAATTTTGAACATTACTTTGCTGGTATGTGAGATGAGGGCAATTGTGCGGTAGTTTAAACATTCTTTGGCATTGCCTTTCTTTGGGATTGGAATGAAAACTGACCTTTTCCAGTCCTGTGGCCACTGCTGGGTTTTCCAAATTTGCTGGCATATTGAGTGCAGCACTTTCACAGCATCATCTCTGAGGATTTGAAATAGCTCAGCAGGAATTCCATCACTTTCACTAGGTTTGTTTGTAGTGATGCTTTCTAAGGCCCACTTGACTTCACATTCCAGGATGTCTGGCTCTAGGTAAGTGATCACATCATCATGGTTATCTGGGTCATGAAGATCTTCTTTTGTACAGTTCTTCTGTGTATTCTTGCCATCTCTTCTTAATATCTTCTGTTTCTGTTAGGTCCATACCATTTCTGTCCTTTATTGTGTTTATCTTTGCATTAAATGTTTTCTTGGTATCTCTAATTTTCTTAAAGAGATCCCTAGTCTTTCACATTCTATTGTTTTCCTCTATTTCTTTTCACTGATGACTGAGGAAGGCTTTCTTATCTCTCCTTGCTATTCTTTGGAACTCTGCATTCAGATGGGTATTCTTTCCTTTTCTTCTTTGGCTTTCGCTTCTTTTTTTTTCTCAGCTATTTGTAAGGCCTCCTCAGACAACCATTTTGCCTTTTTGCATTTCTTTTTCTTGGGGATGGTCTTGATCACCGCCTCCTGTACAATGTCACAAACCTCCACCCATAGTTCTTCAGGCACTCTGTCTATCAGATCTAATCCCTTGAATCTGTTTGTCACTTCCACTGTTTAATAGTAAGGGATTTGATTTAGGTAATACCTGAGTGGTCTAGTGGTTTTCCCTACTTTCTCCCTTTTTGCACAAGGAGCTCATGATCTGAGCCACAGTCAGCTCCCAGTCTTATTTTTGCTGACTGTATCAAGCTTCTCCATCTTCAGCTGCAAAGAACATGATTAATCTGATTTCTCTGAGTTCTTCAGAAAAGCTCAAAGACAGTGTTCTGTTATCCCTTGAGGTGGAGCCAGGACCCTGCCCCAAGGCTACCCTATTGTTTCTTGGCTGCTCCTCCCTTGTCTCTGTATTGCCCCCTTTGCCTGATTAACAACTGTTTGAATCTGCCCTTTGGAACTCAGGAAAGGTCTTGGAGGCTGGAGTCTATTCCCTGCTGCAAGAGATGGGAGACACAGAAAGAATTCTGTTTCCAGGACCCTGTGTCACACTGAAAGATGATTTTAAGACATCGCTACAGTGCAGCCATAGACTTACATAGGGACGTTACTCCAAGGGGGAGAATATCCAACAAGATGGTGCTGGGCTGGCTAGGCTGAGGCCAGCTGGGTGTCTGGGGCAACAGGGTTAAGGAGGCACTCCTCTTAGATTTGTAGAACAACCCATTTACATTTTGTGCTATAGGTGCCCTACCTCCCTTACCCTAGGTCTGGCCCTGAGGTAAGGAGAAGGGTTAGAGAAGGTTTCTGGAAGGAGTCTTTCAGTCTGAAAAAATGAATAGGAAGTAGTCTTGCAAGGGTCTCTTAGGAGAAAGTTATTTCAGGCAGAAGGAAGAATATAAACAAAGCAGAGGCGCTAGAAACATTATGATGTGAGTGAAGAATGACCCCCCTCGTTGAGGTAGCAGAAGCATAAAATTAAAGGTGGAGGGTGAGGAGACATGAGACAGGTGAGAAAGAGAACATGGTGGGGTCTTGTCAGTCTTGGTAATGACCTTGGGATTTATCCTGCTGGCTGTGGAAGCAGAAGAGTAACATGCTCTGTCTGTGCGTCAAACAGAACATTCTGGTCAACCTCTGTGCCATCCGATTCACAGATATTATGCACCATAAACGCAAGCCACGTGTATAAACTTAAATTTGGTAGTGGCCGCATTTAAAAAGGGAGAGGAAAAGGAGAAACTACTTTGAATATTTTATTTGACTTGACATTCAAATATAATCATTATAACCATTTCAGCATGTAATCAATATTAAACATTATTAATGAGATATTTTATATGCCTTTTTTATTGTACCAAGACTTCAAAATCCAGTGTGTAATTCATGCTTATAGCACATCTCAATTCTGAAGAACCACATTTCCAATGCTCGGTAGCTGGCTAGCGGCTACAAGGCTACAATATTGAATTATGCATGTCTCAAGGATGGACACCAGATGCTAAAATACTGAAGCAGACTTTTACAAGGTTTGGGGGAAGATGGTAGGTTTCTAATCCAGCGTGTTGCTAATGGAAATGGAGAGAAAGTGATAGATTGTCCAGTGACTTAGCTTCTTCTAGCTTCTTTTTTTGTGAAATCAGGGTACAGCATTTACCTTCCTGGATGATGCAAAGAATCTCTGAGATGATGTATATAAAGCACTGAGCTTCCCAGGTGGAGCTAGTGATAAAGAATCTGCCTACTAATACAGAAGATGCAAGAGAGGCAGTTTCGATCCCTGGGCTGGAAAGATCCCTTGGAGGGGTAAATGGCAACCCACTCTAGTATTCTTGCCTGGAAAATTCCATGGGCAGTGGAACCTGGTGGGCTACAGTTTCTGAGGCCACCAAGAGTCAGACATGACTGAGCAATTGAGCACATATAAAGCACCAGCCCAGGCAGACAGGGAAAGTAGGTTCAGCCATCATTCTTCCCACAACCCAAGCTGTATGCTCTCTCAGAAATAAGGATTGACATCTGACTTGGATAAGGTGGGGTTTTAAAGCACCGGAATGGTGCAGTAACATGCATAGACTGTGGTCCCTAAAACAAATGATGGCACAGTAACCCCACTGCACCTTCAAAGGTGTCTCCCTTGATATCACCCAAGTGAAGGGAAGTTTGTTCCTGACTGTCATGGGAAGGCTGGAAGAATACATGAAGCCAGTCCAGAACAGGCAGAAAAGTGGAATTGCTGACATTCTGGGCAGCAGCCACTCTGACTATCAGCAGCCAGCAGTTGGCAGCAAGCTCCAGATGATTGAGAACTGAACAGCTTAATTGGAAGAGTACAGACACTGTGGAGTGTCAGCCTGGCATGGCTAAGTGCAAGTGTTTCCCTGCAGCCCACTTTCCTTGCCTTAGGTTGATAAACGTGTATTTTCTTGGGAAATACCCCCAGCCCAAAACCCTGTGAACAGATCTATGTTCCTTGGAATTATTTTTAAAAAGCAAAACAAAACCCTTTCCGGGTAGATGCAAGATACAGCCCTCCAGATAGAGCTGATTATATTGAAGAAAGGGGTGGGGCATAGGATGGAGAGAAGATAGGTCATTCTGTGCTCCGTGAGAACTCCATCTGCATGTGGGGTGTCCAAAGAGTAAGACAGGGGCTGCACAGAAACCTCAGCCTCCTTAAGACCCTTCTCATCACAGGAAACTCCAACTTACCTCATCTTTCCACCAGGGTAACTTTCAGATGAATCTTTGTTCATTTCCAAAATGATGATTTTGATCAGCTGAAGTCACTGAGTAGGTGCTGAGGATTTTTAAAAGTGACTGAGTAATAAACACCTAGAGCTGCAGAGAAGTACAGCTCAGGTTCCTTTGGGTTCCCTCTGATTCACATGAATTTGCTTATCTCTGTATTAGTCAGTGTAAGCCAACTGTTGTAACAAACAACCTCCAAATTCCACTGGGATATAGCCTAACAAATGATTGTGTCACAGTCTGATTTAGAGGAGCAGTTTCCCTGGACAACTATCTTCCAAGGAGACCTTACATGTCATGGCTCTAACCGTCAGCCCTCAGAACAGTTTCCTGTCTTCTCATAGGAGAGGAAAGAAAAAAGAGAATTGCATTTGTGGAGTGTCCATGGGGCAGGCATGGGAGAAGGTGCATCATCTCTGCCCGATTCCTTTGTCCACAATTCAGGCACATGGGTGTGCTTAACTCAAGGAGGCTGGCAAAATATACAGACTATGTGTGAAGGAGAAATAGGAAAAGGTTTGCTAGCATCTAGTAGGTCTTTGTCACTCTTTCTTTCTCTCTTTCTCTGATGAGAATAAAATGGACAGTTTCAGGCTCTGACTTGACCCTGAAGGTTTGGGGGTCAGAAGACTGCGGGAGAGGGGCAACTTTAATTAGAGGGCGATGATCTGTAGTTTCAAGGTGATTATTAATCAGCAAAATGTCATGGGCAAGAAGTTGAAATGCCAATTTATATTTTTTTCCTCGTATTCCAGACCTATTTTGTCAGTTTCTGGGCCAAAGAAAGGAAAGGTGTTGCAACCAGTGTGCCAACAGAGTGGTGGGCTGGTCTAGTCTTTCATCACTAATTGGCACCATGTTGTCATCTAGGGTTCTAGGTACTTTTGCCATAAGCATCTTTGCCGCAAATATTTTCACCACATAATTAATTGGCCATAAGGCAATTTTGCTGTAGAAGATAAGATAACTGGTTGATGGGTTTTAGCTTGACAGTTTGGTTTCAACTGATGGAAATGAGTTAGTATTTCTTCCAGTTAGCAGCTTTATTGATGGCTTTATCCAGCTGTCAAGTGACAATAAATCATCCCCCAGTTCAGTTCAGTTCATTTCAGTTCAGTCACTCAGTCATGTCCGACTCTTTGCAACCCATGCACAGCACACCAGGCCTCCCTGTCCATCACCAACTCCTGGAGTTTACTCAAACTCATGTCCATTGAGTCAGTGATGTCATCCAACCATCTCATCCTCTGTCATCCCCTTCTCCTTCTCCTCCCACCTTCAGTTTTTCCCAGCATCAGGGTCTTTTCTAATGAGTCAGTTTTTCACATCAGGTGGCCAAAGTATTGGAGTTTCAGCATCAGTCCTTCCAATGAATATTCAGGACCAATCTCCTTTAAGATGGACTGGTTGATCTCCTTGCAGTCCAAGGGACTCTCAAGAGTCTTCTCTAATACCACAGTTCAAACTGGTTTCTTATTTTGAAACACTACATTGGAGGAAAGAGAAACCAAGGGCCCCGAAGACACAGGGTTGAGCCTACATTTCCCATAGCACTTTGGAAAGTCTATGAAGTTGCCTTCATTGACAAGATGTTAAGGACAAACAACAGTTCAGAGACTTTCACAACACAATATAAAGCTTGGTTACAAACATTCATCCTAGTATTGGGAAACTGATACCTCTTCTTAATGAAGGAAGAAATTTAAGCAAAAAAGAAAAAGTGCAATGCTGAATGAGGAGACAAATCAATGAGCAAAAAATAAATGTTTATATATACACATATATATATACACACACACAATACACACACACATATATAAAAACTAGGAACAAAAGACTTGGAAGACAACCCACAAAATAAAATCAGTTATTTACACACTCTTGCCATGAATCTTTACCCATTTAAAATATATTCAAATACTTTGTATTTTTTAATAGTCTTTTTAATTTTGTTATTCGTTTTTCATGTTTCATTATGGCCTTTTATGTTTTATTATTTTATTTTTTACAACGAAATCACTTTATGTCCAATTAGTTGTGGTGAAAATATCTGTGGCAGAAACACTCACAGTAAAAAATGCTTTTGGCAAAAATACCTGATATGATCACACCCAGGACCCCTATTGCCAGCCAAGTATCTTTTGGATCCAGCCAAGTGGATCTTTTGTGATGGTACTATGGCAGCAGAGTATTTTCTATTTACTAAAAAAAAAATCTATCCTGAGGGGGGAAGAAAGCACCCCAAATGTCTAGAATAAACAGCTATAGCTGCAAGGGTGTGGAGATGCCAGTCTAGTAAAATACTGTGAAATGCAGGCAGTGGTCCTGGTTGGGTGATAATAGAGATGTCATTGTAACAGATGCTGTGATGTGCCATGGAGGTTCCCTCTTCAGGGTTGATGACGTATCCCCTTACTTCTTGGGGTACTAACTGCTGGCTGCTCACAGATCACAGCTATGCCTCTCACTCAGAATTGCCTTGACCAAAGTTATGCCTCCTCCCATGCATAGCTCCTTCCAGGTAACCTGTGGCTAATGACTGTCTACCTAGAGATTTAAAAGCCTGGCTGTCTTTCCTCAATTTGGGACAACTCTGAAAGGCCATTCAAGCTCCAAAACTCCTCATAGAGTCTGCTTAGGTCTCAGTTGAAAAGTGAAAGTATTAGTTGCTCAGTTGTATCTGACTCTTTGTGACCCCATGAACTGTAGCCTGCCAGGCTCCTCTATCCATGGAATTCTCCAGGCAAGAATACTGGAGTGGGTTGCCATTCCCTTCTCCAGAGGATCTTCCCAATGCAGGGATCGAGTCACGGCAGGCAGATTCTTTACTGTCTAAGCCATCAGGGACAACCTCATTATAAGTCATCCATTGCTTCTGCTCAAACTTTCTGTCTTCACTTGCTTACATATGTATCCCTCAAGAACTTCTCCCATTAAAGCTTCTGCATGAAGCTTCTAATCTAGGAATTCATTGTTACAAAGAGCAGTTGTAGGAAGCTGACTTTCAAAATGGGTTTTTGAGATGGATCTGTCATTGGATCTCTGGCAAGGAAAAACTCATCACTGGTAGTAGATAGAGTTGAATTTACCCCTGAGATGCTGTGGCAGTACAGTTGTTAGAATCAGCGAGATTTCTGTGCAATTGTTAAGATGATCACCAGCAGTAGAATGATATGGGATATCCATAGAAGGGGATACATGCCCTGGTGCAATGTTTCTCGTGATTGAAGGGATAAGGGAAATGTAATTATAAGGACCATGGAATTGGGTGCCTATTGCTGAGCACCATTGATTTTTGAAAGATAAATAATGACAGGCTCAAATGATTAATCACCATTTCAAGACAAAACATGAAAGCTAGAGGGCCTTCTTAGCTGCACTTAGAGAAACCCTGGTCTCCTACAACCAGAGTACATAGCAAGAGAATAAAAACCTAGGCTCAGGACTTAATCATTAAAGTAGTAGAACTTCAGATTGGATTGAATTCTCAGCCTCAGTAAGTCCCTATGCCAAATACAGGGCCCTATTGGGGAAGAAATAGGATGCTGAGACTTGAAATGGGCTAAGTAGATACAGTAAAGACCTTGACTTGCTAGGCCTTCAGAAGTCCCCTCCTCCCATCTGCCTTGTTAGGAGACAGTATCCCTGCCTTTGCTTGAAGATGTTGCAGAGACCTCAAATGAGACATTCACTTTATAAGGCAATGATTGCCTGCCTCAGGATCACTCCCAGAACCCCTCTTGGCAACCAATCCAATAAGGAATATTGAATCTCAGTAAATCAAACTAGAGATGTGCTAAGCTTGCTGTAGAAGAGAGAGGGAATATTCCAAAGGATCTGTAAGGCATGGCTAATTGATACTTGTAGTAGCTGATACCAAATGCACGGGACTGAATCCTGGAGTCCTGGGTCTAGAAGGACAGAATATAAGATTAGATAATACAGGCTAGTAAAGCTAGCCTGATTAGCTAGATTGATGAAGCTTATCAATTCAGAACAGTCTTCTTTTTATATGATTTAACACCCTCACAAAGACCTAAGAGATGTTACCAACCTATTGCTAGAAGGACTTTAGATCTGGAAAAAGGCTGCTGCTGCTGCTGCTGCTAAGTTGCTTCAGTCGTGTTCAACTCTGTGCGACCCCATAGATGGCAGCCCACCAGGCTCCGCCATCCCTGTGATTCTCCAGGCAAGAACACTGGAGTGGGTTGCCATTTCCTTCTCCAATGCATGAAAGTGAAAAGTGAAAGGGAAGTCGCTCAGTCATGTCTAACTCTTAGCGACCCCATGGACTGCAGCCTACCAGGCTCCTCTGCCCATGGGATTTTCCAGGCAAGAGTACTGGAGTGGGGTGCCATTGCCTTCTCCAGAAAAAGGCTAGGCACACATATTGTGAATTAGAAATGCTAAAATTTCCATGGAGTATGTTGAAGGAACAGATCAAAAATTTCAAGGAAGTTGACACGTGAGACTTCATATACTATATAAGGTTGGAAACCCACCTGTTGAATATGTTCCATGAGAGGGCCTGAATGATACTCCAAGTGTCATACCAATAAGGAATACACTGGTGAAAGTCAGATCAGCTTGGTGATGACAGTTCTCTATAGATCAAGACTGATGATACGAAAGGCTACTGTAGAGACTAGACCCCCAAACAATAAGGGTTCACATGGTAACACTCAAACCCTCTGAAGCAAGGTAGTTGCAGTTATTGTAATTAAGAAAGATGCCCACAGATACCACATTATGTGGCAAAATCCAAGGGCCTTTGGATTGGGCTGGAGAGGGAATTTAATTTCCAAATAGCTAAGGAAATATTAATGGGAACTTTGATGTTTTCAGAAGGAAGTTAGAGGATAATTAGGCAAAGTGGATATTTCTTAGTTAACATATACAAAAGGTATCTAGGATGGACAATAGGAAGGGATGAAGGCAACTTCTCAAATTAAAATTCTTATTTATTTTGTCATTTCCAAACTTTTTGGGGGGTTGTGCTGGGTCTTGTTGCCGTGTGCAGGCTTTCTCTAGTTGTGGCAAGTGGGGGCTACTCTTCACTGCTGTGCGCGCTTCTCATTGCAGTGGCTTCTCTTGTTGCAGAGCACAGGCTTTAGGTGCATGAGCTTCAGTATTTGCAGCACGCGGGCTCAGTAGTTGTGGCTTGTGGGTCCTAGGGCACGTGGGTCCTAGGGCACGTGGGTCCCAGGGCACGTGGGTCCTAGGGCACGTGGGTCCCAGGGCACGTGGGTCCCAGGGCACGTGGGTCCCAGGGCACGTGAGTCCTAGGGCACTAGGGCATGTGGGTCCTAGGGCACGTGAGTCCTAGGGCACTAGGGCATGTGGGTCCTAGAGCACATGGGACCTAGGGCACGTGGGTTTCAGTAGTTGTGGTGTGCAGGCTCAGTAGTTGTGGCAACTGGTGGTCTCTAGAGTGTGGGTTCAGTAGGTAAGTTATACAGGTCTAGTTACTCTGCAGGATGTGGAATCTTCCCAGGTCCAGGGGTCAAGTCCGTGTCCACTGCACTGGCAGGTGGATTTGTATCCACTGTACTACCAGAAAAATCCTCAAGTTTCCAAACTGGAGTCAGTTCTCAGAACCAGAACACCAAAGGCAGAAAGAGATTCTGGTTCCCTGTGAAAAGGAATCATGCGATTGTGTTCAGTTGAAACCTCCTCTAGTCCCTCTCTCAGGAACCATAGCTGTTTTATTTCCTGACATGCATTTGGTAGAAGAGAATACCCAGTCTTCAATATGGTAAAAGAGCTTTTCTGTTAGAGTTGAATTCAGAGGTCAATCTGGGGAGCATTGCCATACAGTGATGCTGTATGTGCCAGAAAATAAATGAAATTCTGGAATCCTTGGTCTGGCTCACAGTGGGTCTACAGGATTTAAAGATACACCTGATGGTCATCTGCTGGTATAATTGAAATTAGCATGCTTGGCATTTGGCAGAAATTTGGATTTGGCATTCGTTCTTTAATCCATAGAGTAAGAAATATAGGGAAAAGAGTGAAGGCAGGAGGAGAAGGGGATGACAGAGTACAAAATGGCTGGATGGCATCACAGACTCAATGGATATGAGTTTGAACAAGCTCCAGGAGATGGTGAAGGACAAGGAAGCCTGGCATGCTGCAGTCCATGGGGTCGCAAAGAGTTGGACACAACTGAGTGAGTAAACAACAACAACAATGAAATATAGTAGTAAAAACTGGATGGAAGTCTCTGCAACTTCTAATCAATAGTAAATAAAACAATGATATTGCAACCTGGGGAGAATAGCAAACATTAGTGTTATCTTAAAAGAAGTAAGGAATACAAGGGTGACGGTCTGTGACAAATCCCCATTTAATTCAATAGAATGTCCCACACAAAAATAGAATGAATTGCAACTGAATGATGCAAATCAAGTAGTGGCTCCAATTGCAGCTGCTTCCCCAGATGTGATTTTACTAAAGCAGATTAATATAGCCTCCAACACATACTAAGTGGCCATTGATCTGATGAGTGCATTCTTTTCTATCCCTGTACGAAGAAGACCAGATACAGTTCATATTTATGTGAGATGGTCAGAAGTATACAGTTATGGGTCTTGTGTCAGTTTATATTAACACTTTGACTCCCTGTTATAATATTGCTAGTAGGGATATGAAGTGTCTGGCATTCTACAGGATATCATGTTGGCCCATTATATTGACAGCGTCATGCTAATCAGGCCAGATGAGCAAGAAATAGCAGGTATGTTGGAAGCCTTGGCAAAACAGATGTGCCCTGGAGGGTGGAGATTAAAACTTCAGAACCCCAGCACGTTAATCAACTATTTAGGGATCCAAATGTTTGGATCTGAAGAAAGCTAGACCATCCTCTCCAAATTAAACAACAAGATATTATATATCCCACTACTACTAAGTTGCTTCAGTCATGTCTGACTCTGTGCAACCCCATAGACGGCAGCCCATCAGGCTCCTCTATCCCTGGGATTCTCCAGGCAAGAATACTGGAGTGGGTTGCCATTTCTTTCTCCAATGAATGAAAGTGAAAAGTGAAAGTGAAAGTGCTAAGTCATGTCTGACTCTTTGAGACCCCATGGACTGTAGCCTACCAGGCTCCTCAATCCATGGGATTTTCCAGGCAAGAGTACTGGAGTTCTCCCACTACTAAGAGAGCATAAATGTTAGTAGCCTTTTCAGGTTCTAGAGGGAGCATATTCCATCCCTGGCAGTACTGCTTCCCTGTTTACTGAGTGACATTAGAATAGTGTCTCAGTCAGGAAAACTTATCAGAAGGGCCAAGCCGTGCACATTGGTCTTGACACTTGAGCCGTATGCCCCAGGAGACCCTATAAGACTAACAGCATCTATGGTGGGTGAAGATAGTGTGTAGAGTTTGTAGAAAACCTAAATAGAAGAATCCCAATATGGACCTCTGAGGTTCTGAAGAGAGTCCCTACCATCTACAGCAGAGGACTATCAGCCTTAGGAAGCAGTTTCTGATGTGCTAATTGACTTTAGTAAATACAGAGCTGCTCACTATGAGATACCAAAGACACTGTGACCAGAGTATCCATCATGAGCTGGATTCAGTCAAAGCTGCCTTGTCCCCAGTAGTCCACTCTAATGTGGATGTGGTATATCCAAGATTGGGAACAAGCAAAGTTAAGAGAGCGCAAGTAAACCAGTTGAGTAGCTGTCCAGAGCCAAGTGGCATCCATCAGTGTTGCACTAGTGTACTTCCCATAGCTCATATCTGTGGCCTAATCAGAGGCCTTTATGACCAGATAACAGAGAAATTAAAAGGCCAACCTTAATTTGTAGGGTGGTGGTGATAAATCGTGATGAGGGCATATCCTCTTAGTGAGAAGAATTTTGATGTCAGGTGCAGTCAGTAGGTCATCAACTTTTGGTAGAAAGAGAAGTGGTCTGAGATTAAAATATATAGAAACTCATGGGTAGTCATGAATGGCATGGTTGGTCAGACATGGTCCTGGAAGGAGAAAGATTGAAAGATCAGACAGAGAAGTCTAGAAAAGAGGTGTGTGGATGGATCTGTAGACGTGAACAGGAAGTGTGAAGGTTTTTGAACTACATATTAATGCTCAGCAGAGAACTACTATGGAACAGATACTATACATTTAGACATATGAATTGGTCAGCTGGTCAAAGCCAATATCTGTCATTTGACACTCTAGTGCTGGCACAATGGCTGCATGAACTAAAGAGTCATGGGAATAAGTATGGAGGCTGTGTGTGTGGTTTCCCATGCTGATCTGGTCACTGCTGCCGTTGAATGGTTCTTGGAGGCAGCTGAGAACTTTGGAGATGGGCTAAGAGTATTGATTATTCTCACTCTTTCATCATGTTAGCTTTCGGATGCATTTGTGTAGGTGTGCTCAATTGCTCAGTTGTGTCTGACTCTTTGTGACCCCAGAGACTGAAGCCCACCAGGCTCCTCTGTCCATGGGCTTCTCCAGACAAGGATACTGGAGTGGGTTGCCATTTCCTCCTCCAAGGGATCTTCGTGACCCAGGGATTGAACCCATATCTCCTGCATTGGCAGGCAGATTCTTTACCACTGAGCCACCTGGGCAGCCCTTTGGATGCATCTGTGTGCTCACAAATAGTGCTAAGAGTGATATATTTTTCTATAGACCAATCTGACTCTGCAGTAAAACAATTTTCTCAGGTGCTCCCAGTAGGATCATAAAGAAAAAATTCTTTTGCCTTCACAGGAGGCAACAAGAACAAGAATGCATCTTGACAGCAAAAGCAAGAATGCATTGGCTGAGGAAGAGTCATTAAAAATAAGGGGCACAGTAAGACTGTGTTTGAAGATGATATGCCTTTGTAAATCGAAAATTCTGAAGGATCCACAAAAAATTAGAACTTATTAGTTCAGCAAGGTTTCAGGTTGTAAGATCAATGTATGGAAATCTATTTTAGTTCTATATATGGTACAAACACTGAACAATCCAAAAACAAAATTAAGGAAGAAAACCCATTTATAATAGCATCAAAAAGAATAAAATATTTAGGAATAAATTTAGCAGAAGTGTGAGGATTTAAGACCAAAACTACAAAATATCATTAAATTAAACATTTAAATGGAAAGACGTTCCATATTTATAGACCAGAAGATTTAATGTTGTTAAGATGGCAATACTGGGCAAATTGATTTACAGATTCACCACAATTCCTATCAAATTTCAGCTGTATTTTTTATAGAAAATGACAAGGTGAACTTCAAAAAAACCCAGAATAGTCATAATATATTGACAAAGAAAAAGTTGGAGGTCACACATTTCCTGATTTCCAAACTCAGTACAAAGTTACAGTAATGAATGCAGTGTGGTACTGGCATTAAGATAGACATAGAGATCAATCAAATATAATTGAGCTATACATATACGGTCAATAAATAAATTTTTAGCACATGTGCTAAGACAATTCCATGGGAGGAAAAAATCTTTTCAACAAATTTTGGGACAACTGGATATACACATATAAAAGTATAAAGTTGGACTCCCATCTCAAACTGTATACAAACATTAACTCAAAATGGATCAGAAGTCTAAATATAATAGCTATAAGACTCTTAAAGGAAAACACAGGTATAAATCTATATGACTTTAGATTAGGCAGTAGAGTTTTAGATACGACACCAAAGCAACAAAAGAAAAAAAAAACAAATTGGACTTCATCAAAATTTTAGTGTGTGCTTCAAAGGATTCTCTCAAGCAAGTGAAAAGAAAATCATACATATTATATGATTCCATTTATATGAAATGTTCAAAATAGGCAAATCCACTGAAACAGAAAAGAGATTAGTCGTTGTCAAGGGCTGAGGGTCAGGGAGGAATGCAGAGTGACTGCTGATAGTAGTCACAGGATTTCTTTCTTGGGGCAGGTGAATGTTCTGGAATTAGAGAGTGGTGCTTGATGTACAAAGTTTTGAATAAGAACTACTGAATTGTACACTTTAGAGAGGTGAAATTTATAGTATGTGAATTGTATCTCAATAAAGCTAGTATTTTGTTTCAATATTTACTTATTGGGCTGTGCCAGGTCTTAGCTGCAGCATATGGGACCTTTGATCTTCATTGCACGATGCAAGATCTTCTGGTCGTGGCATGTGAGATCTATCTAGTTCCCCAACCAGGAAACGAACCCAGGCCTCCTGCATTGGAAGCATGGAGCCTTAGCTACTGAACCACCAGGTAAGTCCCAGAGCTGGTGTTTTAAAAAGAAAAGAATGGAGGGCAGGAGGATGGGTCTGGGATGTGAACATCAGGCTGACTTGTCACTGTGTCTAGGAACATGGGCCTAGGCTCATGGTGCTACCACTTCTTAGATACCACTTTCCCACCTTTCTGTCTATTCACATATGTCTTCTACTTCTAATGGAACTGGAGGAGACACTCTGCCTCCCTCATGTCGGTATCTAAAAATATTATGGTAGAACTATATTCTGGTTTTCCATCACGGAATTCAACTAGGAATTGCCTGCAACCTGGTACTCGCTAGAAGTGCACTTAGGATGTGCACTCTTGAAAGAGACGCACATCTTTGAAAGAGATGGTCTAATGGGAATGTTAACTAGCCATTCTCTCTGATGCTTCAAGCTCTATCATTCTAATAATTTATATCATCAGAAACAATGTACCTGGGCCATGTAACCTAGTCAGACACGGGCATTTTGGTGATAGGTGATGTTATAATATTATATTCTCTGCCTTTTTAGAGGATTTATCTAAGAAATATCTGTTTGAATGACTTATCTATGTCTGCCACAAAACTGTCATTGAAGACCTTTCTATTATATTAGCCAGTGACCCTGATGTAAGGGCCCCAGATGATAAATTTCTCTGTTTCGAGGACGAAGTTTGCTGTGAGTAGTATGAGTATTCCTTTTACCTTTCCTTTGCTTCCCTGTCCTTTCTTTCCTCTAAACACGGAGACTATCTATATGTGCTGTGAGCTTGGGCCTCCCTGATGGCTCAGCAGGTAAATAATCCTTCTGCAATGCAGAACGTACAGAAGACATAGGTTCAATCCCTGGGTTAGGAAGATACCCTGGAGGAGGAAATGGTAACCCATTCCAGTATTCTTGCCTGAAAAATCTCATGGACAGAGGAGCCTAGGGGGCTATGGTCCATGGAGTTGCAAAGAGTAGGACACGACTTAGCAACTAAACGACAATGCACATCTAATGCGATATGTGCTGTGCGCTTACTCTACCCTTTATAGGATTTACCTTATTTGACCATCACAACATCCTATGATGTACACAAAGTTATCACCCCTCTTTTACAGATGTGCAGACTGAGGCTAAAACAGATGAAATGACATATCCCGCCCTTCGCAATTGTAAAGGACAGGGATGGGATTTGAACCAAAGCAGCCTGACTGCCGAAAGCATGCTAAGTTCAGCTTCTGCTTTCACTTAGCTGCATAGCCTCTCCCACGTTTCATTCTATAATTCACCTGCACAATTTTTGAATTAAGGGAATGTACATACTAAATACATGGGTGTTTTTAACTCCCCACTTCTCCTATCTTAAAATGCTCAATAAATAACACTGATTGATGCATTCCTCCAAGTTTGAGATCCTTGGAAGAATGACCCTACATAAATCCTGGTGGCTGTTTTTATTAATGATGCAAGGGCAGTAATCACACAGACTGGAGGAGAGGAGGACAGAATTGAAAAGCAGAAATAATTCATTTTATTTCTTAGATTAGGTGCCTGGAGGTGGCATGGCACCTTAGCAGTCTAAAGTCTGGGGCCTCTGGGTGCTTGCACATTGCTGCTGCAGATTTAATCATCTCATCTGATATATGTTTCTGTAGAGTGACAGGTACTCCCTATCCCACTTCTGAACAGATTTACTCTGATAGGCTTGGGGGAAAAAGCCTTTTACTCAGCCAGCATGATTCAGCCAGTCTGTGAGGCTGCTTACCTGTAAACACATTCACAAGCAGGCTAGCTCTCAGCCCATAGCATTTTGATTTAGTTAAGTTTCCTTTCTACTTTCTCTCTTTTTTTTTATCTTGGACTACCAGTATATATAGGTCAGGCATCTGCCCCCTAACCAGTTGAGAGATTAAAGGCTAAGGGAGCTCCAAGATTTTCATAAGCAAGTCATCACACCATTGACCCTTTGCTCCCTTAGCCCCTGTTCTTTCTTGGAGGCTCTGTTTTTTTTTTTTTTTTTTTTTTTTTTTGAGTCCTGAGCACTACAGGAGGATGAGAGACATTCTCTCTAAAAGAGTGCTCCTCCAAGTGTGATCTTCAGCTCAGCAGCAGCAGCAGCAGCAGCACCTGGGAGCTTCTTAGAAGCACAGAATCTGGGCGCCTACAGACCAGCTGAGTTCAAATTACAGGTGAATCATACACACATTAAAGTCGGGGAGCCTTGATTTTAGAACTCTTCATCCTCCAGGGGAGGAGGCATCTCCTCCACAAAACAGATCTCCCAAGGCAGTGCTGTGAGTGTCTTGGAGTGCATAACAAGCTGCTGACATGGGGCTCAGGAGCTGCAAATAAGGGCACCAGCCAGATGAAGTGTGAGCCTTCAGTGAGGCTCCGCTACTGTCGTTGCTCTTCTCTGCCCTCTGAGAGGGGAGATACATGTTAGGTGCTCAGTCTTTGCCTCATAACTATGTAGATCATCTGGAGACCTGGAGTATTGCTTCCATAATTATTAGAAGGTTCATAACAGATGTCACCTATGTGTCACCCAGGAAGGGATTTGCTCTCTTCCTGTGCTCCATCAAGACTGCATATCTCCACTAGAGAATGCACCACTGTGATTGGTTTATGCATCCCCATCCCTTACTTTATATTGTACAACCCTTCATGACCCAGATGAATACATAAGAGGAGGAAAGGAAGAAAGGAGAGAGGGAGAGAAGTAATGGACCTGAGTTTTAGAGAACTGAAGGTACACAAATACCCTGGATGTTGGAGAGTATGATGAAAGTATGCTGAGAAGTGAGTGTTCAGAAAGAAAAAAAAAAAAAAACATCTTAGGGAGGTAGGGATGAAGCTGTTGGGTTACAGATAAGAGAATAAACTAAGAATTAAGGTCACTTGAATACAAGTGTGGAGCCAACATGGGAATCCAGGCCTGTCTCATGGATGGCTTACGTGTCTTCTGTATCACCCTGCTTTGAATGTCATAAAAGGATAGCCCTAGAAGTTTTCGCCAGTACCTGCAGAGCACACCCAACTCCCTCATCCACAGGGACACAAACTCCCAGAGAGGTGGAGTGACTTGTCCACAGTTACAGAACTGGCTGGTGGCAGAACCAGAATAAGAAACCAGAAGAAAGGTATGTGTCTTCAGCCTAGTCATACCACCTGAATTTCCCTATCTTATCTTTCCAGATCTGGAGTGCAGGCCTTAGTTTCGTGTCTTGGATGGCTCCTTCAGTCCACAGTCTCTTGCTGTTCCTCTGCAAGAAGCAAGGACTCTTAGTGCACAGCAGAGTGTTGCCATGGTGATTATATAGTTTAAGGCCTTTGGAGGTTAGTGGTACCCAGATGCCTTTAACCTTTACCTGGAAGATGTTTTGCAGAAACTATCAGATTTATAAAGATATTCAAAGTCTAATTAGTGACAGGATGCTATAATTAAAAACCACTGAGCTGATAGAGTCATCAGGAAACTAGAAAGTTCATCCCTCCATCTCAGACGGAAACGTGTCTACTCCGTTTAGAGCTTCCCAGGGGAGAAACTTAAGTCTTTTGTCTTTCACTTGTTATAGCCACTGATTATTTTTGCTAGAAAAAAATCCCAGGAAAAGATGTAAGGATTCTTTCACCTATTTACTTATTTAGTCTGTGCTGGGTTTTCATTGCAGTGTACAGGGGTTTCTCTAGTTGCAGTGCATGGGCTTAGTAGCCCTGTGGCATGTGGGACCTCAATTTTCTGACCAGGAATCGAACCTGTGTTCTCTGCATTATTACAAGACAAATTCTTAACCACTGGGCCACCAGGGAAGTCCCATTCTTGCCTCTTTAGTAGTCCTCTTCTGCTTTCTGGAAAATGGTCTTTGCTTCTCCACCCTCATACTTCCAAGCCCTGAACTGAGTCCTTGTCATCTCCCAAGATGCAGATGTCATTTACTGGCAGAGAGAGAGGTAGAGAAAGCAGATTCAACTGCTATTCCTAGTCCTGTTAATAGATACAACCTTGGCAAAGTTCCGTCACCTCTTGCTTGTGTCAGAAATCAGTAGACTGGATGATCTCTAAAAAACTTCCAGTTCCAAAAATCTAATCCTCTAGTTTGCCATTGAGCTAAACTTGACTATTTCTTCCTCAGTGTTATTTTATTTTTAAACAAAATATAATAGCAAAAAGGTCTCTTTTGTATGCAAGAGAATAAACTTACATGATGAAATTACATATACTAGAAGTGCTATTTTGGGGCAAGTCACCATGTAGGCAATGTCTTCTGTCCACTCAAGGCAGTTCTGCCCATCATGACCACTATTTTCATATTTAGTGAAATTTAGAAAAAATTCACTATTTTCATATTTCATATCAGGAAACAGATCTGAACTATATTTGATACCCAGTATTAGAAGCAATCTTCATTTCTGTTTTTGGCTATGCATGCATAAGTATGCATTATATTATCAGCTGCTGCTGCTGCTAAGTCGCTTCAGTCATGTCTGACTCTGTGCGACCCCAGAGATGGCAGCCCACCAGGCTCCTCCATCTATGGGATTCTCCAGGCAGGAGTACTGGAGTGGGGTGCCATTGCCTTCTCCATATTATCAGCAGAAGATGTTAAATATATAATTTAGTATTAGTGGTTTTAGTCTTGAGTATTAGGGCAGATTAGCATTTGATGTATTAGTTCTCCAGGGGTTACAATTAAAGCTTGAATTTCCAATTGTTATATCCACTAACTGAATTGTGATTTGGCTTTTAATTCCACAATGAGTTCACCAACACTGACAACCTAGTACTAATTAGTGACGATTCTTTATTTGCAACTGTCTGAGAATAGGTAAGTCACATCTTCTGATTATTGTAGACTCTTCAGGCAGACATTTGGAGATGGCCTTTCCTTATTATGGCATTTCTCAGCCTAGCTGTCTGAGAAACACATACTGAATTCAAGCCTTTAAAAGCCTCATAAGAAAACCTACACATTGTTTACTCTCCCTCTTCTTCCCACCCGCCTTCTAGAAGCTGAGTCTTTGGTCTGCTGCTTTGATCCAAACTCTTCTATACCAGCTACCCCATCACTGTCTCAGAACAGAGGCGTCAGGCATCCATCACAGATGACAGGTGAGTAGGTCAAATATAAACTTGTCTACTACTATAATTAGTAATGTCTTTTAGGCCTTCTATCAATATGGTGCTTACTTCTTGGCTCAGATGGGCACTCCTAAATACTTACCAACCTGTAATAGTACTTTGGGGCTTCCCTGGTGGCTCAGCGGTAAAGAATATACCTCCCAATGCAGGAGATGCATGTTGAATTCCTGGGTTGGGAAGATCTCCTGGAGGAGGAAATAGCAATCTGCTGTAGTAGTCTTGCCTGGTAAGTCCCATGGACAGTGGGACCTGGTGGGCTACAGTCCATGGGGCCGCATAAGAGTCAAACACAACTTAGCAACCAAACAACAAAAATAAATACTACTTTTAGATGGAGTCGATACACTCAGCTTCATGGTTTAAACCTTGATGCAGGCAAGAGTTGGAAATCTTTGTAACTGAATGCATATATTTTCAAAACCATGTCACACCAGAATCTTCCCAGAGCTTTCCTAAGAGAGTCTGAGATACGGAGATGTAGCATCCTTCCTAATAACCCTGTAGGTGGGCTCTTCCCTGGTCTGCTCTCCAATTCAGAGACTGACAGCTGAAGTCTCCCCCACCCTCAGCTGGGACACTGGCTCAGGCGGGATGTGAGCCCTCACATGCTGACTCAGTTCCCCCTGGGACAATGACCTTCATGCTACTGAGGATCCAACTGCTACTTTTGTGCACAACACTTTCTCAATTGCTGTCCTCCACACTCTGAACATTGCTGTGTACAACGTGCCTTTCATCTGTGGGTGAAACCCTCTGCCCACCCATTCTGATGGCATGCAGGCAACCAGACTCTCCTGTCTGCCTTACACCTCTCAAACCCCATCCAGGAAAGCTATCAAAGCCTTACAACTAGTTGCAATCCCTTTCTCAACAAAAGCACACTGCTCTGGCACATCCACACCCCCACTGATGAAAATGACATCTGATGGCTCCATGTTCCACAGAAGAGGAACTTGATACAAACTCCCTGGAGCAAGCAGTGATTGAAGCATTAATAGGCACCCAATACCTGCGTTCGTCCCCACATCATTCCATCACTCTGGATTTCTACACTAAAAGCCTTTAGGGGAATTGTAAAGAATGAAATGCCTTAGGCTGCTTATGTCTACCAAGGATTTCAGGTCGTCTTGGATTGATGGTATAGTAATAGAATGCTGAATTCTTCTCTCTATACAACAATAAATGTAGATAGCCCTGGGAAGAGACACATTACCATCCTTTCTGTCTCCCAGTTCATTTTGTACCAACCGAGATGTACCACAGGTAGGGAATGAGGTACTTAGTATGTACCTGGTGACTTCTGCCTGAATAAAATGGGGGTTGTCATGCCTACTCATTGTACTTGGATCACGTGGAGAATAGACAGGGAATTGTTCTCCAAAAGATTTGCTATGAAATGCTTCTCATACCACCTGAGGGAGGCACTAAGGCAGAATGATGAATTATTCTGTGTGGCTTATGTCAAACCTGCTTTTTAGGATGGGGAAGTAGTCATCAGACAGAAGGGAGAAAACCAAGGCCATCACTGCATGGTTCCCAATTTTAGCAAAGGGAGATCCCAGACCATAAGATGCAGAGTATGGAAAAGTCTCCTGATGTCCGCAGCATGGTGGGCAAAGGGGAGCCCCCCCGCCCCCACCCTTGGCAGGCATCTACCCTAGACCAATGGCTGCAGTTTTCCTAGAGAGTAGGAGCTTTCATACTCTTCTCTGGATAGTAGGAGGTCTTGGTTCTAGGACCTGTGTCAGCCCTCACACCTGGGATAAAAGGTGTGGGATGAGCCGATAATTCTCTGGAAGAGTTCTGCCTCACTCCATTCTTTATCGAATGTCCATCTCAACCTGTCTCTCTCTCACACACACAGTCAAGCCAGACATGTCTTCACTTGTGTGTTCACTAATCACCCAGCCTCCTACACAGCAATATCCTCCATCCATGGGACACCCACATGTCACACACAGAGCAATTTTTAAAAATCCAAGCAGCCCAGGAAACTATCCTTTTCTTCTTTTCGCTCTCATTTTTCCCCTAAAAAAAGGTCTTTTTAAAAAATATATGTATTAAACCAGATCAGTTTTACCTCATATGTTCATGTTGCTGGAGCTGATTGACAAGAAAAACAATCACAAAATAAATATTTTTGTTGTTTTTTTCTTTTTTCTTAAAAAAAAGAAAAACATTTCCCTATACATGGTCTCTAACTTGACAGAGCTGCTTTCTTGGACAGAACAGATGCTGTTGGAAGAGGCGCTCTGACTGGACCATGAGCAGAACATGGAGGCAGCCAGGCCCTGAAACTGGGGAGGTCGAGGAAGCAGAGGAGCTAAGGGAGCGGGTGGGAAACACGGCTGCCTGCCTGCCCTGAGCGGTCCTCTGTGGGCGGGGGGGCTGTCGCTTGTTTCCCAAGGGAGCCAGCTTGAGGGGCAGTCCGTGTCTGGAGAGCTCAGTGGAGGCAGCATACAAAAGAATAAGAACCAACGTGGGGAAATCACGAAACAGCGCCATTTTAAGAAATCTGGTTAAAAAGAATACAAAAGTGACTCCACGGAGGGGGAGGTGGTGTTCCTACCCCTCCTGTTGTTCTGTGTTGTTCTCTTAAATGATAAGAATCACTTTCAAGGATTTGTGTGTTTTTGGGTTTGGCTGGTTCTTTCACTGAATCTCTCCCTTGGCTCCTCTCCTTCAACTGCATTCATTTGAGAAAGCACCGACTTTACAGCTTCAGGGCTGCTGAGTGGCCGCCTCCTGGTGCGCGTGTGTGTGTGTGTGGGCACGTGTGTTGTGCATGTGTGCAGTGGTTGCTTCTCTCTCTCCTGCCTGCTTCAGTCCAAGCCCCGAGGTCCCATCTGCTGGGTTCTGACAGTCTTCAGGGAGCACCCTGTTGGCACTAAGATCAGGGCTTGGATGAACTCCACACCCTGGATTCATGGGTCCCTTCCCTGCCCAGTGCTGGAGTGGGTCCCCCATTAGCTACAGAGTTTGCCAGTCTCATATTCCACAGGGTTTGGCAGCTTGGAGTTGAAAGCCCTCAGAGAAGACTGGATCCTGCCCACCTCGTTGTTGGCCAGCTTGAGCCGATGCCGGAGCAAGCAGGAGAAAAGGTCAAGCCGGACCTTGCCAGGTGGAGAAAGCTGGTTGACCCGGTCCCTAAGCTCAATGAGCTGCAAGAGGGCGGAGTCCTGGGAACCTTGCGTGTATGGGTAGTCTAACTGGAGAATTAAGTCCCGGATGGCATCTGGGTCAAAGGGCAGGCTGTAACCAAAGACCTGCAAGGTGTTGATTTTCATATAGCCCAAGTTCTTGGAGGGATCGGTCATCTCCAGGGGCTCGTAGTAGATTGTCTCGTTGGAGTTGTCATCCAGGGACTTGATTCGGCTCCGTAGATAAACGTGGACCGTCTCAAAGAAGGTCTTCCACCTGTTGCCCAAGGTGATAGTCCAATTTTGGCACTGGGCGGCTGCGTCCACGTTAGTCCTCTCCCAGTCAGGGAAGTTGCCCTCACTCACGGGCATGAACCAGCTCTCAGAGTGGCTGCCCCCGAAGGGGTTGACGTAGATGGCCATGACAGGCTCCAGGGTGCTGTTCTTGGTGAGGCAGATCTGCAGGGACAGGGCCAGCATCACGTGCACCAGCCCAGGCTTGTACTTGTTGCTCTTGAGGGTGAGCAGCATGCGCTTCCTCCAGGAGGGGTCGAACCAGCTGCCCAGACGCATGTCGTTGCTGATGAAGATGGAGTGCACCTCGATGCGGCTGTCCCGCTTCTGCAGCAGGTACTTCAGCTCTAGGTCCTGCAGGTCTGTCTCCAGCCCCAGAAAGTTCTCCAGGGACTCGGCTACCTCGGGGCGGCACAACCCCTGGGCAAGCACGTAGCCCGGGTTGCAGCTCCCGCAGCGGGTACTGTTGTCTGGGGCACAGTGGGCACAGGCGGGCCCTTCGCCCAAGGCACAGGGGATGGGGCCCTGGCAGGAAGACTGGTCGTAGGGGCAGGTGCAGCTGTGGCTCTGTTCCAGGAAGGTTCCAGGGAAGGTGCTCTCCCCACAGTAGAGGAGGGACTGGATACGGTTCCACCAGTAGGGCAAGGACCTGTGGGAGGGGAGACAGAAATGAAACAAGAGTCATAGGAAGCCACACACTGCTGCTTCCCTGAGGGTGCCAGGAGGCTGCCTAATAGGGAAGTTGATGAGGAAGATAAGAGCCCCAGGTTCTCTGAATGAGGGAAACCCTACTGTACCACTTTGGGATGACCAGCACAGCCTGGAGCTGGGTATCTGATGGATCAGCATCAGAAAGGTCTGACATCAAATTTGCACTCATCCCTCCCAAGTACCACCTCATTCCCTCATTCAAAAGCCTGCAGAAGAGCTCAATGTCTTCCATATCCAATCTAGTTTTCAGCCTCTTACGTAAGATCTTCCAACAACTGGCTCTCCAAACTTCCCAATAATGTGCCCACCTCGATCCCTCTTCACAATCCAGATCTGTCCTTTCTAGAACTCTCCGGTCAAGGACAGGACTTCTCTATGGTTGGCTCCCTCATTTCAGTTCTTATGATACCTCCTCAAAGAGGTCTTCCATGACTCCCCTCAAAAGCACCACCCAGCCCCTCTTTGTCATATCACGCTGCTTTGATGTGATCCACAGCCATGATCAGTATCAAAATGGATTGTGTTTGTTTACCATTGACTTGTTCAGAGATGGCTCCCCTGCAAATGCCACTAGAGCAGGGAACTACATTCTTCACCAACACATCTTCAGAAACTAGGACTGTTCCTGGTGCCTGGTAAGCATTTCTTAACTATTACTTGGAGGGGGGGGGGCGGAAACCTTTCTCAAAAGCCCTTGCTGGTCTGTCCTCTCCACTCATGTGTCCCTTGTCACCTGGGCCTCAGTTAGAGGTGCACCTCTGGGTTCCTGTGAGGGCAGCACCCTCTCCTGGAAGGCTCTGGCTCACAAGCACCAGCCCACTTTCCTCTCCTCCTGGACAATCTGGTCAAGACGTCCTTCTCCCAGATGGCTTTTCTCTTGGACCTTTGCTATTATTAGGACATGTCTTCGATTTATGTTCTACCAACATGAATTTGAGCTTCCCAGGTGGAGCTAGTGGTAAAGAACCTGCCTGCCAATGCAAGAGACATAAGAGATGCTGCTTCAATACCTGGGTTGGCAAGATCCCCTGGAGGAGGGCATGACAACCCACTCCAGTAGTCTTGTCTGGAGAATCCCCATGAACAGAGGAGCCTGGCGGGCTACAGTGCATGGGGTCACAAGAGTTGAATACAACTGAAGCAACTGAGCACGCAACATGAAATTAAGTAGCTGCTGCATAGTAATAATTTTCTAGCTTTGATGTTCCTATATATTTATTATATCTTTCCAATTAACAAATGCTCTCACTGCTTAATCTTAGGCCATATAAGGTAGACTCAACAAAGGCTTGTTGAATGCATGTGTGAATGAGTGATGGATGCTTGAAGGCCAGTGATGACCCAGCCCCCTCTGTTCCTAAGGACACAGCTCCCTTCGCTCCTGTGACTCAGAGCAGAGTTGCTGTTGGAAATGATCTATTGTGTGTGTTTCTCATCATACATAATCAGTGTGTGAGCTTTAACTCCACTCTTTCCTTTCCTCAAAGACTTATTAAAATGGAAATGAGTGAGTGAGAATTAGAGTATTATTAGAGTAACATTCGAATCGACTATAATTTATATAAAAGTAAAATTAGCTTCTCTTTTTTTTTCACTTCAGACACATCTCATAATTGAGACTGAAGCGCAAGTAGGTCAAGATAACGGGAGCCTCTGAAAGGCCACATGTGCGTCCGCAAGCCCAGCTCTGCCGTATTGGACAGGGGCCCTCCAGGGCCTCAGCCACTTTCGTGGGTGGCGTGGCTCTGGCTCAGACACAGGGGTGCTCACCTCTCCTTGGGCAGACGGAAGCGGGGCTGCCGGTGACAGCGCTTGCAGAGGTTGAAGAGCCGGCGGATGATGCGATGGGTCTTCTTGAACAGCATTCGCAAGCTGGCTCCCAGCTGCTGGTAGCGGTGCTGAAGGCTGGTGTCCACCGCCCAGAACTGGGAGATGGCTGTGGAGTTCAGGAATCTGTCATCCGGCAGCCGCTTCAGCAGGGCCTGGAATTCCTCTGTGGTAAGGACACATGGGCTGAGCTGAGGGGGTGCCCTTCAGACCCTGGGTGGGCAAGAGCCCCCTCTACCCCCAAGACCCAGCTTGCCCATCCATCACTGTATGAGGCAGGAGGCTTCACACCATTCTCCCAGGACTTTTGATTTCTTTCTTTTTAAACAGCTTTACTGAGAAAGCTGTTTATGATTGACATACCATAAGATAAGGCTCCAGGATTCTTTCCCCTCTACCCTAATATACTTCTGAATTTCAAAAAACATCTCTGTCACCACCCATGTGGCCAGTGACCTTGGGACGCATCTCTTTTGCCATTAATACCTCCTTATAAATTATGCACAACCTTCTTGGATCACACCACAGCCCCCTTAGGGAAGCTGGTTAAGGTGAGGGTGGGCAAGACTGGCAAATGTGGGCACAGAAGACAGAATACCCACCTCAGAAGTCTTAGAAGGCTTTCAGTTCCTGAGACCAGCCTCTCCCCCCAACATCCTTCTCTCTGACTCTAGCACATCCTTCCTCTCTTTTGAGATTCACCCCTTGACCAGATTAAGGACTTCCTGTAGCTCAAACAGTAAAGAATCTGCGTGTAATGCAGGAGACCAGGGTTCAGTCCCTGGGTGGGGAAGATCCTCTGGAGAAGGGAATGGCAAGCCATCCAGTATTCCTGCCTGGAGAATCCCATGGACAGAGGAGCCTGTCGGGCTACAGTCTGTGGGGTTTCAAAGAGTTGGATGTGACTGAGCGACGAACACACGCACCTTGGCTAGATACCCATACTTTTTTGAAGTTAGTCCAGAAGCAGAGTGCTTTCTGGTTCTTAGTTCCTTCTACAGGTCTGAGTTCTCCTCAGAGCTTCCTGGGAACAATGTGTTTTCTGAAGTCATGCTCAGATCTCTGTCCACAAATCTGCTTTCACTTAGGACCTGCAGCCATCAGGTCTCCTGATAGCAGTCCGAATAGCCCTCCTTCACTCATTAGCAGTAACTCAGTGCTGAGAGCCCATAGTCCTTGCCTCCATACTCGAGCATCCCACTACCGTCTGAACTACCTTCCCATACTACCATCCCAATGCCACCACCCCGGTCCAGTGCAGCCAGGGTTGCTACTCTCCTCAGCTACTGAATACCTTGTCTAAGACTTGAGCTGGCAGTGCCCGGGTCCTCCACTCTGATTCTGATTTCTCCAGCCCCTGGTTCTTCATCCCCCACCCAGATGACTGGAAAAATCACACCTAGTAATGACATTAACAACTAGGATATGCATAATTCTTCTTATAAAACACTTAAGTATACAAAACGGCACAGAGAATATCAAAATAAACTCCCACAAGTCCACCACCTAGATCTTGCCATCTTGCTATATTGAATTCAGATTTTTTTTGAAGAAATGGGCAAAGCAAATATACTTGAAGGCCCTAAACTTCCCCTCTGTCTTTATCTAGATGTAACTACTCTCTTGAATGTTTTCTTTATCGTTATCATATATTTTTTAACACTTTCTATGAATACATTTATCCATGAAAATATTAAGTATTGGCTAGTATGTTTTTAAACATCAAGTAAATAGTACTAAATATGCATTATGTTAATAATGTATTATAGTATTATATATAAGTATTACATAAATATACATATGTAACACATAGCCTTTTTCATTTGCCTTGTTTTATCCAATATTGTTTTCTGAGACATAACTATTATTCATGTAGTAGTGAAATGTATATCATGCAGAGTTCTTTATAATTTCATCCACATTGTTCCATATGAGTCTTCCATCCACCGATTGCTATCATTTTCCTACATTTACAGATGAAGAAATGGAGGCACTGAGTGGCTGCATGGCTAAACCAGTCATACAAAGGGTCAGTAATAGAGTATTAGGTCTGCCCAAGATGTTACAGCAAAATACAACAGAATGGATGGCTTATAAACAACCAAAATACATTTCCAGGGGCTGGAAGTCTAAGGTCAAGAGGCTGTGGCCAGGTTCTGGTGAAGGTCCTCTCCTGGGCTGAAAATGGCTGAATTCCTGCTGGATCCTCACATGGTGGAAGAGGTAAGGGATCTCTCTGGGACTCCTTTTATATGAGAGTGCCAGTCCCATTCATGAGGATTCTGCTCTCATGACCTAATCACTTTCCCAGGTCCCCACCTCCTAATACCATCACCTTGGGCATTAGATTTTCAACATATGAATTGGGGGCAGAGACACAGACATTCAATCTGTAACACAGAATAAAAACTCAAAACCCAGTCCTCTAAGTCTCAAGGTGACACTGATACCAGTTATGCTTGCGCTAAGTAAGCAGTCACCAGCATGAACTAGTGACTCTAGACACATGCTATGCACCTCACTCATTCAACCAATATTCACCGTGCACCTGACGTGCAGGGATGGTGGACTCTGTGGCAAACAAGATAGATGAGGTTTATGGCCTTGATTATATTTACCTTAGCTTGAAATGCATCTCTTTGGTAGGTATTAGGTCTATTTGCATATACAACAAAAGAAAGCGACTGAGACTTGGGGTGGTGATATAACCTGCTAGAGGTCACAGGCCAGTGACGTGGCTGAGTCAGGAACCAAGCTGAGTGTCCCGTGGAGTACCTCATGGCCTCCTCCCATTCACAGGGAGGAAATCTGTGCCAACCCACTGCTCACCTGACTCCTCGAACTGCCGGTTGTGAGTCGCCCAGGAGTCCTGGATCTGCAGCAGGCTGTCCTCCATGGCCTGGATGTCGGCGTCAGGACAGTTGCATTCTGGGAAGGTGGGGCTGCACTTGCACCAACAGTCATTCCCCTTGCAGATGAGCTCGCCCTCGGAGCTGCAAGTAATGTAGCTGAGTGCAGCGGCCACAAAGCGCTCACGCAGGTACTCGGGCAGCAGCACCTGCAGGCCTAAGGAAAAGATGGATCAGGGAAAACTGCCGGGCGGGACCCGTGGGTACTCGTCTTCCCACACCCGAGGCTGCAGAGTCCCTGGCTGGAGTTCTGCTGACTTGTACATCCTGGGTCCAACGATGGGCACCCCAGGCCCGATCCTGCTAAGCTGGTTGGGACAGAGGGTTACTGCTACCCCTGTGACAGATGGGGTACGTCAAAGCTCAAGGCTTGGTTGAACCCCCACATCAGCCAAATTGAGAACATGCCTATCAAATGAATGGGCTTCTTGGCTACACGTCAGCATTTCTAGGATAGAAATGCAACGGTGTTTCAGATAAAGGAAGAGCTTAGAGTCCTCATGGGGGAAAAACATCAAGGCTTGTTGGACTTTTTGCTCTGCTTCCAAGGGCCATTCTATCCCTAACTTCTCTGAGATGAGCAGCGGGCCTCCTAGGGTATTACTAAATGCTGACCCTCCTGGGCCTCCCACCTTAATCCTGAAGACCAAAGAGGCTGCCCTGCTTAGGAGGTACAGACAGGTGTTGTGGGTATGTAGTGGCCAGGTATGACACCAAGTAATACTTCCCATATATGACTGCAGGTAACACTTGTGGTCATACCGAGGCTCTTATAGGTGAGGAAGTCCAATCCTCATGAGCACAGTGGTCTGCCCAAGTCACAGTGCTAGTAAAGCCACTTGGTGTCAGACTGTGCCCTTGTCCCCTTGGGTCCTACCCAAGGGGTGTCAGACTGGCTGCCCATCTCAGGCTTTCACTCTTGATGAGATATGAAAGCAAGGTGGTGGTAGATGCCCCAAGTTAGATATAAATGCTCAGCTCCTTTCTAATTAGCTGCCTCTGGTCTTGAATATAATCCACTCAGTTACTCCAAGATTCAGTTTTCCTACCCATCTGTGGTGCCTGCTTGCAAAGTCACTTCAGTCATGTCTGACTCTTTGCAATCCTAAGGACTGTAGCCCACCAGGCCCCTCTGTTCATAGGATTTCTCAGGCATGAATACTGGAGTGGGTTGCCATGCCCTTCTCCCAATCCAGAGATTGAAACCATGTCTCTTGTGTCTCCTGATTGGCAGGCGGGTTCTTTAACACTAGCACCGCTGGAGTGGTGGACATTGGTTTATCAGCAGCAGGATAGACTCCTAGTTGGCTTCTAGCTAGACGTGGTGGCTGTTGGAAGCCTATGAAGAGGTGAATGAATCACAGGCATGCCTTGGGATGCAAGCTAGCCATGTTCGAGGTAAGACCGACAGGAGGCTCCCTGAATAGGGACCCTAGGAGACACTGTGCCAGGAGAGTGAGGGACAAGAGGACTTCTGGATGGGATGGGCTCCCCTTTCATCAAATATCTGCCGGCTCTTTATCGTCACACCCTTGACCTTGGCAGGAAATCAGAGTCCAAAGGATGTATCCTGGTGTCAGCAGACCTTAAAATAAAACTTAGAATTGCAGCTGTAGTAGATGTTTGTTGCTCTTGTTTGAGATCTACTCCTGTTCAGAACTGCTCCTACGTTTCTCTTTCCTGACGATGTCCCTGCAGTGGCACTTGGGCAGCCCTCCCCATGTACCCTGTCCACACGTGCTTGCTTCCCACACTCACCCCTCTCCAAGCCCTTTCCTCTCACCTCCCCCATTAGCTCCCTCCTCCTCCCCATAACATTTCCCATTGCTATAAAATAAGTGCCCTGAGCAATGTCTGCATGAGTGATGGGCTATAAAATTAAATGGCATAAACTATTCCAAATGAACCACCAGACACTCTGAACTTCACTCATCGCTAATTTCCAGACACAAACCCAGTCCACCCAGGGACCTAGGAGAAGAGGGATGCTAATTGCATTGTGAGGCTTTTAAGAAAGGAGGCTTTTCCTCCTTTTTATTATGTTTCTTGATGCCTAAAGCATTCAGGGGTTGCATCTGACTTAGGTTGGCTGGAATTTGTCATCGTAGATCCTGGGTGAGGGCTATTGATTTTATAATACCAAGACAATCATATCTTAAACAGAGTTCAATTCCATTAGGCCTTAAGAAGAATGAATGTTCCCCACTGCCAAACAGCTCTGACTCCATCTACATAGCTCTGCCCCTGGGATGCCTGGGGGACACCTGAGTGCATCCCCTTATCTCCCAGCCTCCAGACCTAGTGTCATTCCTGTTCCTTTTGCCTTTCTGTTTCTGCTTGTTCTGTCCCCGGTTGAGGCTCCCATTTCTTTCAAACTCTTCTCCTGGCTTTGATCTCCCATGGAAGGATGCAGACTAGTAACAAAAGGTAGGGACCATTCTCAGGATAACCAGTAGCCCCACGTTTTGTGCAGCTCTTAGTTGAGCTAGAGACGATGTCCCATGATCACTCTGCAAAGACCAGCTGTTCCCCACTGTGTCCTTAGGATAAAGCAGAGGGTTCTTTGGACAACAAGGGAGATTGCCCAGCTAGATCAAGGCATAGAAGGATGGGTGTGCTCTTACAGTAGCATAGTGACAGAGATCTTGGGCAGGACTGGGAGGTAGGAGGATTCAGGTGTCAAGTGGTTTGAGCAATGATTGAGGTGTAAAGTAAACCATGAAAACCAGAAGTTTTCTCCAAAGAGTGATGGGAAGTTGTTAATTACAGGTCCCAGAACTAGGGGTTCAGTTCAGTTCAGTCACTCAGTCGTGTCCGACTCTTTGCGACCCCATGAATCGCAGCACGCCAGGCCTCCCTGTCCATCACCAACTCCTGGAGTTCACTCAGACTCACGTCCATTGAGTCAGTGATGCCATCCAGCCATCTCATCCTCTGTCGTCCCCTTCTCCTCCTGCCCCCAATCCCTCCCAGCATCAGAGTCTTTTCCAATGAGTCAACTCTTTGCATGAGGTAACCAAAGTACTGGAGTTTCAGCTTTAGCATCATTCCTTCCAAAGAAATCCCAGGGCTGATCTCCTTCAGAATGAACTAGGGGTAGTTCTTGTCTTTGGAAGGGTTTAGCCAAATGGGGCAGATGGGACCTTTTCCTTTGGGTGATCTAAACTTTTTCTTTTTTTTAACCAGCTATGGAAAGTGTGAAAATCACCACAGGGTACCTTACCGAGCAGCTGCACCTTGTTCTCTGGACTCTGTACCAGAACAGAGCTGACTGAGTCCAGGTTGTCGTAGTTGCTGCAGCCCAGGGGGCCAGTTCTGGTCTCCGTGACCTAGAGAAGGAAGGGCGGGTTTAGACAACAAGCCAAGGCTTTCCCTTTGCCCTGCTCTCTTCCGGTCAGCCATTCTCAGGGTCTGTGTCCTGTCCTGGACTGGCCCAAGGAAGGACATGGCTCATCCTACCCTGGGAGCATGAAGCCACTTTTCCCCTTGTTCTGAGACGGGGAATATCAGTGGTGTAGGGCTGGCAGCAGCAGCTGTCCAGAAGTGCAAGCCTTTCAGAGAAGCCAGGGGGACTTTGTGTCTGAAAAAAAGAAACTCAGTGTAGGAAGAGGAAGCTGAGCCTCCACACTGGAGTTCCCCCATCTCCTCCCCCAGAGGAAGACCGGAGGCCAGATACAGATGCTGTCAGCCCACTGGCCAGCCCAGCTGTAGCCACTTGATGTGGTGCTCACAGGCTTTAGGGATCCCAAAGATGAAACACACTAGAGAAATATGAGTTATGAGTATTATTATTAATATTAAACATTTAAGTTCCACCTCGGCACTGAGACGTCCTTAGAGAAAATCAGCCGTGGGCTTACTGCATATTTTAATAAGTATATTAAATATACATAATCTCTTATAGCTATGTAATATTCCAAAACACCACAGAGTCATGTTAAAATATTATAAAGTTGGACTATCAGTTTTTCCCTGATGTTTAAAGTATAAGATGAAAAATGGGGAGCTTTAAATGCACTGAAATAATTATGTAATAAGACTGATGGGGACCTGAGGCCCTTTCTTTTCAGGATCTCTGGAGACTCTGCCAACAATCAATCAACCAATCAACTGGTATTTATTGGGCAGCCACTGTTCAATTCCCTGCAATTTATCAAACATTCATAGAGTGCCTTTCTCAGAGTTCTTCAAGGAAGTCGGCTCTGATACCTCTGACCTTCTCGCCTAGCTCCAGGCACCTCTGCTCTGCAGCAAGCAGATGACTTGGAGTTTTTCATCCTTTTCTGCAAGTATTTAAAGCCTGAGTCCTCCACACATGAAAGGCTCCACAGAGGTAAACTCATAGTTATTTTGCTCATGAGGTTGTCAACCGCAATTAACGCAGTGGCTGGCACCTAATACGTACTCAATAAATTAGAGTGTGTGTGAGTAATATGTTTCAGGCTTTGAGGGGTAGAGAGGTAGACACAAAGATGTACAGGTTATATTGTGTATCCTCCAGGAGGTTACAACCTATGGGAAGACAGGTACATACCCAACTGATTGATACACCTCCAGGTGGGGAAGAGGCAACGTGTCATAATGAGCCCTGAGGAAAGTGCAGTTCTAAGCAAGGGAAGGAGTTTCAGAGGAGAGAGCAACTGAGTTGTTCCTTCAAGATGAGTAAAACATGGACAGGAAGAGAATGGAGGGGAAGTACTCTCAGAAAAAGAAGGGGCGGCATGATCTACAACATATGGGCTTGATAGTGTGAGATGTAATGTGTCTGCCACTCTGCCAGTTATCACAGTGAATTCCAAAGTGTAAGTGACATCATTAAAGAGAATTTAGTACAGTTAGTCCTGAAAACTACATTTGGAACACAGTAAATGAGAGATGGTGTGATACTAATACAGTGAAGAGAGAGAAGGGAAAAAAACGTTGTTGCTTAAAGTAGTAGGAAAAGGCTTCATGGAGGAGGTGATCCATAAATTGGTCTTAAAGGATAAGAGCGAAGAGGAGAATTGGAAGAGAAAGACTACAGGGCAAGCAATAGATCCTGGGCATGAAAAGCAGCAAGACCCAGCCTGGATGGGGAATAGGATCAAGGCCATGACAGAGGCAGGAAACCCCTCTACAGTTCCCAGGCTCATCCTCCAAGATCGTCCCATTTAACCTTCACACTAACTCTGAGACAGATTGCACTACTATCATGTTTCAGGGAAAGATACAAGGTTTAGGAAGATACTGGGCCCAAAGACTCAGCACTATTGAGTAGATGAGACAGGATTTTGACTTCTGAATCCTCAGACTTCAGTTCCTGGCCCCAGTGTCTCCTTTGAGGGCATATCAAAGGGCTGCTGAAAATGGAGTTAAATGCATGTAGATGACATCACTCTAAAAAACAAGTGTCAACAGACCAGCTCATCCAAAACATTTTAGTGATCTACCCTCTCTGCAGAAGGTGAACAAGGCATAAGACAAATTGTATAGACTTCTTTTATTTTTTATTGGAATATATTTGCTTCACAGTGTTGTGTTAATTTCTACTGTACAGCAAAGTGAATCTGCTATAAATATACCCATATCCCCTCTTTTTTGGATTTCTTTTCCCATTTAAGTCACCGCAGAGCATTGTATAGAGTTCCCTGCTATATAGTAGGTTCTCACGAGTCATCTAATTTGTGCATTGTATCAGAAGACTTTAGATATTATGATTACAGATGAGGAAATCAAGACCAGATAGGTTAAGTGATTTCTTCAAGGTCACACAGTCAGCTGCAGGGCTACGGTTCATTTGACTCACTCATTCTTTCTTTCACTCATTTATTCATTTATGAAATATTCCAGGAGAATCCAAAACTCACAGTGAGCCAGTCACAACCATAAGGAGTTTACAGACAAGTGGAAACATGTTTATACTGACATAATCCCAGTGTTACACATGAGCCTCCCTCCCTCCACAGGTGGGCACTTGGTGCTGAATAATGTCTCTGTATTGAGTGAGTTGGCGACTGGCTACTGCAGTGGGAAGGCAGAACCAGGATTATTTCAAGGTAAAGCTTTCTTTATCTATATGGTGCAAAAATTCCTATAGGAGCTGTGGCCAAGGACTAGCCCAGCTATTCGGGGAAGCCTGTCTCTCTTGGAATGGAGTGGGCTGAAAGACAGAGTGGGATGGGGGTGTGTGGTATTTGGGAGGTTTGCCTGTCCCCGCCTCCAGGTAAGCTGGCCACCACACTGCCACTGAGTTCTGCACTGGCTTTTCTACCCACCCACTCCCAGCATTGGGTCCATGCAGGGAGAAAGCTACATGCCTTATGCAGAAGTAGGACAACTCCCAAGGGGGTGAACAGAGCACAGCAACTTTCCACTCTTTCATTCCACCCTGTCCCTCCCTCCCTACCACTGATTCATCTGCCCCCTCCCCAACCCCACCACCATCTTGTTCAACATTCTAGGGCCGGCTCCCATGCAATTTTCTGACCTTTACTTGCCCATTTCCGAAGATCAGTTCTAAAGAGAATAATCAATTAGGTGAGTCATTGAAAGGATGTGTGTAGCTCTACTTTGTTAATTGCAGCACAAGGATGGGAACAAGGAACAGATAGAAACTGCGATCCCCCTGTTCATTTCTTGTTAGAGGGAATGATTCAAGCCAGATCTCCACAAGTGAGGAAGGCTCACTCAGATTTTACCAGATCCCAGAGTCACTGCCCTTTCCATGGCTCCTCTGCCCTGAGCCACCTCTGACCTCCCAGAGAAGCAAGGAGGTGGGAAGCAGGAGGGGAGCTGTAGAGGGTCCTCTTGCAGATGGTGCCTGAGCACTGACTTGACAAGCAGGATGAGCCAAGGACCCCTGAACCTGCGGAGTGATGAAAGTCCCAGAGTCCCTGGCAGGTTGGTCCAGGAAACCCTGTGTCTCTCCCTGTAGAAGAGGCAGACAGCTTTGGTGGATTATAAAGAGGGCCAGCAGAGGTAATGGAAAGTGCAGCTCAAAGAGAGCCTCAGATAAGCTTTCAGAAAGAGAAAATAATTGTGTGCTAATTGGTCTGTTGACAGAAACCGTCCCTTCAGAAAGCCCTGATGGATCTCAGGTTCATTAGCACATCCAATTTTCCATAAATGCCGGATTGTGCAAAGCCTCATTCGGGTGAGCCTGCTCTCCTCCCCTTGCCCTTCACTCTCTGGCTGCTCCCATCCTACCTGGTGGGGAGGGGGGCTGGCTTGCTGCACAGCTAAGCTCCAGTAAAATGGGCTTCTAACTGTGGCGATAGGGCTGGCCAGAGAAGCACATCTGAGAGTGTGTGGGATTCAAAGAGCTGCAAATTGAATCCCAGGCTGCTACAGGCAGGAATCTGGACAAGTCACTTTAAGGATGCTTATGAGAACAGCTCCCTCTTGCCATCCTGAGGTCTATGCAAAATTGTGTGTGGGTTCTTTTCAGGCAGTTCAGGAGCCTCTCAGACTCCCCGCCAATTCCTTCCTCAGTCTTCAATTAAGTAGAGGGTGAGTCACAACTGGGGTTTCCCAGGTGGCGCTAGTGACAAAGAACCTGCCTGCCAGTGCAGGAGATAGAAGAGGTACAGGTTCAACTCCTGGATGGGGAAGATCCCCTGGAGGAGGACCTAGCAACCAATTTTGATATTCTTGCCTGGAGAATCTCTAGGACACAGGAGCCTGGAAGGTCACAGGCCATAGGGTCTGCAAAGAGTCGGACACAACTGCAGTGACTTAGCATGCACACATGAGCTACAACTACAAAATACGCCCCTGCCCTCTTCTGGGCTTTTATCCCTTCCCAGGAATTACAGATAGGATGAATCTGTGTTCAGCCCTTTCCAGTTTGCAAAGTGTTTTCATGTAAACCATATCATTTGGTGCCACCCAATCCTACAGCAGAGTAAGGGGTGATATTCACCATATGTTATTCACAGTGTGTATCAGCAGGGAGGACAGGGGTGTGCTCACTAATCAGAAGAAGTGTCAGCTATAGGGCCATAGTGAGGTGCAATGATCCCAACGTGCATCAGTCCTCTGGTTATTATTCGAGGAGATCCTGGGGTTCCAGGGAAGGGATAAAGGTGGTTAGAGCGGCACATAGCAGACTACATGAAGATGACTCACCACTGTATGATGGCTAAGTCAGCTGAATCTCAGTCCTGTACAGGTGAGTCAAATAGTTGGTAAATCCAGGTCATGGAGTTTAATAACTAACGTCTCAAGGTCACAGGAATAGTAAATATCAAGGCTGAAACCCAGTCCCTGTCTTCTCACTTGAGGAAGTTCCTCTCCCATTAAACCGGGCAGCCTGCCAGCCCCATCAGGCACTTTAGTGGTTGTCTCACCACACACCCAGCACAGCGAAGAGACCTGGAACTGTATGCGTATGACACTCCCTGCTGCCTAAGCCCGATGTTGCGTGTGGGGAGGTGGAGACAGGCGCAGAAACAGCTGCAGTCTAACGTGACACATCCTGGAACAGAGATGCGTACTGCCCACGGCAAACCTTGCACCAGAGGGGGTGTTCAGTGGGGTCTTGGGCATGTGTTAGATAAACAAAAGGGGGTAGGGTGCCTCTTTCTTGCCGTTAGTGAAAAGAAGTTGCTAACAAAGGGTAGAAAGTAAGAGCACCTCTGCTTAGAGAAACAAGAAACCGGCAGATTGACTCGAGAGTTTTTCCTTCACCAAAGTTGAGCAGGTGGGCAGACCCCCTCACCCCCACCTACCTCCACCCAGAATACTGACTGCGCTGGAAGCCAGCTCATCCCCTGCAAAGGAGCCTTCAGTAGAGGAAGCAGGTGGCAGGGGCTGCAGCACCAGCAGCAGAGTTTGAGCTCGCAAGGGTGTGCTACTGTGGGGGGGTGGGGTGTGGGGGGGTGCTGTCTGGATTTGCAAGTGCTGGGTGTTAAAGCAAAGAAGTGGTCTCCAGTGGGGTACCATTACTATCAGGATGGAATGGTCAGGTCAACCATATGGAGGGAGCAGAGCCATGGGATGGGATGCCAACACCTCCCTTTGCTCCCTAGTCTAGGGTATGCCCTTTAGCAAGGACTGTGGGTTATACTGACAGGTGGAATAAGACACTAAATGCCTTTTTTTTTTCATGGTTCTCTGAACTATATAGCCCATGGGGAGCACCCATGGTGCTCCCAAACAGAAATAACTCCAGGTCAAGTAGCCCAGTGGAAACTGAACAAGTCATCTTCCCACCTGTGACTCAGGAATTCCAAGAATAGGCTTCTGAGGATGGTGGCCCCTCTTTGGAGAAGATGGACAGCGACTCTACTTCTAGGATGTGCATCTACAGGCGTATAACAGACAGGATTTGAGTGCCTGCCCACCTCTCACTGTCACCACAGTCCTTGCTAAAGAGGTGAGTCCGGGAAGCCATGGCTGAGATAACTCCCAGTCTTTGTGCTGGACTAAGGTGAATCCTGAACCAGGTTCCTCTGGGGAATTCAGAACTATGATACTGGCCGGGTGAGGGAAAACTTAAGCAGTGATTATGGAGACTTATGAAATTCAGAGTAACTAAAGCACCTACTATGTACCAGGAGGAGAAGGCAATGGCAGCCCACTCCAGTACTCTTGCCTGGCAAATCCCATGGACCGAAGAGCCTGGTGGGCTGCAGTCCATGGGGTCGCTAAGAGTCGGACACGACTGAGTGACTTCACTTTCACTTTTCACTTTCATGCATTGGAGAAGGAAATGGCAACCCACTCCAGTGTTCTTGCCTGGAGAATCCCAGGGACAGCGGAGCCTGGTGGGCTGCTGTCTATGGGGTCGCACAGAGTCGGACACGACTGAAGCAACTTAGCAGCAACAGCAGCAGCATGATGGGAAATGGGCTTTCCTGGTGGCTCAGTGGTAAAGAATCCACCAGCCAATGCAGGAGATGCGGGTTTGAGCCTGGGTTGGGAAGATCCCCTTGGAGAGGGAAATGGTAACCCACTCCAGTATTCTTGCCTGGAGAATCCCAGGGACAGCGGAGCCTGGTGGGCTGCCGTCTATGGGGTTGCACAGAGTCGGACACGACTGAAGCAACTTAGCAGCATGTACCAGGAACTGAGACTGCTACAGTGAACAAGAGAGGGCTCTTTGTCCTGATGGCACTGGCTGAGACAAAACAGAAAGATAACGTTCAGCCAGGTCCAGCTTCAGAGCAAGAAAAAGCTAAATGCAGGCCGAAGTCCGTGGCATACAGAAAGTCTAGAATGAACAGAGGAAAGAACTTGAACTAGAGAAGCAGGAAGGTGAAGCAGGTAGAGATGAAAATGTAGAGATGTATTACAACAAGAAACAGAGCATCTTGGGAGTGTTACTGTCCTTTTACTATGCCCATGGGTCTACACTGGATCCAGTGTCTTGTTTTTAAGAGCTCTGTTATCCTTCACCAGAATCCTCTTAGCAGACAATCCTGACATTCAAGCTACCTTTTTCTTTCAACTTAACATGCTCACATGCAGTTGCACACACACTGAGCCCAACGTTTGTGATAAGTGGGGTCCGTGACTCATTCACCCAACGAACCTTGACTCATGACCCATAATGTGGCAAGCTCTGTACTCCTACTGGGAACCAAAGATGCCTAAGACCCAGTCCCTCCCATTAGGACCTCAGAGTCTCAGAGGTCCTCTTGTTAATGAGCACTCAGTTCAAATGACAATCCCTATAAAGGAGGCATGCTTGAAATACCGAAGAGGGGCATTTAACTACCTTGGCAGTCAGGAATGGCTTCATGAAAGAGTTACCTTTTTGAGCCAAACAAAGAAGGGGTAGGAAGAGCCACTCAGGTAAACAGACAACGATTGCAAGCAAAAAAGAGCAGGTGCTGGGGAAGGGAGACACAAGAAAATGGTATAAATGGTAAGTGAAGGGTTGTGACAGGGGCCAGCGCAGGGGGGGAAGCAAGGGTTGAGAAGAGTGTAAAAGGATTGCTTGGAGCTAAAACTAAGAAGACAACAGGCACAGTAGGTCTTCAATTGCCTTCCCATCTTGTTAAGCAGAAGAATTATTCCTTTTCAAGGTCCAGTTGCTCATGCTGTCTATATATTTTCTTATTAGATCTTCCCAGAAATCCTTCACAGTAGAAATTATTCTGATTGTTCAATGATTTTAGAAGGAACTAATTGGAGCTCAGAGAAGTTTGGTAAGTTGTTCAAAGCCTTGCCATGAGCTGAGCTCAGACTCTTGGGTTCTTTCCCATGCATCACACTACCTCCCTGAATGGGAGATGAGCCATACCCCATGTATAGTCAGGAACCACTGAAGGAGTTTAAGCAGTGGAATGATATGATTTGTACTCATGCAAGCAGCATAGATGATGAATCAGGGAGCAGAATGGAGAATGAGGATGGGAAGACTAATTATGCAAGAAAATCAGGTAAGAGTTGATGACATTCTGAATGGCCATGAGCACAGAGAGGAGGCAATAAGTGAGCTGAAGACATGACATGCAAGGGAGTGATTCTAGTGATGGATCTAGGGATCTAAGATGGACAACGAGGCCCTGGAGGAATGATAGAGAAAAGTTGGTCAGGTCAAAGGCTAGAAAGGGACATTAATGGGACCATGGGGTTATTCATCCAGGTCTACCTTTCATGAATGGATAAGGCCAATTCTTCTTCAACTTTAACACAGCCCACTAGAGGGTTGGAGAGGGGGCTTCTACATAGCTCTGTCTTCTTAGTAAAACCCACTCCATGCTGTTACAGTCCTTCTTTTATCAGTTTAAGCTGAGACACCAGCCTCCAAAATGTACCCCAAGTCTGCCTGAACATCTGTCTTCCTCCTCTCTCAGACTCTCACCCCAGACCCTGGACATCCCCCAACCTGACCCCTCCTCTCCACTTATGCTCCACCATGCCCTCTGAATCTCATGATCAGTCCTGGCAAGAACATCTATAACCTCAATCTATTCTCAGGAGTCCTCCTCACCTTTTTGTCCTAAGCACAACTTGGCAGCTTCTGAGGACATGTCTCCCCCACAGTCTTCTCTAGGACCAATGGTCCTCCTTCCTCTCTAACCTCTGGCCCCTCTGAGGTCAGAACCCTCAGGACTATCATTCACTACACCTCCATATCACAATCTATTTTTCTTGTTACTCCCTCTCCCTCACTAAGGATTTTCAGAGTTTAGCTTGCTTATCACCATCTTTCTTACCACAAACAGATCTGAATCATTCCTGATGACTTCAGCATCCATGTAGGTGATCCTTTAATACCCTGCCCTCCCCACCTCCTCATCTTGTCCTCCAGTGAACCCCATCTTGGCCTCCCATGCCTATGGTCATGCCCCAGAACCTGACCCTCTGTAACTGCTATATTAAACATCACACACTTGTACCTCCTCTAGTCTCTTCCCTGTAACAAGTCATCAAACCTATTTAGACTTCCAATCTTTTGACCTAGTCAACTTTTCACTTTCTATCATCCCCTAATGGTTTCAAATCCCTTGATCCATCACTATAATCACTCTTTCTATATACTTTCAACTCTCTTGCCTATTTTTCCTTTCATCTTGTACACATACACACACACACACATATCTTGGTTTAATTCAACTCTCCATCTATCTCATGCTTGTCTGAACATGAAGGGCTGAATATAGCTGAAAAAACTCACAACTCTGCTGATTGGCCTCATGTAACAATTATGACCATGGGCCTCAAATGGGCCTTTTGTGCCCCTCGACAATTCACTCCATTTATCTAGTCAATTGATAACCTTAACTCTCTGAAAAACCATTTCATACATTCTTTTCTCAGCAATTCCTTCTTCCATTTAGCCACGGACTTTGCTTGTTTCATCAAGGAAATGGAATAAATCAGAAGAGGATACCGGTATCCCCCACCGTCACAGCTGTCCTCTCACTGCGTGTGTGCTGTGTGCTCTGTACTGCCTCGTGCTACAAGGGATGCAGTGTCTGTGCTCCTATGTGAGGCCTGCCACGCCACTCCTGCCTGGAGTAACCACCTCTCTCACCTCCTCAATTGCTTCTGCAGTCATCTCCCGTCTCTCCTGCACCATGATTTCCCCCCTCTCTACTGAGTCATTGTAATTAACATACCAATATCTTGGAATATCTCCCATTTTTAAAACAAAAACACAAGCTCCCTTGATCCCACATCACTCTCCAGCCATCACCTATTTTTCTATTTGCCTTTATAGCAAAACTTTTCAAGGACTGTCTCCACGATTCTAATGCTCACTCCACTCTCTCTATTGAACCTTTTCTACTCAGCCTTTTATACCTTTCATGCCACTGAAACTACTCTTATTTAGGTTACCAGTTACCTCCACATTGCCAAGTTGAAGGTCATATTCACAATCTGACTGCTTAAGTTGCCTGCTCCTTCTTTTGGAAAGCCCTTTCTTCACATGGCTTTGTAATCCAACTTTGGTTCTCCTCTTACCTTTATGCTCTGTCTCAGCTTCCTTTGTTGAATCCTCCTCATTTGGCCCATTGCTGAAAACTGATGTACTTCATGATCCAAAGCCCTAGGTCCAGTTTATCAGCAGCATTCAGTCCTCAAGTGATCTCACTTCATCCTTTCCTATAGTTTTAAATGCCACCTACACATGTGGATATATTTGCATGCCAAACTTACATCTCCAATATCGACCTCTCTCTTGAAATCCTGGTGTGTATAGCTGATCGCCTGTTAGATATCTAATAGGAATGTCAAATCCAGTGTGTCTAAAACTGAACTCTTGATTCCTCATTTCTTTCAGATCGGCACCTCGCCCCAGTGTTATCTCAGTTAATGAAATCACTGTTCATCATGTTACTCAGGCCAAAAATCGTGTGGTTAATCTTGACTCCTTTCTTCCAGTTTCTTACCTGGATAGGCTCTACCATCAAGTATAACCTGAACCTGGGAGCTTCACATCAGCACTATTGCACCAACTTCATCCAAGTCACTGTTGTTCATCTTGGCCAGTGCAGTAACGGGTCCACTGGGCTCCAGGAACCCCCTTCTGTCATCAGCAATGCCCTCATGGTCTGGCCCCTGCAACCACTGTTGCCTCATCTGCCTCTTCACTCTGACTCCACTCCAGCCACACTACCGGTGCTCCTGGATCATACCAAGCACACTCCCACTTAGGGCAGTTGCACTCCCTCCCTGCTCTGTCTTGAATGCAGTCACCCAAGACACCCTTGTGACTCACGCCCTCGCTTCACTGATACCTCTGATCTGGTCTTCCCTAAAGTACCATGTTCCCATCACCCTCTATACTCGTCCCCGACTTTGTGTCTTTCTACCAATAAACTCACTTTTGGATTCTCAGTGTACCCAGAAGAGTGCCTGACACATAACAGGTGTTCAGTAAGGTTGAATTGGCATAGGCACATTGCTGTATGTAAAACAGATAGCCAAAGAGGACCAACTGTATAGCACAAGGAGCTCTACTCAATACTCTGTAATAACTTATATGGGAAAAGGATCTGAAAAAGAATAGATATATGAATGTGTATAACTAAATCACTTTGCTGTACACCTGAAACTAACACAACATTGTGAATCAACTATAATATAAAATTTAAAAAATTTTGAATACTTATTGAATGAATGAATGAACGAACAAAACTTCCTTGTGAATCTTGGGTGGGATAAAAGCAGAGTATAAGACTGATTCTGAACAGCCTCACTCTATGTTTAGAAGTAGAATCTCCAGTGATCCCAAGTATCATCACTACTCTTCTCCTCCCTTATACAACATGAACTGTCCTAGAAATCTTCTAGAGAACATGGGATGGACGTTACAGTTATTTAAATCATAGGAAGTATTGAGCTTTTCAAATATACATGAAATCCCATCACTCCTCTGCTTGTTTTCTACTGTGCTTTGACTTATATTAAAAGTCTTATCCCAGCCATGTGAGCCGGCTCCAGCCTACCTCTGAACGTCATCTTGCACCAGCATCTTTCTTGCTCACCTCTCTGGAGTCACAGCAGTCCTGGGTTTCACCATGGTTCCTGCCTCAGCACCTTAGCACTTACCATTCCCTCCTCCTGAACACCCTTCCCTCAGATCTACACACAGCTGGCTTCTAAGGATTCAGACCCCAGTCTAAACCCCAAGTGCCTTCCCCTGCCCCTCTCGCCTCAGAAGTCTGCACCTATGACCCCGTTTTCCCCTTACATCATAACCTGGAGTGACTTTGCTGACTTTTACAAGTTTATTATGTTCATTCCCCGACTATAATGTGACCTCTGGAAAGCAGTGGCCCTGGTTGCCTTTCGCTGAGGTTCCCTCAGTGGGAGCCTGCCTTAGGGAAGATGCCATGTGGCTCTTTGCTGCAGAAGGAAGCGCCTGCCCAGGCTTTAGGGCTGGTTTAGGGCTGTGCCCACATCAGAAAGCTGCTTTCCCACTACCCTCAGTCAGGCCTGGCTGACGTAGAGCTGGCAAAGACCCAGGCTTCCGCCTGGTGTCTCTGCCTGCCTGTCTCTGCCTGCCTCCCCCAGGACCTCTCAGGCCCTTACCTTGATGGCCCCCGTGGCTATCTGGATGTGGTGCAGCCGCCGCAGGGTGCTCTCTCTGTCGATGAAGTAGGAGGCTGCCAGCTGGTGCAGGGTCTCCAAGGACACGGCGGAGCTGTTCCCACTGCCCCCGATCACAGAGGCACTTCCTGCCGTCTCCGACTTCCGGCTCAGTTTCCGCTTGTCCACAAAGATGGTCAGGGACTCTTCTCCTACAGCAAACAACATGGGTGTCCTGGTGAGGACCCCAGCTCCCCAAGCCCCTACCCGTAAGAACATGAAACCCTCAGACTGAGCCTTACTGTGGCCCCTGCTGACAGCCTTTTCCCATCCCTACCATGCTCGGAGCACTCTCATCAAACTGCACCACAGCAGAAGGACATCACTGCATGAGAGGCCAGCCTCCTCCTCCTCACTTCTGTAATCTCCCAAAGCTCATCCCCCGCCCCTCCAGCTTATCCATTTAACATCCTTTATTGATCTCTGTCTCAGGCAATCTACCTCTATGGGGAAGATAAAATTCTCTCTCTCAAGTTGTTTATAAAGAATCACCGTGGATATTTCTGCTCCCTAAGAAAGGGCAAAAGCCTTGAAGCTCAACCTCCCTTTTCCCCCTCAAACGCTCAGCACCTACGACATGTCAGCAGCTGGCCTGAACCCTTGGCGTGTTCCTTTGTAGTCCATAAGACAGTGAGCTAAATGTTATAATAAAGCCTGCTTTCTTCTTTCCAGGACAGAGAGAACTCTGCCTCTTTCCAGCTCTCAATTCTGCTCTGGGTCCTAGCCAGAGGTTGTACCACCCCACCTTTGCCTCCATCCAGCCCGGAATCATTGGAATCTGTTTGGCTGGTTACCAGTCTCTACAGAGTGGTAGCAGAGAGATCAGGAACTTAATGAACATTTACTTTTTTGCCTATGTGTCTGGGCTTCCCTGGTGGCTCAGGCGGTAAAGAGTCTACCTGCAATGCAGGAGTGCGTGGGTGCTAAGTCACTTCAGTCGCGTCCAACTCTGTGTGACCCTGTGGACAGTAGCCAGCCAGGCTCCTCTGTCCCTGGACAAGAATAATGGAGTGGGTTGCCATTTCCTCCTCCAGGGGATCTTCCCCACCAGGGATTGAACCCAGGTTTCTTATGTCTCCTGCATTGGCAGGCTGGTTCTTTACCACTAGTGCCGCCTAGGCTGCCATGAAGGCGACACAGGTTCAATTCCTGGGTTGGGAAGATCCCCTGGAGGAGGAAATGGCTACTCATTCCAGTATTCTTGCCTGGAGAATGCCATGGACAGAGGAGCTTGGCAGGCTACAGTCCATGGAGTCACAAAGCACTGGACATGACTGAGTGGACATACTACTGTAGCCACAGCCAATATTAGGATATGGAGAAACTTCAGGGTTAGATGGCTCAGTCAAAAGAAAACTGGGAGCGCCCCCTGCTGGCAAGTTCTTAGTAAACGTCTGTCCCCCATCCTCCTTACGCTACAACCCCCTCCCCAAGAGGATGATTATAAGCAAAGAGCAATGTTCTGGCAATGAAATTGGATGTCAAGAGATTACACTGTTGACAAATGCACCAGAAGGAGAACATTTCCCAGTAAAAAAAAAAAAATGATGGGGAACACATGTATACCTGTGGTGGATTCATTTTGATATTTGGCAAAACTAATACAATTATGTAAAGTTTAAAAATAAAATAAAATTAATTTAAAAAATTAAAAAAAAAAGGATGTGCCGACACTTAGATGTGTAGTGTAAACAGTTGCTTCTTGATTCACTTTTTCTTAAAAATATTCTGATTAGGTTTTTTAAAAAAAAAGAAAAAAAAAAAAAGGAAGAATAAAAGATCCAGGAAAAGTATTGAAGCTGTAGTCAATAGGTGTTAGAAAGCTATTTCCAATGGTCTGGCAACCAGCGAGTGTAGGATGGTAGGATCAAGGTACTGCTTACCTCCGAGGGTGGCAGAAAGTAGGAAGTGAGTGCCATACTTTTTGATCAGGCTTTCGGTGACCTGTTGCAGGTTGGGTCTCCTTCCCAGGAGGCGTATGTTCCGGATAAACTCTGGGGCAAGAGGCAGTGGTAAACTAAAGAAGTCCTTCCTTTCCAGAGCCAGGTTGTTCACTTTCCAACGTGCAAACTCCCTGGAGGGAAAGACAAGGGAAAGTTCATTGTATTCTGGGACAAGAGGAATAAAGTTGGGAGCAGGCGCGGTTCTTTCTTCACTCGCACAGCCTCATCTGCTCTCAGCACACATCTCTGCAGATGCAGGCACCAGTGCCTAAAAGAGGCCCTCTGGCGTCTCATTCCCAGGTGGTAAGAAATCCCTATCCCAGTTGACCTCCCAGAATATGCTCCCACCCGGCCTTCTCATTGGAGAGTGGCTTCCCTTCTCCTGAAGGCAGTCATGGTAGTAGTGTGTAGTAGGGGAAAAACAAACAATGAAAATATTGGAAGTGGTTTTCAGAAATAGGAAAATGAAAGAAAGTGTAGTCACTTAGTCATGTCCGACTCTTTGCAACCCCATGGACTGTAGCCCACCAGGCTCCTCTGTCCTTGGGGTTCTCCAGGCAAATATACTAGAATGGGTTGCCATTCCCTTCTCCAGGGGATCTTCCCAACCCAGGGATCGAGCCCAGGTCTCCTGCACTGCAGGCAGATTCTTTACCATCTGAGCCACCAGAGAAGCAGAAATAAGACCTAGTCACAATTGCAACTCAGTGGATGAGTCACTTCACGACCTCTGTTACCCATTTTTGAAGTCAGAAGATTGGTTTAGAACAATAGTTCTTAAACTTTTCGGTCTCAAGATACTACCACACTCTTAAAAATGAAGAGCCCCCTGTATTCATGTGGCTTATATCTAATGATAATTACAACTTTAGAAATTTAAACTGAGAAATTTAAATCCACTTTTTCCTTATAACAGGAATAAAGCCATTACAAGCAACATAAATAACATATTTGTGTGACAATCACTGTATGTTCTAAAGCAAAACAGATTTAGTAAGAAGAATGGCATTTTCTTTGCCTTTTGGCAAATCTCTTGAGTTTCTGGCTTAGCAGAAGAGAGCTGCATTCTTGTATTCTGTGTTCAATCTGTTGTGATAATTGTGAATATTCTTCTTTGGGACCACACTACACTCAACAAGCATACTTTCTTAAAGGTTAATTACTGTGTGGACTCTGAAACAATACCAATAAATTTTTCATACTCAGTTACATTAAAATCCAGTGTTCTATATTGCACTTCGAATGCATCTTTTTACTCTGTGATTTTGAAACATCATATACTGGTCATCCATCTGCAAAATATAGGACCATTGAGTTATTCAGATCTTCCATATTTTGACTTTTATTATATAATATCAAAACATCATATTTGTTAATATCACCACAAATCTCATCAAAAAGGTCCTTAAATATTGGAAAGCTGTCAAGCTTATGATGACAAATACAAGTTTTCCAAAATTCTAATTTTCATTTGAAAGCTTACATTTTATCACTGGTAATAAATACTGCCCGTTGTTTCCCTTAAAGAAGCAGGCTTGCTTCATTCTTTTATTTATTTATTTTTGAGAAACTGTCTGCCAAACACTACAATCTGAATAACCATAGTTTGTCTTTTGGTTGTTCAAGAAAATTTAAGTCGTTCCATGAAAAAAATGGCTATTTCAACTCAACTCAATCAGAAAACTATTTTTCTCTGAGACCACCATTCTTCAGTAACCTCAAACATGCCTTTATGTGTACTTTTCACTTTATCATACAAAATATTAAAAAGACATGAGCTCATGGTCAAGATCCAATAAAAATAGATTTTACTGCTTCAGAGGCATTCGTGAAGCTAACACGCATGTATATGTGTATGCATTTTGGTTCAAGTATGTAATGATGACTATATGACTACCAGCATCATTGAGTGAGACTGCCCTTATTCAATTTAAGATGCCAGCAGTTTCATTCACCATTACTTTTGCACATTTACTGCAATGTCAACATGGACATCTTGAAAGGAACTAAGGGGATATGCATTTTAAGAACCTTTATACTAAATGATGGCAAAGTTCCTTTCTAGTCCCATCTGGAATGTTAATATTCATGCTTTTCTCCTCACTGAAATATTTGTATTTTAAAGGATGAAATTTAAATGAATATATCCACTAGTAAAAAGAAAAAAAAAAAAGGGAGTTTTTTCCATTGTCTCCCAAATTATAGTAGAAAGGATCAGCTCCACTGCCTTAGAAAACCACAACATGTAAATAAAGTCTTAACATTCTCACTCAACTCTGCTCTTTATAATAGTGCCAAACCTTGGTCTAACCTTCCCTCCAAATCTATGAAGCAAAAATGACAAGGCCACAGAAAAAAATAATTCAGAATAAATAAATAAAGAGCATGTCCACTGGAGACTATAGAATCCTATCTAATTCCAGAAACTAAGAGAGGCGGCATGTTCCAAACATTACCAGAGAAATAAAGGAAAAGAGATGACTAATAATTCATGGGTTCCCACAAAACCTTTTACAATCCCCATTGTGTGGTTTTATTTATCTAAGCAGACAAGTTCATAATAATGCATTATCATTTATTTCCTTTGTGTGGGAAATGCTAAACTTTAATTAAAGTAGGGTATTTGTGAAAAGTATTTTCTATCTCAAATCCCACTGCAGCATAATGAACAGTTGCTTGGTTTCACTTCTTACTGGCTGGACAGCCAATCAAACACATAGAGGAGCTTACTAAAAAAACAAAAACAAAACAAGACCCAGCCATGTTCTGCACACCAGACTCACTTCAGCTTTAAGGACACATATTGAAAGTGGGGCTTCCCTGGTGGCTTAGACAGTAAAGAATCTTCCTGCAATGCAGGAGATCTGGGCTCCATCCCTGAGTGGGGAAGATCCACTGGAGGAGGAAATGGCAATCTACTCCAGTATTCTTGCCTGGAGAATCCCATGGATGGAGGAGCCTGGCAGGCTGCAATCCATGGGGTCACAGAGAGTCAGACACGACTACACACACACAAGGACTATACTGAAAGTGAAGGGATGATCAAAGATATCCCATGCAAATGGAAACTAAAAGAAAGCTGGGGTAGCTTATTTAAAAAAAAATAGGTGTAAAGTCAAAGACTATAATAAGAGACAAAGAAAGTCATTACATAATGATAAAGAGATCGATTCATCAAGAAAATATAACATTTATAAATATTTATGCACCCAACATAGAAGCATCTAAATATGGAAAGCAAATAATAATAGATCTGAAAGGAAAAATAGACAGCAATGCAATAATAGAAGGCAACTTCAGTACCCCACTTTCAAAAATGGAAAGATCATCCAGACAGAAATCAGCAAGTAAACACTGGACTTAAACTACATGTTAGACTAAGTGGACATAACAGATATTTATTTATAGAATATCCCATTCATCAGCAGAATATATTTCTCAAACACACATGGATCATTCTCCAGGATAGCGCATATATTAAGCCACTAAACAAACCTTCATAAATTGAAGAAGACTAAAATCATATCACACATCTTCTCTGACCATAATGGTATGAACTTAGAAATCAATTACCAAAAGAAAAATGGAAAATTCAAATTCACTAATGCATAGAGATTAAACAGCAGGGTCCCAAACAACCAGTGAATCAAAGAATATATCAAAAAAATAAAATCTTGAGACAAATGAAAATGGAAACACAAATGCAAAAACCTGTGGGAAGTAGTAAGGGCAGTTTTAAGAGGAAAATTTATAGCAATAAATACCTACATTAAGAAAAAATAAAGACCTTAAATAAACAATCTAACTTTATACCACAAGGCACCAGAAAAAAAGAACAAACTAAGCCCAATGTTAGTAGAAGAAAGAAAATAACAAGATCAGAGTGGAAATGAATGACATAGTAACTAAGAAGACAACAGAAAAGACCAATGAAACTTAGACTATTTTTTGAAAGGTTAAATAGACAAATTGTTAACTAGACTAAATGAAGGCAGAACCAAAAAAAGACTCAGATTAGAAATGAAAGAAGAGACATTAAAAATGACACCACACAAAGGATAAAAGACTACTACAGAAATTAGGCAACCTAGAAGGGATAGATAAATCTACCAATACAGAATCATTAAGAAATAGAAAACCCTAACAGTCAAATTACTAATAAAACCAAAAACAAAATTCCCAATGCACAAAAGTACAGGACCAGATGGCTTCAATAGCAAACTCTACCAAACATTTAGAGAAGAATTAACCTGATCCTTCTCAAACTCTTTCAGGCAAATAGAAGAGATGGGAAATTTCATACTCATTTTATTAGGCCACCTTTATCCTGATACCAAAACCAGACAAGGACATTATAAGAAAAGAAAATAGCAGGCCAATATCCCCAATAAACATAGATGCAAAAAATTCTCAACAAAATGTTAGCAAACTGAATTCAATAGTACATTAAAAGGATAAAACACCTTAATCAAATGGGATTTATTCCAAAGATGCAAGGATCAATATGATACACCATATTAACAAAACAAAGGATAAAAATCATATGATTATCTCCATAGATGTAGAAAAAGCATGTGACAAAATTCAACATTCATTTGTGATAAAAATTCTCAGCAAAGTGGGTACAGAGGGAACAAGTGCAAGCCTGCATGCTTAGTGACTCAGTCGTGTCTGACTTCATGACTCCGCAGACTGCAGCCCACCAAACTCCTCTGTCCACAGGATTCTCCAGACAATAATACTGGAGTGGCTTGCCATTTCCTCCTCTAGGGGATCTTCCCAGCCCAGGGATAAAAGCCAGGTCTCCTGCTTTGCAGGTGGATTCTTTACCATCTGAGCTACCAGGAAAGCCTCAACATTATAATGGCCATCAATGACAAGCCCACAGATAATATCATATTCAATGATGAAAAGCTGAAAGCTTTTTCTCTAGCATCAGAAATAACACAACATTGTCCATTCTCTTCACTTTTATCCAAGATAGTACTGTAAGCACTATCAAGAAATAACAGGCAAGAAATAAGTCACTCAAATCGGAAAGAAATAAGTAAAATTGTCTCTACTGGTAGATGGCATAATATTATACATAGAAAACCCTAAAAACTTCACCCAAAACTGTTAGAACTAATAAATTCAATAAAGATGAAGGATACAAAAATATACAAATACAGTTGGATTTCTATAAACTAATGGTGAAATATCAGAGAAATTAAGGAAACAATCCCCATTTACATTTGCATTAAAAAGAATAAAATACCTAGGAATAAATTAAATGAAGGAGGTAAAATATTCAAACACTGCAAACTGTAAGTCACTGATGAAAGAAATTAAGAAGACACAAATACATAGGAAAATATTCCATGTTCACGCATTGGAAAAATCAGTATTGTTAAAATGCCCATACGACCCAAAGCAATTGCAATCCCTATGAAAATTCCAATGGTATTTTTTACTACTTTCTACCAAAGTAGAAAAGACAATCCTAAAATTAGTATGGAACCCCCAAATACTATGACCAGCCACAGCAACCCTGAGTAAGAGGACAAAACTGGAAGTATCACACTTCTTGTTTCAAATTATACTACAAAGCTATAGTAGTCAAAACAGTATGATATTGACATTAAAAAATAGACACAATTGATTGAAGGAACAAAACAGAGCGCCTAGAAATAAACCCACACATGTAAGGGGCCAAAAATATTCAACGGAGAAAAGATAGTCTTCTTTGAGATAATGGGAATGATAACTGGAAAATTGGATAACTATATGCTAACAAATTAAACTGGACCCCTAAATTACATTATACATAAAATCAATTCAAAATGGATTACAGAATTGAACTTAAAACTGGATACTATAAAACTCTTAGAAGAAAACCTAGGCAATAAGCTCGTTGACATGAATCTTGGTGATGTTGTTTGTTTCTGGCACCAAACAATTGTCCCTGATTTGTTAAAGACCACATTTAGATGTTATTAAATAACAAAGAATTTCTATCCTATCAATTTCTATTCTATTAAATTGTTAGAGGGTGAAAAACACAAGGACTCTTCTATTTTCCACAGTTTCTTACAGTGGTGAAATACCCTCACTGAAAGGTAAAACCATCTTAAAAAAGAGGTGGCTCCCACTTTAATTAAATCTAGTAAATAAAAACTGGTGGTCACATTGCTTACTCAGTGCACTTCATTCAAGACTGCTGACTAGTATCTCCTTCAAGAAACTTGCCCTGACTACCCCATCCAAAAGGGCATCCCCATCACTCACTCTCTGTCTCTATGCTTTATAAATCTTTTTAGCACTTATCACTAGCTGAAACAATACATATTTTCAATTCTCTTTCTCTCCCACTAGAACATAAATTCTGTGAGGGCAGGAATGATTCTGTCTTATCCAGCAGCAATAAAATAATGCTAGATATTCCAAAACAGAACAACAGTAGATATTCAGTAGATGTTGTTGAATGATTCTCTCATTTATTTTGTTTATTTAAAATAAACAATCATTTATGTCACAGCTCTCCTAATCCTCTAGTTGTTTGCAAATTATTGACAACTTGATAAAAGAACTTACAGGATGAGAATACATAGAAGCAAAAAGCACTTAATGATTGACGTGAAATAAAAGTAAAGCATTCTAAATGTGTATGCATATCAAAGGGGAAATTAAATTTGACTTATAAAAATGTAACTTAAGGGCATACTTCTGTGACTTCTTATATATAAATCAAGGCACTGATATTTTCTTACGCTTTGGTAAACTGAGTCTGGGTCGTCTTCCATCGTTGTCAGTGGACATGGGCAACTTCCGATGACTGTCCACAGTCCACACACACAAGTCCAGTGAGTACAGAGCGCCCATTCGGACTCGGCTGTGCTTTACACTCAGTGTTAATGATCTCGAGCTCCAACCCTCTATACTGTGTCTAACAACAATTTTTGCCACACTCACAGAGTTAAAGATCCCCAAAGAGGCAATGATCCTGAAGTCTTGTACTTTTCCTTAGTCTTAACCTTCTGTTGTCCAACATGAGACTTGACGTATTTTATTGTATCACGTATTTTATCCAAACCAAACCAAAGATCTGACTGTATCTTACGTAAGTTGAATATACTGAAGTTCAGAAAACTTAGTCAGTTGCCTGATGTCACAGGACTACCAAGAGGGAAACTGGGGCTGTTAGAAGAAGCATTTGAGTACGATTCGCCAATCGTTCTCCTGTCGTTGTGTACACTCACAATTCTCTGTATGTTTTGAACTGGGATCAATGAATGAGGCTTCTCAGGCCTGAGGAGACAAGCACAGGTAGTTCTGCCGCCCCAGACCCTGCCCAACTGCCCCAAGGGCTGAGGGCATCAATACATGGACACACCTGTCCATGATGCATTTGTAGCAGCACACATGCCAGCCTGCACAGAAGCTGAGACCCTCTCTTCCATTCCTCTTGCATCACAAGAAAACCATGAATTAGTTTCCCAAAAGCAATATAACCATTTGGCGTTAGAACCAGAACAAAATCTAGTGTCCTAACCCTCTCTCAGAGCTATTAACAGCAACTATGATTATGACGACAATCATAACAAGGAGACCCAGAGAAGTTAATAACTTGCAAAAAATCACACAGTAAGTGGCAGAGCTGAGATCAAAACCCAGGTCAATACCATACTGCTGTTTCTATAACACAGTTTTCCTTTGTGTACTTTCAATTAAGTGTATTTTACTTTATGCTAATTCCTTTTAAGTGTTTACTGTCTTTTAACAAAATATTTTCATTGCCCAGAACACTTACTTCCTTTTATTACCTAAACAGAATGTACTATATATCCAAAGCATAGTGCGAGGCATACGCCAAAGCAAAACCCTCTTTGGACAAAGGTAGTTTCAAGACACCCATTTGTGGGAGGAAAATTGAGACCTAGGAAAAAAAAAAAAAATCAAGTCCATGCACCGGGTACCATGCAAGGAATCAGAGATGAAGGCCTGAATCCGGTGCCTATGCCTGCTCTGGAAATCATAACACAGAATAACAAACGACTTAGAAAATGAATGATACTGTCTTAGGAAGCTTTTTATGAGCCAATAATAAAAAAAATAATGGTTAACATTTAATGAATTCTTAGCATGTGCCAGGCATTCCAAGTATCTTGCAAGTATTAACCAACATAATAGTCAAAATAGTCAATATAATATTGAAAATATTCAATATAATATTCAAAAGACCCCTATAAGTAATAAAATATAATTATCCTCATTTTACAGACAAGGAAATTGAGGCACAGATAATTTGCCCAGTAGGTAATACCCAAAGTCAGGAATTAAACACAGGCTGCCTGGCCCCAAGATCCACAGTATTCACCAAGATGTTATACCACCTCCCCTGCGAAACTCAAAGGGGCAGTTGTCATTTTGTGAGTGGAAGCACACGTGTGCAGGCAGGTACGCTGTGCGTGTGTAAGTGGTAGGAGCATGTCACTGGAGAAAAATACTCTCCCCAAACAAAAACCTCCTCCATAAACTGGTAGGGCACCGAATCAGAAATAAGCATCAGGCTTCTGCTGGTGGCAAGAAGGTTCGGGCTGCGAGGGCACCCAGCGGTTTTCCCTTCTACTTCACTAAATTTCCTGCCTGCCCTTTGGGGCCCTTCACTGAATCAAAATAATGGAGAAAACATCTGTGAATGGAGTTTGAGCCAAAGTGGTAGAAATTGTGCTTACAGAACTTATTAACCTGGTTCCTTCCAGCATCTGAAAACCTCAGAAGGCAATACTGGAAGGCAGCCTGAGCTATTCAAAGAGTAAATGTTCATTTCCAATTTTTCATTTAGTAGTGGGTTTTTTTTTTCATAATAAAATAATCAAGGCTCTTTTTTTCCCTAGGAAAAGGATGTTTTCTATATATCAATTACATTAACACATACTACTTCAATTAAGCCATCATCTTTGTTTCAATTAAGACATCAAGTAAATTTCCATTTCAATTAAGCCATTTCTCCTAAAATCTTCTCCTACTGTGACTGTTTCACAGTCAACAGTATGTGAAAGCAAACATTTTAAGCACTAGGGAGGCCCATTTGGAAAGGACCCTTAAAGCAGCAAAGGGTGAAATCAAGGGCAACCAGAGCTCTCCAGTGTGGACTCTGCCTGCAAAGGTGTTCATCCAGCACTTCAAAAAGGTGCTGGAATTAACAGAAGTTTAGGCCATTTGCTATTGCATTTTAAATTAGCCTAGTGAATCACACTTATTTCTGTCAAAGGATTTAGCATACCCATACAATCATTAATAACCAAAACAAAGTTTAGGGAAGATATGATCGAGACTGGGCTTCCGAGGTGGCACTGGTGGTAAAGAGAGTGCAAAGTCGCTCAGTCGTGTCCGACTCTTTGCGACCCCATGGACTGTAGCCCACCAGGCTCCTCTGTCTGTGGAAATTTTCAGGCAAGAGTACTGGAGTGGGTTGCCATTTCCTTCTCCAAAAGTGGTAAAGAACCCGCCTGCCAATGCAGGAGACATGAGACTCGGATTCCACCCCTCGGTTGGGAAGATCCCCTGGAGGAGGGCGTGGCAACCACTCCAGTATTCTTGCCTGGAGAACCCCTTGGACAGAGGAGCCTGGCAGGCTACAGTCCATAGGATCGCACAGTCAGACACAACTGAAGTGACCTAGCAGAAGTGATTGTAGTTATCTTTGCCTCAAACTGCTTAACACTACTGGTCCAGATTGCCAATACATGATGCTTCTGCTTATACATGAGTTGAGGGGTTTTTCTGGGATCCAAAGGGGCCTGTGACAGGAGAGCTAAACCGGCAGCCGAGTGCCAAGCCTCAGGCGATGGGAGCTTCAGCAGGGCCTGGGGAGCAGGCCAGCTCTGGATCTGAAGAAAAAGGGCCTCCGATTAGAAGACTAAATGGCTACAAGGTGTTCCCAGTTTGAAAACTGTAAATGAAAAGGGGTGCCCCCATGTCACAGCTACCGACACGCGTGTCACCCTCCCCCGAAATACTATGTTCCTCTGTCACACACAAGGTCAACAAGAACTGCTTGCAGAGTCCTGTACTCTTAGTCATGAAAGAGGCAAAGAGCACAGCTGGTGGCTTCCATCCAGGTGAGATTTCCAGCAGCAATGTGCTGAAGAACCACTTTTTGGGCTTGTAAACTGAGAATCTGAGAATCTCTTATATATTGAGAATATCAATCCAGCCCCTTTGAAGAGTCATGATCCATGAGCTTCCCTCCCTATGAAACCTTAAGGGAGAAAGTATTTTTTAAAAAATCCATAGTTTAATCAGAAATAGAGTTAAAGATGTAGAAAATAAACTAATGGTTATCAGGGGTCAGTTGTTCAGTCACCCAGTCGTGTCTGACTCTTTGTGGTCCCATAGACTGCAACATGCCAGGCCTCCCTGTCCCTCACCATCTCCCTAAATTTGCCATTAGGGTGCCATTGAAGGTAACTAATAAGGACCTACTGTATAGCACAGGAAACTCTACTCAATACTCTGTAATGACCTATATTGGAAAAGAATCCAAAAAAGAATGAATATATGCATATGTGAGCTTCCCTTGTGGCTCAGCTGGTAAAGAATTCACCTGCAGTTCTGGCAGGGTTTGATTCCTGGGTTGGGAAGATTCCCTGAAGAAGAGAAAGGCTACTCACTCCAGTATTCTGGCCTGCAGAATTCCATGGACTGTATAATACATGGGGTCACAAAGAGCTGGACACGACTGAGCAACTTTCACTGCCACTTTCATAACTGATTTACTTTGCTATATGGCAGAAACTAACACAACACTCAGAGAAGGCGATGGCACCCCACTCCAGTACTCTTGCCTGGAAAATCCCATGGACAGAGGAGCCTAGTAGGCTGCAGTCCATGGGGTCGCTAAGAGTCGGATATGACTGGGCGACTTCACTTTCACTTTTCACTTTCATGCATTAGAGAAGGAAATGGCAACCCACTCCAGTGTTCTTGCCTGGAGAATCCCAGGGACAAGGGAGCCTGGTAGGCTGCCGTCTCTGGGATTGCAGAGTCAGACACGACTGAAGCGACTTAGCAGCAGCAGCAGCAACACAACACTATAAGCCAATTATACTCCAATAATTTTTTTAATCCATAGTTTAAAAACAAAAACAAAACTATACCTCAGTGAGGCTGAAACTTAGTAGTAGTGAGCACTGCAACCTACAATATGGGTGATGGTACTGAGACCTCATGTTAAGAGCCGATTATTATTACCAGTTTTCCACATGTCTTTTCCTCTGCGTGGGAAGCACATTTAGGCTCATTTCCAAGACCACCAATATGGCTGCCATTTGGAAAATCACATTTCCTGTATCCCGAGAGAGTGTGGCTTAGCCCAGCCCCCTCCTCAGCCCAGTCCAGCTCCGCGCTCCTGCCGGCTTGTTCCATCCTGTCCCAGTGTCAGTGTGCCCCTGAGTGCCCAGAGCCCATTTGTTCCCCCTAAATTAGAATCCAGCCTGGTTTTACCGGGGAGGGATTCCATGCTGTTTCCAGCAGAGCCAATTGATCATCACCTGCTCACTCAGGCAGCAGTTCTAAAAGAGGTTCTGGTACTACCTGAGAGGCTGGGAGAGGCCTTAAGGTCACCTGTAAGTTCACCTGTAAGTCCAAGATGCCCAACTCCAGCTCTACTTTGAACACAATGGCGGAAACAGTGGGCTGGTGTGGTCAGCAATGTCTCCCTTTTCTAGTCCTTATCCCTCCTTATCCATTTCCAACAACTTCTCTTTGGGGGGTAACCACCTCCGAACTTTAGTATTTAAAGGGCTGCAGTGATAATAGGGACTGAACTATCATCCTCCAAAAGGCTGTTTTGATATGAACCATACTTTTAAGAAAAAATACATAACTGATTTTCCTTGAAAAATGAAGGAAGACACAGGCCAGGTCATTAAATAAAATAGTTAAGAACTTTGGAGAGAAAAAGATGGGTTGGCTTTAAGCCAAGTACAAAAATAGATTTCCTGTCATTTTTCCTGTGACTTGACATTGTCTATGGAAATTGTCAACCAATGACTATGGGAAAACTTCTTATATACCACCCAGTTCTAGATGAATGCAAATATCTTTGTTCTCAGAGCCCACCTATCTCTTGGAGAGTTGCCTTTTTCCGACTAGCTTGATACTAGCCAATATGACATGAGTCAACACTGAGTGTTGGACTGTTGATTTTCCTAAGGATTCTAGGAAAGAAGCATTCTCTTTCTTCATCTTTCCACCAATATTCTTTGTATTTCAGGCTATTTCTCTCTTCACAGAACTCAATCCATCAAGCTAAGGCATCATCATGTTTTCCTTTTCATAGGACTCATATTCTTTGCCTTAGGAAATTCACAGGAAAAAGAACAGCCAAAGCCAACATATACATTGAAGGATGCCTGTTATTTACCTCAGTGACTCAGTCAAGGTGGTTTCATGCTCTTAAGGTGGATATTTTAGAGACTGAGGGATATATCATGCTTTGGCTCCTGTACAGAAGCCAGTATTTCTAAATACATCATATCATCAAGAGATTTCCATCTCAACAACAGCTCACTATAATGTACTTGGCTATTAGAGTCTTTACTGCTATAATGAATAAGACATGATTAATCTGAGCTATAAAAATAAATTATAATAAAACCATAACCTCTTGTATTGGCATAGAGTTTTCCCTTAGTTTTGTAAAAAAAAGAAAACTGTACACAATTTTTACACAAGCTCAACAATTTTAGAAATGCAAGGACTTCAAAAAAGAGGAAATGGATTTATCACTACTTGACTTTTTATGAACTTTTTAGAGGTTAACAAACGAAGAGATAGAAATTGAGAAAAAGGACCAAGTCTCCATTGATCGGCGGTAGAGTTTGGTGAGCACCCACGTCATGGCACAAGTGGTTTTCTACCTTTGTCTATGACCTGTGTTCAAGTTCAAAGACCACTGTCCCTCTTTGTCATGTTGACACTTCCCAGGAAATTCTTTTGTCCCGTTTACCACTGCAGCTGGGAGAAATCTCCAGGCAGAAAAACTCCAGTCCAGAAGCATTTGGTTAAATAATGTCTCGGCCCCTGCAACTCTAGGAGGCACAGAAGCAGAAAGAAGTCCAGCCCACCCCACATGCTCCAGTGCCCCCAGTCCACCCACTGGAAGAATTCAAGAAGCCTGGCATGGAGGTAATTCAGCAGCCTGCTGTGTTCTCAAACAACGGTCCGTAAACAATGATTGGCCAATTTCATTCTAATCTTCCCAATTTTGCTCTAATTAAAATCAAGCTGTAGCTTTCAAACAGTTTAATTAAGGCTGATTGGGAGAAATGGGGAGGGGAGACTCAAGTTTAAAGGAGGAGGACGGGATCCCTGGTGAACCTCGCACCGCACAGTCCGGGCTCAGGGGTGTGGAGAGGGTGCTGAGAGTGGTTATGCTTGCGGAATCAGTAAGATATACAGCATACACATTGAAATGAAGGACTAGTGGATCTAGGAGACTAGAAGGAACTGAAAATGGAGCTAAGGCCTGTGTTTTCCAAGGCAGAGAAACCTCAGCTCTGCCCTGACCTCCAAACCTGCTCCCCACAGCTCATCTTTTTAACTGAGGAGAAAATAGCTTTGTTCACTACTCTTCACCTCCTGTTGTGGTTGTCTTTGCTCAGCAAGCTGACAGCCCATGCCAGGCTTCTCCCCAGCAAACATCCACGGGCTTCCAATCATCTATTTAACCCCAAGAGAAATCCCCCTGACTGGCAGTTCCTTCTGTTATTTGACAAGTTTATTCCTGTTGCAATGAGAAAGCCCTTCTGGTATTTGGGTGCATTTGCTTTTTATACAGGTCACTCTTCTTTGGATTAACTATTTTTAGTTCCTTCAATACAGCTTCCAGATCCCTAGACTGTCTAGTCAAAGCTATGGTTTTTCCAGTAATCATGCATGATGTGAGAGTTGGACCATAAAGAAGGCTGAGTGCTGAAGAATTGATGCTTTCAAACTGTGGTGCTGGAGAAGACTCTTGAGACTCCCTTGGACAGCAAGGAAATCAAACCAGTCAATCCAAAAGGAAATTAACCCTGAATATTCATTGGAAAGACAGATGCTGAAGCTCTAATACTTTGGCCACCTGATGCAAAGAGCTGACTCACTGGAAAAGAAGCTGATGCTAGGAAAGATTGAAGGCAGAAGGAGAGGGGGATGACAGGATGAGATGGTTGGATGGCATCACCGACTCAACGGACATGAGTTTGAGCAAATTTGGGGATATAGTGAAGGAGAGGGAAGCCTGGTGTGTTGCAGTCCATCGGGCCATAAAGTCAGACACAACTTAGCAACTGAACAACAGAAAATGTAGCTATAAGATACTGCCTTTTAGCCTGAGACCCATAATAAGCATCATTGGAGGAAAGACCTAATGGCCCTTGTGCAGATGCACAACCTGTAGTATAGATAACTCAGCCAACCTACAGGCGCTGAGTGAACAAAATGATTATTGTTTTGAGCTACTGAGTGTGGGGGATCTTATTATATCCATGGCCATAATTAACTGATACACACCACAAACTTGTCTTATTTTATAGACAAGCTAGCTGAGACTCAGATAATTAAAGTATCTTCATCAAAGATAATAACCAACCAAAATTGAGGATAGGTCTTCCCTAGTGGTCCAGTGGTTAAGAATCTGTCTGCCAATGCAGAGGACACAGGTTCGATCCCTGGTCCAGGAAGATTCCACATGCCATGTAGCAACTAAGCCTGTGTGCCACAATTACTGAGCTCATGAAGCCACCAGAATGAGAAGCCCGCACACCACAACTAGAGAGTAACCCCTGCTCACTGCAACTAGAGATAGCTCACACATAGTAACAAAGACCCAGTGCCTGCAAAAATAGATAAATATAATTTTCTTAACAGTGAAGATAGACTGTGTTCTTTCTCCTATACACATTTCCTTCACTGATGCACCTGAATATTGCATTTCTTTTTTGAGACAAACATTCTGGGCTAACAGTAATCTCATGGTGAACCAGACACCTCCACATTTTTTCCAACCTTAGACATTTTTTCCACAGCTAAGCCAGGATTCCTGTACTCTATTTATGCAGTTGACATTTTGAACTTAAACTCAGGGCTCTCCATTTCCCCCTTTTCTTGCATTTCTCTCCTTTGTGGAAGAGACTGGAAAGTTGTTCTGTAAGTAATTTAATTTTCCTCCTGAACTCACAGAGAGCTTTCCCAGCTTCCTCTGCATTTTAGCATAAGCACATGACTGAGTTTTGGCCAGTGGAATATCAACCAAGATCTAGCCCACAAGACTGCCTATGAAATCATTCATGTTCTCTCTCTTTCCTTGTTTAGTAGGACCCACAGGGGAACTCTGAGGCCCGAAGTAATGACAGTGACTGGATAGACAGAAAGAGTCTTGGTTCTGAATGATTTCACAGGGCAGTCTCCTCTTAATCCAATCACATATTGCACTGGACATGAGCAAAAATAAAAAAAAAATAAACAAACATGATTTAAGTCACTGAGATTTGGGGACCCTTTGTGCCAGCAGTTAGCCAACTCTAATTCCACCCTGATTGTGCAGATGCACAACTTGTGCACACACACAACCTGAGCATGGTTGACTCAGCCAACCTACAGATGCTGCATGAGAAAAATGACGGTTTTAAGCTACAGAGTCTGCGGGATATTTCTATAACCATATTCTTGGTCGCAATCTCATATCGCAGCCTGGCAAGTAATCTTCACTTGATATTACTACTTACCTGGATAAGTGTGTGTTGTGTGTGTTAAGTCGCTTTAGTTATGTCTGACTCTCTGCAGTCCTATGGACTATAGCCCACGCACAGGGTTTCTCTGTCCATGGGATTCTCCAGGCAAAAATACTGGAGTAGGTAGCCATTTCCTCCTTTAGGGGATCTTCCTGACCCCGGGATCGAACCTGTGTCTCTTATGTCTCCTGCATTGGCAGGCAGGTTCTTTAGCACTAGCATCTGGATAAGGGTCCCTTTCAATTATCTAATTTTATTGCCTATGTGGTCAAGCATCCATGCTCTCATATCACCCCAGTTCAGTAACATTCCTGTATATGCGTCTTTCATCCTTACTTTGTGAGTCCAGATGGAAATGATGTTGGTCTTGAGGCCTTGACTTCAATGCTGTGGGATCGTGGTGCATGAGTTGTGTTCCACAGGGAAACCACCTGTCACTGTTAAGGATTTATTTGGGACTATCTACTCCTTGGAAGGAAAGTTATGACCAACCTAGATAGCATATTCAAAAGCAGAGACATTACTATGCCAACATAGGTCCATCTAGTCAAGGCTATGGTTTTTCCAGTGGTCATTATGGATGTGAGAGTTGGACTGTGAAGAAAGCTGAGTGCCGAAGAATTGATGCTTCTGAACTGTGGTGCTGGAGAAGACTCTTGAGAGTCCCTTGGACTGCAAGGAGATCCAACCAGTCCATCCTAAAGGAGATCAGTCCTGGATGTTCATTGGAAGGACTGATGCTAAAGCTGAAACTCCAATACTTTGGTCACCTGATGCAAAGAGCTGACTTATTGGAAAAGACCCTGAGGCTGGGAGGGATTGGGGGCAGGAGGAGTAGGGGATGACAGAGGAAGAGATGGCTGGATGGTATCACTGACTTGATGCACATGAGTTTGAGTGAACTCTGGGAGTTGGTGATGGACAGGGAGGCCTGGCATGCTGCGATTTATGGGATCGCAAGGAGTTGGACACGACCTTGACTGAACTGAACTGAAACTATAAAATCATTGGATAAATTAACTCAGGATACAGTTCGGGAGAACAATATGTAGATTTGAAGTGATAAATTTGATTAATGCATGAAGATTGCAGTAGAAAGAGTTTGAAGGGCTTCCCCTTCTTTGTTACATCTTTTTCAATGAATCTTTCTTCATTTTCTCTTTCTTCCTAAGATTTTCCACTCTATTGTTTTCCATATTTATTCTCAAGAAATCCCTCACAAGAAGAATATGCACTTATCTTTAAATAAAACAAATTTATTTTTTAGTTATCACCAAATAAGCCTATTAAAAAAAGTCCTATTATTCTACCCATTTGATTGATGAGAAATATGAAGCTCAGATACGAAACAACTTGTACAAGTTCACACAGCTAGAAGTAGTAGAAGGTCAGTTTAAACCCACATAGTATAAATGTAGAGCCTGAAGCCTCACCTGCTTGCTTTCTGCTTCATCTAATTCAGTCCCAGATCACCCTACTCTTAGGGAGTGACTTCGCTCTCTTATTATATCCTTACATGTGTTAGACATGGTACGGGAATCTAAAGCTACAAAGGTGAAATACATGTTTTTTTTCTTCAGGAGCTCAGAGCCAAGTGAAGAGCAAACAGAGATAGTCAAATAAATAATTAACTAAATGTACAAAATAAGTTCTAAAGCAGAAATATGAACAGTTGTCGTAGAACCAGAAGTAGGAATAACTAACTTGTCTGTGGGAGCCAAAGAAGATGCTATAGGGAGGTGATATTTGGATACGGGTTTGAAAGGTGAGTTAGAGCTTAGCTGGTAGAGAAAATGACAAGAGCTTTGCTGGAAGACGAAATGGGATATGGAAAGACACATGGGATCTTAGGAAGTCTTCTGCATCTGGGCAAATCTGGAGATGCTCACTGAGACTGAAACAGAGTTATCCTGCTTATCCTCTGCAGGAAGAAATACAGAGGATAAGCAGGTGGGGTATGATCAGTGGCACAAGGTCAGAATTCAAGGAATAACTATTGGAACAGTGAATGGATGGATTTAGAAAAGACTTTCATGTTTAGAAAGCACACTGGGTTTTATCCTTTGGGCACAGAGGGCCCAACAGAAGATTTTAGGCAGGTTGGATTAGAGAAGAGAGAAAAGGCCAAGTGGTAAATGAAGCTGCAACAAGAGAGAAGAGCCTGGCTTTGAAAGGCAGTGCTGAGATGAAAGCCACACAAGTCAAATGGAAGATGGGGAAGAGGTGGAAGTTATAGGTGACTGGTAATGCTATGAAGCACAGCAAATAATATGGGAAATGCAATAATTGTGTAGAGAACAGGATGAGGGCCATTCTGGCTATGACCTTAACACAAATAAGCCTAGGTATACAAAATCAAATCAAGTGGGAGGCGCAATTCTTTGAGAAGCTGAGGGAAAAAGTCAGGACTTCCCTCCCCCCGCTACATTTCACTTGAATGAAAAACCTAGATTCATTCTCTCACCATAAACCCAGAAAGAGAAATGCCAGGCTGGATGAATCACAAGCTGGAATCAAGATTGCTGGGATAAATATCAATAACCTCAGATATGCAGATGATACCACCCTAATGGCAGTAAGCAGAGAGGAAATAAAGAGGCTCTTGATGAAGATGAAAGAGGAGAATTAAAAAGTTGGCTTAAAACCCAAGATTCAAAAAACTACAATCATGACATCCAGTCCCATCACTTCATGGCAAATAGATGAATAAAAAATGGAAACAGTGACAGACTTTATTTGGGGGGAGGGGCTCCAAAATCACTGTGGATGGTGACTACAGCCATGAAATTAAAAGACATTTGCCCCTTGGAAGAAAAGTTAGGACAAACCTAGACAGCATATTAAAAAAATAGAGATATCACTTTGTCAACACAGGTCCATCTAGCCAGAGCTATGATTTTTCCGGTAGTGATGTATGCATGTGAGAGTTGGACCATAAAGAAGTCTGAGTGCCTAAGAATTGATGCATACTTTCTAACTGTGGTGCTGGAGAAGAGTCTTGAGAGTCCCTTGGACTGCAAGGAGATCCAACCAGTCAATCCTAAAGAAAATTAACCCTTAATATTCATTGGAAAGACTGATGCTAAAACTCCAATATTTTGGCCACCTGATACAAAGAGCTGACCCATTGGGAAAGACCCTGATGTTGGAAAATATTGAGGGTGGGAGGAGAAGAGGATGAGAGAGGATGAGATGGTTGGATGGAATCACTGACTCGATGGACATGAGTTTGAGCAAAGTTCAGGAGATAGTGAAGGACAGCGAAGCCAGGCGTGCTGTAGTCCATGGGGTCACAAAGCACTGGACACGACTTAGCAGCTAAACAGCAACAAAAACCCACAACATATTTCCCACTTTTCTTGTAGAACTGATGCTTCAGGTCCTGAATAGAGTCACCACATTTTCTGAGGTGCACCATGACCTATATCACTAATTTTCAAGAACTGCACAGAATACAAGAAGTTAAAGAAAATCTGTGGAGAGGGAAAGTGCTTGGTCTGAGAAACTCCAGAATGGTGAATTGATACTGATCTGTGACAAAAGTCTTGAGCACTTTGAAAGGTGACTAAGCAAGCAAGCTCTCCAGGAGCCAGAAAAAAAAAACCAAAAACCTTATGTTGACATCAATTTCTTGTTTATTATCTCTTTCCTTGTTTACCAGGGCCCAGTAAAGAACTCAGAGGCCCTAGGTGATGACAGAGTGATGGGATATGAGTCTTAGTCCTGAATGATATCATGAAGGTCCAAGATGGAAAAGAGAGAGGAGGGAAAAAAGAAACAAGGACAACAAACAAGTTTGAGAGACATAACATGAAAAAGGGGAAAGAGAGAGAAAAGAACTTCTGGAGGGAAGTCTCAGTATGCTAGTAAGTCAAAGTAGCGCAGAGAATAACAACTGTTTTCAAGCATCTGGAGAACTTTTTGTGAAGAAGAGGCATTTTCACTTATTCTAGATACACAGGAGAAAGAAGACTCAGAAACAATGAGTAGAATTATGAAAAGGAAAAAAAAAGACAAGAAACTGAGATTCAGTTTCATAAAAATCTGTAGCATGTTTGGGGCTACTGGATGGAAATTGGCTTCAGAAAACACTCAGGACTGGACCTCCCTAAGCCAGGTTGATCACTTTCTTGGGGATTTGTGGAGTGGTTGTCTGCCTTGGGTAGGAAATAAATGATTTTAAAGTTTGCTTATGGAACTCTCTTCTACTGTTGGTGGGAATGTAAATTGGTACACCCACTATGTATGACAGTATGGAGGTTCCTTAAAAAAGAAAAAAAAAGTAGAATTACCATATGATTCAACAACCCCACCCCTGGGCATATATCCAGAAAAATACAAAAGCTCTAATTCAAAAAGATACATGTACCCCAACATTCACAGCAGCACTAGTTACAGTAGCCAAGGCATGGAAACAACCTAAATACCCATCAACAGAGGAATGGATAGAGAAGACGTGATACAGATGCACAGTGGAGAATTACTTGGCCCATAAAAATGAACAAAATAATGCCATTTGCAGCAATGTGGATGAACCTAGAACCTATCATGCTTAGTAAAGTCAGAAGAGAAAGACAAATACAATATACACTTAGTATAAGATAACACTTATATGTAGAATCTTAAAAAGTGATACAAATGAACTTATTTACAAAACAGATACAGACTCACAGACATAGGAAACACACGAATGGTTACCAAAGGAGTATGGCAAGGCTGTATATGTCACCCTGCTTATTTAAATTATATGCACAAAATCCTTCAAACTCGGCTTCAACAGTATGTGAACTGAGAACTTCCAGATGTACAGCTGGACTTAGAAAATGGAGAGGAACCAGAGATCAAATTGCCCAAATCTGTTGGATCCTAGGAAAAGCAAAGGAATTTCATAAAAACATCTAATTCTGCTTCATTGACTACACTAGAGCCTTTGACTGTGTGGATCACAACACACTGTGGAAAATTCTTAAAGAGATGGGAATACAAGACCACCTTACCTCCTCCTGAGAAACCTATATGCAGGTCAAGAAGCAACAGTTAGAACTGGACATGGAGCAACAAACTGGGAAAATTGGGAAAGGAGTACATCAAGGCTGTATACTGTCATCCTGCTTATTTAACTTATATGCAGAGTACATCAAGCAAAATGCTGGGCTGGATCAAGCTGGCATCAAGATTGAAATATCAATAATCTCAGATATGCAGATGATAACCACCCTAATGGCAGAAAGTGAAGAGGAACTAAGGAACCTCTTGGAGAAGGTGAAAGAGGAGAATTTAAAAGCTTCTGCACAACAAAGGAAACTATTAGCAAGGTGAAAAGGCAGCCTTCAGAATGGGAGAAAATAATAGCAAATGAAGCAACGGACAAACAACTAATCTCAAAAATATACAAGCAACTCCTACAGCTCAACTCCAGAAAAATAAATGACCCAATCAAAAAATGGGCCAAAGAACTAAATAGACATTTCTCCAAAAAAGACATACAGATGGCTAACAAACACATGAAAAGATGCTCAACATCACTCAATATCAGAGAAATGCAAATCAAAACCACTATGAGGTACCATTTCACACCAGTCAGAATGGCTGCGATCCAAAAGTCTACAAGCAATAAATGCTGGAGAGGGGGTGGAGAAAAGGGAACTCTCTTACACTGTTGGTGGGAATGCAAACTAGTACAGCCACTATGGAGAACAGTGTGGAGATTCCTTAAAAAACTGGAAATAGAACTGCCTTATGATCCAGCAATCCCACTGCTGGGCATACATACTGAGGAAACCAGAAGGGAAAGAGACACGTGTACCCCAATGTTCATCGCAGCACTGTATATAATAGCCAGGACATGGAAGCAACCTAGATGCCCATCAGCAGATGAATGGATAAGAAAGCTGTGGTACATATACACAATGGAGTATTACTCAGCCATTAAAAAGAATACATTTGAATCAGTTCTAATGAGATGGATAAAACTGGAACCTATTATACAGAGTGAAGTAAGCCAGAAAGAAAAACACCAATACAGTATACTAACACATATATATGGAATTTAGAAAGATGGTAACAATAACCCTGTGTACGAGACAGCAAAAGAGACACCGATGTATAGATCAGTCTTATGGACTCTGTGGGAGAGGGAGAGGGTGGGGAGATTTGGGAGAATAGCATTGAAACATGTATAATATCATGTATGAAACGAGTCACCAGTCCAGGTTCGATGCACGGTACTGGATGCTTGGGGCTGGTGCACTGGGACAACCCAGAGGGAGGGTAGGGGAGGGAGCAGGGAGGAGGGTTCAGGATGGGGAACGCGGGTATACCTGTGGTGGATTCATTTCGATATTTGGCAAAACTAATACAATATTGTAAAGTTTAAAAATAAAATAAAATAAAAAATAAAATTAAAAAAAAAAAAGAAAAGCTACCTTAAAACTCAAGATTCAAAAACTAAGATCATGCATCTTGTCCCACCACTTCATGGTAAATAGATGGGGGGAAATGGAAACAATGACAGACTTTATTTTGGGGGGCTCCAAAATCACTGTGGACAGTGACTGCAGCCATGAAATCAAAAGATACTTGCTCCTTAGAAGAAAATCTATGACAAACCTAGACAGCATATTAACAAGCAGAGATATCACTTTGTAAACAAAGGTCTGTAAAGTCAAAGCTATGGTTACTCCAGTAGTCATGTACGGATGTCAGAGCTGGACCACAAAGAAGGCTGAGGGCCGAAGAATTGATCTTTTCTAACTGTGGTGCTGGAGGACTCTTGAGAGTCTCTTGGACTGCAAGGAGATCAAACTAGTCAATCTTAAAGGAAATCAACCTGAATATTCATTGGAATGACTGATGCTGAAGCTCCAATACTTTGCCCACCTGATGTGAAGAGCCAACTCATTGGAAAAAACCCTGATGCTAAGAAAAATTGAAGGCAAAAGGAGAAGAGGGCAGCAGAGAATGCAATGGTTAGATAGCATCACTGACTCGATGGACATGAATTTGAGCAAACTCAGATATAGTGAAGGATAGGGGAATCTGGCATGCTGCAGTCCATGGGGTCACAAAGAATTGGACACGACTTAGGGACTGAGCAACAACAATGTGTGGTGTGTGTGTAACTGAATCACTGTGCTGTACACTTGAAACTAACACAATATTATAAATCAACTAAACTTTAATAAAAAATAAAAATAAACTTTCCTTCTAATTCACATTTCTGGGCACCTTGGCTCCATTCTGCCATCTCATGTTGCCAGGCTGCCCTACATCCTCAGACACTGTTTCTGTAGCTCTGGGCTCTTACTCTAGACCAATCACTAAATCTGTGGTTCTTTGATTTAGTCTCCAGGGCTGCAGGCACCAGAATGGACATCACCCTACTTGGTGGAAACAGAAGGCAGACGAATGTATTATCAGTCTCTAGAGCCACATTTCCTCTATGGAGTCCCATTTGAGCATCAATTTTCAGATGACTGAGGCTGACCTTCAAGGACTTGACAACCTCCTTTCCTCTGCATGTGGTCTTTATTAGACTCACCCTTTAGAACATAAACAGAACACAGCTAAGTAAAGCCTGGCTCATCACACTGAAGTTTACCTCTGTTACTAATAAACCAACTATGTGACCCCCGTTGAGGGATCATTAGGTATTTACATGCCTCTGTGGCTTCAGGAGAGCTCACTCCCCAAAGAGTCTTCCTTCCTCTTCCTCCTCCATCACTAGTGTGTCCCCAGTGAGGCGCAGGCACTGCCAACATGCATGGAAGACGAGAATTCTCCCAGGCAGCAAGGCTAGTAATGAAGGTCTGGTGCAAAGCTAGTTCTGGCTACCTCATTTTAATCCCTCTAAGGCCTCCTGCCTGGCCGGTGAGACTATGTGTTCATTCTGACGTCCACAGCCTGGTTTTTTTTTTTTTTTTTTTTCCGCAAGGGGGAGGGATAAAGAGGCACATTTCTGGGCTCAGGGGAGAACCTGGCATGGTGGCAGAACTAGGGAGCATTAAATAAGTGCAGAGGGAATCACACAGCACCAAGGAGGAGCTCTGCCTCTAAGCCATGGTCCAGGTGGCTAATCTGCTTACCCTATTCCTACAAATTCTAAAGCTGACTTGGGAGTCCCAGCCTCTAGGTCTCTTTCACTGCTTCATCTGATTCCATGATACGCTGTGGACACAAAGGGTAAGTGGGAATGACCCAGAGCATATACCAATCTTGTCGTTACATGAAACTCCACATTTACACAGTGGCCCAATAAGCAGAGGTTATATCCATCACCCATGGTTTCTTCTGGCTGGATGGAAATATTCTTTGAAATATAAGACATTTCCAAGTGGATAGTGTGTGCTTATGAATCAGTAGCTACTGGATCCTAAAGTCAGGGGCTAGAGATTGGCTTAGCACTGGATTTTTATAAGTCATTGCCAGGAAAAAAAAATAAGATACTGCATTTTGGAAATGGCATTAAGTGTTCCTCCAGTAGAGGATTTGATTTGCAGAAATTCAATTTACACCGCACCCTTAGAGAAATACACCACAGTGCAAAGCCGACACATACAAAATTCTCTGTGGGTGAGCTGCTCCAGGAAGGTTCATCTGTAGCTTCCTCCCACTAAGGGTTCCCCAGAGCCCAAGTACAGATGGAGAGCTCAGGTGGAAACACAGGGTCTTTGAGTGGGATGAGACACCTTCTAGCCCCCTGAGACCTAGCTCTCCATCCCAAAGATCTGCCAGAATGCCAGAAGGAAGAGTAGGAGGGGTAGAGAGCAGAGATAGTTATAAGAGAAGGCCCCATTTCTCTTGGAGCATTAAGAATCCCAGGTTCAGATTTTATTCAATAATAATCATATAATGGTCAGATACTCTACTGTATTGACTGCCAACTCTTCCTCTTACCAGTTGCATTAACACCCTCAAAAACCCAGTGTCTTCATCTGTAAAAATGTACACCAAAAGTATCTCCCTGGTACATTTCTCATAATGATAATTTTAACGTGTATGAGACTCTTAATCTCAGGGTTGTGGGTTTGAGCCCCACATTGGGTGCATGCTTTAGGGCTTCCTAGGTAGCACAGTGGTAAATAACCCGCCTGCCAATGCAGGATACACAGATGAACCGGGTTCGATCCCGGGGTCAGAAAGATCCCCTGGAGTGGGAAATGGCAACACACTCCAGTATTCTTGCCTGGAAAATTCCATGGACAGAGGAGCCTGGTGGCCTACAGTCCACAAGGTCACAAACAGTTGGACACGACTGAGCATGCAAATGCAAAATTACATATTATTATGCATTTAGTATGCTTTTGAACTGTGGTGTTGGAGAAGACTCTTGTGAGTCCCTTGGACTGCAAGAAGATCCAACCAGTCCATTCTGAAGGAGATCAGCCCTGGGATTTCTTTGGAAGGAATGATGCTAAAGCTGAAACTTCGGTACTTTGGCCACCTCATGCGAAGAGTTGACTCATTGGAAAAGACTCTGATGCTGGGAGGGATTGGGGGCAGGAGGAGAAGGGGATGACAGAAGATGAGATGGCTGGATGGCATCACCGACTCGATAGACATGAGTTTGAGTGAACTCCAGGAGTTGGTGATGGACAAGGAGGCCTGGCATGCTGCAATTCATGGGGTCGCAAAGAATCGGACATGACTGAGCGACTGAATTGGCACTTAATAAGATGTTAGGAACATTGTGAATATTCAGTATATATAGTCAATATTTATTATTGTTATTACTATGTCACAATATAGAGAGAATATTTTCTTATAATTTACGCATTTGCCTTTCAAAACAATCTTCCTTCTTTGCCCCCTTACTCCTTTCATCCCATGAAGAAACTGGGGAGGTTGGTGACAGCCTGCTGCCCTGTGGCCCGCACTTTAATATTGTGTAGTCTACATCTTTCTCAGGAGGTCTAGCATTCCCATCTCTTAAAGAGTTTTCAACAGTTTGTTATGATCCACACAGTCAAAGGTTTTGGCATAGTCAATGAAACAGTTCAGTTGCTGAGTTGTGTCTGACTCTTTGCAATAACATGGACTGCAGCACACCAGGCTTCCCTCTTCATCACTGTCTTCTGAAGCTTGCTCAAACTCACATTCATCAAGTTGGGGATGCCATCCAACCACCTCATCCTCTGTCATCCCCTTCTCATCCTGCCCTCAGTCTTTCCCAGAATCAGGGTCTTTTCCAATGAGTCAGCTCTTCTCATCAGGTGTCCAAAGTATTGGAGCTTCAGCTTCAGCATCAGTCCTTCCAATGAATATTCAGGATTTCCTTTAGGATTGACTGGTTTGATTTCCTTTCAGTCCAAGGGACTCTCAAGAATCTTCTCCAGCACCACAGTTCAGAAGCATCAATTCTTCGGTGCTCAGTTTTCTTTATGGTACAACTCTTACATCCATACATAACTACTGGAAAAACCATAGCTTTGACTAGATGGAACTTTGTCGGCTATACAGCTATATATAGCCTGTTGGCTATATATAGCTCTGACTATATAGACCTTTGAAAAAGGGGTAGATGTTTTTCTGGAATTCCCTTGCTTTCTCTATGATCCAGTGAATGTTGGCAATTTGATCTCTGGTTCTGAGATGATACCAGTCTAATGGCAGAAAGCGAAGAGGAATTAAAGAACTTCTTGATGAGGGTGAAGGAGGAGAGTGAAAAGGCCGGCTTAAAACTCAATATTTAAAAAAAAACCCAAGATCATGGCATCTGGCCCCATCACTTCATGGCAAATAGAAGGGGGAAATGTGGAAGCAGTGACAGAGTTCCTCTTCTTGGGTTCTTAAATCACTGCGGATGGTGACTGCAGTCATGAAATCAGAAGATGATTGCTTCTTGGCAGGAAATCTATGACAAACCTGGACAGCGTGTTAAAAAGCAAAGACATCACTTTGCTGACAAAGGTCTGTATAGTCAAAGCTACAGTTTTTCCAGTAGTCATGTACAGATGTGAGAACTGGACAATAAAGAAGGCAGAGTACTGAAGAATTGATACTTTACTGTGGTGTTGGAGAAGACCCTTGAGGGTCCCTTGGACAGCAAGGAGATCAAACCAGTCAATCTTAAAGGAAATCAACCCTGAATACTCTTTGGAAGACTGACACTGAAGCTGAAGCTCCAATACTTGGCCATCTGATGCTAACAGCTGACTTATTGGAAAAGACCCTGATGCTAGGAAAGATTGAAGGCAGGAGAAGAAAGAAATAGATGATGAGATTGTTGGATAGCATCACTGATTCAATGGACATGGACTTGGGTAAACTCCAGGGGATGGTGAGGGACAGGGAAGCCTGGCATGTTGCAGTCCATGAGGTGGCAGAGTTGGACACGACTTGGTGACTGAACAGCAACAACAGTCAATGCTTTGAGATCCCTGTACACAGAAAGCTTCTGTCTCTTGTATACCCACACCCTCCAGTCAGCAATCCCTTCCAGGGTTTTCTCCTGCTCAGCTGGTAGAGCTCCATCTGAGGTCACCTGCCCAGCCCATCTGCAGTATCCGACGATGCCTTCTCCGGTTGCTTCATGTCGGATTGGGCAAATCAGTCTGAAAGACCAGAAAGCTGTCTTTGAGTCAGGACAGATTGTGAGAAGAGGAATTCACACAACTGTCTCAGACTCAGGTTCAAACCTTCATCTGCAGCCCTGCTTTATGGTGATAAATCTGTCCCACTGGCTTTAAGCACCTTGCGAGCACTCTCACCTGTTTCAAATCCCGGAGGAGAAAATGGATAACTGGCACTGGGAACCAAACTCACACCCAGCGTTTTGGTCGGCCGCACAGACCTCAGCCCACTTCCAACCATTTGCCGCCGTGGGTCTGCCTTCCTGGAGGGCAGAGCTCCCTGAGGCCTGGGCCGCATCTCATTCACAGCTGTGCCCCCTGCCCTTGGGGAGCGGCCAGCACACAGAGGTAATAAACATACTTGAGCAAATAAATGCCCCACCACATGCCACTCACTGTTCTAAACAATGTGGACTGACATAATTTTCTTGTAGGAGATGTGGGAAGCCCTGAGGTGGGATAAATGTGGCAGAAGCTGAATAGCAGGAAGAAAAACGGAGAATCCCTGACCCAGAAAAAGCTCTTCTCTTGAGGGGAAAAAAAAAAAAAATGAAAAGACCACGTGGCTAGCCAGTGTCCCTGTCTACATCTGTGTCGCGACGGTTTCTAGATGAAGCCTACCTCATTCCTTTCTACATCTACGCGCCTCTAAGTAGCAATTCATTCATGAATAAAATTAATTATTTCTCAAAGCAAAAATTAATCCTCTTTTTCTCTGCCTGACTGACTCAAGATCTGTCTACTAAATCTCATCTGAAAACAAAACTGAACTGGCTTTCTCCCCCTGGCCTTCCTGGCTTTTTCCCTGCCTTTTTTGCACTTTTTTTTTTTTACATTTTCTATTCACAGACCACCTGTGCAATCCTATTTCAATCCCATGTGAATGACCTGGATATAGCCCCCCAGAAGACATGAGAAAATTTGGGGCAAGAGTCATTTTGCCCTTGGGGAGCATGGGACTGACATCCTGAGAATTTATTCTGATACGGCATTCATGGACCAAATCTATCCATCACTCACTGAGAGTGTGCTAAATACCTCCTTCTCCCCAGAGCCTGGGATGCTACATTCTAATGTGTTTTTCCCGTGAGTGTGCTGTCACTCAAACTGGACAGCTGAACCCCTGGAAACCAGTAGAATCCTGTTTTCTTTTTGGCAGCCTGCTATGGTGCCCAGAATAATGCTTTCCACAAAGTAGATGTTCCATAATGCTTGCAAGAGGACCAAGTGAGCAAACACACTGTGTGGGAAGCCTACTGTAAATTCAATTTTTAAAGCATGGATGACACTGGATTTTCAGTTGAACAGGTGGCTTTATAAGATCTCAAAGCACAGCATATCATTTTCTCACCGGGTGCATATTCAAAGTCCATTTTTCCCCAGGTAGAAACACAAGGAATTGCCTTTGGTCCTACTTTCTACAGATATGTAATTACTTCTACTTCATTTTACTCATCGCTAATACAGGAAAATGACATGCCACTTCAGGAAAGAGGCTTTTTAAAACTGCACCGTGAAAGAAATCAGTGTCTAGGAGACCCTTTTGGCATGTTGGAGGGACAAGATATGGCAGACATAAGGCAGTGGGGCAGAACAGGTGGAGGAGGGACAGTCACATGCTTCTCGGCATTTACAATGGATAACTGGAACTGGCTGCTCAGTTTCTAAAGCACACTTGGCGCTCCCACACCGTTGGTTATACCGCTTCTGTGTCCACGGCACAGTTCCTCAAGCTCTCCACCCGGATAGCTCCCACTCAGCCATGAGAGTCCAGCCAAGGCATTACTTCATTGCAGCTTTCCTCACCTTTCTGTTCAGAGCCATCTAGCACGTTCTCCAAATGCACTGGTCTTGTGAGTTCCAGATCAAGGGCCATGTCCTCCCCATTAATGATTATTATCAGAGTCTTATAGAAGGATAAGCACAGAGTTGGCCTTCAATAAAACGGATGGAAGGGATTCTGCTCTTCTCATGCTCTTGAACTGCCTTTGTCTGTTTCTGTGCTTCCTCCTTTCTCCAAGTGAGCAGCACACTTCCTCATTCACATAGGTTGGCTCTACTGGTCCCAGATGTTGCCATGTTAAGATGGAGAGGAAATGCTGTCCAAGGATGAGGGTCTGCAAGGCCTGATTCCAGAGCCTGTATGCCCTTGTAGTGCTCAACCTCCAGACACTTCTGGAGTAAAATTCCTTGGGTGAAGTCCTTGGGCTGGGTCTACAGCCTAGATTAGATAGTCTATGTCAGATATTGGGCTGTACATTTAGCCAGCAGTGAACTCTTGAGGAAAGTGGATTCTAGACATTTCATTCTGTTCCCCTCCCACCTCCTCACCTCTATGGACCAAGAAAGAGTACCTGTGATGAGTCTCTAGGCTCATCACTCTGCAATGCCTCTGTTTTGCTTTGCTTTGCTCTAGTTTTCATACTATTTCTTCCTCTTCTTCCATCTCAGGAAACTCCCTTGCCAAAACAGAAACCTAGCAAGAAGGGCAGAGATCAACCAGTTTGCTCAGGTGATGGTAGTGTTTCTGGCAGAGCTCACCTCCTTCCCTGCCTGTCCCATCCGCCTGAGAACCAGGGCTTCCCTGGTGGTGCCCTGCAGCTGTGTGATAACACAACCTTTCTCTACCTCTGCAGCCGTAATGAACACCTAGGAAATCACTGGGATTTACCCAGGCAGACTGAGGTTGCCGTTTATTTATGTGGATTGTGATCTCTTAATTGGAGATGCTGCCTCTCCCAGGGTTTGCTGTTTATTCAAATCAGTGTTTGTTAGTCCGTGAGATGTGGTCCGGATGATAAATCAGCTCTGGTGCTCCCTCTGTGATGGCTTCCACAGCTGCTCTCTGCTTCCTCACCTCTCCATCTCCCACAAGGCACCCACAGGCTGGTTCTAGGCCCTCCAGCCTTTTCTGCTTTTAAAAATCTTTTCCCCCAGCTGCTTGGATCTATTCTTATGAGTTTATGTGCCTTGGCACTAATAATTCCTAAATTCAACTTCCTATGACTCCTACTCTATTTGTAGCATCTCCTGTAAATATTCTCACTACCTCAAGTGCATCATGGAGGATGCTGCCCTACCGTGAAGCCTTCTGTCCTTCTCCACCCTGGCCACTCGGCTCTCCTCTCCATCTCCCAAGCACTTAATCTAATCAAGCGTTAGTGCTATACGGTTCGTGTGGGGCTCTTGCTAAAATGCATGTTCTGATTTTGTAGGCTGGGACAAGGCTTGAGGTTCTGCAGTTTTCACGAGCTCTCAGGTAATGCCAGTGCTGCCGGTCCATAGACCACACGTGGAGCAGTATGGACAAAATATTGGGTTTTGCCTGTCTCACTTCCGTCTCAGGTACTATTGCCAAGCCTTGTTTTTCATCCTGATGAATCATAAACAGATTATCTTTCCTTAAGATAACTGCTCTGGTGCCCATGGAGAGGTCCTTTTAGCGGACGTCATCGTCTGATTCTACCCCAGTTTGTCCTGTTGGATGTCTCCAGATGCACCTCCTACAACACATTTCTGTTTCTACACTGCCCACCTTTGGGTACCACTCTGACCTCTTGGTTTTAAGCTTTGCTCTACTTTGGTTCTCAAAATTTGCAAACTCTGCCCAGAATATGATAAAAAATACAAAGGTCTTTTTAAAAATGAAGATATCTATTAATTTTTTATTTGTTCTCTCAAAAGACTTCTAATACATCCCCAGACCCCTTCTTTTCTAAAAGAGAGACAGATAGAAATGCAGGCATTAATGACTAAGATCAATAATTTGGAATTATACCTGGCCTTGCTTTTTTCTTCCAACCACCATATCACACTCATTGTTCTATACTATTTCTAACTTTCTCTCTTCGTTTTAATTTATTCTTTCCAAGTTTTAAGTGTTTCATCATAGCGGCTTGGATTTTTTCCAATCCCATGATTATCTCTCTATTAAAGCCTTAATACAAAAAGAAATTAAAAAAAAAAAAACCCAGACTGCTCATTACTTTGATTTGTAGCAAAGAGAGAATGGAACATTACCACTAGAGTGTTTCGAGAAACCATATTTACATTTGCATCAGCTCAATTTAGGTGCCTGATTAGGTTGCACATTATGAAGAAGATGCATTTACCAGTCAAAGGGAAGTGGCGTGGTCTAGAGTTATGAGCAGGAGACTTCAAGTCAGGAGCCCTGAGTGTTATTTCTGGCTGTGACTGGCTACCTCTCTGACCTTGAACCAGTCCAACTCACTACTTTGAACCCTAAGAGTCCCCACCTGCCTCACAGGGATGGTGTGAGAGCAGATCACTTAAATGTTTATTGTACTGAGGGCTAGAGTGGAGCAAATGTGGGCATTCAGGGGTCACAAATGGAATTAGAGACAGGATCTCTGCTCTTACAGCTCTTACCACTAGCCTGTTAAGAGACAGTGTCTGAGAAGTGGGCTGATTGCTCAGATCTTGGTCTGACAGGTCTTGAGGAGTTGCTGAGAGGTCGGCTAATGGAATTTAAAAGCTGACCAAAAATTGAGTAAGATGGCCAAGCCCCATCCTGCTATTTAGAAAGTTTTCACAAGTATGTATATCGTCTCTTTTCTCATAATGGTGCCTCTGAGACTGTTCATGTTAGCCCTGGGACCAGGGAGCTGGCAGGGACCACTGACTCCCTTCTGTAGGACACCTCAAGGCAGGCCTGCTCAGTTGGCTATCCCCGACTTTAGAAGAAAGGTCATTCTCTGTGGTGACTCTAAAACAGGCTGGAAATAAGCTAGCTCTTCATGGTAGTCCATAAGACCAGTAAGAGTGTGCCCCAGAGAAGATACATTCATTCTCCAGTTGAGAGAGAGAGAGAAGGAATTAAGGTTAATACACTTTAAAAAAGAAAGCAAGAGGGACTTCCCTTGTGATTCCATTGTTTGGGTCTCTGTGCTTGCAATGGAGGGGATATAGGTTTGACCCCTGGTTGGGGAAGTTCTGCATGCTCTGAGGTAGGGCCACAAATAAATTAATTAATTTAAAAAATAGAGAAGCATGAAACACTTCTCTATTTATTAAAAAACACAAAACATGAGAACATTTTTTTTTCTCCTTCTAATGCAAGTTGTCAAATGCTAAGTCCCCAGCAGATGTTATCACAAGGAGAGTACCCATGGCTCTCATCTCATTATAACTTTTCCATTGGTTAATATTTATTGAGGATATTCTAATAACAGGTAATATTTATTAAGCACTATTCTAAGTGTTTTACGTCTATCAACTCTTTAAATTTTCGCATCAGTCCATTAGAGGTGGGCACTATACCTGTCCCAAATTTACAAATAAAGAAAGTGAGGAACAAAGAAATTAAATAATTATCCCAACATTATAAAGCTAGTAAGCTGCAGCTCCAGGATTAGAGTTCAGGTCATTTGGCTCCAGAACCTTCACTTTGAAGCACCTGTGCCTATGTGAATACAAACCTAAATGGAGAGAGCAATGATCTCTGGGGACCCACGGTTAGAGAGGCCAGAGCTATTTTAGAAAAATCAGTCATCTCCTCCAAGTGAGAGAACACTCTGATTTCCAAATAAGAATGGAAAAAATGAAAAGAAGAGGTAGGACTTGGAGTTTAATCTTAGAATTTGGTTGTGTAATTGTTATGATATGCTCACACACAGCTAGAAGAGAAGAAGGGCCTCTCTTCTGCTATGGGAGAGAGCTTCGTGAAATTCTACACCAAATACTCTAACCCCACTGGAAAGTCTTATTCTTCCCCCATTACAGTTCACCTCCTTTCTTGTATGAAAGCACATGCAGATACCATACGATCTCCAAGCACCAAAAGCTTTCTTAAAATGTTGGATAAGAGACTTCCTGGTGGTCCAGGGGTTAGTAATCTGCCTTGCAATGCAGGGGATTCATGTCCGATCCCTGGTGGGGGGATTAAGATCTCACCTGCCTCAGAGCAACTGAGTTTTTGTGCTGCAACTACTGAGCCCACTGCCCTACCGGCCGTGTGCCACCATGGAAGAGCCCACGTGACGTAATGAAGATGCTGCATGCCACAACTGAGCCCCAGCACAGCCAAATACAGAAAAAAAAAGTGAATAAAAGACTAATTCTGTTCAAGGCTCAATCTCTCACTGCAGAGCATTTCTGATATTCTCTGTAAACTCTTTCTCCATCTGGCCTTCTAGACAAAATGCCCTTCTAGTCATTGGAGATGACCCTCAATATATATTCTACCAGTTTTCCATGACCTGTTCTCATCCCAGTAAGCAAGGTCTTGAGTTGCTTGAGGGAATCACCACTACAGACAAAAGGGGAAGGGATAAGAGTGAGTTCTCATGGGGATAATACAGACCCCTGCAACACTTGTGTACCTGGATCCAGCATCTTGCTTAAGAACTAAAAGCAGGACTCCCAGAATGCTCCTGGAGCAGCCGTGTGGGACCCTTCTCTCATTGCCCCCTCACAGGGTTGCAAATCAGAGCGCTGCATTCCTGTCAGAATGACTGGTTACTGTTTCCCCAAGCGCAAGTTCAGGTGCAATAACTGACCCCAGAGAAACAGAGCGGCATAGTGTACGAGCTTGTCACATTAAATGATCAAAAAACTATTACCAACTGATAGAACGTTGGTGGTGCAGAAGTGATTCCAGACACTCCTGGGGGGCCAGCTCTGAGCTGCCACCCAGGCATTCAGTGGTTGCCAGGCTTGAGGCGGGGGCCTGATGACAAGAAACATCTGTGGACGGGAGAAGGAAACTGGTGCTTTAACTCCTCTAGATCCCAGAGTCCTTAGACATGAATGGTGGTGTTGGGATTCCCAGTCTGACATTTCAGTTCCCATTTACTTGAAAAAAAAAAAAAAAGAATATATATATTTGGTGATAACAGTGTTTTGAAAGATTTGGGGGTAAACTGAAAAGTCTGAGATGAATTAAATCTTGTTTTCCTGGACCAGAGGAATTCACCACTAAATGAATTCTAGAGTAGATTTTCTGTTTTCCTTTTTCTTTTTTTGGAGGGATGGAAAAGGAAATTCTTTGATAAGAAGCATCACCCTGAATTTACCTTATAGAAAATCTGTGGAGGATACAGTTCTAATTTACATATTTACTGAGATTCAAGTTAACCTCTCTCTCTGGAGCAGGCTTCGCTCAGTCACTCCGCTCGAGCTGGTCTCCACCTCAATGGCCCTGAGAGAATCCCCACCATGGTGTGTGGAGGACGGCAAGGACCAGAGCTGCTGAATCAGAGAGCATCAGCTGCAGTCCTTTCTGAGACCAGATTGGGAGAGAAATGGCTTTTGTTTCTACAAACCTCTGCACTCATAAAGCACCAGCCCCTCAAACACCTCATCTTGTCTGTCTGTCTGCATCTGCCATGTGGGAAATCATGTACTAGGAGAATGGCCCTTATACATGAATCTCTCAGTGCTGAATATGTTAAACCCTCATTTCTAAGACTCCGTACTAACCCAAACAGGTTACTGTATAAGTAAAACAACAATAAATTTTAAAAAAACCTAAAAACAGAAAAATATAATTTCTTTAAATATAATTTAAGGACCCAGACTTTGGAGTCTGACTGCTTGGGAGCTAATCCTGGCTTCACCATTTACCAGCTGTGTGCCCCTGGACAAGTTCCTTAACTTCTCTGGACCTCGATTTTCTCATCTGTATAATGGGGAGAATAATTGTTCCTCCCACAGAGGATTGTTAGAAAGAGTAAGTGAGTTCACATACATAAGGCATGTAAACTGCTAGATCTAGAAAGAGGGTGAAACCTTTAGCGTGTTCATAAGACTAAGAATGCATACACTCAGCTTACAGATAGCAACCTCTACCTGAAAAAAGAATAGGTGATTTTCTGATTCTGTTTCTCTTGTGTTTTTTCATATTCCATCTCCACTCCTTTCATTAGGAAATAATCTGTAATTGAAAAGTAAATGTCTTTAATTAAAAAGAAAATTTTAGCAAAGCTCCTAGAGTTATCTGAAGACTACAGTCAATGTGAAGAGGAAAAGGGGTTGACACTTAAGGGAGAGACTGAGCCCAGGGATGAAGGGCAAGGTTGAATTCAGGGATACACTCCAGAGAGTGCTGAGGCTCACCGAGTCACCCAAGGTGAGGGTTTCGAGGAGCCTTGTGCTTTTGAAGTGCTGCTCCAGCAGCCGGGAATTTGTGCCTAGTCAGAGGGACCAGGTAGGTCACTTGTTTGACTTTCAGCTCTGATGCTCCTGAGGGACATGCAGAGAGAGGGCAGGAAGACACAACCCCTTTCCTGCACAAGGCCAGCTGAGGCTGTGGTGTTGACAAGGGTGAGGGCAGGCCCCTCCCTGCCCCTGTGGGGCTCCCCCCACTTCTAAGGCAGGAACTGGAGCTGCCCTGTCTTCATTTGCAAGTCGAGGTAATTACAACTCATAAACGCATCTCACCCATTAGTTAAAACCCGTCCCCAGCATTTGACTCTGACCTCCTGCAGCAGCGCAGGCCACATGCTGACTCCATGCCGCCTGATTTGTCCTCAATTTATAAGCAGTACAACCTATAAATAGAAACCCTTTTGCTAAGTTCCCCAGGAGGCATCAGCAGGTTTTCCAGCTTGTATGTGTTTTCTTCTTGCTTTAAAAAAAAAAAAAAAACATGGCAAGCTTGTTCGCCCTGCCTGCTACTCCTCCAGCTCTCTCCTAGTGCAGTCTGCGGTCTGCCAGCTGGCTTGGCGGTTGGCACCCGTGCAGACACAGACTGGCTTCGGAGGGGAGCCCCACTCACCTGTAGATCCTGTATCTGGTGGTGAAACCCTGGCGGTAGCGCTCCACAAAGTCCGTGTACTCCTGCGCGCGGTGGAAGGGGCCCCGATCGGTAAGAAGCCAGTCCAGGGGCGGCTGGCCGGCCGTGGAGGCATGATGCTCGGGAACCACAGCGGCCGCTGTGGCCGAGACAGCCAGCACCCAACCGGGGAGGCCTAGAGCCAGTAGAGTTGCCCATGGGGCCGCCGCCACCGGCCGAAGCCCTCTAAACCGAGCGCTGCTCTGCCACCTCATGCTTCTCCCGGGCGGTTGGTGTCTTCATTCTCTCGCCACACTCTCCCGCTCTGTGCCGCTCCTCCAGGGCTCCTGGAACTGGAAAAGGGCCACACGGAGATGTCAGTTGCACACCCTGATCTGACCCCGTGGGCCTGAGAACATCAAACCTCCCTGGGCAGGGACCCTTCTAGGAACCCTTCATCCTAGTGATACACCTTCATTCTAGGCCTTGAGCTAAGTGTCCGTGTACATTTCATGTAATTCTTAAAACAATCCTATGGGCAACACCATCATGATCATTTTACAGATAAGAAGATAAGGTATAGTGAGATGAACAAAGCTGCTTACCTTCATGCAGCTTTTGAAACCAGAATTTTGACATCAGCTGGTCTAACTCTAACTCTTATGGTGTGTTGCTTTCTTGTTTTCTGTGTAAACTCGACACCATCCACATTTGTCTTCCTCTTTCAAAAATGTAAATGCTCACGGTGTACCAGTGATAGACTCATAGACTGTGTGCTGTCTCTGGAGGCTTGATGTAAAGCAAAGAGAAACCCCGTTTTTCTGATGGTGAATTGCGGGTAGAATAGTGAACTCCCATCACTGTTATGAAGCCGGATTAACTTGGGCAAATCACCACCTTTCTCTGAGTTATCTCTTACAGAAAATAGAGAGGCTTCTATGGAGAACAGCATGGGGGTTCCTTATAAAACAAAAAACAGAGTTACCATATCATCCCTCAATCCCATTCCTGGGCATATATCCAGAGAAAACCATAATTTGAAAAGATACAGTCACCCCAGTGTTCACATAAGCACTATTTATAAGAACCAAGACATGGAAGTAACCTAAACGTCCACTGACAGGTAAATGGATAAAGAAGATGTGGTATATGTGCATAGTGGTACATTACTCCATCAAAAAAAAAGAACAAAGTCATGCCATTAGCAGCAATACGGATGGATGTGGATATTATCATACAAAGTGAAGTAAGTCAGAGAAAGACAAATATATCACTTATATGTGGATAAAAAAATAAAGACACAAATTAACTTATTTGCAAAACAGAAATAGACCCACAGACATAGAAAACAAACTTACGGTTACTAAAGGGGAAAGGGGTGGGGTTGGGATAAATCAGGAGTTTGGGATTAACATATACACACTACGATATATAAAATAGATGAGCACCAAGGACCTACTGTATAGCACAGGGAACTGTACTCAATATTTTGTAACAACTTATAAGAGAAAAATCTGAAAAATTATATACATATATATACACACACATGTATATATGAAATAGCTGAGCTATTTCAAATCCTAAAAGATGATGCTATTAAAGTGGTGCACTCAATATGCCAGCAAAGTTGGAAACTCAGCAGTGGCCACAGGACTGGAAAAGGTCAGTTTTCTTTCCAAGCCCAAAGAAAGGCAATGCCAAATAAATGTTCAATCTACTGCACAATTCCACTCATTTCACACGCTAGCAAGGTAATGCTCAAAATCCTTCAGGCGAGGCTTCAACAGTATGTGAACCGAGAATTTCCAGATGTACCAGCTGGATTTAGAAAAGGCAGAAGAACCAGGGATCAAATTGCCAACATCTGGTAGATCATAGAAAAAGCAAAGGAATTCCAGAAAAACATCTACTTCTGCTTCACTGACTACGCTAGAACCTTTGACTCTGTGGATCACAACAAGCTGTGGAAAATTCTTAAAGAGATAGGAATACCAGACCACCTTATCTGCCTCCTGAGAAGCCTATATGCAGGTCAGGAAGCAACAGTTAGAACTAGACATGAAACAACAAACTGGTTCAAAATTGGGAAAGAAGGACGTCAAGGCTGTATATTGTCACTCTGCTTATTTAACTTCTATGCAGAGTACATTATCCAAAATGCCAGGAAGGATGAAGCTCGAGCTGGAAATAAGATTGCCGGGAGAAATATCAGTAACCTCAGATATGCAGATGACACCACCTTAATGGCAGAAAGTGAAAAGGAACTAAAGAGCCTCTTGATGAAAGTGAAAGAGGAGAGTGAGAAGGCTGGCTTAAAACTCAACATTCAAAAAACTAAGATCATGGCATCTGGCCCCCACACTTCATAGCAAATAGATGGGGAATAAATGGAAACAGTGACAGACTTTGTTTTCTTGGGCTGCAAAATCACTGTGGATGGTGACTGTGGCCATAAAATTAAAAGATCTTTGCACCTTGGAAGAAAAACTATGACAAACCTAGACAGCATGTTAAAAAGCAGAGACATCACTTTGCCAATAAAGGTCCCTGTAGTCAAAGCTATGTTTTTCCCAGTAGTCATTTATGGATGTGAGAGCTGGACCATAAAGAAGGCTGAGCACCGAAGAATTGATGCTTTCAAACTGTGGTACTGGAGAAGATTCTTGAGAGTCCCTTGGACAGTAAGGAGATCAAAGCAGTTAATTGTAAAGGAAATCAAACCTGAATATTCACTGAAGGACTGATGCTGAAGCTCCAATACTTTGGCCACCTGATGGAAACAGCTGACTCATTGGAAAAGACACTGATTCTAGGAAAGATTGAGTGCATGAAGAGAAGGGGGCAACAGAGGATGAGATGGTTGGATGGCACCATCAGCTCAATGGACATGAGTTTGAGCAAACCCCAGGAGATACTGAAGGACAGGGAAGCCTGGTGTGCTGCAGTCCATGGGGTCACAAAGAGTTGTGGACTCTTAGGGACGTGACTGAGTGACTAATCAACAGCAAATATATATATGGCTTCCCTGGTGGTTCAGACAGTAAAGAATCTGTCTGCAATGCAGGAGACCTGGGTTTGATCCCCGAGTCAGGAAGATCTTCTGAAGAAGGGAATGGCAACCCACTTCAGTATTCTTGCCTGGAAAATTCCATGGACAGAGGAGCCTGGTGGGCTACAGTCCATGGGGTTGCAAAGAGATAGACATGACTGAGTGACTAACATGCACACATACGCACTTTATAAATAAAATACTTTATATATATATATATATATATATATATACACACACACACATATATATAGATAACTGAATCCTGTGCCATACACCTGAAACTAACACACCATTGCAAATCAACCATACTTCAACTAAAAAATAAAACAATGTAGGATTAAACTATGTTTTTTATTAAAAAATAAAAATAAAAAAGGAGGAGAGAAAAAGGCTTGACTAGATAATAGTCCAGCTTTTGACTTCTAGCTGTGAACATCTGATCTGTTCTTTCACAGAAGGCCATGCAGGGATATAGCTAGAGTGGGAAATCAAACTGCCTCATTGGCATCATCAGAGAGCAAATCCAGGAACATGAGGGTGACCATCACGCTTTCTCTTCACTGTGTTATATGGAAGTTCTCTGAGGTCACAGCTGTCTATCCTCCTATCCTAGCTCCTGAGAGCACACAGTAGGCCTTCAGGGATGCTTCCTGTCCTGGCCTCTCTGAGTTGGAGGGAAAGTTCCAGGAAAGAAGTAAAGTTTTGGCCTTCAAAACTCCTGGCTCCCTATGACTCACCCCAGGACTTTGCTTTCTAGTGCTTGTACTTGTCTAAGGATAACTAGTCACCTTTATAAATCTCTGGGCAAGTGCACAAGACTAACTCAATACTGTGGGGGCTTTTGCAATCCAATACATGTCTTTCACCTTCAAAGTCTAGCACATGCTGTCAGAGTCTCGCCCATCTCTACCACCTCTGTCTGTGCTAGAATGACTTCCCATCGCCAACACCTGTAATTTGTGGACTGAAGCCTTTCTCTGGCCGCCAATCTAAAGATGGGCTCCCTGGGGATGAAGCAAAAGGTATTAATTCCCTGGCATTTCCTTTAAGGTTAGGTAAAGCGGATTTCAGCACTTTACTCACGCCCACTCCCCAAGGCCCCCAGATCACTCTGAAATGACTCCAATTCAGCACAACCACCAGACTTCCCTTGGACCAATGCAAACCCTGAAGAGGCTGCCCAGAGGCTGGGCCAACTCTTAATCCTGGATACTCTAAGCCTAAAAGCTGGCCTGAGGCTGAGAGATCCAAGCCTCAGCATTTGTACAAGAGGTTTTCAAAAGATTTGCCATGTCTGCTGATAAGGATGAAGGGACAGAAGCAAAGGTGCCTGGGCCTTCAGAGTCACTCCTCCACTCCAGATAGTAGGTATTGACCATCGACTATGTACTGGATCATTCTTAGGTGTTACTCCAGTTCATTATGACAATAAGTTTCTACTCTGAACATTTCACTGCCTGTTTACATATCCCTGAGATTGAGAGGCATTGAGCTAGGAAGCCGCAAAGGTAGACTATGAACCTAGATCTGGTTCCATGTCCAGACTTTGCCAAAGAATGCTTTGCTCTCAAAAGTACTAGAGTGGGCAGCAAGATAGACCTGTATTTAATGAACTGGTGGAGAGAGGGGCTGAAGGAGGAATAGTGGGGCAATACCTGACCTGCCAGATCTTAAAACATATAATAAAATTCCAATAACTAGGTGATACTGACATACAAAGTGGGTGGGCACATCAATGAAACAGAACAGCTAGCTCAGAAATACACCGTATTATACATAAGAACTTAGTGTATATGCATATATATATATATAAGCATCACGGATTAAATGGGTAGGGGATGGATTATTTTATACATAGTATTGGGAAATTAGTTCCAGATGGATTAAAAAAGTTAAATATAAAAAATAAAACCATAGAAAGAAGCAATATTTCCAAGAGCGTTTTTATAATAAGCAAGCATTACTTTTTAAACCAGGGGGTGGGGAAAGAGCTATAAACTAAAAGGAGGAATCAGCCTTGCACATGGGGAGGTAGGCATTTATTTTTATGGGATGTAATCTGATGAGGATGCCCAAAATATTTCTCATTTAATCATCTATGCATTCATTGCATGAGAAACAGAAATTGAGGACTCCTAAGTGCCAGACACTCTGCTGAGTCCTGACAACATGAAAACAAGTACTCGTTACATTGTCTGAAACACTGCCTACCATCAGTGATTAGTTCCTCTTAAAAAATACTGTTCTCTTTCTAAAGGCACAGTGGTGGAGGCACATTCTGGGGACTGGGGCTGCTTGACACAGTAGGCCAAAGCAGCAAACACAGTCGGGTGGACAAGCACTGACATGGGAAGGACACTGCAGAATGCCAGTTTCTGAAATGGTCCCCAACATTCCTGAGTCCTTCTGTTTATGTCCCATATCATCCCCTCCTGCTGAGTACAGGCAGGCCCTGTGAATGTGATGAGACACTCTTCCCATGATCAGGTTACTAATCAGTTGACTTTGAGTTAATGAAAAGGAAAAGTATCTTGGGTAGGCCTGGCTTAATCAGATGAACCTCCAAAAGAAAGTGAAGTGTCTGAGAACATGGCTCCTGCTGGCCTGGAAGAAAGCAAACAGCTATGCTATGTATGGTCTATGGGGCTTATGCAGCAAGGGATTGTGGGTAGCCTCTAGGAACTGAATACAATCCCCAGTCAATAGCCAGTAAGAATATGGGAACCACAGTGGAACCACCTCAAGAAATCCAGTTCGGCCAACGACCTCATGATCCTGGAAGAGAACTCTGAGCCCCAGAAGAGAACTGCTACCCTGACTGATGCTTTGATTTCAGTCTTGTGAGACCCTGAGCAGAGAACCCAGTTAACCTATACCTGCACTCCTAACCCACAGAAACTGTGACACAGTGAATTCGTATTGCTTTATGTCACTAACGTTGTGGTAATTCTTAACACAGCAATCAAAAAATAATAGACATATAAAAGACAATAAGGGACTTCTGTGGTGGTCCCTCAGTGGCTAAGACTCCGCAATTCCACTGCAGGGGGCCAGGGTTCAATCCCCGGTCAGGGAACTAGATCCCACATGCCGCAACTAAGAGTTTGCATGCTGCCACTGGAAAAAAAGAAAAAAGATCCCACATGCCACAACTAAAGATCTCGCCTGTGATAATGAAGATTCTGCGTACCACAACTAAGACCCAGCACAGCTAAAAAAAGACAATGATACCTCTCCCCCATTCTGCATGCCTGTGAGGGTTCTTGGTGCTTTCTGGAGAAAAAGGTAGCATGGCAGTTTCTTGAGTGCAGTGATGATGATCATTTCCCCCTCATCTGATCATCTCCACTGAGCCATACAACATCACCCCTCATCAGGTTAAAGACCTCTCAAGGTCAGGGCCGGGTCTTTCTTTTTATAAAAAACTCTAGCACTTACATAGTCTTTAAAAAATACAGGGTGAATCAATTCCATGCATTTCATAGAGACAGCAATTTGAGCTGGTGACAACATGTGGCCCTGGCCCAGCCATCTTGGTGGCATCTTGGTGGCCTCTGCTATAACACAGGGGATGGCAGCCACCCCCTCCTCTGCTAATCAAGGGTTTCTAAGGACAGGTGTGAGCATGTGTGTGAAAAGCTGTGTGCTCTTTGAAAGAATCCAGCTATATTAAGTCAACGTGTGCTTCTTGTCAGTCTTTGTTTGTAATTATGCTTTTTCAGGGCTCACAATGTGCTGGAACCTGCCTGGTTATAGGAGTATCAGCTTTAGAATCAGTTTTGATTGCCGGGCTGGGTCTGCTGAGCACAGCAAGAATGCCTGAATTCAGTGCTGACGGCGCTTCTGAAAAACCTGGCCTCAGAATCATATGGTTTCCATTTCATTGGTTTTTCTCAGGATCTGAAGACAAAAAAGTCCTTTTTTAAGAAAAATTTTAAACATGTTTAAAGATTTTCCTTAAAAAAAGGATACCTAGAACATGTCCCTTCACCTTAAAAAAAAAAAAAAAAAAGATGACAGAATAATTGCTGCATTGACAGCTGTGTAAAAATTGGGCTTCTCAAAGAGAAGAGCTTTTGGCCATTTTCTGTTTATGCCCACAGGTTGTAATAGCAACCTGTCAAGCAAATTTTCAATATCTAGATTCTCACGTCCTGTGCTGGTACCGCTAATATTCAGCAGCTTAAAACAATTTGCACCTTCCTCATGATGCTTCAGTGTATCCACTTTGTCCTAAAACTGGCTGTGAAAGTAAAACTCCATGTTACATGTGAGTTTATCAAAGTCACAGCTAAGCCAGCTTATTGACGAAAAAAGTAGAAATTTACTTGTGAAAGCCAAATAATTTCACTTACTTAGACTCTACTCAGGACAGTAAGGAGATCAAACCAGTCAATTCTAAAGGAAATAAGGCCTGAATGTTCATTGGAAGGGCAGATGCTGAAGCTGAAGCTCCAGTACTTTGGCCACCTGATACAAAGAACTGACTCATTGGAAAAGACCCTGACGCTGGGAAAGATTGAAGGCAGGAGGAGAAGGGGGAAACAGAAGATGAGATGGTTGGATGGCATCACTGACTCAATGGACAAGACTTAGAGCAAACTCCAGGAGATAGTGAAGGACAGGGAAGCCTATTGTGCTGCTGTCCAATTGGACACAATTGAGCGACTAAACAACTTGTACTATGGTTACAAGATGGTGGAGTAGAAGGACGTGTGCTCATCTTCTGCAAGAACTCCAAAACTACAACCAGCTGCTGAACAACCATCGACAGGAGAATGTTGGATCCCACCAAAAAAATACCCCACATCCAGGGGCAAAGGAGAAGCCCCAACAAGACAGTAGGAGGAGCAAAATTATGTTTAGAATTAAATCTCTTCCCACCAGAGACACTCGGAGGGCACAAACAAAACCTTGAGCACAGCAGGACCCAGGGACCCCACAAGAGACTGAGTCAGACCTGCCTTTGAGTGTCTGAGTGTTGCCTACAGCAGCACAGGTCAGTAGAGACCTGCAGCAGGGACAGGGGCTCTGGCTGCAGCACATCTGGGAGGCACTACATGTAGTATAAGCCCTCTTGGAGGAGGTTACCATAGTTCCACCACAGAGCTGTGGGGCAGATGACCCACAAACTGCAGAACAACTTGCTGGATCCCTAACCTAGGGATCCAGCAAAGGGACTGAGAACCCCCAGAACCTCCAGGGAATATGACTTTGAAGGCCAGTGGGACTTGATTATAGAATTTCCACAGGACTGGGGAAACAGACTCCTGGAGGGCAAAAACAAAACCTGTGCGCACCAGGACCCAGGAGAAAGGAGCAGTGACCCCACAACAAACTGAGCCATACTTGCCTGTGAGTGTCCGGGAGTCTCCTGCAGAGGCATGGGTTGACAGTGGTCTGCCACAGCATCAGGGGCACTGATTACAACAGTCCTGGGAGCCATGGAATGCTGGTATAAGTCCTTTTGAAGGAGGTCACCATTACCCCTACCACAGTCAGGGAGGGAACACAGCCCCACACATCAGCAGAAGGTTGCATTAATGATTTACTGAGCATGGCCCACCCATCAGAGCAAGACTCAGTTTGCCCCAAAGCCAGTACCTCCCATAAGGAAGCCTCTGTAAACCTCTTATCCTTGCACATCAGAGGCCAGACAGAATGAAAATCACAATCCCAGAAAACTAACCAAACTGATCATATGGACCACAGCTTTGTCTAACTCAATGAAACTATGAGCCATACCATGTAGGGCCACCCAAGAAGGACAGGTCATGGTGGAGAGTTCTGACAAAACATGGTCCAGTGGAGGAGGAATGGCAAACCACTTCAGCATTCTTGCCTTAAGAACCCCATGAACAGCATGAAAAGGCAAAAAAAATGAAAGATGAACTCCCCAGGCCATTAGGTGCCTAATATGCTACTGGAGAAGAGTAGAGAAAAAGCTCCAGAAGAAATGAAGAGGCTGAGCCAAAGTGGAAACAATGCCCAGTTGTGGATATGTCTGGTGGTGAAAGTAAAATCCAATGCTGTAAAGAAAAATATTGCATAGGAACCTGGAATGTTAGGTCCATTCAGTTCAGTTCAGTCGCTCAGTCATGTCCGACTCTTTACGACCCCATGAATCGCAGCACACCAGGCCTCCCTGTCCATCACCAACTCCCGGAGTTCACTCAGACCCACGTCCATCGAGTCAGTGATGCCATCCAGCCATCTCATCCTCTGTCATCCCCTTCTCCTCCTGCCCTCAATCCCTCCAAGAATCAGAGTCTTTTCCAATGAGTCAACTCTTCGCATGAGGTGGCCAAAGTACTAGAGTTTCAGCTTTAGCATCACTCCTTCCAAAGAAATCCCAGGGCTGATCTCCTTCAGAATGGACAGGTTGGATCTCCTTGCAGTCCAAGGGACTCTCAAGAGTCTTCTCCAACACCAACAGTTCAAAAGCATCAATTCTTTGGCGCTCAGCTTTCTTCACAGTCCAACTCTCACATCCATACATGACCACTGGAAAAACCATAGCCTTGACTAGACAGGCCTTTGTTGGCAAAGTAATGTCTCTGCTTTTGAATATGCTATCTAGGTTGGTCATAACTTTTCTTCCAAGGAATAAGCGTCTTTTAATTTCATGACTGCAGTCACCATCTGCAGTGATTTTGGAGCCCCCAAAAATAAAGTCTGACATTGTTTCCACTGTTTCCCCATCTATTACCCATGATGTGATGGGACCAGATGCCATGATCTTCATTTTCTGAATGTTGAGTTTTAAGCCAACTTTTTCACTCTCTTCTTTCACCTTCATCAAGAGGCTTTTTAGTCCCTCTTCACTTTCTGCCATAAGGGTGGTGTCATCTGCATATCTGAGGTGATTGATATTTCTCCCAGCAATCTTGATTCCAGCTTGTGCTTCTTCCAGCCAAGCCTTTCTCATGATGTACTCTGCATATAAGTTAAATAAGAAGGGTGTCAATATACAGCCTTGACGTACTCCTTTTCCTATTTGGAACCAGCCTGTGGTTCCATGTCCAGTTCTAACTCTTGCTTCCTGACCTGCATACAAATTTCTCAAGAGGCAGATCAGGTGGTCTGGTATTCCCATCTCTTTCAGAATTTTCCACAGTTTATTGTGATCCACACAGTCAAAGGCTTTGGCATAGTCAATAAAGCAGAAATAGATGTTTTTCTGGAACTCTCTTGCTTTTTCCATGATCCAGTGGATGTTGGCAATTTGGTCTCTGGTTCCTCTGCCTTTTCTAAAGCCAGCTTGAACATCTGGAAGTTCATTGTTCACATACTGCTGAAGCCTGGCTTGAAGAATTTTGAGCATTACTTTACTAGCGTGTGAGATGAGTGCAATTGTGCGGTAGTTTGAGCATTCTTTGGCATTGCCTTTCTTTTGGATTGGAATGAAAACTGACCTTTTCCAAATTTTTTTTTTCCAAAGTTTTCCAAATTTGCTGGCATATTGAGTGCAGCACTTTCACAGCATCATCTTTCAGTATTTGAAAGAGCTCAACTGGAATTCCATCACCTCCACTAGCTTTGTTCATAGTGATGCTTTCTAAGGCTACTTGACTTCACATTCCAGGATGTCTTGCTCTAGGTGAATGATCACACCATCATGATTATCTGGGTCATGAAGATCTTTTTTGTACAGTTCTTCTGTGTATTCTTGCCACCTCTTCTTAATATCTTCTGCTTCTGTTAGGTCCATACCATTTCTGTCCTTTATCGAGCCCATCTTTGCATGAAATGTCCCCTTGGTATCTCTAATTTTCTTGAAGAGATCTCTAGTCTTTCCCATTCTGTTGTTTTCCTCTATTTCTTTGCATTGATCGCTGAAGAAGTCTTTCTTATCTCTTGCTATTCTTTGGAACTCTGCATTCAGATGCTTACATCTTTCCTTTTCTCCTTTGCTTTTCACTTCTTTTCTTTTCACAGCTAGTTGTAAGGCCTCCCCAGACAGCCATTTTGCTTTTTTGCATTTCTTTTCCATGCGGATGGTTTTGATCCCTGTCTCCTGTACAATGTCACGAACCTCAGTCCATAGTTCATCAGGCACTCTATCTATCAGATCTAGTCCCTATGGTCAAACAGGAGATGACAACAGTGAACATTGACATTTTAGGAAACAGTGAGCTAAAATGGACCAAAATGGGCAAATTTAAATCGCACGGCCATTATATCTACTACTGTGGGCAAGAATTCTTTAGAAGAAATGGAGTAGCCCTCATCATCAACAAAAGAGTATGAAATGCAGCATTTGGGTGCAATTTCAAAAATGACAGAATGATCTCTGTTCATTTCCTAGGCAAACCATTCAGTATCACAGTAATCCAAGTCTATGCCCCAACTACTAATGCCGAAGAAGCTGAAGTTGATGGGTTCTATGAAGATCTACAAGACCTTCTAGAACTAACACACAAAAAAAGTTGCCCCCCCCCTTTTTTTTCATAGGGGACTGGAATGCAAAAGTAGGAAGTCAAGAGATAAATGGAGTAATAGGCAAGTTTGGTCTTTGAGTACCAAATGAAGCAGGACAGAGGTTAACAAAGTTTTGCTAAGAGAACACACTGGTCATAGCAAACACTCTCTTCCAACAACACAAGAGAAGACTCTACACATGGACGTCACCAGATGGTCAATACCGAAATCAGATTGATCATATTCTTTGCAGTCAAATATGGAGAAGCTCTATGCTGCTACTGCTAAGTCACTTCAGTCATGTCCAACTCTGTGCGACCCCATGGACTGCAGTCTACCAGGCTCCTCCATCCATGGGATTTTCCAGGCAAGAGTACTGGAGTGGGTTGCCATTGCCTTCTCTGGGAGAAGCTCTATACAGTCAGCAAAAACAAGACTGGGAGCTGACTGTCACTCAGATCATGAACTCCTTATTGCAAAATTCAGACTTAACTTGAAGAAAGTATGGAAAACCACTAGGCCATTTAGGCATGACCTAAATCGAATCCCTTATGATTATACAGTGGAAGTGAGAAATAGATTCAAGGGATTAGATCTGAGAGAGTCCTGGAAAGAACTATAGATGGAGGTTCATAACACTGTACAGGAGGCGGTGATCAGAACTGTCCCCAAGAAAAAGAAATGCAAAAAGGCAAATTGCTCATCTGAGGAGGTCTTGCAAACAGCTGAGAAAAGAAGACAAGTGAAAGGGAAAAGAGATAAGGAAAGATATACCCATCAGAATGCAGAGTTACAAAGTATAGCAAGGAAAGGTAAGAAAGCCTTCCTAAGTGACCAGTGCAAAGAGATAGAGGAAAATAATAGAATGGGTAATTCTAGAGATCTCTTCAAGAAAATTAGAGATACCAAGGGAACATTTCATGCAAAGATGGGCACAATAAAGGGCAAAAGTGGTATGAACCTAACAGGAGCAGAACATATCAGGAAGAGGTGGCAAGAATACACAGAAGAATTGTACCAAAAAGATCTCAATGACCCAAGTAACCATAATGGTGTGATCACTCACCTAGAGTCAGATATCTAGGAGTACAAAGTCAAGCAGGCCTTAGGAAGCATCATTACAAAGTTAATGGAGGTGATGGAATTCCAGCTGATCTATTTCAAATCCTAAAGGATGATGATGATGCTGTAAAAGTGCTGCACTCAATATGCCAGCAAATTTGGAAAACTCAGCAGTGGCCACAGGACTGGAAAAGGTCAGTTTTCATGCCAATCCCAAAGAAAGGCAATGCCAAAGAATGCTCAAACTACTGCACAATTGCCCTCATCTCACAAACTAGACTTCCCTGGTGGCTCAGATGGTAAAGCATCTGCCTACAATGTGGGAGACCCAGATTCGATCCCTGAGTTGGGAAGATATTCTGGAGAAGGAAATGGCAACCCACTCCAGTAGTCTTGCCTGGAAAATCCCATGGACGGAGCAGTGTTGTAGTCCACAGTCCATGGGGTCGCAGAGAGTCAGACACGACTGAGCGACTTCACTTTCACTTGCTAGCAAAGTAATGCTCAAAATTCCCCAAGCTAGGCTTCAACACTATGTGAACAGAGAATTTCCAGATGTTCAAGCTGGATTTAGAAAAGGCAGGAGCCAGAGATCAAATTGTCAACATGATGAATCATAGAAAAAGCAAGAGAATTCCAGAAAAACATCTACTTCTGCCTCACCCACTATGCTAAAACCTTTGACTGTGTCGATCACAACAAACTGGAAATTCTTAAAGAGATGGGAATACCAGACCACCTGACCTGCCTCCTGAGAAATCTGTATGCAGGTCAAGAAGCAACCGTTAGAACTGGACATGGAACAATGGACTGGTTAAAAATTGGGAAAGTACCTCAAGACTGTATATTGTCACCTTGCTTATTTAACTTATATTCAGAGTATAACGTGAAAAATGCCAGGCTGGATGAAGCACAAGCTGGAATCAAAATTTCCAGGAGAAACATCAATAACCTCAGATATGCAGATGACATCACCATTATGGCAGAAAGTGAGGAGGAACTAAGGAGCCTCTTGATGAAAGTGAAAGAGAAGAATGAAAAAGCTGACTTAAAACTCAATATTCAAAATACGAAGATCAAGGCATCCAGTCCCATCACTTCATGGCAAATAGGTGGGGAAGCAATGGAAACAGTGACAGACTTTATGTTCTTGGGCTCTAAACTCACTGCAGATGGTGACTGCAGCCGTGAAATTAAAAGACACTTGCTCCTTGGAAGCAAAGCTATGCCAAACCTAGACAGCATATTAAAAAGCAGAGAGATTACTTTGCCAACAAAGGTCCTTTTAGTCAAAGCTATGGTTTTTCCAGTAGTCAGATATGGATGTGAGGGTTGGACCATAAAGAAGGCTGAGCACTGAAGAACTGATGCTTTTGAACTGTGGTGTTGGAGAAGACTCTTGAGAGTCCCTTGGACTGCAAGGAGATCAAACCAGTCAATCTTAAAGGAAATCAATCCTAAATATTCATTAAGAGCACTGATGCTGAAAGTGAAGCTCCAAAACTGCTGCCACCTGATGTGAAGTGCTGACTCATTAGAAAAGACCCTGATGCTGGGAAAGGTTGAAGGCAGGCAGAGAAGAGGATGACAGAGTATGAGACAGTTGAATGGCACCACAGACTCAATGGACATGAGTTTGTACAAGCTCCGGAAGATGGTGAAGGACAGGGAAGCCTGGTGTGCTGCAGTCCATGGGGTCACAGATTCAGACATGAATGAGCGACTGAACAACAAAAACAACAACAACTCAGGACAGAGTTTACACCAATACAAATAATAAAGTTTTAGCCCAAAGGTACTAGTAGAATTAATTAGTCATGACTTTTCCTTTGTGTGTTAGCTCAGATCTGTCCACTAAGCCATGATTTCAATGGGCTCCAGTTTTGTCAACTGAGAAAATAAGATGCAGATGAAATCACATGACAAGTGGGCAGTGTGGTCTCCAGGGGACAGCTTATAAGAATCACATCTCCATCAAGATGTCACCCAGCTGAAGACTTATGGGGACTCTTTTCTCTCCTCCTGCTGGTCTCCAACTTCATGCATGCTAGACCTGTCTACAGAACAATCAGAATCTGGGACATCAGCTGCTCAAGTACTAAATCTTGGCAAGGGAGCTAGAGTTGACTGATAAATACCATGCAGGGGACAGGTTGCGTGTTAGAGGAGGTAAGGATATGGCTAAGCCCAGGCGGCTCAAAGGTAAAGCATCTTCCTGCCAATGCAGGACATGCAGGTCCTACCCCTGGGTCAGGAAGATTCCCTGCAAAAAGAAACAGCAACTTACTCCACTATTTTTGCCTGGAGAATCCCATGGACAGAGGAGCCTGGCTGGCTATAGTCCATGGGGTCACAAAATAGACACAATTTGGCAACTAGACAACAACAACAAGCTACTGCAAGTCAAGGATATGCTAAGCTATTGCTATTTTATTATAATTAACCAAAGAGTTAATTTGTTAACAATTATCCTTAACACCAGCAGACATCACTTTCTATCTGTGTAGAAAATAGAATACACCAATAGTTACTGCTTAAGAAGCAAAAGATAATAAAATGATGCTCGATCTTTGTTTCTCAGATTTTAGGCTCCCCTTTTAACAGATGAGAACACTGAGCCTAGGAATAGATAAGCGAGTTGCACAAGGTCATGTATGTTGGCGGCAGATTTGGGTCTACCTATTCTGGTTCCTCTAGTATTTTTACTTTGTGCACCACTCACATGATTTACAGCTATAAAAATACACAGGCTTTTCCACTTACAAGTTTGTTCCCTTGGGAGCAAATCACTTTGCTCTGAGAGCCTCCCTATGATCATCCGTGAAATAATCCCTATGGTCCTTCCCAATGCTGAAATCCCTTAATTCTAAGCAGATAAAAGGAGGACAAATATAAGGAATGAGGCTCTGAGATTTTAGTCTTCTTTGGGAGGAGGCTTTTTGTTTTTGAAAGGGAGTGAAGCATAAGAGAAGCGAGGGGTAAAGCAGAGATTCTTGCCTGTTGGAGCAGTGACATTTAATAAAGTGATTAGGCAGTGACATTAAATAAGTTTTCAAGTCATTTGAGTGGTTAATTGGCCAACTCTATTGAAGAGATGTTTTCTTGAATAAATCTGAGGGCATCCATGGTACAAACTCACAGAAAATGTTATTCTTTTAATCTACGGCATCTTGATGTAAAACCTCTTTTAAATCCTCCTGTTTTGACTAGAAAGAGAGAGCAGACCAGAAAAATGACAGGACATCCTGCAGTGGAGGTTCCCCAAGGGGAGGATGGTGGAAGCACTGTCAGTTCAGATGAATGACTTGCATTCTCCTCTCTTGTTGGGATGATCTGCCAGCCTCAACACACACTAACCATGGTGTTTTTACCCTTATAACACACTCCTGGTAGCACATCAGAGAGCTTCAACAGTGCCCATCATTCCTCATGTGCACCCGGGGAAGATTTCACACCCCAACTGCCACTGCCCCCTCCAGGCTCTGGATGTGGCTTTCAGTGTCACTTACCCCACCCCCAAAGTGGCATGGAACTGGCAGGGTACACTTGATGCATTCCCCCACTGCTAAACTTAACAGAAGCATAGGGACAGCCTCCCTGCACAGAATCAGGTTAACAGTGTTAACGATGATGTGTGCAAAGGTAAATGCTAATCATGATGACTATTAGGTTGGCTAAAAAGTTCATTGGGGCTTTTCATCAGAGGTTACAGAAAAACCCAAACGAATTTTCTGGCCAACCCAATAATTACTAAATGGCCTTGTATTCATAGGAGACCTTTAAGAGGAGAGAGTGTGAGAGGTGAAGGGACTTGATGGAGACCATTCCACAAGAAAGCAAAAATCAAACTCACATATTCGTCTCTAAAACCTATCACTCAGCTCTTCTCACCCTCCCTCACCTCTGCCCATGGAATAGACAATCAGTTAATAAGCAGTTTCTATGCACAAGGACCGTACTGGATGACGGTACAAGTTAGACCCAATACTTGCCTTCAGGGAGCAACAAAAAATATAGAATTTAAAGATTCTGTAATGAGCTTAAAAGAATAATGTTCTCTCCCTCCCTCTTTCTCTCTCACACACATACTCACACAGAACTTTACTGACATGGGACCTCATAGGCTCCATCCCGAGGGCCCCCAGTTTACAAATTTTTGCTGTGTGATAAGCAGCCCTTCACTCATCAAGGACGGATTCATCTGTCAGTGGCAGAGGCTTCAGACTTGCTTGCCAGGTGTCCTTGGCACTTTCCTTGGGGAGACAAGCTAACTGAGAGCTTCACCCAGAGCCTCATGTGATAAAGCCTGGGTCACTGTGTGCAGACCCGGGAGGCCCCTCTGGCCCAGAACTTCCCTTGAGGTCACAGAGTTCTCCAGAAGAGAGAAGGCAAGGCAGACCAGAATCTCTAAGTGAAAAGCTGCACATTTCAAAGCCTTTGAAACCTGATCTCCATGCAGATTAACCTTCCTCAAAACCACTTCCATGACACCCCAGTAGCTCCTTGTGCCTGAGAACAAACCTGTCTTCCTTCCTCCCCCAGGCACTGAGCCCCCATCAGCTGCTCCGCAGTGGAGGAGTAACGAGTAGAGACCACAGAGCCAGAACGCCTGGCTTCTCAGGCTGGCTCCACCTCTCTTGGCTCAGCCTCCTCAACTGTTTAAAAAAAAGAAGAACAAAATAATACTGCCTCCTCATAGGGCTGTGGGCATTAAATGCACTAACATTTGTAAAAGCCCGAAAAGTGCCTGGCCCTGGTGAGTGCTGTGTGTGTTCACTGCTGTTTCTTCCAAGGCGTCTATGTAGGTTTTTGAAGCCCAAGAGTCCAGAGCCACCACCGCATTCAATGAGCCACCACCTCATTCAATGCGGACACATTGTTTACAGGTAAGAAGCCTGGGAAGACAAAATCTCTGCTAAAAATGTGTCCTCATCAGCCCTCCAGGGTCTCTACATGTGACTCCAGTGGCCTAACTGGTTCTCTTCCCCCAACAGTCTCTAGTTAATGACAGCAGAGGTAGACAGGCCTTTTGCCCTTATCTGTGGCCTCTGTCACTTGACCTCTGATAGTCCGGCCATGCGTTTCACCATACACTCACTCCTGTCTTCCTTTTTTCTCTGTAAGTCTATATCTCGCACATCTTTGAGACTCATGTTCTCCAAAGAGTCTGTCAACACTAGCCTCTGTGTTGATTACTTGCTTCCTTTGCCTTCCTACAGTCTTTGGTCTCTGATAAATTTGCACCTATCAGATCATGGAACTAGAGGCAAGGAGTGAGATCCTAGAGATTGCCTGGCCCCAGTGTTCTCAGCAGCCTGGAGTGTGTGTGTGGTATGTGTGCTGGAGGAAGGAGGAGTGGCATGGAGAAAAGGAAGGAGGAGAAGACAGGAATAACTGATATCTTGGGTTGGGGTGTATTTCTATATTTTATAATATTTGGAAAACCTCCAAGAAGATTTTGATGTAACTCTCCAGGCTGAGCCACTGATGGAACCCCCTTCACATTGTTTGATTGATAAGAAAATGTAGGGCCACAGAAGTTCAGTGAGTTACAATCCATGATTCAAGATTTGGGACAAAAACAGGACATGAACCTGGGTTTCTTAGCACTAAGCCTAGGGCACATTTTGTCTTTATATCACTTGTGTCAGAAGTTAATTGAAATTTTAAGAAGCTGAAATCCATAAATTCCAGAGCTTCCATCATCATCGACAATTATGTTTTGATACCAATTATTATGTGCCAGACATTGATCTAAAAACTTTCCATTCATTGGCTCACTTAATTCTTAAAACACTTTATGAAGCTGATGTTGCTGTTATGCCCATTTTTACAGAGGAACAAACTCAAGAACAGAGAAGTCAGTGATGGTATCCCAAAAATGTCCTTTGGACAGTGTAAACCACCTAAGATCCATAGATGTTAATCTGATAAGGGAACTGTGGCCACAGAAGGTTATACTAAATTCCTCTTGGTCACCCTCATTTTAAAAATCTCTATGGATTGACGACAAGCCTAAAAATCTTAGAGAACAAAAGCAACACTCACCTAAAATCAATTTCTTGGCTTGGAAAAGGATGCTTAAACCTTCTGCTTTGGGGGAAGCTTTGTGGCTCCTGTTCAGATGGTCTGTCAGCATGGGCCTTATAAGAAGGTAGCTATATATCCCTTGTACTATCTTAAAAAACCATAAGGTCAGGTGTGTTTCCCCGACCTGGGCCCTGATAGACAACCAACAACTGCTGGTATCCTGCAGGCCCTGAGTTACAGTGCTCTTTCCTTAGATTCCCCCCAAACCCAACTGTTGTTGATGTTCAGTTGCTAAATCCTGTCCAACTCTTTGCAACCCCATGGATTACAGCACACCAGGCTTCCCTGTCCTTCACTATCTTCTGGAATTTACTCAAACTCATGTCCATTGAGTCAGTGATGCCATCCAACCACCTCATTCTCTGTTGCCCCCTTCTCCTCCTGCCCTCAGTTTTTGCCAATGAAAGCATCTGGGTCTTTTCCAATGAGTCAGCTCTTCTCATCAGGTGGCCAAAGTATTGGAGCTTCAGCTTTAGTCCTTTCAATAAATATTCAGGACTGATTTCCTTTAGGATCATCTAGTTTGATCTCCTTGCTGTCCAACAAATTCTCAAGAGTCTTCTGCAACACCAGTTTGAAAGCATCAGTTCTTCAGCACTCAGCCTTCTTTATGGTCCAACTCTCACATCTGTATGTGACTACTGGAAAAACCATATCTTTGACTAGATGGACCTTTGTCAGCAAAGTGATTTCTCTGCTTTTTATTTTTTTATTTTTTTGCGGCAGGCTGCCGGGCACGGGCACTGGGCGTTCGCTGGTCCGCCTCCGGGAGACAGCCCCGATAGCAGCGATGTCGGCAGGGCAGACGAGCTCGCGGCCCCCTTTTCTCTGCTTTTTAATAGTCTGTTATTTCTGGCTCCTGCACCCCTTGGTCTCAGTTTCCCATTTCCCACTGTAGGAGACAGATCTCCAAGAATTACCTGTCCCTTTGCCTAATTTGGAATTGTCCCACCAGCTCTTGATATAGCCCTCTTTATATATTCTGTTACCAAGACTGCCTGAATCATGCCATTTGGCACCTGCCCCCGGCTATGGCCAGCCACTCTCCCTGGTCCAGCTACTGACGCTGACTTAGTCATCCCCACCACATCCCTGGCAGACAGCTGGTTCCACCCTCCAGAGAGGAAGACTTTTCTGTTCCTGCCTCCTTCCCCATGGTCTGGCTTCCATTGTTGAAGCCCCAGCTCACTTCCCAGAGGAGCCAGCCTCTGTCTACATAGGCGAATTTAAGTGTTTCTCTCAGGACTGAGAAGCTGAAAGAAGTCGAGGCCAATGACATGGAGATTGGCCACCACTGTGCAGGCTGCAGCACTGACGAGGAACTCCATTGTGATCCACAACCCTCACAGTGACTCTCGCTCTTGGCTTTCTGCCACACCTGTCACGGAATCTGAACTTTTAGCCCCAGCTCTGCCCTACTGGGGCCTTGGCACAGATCAGAATGTAAAGTGATAATGCCCTGAGCTCTGCCAAACAGTACAGAGCTCCGGAGATGTTACAGATGCAGCTGTGACCAGCAAACAACAGTGTTTCCGGGATTGTGTTTGTAAATACATGAGTTGCCCGACAGCTTGTGGAATTAAATATAGATGCTACATCACAAACTCTAGCTAAAATAAACTATATGCTGCTCAATGAATGTCAATAAGTACACTGAGAAAGAATCATTATCCCTTTCTGTAGCAGGGTCCAAGAAACCCATCTCTAAGTGATTTTTCAGTTGTTTGTTTTTTGATGAAGGCAAATTTTTTTCTCCCTCGGGCCTTGGACTGGTATTGCAGGCAGCTGGGGGAGGGTGGTGTGAAGAGAGAAAGTGGATGCCATCACTAAGTCGGGTATGTTGGGAGCAGTGTGTATGGTATGGTGGCAGGAGCCAGCTGGGAGGTTACCAGGTAGACAAAGAAACCACTAGTCAACTTTTTTGGGGACTGATGACCAAGGGGCACCATTTCTAAAAGTATGGCGTGAGGCCATTGGTAGTTTGGAAAGACTGTCTAAGGGAAACATGCTTACCCATCACTATACATCTGCTCTTTGGTTCTCAAACTAAATTATTCACCTTCTTTTGCTAGGATTACTACAGGTGGCTCATATATTACCAACATCTTGTATTAATAATGGCAGGTTAACAGAAGCAGGTATTCCCACACTAAAATCAGCATTCTGCAAGAGTTTACTGAGCACTCTCTCTCCATCTGGCTTAAGCTGACATGGCTTATTGCCATGCAACCCTTTGTGCTGATGCAAAGCTCACTCTGCCCTACCCAGATCACCAAACCTCCACTCTAGGAAGTGGTACAGAAGGAGGGGTGCTTTGAATCTAGGGTCTCTTCAGTATTACCCTGAGGAGTTAAGGTTTTTACTTGTGTTGATCATGTCATGTAACTGCTGCTTTTATTTGTTTGCTTGCTTTTTTATGATGTTCCTTTGCTTCCCTGGTGGCTCAGATGGTGAAGAATCTGCCTGCAATGAAGAGGACCCTGGTTTGATTCCTGGGTTGGGAAGATCCCCTGGAGAAGGGAATGGCAACCCACTCTGGTATTCTTGCCTGGAGAATTCTATGGACAGAGGAGCCTGGTGGGCTACAGTCCATGGGGTGGCAAAGACTCGGATACAACTGAGTGACTAACACTTTTACTCAATTATTTAACATCAAGTTCTATCTCCACTGAAAGGAGAAGCTATATACTTAGACTGTAGCAATTCTGGTACTATCTGGAGATCCTTGTGCAAAAAGTTTTCAGAGACTTCAGTGGAAGAACTAGAGCAAAGCTTTTAAAGTCTTAATTCACAATTCATTCTGTCTCACACTGCTACTGACTAAACTATTTTTGACAAATTAAGCCTTTTGTAAAATGTGGTAGCAAGTTTCCCACTTTCTTCCTTTTAGGAAAGTTAATAAATATCTGCACATTATTCCAACTAATGTTTATTGGACAAAGAACATTCCATTTAGCTAGAATGTAAAATGCATGTGGGGACTGTGGAAGAAAAGACTAGAAGGCAGTCCTTGGATTTCTTTGAAAGCAAGGTGAGTATGAATCTTTGTTACAACTTTCTTATAACAAGCCTTCTTAGCCAAAGTCACAGTGGGAAGACTCTATGCTAAACAGAATTTGCATGTGTCCACATCTTAGGGATAACTGAGGCTTGAATCAGCAACTTCCAAATCAAAACTGAGATAAAATTATTTTCAGCCCAATTTTGAATTGTGCTATTGTCAGTCTAAATCTTTAGAAAACTGCTGTGAGAGCATTAAAATTACAACTAGCTGTTGAACAACAATCAACAGGAGAATGCTGAAACCTACCAAAAAAAAAAAAAAAAAAGCCTATTAGCCTCCTCCATCAGAGGGCAGACAGAAGAAGCAAAAAGAATCATAATGCCACAGGGACTAAAATAAAAACCACATTATAGAATGTTAATCAGCATGAAAAAGCAGAAAATTCTGTCCCAGATGAAGGGACAAGATAAAACACCAGGAAAAAACCTAAACAAAGTGGAGATAGGCAGCCTTCCAGAAGAAGAATTCAGAATAATGATAGTGAAGATGATTCAGGATCTTGGAAAAAGCATGGAGGCAAAGATTAAAAAGATGCAAGAAATGTTTACCAAAGACCTAGAAGAATTAAAGAGCAAACAAACAGATGAGTGATACACCAGAAGGAATCAATAGGAGAATAACTGAGGCAGAAGAATAGATAAATGAGCTGGAGGACAGAATGGTGGAAATCACTGCTGCAGAACAGATTATAGAAAAAAAAGAATGGAAAGAAATGAAGACAACTTAAGAGACCTCTGGGACAACATTAAATGCACCAGTCAGTTCAGTTGCTCACTTGTGTCCAACTCTTTGTGACCCCAAGGACTGAAGCAAGCCAAGCCTCCCTGTCCATCACCAACTCCTGGAGTTTACCCAAACTCATGTCCATTGAGTCAGTGATGCCATCCAACCATCTCATCCTCTGTTGTCTGCTTCTCCTCCCACCTTCAATCTTTCCCAGCATCAGGGTCTTTTCAAATGAGTCAGCTCTTCACATCAGGTGGCCAAAGTATTGGAGTTTCAGCTTTAACATCAGTCCTTCCGATGAATATTCAGGACTGATTTCCTTTAGGCTGGACTGGTTGGATATCCTTGCAGTCCAAGGGACTCTCAAGAGTCTTCTCCAACACCACAGTTCAAAAGCATCAATTCTTTGGTGCTCAGCTTTCTTTATACTCCAACTCTCACATCCATACATGACTACTGGAAAAACCATAGCCTTGACTAGACAGGCCTTGGTTGGCAAAGTAATGTGTCTGCTTTTTAATATGCTGTCTATATTGGTCATAACTTTCCTTCCAAGGAGTAAGTGTCTTCTAGTTTCATGGCTGCAGTCATAATCTGCAGTGATTTTGGAGCCAAAAAAATAAAATCTCTCACTGTTTCCACTGTTTCTCCATCTATATGCCATGAATTGATGGGACCCGATGCCAAGATCTTTGTTTTCTGAATGTTGAGCTTTAAACCAACTTTTTCACTCTCCTCTTTCAATTTAATCAAGAGGCTTTTTAATTCTTCTTTGCTTTCTGCCATAAGGGTGGTGTCATCTGCATATCTGAGGTTGATATTTCTCCAAGCAATCTTGATTCCAGCTTGTGCTTCTTCCAGCCCAGCCTTTCTCATGATGTACTCTGCATATACGTTAAATAAGAAGGGTGTCAATATACAGCCTTGATATACTCCTTTTCCTATTTGGAACCAGTCTGTTGTTCCATGTCCAGTTCTAACTGTTGCTTCCTGGCCTGCATACAGATTTCTCAAGAGGCAGGTCAGGTGGTCTGGTATTCCCATCTCTTTCAGAATTTTGCACACAGTCAAAGGCTTTGGCACAGTCAATAAAGCAGAAATAGATGTTTTTCTGGAACTCTCTTGCTTTTTTGATGATCCAGCGGATGTTGGCAATTTGATCTCTGGTTCCTCTGCCTTTTCTAAAACCAGCTTGAACATCTGGAAGTTCATGGTTCATGTATTGTTGAAGCCTGGCTTGGAGAATTTTGAGCATTACTTTACTAGTGTGTGAGATGAGTACAATTGTGCAGTAATTTGAGCATTCTTTGGCACTGCCTTTCTTAGGGATTGGAATGGAAACTAATTTTTTCCAGTCCTGTGGCAACAGGAGTTTTCCAAATTTGCTGCCATATTGAATATAGCACTTTCACAGCATGGTCTTTCAGGATTTGAAATAGCTCAACTGGAATTCCATCACTTTTACTAGCTTTGTTCATAGTGATGCTTCCTAAGGCCCACTTGACTTCACATTTCAGGATGTCTGGTTCTAGGTGAATGATCACACCATCGTGATTATCTGGGTTGTGAAGATCTTTTTTGTACAGTTCTTCTGTGTATTCTTGTCATCCCTTCTTAATATCTTCTGCCTCTGTTAGGTCCATACCATTTCTGTCTTTTATTGAGCCCATGTTTGCATGAAATGTTCCCTTGGTATCTCTAATTTTCTTGAAGAGATCTCTAGTCTTTCCTATTCTATTGTCTTCCTCTATTTCTTTGCACTGATCACTGAGGAAGGCTTTCTTATATCTCCTTGCTATTCTTTGGAACTCTGCATTCAAATGGGTATATCTTTCCTTTTCTCCTTTGCTTTTTTGCTTCTCTTCTTTGGGCTTAGTGCACTGGGACGACCCAGAGGGGTGGTATGGGGAGGGAGGAGGAAGGAGTGTTCAGGATGGGGAACACATGTATACCTGTGGTGGATTCATTTTGATATATGGCAAAACCAATACAATATTGTAAAGTTAAAAAATAAAATAAAATTAAAAAAAAATAAATGCACCAACATTTGCATTATTGGGGTACCAGAAAGAGAAAAGTGAAAAGACCTGAGAAAATCCTTGAAGAGATAATAGCTGAAAACTTCTCTAACATAGCAAAGGAAAGAGTCAGCCAAGTACAGGAAGCACAGAGAGTCCCAGGCAGGATAAACCCAAGAAGGAACACACCAAGACACATAGTAATCTGACAAAAATTAAAGACAGGGCTAAAATATTAAAAGCAACAAGGGAAAATTGACAAATAACACACAAAGGAACTTCTATTAGCCTCTCAGCTGATTTCTCAACAGAAACTCTCCAAGCCAGAAGGGAATGGCATGATATATTTAAAGTGATGAAAGGGAACAACCTACAACCAAGGATATTCTACCCAGCAAGTCTCTTTCAGATTTGATGGAGAAATCAAAAGCTTTCCAGACAAGCAAAAGTTAAGAGAATTCGGCACTACCAAACCAACTTTACAACAAATGCTTCAGGAACTTCTCTAGGCAGGAAACAAGAGAAGGAAAAGACCTACCTACAGAAAATAAACCCAAAACAATTAAGAAAACAGTAATAGGATCAAACATATTGATAATTACCTTAAATGTAAATGGATAAATGGATTAAATGCACCAACCAAAAGACACAGACAGACTGAGCAGATGAAAACATGTGCACGTATGGTATGTACTTCCACTTGCCACATCACTCTGCTTGACCCCCAAATTGTATGTAATTATTTTATATTGTTAGGTTAATCATGGTACAAAGTCCTATTTACTGATGGCTTATTTTCTACTGGATGCTGTGCTAAGCACTTTACTTGCAACAAGGTGGGTATTATTGATCCCTGAGCACTAACAGAAGCAGAAGATATTAAGAAGAGATGGCAAGAATACACAGAAGAACTGTACAAAAAAGACCTTCATGACCCAGATAATCACGATGGTGTGATCACTGACCTAGACCCAGACTTCCTGGAATGTGAAGTCAAGTGGGCCTTAGAGAGCATCATTACGAACAAAGCTAGTGGAGGTGATAGAATTCCAGTTGAGCTATTTCAAATCCTGAAAGACCATGCTGTGAAAGTGCTGCACACAATATGCCAGCAAATTTGGAAAACTCAGCAGTGGCCACAGGACTGGAAAAGGTCAGTTTTCATTCCAATCCCAAAGAAAGGCAATGCCAAAGAATGCTCAAACTACTGCACAATTGCACTCATCTCACACGCTAGTAAAGTAATGCTCAAAATTCTCCAAGCCAGGCTTCAGCAGTATGTAAACCGTGAACTTCCAGATGTTCAAGCTGGTTTTAGAAAAGGCAGAGGAACCAGAGACCAAATTGCCAACATCCGCTGGATCATGGAAAAAGCAAGAGAGTTCCAGAAAAACATCTATTTCTGCTTTATTGACTATGCCAAAGCCTTTGACTGTGTGGATCACAATAAACTGTGGAAAATTCTGAAAGAGATGGGAATACCAGACCACCTGACCTGCCTCTTGAGAAATTTGTATGCAGGTCAGGAAGCAAGAGTTAGAACTGGACATGGAACAACAGACTGGTTCCAAATAGGAAAAGGAGTACGTCAAGGCTGTATATTGACACCCTTCTTATTTAACTTATGTGCAGAGTACATCATGAGAAACGCTGGACTGGAAGAAACACAAGCTGGAATCAAGATTGCCGGGAGAAATATCAATCACCTCAGATATGCAGATGACACCACCCTTATGGCAGAAAGTGAAGAGAAACTAAAAAGCCTCTTGATGAAAGTGAAAGAGGAGAGTGAAAAAGTTGGCTTAAAGCTCAACATTCAGAAAACGAAGATCATGGCATCTGGTTCCATCACTTCATGGGAAATAGATGGGGAAACAGTGGAAACAATGTCAGACTTTATTTTGGGGGGCTCCAAAATCACTACAGATGGTGACTACAGCCATGAAATTAAAAGACGCTTACTCCTTGGAAGGAAAGTTATGACCAACCTAGATAGCATATTCAAAAGCAGAGACATTACTTTGCCTACAAAGGTCTATCTAGTCAAGGGCTATGGTTTTTCCAGTGGTCATGTATGGATGTGAGAGTTGGACTGTGAAGAAAGCTGAGCGCCAAAGAATTGATGCTTTTGAACTGTTGGTGTTGGAGAAGACTCTTGAGAGTCCCTTGGACTGCAAGGAGATCCAACCAGTCCATTCTGAAGGAGATCAGCCCTGGGATTTCTTTGGAAAGAATGATGCTAAAGCTGAAGTACTTTGTCCACTTCATGCGAAGAGTTGACTCATTGGAAAAGACTCTGATGCTGGGAGGGATTGGGGGCAGGAGGAGAAGAGGCCGACAGAGGATGAGATGGCTGGATGGCATCACCGACTCGATGGATGTGAGTCTGGGTGAACTCCGTGAGTTGGTGATGGACAGAGAGGCCTGGCGTGCTGCGATTCATGGCGTCGCAAAGAGTCAGACACGACTGAGCGACTGAACTGAGCAGTTAATAGAAGGAAAGTGAGATTCTAAGAGATTAAGAAAATTTTGCAACTTCTTGCCTTCCTACTTTCTTTCCTAATTCAGTCAAAAAGTCAATAGTCCTGTATGATAGGGGTGACATAGTAAGGGTCTTAAATCATGTGAGATAGGTGGTTGAAAGGGGAACAACTAGTGGAAGAAGCAAACTGGTTACATACAGGGGCATCTAGGGGCTGTCCAGGTGGCTTAGTCGTAAAGAACCTCACTGCCAATGCAGGAGATGTGGGTACAATCCCTGGATCAGGCATATCCCCCGGAATAGGAAATGGCAACCCACTCCAGTATTCTTGCCTGGAAAATTTCATACACAGAGAGACCTGTCAGGCTACAGTCCATGAGGTCACAAAGAGTCAGACATGACTGACAGACTGAGCATGCACACAAAGGGGGTCTAGCCAATAAGTGAATATATTGAGGATAATAAGAGCTAAGTTTCTCACGGTTAAGAAAGTTATAAATATGGGAAATACAAAAGCTAGGATAAACCCTGTGGCATGGCCTTGGGATTAGAGGTATAAACTTGTAGTTCTAAACATATGTAGAGAAATAGAGGGTTATAAAGAGATGGAAAGATTTTGGACTTGGATTTCTTTGAAAGAAATAGATGGATAGAATAAAAGTATGTGTTTGTGTGTATATGTTAAATGTAATATATTCTGGATTGAATTCTGGAACAGAAAAATGATACTAGTGGAAAAACTGATGAAATCTAAGTAGTTTGAGTTTAGTTAATAGTACTCCACCAATGTTAATTTTGTTTTAATATATATTCCTCAGTTACATAAGATATTAAAATCAAAGAAAGCTACATGGAACTAGAGATCAATCACAGAAAGAGAAATAAGGGGAAAAAAATAATTATATGGAGACTACACAACATGCTGGGTTTCCCAGGTGGTTCAATGGTAAAGAATCTGCCTGGCGATGCAAGAGAGGCAGGTTTGATCCCTGGGTTGGGAAGATTCCCTGGAGAAGGAAATGACAGCCCACTCTAGTATTCTTGCCTGGAAAATCCCATGGACAGAGAAGCCTGGCAGTCTACAGTCTATGGGGTCGTAAAGAATCGCACATGACTCAGCAAGTAAACACCAACAAAACAATATGCTACTAAAAAAACCATGGGTAAAAGAAGAGATCAAAGGAAATTTAACAAATACATGGAGGCAAATGACAATGAAAACACAACTATACAAAATCTATTGTAAGCAGCATAAGTGGTTCTTAGAGGGAACTTCATAACAATTCAGGCCTTCCTTATAAAACACACACACAAGAAAAACCTCAGATAAACAGCCTACCTATCACTTAAAATAATTAGAAAAAAAAGAAAAAAGAAAACTTAAGGTCAGCAGAAGGAAGGAAATAAATAGAGATTCAAAAAACAATACAAAAAATCAATAAAACCAAAAGCTGGATCCTTGAAAGGGTAGACAAAATTGATAAATCTCTGGGCAGACTCACCAAGAAGAAAAGAGAGAGAACCAAAATAAACAATATATGGAATGAAAAAGGAGATAAATCAACTGATATAGAAATACAAAAGAACATAAGAGAATACTATGAACAATAATATGCCAACAAATTCAACAACCTAGAAGAAATGGACAAGTTTCTAGAAACAGAGCTCACCAAAACTGAACGAAGAAGAAATTAATAATTTGAACAGACCAATCACTAGAAGTGAAATATAATCTGTAATTTAAAAATGTCCCTAAAAATTTGTTGTATGCCTCAGGGAACTCAAACAGGGGCTCTGTGCCAACCTAGGGGGGTTGGATGGGGAGGGAGATGGGAAGGATGTTCAAGGGGGAGGGGACATATGTATACCTATGGCTGATTCATGTGGGGTTTGACAAAAAACAACAAAATTCTGTAAGGCAATTATCATTCAATTAAAAAAAATTAAATTAAAAAAACTTCCCTACAAACAGAATTCCAGGACTAGATGGCTTTACAGACAAGTTCAATCAAATATACAAGAAGAACTTATACCAATCCTTCCCAAAATCTTCAAAAAAAATGAAAGGAACACTCTCAAAGATATTCTATGAAGCCACCATCACCCTGATATCAAAACCAGACATGATACCACCAAAACAGGAAATCACAGGCCAATATCTCCAATTAATATCGATGCAATAATTCTCCAGAAACTATTAGGCAACTGACTCCAACGCATGAAAAGATCATGCACCACAACCAGGTGGGATGCATCCCAAGTTCATAAGGACTGTTCAACACGTGCAAAATCAATGTGATACACCATAGCAATAAAGCAAGCAACGAAAAACACCAGAGCATCTCAACTGATTCACAAAAGCATTTGCCAAATTCAACATCCATTAATGACAGAAACTCTTACCAAAGTGGGTATAAAGGGAACATACCTCAATATAATAAATGTTACTTATGACAAATCCACAGCCAATATCATATCCAACAGTGAAAAGCTGAAAACCTTTCTGCTAAAATCTGGAACAAAACAAGGATACTCTCACCTCTTCTATTCATCACAGTATTAGAAGCCTCAGCCACAATAGTCAAACATGAAAAAGAAATAAAAGTATCCAAATTAGAAGGAGAGAGTAAAAATTGTCATTATATGCACATGACATGGTACTATATATAGAAAACCCTAAGGACTTCACACAGAAACTACTAGAACTGATAAACAAATTCAGCAAGGGAGCAGGAGACAAGATTAACAGACAGAAATCAGTTGATTTCATTGCACTGACAATGAAACATCAAAAATGGAATGTTAAAAGAAATACCTTTTAAAATCACATCATCCCAAAATTAAAATACTTAAAAACAAACCTGATCAAGGAGGTGAAAAACATACTCTGAGAACAATAAGACTTTACCAAGAAAACTGAAGATGATTCAAAGAAACAAAAAGTTTTTGGATTGGAAGAATTAATATTGTTAAAATGGCCTTACTACCGAAAAGCATTCTAGGAATTTAGTGTGATCCCTATCAAATTATCCATGACATTTCTGACAAAATGATAACAAATATTCCTAAAATTTATATGGAATTATAAAACACCCAGAATTGCCAAAACAATCCTGAAGAAAAGAACAAATCAAGAGGAATAACCCTCACAGACTTCAGACAACACTACAAAGCTACAGTAATCAAAACAGCATGATACACAAAAACAGACATATGGGTAAATGGAACAGAAAAGAGTCTAGAAATAAACCCACATACCTATGGTCAATTAATCTTCACAAAGGAGACAAGAATAAACAATAGAAAAAAGACAGTCTCTTCAGCAAGTAGTACTGTGAAAGTTGGACAGCCACAAGTAAATTAATGAAGTTAGAACACATTCTCACACCACACATAAAAATAAATTCAAAATGGCTTAAAGCCTTAAACGTAAAGACATGACACCATAAAACTCCTAGAAGAGATTATAAGCAAAACATTCTTAGATATAAGTCACACCAACGTTGTTTTAGGTCAGTCTCCCAAGGCAATAGAAATAAAAACAAAAATAAACAAATTTGACCTAATTAAACATGTAAGCTTTTACAAAGCAATGGAAACCGTGAACAAAACAAGAAGATAACCTACAGAATGGGAGAAAATATTTGCAAATGATGCAACCTATAAGAGCTTAATTTCCAAAACATACAAACAGTTCATACAACTCAACAACAACAAAACCCAGTTGAAGCATGGGTAGAAGACCTAAATAGACATTTCTCTAAAAAGGAAATATACCTGGCAAATAGGCACAAAAAACGATGTTCAATATAGCTAATTATTAGAGAAATGCAAATCAAAACTACAATGAGGTACCACCTCACACAAGTTAGAATAGCCATCATTAAAAAGTCCACAAGTAACAAATACCAGAGTGAATACAGAGGAAAGGAAACCCTCCTACACTATTTACGGGAATATATTTTGGTGCGGCCACTATGGAAGACATTATGGAGGTTCCTCAAAAAACTAAAAGTGGAATTACCGTATGATCCAGCAATCTCACTCCTGGCATACATCCAAATGAAACTGTAATTCAGAAAGACACATGTGCCCCTATGTTCATAGCAGCATATTCACAACAGTCAAAATATGGAAACACTCTAATGCCTGTCAACAGATGAGTGGATAAAAAGGATGTGGTATCTATACACAATGGAATACTACTCAGCCATAAAAGGAATGAAATAATGCTATTTGCAGCAACATGAACACAACTACGAATTATTAAACTAAGTGAAGGCAAAAAGAGAAAGACAAATAACATATGCTATCATTTATATGTGGAATCTAAAATATACAGAAATGAACCTATTGTACAAAACACAGAAACAGGCTCACAGAGAACAAACTTGTTGACAGGGTCAGGGAGGGGTGAGAGGGAAGCGGGGGTTAGCAGATGTAAGCTATTATATATAGAATGGATAAACTACTGTCTGACAGTATAGCACAAAGAAATGCATTCAATATCCTGTGATAAACCACAATGGAAAATAATATTAAAAAGAAAGTGTGTGTGTGTGTGTATGTAACTAAATTGGGGCTTCCTGGGTAGCTCGACTGGTAAACAATCCACCTACAATACAGGAGACACTGGTTCTATTCTTGGGCTGGGAAGCTCCCCTGGAGAAGGGATGAGCTACCCACTCCGGTATTCTTGGGTTCCCTGGTGGCTCAGACAGTAAAGAATCTGCCTGCAGTGTGGGAGACCTGGGTTGGGAAGACCCCCTGGAGGAAGGCATGGAAACCTACTCCAGTATTTTTGCCAGGAGAATCCCCATGGACAGAGGAGCCTGGTGGGCTACAGTCCCTGGGGTCATAGAGTCAGGTACAACTGAGTGATTAAGCACAGTACACATAACTGAATCACTTTACTGTACAGCAGAAATAACACAGCATTGTAAATCAACTATACTTCAATCAAAAAGATACAATTAGAGGAAGCTAGGTAAAGGATACACAGAATACTGCACTCTAACTTTTCTGTAAGTCTAAAATTACTCCAAAATAAAATGTTTATTTAAAATTAGAGTGTATACATGCATATAGGTAAATTATACATAGGTTTCATAGCAATATATGTACATATACAAATACACACAAAGCAATCTTTCCCAGTTCAGTTCACCCAAGTACATCCTGTAGAATTCACTAGCTTCAGGATCTTGGTTTCTAAGTCCTGTTCTCCACTAAAAGGAATCAAAGATTCTTGGAGAAATGGATGATTACAGGTCTGTAGCAGTTAAGGTATAAGATTAGTCTGGAACATTTTTTTGTGACAGAAACTTTGTGTGCTGGCAAATTTTTAACAATTAGATCTTTGGAGGGAAAAGTTCTGGTTGCAGATTTTGCCCATTTCTATGAAGTAAGTGAATACTCCCAACGTGCTTGATTCTAAGCTACCAACTTGATGTTAGCTGTGTGGTTTGAGGTGTCAGTCGTGTCTGACTCTTTGCAACCCCATGGACTCTAGTCTGCCAGTTTCCTCTGTCCATGGAATTCTCCAGGCAAGAATACTGGAGTGGGTTGCTGTTTCCTTCTCCAGGAGATCTTCCTGACCCAGGGATTGAACCCACATCTCTATGTCTCCAGCATTGGCAGGCAGGTTCGATAACACAAGCACCACCGATGTTAGTTAGCACTCGCAAATTTCCTGAGAAATTTAAAATGGGCTCTTACAAAACAGTTTAAGCCAGTTCTTGCAAACCACTGGATTAAAAAGTACCTAATGATGAGCGCATGTCAAAAGGACACAGAGCTGCCTTAAAAGGCTTCCCCTCATGAATCTTGGGACAATTCAACACAACAATAGTAAAGGATTATATTCCTTTGAACAAAGCAAGAATCCAAAAAGCCATACTATATTTACACAATACATGTGGGAAAAAGTAAAGAATATTTTCTAAATGATTATACAATTAGGCAAAAATTTAGAGTATAATCTCTAATAAATGTAGAATAACTGAATTTTAAAGTCATCATTATATATAGAGAAAAATAAATATAGAAAAATAATCATAATTTATAACTGAGAATGTGTGGGCTCGGTCGCTCAGTTGTGTCCAACTCTTTGCCACCCTTTGGACTGTAGCCTACCAGGGTCCTCTAGCATTTTTCAGGCAAAAATACTGGAGTGGGCTGTCATTTTCTCCTCCAGGGGTTCTTCCCAACCCAAGGATCAAACTTGCATCTCCTATGTCTCGCATTGCAGGCAGATTCTTTACCCACTGAACCCATTGGGGAAGCCCATAATTTAGTATATAATAATTAATTAATAATTTCTAATACAGATAGAAAAATTATGGAATTAGAAAATTATACTTTAGTAATTGTCATGGTTATAATCCACTCTGGCAAGAAATACAAATCAGTATAAACTAGGAGGTAAAATTTGGTGAAGAACAGGGTATTTCATAGCCTCAAAATATCTTACTTGAAGTGTTTATCCTTTATTCAGAGGAAAAATAACATTACGGTGAACAAAACTGGCAGCCACCATCTTATTCAAGTGATCAAAGTCAACGTCACTGGAAATTGGACAAATACAAATCATATCCACTAAATAGGATCCAATGGGATCACAACATCACTTCCATGACATTCTGACCAAAAATTCATAACTTGAATTCAACATGAGGAAATTGTCAGACAAACCTAAATTTAAGGACATCCTACAAATACGGCTTCCCCTGTGGTTCAGTTGGCAAAGAATCTGCCTGCAATGCAGAGACGTGGGTTCGATCCCTGGGTTGGGTAGATACCCTGGAGAAGGGAAAGGCCACCCATTCCAGCATTCTGGCCTGGAGAATTCCATGGACTGTATAGGCCATGGAGTTGCAAGATTCGGACACGACTGAGCTACTTTCACTTTACAAATAACAAGCCTGTAATCTTCAAAAGTATTAAGATTAGGAAGGTCTGAGATCTGAGGAACTAATCATTCTGATAGAAGGGCACGAGAGCGACAAGGTAACTTTGTGCCATGCACAGTCTGGGTTGGATCTTCTGTTGTAAGAGACATTATTGGGTCAGCTGCAACGTTTGAATGGGGTGGATGGAGAAAGGGCATATGAGAGTCCCCAGTGCTCCTGCATACCTTTCCTATAAGATTGAAATTATTATAATGTACAATTAACAGACACTTGCTCCTTGGAAGAAATGCTATGACAAACCCAGACAGCATATTAAAAATCAGAGACATCACTTTGCTGTCAAGGTTTCATATCATCAAAGCTATGGTTTTTCTAGTAGTCATGTACAGATATGAAAGTTGGACCATAAAGAAGGCTGAGCACCAAAGAATTGATGCTTTCTAACTGGTTTGATCTCCAGGAGAAGACTCTGAGAGTCCCTTGGATGGCAAGGAGATCAAACCAGTCAATCCTAAAGGAAATCAACTCTGAAGATTCATTGGAAGTACTGATGCTGAAGCTTAAGCTCCAATACTTAGGCCACCTGATACAAAGAGCCGACTCACTGGGAAAGACCCTGGGTGCTGGAAAAGATTGAGGGTAGGAGGAAAAGGGGACAACAGAGGATTAGATGGTTGGATAGCATCACCAACTCAATGGACATGAGTTTGGGCAAACTCTGGGAGATAGTGAAAGACAGGGAAGCCTGGCCTGCTGCAGTCCATGAGGCTGCAAAGAGTCAGACACAACTTAGTGAGTGAACATCAACAAAGGAAAAAATGAAAAATAGGAGCATATGTTGTTAGACAGTTAATGCAGCCCACACTGAATCTCCCATTGTTTTACTTTGACACCTATGTCATTTACCAATCCGTGATTCTAAAATACGTTTGTCTACTGAACTCAAGGAGAGATGTTTAACACATAGTTTAAAAAAGACCTTCACTGCTCATTGCTTAGAAGATACAACTGGGGACTTGCTACAGGTGGCTGTGTCCAGTGTCGTCCAATCAAAATATAATGCAAATCACATAAAAATTTTCAATGGATTAGCAGCTATATTAAAAAGATAAGATAAAATTGATGCAATTAATTTTAATAGTATATTTAACCTAATGAGTCCAAAATATTTTCATTGGATCATGTAATTAATATAAGAAAATCATTATCAAGACATTTTACATTATTTCACACCAAGTTTGAAATCCGGGGTGTACTTTACACCTAAAGCACATCTCAAAGTAGAGACTAATTTTTCACCAGAAATACTTGATTCTGTATTTAGCTTTGAATAATCTATAACTGAGAAAAATTCACATGCGTAAGTTATTTCAAGCATACTTAAATTTTTTTCTAATAATTGAAGTATGAATTTTAACATTTAAATTAATTAAAATTAAATTAAATCTGAAAACAGTTTTTTATTTGCAAGAATCATATGCAGCTAGGAGCTACCATATTGGACAACGCACAGCTGCATAGGGGTATATAGGTCATCTGCTCTATTATACCCCTGTGAATGTATGAAGATTTTGAGTGAAGCACGGTTTCACACAAGTGAAGGGATTGGAAGTCCTGGCTCCTAGTTATCTACCTTGAACTACTTTTGAGTGAGTGAGTGAATGAGTAAAAGTTGCTCAGTCATGTCTGATTCTTTGCAACCCCGTGGATTACACGGTTCATGGAGCTCTCCAGGCCAGAATACTGGAGTGGGTAGCCTTTCCCTTCTCCAGGGGATCTTCCCAACCCAGGGATCAAACCCAGCTCTCCTGCATTGAAGGCAGATTCTTTAACAGCTGAGCCACAAGGGAAGCCCTTTAAATCATGGCTGCAGCTGCCTAAAAGCTAGAATACAGGTGAATAAGTATGAAAGATACAAAGCAGAATGATGCTGCAAGAGAAAGTTCTTTCCAACTGAAAAACACTAGAAAAATACTAATTGTTCAGACCATTTTTATTATTAGAAGCCAGAACCAGTGGACAGATGCCATTGCCATCAGAAAGACTTTGAACAAGTCAGTGAATTTTCTATTTTGACTTCCCCAGAATAATAATAAAAGGAAGCACTACCCACTTGCAACCAACCCTAACACACCTGCACTACAGAATGAATTAGAACATATTCCCAAAATGCCTTGCTCTCCTGAAAGGAAAAAAAAGTGTTGCAAGTGAATTTATATTGATAATTGTTGCCAAGCAATGCAATTATGGGTACATCTTATTGTCTTTGTTATGAGTTTCTGTTTTTCCAAAGTTTCTACAAAACAATGCATGAGTTGTATAATCAGAAAAAAAAAAAAAACTTTTCCTAGTTAGAAAAATTGAGTACAAGGCATCAAGAGAACTTCTGTCTCCATTTTTCTCATCACGTATCTATGTGAGACCCAAGTCTTAGCTGTTCTGACTTGAAAGCTTCAACCACCAATTAGAACAGCTGGACCGACAAACCTTCCATTTCCAACCATCTCAGCTCCTCACACTCGGTTGCTCCACTAATGTGAGGCGGAGCTGGGGTTTAGTGGAAACAAACAGAAACGATTCATCACACTCATTCACAAATGTCGCTCCTTCAGCTCTTAACTGGCTCCACCACCCTTGACATTTTGCCAACTCCCCAGCCTCGTCAGGCTTGTTCAGTCCTCAGCCAGACAGACTGTGGGGATGGCCTTGGCAGCTCCTGGAACTCGGGTTGGTGATTCAGCAGTTCAGGGCTTTCTATCTCAGCCAATCCATCCTCATGCCCTGCCCTAATGAGCTGTCCAAAGGCTGAAACTGCCCTCCTGACATCACAGCTGGCATGGAAGGCCTGGGGAGCAATTACCCATATGCTTTCTGTGCTCACTGTCCCCTGAAGTTTCAGTGAAAGATGCTCCCAGTTCCTGGGTTTTGGTGTTTTGTTTTTTTTTCATCCTAATGTAGAACCCTTTTCTCCCCAGTGAGACTACCCCATACTGTAGTTCAGACTGAGCTTGTACCACACCAAGACACACCACGCACGTCGTGGTCTAAGCGAATGGCATCCTGCATTGTTGAAAGGAACACAACCTATGCGGTCAGGCCTTCTCAGGTCCTATGTTTTCCCTTTGCCTTCAGAATGACAATTAAGCCTCCCTCTCTGTGACACGGCACAGTTGTACAGAAGTAGGGACCATATACAAGAAAACTCAAAGGGCAAAGGAAAAGAAAGATACATTTGTCTGATCATGAAGGACAATGCTGGGTACCATCGATACACCCCAAGAGCAGAGTTCCCTGAGCTTGCCAGGATTAAAACATCTGAATCTATGGTGCAAATATAGAACATGGTGGAGGAGGGCCCAAGGAGTCACTTGCGTGGTTTATAGATTCAGTACTTCTAAGGAGGGCAGTTATCAGCAGTTAATGGGTCATACTTGCTACCACACTGTGGAGAGGGGATGGCAAGCACACTTCTTAAAATACTCATCTTCCCACTTTTGTTTGTTCAGTTTATCTCAGAGACACAGAACTATCACTCCTTAAATTGTCAGCACATAGCTCTCGAACCTACACACAAACAGCCCTGTGCTCCAGCCCACGGACATCATTAAGTTTGACTTCTGCAAACCCGCCCCAAGTTTGCAATCTCCAAACTGGAGAGACTTTTTAGTACCTGTGGCAACTACTTTTTGAGTACTAACTGGGTGCCAGATGTTGTGTTCATTGCTTTACAGACACTGTCTCATTTGATCCGCAGGACAATAAATAGCATTGTGTTCTGTTATTTCCTTTTTATGGATGAGGAAATTTGGAGCTAAAGAGATCTAGTAATTTCTCAAGGTGTCAGCATCTTATGGCCAGGGTGGGCTGTCTAGCACCAGAGGACAGGTTGTAACCCCTCAGCCCCTTTCTCCCTCATGGCCCCTCTGCCTGACTTCTCTGTCCCCCTGTGCCTGAATTTCTGCCTCCCCTAGTTGTTCCTGCCTCTTCCTCCAAATCCAGCTTCCTGATCCCCTCACTTTCTGTCATCCTCCAACCATTCAGTGAAAAAAAAGTGGAAGTGTTAGTCACTCAGTCATGTCTGACTCTTTGCGACCCCATGGACTAAAGCCCGCCAGGTTCCTCCATCCATGGAATTCTCCAGGCAAGAATACTGGAATGGGTTGCTATCTCCTTCTCCAGGGGATCTTCCTGACCCAGGGATTGAAACAGGGGTCTTCTGCATTACAGGCAGATTCTTTACCATCTGAGCCACCAGGATCTATTCTAATTCTCAGCCCTGAAAATCAGCTTTCTTTAGGGAGTGGCAAAAAGGAAACAACAGGAAAAACGAAACAAAAAACTAAATGATACAGGTAGAGAAAAATCCCAGGAAGATGGCTACCACATTAGCAACCGATATTTGGAATTCTAATTTTAGTATATGTGCTGCTGAAGTGAACACTGGAATTCTAGACTTGACAAAAGGCCCTTTGCTTCACAGAGGAACACCAGAGGCCAGGGTTGGTTACAAGGAGTCCGCTTATGTGGCCTGTTGCGGGGAGATCTGAGATTAGAATCAAGACAGGCCTTTGCCACTCAGCCCAGGGACCCTTCACTGCACCCCACCCTTCTGACAAACCTATGGTTTCAACAAACCCTCGAGGGACCCCATTATCCACACGGGACTTCCACATGCCTGTCCTTACATATTTGGATCCTAGCATAAGCCTTATCTCAGCAGCCCCACTCTTCCCTGCCAAAGCCTCTTCCTACCCTGCATTTCTCCCCTCCTTTTGTCTCAGGTGCTGAGTTTTCTCAGACCCTATCTTCTGTCTACCTGCGATTTGGGTTTTTCCAGGCTATTAGCCACTCCAGGGTCTAGGTAACATCTTTCTTCTTCTACAGGGTTGTTTTCAGCAGAATGTAAAGGCCATTAGTAAATCAATAAGCCTTTATTTAGAAAAGGGGGAGGGAAGGACCTGGAGTTTTTAATTCAGATCTAGCAACTCCTGGGGCATTATCAAGAGTATTCTAAAATTAGGCCTTTGAAAAGCATGAGGCTGCTACCGTTGGAACTTTATAGCTTCCTGCCCATAAACAGGAGCAGCTTGCTATGGGTGGGATCATTAGCTGAAAGCTCCCTCTCCCTGTGGTAGCTATGTCTTCCTCTAACTCGAACACCATATGTGTTATCTATTGCTGTGGGGCTCTTTGTTTCTTTTATTCTTGCCTCCTCTCTCTTCTCTCCACGCATCCCTTTCCTGGGCTCTGCATCTGTCCTTTTTCTTCTTTCCAGGAATTCTGCATTTCCATCTATCTAACACTCCAAATACTTCTGTCAGTGCATCAAGTCTCATTTTTCACTGTTGCCACACACAGCATACGTAAACAGATATCTTTCTGATATATTTACAAAGGTAATCCTCCAAAAGTCACCACATGCCCTAGGACCCTTCTTGCTTCCCTTAAACATTTTGGGGGCTCCTGTCATTGTTCTGTCCTTCCTCCTGTTCCCATCCCAATCTCTCCACACAGAAAACAAAGACACAGTCCTGCTGGCAGCTGTGCGAAGGGGAACAGAGTAGTGATGGCATGACCACACACTTAAAGGCCAATGCCGTGATGTCTAAAAGAGCACATTTAAGATTTAACCATATAACACTGGAATTCTGCATTTCCTTCCATCTAGCAAGTCTACATCTAGACAGTTATTTCAAAAATATGCAGAAAGATTCAGCTACCAAGATATTTATTGGTTGGCAATTGAAAGAGAGAAAGAGCCATTTATGTTTCCAAAGTATATTAATGATCTATTACTGTGTAGCAAATGATCAGAAAACTTAGTGGCTGAAAACAATTTTAAAAAAATTTACTATATCATGCAATGTTTGTGGGTCAGGAATTTGGGTGGTTCTGGCTCTGGGTCTCTTGTGAGGCTGTAGTCATGATATCAGCTAAGGCTACAGGCATCTGAAGGCTTGACTGGGGATTCAGGCTCCGTGCCTAAGTAGCGTCATTTTCAAGGCTGGCAGCTTGGTTGATGCTGGCTGTGGTTGGAGGCCTCTGTTCCTTCTCATACAGACCTCTCCACAGGGAGACTGAGGATCCTCACAACGTGAGAGCCAGCTCTCCTCAGAGTGAATGATCCAAAAGAAAGCAAGGCACAAGCTGTAATGCCTTTTATGAGCTAGCCTGGCAAGTCACACCCCATCATCTCTGCTGTGTTTACTGTTCATGGAGACCAAGCCTGATACCCTGTGGGAGGGGGTTGCACAAAAAGGGGGTGGACACCAGAAATGAGAATCTCTGGAGGCTGTCTTGAAAGCTGGCTATCACATACGGGGAAGACTTCAACAAGAGAAGTACCCTCCAGGGATTGTTTGTACTGTGATTTTGAGAGAAGAACAGAGCTGCTCTGGCCCTGTTAATTCTAGACTTCCTGTTTGCCTGCAGGGGATGTGCATTATGCCTGTTCCATCCCAGGTGGCACTAGTGGTAAAGAATCTGCCTGCCAGTGCTGGAGACACCAGAGACATAGGTTCGATCCCTGGGTCAGGAGGATCCCCTGGAGTAGGAAGTGGAAACCCACTCCAGGATTCGTGCCTGGAAAATTCCATGGACAGAGGAACCTCATAGGCTACAGTCCACGGGGCTTCAAAGAGTGGGACATGACTGAGTGACTGAGCACATCTTCCAATAAGTTAGCAAGAGCAGGCTCTGCTTCTGTGGCATGGTGGTTAGTTTGGAGAGATTGCAGTGGGAAGTCTTGTGTTGTCTATTCCTGATTTGGTTCCAGATCTAGGCCACATTCTCTACAAACTCTTTCAGAAATAAAGCTGCTCTTTACCTTGTCTTACTCCTAAATTAGACCCCAAATCTTGAGTGCTTTTGTGACCCCTTATATTCACAATTATGTCTTTTATTTTATACTGTCATTTTAATAATAGTGGAAAACTCAAAACAACCTAAATGTCAAATGATAGATATGCTTCAACAAATTATGGCATATCCATACAATTCAGTAAAATGTGACCATTTAAAAGTGTACTCTGTAGGAATATTTAATGATATGGAAAATTGCACAGGATATATTAAGTGAAAAACATAAATTATAAGCCAGTATGCAGATTATTATTCTGTTAAAAAATAATGTGTACTTGTTTAAAAAAGAACTCCAAAGAGATAGATATATACCAAATATAGTTATTGGTTGGTAGGTTTCAGTTCAGTTCAGTTCACTCAGTCATGTCTGACTCTTTGTGACCCCATGGACTGCAGCACACCAGGCTTCCCTGTCCATCACCAACTCCTGGAGCTTACTCAAACTCATGTCCATTGAGTCGGTGATGCCATCCAACCATCTCATCCTCTGTTGTCCCCTTCTCCTGCCTTCAATCTTTCCCAGAATCAGGTGCTTTTCAAATGAGTCAGTTCTTTGCATCAGGTGACCAAAGTATTGGAATTTCAGCTTCAGCATCAGTCCTTCCAATGAATATTCAGGACTGATTTCCTTTAGGACAGACCTGTTGGATCTCCTTGCAGTCCAAGGGACTCTCAAGGGTCTTCTCCAACACCACAGTTCAAAAGCATCAATTCTTCAGCGCTCAGCTTTCTTTATAGTCCAACTCTCACATCCATACAAGACTACTGGAAAAACCATAGCTTTGACTAGATGGACCTTTGTTGGCAAAGTAATGCCTCTGCTTTTTAATATGCTGTCTAGGTTGGTCATAGCTTTCCTTCCCAGGAGCAAGTGTCTTTTAATTTCATGGCTGCAGTCACCATCTGCAGTGATTTTGGAGTCCCCCAAAATAAAGTCTGTCACTGTTTTCACCCTATTTGCCAGGAAGTGATGGGACCAGATGACATGATCTTCGTTTTCTGAATGTTGAGTTTTAAGCCAACTTTTTCACTCTCCTCTTTGATCAAGAGGCTCTTTAGGTCTTCTTTGCTTTCTGCCATAGGAGTAGTGTCATCTCCGTATCTGAGGTTACTGATATTTCTCCTGGCAATCTTGATTCCAGTTTGTGCTTCTTCCAGTCCAGCATTTCTCAAGATGTACTCTACATATAAGTTAAATAAGCAGGGTGGCAATATACAGCCTTGACATACTCCTTTTCCTATTTGGAACCAGTCTGTTGTTCCATGTCCAGTTCTAACTGTTGCTTCTTGACCTGCATACAGATTCCTCAGGAAGCAGGTAAGGTGGTCTGGTATTCCCATCTCTTGAAGAATTTTCCACAGTTTGTTGTGATCCACACAGTCAAAGGCTTTGGCATAGTCAATAAAGGAGAAATATATGCTTTTCTGGAACTCTCTTGATTTTTCGATGATCCAACAAATGTTGGCAATTTGATCTCTGGTTCCTCTGCCTTTTCGAATCCAGCTTGAACATCTGTAAGTTTACGGTTCACGTATTGCTGAAGCCTGGCTTGGAGAATTTTGAGCATTACTTTAGTAGCGTGTGAGATGAGTACAATTGTATCGTAGTTTGAACATTCTTTGGCATTGCCTTTCTTTGGGATTGGAATGAAAACTGACCTTTTCCAGTCCTGTGGCCACTGCTGAGTTTTCCAAATTTGCTGGCATATTGAGTGCAACACTTTCACAGCATCATCTTTGAGGATTTGAAATAGCTCAACTGGAATTCCATCACCTCCACTAGCTTTGTAGTGATGCTTTCTAAGGCCCACTTGACTTCACATTCCAGGATGTCTGGCTCTAGGTGAGTGACCACAGCATCGTGATTATCTGGGTCATGAAGATCTTTTTTGTATAGTTATTCTGTGTATTCTTGCCATCTCTTAATATCTTCTGCTTCTGTGTGGTCCATACTATTTCTGTCCTTTATTGTGCCCTTCTTTGCATGAAAAGTTCCCTTAGTAGCTCTAATTTTCTTGATGAGATCTCTAGTCTTTCCCATTCTGTTGTTTTCCTCTATTTCTTTGCATTGATCACTGAGGAAGGCTTTCTAAATTCTCCTTGCTATTCTTTGGAACTCAGATCTGAATGTTTGTCACTCTCTTTTTCCTTCCTATGGTGGACGCACTCTAAGGTGGCCCCCGAGGAGTCATACTCTTATGTCACTCCCTCCCCTTGAGTACAGGGAGGATCTGTAATTTATTTCTAACCAGTAGAATGCAGCAAAGGGAACAGGCTGTCATTCTCATGATTACAGTATATTATGTAAGACTCCACATTAGCAGAGAGAAGAGATTCTTCTGCAGCTTTGAAGAAGAAGACAACCATATCCCGAACTGCCTCTGCAGGGCCATGGGGCAGGGATCAGAGGGCAGCCTCCAGCTGACAGCCAGTAAGAAACTAGGGTCTTCAGACCTGTAACTGCCAGGAAATACATTCTGTTATCACACTGAAAGCACTTGGAAGTGGATTCTTTCCTACCTGAGCTTCTAGGTAACCATGTAGCCAGATCAACAACACCCTGACTGTAGACTTGGGAGACCCTAAGCAGAGAATCTGGCTAAGTCACGCTCAGATACCCAACCTGTGCAAACTGTGGGATTATTACTGTGAGTTTGTTTAAGTCACTAGATCTGGGGCAATTTGTTATGCAGCTCCTTACTCTCAACCCCCAAACATATCAATCATTCCATGGCTTCCCATCACTCTTTAGATATATGTGTAAGAAATTATTAAAACAACCTGGGAAGCTATGAATGACCTGGCCTCGCCCACATCTCCAGCCTCATATGTTCTACCCTGCTCCATACACCCACCATGCAGACCTTCTTTAGGACCCCAGACCCGTCCAATGTCCTTCAACCAGGGGGCATTTGTACCTCATGTTGCCTCTACCTCGAAGGCTCTGTTCTAATTCTTAGTCAATTCACTTCCTTAAGGAAGCCTTCCTTAAATCTCCCTATCAGGATCAAATTCCTGATTATAGCCTCCTGCAGCATCATATCTCTTTTGCTCATAGCACTTATGAACTATGACTTTACATAACTGTTTGCATCATTGTTTCATCAAGGTCTGTCCCCCCAGTTAGTCTATAAGTTCCATGAAGGCTAGTGTGACTCCTTTGGGCTCATCATTTTTCTCCAGTACTTAGCATATTAACTAATACATAATAGGCACTTAAATGTTCCCTGAATGAATGGACATAAATTGGATGTGACTTTTGTTTAGAGCACTGGCTCTAATTGCATCTCAATGCATCCTGATTAGATCAAAGTTTATAAGACTGACCTTCATTCCAGATTCAAGCGTGGGAGTTCTAGACATGCCATAGGCTTTGGGGAAAACCAACTACAACCAGACAAAGAGCCAATAATTTTTACTCTTCAAGCAAACTATTTTTAATGACAACCAACTGCACATAAGGTAATGTGTTAGTTATCATGGGGGCTGCCAAGAGGTACAATGCAATGCAAAGTCTCTGACTTCCTATAACAGGGAAGAAAACTGTTTTAGGTTCTCAGAAGAAAACTGAAGACATATTACACCTTCTCTTTTATTAAAGAAATAGTCCCTTAGATCTGATGGATTAAGCTGAAAGACTCCTGTTTATGCTGATCCTAATTAAATGAGGGACAAGTTAGGAGAAAATAATCTGAAAGTACAGATCTATCATCATAAATTTAGGCTTCTAGAACTCCTGAATATCTAAGTTCTATTCAACACCTACGTTATACACTATGAGGCACAACAAATATTTTTGTAGCTTATATTCATCCCATAAAATACCTACTAATTGTTAAATGCAAAGTACTAATCAACTACTTCCTTAATTTGCACTCTAATAGGCAAGGGTACACTCAGCAAGCATATCAACAAATACACACACAACGGATCAGGTAATAACAATTATATGCAGACTAAAGCAGGACAAGGGGAAAGGGAACACCAGTGAGGGTTGCTGTTTTATATAGAGAAAGTTTTTTTTTATCTCTGCTGGTCTCATGCTGTACAAAGTTTGCCCTGAAAAAGTCATGAAAGGGACTTCCCTAGTGGTGCAGTGGTTAGGAATCCATGCTTCCAATGCAGGGGGCATGGATTGGATCCCTGGTCAGGGTACTAAGATCCCACATGCCACCTGGCATGGCCAAAAAAATCACTGCAGATGGTGACTGCAGCCATGAAATTAAAATGTGCTTGCTCCTTGGAAGAAAAGCTATGAATAACCTAGACAGTGTATTCAAAAGCAGAGACATCACTTTGCCAACAAAGGTCCATCTAGTCAAGGCTATGGTTTTACTAGTAGTCATGTACGGATGTGAGGGTTAGACCATAAGGAAGGCTGAGAACTGAAGAATTGATGCTTTCGAACTGTGGTGTTGGAGAAGACTCTTGAGAGTCCCTTGGACAGCAAGCAGATCAAACCAGCCAGTTCTAAAGGAAATCAACCCTGAATCATTGGACTGATGCTGAAGCTCCGATACTTTGGCCCACCTGATGCAAAGAGCCAACTCAATGGAAAAGACCCTGATGCTGGGAAAGATTGAGGGCAGGAGGAGAAGGGGATATCAGAGGATGAGATGCCTGGATGGCATCATCGATTCAATAGACATGAGTTTGAGCAAACTCCAGGAGATAGTGAAGGACAGGGAAGCCTGTTATGCTGCAGTCCATGGGGTCACAAAGAGTCAGACACAACTGAGTGGCTGAACAACAACAACAAGTTGAGTAATAGGGTATTTGAACAAAGATTCAAAGCAAGCGAGGGCATTTGAGGATAAAAGCATGCCAGGCCCAGGTAACAGTGAGAGCAGCAGGAGCTCTCTTTGGCAGCTAGGGGAAGAGTAAAGAGGCCAGAGGGGCTATAGCACAGAGAGGGGATGAGAAAGTAGGAGAACGCAAGGTCAGAGAGGCAACAGCCAACTAGATCGTGTAGACTCTGTAAGGACTCGAGCTGAAATCTGAGTATAACATTCTGTTTACCAGTCTTGTTCCAGCTGCTCTATAGAGAGTAACTTCTAGGATGCCCTGGGTGGAGCAGAGACCTGTTCAGAGGTCAGGACAATTGACCAGGCAAAAGATGATTACAGCTGTGGATATGGTGAAAAACGGTCAGATCTTCTCCATATCTCACATGTGGAGCCATTGGTATGCACTGATACATTGATTGGTTTGAGAGAATAAGGAAACAAAGAGGAATCTGGCCATGTTCTAGGATTCAGTGCATTAAAAAAAATAAAGTATCCTTAAGTCTCTTTCTTACTCTGCTTTCATGCAACAACATCAACAAAACAATCTTGGGACATGCCTGCATCCCAAATTTCTCAATCTCAACAAAAATTTAAGAATCAGAATGCTAAGAAGCACTTTTTACCCTGAAAATGCTGTCGTTTTTGTATCTCCCCAAAGAAAGATGAGGGAAAGGGCTTCAGCTGGAGTGTGATGGAGAGCTGATGAATACAAGGAAACCAGATCAGATGCCGTGAGCAATGATCTGTGGGACTGAATCCTTAAAAGCCCTCATTCCAGTCTGTCTGGGACATCCAGGCAAGGGGTGGTGGCCCTCCAATCTCCTCTCACCTCTGTTGACTTGGGCTTTGGAGGAGCTGACAACAGTCCTTCTCTCTCCTGGTCTCATGCTGTGCAAATTTGCTCTTTAAGAGGCAAACCGAAAAGTGCTCCCATGCACGTGACCAAAGTTGGGAGCAGAAACCACCGCCCTGCTGTTAATGGGCCATTGATTTTCCTCACGCTTCTTCCTCCTGTCTCTGAGAGAACAATCATGCTGCCAAGACTAAAAGTTTATGATTTCAACAATACAGTAAGCATGAAAGATCTTTATATACACTTACTTATACCCCCCGTCCCTATCTTACAATAAGAAAAATATCTAAGGGTGTTTTTTTTTCTTTCCTAAAATATTACCTCAGGAGCAAAACTAGGATACCCCGTTCATGTGAATCTAGGTGTGTATGACGTGTGTTTGTACACCTATGAGTGTGCATTTCTTTTAGGATTAAGAAAGGGGATATCAGATGAGAAATGACAGAAGAAAATAAAAACTAACCATGACTTTTCTTTTGACTCAGAAACCTTCTAACTCACCGATTTCAAGGGTGTTTCACAGGGCTCATCTGGCTCTCCCAGTACTGTGCTGACGTTGCTCCCCTTGTGAACACATGTTCTTTCAAACTTCAGCTCTTAAGTGGCTGTGTGAGCACATGTGACCTGGCAAGAAGGCTGGGGGGACCCCGGGGAGGACGAGTCTGCTTCCCTGGGGTCATGGACTCTTCCAGCGTCCCTTCTCTGAACTCCTTCTGGGCTCCCACGCTTTCCTCACCAGCCTTTATACAGGGTAGATCCCCGCCTGTCATTCTTAGAGGACTTTTCTGCTCAGTTCCAAGGCTGTTCAACTCCCATAGTCTTCACTGATACCCCTTCAGCCATGTCACCCCAATTTATGCCTCGAGCCAAGCTCACACCTGAGCTCTAGAACCACATGGACGTCTCTGCATGTGATCATTATTAGGTTTGTTAAAAAATTAATTAGGGACTGCATGCTCATTGCAACAAGTATAATGCAGAGATATGAGGAAATAGTCATTATTTTTCCTTCCCTCTCCAATGTCTCTAGTCTGAACAAGAAATATGAACAACTTACTGTGTGCATCTTTAAGCAACTTTCTCCCATCCATATTCATATAAATCAATATGTAGATCTGTTTATATGTTACACACATATATGTTTATATATACATTTCCTATAGGCATCTTAATCTCAGTTTATCTTATATTTAAACTTTAGACCCAAATTTCTATGACTTTATGCTTGCTTTGCTTTGAACCTGGAGTGAGACAGGATTTTCCTAATGCATCAATCTACCCCTCAAATCACCATATACCTATCCATACACTTCTCTCCTGATAGTGTCCTAAAATGCAAATCTGATCTACTTAAACTCAGTGGTTCATCATTGCTCCTATGAAAAAGTGGAAACACATTTCCCTTACATACAAGGGCCTTCAGTATCTGACCTCAGTCCCTCAAGCCTTAGTTTTCATCACACATCATTCTCCGTCCTGGGCCCCTTGTCCAACACCTTCTCTCTCCTCCTATTCGTGTATGCTTTGGGAAATTTCAGGCTTTCTCTTGTTTTTGCTCCTTCCCATACAATGTTCCCTCTTCCTGGGTGGAAGTATGACAGAATATCATAAGCTGGGTGGTTTAAAGAACAGAAATTTTAAATCTAAGATCAGAGTATCAGCATGGCTGGGTTCTGTTGAGAGGCCCCTTCCTGGCTGGCAGATGCCATCTTCTTTCTGTGTCCTCACACAGGGCAGAGAGAGGTTGGGGAGGGAGAGAAGGGAGAGAGGGAGGGAAGGAAGGAGAAGGGAGATTTTTGTCTCTTCTTATAAGGCCACAGTCCTATGATATTAGAGCTCCACCCTATGATTTCATTTACTCTTAACTTCCTCCTAAAGATGCGAAGAACCGACTCATTGGAAAAGACCCTGATGCTGGGAAGGATTGAAGGCAGGAGAAGGGGGCGACAGAGGATGAGATGGTTGAATGGCATGACTGACGCGATGGACATGAGTTTAAGTAAGCTCTGGAAGTTGGTGATGGACAGGGAGGCCTGGCGTGCTACAGTCCAAACAGTCAGACACAACTGAGCGACTGCACTGAACTGAAAGACGCTCTCTCCAGGTATATTCACATTAGGGGTTAAGATCTCAATGCATGAATTTGGGGAGGACACAATTCAGTCCACAGTAGGACTGAGGATTTTGCTTTCAGCACAGAAGTTAAGAGTGGGGACCCTGTGCCAGGCCACCTGGCTTTGAATCCTTCTGCCATTTAGTCTCTGAGTGACTCTGAGCAAGTTATTTAATCTGTATCTTAGTTTCCCTATGGCCACAGTTTTCCAGAATGTAAGTGCATCAGAATCAGCTGGAGGGCTTATTAAAACACAAGTTACTGAAGCACACCCAGAGAACAGACCAGTGAATAGGTTGGGGTGGAAGGGGACTGAGAGCTTGCATTTCTTTCGAGGTCCATAGAGATGCTCTGCTGCTGCTGTTGAAGGCACTGCATCTAGAAAAACCACTTCCCTGTAATAAAATGGGGTAAATATTAGCACCTACCTCCTAAGTTTGTCATCAGAATGATTGTGTGTGTGAAAGTCACTCAGTCATGTCCAACTCTCTGCAACCCCATGGACTATAGCCTGCCAGGCTCCTCTGTTCATGGAATTTTCCAGGAAAGAATACTGGAGTGGGTAGCCATTCCCTTCTCCAAGGGGTATCTTCCTGACCCAGGGGTTGAACCCAGGTCTCCTGCATTGCAGGCAGATTACTAAGGGAGGTGGCAGGTGGATGTACCAGGGGGTACTCAGAGGGATCCCTGGCTCTCAAGAAGGCGGCTCTGGGAGCCCAGGTCTATGGCTTGAGGCCAGGAAGCCTTGAACATGGGCCTGTTTGGTCTGGATGCATGTCCTCCCCAGGAGATGCCCCCGCTCCCACAATGTTCTCCAGGTCTGTCCATGAGAGCCAGTAAGGCTGGTCCCCCACAGAGCGGGGATCGAGTGCCTGCACACATGTGGCCTTGGAGATGTGTGCAGAACTGGCATTCTGAGGCACCAGAGAAGCCCAAACATAAGTTGTTCAGAGCAGTGACTGGTTATGCTAATTGCCCAATGAATGCTAGTTATAATTATTCTGTCTGGCAAAATTGTACGTTTCTCATCACTCAGTTTCTGCTTCACACTTGCGGAAAAGCTTTCCTGATATTCCCTAGTAGAATATGCAGTCTTACACCTGTAGCCTCCCAACCTCATTATAGAACTTATCACTGCTGCTGCTAAGTCACTTCAGTCGTGTCTGACTCTGTGCGACCCCATAGACAGCAGCTCACCAGGCTCCCCCATCCCTGGGATTCTCCAGGCAAGAACATGGAGTGGGTTGCCATTTCCTTCTCCAATGCATGAAAGTGAAAAGTGAAAGTGAAGTCGCTCAGTCATATCCGACTCTTAGCGACCCCATGGACTGCAGCCCACCAGGCTCCTCCGTCCATGTGATCTTCCAGGCAAGAGTACTGGAGTGGGGTGCCATTGCCTTCTCCGGAACTTATCACATGGAATCGTAACTATTTACAACTTACACAAAAGCCTACGTCTTCCACAGACTGAACTGCTTAAGGATAGGAATTTTGTATTATTTACCTTTGATTTCCCAGAATATGTGTGACACAGACCAGCTGCCCAGTGAATATATTTTTATTGAAGAAATTGATGCAGAGTCCCGTGCATTTGTGATAATCTATGCAGGGTTGCCTGGACTCCGTAAGAACAGCTGTCTGGTTATCATTTAGGTTTTCCCCTCAATTCTAACACAGGAGACTTCCTCTTTTGACAGGGGTTCTCAATTATGGCAACATATTAGAAGCACCTTTTATACCACGGTGCTACTTGAGCCCCTCCCCAGACGAAGCAGTGCAGAATCTCTGGGTGGAGGCCCTGGGCACCGGTAAAGCGTCAGAGTTCATCAGGTGATTCTAATGCATAGCCTGAGTTGGAAACAAACAAGCTGGGAGAATGCAATCTACTAAAATGTGCATTTCATTCACAATTATCAGTCTTCTACTCCTGACCATAAACTTCTTTCTCTTATCCCAATATAAATTGCCTGCTTTGAACAGTTTTGAAAAGGGGTAAATAGAGAAATTAGCATTTGTAGAGCACTTTACAGTTTTCAAAGCACTTTCATACTCAGTGTGTCATCAAAATCTTAAAATAACCCAGTGAGGAAGGTATCATTATTCTTTACAAATGCTTTGAGGCAACAGCCTGGAGAGGGGGGTACACACCAAACCCTTTTAAAAGAAGCAACAAATCAGCAAAATGCCATCTGCCAGGGGTTGTTGTTTTTTTTTTTTTTTTTTTGCTCTTGGCCGATCTGCTATTAACAATGCTACCTATAAGCCATCTTTGCTGCTCATCTAGGACTTGGATTCCAAATATTTTTCTCCACTTGGCATTGGAGACACTTCGTTCCATGGCTGGCCAGTGATGTCTGCTCTGCCCCTTGGCAACCCTAAGCTGGCATGGCTCTCTCCTAGGTGCTTTTCACGGATTAACCTCATCCCCTGCTTACAGGTGTTGGTTTGACTTCACTCTGCCCAAAGTCAGCAACTCACAATTTCCCCAATAGTATGATTAAAGAAACTTCAGTTGAGAGCAGTTAAATGACTTGCTTAGACAAAGTCAGTGAGGGAAGGATCAGGATTCAAACCCAGATCAAGCAGGAAACTGAGGAGGACTCAGTGCTTTGAGGGAAGGAGTGGGCACAGAAGAGGAGAGGATGCGGCAAGGGAGGAGAAGGCGCTGGGCACCTGCTTTATCCTATGCAAGTCCGCCCAGGGCCACATCTGAGTATGTGGGCCTAAGACTAAACTATAAATGAATAACAATACTAGTTTTAAATGGGTGACAGAGGTCAAAAGGTTAAAAGAAAAGATGTCAATTAGTTTTCACCCAGCATAATTAAGCTTCCTTCATAGCTCAGTTGGTAAAGAATCCACCTGCGATGCAGGAGACCTCGGTTCAATCCCTGGGTCGGGAAGATCCTCTGGAGAAGGAAATGGCAACACACTCCAGTATTCTTGCCCGGAGAATCCCACAGACGGAGGAGCCTGATGGGCTATAGACCATAGGGTCGCAAAGAGTCAGACACAACTGAGCGATTGAGTACATAGCATAATTAAGGATTCATTATTAAGCAGTAAATCTAACTCTATTGGATGCTTATTTTGATATAGTTGTTAAGTGCTTAAATAAGAAAATACTATCAGCATAGAAATAAATATAGCACAGAGATGGGGCAAATACAGAAAGAAAAAAGTCATTGTGGTACATCGGCCGCACTTTTCTTCACCTAGGAATCGAGAATAGGGTAAAAACAGGGGAAGTAGCAATAGATCAATCCACTGATTGATAATAAATAAAGAAGCACTACAAATGTGTAGTAAAGCTGTTTTTTAAGGTGATACTTCCAGGATACTTTGGAAGGTTGGAAGTTTGGAGAATAAATGTGATAATTCTCTATTGTATTAGGGAAGTGTTTAAAATATATGTAATAAAGAATAAGGACAGTGTCAGACTGAGTACTGTACACTGCAGTCAAGAGCCTCGAGTGGCCCATGAACTAAGTTGGTGGGTTATGTTAGGGCTTAAAAAAAACAAAAAAGAAAAATATTAGAGAGCACCCGTCCTTGTAAAGGTGAGTGTTGTTTCATGACCTGTTGGATCAGTGTTGTGTATGTGTGTGCACTCTCAGCAGCTGAAGTTCGTACAGTACAGTCAAAAAAGCATGAAAACTAATGACATACATAAATATTTAAAGATATGAAATAGTTTAAAAAATAAGATAAAACAGTAACAATAGTTTGCTAAACATGCTAGAATTTAACCATCTAAAATGAGTATTTAGCTCATCAAACGGAGAAGGCAATGGCACCTCACTCCAGTACTCTTGCCTAGAAAATCCCATGGGTGGAGGAGCCTGGTGGGCTGCAGTCCATAGAGTTGCAAAGAGTCAGACACGACTGAGCACCTTCACTTTCACTTTTCACTTTCATGAACTGCAGAAGGAAATGGCAACCCACTCCAGTGTTCTTGCCTGGAGAATCCCAGGGACGGGGGAGCCTGGTGGGCTGCCATCTCTGGGGTCGCACAGAGTCGGACACGACTGAAGTGACTTAGCAGCAGCAGCAGCAGCAGCTCATCAAAGAAATCCCTTAAGTACACTGCTTTATTCCAGGGATGTGGCAATGACCCAAAACACTTTTGGAAGTGCTTCCAAAACCTGAAGCACATCCTTGTAAATATAATTAATGGCGGCAAATATTTGTCCTTTGAGGAAATATTTTATATTTAAATAAAAAGTCACTTAGAACCAAATATGATGAATAAAAAAGATGACAATGAAGATGAATGGGATATGTTCAGAAAAACCCTGGGCTGTAACCTCAATAACAGTGAGAATGTCATTTCTAAATTTTATACCTCAGGTTCTGCCATATTGCTTGACATACGATAACTGACCGAAAGGTGTTTGATGAAACAGTGAACAAATGAACTAGAAAATACTTTGGTATGGGGCCCAAATGTGATATTTTTAAAAGGATATCCAAGATGTTCTAGTTTAGTGATGAGCCTCTCAAGGGAATCAGAGGCTGTTTGAGGGCAAATCAGAGTGAGGAATACAGTTCTTGATGCATTGACATATGCTGTATTCACATCCAGGCGTGCTCACACATACTCATAACTTACCTTTTCTATCCATATGCAAATATGTACAAGACATTCCTATATGTATGGAAAGAAAGTTAAATCTTCTTAGTCATGGGTAGCTGTTCAGGAGAGAGGGAAAAATGAAGGCTTATTAAAATCAAAAGGGGATAGAAGCAGATTTGATACACTAAGTGGTTATACACAAGATTCTGCCTGCAAATTGAGAATGTGTCTTATCCCTATTGCCTGATATCAGGCAAATGATTATTTCTCAACTCCTTTGTGATCCAGTCCTGGATAGCCTGGTGAGGTGGAATTGGACATAGCACAGTGTCCTCAATCTCGACCTAGATTCTCAAAAACATATTAGGGGAAAGAATCCCACTATCTATCCTCTTTGAATTGTGGATGACAAAGCAGAGGCAAAATAAAATATCCTGTTTATGGAAAGAAGCAGGACTAAGTCATATGATAGAGAGATTTTTAGGGCATCAAGAAGAGTAGAAAATTTGTCTTCTACAAGTTACCACAAAAATGCTATTGGAGAAAACAGAAAAACAAAAACAACCCTCCCATGTGTCTTCTGTTGAATAACAACGGGATATTCCTTTCTGCATGGTCCAAATAATTAAGATACATAACTAAATATCTCATAAGCATCACTATATTCTTTACATGTCAAACTCTGTCTAGGCCAAACACCAGCATTTCTATTGCAATAGCAGTATGGAAAAATCTAGGGTCATATCCTGGGAAGAGTGGGATCTGGGTTCTAGTTGCAGTTTTTATCCATAATTAGCTCTGTGACCTTGAACAAGCTACTCCCCTGAGTTTTTGTAGCCTCCTGAATAATAGGGTGATTGGAGTGGATAGTAGCTGATTCTCCTTCCAGGATTGGCAGGCTAATACTTGTTAAACACAGTTTCATCATGTGATAGGAAAGACATGCATGCAATTCATTCTATAACTTCCTCAAGAATGTCTGCTGAAAAGACCTTGCCTTTGCAGAGGGCACATGATGGACCTGGCCAGGTTCTCACTGTTATATTCTACCTGAGGGATGTTTTAGTGGCCTGGCTCAAGTTCAAGAAAGCACACACTTTCATCTCCTTCCCCATGCAAAGAGAGACTGATAAAGCTTTTGTTAAACTGCCCAACAAAGAGGAAACTACGAATTTCATGCAATTATATGGTTCCTGAAGGTTCTAATTGAATTATCATAGGCGCCTATTGGGCATTCCTGGCCACGTCCCCTACAATTCCATTAGTATTCTTTCTGTGGATCCTATAAATGCCATTAACATAAGGCAGATATTTGCTTTCAATAAGATAACACAGATGATTTTGTCTAATTGTCTCTCTAATCCCTCCCCCTCACAGCCCATGTAATCCTTTGCAATTGTTCAAATCCAGCCATTTGTTATTGTTGATCAAAACTGCTTTGGAAACATGACAGTTACTGAGGAGGTTTGGCCCCTTCGCTTCACACATCACATGCTCTTGTCTTCCAGGTGGGTGAAATGAACACCTTGTACTGAGATCCATACTTTGAAACCTACGGGGAGGAAGGAAAAGGGTGGCCAGAACCTGCCCCAGTCCTCACTGCACTGCATCTGAACACAAGACTGATCTTGTGAAGAGATTATACTTCACAGACTAGGTGGGTTTCTTCTCCCAAGATTCTTCTGTCTCACATGGGCAGTGGTTGGCTATTTCTGGGAGGTTACATCTGCTGGAATGGGCTCACCATACAGCCTTTGCAGGCTGGCTCTTACCATTTCATCAAATCTTCATTATTCTTGGGCTATGCGGTCTTAGATATCCCTAAATCTAATTGGCTTTTAAGCTATTCAAAGTCTTCACTTGCTTACCTTATAGTTTCAGTTATCTGATTGCTTATTCATTTCTGATTATTGGCTGAGCAGGGTAAAACCTGATCTCTTTTGATCCTGATCTGATATCTTCATGGCTCCAGTGAGATATCTCTAGGAAGGCTTGGGCAAAATAAGTATTTTTGTGAATTGCATTTATTCATGTCTGACCCACCACTATAAATAATCCAAAGTGGAGCATAACGTCCAGCCACTGGTCAGTGGTAGTAATAAAAGCTGAAACTCAGGTGGACCAGGGACATGAGTGATGTTCTTAATAAGAGTAGAGCTTGGATAGCCTCATTTCCTCTCCACAAAGCAACACATATGCACAGACCCAGGCATTGCAGTAAGAGAAAAGAAAATGTTAGACTGAGTTTGGGACCAGACGGCTTTCACAGTGGGCCTCTCTAATCTCATCTCCATTTCTGCAAATCACTTCCCTCTTAGACTAATCCTTTGATAATTACCAGGCCCATCCATTCACAGCTGAAGTGGAGATCCATCAGTATACTGAGAGGCATGGTGATATATGCAGTGGGCTGTCAGTGAAAGAAGCCAAGTCTCTTGTCTCAGCTGCAAAAGGTTTACCCTTTCCATGTTAAAGAAGGTTCAAATCAGAACACTTAACTTTGCAAGACTGGTTGAGGAACCTCCATCAAAAATGAGAAGTAACGAGAGGAGATGAAGTTTGCAGGAGACCCCTATTATCTCAGCTCATAGCAGAGCAATTATTGGAATAATCGCTCTACTGTGAACATGAATCCCACACTTAAAGTTGTTTCCCCATTATTTTCATTATTCCAATTGATCGAGGCCACTTCTAAAACTATTTGAAAGAAATATGGTCTTTCATTATAGTCTTCTATTTTTTAATGTAAGATTAAACCATGATAGGCATTAAAGAAAATATAAGAAGCACTAATTATGCTTCATACCATAGAAAATAGACCTGATTTTTGTAAGGGTTATTCACTGTAAATCTGTTTGCTTCAAAATATACAGCTAGAGAACTGAAAATTTTTGGTGTTTCCAATTTGGGTTTCCTCTATACACATTAAAGGTGAAAGACACAGGAATCAAGTGAACCAGATGTAGAAAGGGGCCACCAGGCCATTAAGTCCTATGTCCCTAAGGACCACTGTAGTTTGTCCCCCTCCTCAGAGTTTTAGCCAGTTTAGTTTGAAATGTCTTAAGCAGTGTATCACCCAGAGGAAAAGTTCTGGATAACAAGAGTGTGCCATTAGAACACTTTCCTGATGACTGAAACCCTGGCTGTTCTTTAAAATGTAGCCCCCAAAATGCTCTAAGTGCAAATGTTCAATTAGAACATATTTTGATAGGGCTTCTTAGTAATGAGGTCCTTGGTTAGTAAATTACCACTCTGTGGCTAAAAAGTCAAGAGAGACATAGTTTCCTGGAGGGACAATGCTCTCTGGATACTGACACAGCCAGGGTCCTCTGCAATATGAAAGTGTTCAATATTTCTCTCAACTGTTGAGAGAAATACTTGGCTTATCAGCTTGGGATGACATAATAATAAGAGCAGGGGCTTCCCAGGTAGCACAGTAGTAAAGAATCCACCAGTCAATACAGGAGATGCAGAAGACACAGGTTCAATCCCTGGGTCGGGAAGACCCCTGGAGGAGGAAATGGTAACCCACTCCAGTACTCTTACCTGGGAAATCCCATGGAGAGAGGAGCCTGGCGGGCTATAGCCCATGGGGTTGCAAAGAATCAGACACAACTGAGCACAGCATCACAGCACAAAAATTAAAGCTAACATTTATTGGCCAGGCGACTGTGCTAAGAAAGCTCTGAATTATCTCATTAACTCCTCACCATAAGCCCTATGAAGGAGACACATATACATTTTCTATATGAGGATGCTTATATGTGTTAAGTGACTCACCCATGATCACAGGACTAGTAGAGCCCAGAACTGAAACCAAAACTGTCTGACCCTGGAGTTCACTCCTAACCCTGTGTGTATCTCTTCACCTGGGTCTAAGTAGACAGACTGGTACCCAGGGCTCACTTCCGATCCTGTGAAACTGCCATCATTAGTGAAGAAGGAACCATCAGATGGGTCCAGTTTGCCTATAGCTGCTTCACAGGGGATCCACATGCTTTTCTTGACTGACTCCCACCAGGGGAAGAAAGAGAGGAGAGAACAGGAGCCTGCCAACCCCGACAGATGGTGTGTAGGCTGTTTTGGAGATGAGGAGAGAGAGATTTTTGCTGGCTGACAAAGAACAAGGGAAAGAGATTGGAGGGAAGTGTGACATAAGCAGAAAGAGCTAAACTTGAAATATACATGGAAGAGAAGAAGATTGAGGGATGGGGACTGATCTAGGAGACAGATGGGTAAATAGACTTGAAAGAACATTTTTTAAAATGCCACATAACTCCAATCTAGTGAGGAAAAGTGAGGCAGAACACACAGTCAGAAACGAGAGAAGCAGGCTTCTCTCCATAGTGTTTCTGCAGTTTCCCAGTGGAAAGATACAAAAGACTCCCCCTACAAGGAATTAAAGATCCAAATCTACGTCCAAAGATAAACTTGCCCTAGTCACTCTAGTTTGGAGTTAGCCTCGTGGAAGAACAGAAGCTCGAAACATCTTGAAGAAGCTTAGGATTATATCAGTTCCCATCCATTGTCAACTGAGTTCCAGAAAGAGGACAATAAGGTAAAACGGAATTTCTGTTCAGCTGAACCTCATGGATATATATCATCTATTACTAAGCTGCAAGGATCCTCTCAAATCTTGGCTGACAGACTACTGGTGGTGTGATCAGTGTCCCACATACTTGCCTTTCCTTTTCCCTCCCAAGCTAGCTTAAATTATTTATGCACATGACTTAACATTAAGATGGTTTATTCATGAGGTCGCCTTGGGAGACAGGAGATAGACAACCTGCTTTTGTGAGGGTCTCTCTGGAGAGCGGCAGCTGTAAAATGTGCTACTCCATCCAGCTCTATGAGGACAAAATATCTCAATGTAGAGCCCTCTGTTTAAAATAATGATCAATGTTGCATAGGTCCCAAGTTGAGAAGCATTTATATTGATATAGCTGCTTGGAGAGAAAAAAAAAAAAAAGATTCCTCAGCACCAGACAGGGTAGGTCTGTGTTAAGGAGGACAGATCAGTACCTCTGACTGGTTGGATCTGCAACAAGCCAGAAGGTAATTTACCATCCTGAAGGTAATTTACCTTTGTCGGCCATGGTTCTTCTCTGGAAGAGATCAGGGACAACCAAATGAATCATTCTGCCATCTCTCTATACCATTTACTGTGGCCAGGGGCTTGGCCAGAGGTGAGGCTGGCTTGGGCCCTATTCTGGGAGGTTTGGTTGCTAAAGAACCTTATTACTGAATAGACTTTGTTGACAAATAGTCTCACCAGTCAGATAACTCTGGAAGAAAATCCTGCTGATTGCATCATAAGAAAATCTTTTCTTTTTCAGGTATCTTTTTTTCAACTTTCTTAATAGCATCCTTTGGTCATTTGTTTGCCTTTTTGGAATTAAATCTAACTGGAACTACTGCTTTCAATTAAGATCACATAATGTATAACTGCAATTCTCAACATGCAGCAAGATTTTAAAATGTTTTGTCATAGTTAAAACTGCATTAAAGACATCAGTTGCGTTTCTCCCTCCTCCTATACCCTGACCTTTTCCACCTCCCTGAGAATTCTCTTGTGCTACAGATTTCCCCACAATTAACCTGTGCTTTGTCCTGAGTTAGCTTAATTGAAAACATCAAGCCAATAAAACCTAGAAAAGACAAGTGTTTTATAAAGATACAGGGGAAAGAGAAGGGTTTTATGTAAACCTATACACTTCAATTTCTGCTCTTAAAAAAAAAATGTATTCTCAGGAAGATAGGTGTGGGTTTATTTTCTACAAACAACCTACGCATAGTACTGAGTATGCAGCTCTGAACTAGCACAGATATAAAGTATAATGCATGCTCTAAGCAATCAAGGAGACTACCCGGGGAAAAGACATGCATATCTCAGAAGCTAAGTGGTAATAAAAGAGTTAAATAGGTATCAAAGAGTTACTGGACAAAATATATTCATTTCCCATTGTGTGGAAATTTTTCCAGATATTCACAAGGCTCACTTCCTCACCTTCTTGCAGTCTTTCCTCAGTGTCACCTCTTCATTGAGCCCCACCCTGACTATACCACTTAATTTTGGAATGCTCCTGTGGTGTTCCAATCTTCCCTACTATAGTTTTCCCATAGTGCTTTCTATCTTCTAACAAAACCCCCCCAAAAAAATCTCATTAATTTATTAGGATTTGGGTTCTTTTCTGTCTCTCCCACAAAAATATAAGTTCCATAAGGGGCAGGAATTTTAATTTTTGTCCACTTTGTTCACTGTTAAATCTTTAGCTCCTAGAAAGTGAACAGCACTTTGGAGAAACAATAAATATGTGTTATTTGTATTGCATGACCTTGAAGTTGAGTTAGATAGAATGAATATAAAACTAAAGAGTCATACACCATGATCTAGTGGGGTTTATCCCAGGGATGCAAGGATTTTTCAGCATCCACAAGTAAATCAGTATGATATACCTCATTAACAAATTGATGAATAAAAACCATATGGTTATCTCAATAGATGCATAAAAAGCTTTTGGTAAAATTCAACATCCATTTATCAAAAATGGAAAGTGGGCATAGAGGGAACATTCCTCAACATAATAGAAGTCCTATATGACAAACCCACATCTAACATCACACTCAACAGTAAAAAACTGAAAGCATTTTCTCTAAGATCAGGAACAAAACAAGGATGTTCACTCTCACCACTTTTATTCAACATAGTTTTGGGAGTCCTACCCATGGTAATCAGAGAAGAAAAATAAATTTTAAAATCCAAGTTGGAAAAGAAGTAAAATTGTCACTGTTAGCTGATGACATGATACTATACATAGAAAAATCCTAAAGATGCTACCAGAAAGTTACTAGAGCTCATCAATGAATGCAATAAAGTTTCAGGATACAAAATTCATATACAAAAACATCTGCAGCATTTCTATACACTAAGAACAAAAGCCCACGCACCACAGCCAGGGATGCCTGGGCGCCACAACTGCTGAGCCCCTGCACCGCAACTAGAGAAGCCCAAGCAACACAACGAAGATCCGATGCAGCCAGAAAGAAAAAAAAAAAAGGGACCTAATTACATTTTAAAAGTGTTTACCCAGCAAAGAAAACCATCAACAAAATGAAAAGACAATCCACATAATGGGAGAAAATATTTGTAAACAATGTGACCCACAAGAGATTAATCTCCAAAATATACAAACAACTCATACAGCTCAATACTAAGAAACAACATAGTCGAAAGTGGGTAGAATTACTCTTCAATCAAAAAAAAAAAATTATTTTTTAAAAATGTGGGCAGAAGATCTAAATAGACATTTCTTTAAAGAAGATATACAAATGGCCAAAAAGTACATGAAAAGATGCTCAACATCATTACTTATCAGAGAAATGCAAATCAAATCTACGATGATCTCACACCAGTCAGAATGGTAATCACTGGAAAGTCTACAAACCTCTCCAATAAATTCTGGAGAGGATGTGGAGAAAAGGGAAACCTTCTATACTGTCGGTGGGAATGTAAATTGGTACAGCCACTATGGAGAACAGGATGGATGTTCCTTAAAAAACTAAAAATAGAATTACCATATGGTCCATCAATCTCAATCCTGGGCAGATATCCAGAGAAAACCATACTTCAAAAAGATACATGAACCCCAAAGTTCAAAGCAGCACTATTTACAATATCTAAGACATGGAAGCCAGCTAAATATTCATTGATGGATGAAAGGATAAAGAAAATGTGGTACATATATATAAAGAAATATTATTCAGCCATAAAAAGAATGAAATAATGACATTTCATTATGGATGGACCTAGAGATTTCACACCAAGTGAAGTCAAAGGAAGACAAATACATGTGATATCACTTATTTGTGGAATCTAAAAATCATGATAGAAATGAACTTATTTACAAAATAGAAACAGACTCACAGATTTTGAAAGCAAACTTATGGTTACCAAAGGGGAAATGTTGGTGGGGGAATGAACTAGGAGTTTGGGATTAACATATATACACTACTATATACAAAATAGATAAGCAACAAAGACCTACTGTTAGCACAAGGAACTCTACACATATTCCATAATATTCCTAAATATTCCTAAATAATAAATATAAATAATATTATGGAATATAATATTATATTCCATAATAACCTAAATGGGAAAAGAATCTGAAAAAGAATAGATACATGTATAGATGAATCACTTTGCTGTACATTTGAAACTAATAAAACATTGTAAATCAACTATAATTCAATATAAAATTTAAAAAATAAATAGAAAGGAAGAATGATTAGTTAACAGTACCTGCTGTAAGGAACTCAGAATGACACTAACAATCAAGAGAAACACTAATAACAACAACAGTGATGGTTGTTATTTATGGAGCACTTATTTGGGGCCTGTCACTGTGCTAAGCTCATTATTTAATTTCCACCATAATCCTTTTAAATAGATATTTACTCCCTTATATTGATAAGAAAACAAAGGCTCAGAAAATTTAAATCATCCGTCCCAGATAACATAGCAGGAAAGTGGCTACTGTGTTGGAGTTTCAGTACAAGACTCTTTCACCTCAGAAGCCATGACTTTTCTATTGTTTTAATTATAGAACTTTTCCAAACATATATAAAATTAGAATCATGTTATGAAACCCTCTGTATTCACTGCTCATCTTCAACCAACAACCATAAATCCATAGCCAACCTGGTTGTCAGAGGTCATGATCTTAACCACTTACTATATGAAGAAACAAATGAAACAGAAATTTGACTCCTTATGAGCAGTCTACACATGAGAGTAGTCAGGAAAGCCTCCAGAAGGTCCACTTTGGTTAAACTCCCCTCCTTTCCTTTCTCAACTCCTCCTCACCAGCTCATCATCCAGGCTTCATGTGAGGCCACAGGGGATGGACTACCCTGTCTCTTCTCTGTTCCTAACCCTGTGCTCAGGATTCGTGAGGCCTGATCCAAAGGAAAACTGAGTGAGCACTCGTTAGGGTGAGTAGATATGCTTAGGTTGGCAAGAAAGAACTTTCCACTAAGCCTCATTACACAGGGTTCAGAGTCCAGAGGAACAAGTTCAGGAAAGGAGACCCTTGAAGTACCCAAGGACTAAGACCAGGTATCACTTTGGGGTGCTGGTAGCTGATGGTGAGCCTGGAGGGACCATCAGCATTTTGGGGCTAAGAGGTGGGTACACAATACTATGGCTGGACACAGCAGACTTAGGAAGTCACAGAACTTGGGTATAAAAGGGGTGCTGGGAAGGCTTACTTCCTAAAGATACTGATGTAATCTTGAGCAGCTCTTTCTAACGGGAGAGCAAGTCCACAGAGGTCCCTGCTGCTGTCTTCCTTCCCCTGACTTCTCCAAGCGGTTGAGAGGAAGAATCAGGAATTTATGTTCAGTTCAGTTCAGTCACTCAGTCGGGTCCAACTCTTTGCGACCCCATGAATCGCAGCACGCCAGGCCTCCCTGTCCATCACCAACTCCCAGAGTTCACTCAGACTCACGTCCATTGAGTGGGTGATGCCATCCAGCCATCTTATCCTCTGTTGTCCCCTTCTCCTCCTGCATCCAATCCCTCCCAGCATCAGAGTCCTTTCCAATGAGTCAACTCTTCACATGAGGTGGCCAAAGTACTGGAGTTTCAGCTTTCACATCATTCCTTCCAAAGAAATCCCAGGGCTGATCTCTTTTAGGATGGACTGGTTGGATCTCCTTGCAGTCCAAGGGACTCTCAAGAGTCTTCTCCAACACCATAGTTCAAAAGCATCAATTCTTCGGTGCTCCGCCTTCTTCACAGTCCAACTCTCACATCCATACATGACCACTGCAAAAACCACAGCCTTGACTAGATGGACCTTTGTTGGCAAAGTAATGTCTCTGCTTTTGAATATGCTATCTAGGTTGGTCATAACTTTCCTTCCAAGGAGTGTCTTTTAATTTCATGGCTGCAGTCACCATCTGCAGTGATTTTGGAACCCAGAAAAATAAAGTCTGATACTGTTTCCACTGTTTCCCCATCTATTTGCCATGAAGTGATGGGACCAGATACCATGATCTTCGTTTTCTGAATGTTGAGCTTTAAGCCAACTTTTTCACTCTCCACTTTCACTTTCATCAAGAGGCTTTTGAGTTCCTCTTCACTTTCTGCCATAAGGGTGGTATCATCTGCATATCTGAGGTTATTGATATTTCTCCCAGTAATCTTGATTCCAGCTTGTGTTAGACAGACCTAACTTGGGATCATACCCTGCCTCTCGTACTTATGTGACCTCAAACCAATTAAAAAAAAAAAAAAAAAAACTTGCCTAAATCTCAGCTTCCTGATCTAAAGGGGGCAGCTTGTATAGTGCATATTTCAGGTGTCTAACATGATGCCAAACTCCGATCCTTTGGCCACCTGTTGTGAAGAACTGATTCATTGGAAAAGACCCTGATGATGGGAAAGATTGAATGCAGGAGGAGAAGGGGACAACAGAGGATAAGGTGGTTGGATGGCATCACTGACTTGATGGACAGGAGTTAGAGCAAGCTCTGGGAGTTGGTGAAGGACAAGGAAGCCTAGCATGCTGCAGTCCATGGGGTCACAAAGAGTCAGACACGACTGAGCGACTGAACTGAACATGATGCCTGGAACACGTTAATTCTCTAGGAATCGGGGTTGGAATGTTCTCCCTTTCTGTCACGTGACACTTTAGCATTCATTAATGAAGACAGGGTGGAGATCCCTGGTGAAATGTGTCTATAACTGATATTATTCATATTTTTACAAAGAAGGAAACTGAAGTAACAAGGAATCCTTATTGGATTGTAAGTCCCAGTGACCCACATCCCACCCGCATTTTGGAAGAGAGCCAGGATCTTGAACCCAATTCCCTCTCACTTCTCAATTCTTTCTCACTCTCCAGGGTCATAACTCTGACTTTCTGTTATGTCCACATTAACACCTTTGAAGGCACTGACCCGTTCTCAGTGTTCTCCTACTGTACCATGTCATCCTCAGGCTGTAATAGTACAGGAACAAGAAACTGAACATCTTCCCTGTCCATAAGCACTGTAAGCCTGAGTGCTCAGTTGCTAAGTAATGTCCCACTCTTTGTGATCCCATGGACTGTAGGCCACCAGGGCCCTCTGTCCATGGGATTTCTCAGGCAAGGATACTGTAGTGGGTTGCCATTTCCTCCTCCAGGGGGATCTTCCTGACCCAGAGATCGAACCCACATCTCCTGCATTGGCAGACAGATTCTTTACCACTGAGTCACCTGGAAAGCCCCAAGAACTGTGTTTATGTCTATAAATACATGTACACACACAGACCCACAACGTATGTATAGATACATACACACAGTGTATGTGTATATATCATATATATGTGTGCTCAGTCACTACAGTTGTGTCCAACTCTTTGCAACTCGATGGACTGTAGCCCACCAGGCTCCTCTGTCTGTGGAACTCTCCAGGCAAGAATACTGGAGTGGGTTGCCATTTCTTCTCCAATATCATATCTATCTATCTATACACACATATATAATATATACATATATTGCTTATAGCAATGTGGTATCATTAGTCTCTCTTCTCCTTTCTTTCTGTTAATATTAGAACCAAGGGCCAAGGAGGTATTGTAACTTGCCAAAAGCCAGTGTTGGAATTGTGTCATCCAGCCAGCCCACCTTGGCCCTTCAGGGGTACTTCTCATGCTTAGGAACAATGAGGGAGTTGAGAGTAGGGTAGAGACACAAGGGCCAAGCTATTGCATTCCATACCAAGGTGTCAGCAGGATGGTCAGATCTTCAACTCAGTCTGACATTCTGTAGGCACAAAATTCTACACCTAATTGCTCTCCATGAATCATCATTGTCAGGTTGTTTTGCTAAGCATATTTTGTGTTTAAGTACAGCAAAATCTTTCAGAGGTTCAGGCGGTCATTATAATAAATTCTCTGATGAATAGGGGCAATGATCACAGGCCCACATATATAGGAGAGAATCCTCAGGGACTGAGGCAGCATGGCTCCTGAACAGGCTATGTCTGCTGGAGCTGTTGTTCCTCCCAGAAATAAATTTCCAGAGCCTCATTACTGGAGGAGAGGCTGGCTGATAGAGTGGATAACAGGGTAGGCTCTAGAGGCAGATTGCCTGGGTTCAAATCCCACTCCACCACTTTCAAACTCTGGGATCGTGAGCACATTATTAGCCTCTCAGTATGTCAGTTTCATCCTCCGTGAATGGGGATAATAAAAATATTTGATTCATGGCTTGTTCTGAGAAGTAAATGCGTTAGTGCACATTAAAAACAAAATGTAGAGTCATGCCTGGGAAATAGTAAATGCTTAACAAATAATGGCTATTATACCAAACACATCTCCAGACTATGAGATATCCCCCATGTTTAGTGATTCCCTCAACTCCACACTCAACTTTGTTCATTCTCTCCTTGAGGAATTTAATTTGTAGTTGAGCTGGGCTGCAATATCACTCTTGCCCAGCAGGTATCAGTCACCCCCTAGTGGCAATGTTCTCCATACCAAATTCGTCACAATAAGCTTTTAGCAATAAAATAAACTTAACATCCAGACATCGGAGAAGGCAATGGCAACCCACTCCAGTACTCTTGCCTGGAAAATCCCATGGACGGAGGAGTCTGGTAGGCTGCAGTCCATGGGGTCGCTAAGAGTCAGACGTGTACTGGAAATATTTGGTTAAACAAAACTGAAACCATTTCTTTATTGCAGAACTTTTCAGAACATCTAACATGTTACATATATTGCAAACCTATAATCGTGAAGGAGGGGATGGGCATAAGAGGGGAAGAATACTGCTGGGTTCCCCAACTTTTCCAAACCCAGACCTTTTCTTCTACATGACATTCACTCATTGCTTAAGGGACATTAACGTTCTACGAAACTGAGTTGGATAACACTTCATCTATGTGTGCTAAGTCACTTCAGTCGTGTCCAGCTATTTTCGACCCCATGGACTGTAGCCCACTAGGCTCCTCTGTCCATGGGATTCTCCAGGCAAGAGTACTGGAGTGGGTTGCCATGCCCTCCCTTGCCTTAAAGGGTAGTTTTTATATCATCTGGTTGTTAAAAATGCAGTTTTCTGAATTTCACACAAGCCCTACAGAATCAGACTCTGAAGGAAGGGCTGAAGATTCTGCATTTTAACAAGCTCCCCAGGTGCACATTAAATTTTGAGAACGACGACCTTAAAGAAAACACAGCCCTAATTTTGGAATTCTATACATCTGAAATCTTGAATACTAAATTTTCCTTAATAGGAAGAATACTCATTAAGTTCCCAGAAGCCCCTATTTTAATAAAAAGGAGGTACAGTGGGATAACTAGCGAGGTTTGTCTGTTGGTTTAATTGCATAAACAGTAATGGTTTTCCCTGTGCTTGGTATTGTGCCAAGGAGCTGGAGATACAATGCCCAGACCCTGCCTTCAAGGTGTTTACAGTCTATAATTATAAAGGGAACTGGGGATGCTTAGGGCCCCCCAGGTAGTGTTAGTGGTAAAGAACCCACCTGCCAACTCAAGAGATGTAAGAGACAAGGGTTTGCTCCCTGGGTTGGGAAGATTCCCTGGAGGAGGGCATGGCAACCTACTCTAGTATTCTTGCCTAGAGAATCCTGTGGACAGAGGAGTGTGGTGAGCAATAGTTCATAGGGTTGCACAGAGTCAGACACGACTGAAGCAATTTAGCATGCACACACGGAGACACTCAGCCTCCTGCCTGGAATCACTGGAGGGCTTTGGCTGCAGTCACTCAGTAGCCAAGTTCACATAGGATTCAAGGGACTCATCCTAGCAATTAAAGTAGGGAGTATGCACCTGTGCTCAGTCATGTCTGACTCTTTGTGACCCCACAGACTGTAGCCTGCCAGGCTCCCCTGTCCATAGGATTTCCCAGACAAGAATACTGGAGTGGGTTGCCATTTCATACTCCAGGGATTCTTCCCGACCCAGGGATCGAACTCTTGCATCTCCTGCATTGGCAGGCAGATTCTTTACCACTGCACCACCTGGGAAGCTTCAAGTAGGGAGAAAAAGAATTAATTTCTCTCTTAAATGGCTCAGTCACAAATGAAGATTGGGAGGAGGGTCTGTTTTTGATATCCTGGGGGAAAATGGAGTAGGAAACAGAAGAAAGCAAATGAAGTAAACGATGAGAGTGGGAAGTAATGGGCAAGGAAACCTAATAGGGAGATGAGTTCAGGGAAGGAAAAAACAAACAAACAAACAAACAAAACCCTGCTGACTCTGTTCGGTTTAAGGTGAGAAACAACAGGAATAGAATGTCAAATTGCTGAGTCCTGCAGACCTAAACCATAAGCCTTCTCTGAACTATTCAGCTTTTTCCCTCTATAGTCGCTTATTAAATATTGCCTAAAAATAAAGAAAAAAAATACAAAGGCTTTTTTTTTGAGTCAAACAGAATGCATATCCTGAGACTATAATGGGGTTGGTATCTGGCTGACCTACACAGGCATGAATGTGGAGCAGGTCAATAGAGGGCTTATCTCTGTTTTAAACTTTTCATAATCACTCCTGAATTCATGTGTTATTTTTAGAGCATTTTATTTTCATATGTAGTCTCTTTGCCCTAACTAGCAATAAATGAAAATATATGGAATTTCCCTTTCAGTGTGGTTTATGCAGAACTATAAACCAGAGGATCAGATGATTCTAAAGGACATCCTAAGTAGTATTTGAAATCCAAAAATCATCTACGTGTACAACAGGAGAACTGAGCAGGCAAAGCTCAGGAGTTTCCCCAAATCAGGGCAGCTCAATAATTCAGTGTCCTTTGCAATATTCTCCTCGTTTATCCAGGTGATATCTTTATAATAAGCTGTTCACTCTCTTGCACATGAAGCTTGCTATATTGGTAGGTTCCTGAGTCTCTTCCTACTCCTGTCATCACAACAGTGTCTGTGTCCCCAGCTCAGTCATAGGTATCTTTATGATCAAATATCTGACTCTAGCACCTGAAGCCACAGTGAGTCCATTTTCCTTTTTCCCTCTGTTCTCTGTGGAGCAGGGCTGCCACTAAATAAGAATTTAACCGTCGGAAGCTTAAGTCATTGGTTAACCAGTGAGCTATCACTGGCCCTGCGCTCTTCTGTTGTTTGCCTGAGCAAAATCTATCACGACTCTACGTGCATATGGCATGTGTCAACTGTTTTAAAATTAGCCAATTTTCCTAAGCATAAAAATGGATTTTTGTCATATCACACACACCATATATCACAGAAACAAACCGGTTTTTGTTGTGGCTTTTTTTTCTTTCCAAAATGCATTAAGTCTTTTTAAGTCACTGCCAAATCCATTTTGCTCACTGCATTTTTGAGATACATTTAAAGAAACCAAGCAGAGGGGCAAAAAAGAAAAAAAAACCTCATACGGTGCTGTCACCTGGAGAGAAATCTAGTTCATTATCAAGCCGACCATGCCTAAGAGGCTGGGTTGCTACACCTGCTTTTCAGTAATAAATACTGCATATGTATGCTGCCCTGCACTGAAAGTTTGGGATAGGGCAAAAATAATTAAAATGGTAAAAAAAGTATGGTGATTAAGAAAAAGAACTGTCACTTATTGAGCACTCTCTGTGTACCCAGACATTAAATGCTAATTCTGCATTATTTCATTTCATACTCAAAACTGTCCTATGAGTACACAATACATCCATTTTACAGACGTGGAAACTGAGGCTTACATAGGTAACTTGGCAAGGTCACATACTTAGCACACGGCAAGGCTTACCAATGACTTAAACCCAAGTTATAGTCCCTGAGCCTATTCTCTCGATGATTAGGTCATCTTATCTGTAAGTTAGAGCATATTCAACTTCTGGAGAGATAATACTGAGATATCAGTAAGCATCTAGGCCAATTCTTATGCTGCAGCTTTCTCTTAACAAAGGTTATAGGGGTGTTGTCACGGGCTCAGTTGCCTTAGGTTCCGTCAAATAAATCCCCACTTAGCTTGGCAAGAGGAAGAGAAGAAGATGAGGCGTCCTATGTCCTCCCACCAGCAGCACAAGGCACTGTTTTGAAGGACTGTGGATTAGAGCAAGCCTCTGGAAAATTCTGTGCGAGGCCCTGCATAATATTTCCAAACCTTGCTAAAGTCAAGAGTGAGGCAAATGTACTGAATAGGCAGCTGTCAGTGTGGTCCCTTTTAAGGGGCCTCCAGTTCCTCTCAAAAGGGGGGGAAAACACACCAAGTCTCCTACTTAGGTTAAAATCTGTGAATTTCTCTTTCAAAATGCTCAAGTGTTAATTGAGAGGGCAGCACATTAAATCGTTATTAGTCATTAATGCTTCAGCACAAATTAGTTGATCAGGTTACTGAGAGGTGTGAAGGGCCCTGAGGAAAAGATATCATTTTGATGGAGGTGGTGGGGAGTTGAATGGGTGGGGCAGGGAGGGAGGGAAGGAGGAAGGACCATAGTATATCTCACTCACTCACATCCACATACACAGGCACCCACACATACCCACACACATACATACATACACATACACACACACCCTCTGCTTTCCCTTTGGAGCCTGCAGGGACTGTACTCACAGGTAAGGCTTTTAAGAAAGGTTCCAGCCACTCCTCAGCATCTTCCAGGCAAGAATCTTGCCTGTGCCTCCACGGCCAGAGGGCGTGTAACACAGCCGTCTGCCTCTAGGGGTCTCCAGTGCCCTGAGGCTTCAGGAGGAAGCTGACCTTGCTCTGTTATCCCGCAGGGCTCACATCCCAGAGGGCGAAGATTGCGGAAAGGGAAAGCGGCGCGTGTTGGGAGCACCCCCCAGGACCCCCTCACCCGCCGGGAACAGTGCTCATCGACCTCCCCAGCTCCTGCCTGTCGGCGCATTTATAATATGCTAAATGGCTGAACAGAGAGTGAGGGGGAGGCAGAAATTAACTGCCCCCGCACTCCGTACTGAGTGCTTAAGCGTTCTTATACCTCAAGGGGATTCCAAGGACTTCCCTCTGCAGCCCCACCCCGCACTCTTCCCGGAAGCCCCATCTCAGCTACTTCAGAGCGGGAATCGCCGCAGGCTCAGCCTGAACTCGGCTGCTGCCCCGAGTGAGGGTCAGAGCAGGGTCCCCCCCCTTGCTGCTGAGGCTGGACTCTGATGGCCAGACCCTCTCTGAGGTTGGGTCTGAGGGAGGGAAAGGACAGATAATGGGCGAGGACCACAGCCTGGCTCCTGGGAGACCTGGGTGTCCTATGAAAGCAAAGTCACTGAAGGCCAGAGGGTCCAGAGATTTTTTTTGGAAAATCTCACAACTGAGGAGCATCAGGAAAAGCAAGAAACTTTGAGAGAGGCACTATTCTTCCCCACCCATGCTTGAACAGGCTGCAGGGTCGACAGCAAGACTCCAGCTCTCTAACCCATCTCGTGTCTTGGGTTTGAATCGCAGCGCCACTAGCTGTGAGATCTTGGGTAACTGACTCAACCTCTGAGTACTCTTTTTTTTTTTTTTTTAATCTTTATAATGGGAATAGTGATATCTATTGCATGTGCAGGCTCAGCCACTCAGTCGTGTCTCACTCTTGGTCACCCCATGAACTGCAGCCTGTCAGGCTTTTTTGCACATGGGATTTTCCAAGCAAGAAGACTGGAGTGGCTTGCCATTTCCTCCTCCAGGGGATCTTCCAGACCCAGAGATCAAACTCTCGATTCTTTACCACTGAGCCACCTGGGAAGCCCATCTATTGCAAAGGAAGTAATTATAACTAAAAGATTGCGCAGCTGGTACATTGGGTGCCTAGCACTGTGTGTGACACACCACAGGCATTTGTGCATAGGCATTGAATTTCACACATCTTCAATGACCGAGAGCAAGAGGAATTCATCCTAGGCTCCCTCCACAGGTGTGTCAGCATTAATGATAATCTTATATTTTAAAATCAATTTTAGTAAATGAATCATAAGCCTGGTGTTTTAAAGGAACTCTGTAGCATGGTGATTTTCAACGCGTTTTTGAACAGCCTTTAGGTTCCAAGGAGGTGTCTCAAGGATCACTTGCAGGTGAAGAAAGAGAACTGACAGGTGGGGAAGCTCCGGGCCCCCAGACCTGCTCCAGTCAAAGACGTCTACTTTTATCTGTTTCACATATTGGGGTTCTGGGTAAGGATTTATTTGATTAGTCTTCTACTGCTTTTAAAAAAGGTTAAAACCATTGGCAGTATACCTTTGTGTAATTCAGGGAAACCTTTCCTCCAAGCGTAAGGACACTCACCTCTTATTTCATTTGAACATGGAGTGCACCTGTATCCAGAAACAGAGGCACTTACATCCAGCCCATACGTCTTAAGTACCCAATATGTGTAAAGCATTGCACTTAAAACTTTGTAGCTCCAGCCTTGTGACCTGCTCCAGAAATACCCGAGGGTTTAACAATGCTTCCATCCCACTCCTAACCGATTTAGCCTTGTCCTCAGAGCAGCTACCCCGACCTTGACCACAAAGGCGCCCTTTCCCCTGCATGCTACCTAAGACAATGATCACATTGAAAGTCCAGTGTCGAAGAGCATGGGCCTGGGGATCTCACAGATCTGAGTTCAAACGTGAGCTCTGCTGACCTCAGGTTATTTTATGTCCCTGAACTTAAATTTCTTCAACTATAAACAGAAGATAACAACCTTTCTCAAAGTGTTGTTAGATGATTAAATGAGCGATGCCTGGCGAGCACTTCACATGGTAACTGCTGCCAGGTGTCCAATAGCAAATCCTGAAGCTAGTACCTGACCCTCACTGACCGTAGCTAAATGCCATTTCTGTTCTCTAAGGAAGTCAACGTCTTGTGAGATTTAATACTTAGGGATACAAAACCAGCAGCTGTCATTTTCTCAAAGCCCATTGTGTGGCAGGCACATTGCTGATGTTTTTCAAACATCGTCTTTAATCTTCATGATGTTTGCAGTTCATGATATAAGGGGATAGCCTCTCCATCTTACTATATGGGCAAACTGAAGCTCAGAGAGGTTGTGTAATATATCCAAGGTCACACAGCTACCGAGTGACCAGGACTAGATCAAAGCCCAATTTGTCTGACCCCGAAATCAGGAGCCTTTTCTCCCCACCTTGCTGACTGTCAGAACTTTTCCTAGGAGGAAAGCAGAGGGCATGGCGCAGGGGCAAGAATCTCTGGGTTTTTCCTTCCCCAATTTCAGTCTGTAAACAGGAATGATACTTCATAAGGTTATAGTAAAAAATTAAATGAGAAAATATAGGTTTCAAAAAAAGCCTAGTACAGTGTTTATCAAGTATGCTTCAGATGTATATTAAATAGGTATGAACTTGCCCCCTCCCAGGTTTTATCTGCTCTCCAAATCATTTATTTTTTTAATCTTTTTACCAGAAATATTTATAGAAAAGATACATATGTATGTATGTGTATCTATGTGGAGTAGTGCATGTGAACATATATGTATATATGTGCATGTATATATACATATATATGAAAAATTATAGCACAGACTACCATCCAGGTCAACTGTCAGCATCTCAGAAGCACTGCCCTCTGTATACCCCTCCCTGGTCAAATTCCCATTTCTCCCTCCAGTCCAATTCACTTCTTGTCTTGTTGAAAAATAATTTTCCTTTCCCCTTTCGCTCATGCCACCGGCTCGTCTCTGGCCTTTTTGCTGTGCCTGTGCCTGTCACTTGACTAAGATTCTGAGCGACACGTCATTCACAGGAGAGGCATGAAACCAAGTGGTTCGGCAGCAGGGACACACGTGCGTGCGTGCGTGTGTGTCCACACCTCCCACCTCTGTGGAGAGCAGCCAACCAGACATCCTGTGAGACATGTCTTAACCGCAAAGAACAGAAGGACAAGTGGACTGACGGGAGACAGGCTTGCAAACATTTGGGCTGCTTCCTAGCACTTGCACTGTACCCCCCTCCCCCAGCCTGGACCAAATTCGGTGCCTTCAGTGGTGGCGGATGCTCATTACATTACAGCCACCAGAACTTGATTACTGAGTCCACAAGGTTTTTTTTTCCTTTAGACCCCAGATTCTATCCCACCTGGAATTTCCAGGTGGCGCTAGTGCTAAAGAACCTGCCTGCCGATGCAGGAGACATAAGAGATATAGGTTCCATCCCTGGATCAGGAAGATCCCCTGGAGGAGGGCATGGCACCCCACTCCAGTATTCTTGCCTGGAGAATCCCATGGATGGAGGAGCCTGGTGGCTACAGTCCATGGGGTCTCACAGAGGCAGACATGAGTGAAGCGACTTAGCATGCACACATGCAAACGGACAGATCCATTTCCAATTTAAATGTTCCCTTCTCAAAGACATCTTCCTCAATCACTCTCTCCTACTGTGCTCTATTTTGATGCTTTTCTTCATTATCAGCACGGAAAATATCTCATTTATTTGTCTACATATTTCTCTTTATGGATATATAGTAATAAGCAATATAGACTCAGTATCTAAACTGGGTTAGAATGTCAGCCACCTCTTACTAGCTGTGTGACTTTGGACAAATGGTTTAACCTCCCTGGGCTTCCAATTCATCATCTGTAAAATGGGAATATAAGATTTATTAAAATGAGAATGATAGAATCATGACATGAAGGCAATGAGTTAATATACGTAAAACCTTCAGTATAGGGCCTGACACATAAGTCCTACTAAAGTGTAAGTACTTCCGTGTAAGACAGATAAGGACTACACATAAAGTACCTCTTTTATCAGCCATGCCAATAGTAATCATCATCATGATTATCATCCTCTAGAGTGTAAGCATCTTGATGGCAGGGTTTTTATCTGTTATTCACTGCAGAACTCCCAGTGCCTAAGAAGAGTACCTGGTACATACCGTATCCATAATATTCTGAATAAATAGTTCCTGACAAATGCATCTTAGAACTCCAACCCCAACAGTGCCTCTGAGTACAGGAGAGGGCCATAGGAACAGATCACTATAGTGTGCTGGGTATAGTACAAAAACAGAGTTTGAGTGAGACGTGCAGGGGTGTAGAAGAGGAGGCAGTTAATTCCTTGTCTTGGGCAAGTCTTCTCTTCCATAAGGAGAGTATCCTTACGTAGTGTTAAAGCTTAGTAACCCTCAGGAAACAGACCACAGGGCAAGGGAAGGTTCTCCACAAAAGCAACACAGCACATCTGACAGCTTGGGATACTGAGGAAACTGCCTGGAGTTCAGGTAGCTGAACTGAGAAGGGGTAAGGAAACAGAGACATGGAGAGGCTGCTGGACCAGATCGTGAAGGGCCTCCTCTTTGTGATGCTAACAAACTTGGGTTTTTCTCCTGATAGCCGTGAGGAGCCACAGGAGAACCATACTAAAGGAAAGAGCATAATGGTGTTTACCAGTTTGAAAGATCACTCCAGCCAGAGGCTGGGTTGGCTAGTCCTTAAAAAAAGGAGACAGGGAGACCAAGTACAGGGCAAGTCCAGGTGAGAGGGATGAGAGCCAGATAGATAGGGGCTGGAGGAGGAGGGAAGGGGAGGACGGCTTTGAGAGATCAGCAGGAGGTAGATCTCCTTAAGTCCAAATTGATGGAATTGATTGGGTGTGGGGGTGGATTCAGATGGGTATATCTTTCCTTTTCTCCTTTGCCTTTCACTTCTTTTCTCAGCTATTTGTAAGGCCTCCTCAACCTACCATTTTGCCTTTGTGCATTTCTTTTTCTTGGGGATGGTCTTGATCACTGCCTCCTGTACAGTGTCACGAACCTCCATCCATAGTTCTTCAGACCCTCTATCAGATCTAATCCCTTGACTCTGTCACTTTCACTGTATAATCGTAAGGGATTTGATTTAGGTCATACCTGAATGGTCTAGTGGTTTTCCCTACTTTCTTCAATTTAAGTCTGAACTTGGCAATAAGGAGTTCATGATCTGAGCCACAGTCAGCTCCTGGTCTTGTTTTTGCTGCTTGTATAGAGCTTCTCCATCTTTGGCTGCAAAGAATATAATCAATTTGATTTCAGTATTGACCATCTGGTGATGTCCATGTGTAGTCAAGTTTTCTTTTGTGTTGTTGGAAGAAGGTGTTTGCTATGATCAGTGCGTTCTCTTGGCAAACTCTGTTAGCCTTTGCCCTGCTTCATTTTGTACTCCAAAGCCAAATTTGCCTGTTACTCCAGTATCTCTTGACTTCCTACTTTTGCATTCCAGTCCTCTATGATGAAAATGACATCTTTTTTGGGTGTTAGTTCTAGAAGGTCTTGCAGGTCTTCATAGAACCATTCAATTTCAGCTTCTTCAGCATTACTGGTTGGGATATAGACTTGGATTAGTGTGATATTGAATGGTTTGCTTTGAAAACGAAGAGATGATTCTGTCATTTTTGAGACTGAACACACATACTGCATTTCAGACTCTTCTTTGTTGACTATTAGGGTTACTCCATTTCTTGTAAAGGATTCTTGCCCACAGTAGTAGATAAATGGTCATATGAATTAAATTCGTCCATTCCAGCCCATTTTAGTTCGCTGATTCCTAAAATGTCAACGTTCACTCTTCCCATCTCCTGTTTGATGACTTCCAGTTTGCCTTGATTCACTGACCTAACATCCCAGGTTCCTATGCAATATTGCTCTTTACAGCATCAGACTTTACTTCTACCACCAGTCACATCCACAGCTGGGCATTGTTTTCACTTTGACTCTGCTCTGCCTCTTCATTCTTTCTGGAGTTGTTTCTCCACTGATCTCCAGTAGCATATTGGGCACCTACCTAGCTGGGGAGTTCATCTTTCAGTGTCCTATCTTTTTGCCTTTTCATACTGTTCATGGGGTTCTCAAGGCAAGAATACTGAAGTGGTTTGCCATTCCCTTCTCCAGTGGACCACGTTTTGTCAGAACTCTTCACCATGACCCATCCGTCTTGGGTGGCCCTACATGGAATGGCTCATAGTTTAATTGAGTTAGATAAGGCTGTGGTCCACCGACTTGATGGACATGAATTTTATCAAGTTCCGGGAGCTGGTAATGGACAGGGAAGCCTGGCATGCTTCAGTCCATGGAGTCGCAAAGAGTCGGACATGACTGAGTGAATGAACTGAACTGGGGGTGAAGGGAGGAGCTGTGTGAGAGAAAGCAGAGCTCAGGACAACCTGTATGTCTTAAATTTGGCCCCGGGGGATTGGTCTTCCCATTAACCAAAGCAGGGAATTTGGAGAGAGGAATCATTGTGTGTGTGAAATGGGTACATAATGTGTTAACCTATGAACATTTTAATCTTGGCAATCATCAAAGTGAAATATGTTTGGTTGGAAAGAATGTTGACATTTGTCATGTGCCTGGAACTGTGTTTGGCTTCTTATGTATTTCATCTCATTTAATATTTAGAACAGATTGAGATATGGGGCGTTATTTTTTTTTTTTATAAATGATAAAACTGAGGTTCATTTAAGATCCCTACTTTACACAGTGAACACTGAAGAACAGTAAGAAAACCAGTTTGATTAAGCAAGATTGAATGAAGTGCATATAAAGAGAGGGATCAGAAAATAAAGTTTAGGGGCAGATCATGGAAAAATTTGAATTGAGATATTAACCACCCCACAGGGATGTTGTAAAAATTGGTTGAGAGAAAGCGTATAAAGCATTTTGTAAACTATAGAAGGCTAAGCAAATATGAGGAATTCCAGTTGTGGCCAAACCTTATTGCAACAAATAATAATAAAGAACATAACAATGGGTGGACTTTAGTGTTCAAATCTGTACTTATTAAATAAAATTCAACAATTATGCCTTCTCCCCATTCTTCTTACTGATAGGTCCACAAAAGAATCTCTAACACATAGCGGTAACTTTTCTTTCTCCCCACCAAACCATCAACACATATTGTTTGAAGGAAAACTCTCCCAAGGAAAGATGATGATATGATAGGCATGAGAAGGAAGAAGGGGATTTGAAAGTCAAACAGACCCAGCTGATCCCAACTACTGTGTCCTCACATGTTAGAGTGAGACCCTAAAGATATTTAACTTGGATATTTCTACTGTCAGGCAGAAACACAAAAAAATTAGGATAAAATTCCTAGGCCTCCTACCTGCTAATTGTTTCCATGTGAACTGGGAGCAGCAATGCTCTACAAATGCTTAAGACTGGGCTGAGTCACAGTTGGTAAGGTCACCATCAAACAAGCCAGCTTCAGCTATCTGTACCCTCCTTGACTTTCAACTTTGGAAATACATGACAGACATTCTTTGGGCTGCTCACCATCTTTCCATCCAAGTTCTCTCTCTTTATGTTTCTGGCCCCTCTTGTTTTAAGCCTCTGTTCTTTCTCCACATTAGCTGTCACTGCTCTGCAAAACTAGACCAGCACTGCCCAAAAGAAATATAATGTGAGCCACATAGCCACATTAGAAAGTAAAGGGAAATGGGTGAAACTAATCATAATATATCTTATTTAACCCAAAATATACAGTATAATTTTAATGTGTAATCAATATTAAAAGAAACTGTGGTATTTGAAATTCTCTTCCTTTAAGCCACGTCTTCAAAACTCAGTGTGCATTTTTACACTTTCAACACTCACTGCAAGTGCTCAAGAGTTACACGTGGCTGGTGGCTGCCATATGAGTACTACAGTATGGGGCAGAGCTCAGTCCTGGGAGGTATCAGATTGCCCACCCTTCACCTAATCCAGCATGCCAGGTATATTTATGTTTCACGTGAGCTTCAGTGAAAGGAATGATAGAGCATTTGGCTGTTGAGAATTCCATACTCTAATGATGTTCCTCAACTTTACTTCCATCTGCACGGCAGAGCAATAGTTTCCAGAGACAGCAGCCTGCATCCTAGTCACTGAAATGAGACCCATCCCTCGCAGCCCCCAGGCTGAAGGACAACTGGGCTGCCTCTCTTCACCCCCAAATGGAAGGGGCTTTGGCCCACAGTCACTAACCACATGCCCATGGGCCTGGACCTCTAGGTTAGCCCCCAAACATGGCAGGCAATACTTGAGAATAAAATAAAGGGCCTCTGTCCCACCAACCAACTCAGGGTCACTTAACATAGGAAACAAAGGTGAAAACAAGGCCTAAGGGAGAATTTTCAAGAGAAAGTACATATCCCTGAGGACTTGTCCTCAGAGTGAACTCCTGGGGCTAAGCAATCACACACCCACCAGGTTCTTGGGGACCTTCCTTTTGACCTGAGAGCCACGATGAAGTGACTTTAGGTAAGTCATTCAGTTCTCAGGGCCCCACTGGAATTTTGTCCATGTCAGAATGGGGCCACCGAAGCAACCAGTGACAGGTAGAGTGAATGAAGGTCTCAAACCAAGCGAAGGCTGAGGAATAGGGTTTCACCAGTTCTGTGTTTGCCTTGACCCCTTTGCTAGAAAACAAGGCTCATGACTGGAGTCAGCATGTGTGGCTGTCAGGTCGGGGCCATCTCCAGGTGCCAGGCAGCCCTTGGCCCTTCCTTGGCTGGCAGATTGACTCCCCGCCTCTGCTGTTCAGCTGAGCAATCACAGTTCCTCGTGGTACAGCTGCGGGCAATACTGCACCCACCCTCTTGCTTTTGTGGTCTCCTCCTTGGTGACTGCTACAGCATATGTTTTATTAAAAAGGCAAAGGAGGGAAGATGAGAGGTTATGTACATGGGCACGCTCAAGAATCTTAAGATGGAAAGTCTCCTCAATGCTAAACGCCTGAGGGCTTTGGCGTTTTGCCGGCTCCAAGTAAACCTCAATAGGGATATTTGGGTGGGGAAACAGGAAATGAAGGAAAATCAAGGCTCTCGCTCTCAGGAGATTCTCAGTCTAAAAAAAAAAAATATGAGATTTTCTCATATTCTCTTGAAATTTGCCTACTCCCCTCCCCAATATCTTTCTCCAAAATTTTTGATATGCTGTTGAAAAGCTCTCTGACCTTGAGCACTATTTTTCCTATAATATATGGATTAGACTTGAGGGTGGGTAGAAGGCTTAGGTAATTTTCAGTGTCTAATGAGATGTCCAACATTTCAAATCCCTCCGTCTCATGTGAGGGCAGCTTCCCCTAGGCCACTCTATGCTTCAAGTAATTAACCCAGATGTATGCAGTTACCAGGATCCAAGTGGAGAAGTGGCTTAGAGCAAATCCCATGGAAACATGCAAGCCTTGAAGTTTCCAGCTTCCTCAACTGTGCTGCAGTGAGCCTCTCTGTCAACTGGGATCTTTTTACCATCTCTTCCTCTCCAAACAAATCCCACTCTATCCCCCAAGGCACAATTCAAATTTTCCTTCCTTGGAATATTGAGAGCTCTTGTTATCTGCACAAATCGATTGTAGATGAATTAGGTCAGCCTTGTGAATTTCTTGTATTGAACGGCTGTTTAGAATGTATGTTGTCATTTACCTTTTCCCCAGATGTAAGCCTATTTTCCTAACTAGAATGTAAGATCATTGAGGGCAAAGACAAGGTCTTATAAGACTTCGTATCCCTCGTAGCTCTTAGGTCAGTGCTAGAGGCGAAGTCCTAGGTTACTGCAGCCTCCCATTCCTGCGAATTATAGAACAGCTGAGTCAAATCATGGCTACCACAATTAAACCATTCCCTAGGAGATACCTGGAGAGCCTGGGGGTGATATAGGAGTGACGAGACCCAGACCCCATTCCGTAGTTTCCCTGAATTGTTTCAGAGTAAACTAGTTCATCTTCCAAGGTCCTCTGCCCTCCTTTTTCCAAGAAGGAGGCTAAACTCATTGTAGCTCTACTTGTTAGGGTAATCAAAGATAAATGAGACCATAAGGCATGTGAAGATTAATTAGATGAACTCCCTAAAATACCTTTAGCCCTTTGGAAAAGTATGCCATTGTAAAATGTACATACAAGGTCTTATTATTTAAGAGAAAGAGTTGAATCACCAAAAATAATCTGCACAGTGGAGAAAACAAAACACTAACCAGGAACCCTCAACACTAAGCATCCCACTCAGCAGAAAGTACCCACACAGATGTCTCCAGTCCCTCCAGATTACTTCTTGTTTATGAGCTGGGGAGGGATTTTGGAGCACCGTCTCAGAGGATGTTTTTGTGCCAGGCTCCCCAGTGGCCAGCCTGTGTCTTGGGAAAGGGTATCAGAAGGAGTTGATGACGCAGGTATGTTCTTTGCCCTCTGGTCTTGCTCAGTAAACAACCTGTTAGAAGTCCAGAAGGGAAAACCCAGAGGATGATCTTAAGGGCCTAAATGGGGGAAGACATCGCCCATCTCTGAGTCTGGCCCAATGCTAACAGAGCAGGAACCCTCCTCACTCCCCAGCCCATCCCTCCTTTCCTCCTTTCTTGTGGCCACACTGCAGCACACATCCCTCCATTCTTGGAGACAAAGCCAGCCCCATTTTTGGGGAGGAGTGAGAAGCAAGAGTCCGGGATGCTACTGTCTTCTCCATGGCTGCAGAACAGCTGTTAAACCCTTTGGTGCCAGCTGCCCTCCAGCAGGGAAAACCATGGTCTGATATTTGCTTTTTCCTCAAACATTTCACAGTATCCAGGCTCTCTACTAACTCAAAACATATCCCTCCTCGAAGAAACAAAGCATGCGTTTTTCCCTACAGTAGGCAAGTAGTCAGAAGCTAAAAAGGAGGTATACACACACACACACACACACATATATATGTATAGCAGCAGCTGTGATGGAAAATTTCAGGATCATTGTGACAGCAGTGCTTGGTCATGCCCCCAGTGCTGCAAAGCAACTTATTTTGGATGGAAGGGAACTCCAGAGGGTCCTGCCATCAACAAATAACATACACATAACTGTGTGAAACCAAGAGGGAAAACACACAAACTCCAGAATCACTTTGCTGTCGTCTGATGTCATCAGACTGCCCCCCAGGGGATTTTGTAAAATACTTTAGCTTCTTGGTTAACACTGGCAATTGCACGTATTCTAGGAAGCATGGTCAGAAAGAGAATCTCTTCGCCCTGCACATGTCTGGAGAAGACAGAGGCAGAAATACTTGACTTACAACATACCTTTTATTCTCCTGATGGCTCTATGCTGACAGATCATTGTCCCTGCTGGACGAGGCTCAGATTGCCCAGCTAGAAGCCTGGCCTGTTATAATTGCTCTCCTTTGAACAAAAACATTTGCTTCTGCTCAGGGCACCTGACTCCGAGAGCAAGGAAGAGCACACACAGTTCTTTATGGATGGGGTCTGTTCAGTCATGTTACAGTGCATTAGCTTGATTATTAGTTGATATTTGGCTTAGGTCTATATACCCTGGATAAATATGTACCATGCAGAGGGACTGCTTGGTGAGCAGAAAACTCCTCTGGGCTGGAAGAGCAGCTCCCAAGTTCATGTTCCTACTAGGCAGGAACACTCCAGGCATCTGGGGCCTGGGCAGGGAGTTGCACATGCATGCTGCTTCTAGAGGCAGCCTGCTTCCTTCATATAGCTGTTAACAGGCACACACAAACACACACACACATACCATAGGCAGCATTAGATGAGTACCCAGAAAGATGGCCAGATAATCTCAGCGTGCCCTTCCTTCCAGCATAGCAATTCTCTCCCCAGTGTCCCCAGCAAGCTACCAGTTTCCACTCAATCAGTGGGGTTCCTGCTGCCACCCTGGGGAGACTATTTGCAACCCACAGGGTTCACTCTTCAATCTTTATTTGTTCCTGGCTGTATGTGCGTGGGAGCAAGAGACAGGCCTCTACAGACATGCCAGGGAGCTCTATGGACATGTGAATAGAGCTCTAGGAATGTGTGAATATCTGTGAACGTGTGGATCGTGTATGCCGACCTCAGCTCTTGGGGGCCCGTCCCAAACATAGGGAACCATGTACAGTCCAATCCAGCATCCGCTGGGTAGGCAGAAGTCCTTGTCATCTTCTGCAATTATGCAGCCTGACAGGTTTTCTGAAGCTAATGGGAGTTGCACTAACTTTGAGGACTTAAACCAAGCAAAAGCAATATAGGTCAGGCAGAGTGCCCAAGTCGTGTGACAGCCATGCAACCAACACCAGGAGGCAATAACAGGACGGTCTCAAGCTAAACCCCAAAGTCCACTGCTCAGCCCCACAAGACAGAAACTAAGAGGCGAGGGGGATCATTCCCTCTGCCTGCAACTGCCAGGCACCAGGACAAGAAGGCTGTAGGAGAGCAAAAGCATCCCCTTATCAAGAGACACACCAAAAAGACAACGAAAAAGGGCGGTGGAGAAAAACCACCAACCCCCTGCACTGTTACCTTGAGTCCTGCAAGAGCCCTCCTTGCTCTATCAGCTGCTCCCCAAACCTCCACCGCCTGGGAGGAGACTCCTGAAAGGTTCCAGGTTTTTGTGCAACATCTCCAATGGCAGCTTTCCAAAGTTTTTACTTCATGATGTCTCGTGGCTCCTTCTCATTTGGGGAAAACGTGAATGCCTCCCCCTCAGCGTGTGAAAGGGAGCGGATGTCTCTTTTCAAATCTTGCTCCCCGCTTTGCTGCTGCCGCTGCCGCCGCCGCGCCGCCGTCAGACCACTTGCCTGCTGCCTTCTTCCAGCTGAGCAGCCAGGATGCCTGGCATCCACAGCATGTTTGAAGTGGGGCTCGGACGCTGGGTCGGGGCGCTCGCGGGTGGAGAGGGAAGGAAAGTACCAACCCCGACCCGGGGAGTCCTCTATCCCTGCACCGAAGAGAAAGCCAAGCTCGTGCCTTCCTCCCAACTCTGTAGAGACTCACTCGCCCTGTCTGTCTCCCGGAATTACTGCCTTGCCCATGGGTAGAGACAGTTCCTCCAGCTTCACTGCTCCCTCGGCTGCCTGCAGACCTGCCCGGACGCTCGCCGCGCACGGCAGGTGCACATCCCCGGGCAAATGCTAACGGTGTCCTCTGAGCTCAGCGAAGACGCTGCCCGAGCAGCCGCGAGCAGAGCAGCTTCCGAGGCGGGCGGATTCCATCCCAGGCTGTAGCCCAGCGTGTCCCCGCTCCGACTCCGCGCTTTTCACCTAAGCAGTTTCACCTGCAGGCTCACACGCCAGATGAGTGTCTTAAGATAACAATGCTCCCCTGCCTGCCTCTCGCTTTCTTTCTAATGCACGTAGGTGGGCAGCCAATGAGACGCAGCTCCACACTCCCCACGGGCGCCCATTGGCTGGGAGGCTTGACTGGGGGCGGGCTCGGGGCCTCACCGGCTGTCTTCTTTGGTTAGCTGGCTGGCTGGGGTACCAGCTCTGTTAACCCTCCCAGCTTTGCAGCAGAGACTTTTTTTTTTTTGGTATGGATAAGGGAGCCTTGGATAAATTCATGACTGGGGAGTTGGATAGTCGAAGAAGGCTGAGGAACAGAAAGACGCTTGGAAGCTAATTACATTTTCTTCTATTCTTCTGAGTTTCCATAATCATTTGTCCCAGACCATTTTGTTTGCTTGCTTAACTAGAACTTGCAGAGATAAGGACCCATTTGAGCCATTTTCCTTCTAATTTGAGGTTTTATTTGGTTGTTTTGTGCATTTTAGCCTCTTGGTCACGGTCCTGAATTACTTAATTAGAAATCACTGCCCAGGTGAGAATCTTTATCTTATCGTATTTTCTGCCTCTCTCACATACATGTACACACATCATAGATCAAGGAGAGAGAGAGAGAGGCAAAAGACAGCAGGAACTCAGTGAGCAGACAGAGAAAGAGATCTAGAGACTCTGAACAGCTAAATCAAGAAACATTATGTCCCCAAACCAGGACTGTGAAGACAAAGGCAAAGAAAAGAACTTTAGGTTTCTGGGGTGAAATTAAGAGGAAAAAATGTCCTGCCTCCCCCAAAGTGAACTGTTTTGCCTGTGGTGTTTTCCTTGGGCATGCCTCTTTTCACTTTAGTGTGTGTCAGGAAGAGGGAATCTCCACTTGGTTTTTAAAGGAAGACTAGAGAAGTCAGAACAGGAACAGCCTTGTTTCTGTGTTTCTGTGAAGCAGGTGCTGTTGCTGAGCCTGTGAATTGAGAGAAGAGAGAGAAAAAGGAAGAATGAAAGAGAGAGAGAGAGATGGGGGTGGGAAGGAAAGAGTAAAGGAAAAAATATTAACTTTGAATCAAAAAATATGAAATATAGTTCTAAATGTCCTAATGAGGGTGCAAAACTGAATTAATATTTCCAGCTAACTAGCATACTGCACTAAATTTTGGCAGAGCATGGGAGCGTAATAGTTGAAGAAAGAATCCAATTCAACAGAAGAGCTGGGGGTTGGAGCTGGCAAAGGGATGTGAGGGGTTCATACTAACTTGTGTGATGGGGAAAATATGGAGAGGAAAATACCAAGTCAGAAAGGGAGAGAAGTCTTTTGATTTAGTTTCATTTAAAAATGGAAACCAACATTAAGGATTATTTTCATAAAGAAGCATAAAAAAGAAAAGCAGACAGAGGTTTACCGAATGTTGAAGTAGTATATACCAGGATTATCTAAAAAGCATCAGGAAGCCAGCTGTTCTGAGTGAATGGGGAAAATGAGAAATATTCCTCCCATACATATCCCTTAGCTCCACTCATCTCTTTCACCTCTACTCTCTCCTCTGCATCTTTTATAGCTTTGACCTTCCCTCTCTGGATTGTAGGTATCTTTTCACCTTAAGCTACAAAACATGTCAGAGAGCAGTCCCCAGGATAAAACATGGAAGTGGACCAGTGAAAGTCTAAATCTGTTACTATCCAACTGCTGAGTTATTTACTGCTGCGCTTCCTAGAGACAGAGGCCCCCTGAACTTTCCCTGGTGAAAAGACACCAAATTTCGAGACTCTTATAAAAAAAAAATAGTAGAAAGGAGTGGTAAAGGAAAGGGGAAGTTGAACAAATGACTACCAATCTTCAGGGAAGGAAAGTTAAAATTTCCAAAACCTCTAAAGAAGAAGGAAAGAGGGTATAGAGTTGGGAGACAAGAAAACAACTTGTAGAAAGAAAAAAAATTGCATCTGCTTTCTTCTTCTATAGGGTCCGCTGCTGCTGCTGCTGCTAAGTCGCTTCAGTCGTGTCCAAAGCCATGTAAAAAACAGCTTAGTTAGGTATACTAGACATTACTAGACCACAAAGAAAGCTGAGCACTGAAGAATTGATGCTTTTGAACTGTGGTGTTGGAGAAGACTCTTGAGAGTACCTTGGACTGCAAGGATATCAAACCAGACCATCCTAAAGGAAATCGGTCCTGAATATTCATTGGAAGGACTGATACTGAAGCTGAAGCTCCAATACTTTGGCCATCTGATGTGAAGAACTAACTTACTGGAAAAGACCCTGATGCTGGGAAAGACTGAAGGCAGGAGGAGAAGGGGATGACAGAGGATGAGATGGTTGGATGGCATCAACAACTTGATGGATATGAGTTTGAGCAAGCTCCGGAAGTTGGTGATGGACAAGGAGGCCTGGAATGCTGCAGTCTGTGGGGTTGCAAAGAGTCAGACACAACTGAGCAACTGAACTGAACTAGACATTACAAATTCCATCAGTGTACAGTTTGATATATTTTGCCTATACATGCATCCATGTGATCACTACCCACAGCATTTCCAAGAAGCTCAGTCCAAACTCCCTTCCCTGCAGAGATAACCACTATTCTGACTTCCAGCATCAAAGAGTAATGTTACCTTGTCATGAATTTCATAAATATTTTATCTTAGAGGATAACCTCTTCTGTGTCTGGTTTCATTCCCCTATGTCTGCAAAATTCATCCACATTGTTGCACAATATTTTTTATTGCTGTGTAGTATTCCATCACATGACTGTATGCTATTTATTCATTCTCCTATTGATGCATAGTTGAGTTGTTTCCATTTTTGTTTTACATGAGTAAACATGCAATTAATGTTCTTATACATTCTTTTGGTGGACATATCATTTATCCTGGGTATATGCCAAAGAGTATTAGTCACTTGATTTGCTTTTGGTTACTACCTGGGAAAAAAATCTCATGAAAAAAGTTCTGAAGCCTATTTTCTTTCTGAAATAATTGAAGAGTGGCAACGGCTATCACTCATGAGCACCAACTGTCAAAATTTTAGATCCTTTATATACATAGTCTCATTTCCTTCTCACACCTATTCTAAAAAGCATGCATTATTGTTTCTGTTTTGCTAATAAAAATGTTCTATTTTGCTAATAAAAATGTAAGACACTATGTTGGGAAATGGCCATTGACCTTCTAAGGTTTTGTGTGTGTGTGTGTGTGTGCACGTGTGTGCGTGTGTGTGCACGTGTGCACGCACATAAGGGCTCTGTGAAGGGACCTATGGGTAAAGGGAGTGATGGAAAGTCTCACTTCATAGCTAAGGGCTGAGATTCGTCTGCAGATAAGAGAGGATCTGGAGAACACTGAGTGGTGGACAGAATGGCATGGGAGGAGTAAAAATGGGTTGCGGACTTTAATTTGGTGGGGATGTGTTTGTGTGTCGCGGGGGAATGGGAACCGGACAGTGTAGTAAGCACAACATCTAACAGAATAAAGAGTATGAAATTTGGAAAAGTTTTTGAATTTCCAAACTATGGTGTTTGAACTTTATCCTGTGGGAAAAGAAAAACTAGAATGGCATGAGGAAAGTAAGATTTCATAAAGATCAACCTGGTAGCTGTCTAAGAAAGAGTTTAAAAGCAGGAGAAGCATTCAAAAGCTATTATGAGTCAGGGAACAAGGCCATTGGAGCTGGAATATGGAAGTTAGACCTCAGGAAGAAAGTCAGGATTGGAGATGACAGAACCTGCTATTTTATAGTGTCTTAGTCAATATAAGTATTTGTACTTCTATAACCTGTGGGATGGGCAGAGATCAGTGGCCCCATTTTATTGAGGGGGACAATGAAGATAAGAATAGTCCAGGTTCAAACTGATTTGTCTCTAGGATGATATGCATGTTTAAAGTGGTATTAAAAGCTGCACTGATGGATATGTAATAATAAACCTATCTGTTATTAATATGCAAAATAATAATGTTCCAGGCTCACCTCCAAAGAAGCAAATTATGGAGTTGAGACTTGACTTCAAGTCTATTGCTTCACTACATCATGTTGCCTGTATACAAAGGTAGTTATTTAGATGTATACAAATTTCTCCCAGTCCCATTTAAAAGTAAAACATCATACAGAAGAGATGCTCTAGTTCCTGTGAACTTCAACTTCTCCCCATCTCTAGGTGTTTACTTCCCTAAGAAAAGGCCACGTCACAGTGTATGCATATTTACAGGAATCCAGTGCCCTGGCGATATACTATCTCTTTTTATGTGCATAGTCCTTTTGCTCGACCCTTCCACAAATTCCAAGTCTTTCCAATTCAATTTGTTGTTGTTCAGTCACTCAGTTGTGTCCGACTCTTTGATACCCCATGGATTGCAGCACGCTGGGCTTCCCTGTCCTTCCCTATGTCCTGGAGCTTGCTCAAATTCATATCCATTGAGTCGGTAATGCTATCTAACCATCTCATCCTCTGCCGTCCTTTTCTAAATGGACGTTTAATCCATGTACCCTTTTTCTTGTGACTGTGAATGAGAAAGTATGTAAAAATGTAATCATGTAAAAACTATAGATAGGCAAAGTAAAGTCAATATTGACTTATCAGAAAATCAAATGGTTCACTTGGGTTTTCTAAAATGACTCAATACACTTCAGAAAATGAGGAAGAAAGATTTCAAAACAATAATAGATTATATGCTACTCAAAAGCAAGAAGAGTATTTTTCCTAGAATCTGTCCATGCTTAGTCTAATGCACAGCATATGGTAGGTATGCAAATGTTTACTGAATGAATTACTGGGAGCCATTAAAGTCCAGAAATTATCCATGGGTGTACCTAGATGTCCTGTAATTGTGTAGTGGAAAGGGCCCTAGGCAAAATCTTGTTTGTGGTCTTCACTCCCCCACTCCTTCTTGGCAGATTGATCTTGGGTAAACTGCTTCACTGGGGCTTCCTCCCCTGGCTCAGAGGTGAACAGTCAGCTGGCAACGCATGAAGATCCCCTGGAGGAGGGCATGGCAGCCCGTTCCAGTATTCTTGCCTGGCGAATCCCATGGACAGGGGAGCCTGGCGGGCTGAAGTCCATGGGGTCGCACAGAATCGGACACGATTGAAGTGATTTAGCATGCATGCATGCATTGGAGAAGGAAATGGCAACCCACTCCAGTGTTCTTGCCTGGAGAATCTCAGGGACAGAGAAGCCTGGTGGGCTGCCGTCTATGGCGTCACATAGAGTCAGACACAACTGAAGCAACTTAGCAGCAGCAGCAGCAGAAGTGACTGACCACACGCAAGCATGCAAACTGCTTCACTGTTTCACTGTCCTCAGCTTCCTTATCTGTCAAATGAGAAACTGGACTAATAGATGATCTGGTAGTTTCATGCTATTTCTCACATTCTAAGACCAAGTGTATTTTCTCGTTATCACTCTAATTTTTCAATGGGAAACCTTGAGTAACAAAGTTAATACTGGTTTTTATGCTAGAGAGAGTAGGCAAAAGAGACACCATGGGGTCTTTATCTCAGTATCTCCTATGAAGAAGAGTTTAAAAAAGTCATTAGCTGATAAATGCTTTTTGCAGTAATTTGCAATGCTACATGGTAATAGTTCTTAGATATGTTAAAAAAAAAACTGTTATAAAGTCTTTATCTCTTTTCTTATAAGCAAGACCTTCACTCCTTAAATGTGACCTTAAATATATGACTCATTTTCTTTATTCCCATTCATCAACTAGAGTAACCTTGTCAAATATATGGCAAAAGCTTTTTTTGTTGTTTCTTTAAAAGGACATACATTCAGAGATGCCAATAAATTGACACTAGGTAGAATGAGAATGAAATTGTTCTAAAGTGGAAATCCTCTTTGAAAATGGTGGTGCATTAAATTCCCAGAGATTAGAAATTATTTATAACATGGTCTTACAGCACTTAGTATTTAAGTCAGCATTGAATAAATGTTTAAAGGCAAACTTTTTTTTTTAATTGAAGTATAGTTCATTTACAATGTTGTGTTAGTTTCGGCAAACTTTTGAAATGAGTTAAAGGTTATCCTGTAAGAGAAAGTTCAGTTAATCATCAGATACTAGCACATACAAAAATCACTTTTCTATCAGTTTATTGCATACTATCATCATTTTGTTAAGACTTAAGGCATTACTGCCCAGCACTAATGGAAACAAAACTTTCAAGGGTTTTTGTTGTTAGTGACGTTTTTATTATCTACCCTGTTCTACTCTTGATTGGACTGGGTTTGACCTGGCCCATGCCCAAGGATATTTTTTATTCCTTTTCCGTTTGTTAAGGGTGTCTAGAAACTTTGTTTTTCTCACATTTTCTTCCAGCTCTGTTCTGTTTACTGGATTCTCTATAACTAAAAGCTCAACAATTCTTTGAGCTAGCTCTACTTTTTCTATCAATTATAGCCAGCTCCAAATGATCTTTATATTGCTTACCACAGATAAGATTGGTAACAGAAATGGAACGGAAAAGGGAGAGAGAAATAGCAAATAAAAGTTCTAATTCCCTGCTTAACTGTATGCAATACACTGACTTTGTTATTTGTCATTCACACAACCTATCTATATATATGTACATACAAAATATTCCCTCTAAACATATTTCTGCATCGTTAGTGCTGAGTAATAACACACACGTGTATTTATTCCAGCACACGCTTATCCAATATAAAAATCCAATTTTAGTGGGTAAAAAAAGACAAGAATGGAACTACCTATATCTACAAAACAACTGGGGGAGTATTTGCATCTACAGACCCCCCATCACTGGCTTTGAGGAAGCACATTTAAAGGGGTGTGCGCGCGCGCCCTTCCCAAGCCATCAGGAAGATAATGCGGGAGGGAAGATTTTGCATTGGAAAAACGGCTGGGAAAAAAAAAAAAAATGCTGTGCAGGTAGTTCATAGCCAAGAGCGTGCTCCTGCTGGGGGGATGCAAAGGAGGAAGGCGGCAGCACCGGCTGCCCGCTGGGGGCTGACCTGATTCCCCAGAATCTTCAGCTCCCTTCCTCTTTCCTCCGACGTCCTTCCTTCTCCTTTCTTCTCTCCCCACTTCCCCCCCACCTCCCCTCTTGCCTTCCCCAGATAAGCAGCTCCGGGAAACAAAGAGCGCGCGGGCTCTCCTCAGCCCTGCACCAGGCCAGCGGCATCTGGGTCCGGGGGACCCGGGCTTTCCCGGCTCCGCATCCCCTCCCCAACCTCCCCCGCCTCCCGCGCTCGCTCGCTCGCTCGCTCCCTCCCCGCTCGCTGCCTCCCCCACCTTCGCAGCGCTGGGAGGAAGGCGGCCGGGGCTCAAGATGGCTTTAGCCGGGCTCTGCGCCCTGCTCGCCTGCTGCTGGGGGCCGGCGACGGTGCTGGCCACGGCCGCCGGCGACGTGGATCCTTCCAAGGAGTTGGAGTGCAAGCTCAAGAGCATCACGGTGTCGGCGCTGCCCTTCCTGCGCGAGAACGACCTGAACATCATGCACAGCCCCTCGGCCTCCGAACCCAAGCTCCTCTTCTCCGTACGCAACGACTTCCCGGGAGAAATGGTCGTGGTGGACGACCTGGAGAACACGGAGCTGCCCTACTTCGTGTTGGGTGAGTCCCGGGGGAGGTCGAGGCGGCCCGAGGCGCTGGCCCGGCGCCCCCAGCCCCCCCACTCTGGCTCGCTCTCCACACCCACTCGCCGACTACCTCCCCTCCCCCACCCTACCTCCCTGGATCCGCCCCGTACCCAGACCATTCTCCAAGCCGACCTACAGGCGGGCGCTTCAGTGCACCTGACTTCTCCCCCGAATCCGACCCGGATGCTGGGCCTCCCACCTCCCCTGCGCTGCCTTGGCCCCCAAGGAACAGGTTGCCCGAGTCCCTCTGAAACCGTCCCCGGCTTTCATTCATAAGCACACGCACCGGAGCCCTTCTTGGCTGCTCCCAGCTCAACTCCCAGAAGCCCTTTTCCTGCTCCCAGGCCACAAGCTCAGTTCTTGGCTTCAAGCCCCCTGGACCACCACCCCCCCCGCCCCCCCGCCCCCAACAGCATCTCCTGGGGACAGTTAAAAATAGGTATCTACTGCTCACCTAGCCAGGCCTGTGCAGGGCAGATTGGGTGATTCTCAAGAATTCTCTCAGTGAGAGCTCTTTATCTGTCACTAGGCTGCTGACCCTGGGTTCCATCCCTGGGTTGGGAAGATCCCCTGGAGGAGGACATGGCAACCCACTCCAGTATTCTTGCCTGGAGAATCCCATGGGCAGAGGAGCCTGGCCGGCTGCAGTCCAGGGGGTCGCAAAGAGTCAGACAGGACTAAGCACACACAGGCTGCTGACACTCTGGCCTTCCTTCGGAACACAAGTTTTTTACAGCCCTGGTGTCCAATCTGGCAAGTCCTAGCTCCATGCTTTCGTGTAACAGACACCTCCAAGTCTCCAACTCCTTGAATAAAGAAATCATCCAGACTGTGGTCTGTTAACATTGGCATCTTTTTTCTCAACCTCCTTAGAGAGATAGACACGGGCATTCCTGCACAAAGAATGGCTTCCCTGGGTCAAGAAGCTCTTCCTTCCTTTGTTTACATCTCTCTCTTGGTATCGTATTTTAATTTTCTTAGCCCACAAAACTCCTTCAGATACTCGAACTTCTACATTACTTCTAGTCCACTCCTCTTTTTTTCACTACTGAGCTGCAAAAGATACTGTGGTCCTGCTTCTGCAGCTTGCATGCACAGGTGCATGTGACTTTGTTATCCAAAATTTCCTTCACTTCTCCCTGTGCAGATCCACCTCACCTTGCGGTGCAGGCCAGCCATGCAGTCCATTTCTTTAGTGCTGCTATAAACCACCATTCTTATTTTGCCAAGGAGAGAATTAACAGACAGCCACCAGTAAGTTTCTAGATCCAAGGAAAAAAATGTGAAAATGTCCAGGAAGCTTTCCATCCATTTGACTACCCTACCAACTAAAGTTCACTTTGTAGGGACATGGCCTCCTGATGGCTGTATGTAGGTTAGAACCACAAATGGAGTGGTATTTCACATCCCTTTCATGTTCTTTCCTTATGAGACATGAAACATTAAGAAGTGGATGAGTAAACCCCCACTCTCCAGTCTGTGGAAAAACAATTTCAAAAACTGCCTGGTCCTTTGAAAAGTTGGTTTATAGTTCCTGGAGTAGAGCTCGGTAGATCTCATTAAGCCCAACCTATAGTCTTGATGGTGTTTACTTTTGCATTAGAAATGTACTAATAATACAAAAACTGGGGGCTGGCTGGGAATGCTGACATTGTGGATACGCTGTTCATTGAAATGTACAATTGCTGGGTTATTTGGTGGATGTAAATTTTGTGTTGGAAGTCATGCTGATGTGCAAGTAAGTACACAGTCTGTTCATCATCCAGTGTAAGAACGAGTGTAGGGAATTATATGTTTCTAAAGAGCCTATTTGGGGGCTCTACATGCAGTGCTTACTGTGCATGAGAAGGGACATGTGTGGTACATGAAAAAAGGAAGATTGGATGAGCAGATGTTCAATGTTCCACTTCCTTTTTTGCAGAATCCCAAAGGCAGGGCCTGAAGCCATGATGTGCCTGCTCAGATCCAATGTGTACAGCAAAAGCCCACATGTTAAAGAATGGGTTTTCTGCACCTCTGTGCAAAGCTGCCCACTGCAGCATCCTGCTGGAGTTGCTATGGTAACCTTCTGCAACTTGGCATTGACACACAGGAGCAGACACACACTTTTATTTCAGGGGCAGATGCATTTGCTAAATGCATTGATTGTCCCCAGCCCTCCCAGTCAGTGGGGGTATGTTCAGAGCCAGAGATATGCTGGTACCTCCCCTTTTGGCTCTAAATTCCCAGGGGAAATAGGAGTGAATCTCAGCTGGGGCAGTGGGCCAAAGCAGGGGACAAAAGGAGAGGAGTCCAAGTTCACAGAAGTCAAGTGTGGTTGCTTTTGAACTTAATTTTTGTAGTCCTGTATCCTGTCACTCGTGGTCAATAGTAAGGTCTATAGTGACCTTGACTTATAGAGTTTTTCCTACTCTTATCTCTAGAACCTGGTTTGTTTAATCCACCCCTAGAAGAATTTGAATCAGTCAGTTCTGGGAATTTACTGAGCATTTACTTGCTAAGCATTTTTAAGTGCTGTTAGGGTATAGAAGTTAAAAAGAAGAAGGTTCCTGCCCTGAGAACTGAGAGTAATAACACCTGATTGTGTGGTTCTTAAAGGTTCTTAAAGGCTGTAGGAATTCGGAGGAAGACACTTGCATGGCAAGAGGAGACTCCATGGAAGATATGGGATTGACTAGGGGCCTTGATCAGATCCTTCTGTCTCCAGGATCAAGTCCTATCACTTCATTGAGGCATCAAGGGTCTTCTGACCATAGCCTTCTCCAGCCTTTTATCTCTGCAAGCCTGCTCTGGCTCTCGGGATTCTATACACGCTCTTCCCTCTCCTCCACTTGGCGGCCTTCTTCCTTCTATACCCTGCTCACATGTCACCTTTCTGTGAAGCCTTCCCTACCCCAACCAAAGTAGTTTGGGTTCATTCATCCCTTTTCTGTGCTCTTTGCATGAATTTAAAAAAGTGCACATGCGTTGCGTGCACACACATACACAGACACGAACAAAATTAAAGATAGGTTAAATTTGGCTTGGCCTAGAAGTGGTGAAGCCATTTGAGGTCATGGAAAGGATGAGCCAAGGATGGTGGCAGGAATGAGTGTGGGACTAGCATGCATATGGAGTAGTACGGAGATTAGCCTGGTGGTCTGAGAGTATAGACAACCATGTCTGGCTCTGAGAGTGGGATGTGGCCCATGGCTTAAAAGCCAGGCAGGGGAGGGTTGACTTGACGTAAGAAGCACTGAAGCCTGACTTGCAGAGGCTGTCTCAGCCATCAAAACCACTGTCAATTTTGCTTGCAGGATAACTCAGGGACAGTGAAGGAGGTGGCGTTATTTCCTGTTCTCTGAATTTGCAAATAGGATTTGCAAATTCTGGTGAAAGGGCCATATGTAACTTTCAGATGTGTTTTGTTTGGCTACACATAGTTTTGAATTTGAATGTTCTTAGTGAAGCCATGCCATCTCTAGATTGCCATACTTCCTAGGAATATTGGTTGCACTATGGCTGCACCTCTTTTTATGGCACCTATCTGGCACCTCTTAGGTCATCTCAACCCCTGTTTTCAGAAGTGTTGTAAACTTTCTATAACATGCAAAATAACTGCAGTTCCTAATTCAAGATATTTAGATACAGAAGACAGGAAACTATAAAATTTTGCGGAACTAGCCAATTAAAATTTCATATCTTAACTAAAATTGTGCATCTTCATCTTTCAAAACAGTAGACTTTCCAGCTTTGGAGGCATATCTGATTTTGAGACAACTGGTTAACCTGAAGTATGGCTTCTGTGCTGAAGTGTGGTTTTCTGTGATGTGAACAGAACATATTTATCAGTCTCATTACTATTTGAAAGGGATGCTCCTCTGTTTCAGACCCAGCTATTGAGCGTGTGTAAAACTTAGTGAAGAAAGCTGTTTCTCTTGTGCCTGGGAGTTTCGCTTTAGCTGTCATGGCTTTTGATTGAAGAAGGTATGCCTCAAGATAAATCAATCAGCCTGCGGAGATGTAGTGAGTTCCTGCATGCAAGGTGCTATTCAAAGTGTCTGGAGCAGGCCAGTGTGGTGGTTAAAAGAACAGGCTTTGAAGACAGATCTGGTGTCAACTCAGGAGGACTTTCCACTTATTCCATAGTGGAGAAAAAGGAAAGGATGGAGAGGTTAAGTAACTTACTCAGGGTCACATAGCTAATAACTGATGGATCTGTAACTCGAACTCAGGTCAATATGACATTTAAGTCTTTCTCTTAGTTACTATTTCATATATCTTAAAAGTTTTAAAAATCTATTCTTTTTCATGGTTTAATAAAAGGAGCCCTGGCAATGGATAGAGTAGGAAAATATATTCAGTTTGTATAAAGGAGTCCTTTGTGGCTTCTATGTAAATACCTTTTGAATATGTGTCCATTGAGTGATTTCTCACATAAGCCTTAATGCTGAAGAGGGTGAACTTCATCAAGAAGTATTTATCTAAGTAGGTGTACTTACCTAAGCAGAATCGGGGAATTCTTGCTTCATTCATAGTTTCCAGGTCTGAGTAGTCATGTTGTATGGCATGCAATGGCATCCACAGTCATGATGAACATGGTAGGGTAGGTAGGGATTAAGGGAACACTCTCTGTGCTTTTCTGAGAAAGGCCCCACAGAAATATAAACTGGGGATCCCAGAGAGCAGGCTCCGCTGTGAAATGGAGCCATCCAGAAGGCACTGTGCTTTCGGCTTCTTGACCAAGGCCACCGAAGTCTGTAGCGGGCGATCTTGTCCTTAGAATTCACCGTCAGAGCGCAGTGATGCTGCTTGAATAGCAGTTACTGAGCTTTTTGATTGGCTTCAAATATAACATCAGACATAGTTTTCTACTTACCTTTGAGCTTTGCCTAATAGGAAGTATTGCACTGTTTTTTCACATATCCATCCATCTTCCCATTCAAGAAGAAACTTGGAAATTTGTTCCTTTTCCTTCTTTTTGCTCTCTGCTACAGTGAGCTGCCCAGGTAAACAGCACACACATTCATATAGAGTGGCAGCCCCATCTAAAACATGGGAGGCTGACTGGTAGCAATCCTAAGGTAGGGAATTCAGCACTCATGTAACTCATACTAGCAGAATGCACTAATTTATGGTATTGAGAGGGTTACTATTTACTGTTTCTCTACAGAACTGTGGACTTTACATCAAAGGAATGTTGAATGCAAGAGTGATGAATTTTACAATGCTTCAAATGCTCTTCTAGATATACTGAGCTGGTCTGAATTCAAGTTTTTGAAAGAAAAGTAAAATACAAGCTTAATTTCTTTATATATCTTTGAAGGCAAGATTGAGGTCTTGTTTTACAGAATATATATATATATATATATATTTTATATACATATATTTTATACTTTATTTTTGAGGAATGTAATCAAAATGTAGTAGTTTCTCAGATTAAGGCCAGTTTACAAGAACAGAACTGTGCACCTTTTCAGCAGGAATATGCCAAGTCTTTATTTCTTCACTTTTATACCAAGTTCAAATACATGTACATGGATAGCAGAAAAAGCTCTATTTTGAGCAAGTTAATCTCCAAGGACAAGTTAAAGCCTATGGTAAATTTCAATATACTAAAACTTGCCATTTATCATCACTGTTACTATAAATATTATAAATAGAGTTAATATTTTTAAAATCATATATACTTTAAAGACTGAGAGAAAAAAACAAAGTGCCTCTATTGATCTCCACGTTTCCAAGGAACAAAATTTGGAAAAATTAAATTGTTCCTGATGGCAGTCTGAATTGACATGATGACTTTTGTAGAACAATTTGGTATATATTACATAGTAAAGTTAAAAATATACATGCTTCATGACCCAGTAATTCCACTTCTAAGTTTTTATTACACAGGACTTCTTACATGTATATACAAGAACATTTGTGGTGGCATTGTTGGTAGTAGCAAAACCTGGAAGCAACCCAACCTCTGTTAATAGAAGGCTAGACGTATACAAGGCGTATAGTCACTCAATAGTGTATTATCTAGCCACATTTACCAATAATGAGTTGCAGCTACATATACCAACATGAGGAGAAGGCAATGGCACCCCACTCCAGTACTCTTGCCTGGAAAATCCCATGGACGGAGGAGCCTGGTAGGCTGCAGTCCATGGAGTCGCTAAGAGTCGGACACAACTGAGTGACTTCACTTTCTCTTTTCACTTTCATGCGTTGGAGAAGGAAATGGCAACCCACTCCAGTGTTCTTGCCTGGAGAATCCCAGGGACGGGGAAGCCTGGTGGGCTGCCATCTCTGGGGTCGCACAGAGTCGGACACGACTGAAGTGACTTAGCATAGCATAGCATAGCATACCAACATGGGGAAACCTCACAAGTGTATCATTAAGTGAAAATAGCTACTAGCTTAAAAATACAAATGATACAATTCCATTTGTATAAAATTCAAACTAACAACATGTTTAGGTATACATGCACGTGTACAATTTGTATGAAAAGCAAGGTGTCAGAAAAACACAAAGGATGGGTGTTACTTCTGGTGAAAAGGTAGATGGTGTGAAGGAAGAGGGAAAGAAAAGGGGCTTCAAACATTCTGGCAGTTCTTTTGGAATTAATTTTTATTGGAATATTGTTTATTTACAATGTTGTGATACTTTCAATTGTGCTGCAAAGTGAGTCAGGTATACATATACCTATATCTACTAGTTTTATATTCTATGCCCATATAGGTCATTACAGAGTACTGAATGGAGTCCCCTGTGCTATCCAGCAGGTTCTTATTAGTTATCTCTTTTATATCTACTAGTGTGTACATGTCAATCCCAGTCTCCCAGTTTATCCCTCCCCATCCCTTTCCCCCTTGGTAACCACAAGTTTGTTCTACATCTGTGACTCAATTTCTACAATTTCTGTTTTGTAAATAGGTTCATTTGTACCAGTTTTTAGATTACACACATAGTGTAGTAGTAGTAGTAGTGGCTCAGTCGTGTCTGACTGTTTTCGACCCCACGGACCCCTTCAGTCTCCTCTGTCCATGGGATTCTCCAGGCAAGAATACTGGAGTGGATTGCCATTCCCTTCTCCAGAGGATCTTCCTGACCCAGGAATCGAACCCTGGTATCCTGCATTGCAGGAGAACTCTTAACCCTTTGAGCTACAGGGAAGACCCTAAGGTTACACATATAAGCAATATCATATATTTGTCTTTCTTTGACTTACTTCATTCAGCATGACAGCCTCTAGGTCCATCATGTCACTCTGCAAGTGGCATTATTTCTTTCTTTTTAATGCAGTGTGTATGTGTGTGTGTGTGTGTGTTGTGGGTGTACCACACTGTCTTTATCCATTCCTCTGTCAAGAGACATTTAGATTCTTCCATGTTGTGCCTATTGTAAATAGTGCTACAGTGAACACTGGGGTGCATGTATCCTTTCAAAATAAGCTTTTCTCCAATATATGGCAGTTCTCAATTTTTTTTTGCCTTTTTGAAAGAAGTAAACAATTTTTATAGCAGATTTAGATTTAGAGAAAAATTATAAAGACCATACAGAGGTCCATATACCCTGCACCTAGCTCCTCCTGTTATTATCATCTTTATTAGTATGATACATTTAACAATTAAAGAACCAATATTGACATGTCACTATTAACTAAAGTCTATACTTTATTCAGATTTCCTTAATTTTTACCTAGTTTTTATCTTTAAAAACTAAGTTTCCTTAGTTTTTATCTTCTTTCTGCCTCAAGATCCTACCTGAATCTTAACATTGAATCATCACATCTCCTTAGGCATCTTTTTACTATGAGAGTTTCTTAAACTTCTTTTTGATGATTTTGGCAGTTTTGAGGAGTATTCCCCAGGTATTTTGTAGAATGTCCCTCAATTTGTTTGGATTGTCTAATGTTTGGATCTGTCTAACGTTTTCTCATGCTTAGATTCGGACTTTGAGTTTGGGGGAGGAAGCTGTAAAGTGTCATTTTCATTGCATCATGTCAAGGGTGCATTTCATCATTATGACCTGTTGACCTCGATCACCTGGCTGAATTTGTCACTTTTCTACACTGAGAAGTTACTTTTCTTTCCCCTTTTCCACGTTGTTCTCTTTGAAGGGAGTTCATTACGCATATCCCATACAAAAAGAATGGGGAAGTTATGGGTCTACCTTTTTGAAGGCCAAGAATCTATATAAATTGTTTTGAATTATTCTAGGAGAGAATCTTCCCTTATGTCTCATTAATGTATTGATTTAATCATTTATTTATATCATATGAACTCATGAATATTTATTTTATACGTTGGATCATACCCAATACTATTTTATTGATTTTATTGCTCAAATTGTTTGAGCTTTAGCTAATGTGAGCTCTTTCAGTTGCCTTCTGTGTTTCTTTGACATAACCCCATTAATACATATAGATTTGTGTTGTTTTTGATTTTTAAGCACTTTGCTATTTTTGTCACTACAAGCTGCTCCAAGCTCATCTTGTATATTGCTTCCCCATCCCACCACTGTCCATTCCTGCTGCTGCTGCTGCTACGTCGCTTCAGTCGTGTCCGACTCTGTGTGACCCCATAGACAGCAGCCCACCAGGCTCCCCCTGTCCCCGGGATTCTCCAGGCAAGAACAATGGAGCGGGTTGCCATTTCCTTCTCCAATGTATGAAAGTGAAAAGTGAAAGTGAAGTCGCTCAGTCGTGTCCTGACTCTTTGCGACCCCATGGACTGCAGCCTACCAGGCTCCTCCGTCCATGGGATTTTCCAGGCAAGAGTACTGGAGTGGGGTGCCATAGAATCAGCTATTTCTCCAATGATCCCCAAGTTTGTTCACTGGAGAAACAATACTAAAAACCAAGATCTAGGGACTAGGTATACTGATTTATACTGAGTGTTAGTTGCTTCTAGGCCCTTTCAGTTAACAGAATGAAGAAATATATGTGTTACTAAGTCATAGGGATTCCCTTGGGGCTCAGACAGTAAAGAATCCGCCGGCAATGCAGGAGACCCAGGTTTAATCCCTGGGTCGGGAAGATCCCCTGGAGAAGGGAATGGCTACCCACTCCACTTATTCTTGCCTGGAGAATTCTATGGACAGAGAAGCCTGACTGGCTGCAGTCCATGGGGTTGCAAAGAGTCGGACATGACTGAGTGACTTAACACTTCCACTTTTCTTTCACTTTACTAAGTCATATGTATACACATACCTATAAATATTTCCATATGTAACCATCTGTATGTATATTGAGCATAACTTCATACTGATGTCTCCAGCTATAATCCATTATCTAATTATCTAATAACATCTACTATGTGTATCTAGTCTGTGGATCATTCTAGCCCCCTTCCCTTATTCATTCCACTCCAACAGTGAGAAAACCTGATTCCCACTGTCTTCCATCCATTTATTTAATTGTTCTACTCCACTATACATGTATGGAAGTATCAGAATTTCACTTATATCCCCATAGGGAAAAACTTTACCAGCTAGAGTACAGCTCCTGTGTACAGTTCCTTTAGTCTTACAGATCCTACTCATTTCTTTGGTCACTTAGTTACTTAGATCAATACCTTTACTTCCTCTACTCCTGCAGAGAAGTTGTTTCATTTATTTATGAAACGGTTCATGTTTTGTCACATTCTGCATTCCATTCTGGGATCACCCCACCTCCTAAATGATATTTCTTAATTTGTTCTTTTCTCTTAATTTGTCATTTCTTTTCTCTGAACTTTTATACAAAGTTCTATGGGGTTTTAACAAATACACAGTGTCAAACATCCACAATTACATTATCATACAAAATAGTTGTACTGCCCCACAAAATCCTTCACCTTTCACCTATTCAGCCCTTTCTTCATTACCCCCAAACTCTGGCAACCACTGATCTTTTAGTCTCACTTTGTTTTGCCTTTTCTAGAATGTCTTATAATTGAAATTACACAGTATGTGGCCTCTTCAGACTTGCTCCTTTTACTTAACGTTATGCATTTAAGATTCATTCATATATATTTTTTATGGCTTGTTAGTTCATTTGTTTTAGTGCTGAATAATATTACATTGTGTGGATATGCCACTGATTGTTTATCTGGTCACCTAGGAAAAGGCATTTTGGTTGCTTCCAGTTTTTAACAATTAAGAATAATACTGCTATAAATATTAGCAGGTGGTTTACTTGAATGTTGCCGCTTTTTTTGGTTTGTTTTGCTTTTGTAATCTCAATGGAGAGGTTTGAGTTGATTGTACTCCCTAATCCAAATCCATTTTATCATAGATCTGAGAGAGCCCTGCTCCTACCGTGGCTCACTTGTTTTTTGGCTCTCTTTATCCCTGGCAGGCCACAGTCCATAGGGTCACAAAGAGTGGGACACGACTGAACACACATACACAACAGATCCCTACTTCCAATTTACAGCTACTCTTTCTCACAGGCCAGCGTTCTAATTTTTTTAATGTGTATCTTTTCTTAAATTTGTTCTTGTGAAATGTGGATAGTTTTTATGTGGTCGTGTATTTTTAATTTAACTAAATGGTGATGTGATAGAATGACATTCTGATTCTTACTCTTTTCAGTCAACACTATAGTTTAAGATCCACTCATGTTACTATGTGTGAACACAGCCCAACACTCTACTCTGTAATTAAATTTCTGCAATAATGATAATGTTCTATACCTGCCTTATTCAATATGGTAGTCCGTAGCCTATGTGTGGCTTTTTAGCATTTGAAATTTAGCTAGTGCTGCTAAGGAACCAATTTTTTCTTTAAAAAATTAAGTAATTAATGTTTAAATAACCTATGATAGGCTAGTGACCATCATTTTGAAAGTGCATATATAGAACATTTCCATCATTGCAGAAAGGCTAATTGGACAGCATAGGTCTAGCAGTCCATGATGGCCATCCACCAGATTTTACCAGTCCATTCAATGATGTATGTCCAGACTGCCTCCAACTTCTTATCTCTATAAATAATTTTGCAGTAGCCATTTTTATGCACATTTCCTCAGAGATCATTGTGAAATTTCTCTGGGATATACAGCAGGAGTAGCGTTGCTGGCTCGTGAGGATTATATACACTTAATTTGACTAAGCACTGTCAGAATGGCTGCCCCACTGTATATTCTCATTAGTAGTGTTTGAGAGTTCCTACATCCCTATACTCCTGCCAACAATTGGCATTGTCCAGTGTTCTAATTTTTGTCAGTCTACTAAGTATAAAGTGATGTGTCATTGTTACTTCACTTTGCATTTTTAGCAGCACTTTAAAACCCTGAGGCACTTATCTCTTTGATTATAATATGGATTACAGAGAAATTGTTTTCTCAAGTGATGTATATGTATGTCTTCTGATATCACCTCTGTTTTTGTTTAGTTGGATGGTTTTCCAGAAGCTTTTGAATTTTATGTAATTTAATGATTATTTATTTTTGGCTTCTACATCTTAAGTCTTAGGGGAAGTTTATCAAGTGGTCAAAGTATTGGAGCTTCAGCTTCAGCATCAGTCTTTCTGATGAGTATTCAAGGTTGATTTTATTTAGGATTGACTGGTTTGATCTCCTTGGTGTCCAAGGGACTCTGAAGTCTTCTCCAGCACTACAGTTCTAAAGCATCAATTTTTTGGCGTTCTGCCTTTTTATGGTCAAACTCTCAATCTGTACATGACTACTGGAAAGTCCATAGCTTTGAATATATATATATATGTGTGTGTGTGTATTTTTCAACAATTATATTTGTATATATGAAGGCTACTAATGTTTGTGTTAATTTTCAACCCCCATTACATTACTAAATCTCTAACCATAGTAGTGTTTCAGTTGCTTCTTCTGAATATTTTAGCTTCATAGACATATCATATGCAAATACTGATAATTTTATATCCTTTCCTTCAGTTTCTTCACCTCTAATTTCATTCTCTTATCTAATTGCACTGGTTGTAACTCCAATATAAGGTCAAAAAACAATGTGATAATGTGAATTCTTGTCTTTTCCTGACTTTAATGGCAACAGCACTGCTGTCTTGCAATAATGTTAATGGCTTTTGGATTCAGGTAAGCAAAAATTACCATATTAAGGACGAATTAAGTGTTTTTTCCCTATTGATAATTTTTTTCTAAAAATTATATTTTCTGTATCTAGAGAGATAATCTTGTGATTTTTCTCTTTAGATTTATTAAAAGGATACATTATATTAATAAACTTTCAAATACTGACCTATCTGCATTCATGTAATAATTCTTCCTTGGTGAATGATGCATTATCCCTTTAATATGCTGTTGGATTCTGTTTGCTAATATTTTATTATGAGTATTTGGCTACCTGATGTGAAGAACTGACTCATTGGAAAAGACCGTGATGCTGAGAAAGATTGAAGGTGGGAGGAGAAGGGCATGACAGAGGATGAGATGGTTGGATGGCATCACCAACTCGATGGACATGAGTTTGAGTAAGCTCCGGGAATTGGTGATGGACAGGGAAGCCTGGCATGCTGCAGTCCATGGGGTCGCAAAGAATCGGACACAACTGAGCAACTAAACTGAACTGATTTTGCATCAGTATTCCTAAGTGAGATAGACTTGGGTTTTCTTGTCTTTGTGTGTATAATCTTTTTCAGGATAGGTCATCAATTTTATGATGGGTTTCCCTGGTGGATCAGATGGTAAAGAGTCTGCCCAAATGTGAGAGGCACAGGTTTGATCCCTGAGTTTGGGAGATCCCCTGGAAAAAGAAATGGCAACTCACTCCAGTATTCTTGCCTGGAAAATCACATGGATGGAGGAGCCTGGTGGGATACATTCAGGTGGATCCATCCTTGGGATGGATGGTGGATACATACTTTGTGACCACGGGGTCACAAAGATTTGCACATGACTGAGCCTAGATAGCATATTGAAAAGCAGAGACATTACTTTGCTGACAAAGGTCCATCTAGTCAAGGCTATGGTTTTTCCAGTGGTCATGTATGGATGTGAGAGTTGGACTGTGAAGAAAGCTGAGCACCAAAGAATTGATGCTTTTGAACTGTGGTGTTGGAGAAGACTCTTGAGAGTCCCTTGGACTGCAAGGAGATCCAACCAGTCCATCCTAAAGGAGATCAGTCCTGGGTGTTCATTGGAAGGACTGATGCTAAAGCTGAAACTCCAATACTTTGGCCACCGCATGCGAAGAGTTGACTCACTGGAAAAGACCCTGAAGCTGGGAGGGGTTGGGGGCAGGAGGAGAAGGGGACGGCAGAGGATGAGATGGCTGGATGGCATCACCAACTTGATGGGTGTGAGTTTAAGTAAACTCCGGGAGTTGGTGATGGACAGGGAGGCCTGGTGTGCTGTGGTTCATGGGGTTGCAAAGAGTCAGACACGACTGAGCGACTGAACTGAACTGAACTGAGCGACTAAGCGACACATCAGTTTTATATTTGATATATTTACACTTTTAATAAAAATAGTTTTCAAATTTCCCTTCTTTGTTTGCTCTAGAATAATTTAAGTAGCATTGAAATTATGTATGGGATTTGTAATCTTAATCACTGTACCACAAAGTATGGTGAGTGTAATGAATGAATCAAGAACTGACTACTTTGTTAGTAAACAATGAACAACTATATCAGACAGGATAATAGGGAACTCCTTCTAGAGACAGTGCTCTAAGTTGAGATTCAGAGAATGGTGGGAGTTAGTCTGCTGACTGGGTATTCTGAGTTTGGAAAAGAAATTACAGCCCTAGAAAACAGAAAGGCTAAAGTGCCAATCCTTTGGCCACCTGATATGAAGAGCCTACTCATTGGAAAAGACCCTGATGCTGGGAAAGATTGAAGGCAGGAGGAGAAGGGGGCAACAGAGGATGAGATGGTTGGATGGCATCATTGACTCAATGGACATGAGTTTCAGCAAACTCTGGGAGATGTTGAAGGACAGGGAAGCCTGGCGTGCTACAGTCCATAAGGTTGCAAAGAGTCGGACACGACTGAGCAACTGAACAACAAAACCAAAGTGGGTTAAAGGAAGTACAGTGTCACATTTGGTACTTAAGTCAAAGTTGACAATCTTTGATTGAAGGGCTATGAAGCTGAGCGTGTAAACTGGAGAAGGCAATGGCACCCCACTCCAGTACTCTTGCCTGGAAAATCCCATGGACGGAAGAGCCTGGTAGGCAGCAGTCCATGGGGTCTCACAGAGTTGGACACGACTGAGCAACTTCACTTTCACTTTTCACTTTCATGCATTGGAGAAGGAAATGGCATCCCACTCCAGTGTTCTTACCTGGGGAATCCCAGGGATGGGGGAGCCTGGTGGGCTGTCGTCTATGGGGTCGCACAGAGTCGGACATGACTGAAGTGACTTAGCAGCAGCAGCAGCAGCAGGTAGTTTTTACAATTCTAGGTAGTGAGGGAATACTCACAGTAAATCCACTTATATAGCTCCATGAGGCACCATTCCCACTGAAACTTATGTCCACGCAGCATCACCTGAAGTTGTGCAAAGTCTGTGTACCTTTAGTGGCCTTGACTGATGACTACAGATTGTCCTGTTCTCCCCTAGATATCTACTTTCCCCCAGTTATGAATTCTGAGGATTAAAATGCTCTGACTTATTTTCCTCCATCATTATCTGTCCTGTGCCTTGACCTTATTCTCCTTCCCATAGCCCTTCTCCTTTCCTTCCCAGTGTCCTCTAGATGACTCTTTCAGTAGCACTAATCAGGGATATAACCTAAAAGGGTGCAATGACAAACAGTGGCAATTTTATCAAAAAGTGGATACTTCCTGGATAGTTTCTCAGAATATTCTCCAAACACATGGGAGGAATGGCCATTTCCTATTTTCTTCACTGATGCCTCTATATAGCCTTAGGGCCACTTTTGATCCAGAGTCTATTGTGTATAGATCTTATGTGCAGTTTCTTGGAAAGTGAGTGTGTGCCCAGTTGCATCTGATTCTTTGCCATCTTATGGACTCTAGCCCACCAGTCTCCTCTATCCATGGGACTTTTCAGGCAAGAATACTGGAGTGAACTGCCATTTCCTTCTCCAGGGGATCTTTTGGACCCAGGGATTGAACTTGCATCTCGTGAGTCTCCTGCATTGGCAGACAAATTCTTTACCACCGATTCTTTACCAGGTGCCACCTGGGAAGCCCCTGGAAAGTGAGTCTATAGCTTAAATCAGATTTTTAAAGGGGGTACTGTAAGTAGGGAAGGAGTTAACCTTCTGGAATGAAGAGACCTTACAAACATGACTTAAAGAAGAAAAGTTTACTGTCAGATGATGACACTTTCAAGGTGAGTAGTTCAGTTTGAAAGGGCAGCTCCCCTTCCTGCAGTTGTTCAGAAATGCAGAATCCTTTCCTCTTGTTGCTCTTTAAATCCCCAGGTCTTTATCTTTTCTATATATGAAAGCAGGCTCACCAGCTTGTGTGTTTTAGCTCACACAAAGGAGAAGGGCATGAGTTCAGAGTAACAATTTTCTTAGTGTATTTTTTTTTAATTTAAGCAAATGAAGCACAAATTGCACATATCTAGCTTTTTCCCATGTCATTGTTTACCTGAATCAAATCTTGGGAAATGATGCTGGGAAATGCAGTCTTAGGCGGGTGGTTATGTGCTTGAGTTAAATGAGAGAGAGAAGTTAAATGAGAGAGAGAGACACACACACACAGGGAGAGAGAGAAGAAGGAGGGGGGAAGGGAAGGAGGAGAAGCAGGGGTGAGGAGGGAAGGGAAGGCAAGACAAGGCAAAGATTTTTTTGGGGGAAAAAGCAGTCTTTGGCAAAAGGATCTCAAAAACAGTTAACTACCATCCTTCTAGACCCATACAATTCCACGCTCCTTTCAGGAAGCACCTCCTTTTTGGAAGGACACAGCTTCAGGTTCGTCACCATCTGCCCCTCCTAGTTGTCTCCACTTACCAGCTTCCTAGACTTCCACCACTGGTTTTGCCCCTCTGGTTTTGCTCTCTTACCCAAGAACATGTCATTAACCATGTAGACCCAGGTCAACAAACCTAGTCTTAGAGGGCAAGACAGTAAATATTTTGGGTTTTTCAGGCCATATAGTCTCCATTGCAACTACTCAAATATATCTTTGTAGGAGAAAAGCAGCCATAGACAATATGTAAATAAGTGGATGTGGCTGTGTTCCATGAAAACTTTATTTTTAAAAGTAAGCAAGTAACTCCCAGACCGTAGTTTGTCAACGCCTGATGTGGACAGTACATCCAGTATCCTATTTTATAATTCAAACCTATATGCAGGTCAGGAAGCAACAGTTAGAACTGGACATGGAACAACAGACTGGTTCCAAATAGGAAAAGGAGTACGTCAAGGCTGTATATTGTCACCCTGCTTATTTAACTTATATGCAGACTACATCATGATAAATGCTGGGCTGGAAGAAGCACAAGCTGGAATCAAGATTGCCAGGAGAAATATCAGTCACCTCAGATATGCAGATGACACCACCCTTATGGCAGAAAGTGAAGAGAAACTAAAAAGCCTCTTAATGAACGTGAAAGTGGAGAGTGAAAAAGTTGGCTTAAAGCTCAACATTCAGAAAACGAAGATCATGGCATCTGGTCCCACCACTTCATGGGAAATAGATGGGAAAATAGTGGAAACAGTGTCACACTTTATTTTCGGGGGCTCCAAAATCACTGCAGATGGTGACTGCAGCCATGAAATTAAAAGACGCTTACTCCTTGGAAGAAAAGTTATGACCAACCTAGATAGCATATTCAAAAGCAGAGCCATTACTTTGCCTACAAAGGTCTATCTAGTCAAGGGCTATGGTTTTTCCAGTGGTCATGTGTGGATGTGAGTGTTGGACTGTGAAGAAAGCTGAGCGCCGAAGAATTGATGCTTTTGAACTGTGGTGTTGGAGAAGACTCTTGAGAGTCCCTTGGACTGCAAGGAGATCCAACCAGTCCATTTTGAAGGAGATCAGCCCTGAGATTTCTTTGGAAGAAATGATGCTAAGGCTGAAACTCCAGTACTTAGGCCACCTCATGCGAAGAGTCGACTCATTGGAAAAGACTCTGATGCTGGAATGGTTGGGTGCAGGAGGAGAAGGGGACGACAGAGGATGAGCTGGCTGGATGGCATCACTGACTTGATGGATGTGAGTCTGAGTGAACTCCAGGAGTTGGTGATGGACAGGGAGGCCTGGCGTGCTGCGATTCATGGGGTTGCAAAGAGTCAGACACGACTGAGTGACTGAACTGAACTGAATTCCTTGACTCCTACAACTCCACTGACCATCAAAACTCCCACTTTATTTTCCTATGACAATGGTCACAACCCCTTGTCCCCAGAACTCAGCTCTGAAACCAGCCCTATTCAGACCACAACGTCTTCTTTTCAGCTCTCATGCTTTCCTTTTCCCTTGACTGATCTTTCCTCTTTGCAAATTCACCATTTCATTGATCTTTTTATTTTCTCCATATCTACTGGCAGTTTCTGGCATCTCCTCCTCTTCCTGAAGTGCCTTTTGATCAGAACCCTCAATTTCAGTGCTTCTTGTCATTCTATACCATCTACCAGTTAAGTGTCCAAATGTGGATCAGTTTCCTTGAACCACATGCTTTACTTCTGCCCCCGCACTGAGCGCTGAGATCTCTGTATAAATATTCCCATTTGCATGGATTTGTGGTACTATAAATATCTAGGTTCTAATCTAGTTTGGTTCTAAACATTGCTTACTTTTTATCATCCTTGATAAACTTCTTTCATTGCCCTCAGTGACTATTTCAAACCTTTAATAACACAGTTAAGCTCCCAACTTAATATATACATCTTTATACTTAGCATAAGACCTTGCCTCATGCTTTACCTAAAAAAATTCAGGCTATCAGACATAATCTCTGTACACCTCAACTCTCAAATGTGTAGACCTACTTCCATATTCATTCTTAGCTTCTCATCTCCAACTTCCAGAATTTTCTGAGCAGCTGTTAAGTACCAGTCATGATATTAAGTTCTCAGGATGCAAGGAGAAATGAAAAAGACACAATCCTGTCCTTATAGAACCTAGAATTCTGCCTCTTGTGGGCCCTCACCGTATTTTTCATTTGTGTCTTATAGCGTTTTACTTTTTCTTTCTCCTTTTTCCTCAAGCTTTCCGTCCAGCCTATCAATATATTCATGTCTCTCCTATTTTAAAAAATCATCCATTTACTTGTGTACCTTCTTAGTGAGTACCTTATCAGCCTCTCACTGATCACAATGGCTTTTGGCTTCTTGTCTACTTCATTGCATTGAAGTTGCCATTGACAGCTAACGTTTAATCCAAGGAATACTCTGCTATTATCATCTTAATGGCCCACTGTTGCATTTGCCACTGCTGATCTTCAATGAAATTGTTCTCCTCCTTTTCATGGATACTGTACAACCTCCTTACAGGTAGGAAGGTGCCTTGTAAAACTTAAAGAAAGCCACTGCAACCTGGGCATAAAAGTAGAAAGAGTTTTTCCAAAATCAGCTGGTGGTAACTTCAAAAGCCTTATTATTTCCCAGTTTGCAGTAGTGTAATAACTCCTAGAATTTGCTGGAGATGCTCAGGATTCTTAGCAAGGCATGCAAAGTACTCCTGATCTGGTTCCTCTGTCACTAGCACCATCTCAAATTAACCTCATATTAATTTAGAATTTTTCCATTGCAAGTAAGAGAAAACTGAAATTGATGTAAATGATAAAAAGGATCCATAGACTTAGGTCAGTAAAAGTGGCCACCGGGCTTTCTTCTTTCGGGGCTCCAGGTGTGTGTCTTTGCAGTTCCGTGGGCTCTGGCCTCTTGGGTGGATACGTCCTTAGACTGGTGGTTAGAGAGCTGCAGCAGTTCTGGGCATCAAATTCATATGGAAAAGTATGGAAATATGTCTGGAGGAAGGATCAGGGTTGCTCCTGAGAGTTCTTTCATAAGAGGGAGAAGGCTGTTGTCTCCTAACACCCCCCCTGCAAGCCTCTCCTTGCAATTCTTTGGCATGAGTTGACTCAGACCTGCCCAGCCCTGTACCAATCTCCTGTATCAAGACAGGGGCAATAAACCAGTCAATAACAGCTACTCAAGGCCCATTCCCGGAGCTGGAATCAAAATTCCAGACTGGATGGGGAGAAGGAAATTGAGGAGGACACCTCAAAGTCACCTCAACAACTCTACTTCCTTCTTTGGGAATGGTGACCTATTTTTATCTCTTTAAAATTGCCCCCTAATTCTTTTCAGTATTCTGTATACATCTGAGATACCACCTCCTCTTCTGAGGGTTCTCGGCCCTTTTTTTTTCAAAGTTTTTATTTTGGGGTATAGCTGATTAACAGCATTGTCATGGTTTCAGGTGAACAGTGAAGGGACTGAGTCATACGTATACATGTATCCATTCTCCCCCAAACTCCCCTCCCATGCAGCCTGCCACGTAACATTGAGCACAATTCCCTGTGCTATACAATAGGTCCTGGTTGATGATCCATTTTAAATATAGAAGTGTGTACCTGTCCATTCCAAACTCCCTAACTATCCCTTCCTCACATCCTTACTCCCAGCAACCATAACTTCCTTCACTAAGTTTGTTTCTGTAAATAAGTTCATTTATATCATTTCCTTTTAGATTCCACATATAAGGGATGCCATACAATATTTCTCCTTCTCTGTCTGACTTACTTCACTCAGTATGATAACCTCTAGTTCCATCCATGTTGCTGTAAATGACATTATTTCATTCTTTTAAATTCTTTGCCCTTTTCCTGTATTCTCACATGCATACCTATAATACACTATTATTCTAAATTACTTTCTTCCCTGTTTGCTTATCCCATGATATGATAAGCTCCTTAAAGGCAGACAACTTCTTATTCAGCTCAGTATCCTCGGCTTCTAGCACAGTGCTAGTTTGGCATGGAATATGTCCTTTGTGAATGTATGTTGAACTTGGTTCCTCTGAACTTCATGGGCTAATTCCTATGGAGCCTTCAAGTCCAGCTCAGTGGTTCTCAAAGTGTTCCACAGATCTTCCCATGGATTGATGAGGTCCTTTCCAGAGGCTTTTTGAAGTGGAAACTACTTTCCTCATAATATAAAGATCTTATTTGTCTTTTCCAGTGAGTGATGATGGTACATAAGCAGTGGTGGGAAAACCTGCAAACTGCAGATGCCTTAACAGGAATCGATTCATTGACACCAAACCATGCTAGCTGTCACTGCACTTGTCACCACACCTATAGTTTTTATTTTATTTTAATCTGGTTTTGCTAGGGGTATCCTAGATGGAGCAATTTATGAAACAGTGACCCTTGAGTACATGTCCTCTTAATATTCTAACTTGAAAATGGCAAGTATGCGTACAGCACTTATGCTCCAGGCTGAAGCGTGATTATTTTGAGTTGGAAGCTAAACTATTTCCCTTTGTCATGTGCCACAATTTTTGCCTGAAAGAACAGGAAAACTATATTTATTCAGAGTTGGGTACTTGTAATAGAAATTGTAATAGATATTTGGCTGCCATTTTCTTGAAAATGAACAAAGTGTGCTTGGAAAATGACTGACAATATTTGTAGCTAATGGTAAAGTCCAAGCTTTCAAGAGAAAAAATATTTTAAAAACACTCGTAAATGCCACAGTGAACTTGACAGCTTTCCAATACTTATAGACTTTTCTCTGGAGACCAGCACTGCTATTAATGAATGAGAGTTTTTGAAATTGTGTAATGAAATGTGCCAACAGTTGGAAGATCTGTGTAAATCCATTAGCCAATATTTTCGAAATGACCAGTGCCTAATGTTTCAAAACCATGAATGAGTAAAAACAGTATGTTCAGATTTCAACATGGGAATGGGTTTTGCTGAAGCATGAATTCAGTGTTCAATGTATGGCTTCTATTTCCAAACTGCAGTGCACCTTTAAGATAGTATATAGAGTTTTCGTAATATTTTACTGAGGTTTGATATAGTATCAGAGACTGTCCACAATTTTTTAAAGTGGCTATGAAAATACTCCTCCCTTTTCTAACTTTGTCTCTCTGTGGGTAAGATTTTCTTCATCAGTTCAGTTCAGTTGTTCAGTCATGTCCGACTCTTTGCAACCCCATGAATTGCAGCACGCCAGGCCTCCTTGTCCATCACCAACTCCTGGAGTTCACTCAGACTCATGTCCATCGAGTCAGTGATGCCATCCAGCCATCTCATCCTCTGTCGTCCCCTTCTCCTCCTGCCCCCAATCCCTCCCAGCATCAGAGTCTTTTCCAGTGAGTCAACTCTTCACATGAGGTGGCCAAAGTACTAGAGTTTCAGCTTTAGCATCATTTCTTCCAAAGAACACCCAGGACTGATCTCCTTCAGAATGGACTGGTTGGATCTCCTTGCAGTCCAAGGGACGCTCAAGAGTCTTCTCCAACACCACAGTTCAAAAGCATCAATTCTTCGGCGCTCAGCTTTCTTCACAGTCCAACTCTCACATCCATACATGACCACTGGAAAAACCATAGCCTTGACTAGACGGACCTTTGTAGGCAAAGTAATGTCTCTGCTTTTGAATATGCTATCTAGGTTGGTCATAACTTTCCTTCCAAGGAGTAAGCGTCTTTTAATTTCATGGCTGCAATCACCATCTGCAGTGATTTTGGAGCCCAGAAAAATAAAGTCTGACACTGTTTCCACTGTTTCCCCATCTATTTTCTTCATATACTTTAGGAAAATAATAAGCCGTGGTGTATTTAATGCAGAAGTATAGATGAGAAGCCTCTTTTATTAAGCTTGATAGTTTAAAAAGTTGCAAAAAAAAATGTATGACAGTGTCACTCCTCTCACTGTTCCTTTTATCACAAACAGTATTTTTTTCATAAAATATATTGTTTATGTTAACATGTAGTGAGTTTCCTATTTTCAAATGAATTAATAAATACTCAAGACATTTCTCAGACTGGCTTCAAATACGGTAAACATTGATAGATTTAACCCACATAAACAAAAAGATCTGTGTTGTTCTCAATAATTTTTAAGAATGAAAAGGGTTGCTGAGACAAGATGTTTGAGAACCATTGATCTACCTCACTGGGCACCTCAACTGGGAACTGACCCTGGCATCCTAGGGAGAATTAATTACCTTTCATATGTGTGGGACAGTGCTTGGTTTACAATTTCTGTGATATATCTGTTACCTTCCTTCCTATAGAGTAACATATTAGTTTGTATGCCTGTTTTTTCTAGCCTGTGAGCCTAGTGCTGGTACATGTCGATACTTTAGTGCTTGATGAATGAATGAAAGAAGTTTCCTGGTCTCCTCCTTCTACTCCAGGTGTTTGTTACTGAATTTCAAAGAGCATTTTGTGGTTCCTTTGGAGGGCAGAGCTGTACACACATTATGCACGCATGCTCAGTTGTGTCCAACTCTTTGCAATCCTGTAGACTGTAGCCTACCAGGCTCCTCTGTCCATGGGATTATCCAGGGACCACTGCTGGAGTTGCTATTGCCTTCCCCAGACACACAGTATAACTTCTACCAATTAGAGGTGCTATGCTTGGCCCCTGTACCCTTCAGCCATGCAGGGAGTTTCTAGAGATCAGGAAGGAAAAGTGATCAGGGGACTAATGGCTGATTCACATTGCTGTATGGCAGAAACCAATACAACATTGTACATTACCCTCCAAATAAAAATAAATTAAAAAAAAAAAGAATCTCTGAATCATGGTGCCTCAATTGCTTTCAAAGGTGCATTTGTTCAGCCACTTTCTTTGGAGTTTTGGATGTACAGTGAGCCTGGAAGATACACTGTTATCATTACCTACAGGTCACAGGGGAGGCTGATTGAGAGACTGACATTTAAAGCAACTTAGGCTTATTTCCCAGGGGTCTTGAGACTAAATGCAAAGGGCATGGTTATTGTTTTAGAGCCACATGGAAGAGTTCAAGCCACTCTAATACACAGACTAAATCCAAGGTGTTTTCAACTTCATTTGCCACCAGAGAAATAGCTGAAAGTTGATTTCAGATTAAAGCAATCTAGTGAAAAATCCAGCTTTCTTAAATCTTGGTCCTGGACTACTCAATCCTGGGGATTAGATACTTGGAGTCTCAGAGAGGTGGGGATTTAAGGCATTCTGAAAGATTCTAGATCAGAGCTTCACAAACTTTTCCATGGCAGGAGATCTCTAAAAATGATGATATGTGTCTTCTCATGGCTACAGGTGATGGGTTAGGGACCGTGGCTTATACTAGACCCCATCAGTTACCCTAAGGTAACTGAACATCACAGCACATCTGTAATCCATTTGTAGCATGCCAATATGATATGAAGGCTTCACAGGTGGCGCAAGTGGTAAAGAACCTGTCTGCCAGGTAAGAGATGCAGATTCTTTCCCTGGGTTGGAAAGATCCCATGGAGGAGGGCATGGCAATCCACTCCAGTATGTTTTGCCTGGAGAATCCCATGGACAGAGGAGCCTGGTGGGCTACAGTCCATAGGATCACAAAGAGTTGGACATGACTGAACTGGGAAATTCTTTTCTAATCTAAAATGTCTTTGTGGGAAGGAAGCAGAATCTCATTATACCCTATATGGATTCCTTATGTGAAGTGAGAGATCAATAACCTTCCTAAGATCTTCCCTGGGACCTGGGTTTGATCCCTAGGTTGGGAAGATTCTCTGGAGAAGGGAATGGCTACTCACTCCAGTATTCTTGCCTGGAGAATTCTATGGATAGAGGAGCCTGGTGGGCTACAGACCATAGGGTTGCAAAGAGTTGAACACCACTGAGTGACTAACGCACACACACACACCCCTCCAGATTGAACCAGTTGCCCCTAAACCACTGGGCTGTTATCCATTGGGTTAAACCAGCTCAGAGATAACACCAAACCTCTGGACTCTTCTCCTGCTTATGACCTGTTTTGGTCTCAGCTTTAGGTACTGTTCATATTTAGTCCAGTAATCTAGCTTAGAGACCATGCTCCAGAATTTCTCAAGACTTCATCAACAGTAAGTTATACTCTGTGGCAACTTGTAATAACCCATAATTTCCATTGGGACTTTAAAAAGTTCTAGCCAAACCTAAAGGAAAAGAAACTTGACATTTTGTTTACCTGTGGGTCTTTGTTCAATGTCAGCACTGCCCAATAAATGATAACTTATTTTTGGGAAATAATGTTAGGCATGCAGAATAGTTGCAAAAATATTAATAATTCAGAGAATGCTCATACACCCTTCACTCAGCTTCTCCTAATTTACATGTTGCTCAAGTGTAATGAATGATCAAAATTAAGAAATTAGCATTCATTGGTATGAGAATATTTTTAGGTGGTACACGGCCTATTGTTTAAAAATATAATATTTATGCATATATTAGAAAATATGCATATTATAAAATAAAATGCATTTCAAACTCATAATTTCATTGATTTTTGTGACAAAAATTCAGATTAAGCAAAAAATTTTAAGTAAATTTTAGTTTAAAAACATGAAAGTAACTACCATTTTAGGTGGTTGGTGGACATGGCAAAATTAAATCAGGAAGATATTACTTGAATGAGTGACATTGGGACTCTCTGTCAAAGTAACTGCATGACTTAGACATTTTAAGAATTTACTTCTGTCTTCCTACTATCTTGGGAGTCACTCCTGGGATGCTGGCTTCCCAGGGCAGGCTTTATGGCTTCTGAGTGCCACCCCTGAGTGATTTGCGCTCTCCATCCAGTAAGCTGACGATGGTCAAGACTAGAATAATGTCCCTGCCCATCTCCATAGCAAAGCTGACTTCCCTAGAATCCTCACATTACAATATAGATTGATGATTATGGTGGTGATGACGGAAGTTAATGTTCTTCCTAAGACTGGACATTGACAAAAACTTGGAAATGTTCATACCAGAGGGAGATTGGAGAGGGAAATGTAAATTATCCAGTTAATGGGTTTTCCCCAATATAAATGCAAAAACTGCCTTCATCTTCAGGTCACCATCTAAATCACATAGCTGCCTGGCAGTTTTATGTTCTCCCAGGTTCTGTGCCGAGGTGATTACTAAGAACTCTGGAGCTGGGTAGCTATTTGAGGAGTTTAGACAGTCACGAGGGCATGCAGAAGGCTAGCAGGACTTGTGTTGAATCTGGAAGGGAATTTGCTGACCACATCTCTCTTCTGAAGTTCAGTGTTTCTTCTCCCTTAGGAGTCAAGCTCACTTTAACTAATTTGTCCTGAAGCTCAGGCTTCCTTTTGGTATTTCCTCCTTCCTTTCTCCCTGCTTTCCCAGGCATGTTCTTGTTGCTAGTGAAAGTTAGTGGGACAGAGGGCTTAAATAAGTCCCCCACTTTCCTTGTTGGATTAATCTGTTTGGATTAATCTGTTAAACCTAATCTGTTTGATTAAATCATGACCTCCAGAAATGCAAAAGTACTTTTTGTTACATGGTGTATTTTTGAATTTTTTTTTAACCAAAAGGAAAATAGACTCAGTTTCACTGACTTTTGGATGCCCTTGCTTTTCTCCATTTTTATTTTTTATAGAACATCTTGGACATGAAGAGTGACAGTGATGTATAATGGGATATTTGATTGGTAGCTGCCACTTGGCAGCCTTCTGTATTTTTTTTTTTCTGTTTATATTTGCCTGGCTTTCCAGACCATTCCACATCTTCCAAAGTAACCCTGACTCCTGAGCTGTTCAGGAATAACAGAAGGGTTCTGATTTCTAAACATCAAGCATATGTACTGCTGGTCCTCTGTTTCTGCTAGGACTCTTATTTGTTTATTAATTTTAAAAAATCACTTAAAAAATTTAAATCATTAAAAATAAATTCTTTTATTTAAAAAATTATTTATTTATTTTTTAATGTGTAACTTATCACATTACATACAACCACTGGCATTACAAGTGTCATTTAAAAAAAGACAATGGAAATTTGACGATTGGGCCACATGCTGACTACCTTGCCCAGAATTTGTAAATTTGCTGGCAATGTGTAATGATTATTTTTATTGCTTCAAACAACAATTGCTACAGAATAAATACGACCAAAGGGAGCTGTCAGCAGAGCATGTCTGTATAACCATTAGAGCCGGGGTTCGTGCTATAATGAGGTGCAGTGTCTCCTATCGCTGCCGTTAGTCTGGTAGACGCTGATACTGCCCCCGGGACCCATGAGGGGCGTCCAGTAAACTGGTTTATTTATTCCCACAAACTTGGCAGGTAAACCACTACACTTACGTGCCCTGTAATGTCCTGTAACCAAGGACACAGTGTTGCGTCATTTCCTACCATCCGGTGAGATGTACTGCACGCAGCTAGGCTCTGGTTATGCCTCCAGGTGCCATGGGTGAAATACTTATTGTTGGGGGCGAGTGGACCCAATGAATGACCCTCCTCTTCTTCACCCAAGTTCAGGACCAACTGAGAAGCAGAGATAGGAGATAGGCAGTTGACTATGAAAGTACCACCTTTCAGTTCAGTCGCTTAGTCGTGTCTGACCCTTTGCGACCCCATGGGCTGCAGCACACCAGGCTTCCCTGTCCATGAACTCCCGCAGCTTGCTCAGTCTCATGTCCATCAAGTTGGTGATGTCATCCAACCATCTCATCCTCTGTCATCTCCTTCTCCTCCTACCTTCAATCTTTCTCAGCATCAGGGTCTTTTCCAATGAGTCAGTACTTTGCATCAGTGGCCAAAGTACCACCTTTATTACTGATAAAACTATGCTTGGGCACATGGCTTAGAGATGGTCAAAAGGCTTGCCTGACATTCTTTCCAGCTAAACTTTCATTCCTGAATGTCAGAAGTGAAGTGAAGTCGCTCAGTTGTGTCCGACTCTTTGTGACCCCATGGACTGTAGCCTACCAGGCTTCTCCGTCCATGGGATTTTCCAGGCAAGCGTACTGGAGTGGGTTGCCATTTCCTTCTCCAGGGGATCTTCCTGACCCAGGAATCAAACCTGAGTCTCCTGTATTGCAGGCAGATGCCTTACCCTCTGAGCCAACAGGGAAGCCTGGAAGTGGAGCTGGCCTTGCTGGAAAGCACAGCAGAGGGTGCACTTTTCTCAGGCCTGCAGACTTCAAACACACACACAGCAAGGCCTGGCGGGGCTGAGTCCTGCCAGCTCAGCTCTTTCCCCGTACTCACTACTCACACAGGGAGTGCTTGGGGAGAGAGAGACCAGCAGTCCTGCCTGATGGAGACCTCTCCCACGCGGAAGAACAGATCCAGTGGAAAAGAGGGTCCCCACCATCCTGGACACTCACTGTGCACCAGGGTCTGTGCTTAACCCGCCACCTCCATGATCTCAACAATCCTATGAAATAACTGCTACTTTACTAAGGCAGAAACTAAGGCTTCACAAGGGTAGTTTCCCTAAGGTCACACAGCTGGAAAATGTGGACACAATTCATTCTTCAGCAATGTTGTTGTTGTTTGGTAGCTCAGTTGTGTCCGACTCTGCATGGACTGCAGCCTGCCAGGCTCCTATATCAATGGGATTCTCCAGGCAAGAATACCAGAGTGGGTTACCATTTCCTCTTCCAGGGGATCTTCCCAACCCAGGGATCAAACCTGTGTCTCCTGCATTGGCAGACAGATTCTGTACCACTGAGCTACCAGAGAGGCATTCTTTAGCCTATCTGACCCCAAGCCTATGCTCATAACCAAAGTACATGAGAAATCTCAAACATTTTACATTTAATAGGACTTCTCACTTTGGCATATCTGGACACAGAGTTGCACTGTTTCTTGGTTTCACTATCCGCTCAATGGGGAAAACAATCCTGACTTTGATGAAAGAAGTCATATAAGGAATACAGAGTATAGGATGATTGTAAACTATAGTTAGCTGGCACATCTGTGGATGCCCATGGACCCCATGTATGGAGGAAGGACACACATTTTAGATGGGGGAGTGAAGGGTGCCCATGCTTTTTGCAAAATGTTCTGTATCTGAGAGCTGCCACATGCTGGGTAAAGGAGGTTAGCCTTGCTTCCCATAAAGTGGTAAACTGGGGCACTTGTGCTTAATGATTCTTTCACGCACTTGTCCATAAAATATTTATAAGGTATCCACTCTGTACCACTGACTCAATGGAAATGAGTTTAAGCAAGCTCTGGGAGATGGTAAAGGACAGGGAAGCCTGGCATGCTGCAGTCCATGAGGTCACAGAGTCAGACAGGACTGAGCGACTGAACAACAACAACATTCTGTACCAGGAGGCTTGGGGCTATGTTAGGGGGATGCTTTGATGGGAGAAAGAATGCTCACATGACCTAAAATTATGAGGCTGTAGACACACCCATTGGAGAAGGCAATGGCACCCCACTCCAGTACTCTTGCCTGGAAAATCCCATGGATGGAGGAGCCTGGTAGACTGCAGTCCATGGGGTCGCTGAGGGTCGGACACGACTGAGTGACTTCACTTTCACTTTTCACTTTCATGCATTGGAGAGAGAAATGGCAACCCACTCCAGTGTTCTTGCCTGGAGAATCCCAGGGATGGGGGAGCCTGGCAGGCTGCCATCTATGGGGTTGCACAGAGTCGGACATGACTGAAGCGACTTAGCAGCAGCAGCAGCAGACACACCCATAAAAGGGAAGGTTGTTTAAAAGGCCAGGTGGCACACTGGTAAAGAATCTGTCTGCCAGTGAAGGAGACACGGGTTCAATCTTTGGATCAGGAAGATCCCCTGGAGAAGGAAATGGCAACCCACTGCAGTATTCTTGCCTTGGAAATCCCATGGACAGGGGAGCTTGGTGGGCTATAGCCCTTGGGGTTACAAAAGAGTCAGATGTGACTTAGCGACTAAACAACACCAATAGTGTATATATGTCAATTCCAACCTCCCAATTCCTCTCACCCTCTCTTTTCCCTCTTGGTATCCATATATTTGTTCTCTATGTCTGTGTCTCTATTTCTGCTTTGCAAATAAGATCATCTATACCATTTTTTCTAGATTCCATATATATGCGTTAATATACTATGTTTTTCTCTTTCTGACTTACTTCACTCTGTACAACACTCTCTAGATCCATCCACATCTCTACAAATGACCCAATTTCATTCCTATATATGGCTGAGTAATATTCCATTGTATATATGCAAGCTATGGTGGATTCTTGACAGACCTATTTTTAGCTAGCTTAATTCTCATTCTTCTCAAAAACACTCTCATTGCATTAGACTGATAAAACAGCTTTTATCCTACTCACAACACTAATGCTAAATGTGTGGGTATTTTTCCCCACATTGACCAGTTTTTCAACTCCCTGGACAATAGCTGGGTATCCTGCAGTTATGACACTGACTACCTGGAGTTACTGGAAACTCCATAAGTTGAGGGCTCAACCCTGTAAGATTGGCCCCCACAGATGCAGTCGGAAGTCCCAGGTCGTCACCTGTACTTCTGAACAACCAGCTATAGACTGGGGTTCCCAAAGCCCCGTCCTACGTTTCAATAATTTACTCTAATAGCTCAAAGAATTCAGGGAAACACTAAAATTTGCCTATTTATTATGAAGAATAGGGGAAACAGGTGAACACCCAGAGGAAGAGGTACACAAGATGGAGCCTGAGGGTCCCAAGCACAGGGGTGTCTGTTCTTGAAAGTGTGGTGCATCTCTCTCCTGACACATGAATGCTCACCATCCACGAGCTCCTCAAATGGTGTACTTTAGGGATTAAAAAAAAATCTTTTATTTATTTACTTGGCAGAACTGGGTCTTAGTTGCAGCATGTGAACTGTTCGTTGTGGCATGTGGGATCTAGTTCCCTGACCAGGGAATGGACCCAGGACCCTTGCATTGGGAGCCACAGTCTTACCCATTGGACCACCACAGAAGTCCCACTTCAGGGATTCTTTAAATGGAGGCTTCACCATGTGGACATCACTGATAATTAACTCAATCTTCAGGTCCTCTCCCTTTGCCAGAAGACAAGGAGTAGGGCTGAAAGTGCCAAGCATCGAATCATGGCCTCCTCTTTTTAGTGACCAGTTCCCACACAGGAGACCACCAAGAGTCACCTCACTAGAACAAAAGATGCTCCAAAACCCAGAAAATTCCAAAGGATTTAGGAGTTCGGTGTGCCACTCCTGTTACCCTCATCACTCAGGATATTATAAGAATTTTAGGAGCTCTGGTTCAGGAACAAGTGGCAGAGACCAACACATATTTCTTCTTATGCCACAGGTACCTCTAGCATCACCACAGTGATGGAATCCATCCATTCATTCATTTGTTCAGTTACATGTTTAAAGGTGCCAGTGGAGTTATATGTTTATTTCTCACGATTCTGCCTGACTGGGGCCAACTGCGACAAAAATTGGAGCTTCCCCAATGGCTTAGCAGGTAAAAAATCCACTTGCGATGCAGGAGACATAGGAGCTGCATGTTCGATTCCTGGGTCATGAAGATCCCTGGGAGAAGGGCATGGTAACCCACTCCAGTATTCTTGTCTGGGAAATCCCATGGACAAAGGAGCCTGGTGGGCTACAGCCCTAATGATCGCAAAGAGTCAACATGACTGAGTGACAAAAAATGAGCTTAAAATGGCAGTTGTTTTTGAGACACTCTCACTCACTTGGTGGTTAGTGAACTTTAGCTCATTTACAAGTATATTGTTTCCTTCCTAGGGACTTTCCAGGTGGCTCAGTGATATAGAATCTGCGACCAATGCAGAAAACTCGGGTTCAATCCCTGGCTTGGGAAGATCCCTTGGAGAAGCAAATGGCAACCTGCTCCAGTATTCTTGTCTGGGAAATCCCAGGGACAGAGGAGCCCGGTGGGCTATCATCCATGGGGTTGCAAAGAGTCGGACTTGACTGAGCACGCATGCACACCTGTCTCCTTTCTATGCTCTCAGCTATATATGGAAAACTCTCCTAAAAAGATTTATTTTTAGGTGATAAAAATACCCTGATAAAGTAGTGAAAGTGCTTGGGATATTTAGATGGAACAGACCAAGGACTTGTGACTCATTTTGTTGGGATTCTCAGTAGGACCCCTGGAAGGTTAACAAGAAAGATGAGTAGAGTTTTCCTGGCTTTATCATACCCTCTGGCTGTTCTCTGTAGATGAAGCCATTGGATCTCTGTCCACTTTGAAAAGTCTAGTAAAACTCTACTTGTCAAGTTAGAATAATAAATAGTATCAGATAAATCTTAAAAACTCACTAGGTTTTTCCTTCATTCCCAATAGACTTTCTGACATTCAAGATTCTGTCAGTTCCACAGTATCTGTTCTCCAGCACGGCTGTGCTCATCATTGCATCCGAAGTGCCTTCATGGATTCAAGCTCTGAGCTCCTGTTCAGGACACCTGTCATGGTCCTGACTTGGTTCATATCACTTCGTTTTTGTCTGGGATGTTCTTTTCTACTTCTCTGTTTCCTGAAATACTAAAAGTTATTTAAAAGTTTATTAGTTCTAAGAGAACAGCCTGTGTCTCTCTGATAAAAGCTTCCCTTAATTACACTGTCTCACATAGACATCTCTCATTTCCAAAGTCCCACAGTCCTTGTTATCTAACGTGCATCATTTTATGTGACTTAAGTATTTGCTCTGTGTTCATTTTTCCTCCCGGCTAGATGGCAAGCCCGTATTAGGAAGCAGTATTTCCCATGTGTCTTTTGTTGGAGCCCAGAACAATACTCTGCTCATCAAAGATGCTCAACAGTTACAGAGTAAATGCAGGAGTCCTCATTTGCCGAGATGCACTAAATCCTGAGTGCTTTTTGTGATTCACATCGGGAAGGGTTTTTCAATGGACTGTCCTTTTTCTTTCTAGCTTTTCTTCATGGTGGAGTAGAAAGAGCCTGAACTTTGGTGTCAGAGACTCCAGCAGTTATTCATTAAATGACCACAGCCCAGTTTTATTCAAAGCCCATAAACATTGGCTGCCTCATCTGCGTTGTCCAGATAATGCTTTTCTCGTAAGAGTGCTAGAAATCACTTTTGTAAGGAAGCTGGCACAATGTCCAGCACTGAGGCGATGCTTCATGTTGTAGATCCACTTGGACGCCACCCAGGCTGCACCTTCTCCTCTGCCTTTAATCGGGTGGCTCCCAAGTACTGGTTCTGTTCAGTGATATCCTGATTAATGAAAAGCTTTCTAAGGAAGCTCAGCTTGGTTCTAACAAACTCACAAAACCTCCTCTAAATCTTGGGAAGCAGAGCTGTCTGGGTTCATTAGCATGACAAAGCCACCTTGAGACACAGCTATTTGTCCCAGTCCAGTTGAAGAGGGAGCCCTGTTGGCTCAGCAAAATGACCAAGTGTTCTAAATTTATCTGGATCCACAGCCTTTTCTTTCTGTGCTTTCCCTCTTTCTTCCCCTCCTCAGCAACCAGAGATTCCTCAATGACTTTGCTTCCATCCCACCACAAAAACTGTAGAGGATCTGACGCAATTAATGATTTTTATTTATTTATTTTGGCCATGCTGGGGCTTCACTGCTCTGAGGGCTTTTCTCTAATTGCAGCAAATGGGGCTACTCTCTAGTTGAGGTGCACGGGCTTCTCATTGTGGTGGCTTCTTGTGTTGCAGAGCACGGGCTCTAGGGCATGCGGGCTTCAGTTGATGCAGCACGTGGGCTTTGCAGTTGCAGCTCCCTGGCTCTCGAGCACAGGCTCAGCAGTTGTAGCGCATGGGCTTAGCTGCTCTGTGGCATGTGGGATCTTCCTGGACAGGGATCAAACCCGAGTATCCTGCGTTGGCAGGTGGATTCTTTACCACTGAGCCACCAGGGAAGCCCCAATTAATGCTTTTTTATTAACTGATGGTACTTGAATGAGATTGGATTTTAGCTAATGTGTTAGCCCAACCAGCAGTTATGTTTTAAGCCTTTTTGGTTTATGGTGGTATAAGAAACTTTGGTCTCATGATAAGAGTGCTCCCCTAGCAGAGAGATTTTCTGGAGCAGGAAAATTCTGAAATCCCAATCTGTCAGTTCCAAGGTTGACCTTGAACATAAACCAAAATTTAGCGTTTTTAAGGTTATAAGATATGACTGTTTCAAAAGGGGCATCTCTTCTTTCTCCATGGCTCTGTTCCCTCTTCTCCCAGGGAGAGCTGACCTGGGCTGGGTTCTGGAACTTGCTCAGGTGGCTGGCAGGTACTGAATAGAGAAGAGTACTGGTGTGATAGGCATCTTCCAGCCTTGCTTCCCTGGTGGCTCAGATGGTAAAGTATCTGCCTGTAATGCAAGAGACCCAGGTTTGATCCCTGGGTTGGCAAGATCCCCTGGAGAAGGGAATGGCTACCCACTCCAGTATTCTTGCCTGGAAATCTTACGGACAGAGGAGCCTGGCGGGCTAGAGTCCATGGGATTGAAGCGTCGGACACAAAACTGAGTGACTAACACTTAAACCTTCTTTTTAATTTCTAGCCTCTATTCTCTGCCACTATACCCTGGAAGGCATACAACTCACTCTCCCCTGGGTGAGGTATCTTAACCTCTCTCAACCCTATTCCTCTCATTTTCTATTGGAAGACCCACAGATGCACATTTTATGTTTTCCAGTACACTAGAATGCTATTTTAATTAGCATTTCACCAACAGACTTGCCATACTCTAAAAAGCCTCTTAAGTCCCAGCAGGTAGAGGGGCATGGCAGGAAGAGTATCAGGCTGTACGGCCAGAGATCCAGGTTCACTTTGACTACTCAACCATCCCTGGTCCTCAGGATTCTCCAGGCCCTGCTCTGGGTGCCGGGCAACAGAGACCAACACCAAGCCTGCACCTCCATAGACAAGTGTCCCCACTCTGCCTCGAGGTAGCTGTAACTTGGACTAGTGCATTTGCCTTTCTGGGTTATGTGCAGGATGATGGCATTGGAGGAGGTGAATCTAAGGCCCATTCCAGCTGTAGATTTTATGAATCTCTGTGCAGCACACCTGCCTCTGAGAACTAATACTTCAGAGTATTTTAACAGTATACTTCAAATACTGTAACAGTATACTGTTACAGCCCTTCTTGTCTGACATCCTTGAACTCTTCTTTGTCTCTGACATTACTTCCATCTTTGTTAATAATGTCTGTGGCTGAGAAACAGCCTGTGATCAGGAACTCTGCTCTTCAATATGAGGTGTTTGCTGGAAGTAGAGGTAGCCTGTTCCCCTTGGGTTCTCCTTTCTGGGTCATGGATCTCACTTGATTCTTCCTCCTGTCCTCCCCGGCCTGTTGACTTGCATCTGTTATGAATACCTCATTGTTTATTTCACCATTAATATAATTGCTCAGCGTGTGTGTTGTGGTTATTTCCAGTCACATCCTCATAGACGTCTTCCTTATGCTTTCCGGGTAGTCCTCACTAGTGTTTTCTAGTCCAGTGGTTCTCCACCAGGGGTGATTGTACCCCCCTTCCCCCAAGGAACGTTTGGCAATGTCTGGAGACATCCTGGCTGCCACAGCTGAACGGTGACTGCTTCAGGCATCTGGTGGATACAGGCCAGAGATGCTGCTAAACAACCTCCAATGCACAGGACAGCCCCCGCAACAAAGAATTGTCAGGTCCGAAACATCAGTAGTGCTGTCATTTAGACACTTTCATATAACCATTTTTAATTCTGTAAGTGAAGGGGCCAAATATGTCCATTTCCACGTGAATGTTCTGCAGCACAGGGCTACCTAACAAGAAAGAGAGGAATCATCTATTACTGTTAGACACACGAACCCCTGGGTTGGTAAACAGAGCCACTCCACCTGCAGATTTAGTCATGTTACAATCGGGTAGTTGCATCCGGAAAGGGAGGTTTGCCTAAAACTGCTATTTGATACCTCATATAATATTGTATTTTCACGTGTGTGAAGGCTGTTCTGTTGAAATAGTTACCGAATGCACTAAGACCTTTAAGCAAGGCAGCGGAGATATGTTCAAAAGAGGACACGCTGCCTGAGAAGCACTGGGACTACAGCGATGCCTTCTGAGGCACGGGGCGCTTGCTCTGAGTAAAACAGTGAGTCAAAGCCTGGGATAAGGTTTAATTCGATGACAAGTTTTAAAGCACAGTGTCAGGTCCTATTAATGAGCTACAGTGATACTTTTTAAAGAAGACAGGTCATCTAGTCTGGCATTTGTTTTGCTTTATAATTCTCAACTTAGGATGGATGATTCTCTATAAACCTGTGATAAAATATTCTAGAACAATAATTGTAAAACTTTAATGTGCATATGAATCACCTGGAGATACTGTTAAAATGCAGGGTCTCTTTAAGTATTTCCGGGGTAGGGACCAGGACATTCCATGTCTAATAAGCTATCGTTATACACACTATACACACGGGTGTTGCTGGGCCCTGGGTGTACCCAGAGTGACAAATTTTTAGAATGTTAAAGCTGGAAGTATTTTAAAGGTCACTGAATCTGAGCCTATATTTTATAAATGACGAAAGTGAGGCCTGCAGACTCTAGGGCAGTCATGGAAAGAGCGTGGTGACCAGATGTCTGTGTCCAGCCCAGTGCCCACACCTTCCCCACTCTGGCAGTGCTGCGCCATCTTTCATAGCTGTTGGGTCTTGAATTTCTCTTTTTAGAAACAAGTGGGCTGTGGTCCCTGTGAAGTGTGCTGTAGCCGAGATGTCTCTGTCATTTGGAGGCTGATGGTCATCACTGCTCACATCCTTTGTCCTGATGCCTCCTGCCTTCTCGGCAGTAAATCTGGGGGATGCAGGAAGCAGGGCTGGGTGGGCAGGAGACTGGTGATGGGCTACTGGCAGGAGAAGCAGGTGCCGTTTTCATTTGGTGAGCGTACTCCTTGAGATGGGCTCTAACCTTGGTCACAGATGCTGAGTCCCAGCACCCATCACATGCTGGCTCAGGGCCACGGCTGATGTGACGAGATGCACAGAGCTTAATGTGAACTGGCACTCCTTGCTGCTGAGACACAGGCAACATAGCCAAACCAGTCTCCTGTGGCAGTCAGCACAACTTCCTGCCCCTCCACACGCAGCAAAGGTTCTCTTAGGACCCCAGGGAACTCTTCTATTAATACTGCACTGGAGGGCGGTGAGAGAGGGCGAGGAAGGAGAGAGGAGACCTGCGCCTTCATTCACTTGAAACTCCTCCTTATTCATTTGCTTATTCAAGGTCTTCCCTGGCATCTTGTTGCTTTTCAGTCATCATTATCACTAACCATTATGGTTACCTTTGGATAGCCCTCTGGGAATTCCTAAGACGTTTCTCAAAACTCATTTGAAAATAATGATTCTACCTCTTCTTGTTGTTGTTTATTTGCTCAGTCATGTCCGACTCTATTGTGACCCCATGTGACCCCCTGTAGCCCGCCAGGCTCCTCTGTCCATGGGATTCTCCAGGCAAGGATACTGGAGTGGGTTCCCATTTCCTTCTCCAGGGGATCTTCCCAACCCAGCGATCAAACTTATGTCTCCTACATTGCAGGCAGATTCTTTACCAAAGAGTGGTTATTATTGCTAAAGTTTCCTCTCCATTCTCTATGCATTCTTGATATTTCCTCTTTGCATTCTATAGTAGCATCCAGTGTAGTCGTTTTTGAAATTTGAGGGGAAAAAATCAATATTTTAAGCCATAAAAATCCATTGTTTTTCACAGGATTTTTCTGTGAGGATTTTTGCAGACATCAGACCATAAATCCCCTTTGTATTCCTTTAAAGTATTAGGGAGGGTAGCTCTTATTATTCCATTTTGAATAGTAGTAAGACTGACAGGTAGCAATTTAGTGTTGACCTAAATTCAGTCCTTGGGTTGGTGGGGTGGGGACCCACATCAGGAACAGAACGAGGGTATCCGGTTGGAATCTAGACACCTGGTAATTCTCAACTCCTGCGAGGTTGTGCCCAGTAGTGAATTAGGCAGGAGACCAGTGTTCTCTAACAAGATCAGAACCGTAAGAGCTGATTAGACCTTTGAGATGGAGCAGCAGTGGATAATGAGTGGCGCAGAGGTCAGAGAGGTGCGACTGCTTTCCCGGGCCCACGTTTCAGAGGCAAGAAGGCACTCAGTAGAATGAAAGTGTAACCCGTTTAGTGTTGATGAAATGACAGTCTTATGTTTGCAATCCATTGCTAATCTGTGGATCTCTGCGCTCCTTGGAAGCTCAGAGGCCACCTTCATACACGGAATGATGAATTTTGTAGGTGTTAGAGCAATAGATCGGAATTTGTAGATCCAGACATCGGTGCCCTCATTTCTGCCACTCTTATCTGCAATCAATAAATGTTTTCAAGGCACAGTCCCTGGGTGACTTCTGTGGGCACAGCACCATCCTAGGCACATATGATTTTGTTCCCCTAGCATCTCATATGTGGTAGGTACTCAGAATAAGTTTGTTGAATAACTCAGTATATGAATAAACTGCATATAAACGAAAGCAGCTGGACCTATTCCTTACCCCCATGCAGCTTTCTGAAGCGTGTGCATGTGTGCGTGCTTAGCTGCTCAGTCATGTCCAGCTCTTTGTGACCCCATGGCCTGTAGCCTGCCAGGTTCCTCTGTCCGTGGGATTTTTCAGGCAACAATACTGGAATGGGTTACCATTTCCTACTCCAGGGGATCTTCCCATCCCAGGGATTGAACCCATGTCTCTTGCATGTCCTACATTGGTAGGAGGACTCTTTACCACTGAGCCACTTGGGAAGCCCTCAGAAGTGTGTTGTCTGTAGAAAATCAGTCACATTCTTATGTCTCACTTTCCCCACCTCAAAAATAAAAAATAACTGACCTTTACAGGGCTAACCTGTGAACTCATCCATTTGGATAAGCAGAGATGCTTTCCTATAAATTACTATTAGATGTTTAAGTGTTTATGTTTGCTGGACTGCAGGCAAGAATAATGGCGTTCACCTTTGTTCTGATGGTATTCAACATGCAAGTTATATTCATCACAAAAGAATCCCCATTCCTGCCCTGTTGTTAAGTTCTGACCATACTATTCTTGCTTTCCTATCACCAATTAGAGGGAAGAGAGAGGCAGTGATGAGGTGTTTGGATTATAGGGTAGTATGCTTACATAACACATGGATTTTTTATGGTGTATTTTGTTAGGTAGAGGAGAAATGTTCCAGTCTCAGAAAAAAACAGTTTTTTTTTGAGGTCACAGAATTTGGTGGAAAGAGAAGAGATTGGGCTTTGTACCCAATCAGAACCTGTTTTGAATTCAGTCTGTGGGTGATTGTCATCCATTTACTTAACTTCCCTGGGATGGAGTATTCTTTGGATGGTGGGGAAGCTTAGAAACTGTAAATTGCCTAGCATGTAATTGCTGATGAATAGCTCTTCTTCTTCTGATTATCACCTAGGTCAGTTACTTAGGTATCCTTGCATGTACCTCAGCTGGATGACTAATTGATGTGTGTGATTAAAAACAAGGCCCAATAGGATGAGCACAGATGTTCGTGGCTCTAGGATATTAAGGCCACCCTAAAAGCTGTCTTTAAAAGTGGACTGTTTCATCAGCTGGGGGGAAATCTGCCCCAAGCCAGGTGACTTAGAGAGGGAGTATCCCAACCTTGGAACATCTCCCTCATCTGTTTACCCTCTTCTCATTTTGGGTATGAATATCCAGCAGCACCTACAATCCTACTTGGAATGTGCAGAAGCAAACACACATGACTCCAGGTCTTCAATGAGCAGCTTTGTTGGCAGTATAGCAGTTACACCTGTTAAACACAGGCAGTCTGCTTAGCAAGCACTAGAACAGATACCAAGGCAGTCTACTGGGTGGCTTTCAGAGAGGAATGACATCAGCACTGTTTCCATCAGGGCTCTAGAGTCCAGAGAGCCAGCTCTCTCCTGGCTTATACTTGGTCCTCGGGAGAATTCTGGACTAATACTTCCAGACTCCTATATTTAATATTTTGTTGGAATTATGATCTTAATGAGGAACTGAACTCCTGTTGCTTGCATACCTGCACTTTCCTTCTGATGAGTGAGATTAGGAGATGTTGGGGTCAGTAGGAGACATAGGGAATCACAAAACCACGTGAATAAAACTATAGCGTGGGGAAAGCAAACTGTCACCATACCTCTTTGGTGACTTCATTTGCTCCCAGTCATTGCTCCCAGTCATTGCTCCTTGGTGATGATTAAATCCAAATGGAAGATAGTAATTGGTAGCTTGAAAGAAGTGAGTCTTCTTAGCAAAGGTAAGAATCACATTTCCTACTCAGAGGGGAAAGGAGTTGGATATCTTTATATATTTTTGTTTGTGTGCATGTTTTTAGAAATGTAATATTTCCTCTACCTCCTTCAATTATAAAAGTAATGTATACTCACGGGCTTCTCCAGTGGTTCAGTGATAAAGAATATGACTGCAATGCAGGAGACTTGCAGGACATGTGGGTTCAGTCCCCGGGTCGGGAGGATTCCCTGGAATAGGAAATGGCAACCCGCTCCAGTATTCTTGCCTGGATAATTCCACAGACAGGGGAGACTGGTGGGCTATAGTCCATGGGGTTGCAAAGAGCTGGACATGACTGAGCACCCATGCAAAAAAAGCAATCTGTGTTCATAATATTTGTCTCAGAATAAACAGGAAAGCATAAAAAAGAAAAAAAATTGCTCTTAACTTCTTCAAACAGGTAACCCTGTTGACATGTAGATATAATTTCTTCTTTTTTGGCTATGCCACATAGCATGTGAGATCTTAGTTTCCCAACCAGGGATCGGACTTTCAATCCCTGCATTGGAAGTGCGAGGTCTTGACCACTTGTCCGCCAGAGAAGTCCCCAAATCTTGGGTTTCCATTTGAAACTTTAATATAAACAAATTCCCATATTATCAACATTTAAAAACACTAACTTTATAAACTCTGAGAAGGCAGTGGAGAGGTATAGATGGTTTACCACTAAATTCTCAGTTCAGTTCAATTCAGTCGCTCAGTCGTGTCCGACTCTTTGCGACCCCATGAATCGCAGCATGCCAGGCCTCCCTGTCCATCACCAACTCCCAGAGTTCACCCAGACTCACGTCCATCGAGTCAGTGTTGCCATCCAACCATCTCATCCTCTGTTTCTTAGTGCCTAGTAAATAAACATTTGCTGAATAAAATGAACAATGATATTCTAACCATATGAATGTTTGGTATTCTACTAAATAATACTGATGTTTCCAATTTGTTTTCTATTATACATAATGCTGCAGTGAACATCTCTGGTACAACAAACCTCTTTTGTATTTCTGATGGTTTTCTTCAGATATATTCCCAGCAGTGTAATTATATACTCAGTCAAAAAGGATATGAGCAATTTTAAAGTTCTTAGAAGATAATACCAAGTTGCTTTCCAGAAAGGTTGCATTAATTTACATTTCCACATGAGGTATGTGAGAGGCACATTTCACTGTACTCCAGACAGATAGCGAGTTAATGGATACCAAGGACCACACAGCCTGCTCTATCCATCTGAGAAGATGGACAAGAACAACTTCTGGTGAATTGAGGGGAAGGTGTTTTTAAATAGAATCTTGAGAGTGAAATGTCATGTAGTTTAATTAAAAAGAAATCCAATAAGTGCAAAACAGGGTTCAGAGTAGAGAACGTGTGAGGAAAACGAAAATACGTAGTTTTCTCCTGCTCAAGGGACCTAACCGCCAGCCCCTGCCAGCCTCAGAGGAGGCTCCCTGCTGGGAGCCAACAGTAACCTTGTCTGCCCTCACCACTCAGAGTCACTTACTTTAACATGGACCAGGCTTCTGCCAAGCTCTCTGGGTGACACTAATCCCTGATTTAATTACCCTTGACAGTGTGTGATAGGCCTTAACGAGCTAGGGTCCGTAATGAGCTGCATCTTGAGGATTTAGAGCATTACCTGAAGGGGGTGGTCCTCACCCAGGCTAACTCTGGTGGGTGCAGAAAACCCGTTCCCAGCTCAGGGACCTCAATGCAGGTGACAAAGCACCATCTGCTGACCTGCAGGGTGATGCTTCTAAGTGAGGAGGTGACACATCACAGTTTCCAGGCCCTAAATCATTAGCCAGTAAGTACACAGGGAGAGTTTTAAGCGTGTAGGCATTATGTGGGTGCCACGCCATTTTTCCTGCCATGCAGTTGTCTTCCTGAGGACGAGGACCATATTGCTTTTGTGCTGCTCATTAAAAGTCTCCTTACTGGCAAACCATACGGCTGGGTGGGAGGGTGGGTGTGCCTGCTGGCCACTCTGGAGGGGTCTTCTGACCAGGGTTACATAGACCAACCTATCCAACAAGATTTATCCCTGGTCTTCTTTGGTAAGCATGGCAAGATGACTGTTTTAAAAAAGGAATTTCAATAGGAAGAAACATTAGAAAGTGTCAAATGAATTAGAAAAAAAAAAAAATAGCTGAGTTTGCAATATAAGGTTTAGCCATGAATGAGATTGTCTGTTCACAAGTTCTGTGACCTTGGGGCCAGTTAGTTAACTGGTGTCCTCATCTGTGAAATGGAGCTCATAGTACTCACACAGCAAGATTCTTGTTAACATTAAAAGACAGAGGCACAATGAGGAGAAAGAAATATGGTTTTTAACACCTTCTTGGGGCGCAGCAAATGGCAGGTGCTTTTTTGTTGTTGTTTTCCTATGTTTTTTCTTTAAGAGTTAAAAATTTTTTTTAATTTTTTGGCCATGGTGGGTCTTCGCTGCTGTTCATGGGCCTTATGGATAGTTGTGCAGAGCAGGGACTACTCTTTGTTTGGATGTGAGGGCTCTTGTTGCAGGGCTTCCCTTGCTGAGGAGCTCAGGCTCTAGGTGTGCAGCCTCAGTAGTTGTGGTGCGTGGGCTTAGTTGCTCCATGGCACGTGGGATCTTCCCGGAACAGGGATCAAACTCGTGTCCCTTGCACGGTCAGGTGGATGCAAAACCAGGGAAGCCCTGTTTTTTCCTTTACTCAGCTCTCTCCTCAGTGCATACTCTACACAGACATCCTGACTCCCAGTCTGAGGGAGATTTGGGTTGACAGGCGCTTCCAGGTCTGGTAGCAATGTAGACCCTTTCTAACAACCTGCTTCCTTGTTTGCCAGGATCCTCAGATCCTACAAAAGCTGCTGTCCAGTTTTACTTCTGCATCCGAACCTATTTCCGCGTCTTTAAACTGATTTTTAACTTGATGCTGAAACTATAATTATCTCTTTCATTCATATCTGGTTCTCAACATTCTGAATGTAAATTTCTCCCCTGGATCAATTTGTTCTATGAAGGAAATGATTATATATCCCTGGAAGTTATACTTTCATCCCTTACACATGCTTACTGGCATTTTTTATATTTCCTGAAGGCTATTCATGAATTTCCTTCCCTAGTAAGATAATCCTATCAGCTGGTGAAATGAGGCATCTTCACCTGCTGGTCTAGTTGGGCTCACTGACCTGCTAGTAAAGCATAACGGTGGCACCATCCTTCCTTGGAGCTCATTTTCTACCTCTGACAAACAGGCTGCTGGTTCTTTCTCTGTTCTTACACTGACACTTCTTTTTTGACTGTTTATCATATTCCTAATCCATGCTGATGAGAAATTACAGCCCTCATATTATATTCAGAGCTGAGACAAGTGATTGCAATGTCCTCAGGTCAGTGGCCGATCCAGACTTTACTGGGTTGAGTTGCTAGTTCTATCCACTTCTCCAGTTTCTCTTCAATCCATTGTAGAAAATGAAATAACTCTTTTTCTCAAGTGCCCCCTAAGGGCACTTTTGGTTCTTATCTAATAGCTAAAGAGCATAAACATACTGTTGAAATCACAGAGGAAAGAGAAGAATCGTTTTATCACAGATGTTTCTTCAAGATTTTAATTTAGGAGTTGCTTACAGGATCTTGTATTGAGCTAATATGCATACAATCAGACTTGTGTCAACTTTAAAAATAGCAGTGGTACTATGAGTTCCTCAAACTAAGGGCGATGCTGCTGCTGCTGCTGCTAAGTCACTTCAGTCGTGTCCGACTCTATGCGACCCCATAGACGGCAGACTACCAGGCTCCTCCATCCCTGGGATTCTCCAGGCAAGAACACTGGAGTGGGTTGCCATTTCCTTCTCCAATGCATGAAAGGGAAAAGTGAAAGTGAAGTTGCTTAGTCACGTTCGACTCTTTGCGACCCCATGGACTACAGCCTACCAGGCTCCTCCGTCCAAGGGATTTTCCAGGCAAGAGTACTGGAGTCGGGTGCCAGTGCCTTCTCCGAACTAAGGGCAATAATGTTTTCAAATTTGTGGAATAATATTTTCCACAAATAATATTTTCAAATTTAAAAGTAACTTGACTTTTGAAAGCAATATATGGATAATTTGAGGGGAAAAATTTAACTCTATCCTCATAATGTTTGACTTTTAGAATTTTGATTCAATTAAGCAAATATTAAACGTGTGTTTGCAGTTTTTGAATTCACTATGGAAAGGCCAGTCCCAGGCATAGAGTTCCTATTGTGCATAATAAGAAAATCTGGGGAGAGTATACCTTACAGATTCAAGAAAGATTCTCTGGAGAGGCTTGTACAAAGATACAAGGTATCTGATGAATACCTCTTCTTTGTTTTCTTTTTATATTGTACTTTGAAATTATGACTCTTCTTCAAAAGTGCATTATTTGTTCAAATTCATTTAATGGCAAGTAATTTTGTGAATAACCTTAAATTCTCATGTAGAGTTGCAATTAAGAAATGTTGAAGGCCTCCAAACCGTTTCTGCTGTTCAATTAAACATTACATTTATGTTATTATATTTTTTATTAGAACTTAATGATTGCTTCACCAGGGCATTGCAAGTTACTATTTGTAAAGAAATTGCATCGCTCTGGAATAAAGGTCATTTTCTGTTGGTGCAGAAGTTGACATGAAAAATTACATCTACAGCAAACATTTATGTTTTGAATCGTATGCGTACAGGATGTGGTTGACCTGACAAACTGTTTAAATAAATCATCAAAATGGGATGCCATCCATCCAATAGCTTTGAAAGAACTTGAGAGTGGAATTGTAAAACTGGGGGTTGAATATGTCAGATGGCTCCTGTATGAGCAGCCTGACTCACTGGATTGCCTGGGTAACTGTCAGGGATGCCCAGGGATATGCGGAATGGACCTCTGGGCCTCTATTCCTTCTTATTCCTGCAAGAAAGAGGTGACGTGCTTATAAATAGATGGTCAGTGAATAGATACAAAGTCATATCCAGAACTGAAGGACAGTATGGTGGTTAGGATCCTGGGTTTCAGACCCAGATGCAGTGGGTCAGATGTGCTGAAGCTGTGGAGAAGGCACTGGGTGTGGGCAGAAGGGCAGAAATTCTTCACTGTGACATGGGTGAAGAGTGGGCTTAGATATCAGGGAGACGATAAATGGGTGTTTCTTAGAATAAAAAGCATTAACCATGGGGTATTCTAGAAATGAACACTTCAGAAGTTTTAATTTAACATGTTAATAGTTTGTGTCAAGCCAGTAGAATTTCAGAGAGAAGCTTTAGGTGAGGGAATGGAAAGGTAACTTTTGTAAACACTTGAAGCTTCATTCTTTGCTGCCCACATAATTAATGACCTACCTACACAAGGTTGTCTGACAGTTCCAACGATTGTTTACCCCTCTTCATGCCTTTGATCTTTGTTGTGTGTGCTCTTTTTTTGACGTGGGGCATATGGTAGCTTTAAAACGTTACCTTTTCTTGTCTGTATCTTGAATCTCCAGTCACACTGTCCTTTTCCTTGTGGTATGGTATCACTACAACCTATCACAGAACCCAGAAGCCACTAGATCCTTGGTCAGCCTTTAGTGGTATTCTTGATGATTACCTTAGCTCAAATTCCCAAGAAAACAGGACCTAAGAAGCAAGTTCTGATGCTTTATTTACAAGGCAAGGACCTCAAAAGTGAGGAGGAGGGGGATGAGAGAGGGAAGACTGAGAAGAGATGTGAGAGGACACATTACCGTAATGGCCATGGCTCCATGACACAGGCCAGAAGACAGCAGGCCAGCTGGCTGGCGCACACATTTGGCTCTGCCACACGGGGAGTTTTTGGACACGGCTGCACCACTCCCTGGACCAGTCTGTGGAAGGGAGGAAGGGGAGATTATCTGCCTGGCTCCTTCCCGTCTTCTGTTTCTCATTGGTCAAAGTCTGTACCAAGGAGTTACCTTCCCTGTGCTGCGGAGTTGCATCTCCTGGCCCCTGCAGTGGCCACTCGGCAAGCTAGATCTCACACCCTAAAATATGGTGCTCCATCTGACCCAGACATTGCAAGAGATGCCAGGACTCAAGGGGTCCAGCTTGTTAGCCGGGTTTTAAGTCCCCAGCCAAGGTGGAGGTCTGTCATTCCTAGGCAGGAACTGCCTGGTTCCATGCTGGTTTAGGTCAGTTCATCTGCCACAAAGATAGCTGGAGATGGAGCAAGCAGCTGAGGGTCTCTGAGGCAGGTAAGGCTAAGGGAATCAGATGAAGTTAATAAGAAGAATCTGATAGGATGTTGATGATGATGATGATGATAAAGAACTGCAGCCAGCAAGAAGTGGTGTTAAGAAAGCACCAGAAGAGATCCACAAGAATAAACAAATAGAAGAAATATTTAATGTAAGGATAGGTTCAACAGTCTTCCATTTAGAAAGGTGAAAGCCAAGAGAAATTCTAATTACCTGAATATGGATTTGTTCACAATGTCTTGGAATATCAGAAATTAGGGGCATCCCTTGAAGCTTGAAGGAGAGACTTAATTTGGGAGAAGTGAAAGGGGGTATTACTATGACTTAATATAGTGGGCAGTAAACACATAGAATGTATTATCCTCGGAGGTGATGCTGTCAGAAAATACAAATTGGTTGGAGAATAATTTAGGTAAGTTTATATTTTATGGCACCATAATCGGCTACTAGGAGGAAATTAAGAGTGTTTAGGGTACAAGTCCTAACCTTTTGAGATTGAAATCACAGAAGACAGTAATGTCCTTCCTTGGTGTCATTTTCAATGACTGAATCCTGGTCTGAATGGATCATTGGTCCGAGTGTTTTACATTATCTATTTTTATCACTAATATCCTTGGTAATTTCAGGGACCTTTTCCCTTGGGGAAAGTGGAGGGTGCTTTAGCATTGTGGTCTTTAGATCTAGAAAAGCATCCTGCCTTCTGACAGAAGGACAGTGTTCACTTTAAGGAACATTTAAGGATGACTCTGCCTTTGTCAACACTGAGTCTTTTAGCATTTAATTCTCCTCTACAAACCAGTGGGGAATTAAATGGGCCATCAATTCACTTGATCTTTGCATAGTCATTTGAAACACAAATACAATAAAGTCATTAGTTTCCTCACACTCATTCTGAACTCTAGTCCTTTGCTTGTGTTAATCTCTATACTTGGATTGTCTCCTCTCTCTGTTTATCCAAATCCATGCACTGCAAGGCTTAGGCCAATTCCCATTTCTCCATAAAACCTTCTCTGACCACTTCGTTCTTCACAGCCTTTTTCTGCTTTAAATCATTTGACATTTATTATCACAATCATAAATACTCAGCTTTATGCTCTCCTGAATTGGCTGCTAATCACTTTGTTTGTACATAAATCATGTTGCGCTAACTGGATTTTAAGCCCTTTTGAGAGCAGCAGTGAGGTCACCTGGTCCTCTCAGGTTGCCCCTACATGTCGCACAATGCCAGGCACTCAGTGGATGCTTGATGAACATGTGCAGGGGGTGGTGGTTTGGCAGGTGAGAAGAGCATGTGTGCGCTGCCATCCAGATAGACTCAGGACTGCAGGCAGCTCGCTCTAGCTCCAGGTGAAAATGCTTCCTCATTGCTTTTGGATAATGAAGGCAGTCCTTAATTTTCACCAAGAGTAATAAAAGTTACTGCCCCCTTTTATGGTGTTAACTCCCCTCCACTCCCTCTCCTCCTCTATCAAAACATGCTGGGGAATCCTAAAGACCTTCTAATTGATAATAAAAAGAATTTATTCTCCTATCCGATTTCAGAAAAGGAATCTGCCTTCTCTACGTTTGTCCTCTTGTTCCTCTGGGCAGTGGCTTCTGTGGTCGCTGTTCGCCAGATGCTTCAGGCAAAATACATCAGATACAGAAATCCTTCATTACTATTAATAAATTCCTTCCAAGCTCAAATCTGAGACGATACTACTGAGTTTAGCCAAAGCAACATCGAGCTTCCCCTCACACCCTCACCACATCTGTGATGGGGTCTCAAGAGCCATCATCTTTTTAGTTTTGGAGTAAATGTGGAGGGAGTGGATCCATTTGTAATAGGCAGAGGAAAGACTTGAGTGAGAATGGCCTGAGCAGTTTGGCCTGGAACATGCTACTGAACGTCTATCAGCCCCACTTTTACTATTATCTTCCAGACGCTTCAAGTGAGGATGGAGTGAGATAAAAACATATAAATGCAGGGCAAGTGAGGAAAGTTTCTGGGGCCCCGCTGGTAGGTTGAATCTCCTACCCAGGATTCTGGCTACCTGCTTTAAACTCATGTGCTCATCTGGCAGAAAAAAAAAAAAAATGCTCAACTGTGCCATGTGCTTCTTAGAAGGAGGACTGTGGTATACTTGGAAGGAAAAGTTAAGCCCACAGTGGGAGGCAGCTCACAAAGCCCTAAGATAATCAGATGTGCAGCTGGAAGGCTTCCTTGAAAACATCTCTATCAGAGAGAACAAAATTAAATGCCCTTAAATCAAACCTTTTACACAATGGACCTGTCTCTTCCTAGGCAAGATGAAAACAGTCTCGCAACTCTGGGGCTTAATTCCCTTACTTCCCGTCTCCTCACTGATCAGCCACTGGATTTGGTTTCCTGCCCGGGATTAGCTTACAAGTGGATCCTGAGGCCTCCCAGTGGCTTGGCCATGCCAGCTGCTCTCTGCATCCATGGCCAAGATGTAATCAGCTCAGAGCCAGGGCAGGTAAGATGCAGCTTGGAATGAATAGCTGCTGTTTGTGGAGAAAGGCTATTGTAGAGAACCCTGAACTCCTAGCACAAATGAAGAAGGAGCCCATGGGCCACTGGGTGCCACTGGTTTGGGGGAAGGGTAGGGAGGTGAAGGTCTACCTTCCATGATTGCCATCTTTGGGATGCTGGCTTAGGTTGTGCATTTTAGAGCCTCTGTTGCCCATTTCATCTGTAAAAGGGAAAAAATAGTACCTACCCTACTTCCTCTCCATGGTTCTGATGAGGAGTAGATGTCCCTACATCTACTCCCCACATCTAAGAACTCGAAAGGTATCGGGCAGTTGTTGGATGTTAATTATCATTAGTGGAAATGGAAGTCCAATAATGATTATTATTTGGTCAGTTTTTCTCCTTTGTTTTAAAAGAGTGCTTTGAAAATTTTGGTAGAAGTTTGTATTGATCTTCCATATCTCCCACCGACTATTGAAGCCATATCATGTACGGTGAGGGTTTGCTCAGGGCCACTCACAATGCTTTCTATTCAGCACATACTTTTCCTCGACCCCCTCTATGAAACCGTGCAAAAGAATGGTAACTGACCCTGTGGTCAAGTCCAGCTGTATGGAGTTATGTGTGGTTTTAAACTAAGTGAGGCCGAGCCTACCGCACTGGGTGTTCCCTGCGATGCTGAGAGGTGTCCTGACCTTGAAGCTGGGGGCTCGCGCTCCAGGGAGTGCTTCAGCCTGGGTCGTCCATAGAAGGAAGAAGGGGGAGGGGTCCAGGTGAGGCAGTGCAGTTAAGTTAATTTTGATTCTCGCTTTCTATCTCAAGGGATCTTCTCTCTCAGCCTTTTCCATAATTTACTGCAAGCAGCTTGAGAAGACCTTAGATCTGGGGCCTTTCTGACTTCAGTTCTTTGAAATAAGGAGGATAATTCCCATCACCTCTCTTGTGGGAACACAGTGAATCTGATGAGTTAGGTAATGTCTGGACAGAACACTGGCTCCTGTGAAGTAAGGAGTGTGGGGTGGCCAAGTGCAAAATAAAACTCAAGGGGTGACATGAGTGGTCACCTCACCAGGATGAGGGGTGTGGTCACAGCCTGCCCAGCAGGCATCTGAGTGGCATATGGGGTTGGGAGCAGGGAGGAGTGGGAGAGGGCAGAGAGATGGGAGTGTCCCCACTCAACTCCATAAAAATCTTCTCTCTAGCACCCTTGACCTTGCAAGTTGAGGCCTGGCCTTGCTGCCACGTTCTAGCACTCGTCAAGTACTTCTGAGCTGCCGCTGCTCCACTCTAGCGTTCCCAGATATTATGACTAATCGAGTTGACAGGAAGCAAAGACATCTCCACTCTCTTCGTTTTGCTTTGCGTAGCATCGGGCTCTGCCTCTCAAGGAACAGGCAAGACTTGGCTCCCATCACTTCTGGTCCCTGTCTCCTCCTGCTCCAAGCCTTCTGCTGTCCACATTCTCTCAGCCCCTCGGTCACACAGGGCTTGCCCTCACTATCTCTTCATATCTCTTACAACTCATTTAAAAACCACTTGGGCTCAAGGAGAATAGGCCTTGGCAGGTAACAGTAGGGTGCCCATCGATCTCTTTTTTAACCCCACAACCCCAAAGTGCCCCAGGTAGCAGCGATTCTGCTCTCCCTCAGCATTTATCCCTCTGCTTGAACCAAGAAATCAGACTGCCAGCTCTGTGCTAAGTGGGTCGAGAGGTCCTCTCGTGTGCCTGCCTCTGCTTCAGCCCTGTTGACAGCATCCCTGAGCCGTTCTGGGAACGATTCCCGTCCTGCCCCGGCTTCAAATTCGACACGTTTAACCTCCCTCCCGGGTTACAGCTGGGTCCTCACCACGAAACCCAGACTCTTCAAAGGGATGTGCAGAACATTCGCCATAGCCTGTCTTTTCACCTGGTGTCAAGGCGTCTCGGATGTGAGAGCTAATAGAGGCTTTGGAGGAGCTGGGGGAAGGGGAGATGGAGGCGGAAGTGCTGACTTTCACAGATCATTTCTTTTCTGCTACAAATACGGAAAGGCTGTCTCCCTTTATTTTCACCCCAAACCTGAGAAAGTGACAGAGTGAGAGGATGAGAACCTTCAGACCCAGAGGGGACAGTATCCTGGCCACCGTCACATGGCCAGCCTGCTGTACACCCAGGTCCTTCTGACTTCAAGGGCCCTGTTTCTCCACAAACGTCCTTCTCCTGACTTCAAGTTCACCTGGGCTCATCCTTCCATTTCCCTGCTGAGCAAGCAGGGTGGGTATCACCTCTTCAAGGTTGCTGGCCTTTTTTAGGAGCACAGATCTCAAGCTTTTACCTGGTGTCCTTCCTATAAGCCCCCCAGAACTCCCTCCACCGCTGCAGGATTATGAGGATGGCTGGTGGCCCTATCTCCGAGTCATTTGATTGAAACTGGAAGCCTTTTATCCTCATAAAGCTCACAGGTGGTTTACATGGTGTGTAAAGGTCAACACCGATGTCTTGACACTGGCATGGCTGCTCCTTATGTGAAGATGGCAGCAGCAGCAGTGACAGTCATTAAACCAAAGACAAACAAAACCGTGACCAGAGGACAGACTGGTATTAGATCTGCTGAGCTCGGTTCAGAAGAGAGAGAAGGGTCCTGGCTAAGGATCCCCACCAGGAAGCAGGAACCTGTGCCAAGGATCTGTCTTGACCCAGTGCAGCAGGACCACATCATCTGGTCAGGCAGAAGCCCTCTTCCTAATGGCTAGACATTTCTAATGGCTGGGGTTCTCCATCAAACTCCTGCAGCTAAGAGGCAAGCTAAAGGCAGATACCAACTTAGAAAAACTGAGAGGCAGAGCCTGTGTGAGGGAGATAGGAAGGGTGAAACTCTTTGGAGAAGAAAGTGCTGTCTTTCTGCAATGGAGGACCCTCCTGTGTCTGGGAGTCATGAATATTGCATCAAACGCATAAGCTTATTTAAGAAAAGGAAAAAGAAACCTAGAAGCTGAGAGAACTAAATAACTCCTGGGAACTAGCCTTAGGAATGTCTTTTCAATTTGATTGTGGAAATACGTTTCTGTCAGGGTTTTGGCCTTGGATTTCCAGCTTTGTGTGAATCCAGATCAAGAAAACCCCTTTGAGATGCCTAAGGGGAGGAGAAAGCCCTTCGTGGAAAGACAGTGGGTTATGTGACTTCATAAGCAGCGGGGCTCTGGGCACCAACAGGCTTCTCAATGCCTGGTTTCCATACTGTCTTTATGTAAAATTTCCCAGTGTTTAACTTTCACCAGGGTAGTTGAGGATATATTGAGTATCGATGTTGCAGCTCAGCATTTTAATACTTCAATTAAATATCAAGGAATCACAGAAACATACTTCGAGGAGACTTTCCAGCACGAGATCAGAGACAGGAGCTTTAAACTGCTGCTCCCTGTTCCAACTCTGAGGCCATGCTGCTGCTGCTTTTGGTGTAGCAGGGAGCAAACACATATTAGCAAGACATGGCTGCTTTCTGGTGCCTCACAGAAAAGGAGGAGAAGGAGGAGCCTGTTTCCTGGAAGACTTGGTGAGTTTTTGACCGTGGATCGCGCAACAAAGCACCTGGCTTCTGAACCAGAGAACGGGTTCTTTCAACAGCTCCCCATGGCCTGGCCTGCCCCGTTGCTTTCCCTGCTATTTTAGGACTGAGGCGGGTGGCTTCTGATAGACAACGAGAAGATTGTTAGTGGACATACTTGGGGTAGTTCTTTGTGATACTGAGAATGAGACAAGGGAAGGCAGAGCAAGAATGACCACAAAAGGCAGAAGGAAAAGAGAAGCACAGAAGGCATTAAAAAGTGTCCAGAGCTAACTGCGTATTGTTTCATGTGGGCAAGGCCTTTCCAGGAGTATATGGAGTCCTAGGAGAACTGGCTCCCAGAACTCAGCTGGCTTCAGCATTCAAGTTGCTCAAATGAGCGGAAGGTTTGGGAAAAGAGAAGGCGGGGAACTGAAATACCCTTTGCATTTCTGCAGCTTTGTCTGAGGTGAGAAGGGCTCTTTAGCCAGAGCCTCCAACCAGAACCTTGTTTCCATGGCAACCCACTTGCAGCCTGCAAAGCTGTGACAACCCACTCTGGATCTAGTGTTGCTGAACCAGAAAATGGAATAGGAGAAGTTTGGTTTCCTGAATTATTAATATTAAACATATTCACAGAGAGGTATGTAGGAATCTGCGTATTCAGTAGTGAATGCCATTTTTCTTCCTTGACCTTAAACATGAATGCGCTGGGTAGGTTCTAGGACACCGGGGTGAATAAGAAATAGCCTTTGACATTGATGAGGCTACCACCCCAGGGGATCTGTGCCATTTGGCATTTACGTGCTGGGCATTGCACAAGCACAGAGGAGGGTGTAGCTAACACATAGGGGTTGGGACGGTTTCCCAGTGATAATAACATTCGAGAACTGACAAAGAAGAAATGAACAGGAATTTTCCAGGTGGAGAATGTGAGAAGAAGGGAATTCCTGTGGGAAAAATATCTTTACAGCAGGAAATAAAGCAAATTATGACTTTGTTTCTTGACATGGCTTTGAGATCCCCCCCAACCTGTCTCCCATTGGTTCTGCCCTCTCCGGAGCTTCTGCCCATCAGCCCGTGAGCTTCTGGCTGCAGCATTACTTCTTTGGGTTGATTTTAAATCTGTGGACTGGGACTTCCCTGCTGGTCCAGTGGTTAAGAATCCACCTGCCAACGCAGCGACACGAGTTCAATCCCTGGTCTGGGAAGAACCCACATGCCTCGGAGCAACTAAGCCCAGGAGCCACAACTGCTGAAGTCCGTATGCCTAGAGCCTGTGCTCCCCAACAAGAGAAGCCACCACAGTGAGAAGCCTGTGCACCACAGCCAGAGGGTAGCCACCCACGCTCGCTGCAGCTAGAGAAAGCCCATGGCAGCAATGAGCACCCAGCACAGCCAAAACTAAATAAACAAATATGTAAAAGGCTGTAGACTGACAGGATTTCCCAGTCCATTATGGGGCTCACTTACACACTTGTTTTAACGGGAAAATGCATTTCTAGCCTTATGTGGAAAGATAATACTAGCAAAGCAAGTATCGTGAGAGGCTCAGAGGATGGTCAGGACTGCCTTTTAAAGACAGCTTAGAATGAACTGTTTGAAAAGCCTTTTGTTTGGGGATTAGAATACTTTCTCCCTAAGACATTCCACCATTAGTTTGACTCTGCGTAATGACTTTTTTAAAGAAAGACGTACCTGTTCTGAACCACCTAGTGGTCTTTACTTTAACTAGCTGGTTTCTTTATGCTCCTAGGGATATACTAATTTGCATACTGACACCAAGAATATCAAGACAAATTACTTCTCCCAGAGCACTGGAGAGCGAGGCTCACCTCAGTAATAGTCCATAGAGCCCCCCCTAGGATCAGCACCAGTCATCCTGTGAACACGCCATGCATATTAATTGGTGATAATTGAAAAATAACACCCATCATCCTTAAAGAAGAAAGTCGCCTCAACTGATTGCACTTTTATACAAAAACTATTTTATTACCTAGATTCACTAAATAATCAGATTGTCATTATCACACTCAGTATTATTACTAATATATATTTGGCCTTTTATCCATTCATCTAACAGCTATGTTTAACACAATGTGATGGGGAAATAAATGCAGAAAAGAACAAGTCCTATTCGGAAGAATGTTACCATTTACTGTGTTTATGGGATGGAGGGTGGGGCATTATAAATAAATATAATACAGAAAATGAAGTAGTTGCTGTGTATGTATATATATATATATTTGTGTGTATACATACATAAATATATATACATAGAGAGTGAGACCTATATCTAGTACCACGCTTCACATATAACACATTCTGTAAGTGTAAAGTGATTGGTAGGATAAACATGCTGTAAACATGCATAAAAGAAAGGATTGACTTTGATGGGTGCCCAGGGCTTCCAGAACAGAAAAGCTTTACAGACAAAGTAACATCTATGTCGAATCTCAAAGGATGATGGCTGTTTTGTAGGTATGGAGGAGAAGGGCAGCCCAGGCTGAGGAAACAGCCCGGACAAAGGCTGGGAGGAGGCCTGTGGTGCGTGTGCCTGGGAAATGGTGAATGGTGCAGTGACGGGAGATGCAGTGTGAGGCACCTGGAGATCAGGCCCTCGGCTTTGGAGAATCTTGAACATCATCATGCCTCACAGTTTGGATTTATTTTTATGGTGCTGGTGGGGTAGGCAGAAACGAGTAGCCAGGGAAGCTGAGGAGGAAGTCCATGCTGGATGCTTATTGCTTATCCTGTGAGCTCCCACAGGACACGGGCTCCACCAGGGGAGGCTTTTTGTCACCTTTGTCCTCTCATATATCCCGAGGGCTAACCCGGGCCTGGCACACAGCAGATCCTCAGTAGATAGCTGGTGAATGGGGTTCTACCAATCGTGTAAATTCTTAAAACAAATTTAAGAATTTGTTTCTGGGCATGATGAAAAGGGAGATGGAAAGGATTTCAGGAAAGAGATGCAAGGTGGAAGCTAAGTTCAGGTGAACACCTACGAGACTGAAGCTGAGAGTGATACGAGAAAGGACAAGAACTGTGAATGGGAGGTCTGGGGAAAGCTCCAGAGGACTTGGTCACTGAGTGAATGTGAGGGTGAGGGTCAAAGATGTCCTCTGTATGTTTAAAAATAACTAGCCTGCTGTTCACCAAGGCTCAGAACTGCAAGGGAGGAGTTGCTTCCAAGTTGAGGGTGGGGAGCAGCTGAGAAGAGAAAGACAATAGCTTTGCTTTTGGAAAAGTTGAATCTGAGGTGCAGCTGGGAAATTCATGTGCATACTCAAAGGGACAGCTGGGGAGTAGAGCTCAGTTTGGGAGAGAAGGGCTGCACTGAAGGGTGTGGGAGTTGTTAGGATAAAGGTAGTAACAAATACACAAAGAGCAGGGGCCGCGGGTTTCCTGGGGAGGGCATGAGGACTGATAAGGATGGGACACGGAGTCCGAGGAAGGCTTGCTTCTCATGAGTAGGAAATTCAAAAGCTTGAGAACTGGGAAGGGAAGTTAGGGCTAAAAGTAGGAGAACGGAGAGTCAAAGAAGTCAGGGGAGTGTTTTCTGATTGAGAATGTGAGCAAATAACTGAGTCTGGTGGAAAACCATGAAGGGCGAAGGCTGATAAGAACCCCCTGGATTAGACAGTCAAGAGCTACCAGTCAGGTGAGTAGAATGGTGGAGGCAGGAAACACAGAAAGATGAAAATGTTAGATGACAAAATGGCGTGCAGAATGCAGAGTGCTTTAAGAAATTTGGCAGTGAATGAAAAGAGAGAGGAGGGTTTGGCTTCAGGGGAAATCAAAGTTGAGAAAAGACATATTTTTTATGAAGAGAAGTAAGTTTGTGAGCTTGTGAGAGGCAAGCTTTTATGCCACAACTTAACAATAAGCTCTTAACTGTTTCTATAAGAAAAATATTTTGATTTTGAGAAAAGAAGCTTAAGATACAGCTTTCATCTACACATAAAATTCAGTGAAGCATCTGAGAAGTTTTAGTGTAATAATGTCAAGCATGATACATAAAAACGATATTTAGTCTTACTGATAAAGTCTCAGATTTCATCTATGGAAAGAGGGTTTCTTTCTGTAAATGGCTGTGAGGCGGAAGAGGTACTCACATCACGATCTGCCTGTCTCTGTTTCGTCATTGCCTGGTGATGGCTGCAGAGTCCCAAGTAGGAGGAAAGTCAGCTTAGACAGAGTGAGGACTTGATAGTCGTACATTTGGGTTTCATGAATTCCTAGGAATTCTGGATGTCGAGGTACTTTGGAAGGTCATTGGATCTTTCACCTTGCCCTCCAGAAGCCTTCCATGAACACTGTCTCAGAATTATAATGTCCCACCCATGTTGGCGTGCCTGGGACCTAGTAGTAGTGGTATAGTTTATTTGGGAAAGGATCTCATGCAATTTTATGCGACTGCTTTGTTTTGGCCAGCCAGAGGGTAGAACTGGCATAGAAACAAATGGAAAAACATTTCCCCCCATGTTTTCTTAACCAAATCATATAGCCAAATAGAAACAAGCACATTTTTCTTTATCCCCTTCCTGAAAGTTGAAGATTTTTACCTTGTGTTTTCAGAGTTCTAGGAAAGAATTAGTGTTATAGAAACATTGTTGGCTGAAATGGGGGCAGAAAGAATTCTACACATTTCAAGGTCCTCTACTTATTGGAATCTCACAGCAACCATGATTAGATCAACTTGGATATGTGGGTATGTTACTGAGTGGAAAACCACACTGACAATACAAAAAATTCTTAGTTTTTTGCTTTTTAAAAAAAAAATCATCATTCAAAAACAAGACTAAAAGACAACTGAACATAAATGATGAAAGCAGCATTGATGCAGGTACACTGAGAAATAGAAGCAGATAAAATATCTAAGCAATATCAGGGGAATAGCTGAATAAACTATGCCGCTCTAAATTCACCTTACACCGTAATTAGCAGATTCAAAACATGGAGGAAACCCAATAAGACATTCCAGGGAAAATCCTTTTCATAATATTCAATTTGGAGAAGCCTCTTTTTGAGTCCCTTGGACCACGAGGAGATCAAACCAGACAATCCTAAAGGAAATCAACCTTGAATATGGGAAGGACTGATGCTGAAGCTGAAGCTCCAATACCTTGATCATCTGATTTGAAGAGCTGACTTATTGAAAAAGACCCTGATGCTGGGAAGGATTGAGGGCAGGAGAAGTGGGTGACAGAGGATGAGATGGTTGGATGCCATGATTGACTCAATGGACATGATTTTGAGCAAACTCTGGCATATAGTGAAGGACAGGGAAGCCTGGCTTACTGCAGTCCCTGGAGTCGCAAATAGCCGGACATGACTTAGAAACTGAACAAGGGAAAATCCAGAATACACATTGCTATGTAGTACGATACAAGTTTTATAAAATTCAGTGTTGCACATATAGATATATTTGCATAGAAAAAACCTGAGGGAGCATTGCTGCTGCTAAGTCGCTTCAGTCGTGTCCGACTCTGTGCGACCCCTGAGACGGCAGCCCGAGAGGCTCCCCCGTCCCTGGGATTCTCCAGGCAAGAACACTGGAGTGGGTTGCCATTTCCTTCTCCATGAGGGAGCATTACACTCCAGAAATGCTAATGATAGTTATCTATGGTGATAGGATTAGGAATGATTATTATTTTGCTTTTTCTATTTTTAGAAAATAGAAAAAAGGTACTTGCCAAGTATTTTTATAATTATAAAAAACTGTTTGAACCTGAACTTCAATCTCACAAAAGCATAATTGCACATGTGTTCTCCTATATGTGTCTTTCCATTTCATTTTCACCAGAATAGGGTCTGGATTGAGGGGTGCTAAATTCATAATCCCCATGGTTTTATGTTTATATTCAGACCTCAGTATGAGTCAGAACAGGCTCCCTTTAGACTCTGGACTAGAGCAAATCAGCAAATCAGAACTGACTGATCACCAGATACTCCCTGTGGGCGAAATGGGGGTTGGCATCAAGACTGGGGAGATGGGGGTGCTTCTCCTGACCTGGGCAGGGAAGGGGCTGCCATGCCTGCTCCTCTCTCTTCTCTGCCCTCACTCTTATTCCTCCCTCTCTTCCTCTTCCTCCTCCTACCCTTTCTCCCTCTCCTCCATTCCTCCTCTTCTTTTCATGGGCTCTGAATCTTTGATGGCCAAGTGCTCCACTGCTGCGCTTGAACCGCATGCATTGGAGGATAAAGAGCTGGCTCAGGAAAAATCTGTGAGCATCACTGATAAAATGTACTAGGAACCAGAAGAAAGGCAGAAATGAGCATTTTGACTGTGGCCACCCAAATTAGGCTGTTTAAAATCCTGATTTAAAAAAATATATATAGCACAGGGAACTCTCACGTAATGCACTACGGGAACCTGAATGGGATGGAAGTCCAGAATGGAGGGATGTATGTATATGTATGGCCGATTCATCCTGCTGTACAGTAGCAACTAAGACCGCAAGGTACAGCAGCTACACTGCAATAAAAATTAATTTAAAAAGAAGAAAATAAAGCTAGAGGCCAAAACATGTATGTTTGTGGTAATGAAACCTCTACGCATCTTTTTTTTTTAAATTGGAGTACTGCTGCACATCTTGATTGTGGTGGTGGATGCCTGACGCTACACATGCAACCAAACTGCACAGGATAAACACACACACACGCACACACACGCACACGCACACGTGCACACACACACACACGCACACACACGAGTGTAAGTAAAAGAGCAATTCTGAGTGAGATCAGTGCTTTGTTTACATCATTGTCAATATCCTGACTGCCATACTCTGATACTGTAAAATGTTCTGCAAAATGCTACCACTGGGAAAGCTGAGTAGAGGACATGTGCCATCTCTACCATTTCTCCCAACAGCATGTCACGCCACAGTTATCTCAAAATAAAGGTCAACTAAAAAATAAAAAAGTATGTGTGAGCTATTCATGTCATGTAAGAGCCACAGTTCACATGGCTCAAGAGTCTGATCTGATAATAAGAACAAAGGGTTTTAAACAAATATCCATTATGGGATTATTATGCATTAGGCGCAATGCTAAACAAGCACTTTGCAGTATTCTTTTAAGAAGTTCATCCACCTTATGATGGGTATTATTGTCCTTATGTGATATATAAGGAAACTGAGCTCAAAAAAATTATGTAACTTGCCACACTTGCCCAGCTAGTAATTGCAAAGTAATGAACCAACTCAGGTGGTCTGGCTCCAAAGCAAACACACTTAATCCCTAAGCTGTACTCCTTTTGTGTTCTGTCAAGTAACACGTTTGCTTTGAATGATATTTAACTCAGATAGGGGGTGTCTTGTGACCTCCCAGCCATCATTTCTTTGCATCAATCCTTTGGGGCTGTTCCCCTAAGAGTTTATCTAAATACTTACAACACTTTTTTATATGACCAATTTTACTATCTCCAGTTTATTATATCAAATTTACCATCAATCAAGTTTATTCCCTGCTATGCAGAGAGTTATGTGTTTTTAAATTGGAACTCACTCTCTTAGGTTTCTTTGGGAAACTCCCCACTCCCTTACCACGTACTGAATAATTATGGAGATTAGGTGGGGCTTGTCTACATACTCAGTTAATGCAGGGCATTAATGGAATACAGATGAATCCTGTAGCCGGAATTGGGAGAGTGTGGCAAGGTTGGGAGGGCCTGAAAAATGGTATCAGGGCAGAGATTAGCTTCTGGAACCAGGGTGGTGGTTGAACACATGTGAGTGAGAGCAAAGAAGTGAGTTTAAGCCAGGGAGGTGCATGGGAAGTGGGGAGACAGAAAAGATAAAAAGCCACGCAAGTCCAGCTCCAGAACTGGCACATTGAGAGGAAACAAGATGGCAGTAGAGGGTGGTGTGGACGAGAGCAAACCCAAGGTCAAAAGGGTAACAGTGGAAAATGGCTTTCCAGCTGGAATGGTCTGGTATGCTTCCCATGAGAAACAATCAATTCCAGAACAGACAGTAGACGTGTCACTCAGCTCATCCTGGCTCCAAGGTGTTTTAAGACTTTAATCACTGAACCTCGAGTGTCATAATATTTCACGTGTGCTGTGTGCTCCGTCGCTTCAGTCGTGTCCAGCTCTTTGGGACCCTATGAACAGTAGCCCACCAGGCTCCTCTGTCCATGAGATTCTGTAGGCAAGAAGACTGGAGTGGGTTGCCATGCCTTTCTCCAGGGGATCTTCCCAGCCCAGGGATTGAACCTGTGTCTCTTACATCCCCTGCATTGACAGGCAGGTTCTTTACCACTAGCGCCACCTGGGAAGCCCCCTAATATTATATATGATCCCTTTTAGTTCTGGAGGGAAAATGGTCTCTTTTCTTCCACATGGAAACCAGAAACAGCCTTAGGTGCTGATGGCCTGATTTGGAGCAAGTGCAGTGGTTATGACTTATTGTCTCTGTGCAGTGGCTATGACTTATTGTCTCCTATGGTGAACTGGCTGCCCGGTGCCACTTGGAGGCTGAATTCCTTGTGATAAAGAGGCAGTTTCCGGGCCATCTCTGGGAAAAGGCTGAATGTTTGCAGAGAAGGATGGAGATAGGAGAGGGCTGCAGGCTTCACGTGGGTCGGCTCTGTCTTATGCTTGCCTGTCCCTTTTCATGAGATGCTTTGTAGAGGCTTGGGAAAGAATTGGTCGGCTAGTTAAAGTTAGCTCTACAAAGACTGCCTCAGAAAGAGAAATGAAAGAGAACCTTCACAACCAGTCACAGGGGAGAGAGGTCATAGCAGAGGGAGGAGCAGGAGATGATGTAGGGAAAAAAAAAATTAATGAGGAGAGCACTGGGCATGATAACAGACTGACTTGAAAAGGGGAAACAAGGAAAGGATTCTGGGCTGCCCCGGGACTGTCTAAGCTGCATGAAATGTAGAGATAAAAGGTAACACAGCTATCTTATTAGAATAGGGGGATGTCTGCACCTCATGCGTTTCTCCTCCACCCCCCCTTTTCCCGGCTACATCTCAGACCCAGGGGCATTAGGGATGTGAGATGAAGAGAAAGCAGAGCTGCCTGTTTGGGAGGGAGCAAAATCTACTCGTTGTGGCAATATTGATCAAGAGCAGTTTGAAGCCATCTCCCCCATTGGACCTCATTACCCGCGTCTGCCTTTGAGTCCGTGTTCCCAGGCTGATTGTCGCCAGGTGGCACCCACCGCTGCCAGACACAGGTGGATGCCCAGTGTCCTTGAGGAACTCACTCCCGGTGAGCAGGGCCGCAGCTGGCCCACAGAGGAGGTGTGGCAGGGAGGGGCCAGCAGTTCTGGAAGCAGCTGGTATGTGTGTCGTCAACAGAGTCCTTTTGCCTTTGATGTGAAAGATTCTCTACACAAAAGCCACTGTGAGCTGCAAAAACATGGTAATAAGTTTTTGTTTTTTTTTTTTGCTGCTGAAATGAAGCAATTATCGCAGACTAGGTAGACACCTACGTGACCGCAGTGGTATCCAAAGCAATCTTCTATGAAGTCGGTTTCCATTAAAATAGAGAACATTTGTGGAAGCTGCCTTGATGCCTGATTCATAGACATGGAGGAGGGTCCCTTGTCATTGGGCTTCTATAAGGGAGGGAGAGAGGGAATGGGGTGGGGCAGGGAGGAAGACGTGAAATGCAAAGTAGAGCAGAGGACCTCGGTAAACAGTCACAAAACAACTTTGTAACAAACATTTCCAAGTGGCCAGCCCCTCCATCCCCTTCTATGGATGTGGGCCTGTCACATGGGATCTGGCTCATTGGAGAACTGCTGCAGCCTCCAGGATCTCGGGAGACACAGGGAAATTCTGCCTTACAAAAGGAACTGCTCACAGCTGCTCTGGAGTCCTTGCTTTGCTGCGCAGCTGGCCAGATGCTTGCAGAACTGAAGTGAGGGCCTAGGGTGATACACGTGTGTGTGTGTGTGTGTGTGTGTGTGTGTGTATGAAGTCGCTCAGTCGTGTCCGACTCTTTGCGACCCCGTGGACTGTAGCCCGCCAGACTCCTCTGTCCATGAGATTCTCCAGGCAAGAGTACTGGAGTGGGTTGCCATTTCCTTCTCCAGGGGATCTTCCCAACCCAGGGATTGAACCCAGGTCTCCTGCATCACAGGCAGATGCTTTATCCTCTGAGCCACCAAGGAAGCCAAGGGTGATACACATGGGGAACACTTAATCCTTCAACCCCATCTTTTCTGTGTTCCCACTCTCTATCTTAGCATCTATAGCAGAGACAATCACCATCCTCTCACTTAGAGCAGGGGGTCCCCAACCCCCGGTACCCATGCACACGGCCTGTTAGGAACTGGGCTGCATTGCAGGAGGTGAGGGAGTGAAGCTTTCCCTGCCGCTCCCCATCTGTCCCGGTACTGCCTGAACCATTCCTCCAGCCTGCACTCAGTCCATGGAAAGAGTGTCTTCCACAAAACCAGTCCCTGGTACCAAAAAGGTTGGGGACTGCTGACTTAGAGCACTAACTGGATATTCTAGAAAGCACAAAGTTTCACTGAAGCCATCTGGCGAAGCACGCCCGGGTTGGGAATATACTTGTAGGAGTCGCTTCGTAAATACATTGTCATCATTTCTAGCCTTAAGAGTGGCTGCAGACCAGCAGCATCACCTGGGAGCCTCTCAGAAATGTAGATTCTAAGGCTCCATCCCACACCGGGTGAACTGGACATGTGCTTCAACAAGATCCCAGGTGGTTTATATGCACTCTGAAGGCTGAGAAGCACTGCCACAACTGTCTTCAGCAGCCTTCTCTCCATGGTATTATAACAGAGCAAGCTTGGTCTTCGCACTTAGCCCTAGATCCACACCTTAGCTCGATTACTTCATGACACTGACCGAGAAATACTAATTTCTCTGAGACACAATCTCTCCAGTATAAAGTCATAATGCCAGGGTGGTTGTGAGAACTCAGGGAACTAATTCATATCAAGTGGCTGCCAATGAGAACGAATGAACACACAGTCTCCCCACTAACCTAGTTTTCTTGTTAAAGAACCTTTGAGTGAAATACAGTATGCCCCCATTTCTAAAAGGCTAGCTTTTATAGAAGCTGGTCTGTTCAAGTGGTATAGGAGGGTTACACAGAATTCCACTTTGCTTGATCGATCTTCCCTCTCTCAAACTCAGCCAGGCTTTCACAGCAATCTTTTTCTAAATTATGTCTACTTCATAATTAAAGGCAAGATGCTGGCTTATTTCCTGGTCTGTTGAGCCCATACTCGAAGCAAGCTGGCATCAGGACACCTTTCACGTTTCCTTTTCTCTAAAGTGAACAGTGGTGCACCTGCTCAGGGCTTGCATTCTGACAGTTTTGAGTCCAGATTCTCAGTTCAGTTTGGTTGCTCAGTTGTGTTCAAAAACTTTGTGACCCTATGGACTGCAGCACAAGAAGCTTCCCTGTCCATCACCAACTCCTAGAACTTGCTCAAACTCACGTCCATAGAGTTGATGATGCCATCCAACTATCTCATTCTCTGTTGTCCCCTTCTCCTTCTACATTTGATCTTTCCCAGCATCAAGGTCTTTTCTAATGGGTCAGTTCTTTGCATCAGGTAGCCAAAGTGTTGGAGCTTCAGCTACAGCGTCAGTCCTTCCAATGAATATTCAGGACTGATTTCCTTTAGGATGGACTGGTTGGATCTCCTTGCAGTCCAGGGGACTCTCAAAAGTTTTCTCTAAGACCACAGTTCAAAAGCATCAGTTCTTCAGAGCTCAGCTTTCTTTATAGTCCAACTCTCATATTCATACATGACTACTGGAAAAAAACCATAGCTTTGACTAGACAGAACTTGGTCGGCAAAGTAATGTCTCTGCTTTTTAATATGCAATCTAGGTTTGTCATAGCTTTTCTTCCATGGAGCAAGCATCTTAATTTCATGGCTGCAGTCACCATCTGCAGTGATTTTGGAGCCTAAGAGAATAAAGTCTGTCACTGTTTCCATTCCAAATAGATGCTTCCCCATCTATTTGCCATGAAATGATGGGACCAGATGCCATGATTTTCATTTTTTGAATGTTGAGTTTTAAGCCAGCTTTTTCACTCTTCTCTTTCACTTTCATCAAGAGGCTCTTCAGTTCCTCTTTGCTTTCTGCCATAAGGGTGGTGTCATCTGCATATCTGAGGTTATTGATATTTCTCCTGGCAATTTTGATTCCAGCTTGTGCTTCATCCAGCCTGGCATTTCTCATTATATACTCTGAATATAAGTTAAATAAGCAGGGTGACAATATTCAGCCTTGATGTACTCCTTTCCCAATTTGGAACCAGTTCCATGTCTGGTTCTAACTGTTGCTTCTTGACCCACATATAGATTTCTCAGGAGGCAGGTAAGGTGGTCTGGTATTGCCATCTCTTGAAGAATTTTCCACAGTTTGTTGTGATCCACACAGTCAAAGGCTTTGGTGTAGTCAATAAAGCAGAAGTAGACGTTCTTCTGGAATTCTCTTTTTCTTAATTTTCCAACGGATGGTAGCAATTTGATCTCTGGTTCCTCTGCCTTTTCTAAATCCAGCTTGAACATCTGGAAGTTCTCAGTCTACATACTATTGAAGCCTTGCTTAGAGAATTTTGAGCATTTTTTTTTTTGCTAGCTTGTGAGATGAGTGCAATTGTGTGGTAGTTTCAATATTCTTTGGCCTTGCTTTTCTTTGGGATTGGAGTGAAAACTGACCTTTTCCAGTCCTGTGACCACTGCTGAGTTTTCCAGATTTGTTGGTATATTGAACCAGATTCTAGTTCTGCGATTTACTAAAGTAGGACCTGGAGGAGTTATCTACTGTCTATGAACTTATGTACAACACAGCACTGAAAAGTCCTTATCTACTAGGGTCACTGTAAAGAGTAAGTCAAAATCTATATACACTGAAAGCATAGAACCTTGCACAGAGTACGTGTTACTGCATATTTATTTCCTCCTGCTTTGTATCTAGAAATAATTCTAAACCTTTTTGGAGGATAATCAAAATAATGAAAACTAATATTTACTCTGGAACATCACTGGAAAAAGGAAGGTTTGCCTGTCAGTGACACATGCATAATTTTTGATCCTCTATTACTCATTGACTATTTCAGAATTGGAGTTTATGTTAGGTTAGACACTCCAGCCCATAGAGTATACTGATGAATCAGTCTTATGGTTTTAATAAATTAACCATGAAATGTTACCTATTTGTACACCTAGGAAATCATGCTAACTTAGTCCTTGTTTGATCTTTATAACTTAAAGTTTTCTTTATATGTTCTCTTTCCTCTGTAAGTTTAGTGATGGCCTTTGACCAAAAGAATTAAAATTCTGACCTAGTAAAATTCTTATTACTAATTTTTCACATATTACAATATATGGTTTAAATTTACCTACCAACTTTGAGTTCTCAAACCAATAGACTTCAGTGAAAAAAAAATCAAATATTAGTGTGTTTTATGGATAAATAAATAAGGTAGAGAAAGGATGGAGAAGGAAGGGCAAGTAACAAGTGAATGATAATAAGTAGTGTAAGAGGGAAATATTCAGAAGTAAAATTAAAGATGAAAGATGCCTTCAACTGAGCTTTTCAAGGAAGTGGAAAAATCAGTAAGTCTGAAAAACCTGGCCAGGCTATCTATTTTAGTAGTTTGGAAAGATGAAAGCTCTTCCACCAAAAGCAGTAAAACTGGAGAACATCATATAATCTTATGAAAGGAAGGAACCATGAGAGATCTTCAAGTCTGTCTTCTTTATCTTGAATCATCCCTGCACTTACAGTACCAGACAGATGAGAACCCATTTCTGCTTTTTAAACAATGTTAGAGGAAGATATGCTATAGCCTCTTGATTTCAGTTAGCATTCTACAATTTTGAAAGTTTTAAGCAAGTTCCAATCACAGGTTGCTTTTCCTGAAATCTAACTGAGGTCTCATGGGTTGG